>NW_024387245.1:10866539-12115651 GCF_900408965.1 Simochromis diagramma | reverse complement strand
CTGACTCGTAGCCGGCAACAGCTTACTATACAGGTCAACTCCGCTAGCAAAAAGATCGAAGGAGGCGTAGGAAACTGCTTCACTGAACTTTATTTCTTCTCTAAGGCACGAACACCGCGTACAGTGGGCTGAAACAGTTTACTCACAGCGAGCATCGCCGACACAACTCTGGCTGTCGAGGGAGTTATTATACTCCTTTTATTTATTTTCTTTCTGTCTCTTCTGTAGCTAACCGTTACTTTTTCCCCTTCTCCGCTCTCTCTTTTCACACACATACCAGGCAGTCCCGCTAACACACATCCCGAATACATTTCCCATCAGGCTTCATCCTTAAAGGGCCATGCCTGTAACACAGGGCTTGCAAAATCGCTAGCCCGACGTCCCGGGGCTAGCGATTTTTCCAGTCGGGCTACCAAAATCTATCTCTGCCCTGCCCGTTGGGCTATTGTAGGAAGGAAAAATATATGTCAATGCTTTTGCATTCTTTCGGAAATGTAGCTGGGTAATTATGTCATTGGCATCGGTGAGCCACTGTCAATATGTGACATATTGAAATCGCGTTTGAATTTGCGCTTGTTTTTTGCTTTCACTTTGCAAATATCCAGGTGCCTTCTTTTGGCGCACCGGCCGGTCACGACAGGCGGGGGAAAAGTCACTCGGGTCAGAACATGGGCTGCCACCATCATCCCACTTCTGACACCAATGTGGCGAGCTCAGACAACGAGGAGACGGAGGTGTCGTTTGGTCTTGCTTACCGTGAGCTAGCCAGGGAGCACAGCCGTTTATTGACATCTGCAGAAGAACACTGCCGCTAGCTAACTGCTCAGCGCGGCAACCGCACAGCAACAACAACAACAACACACAGGGCGCCCTCTGACCCCGGAAGGACACACCGTCGCAGCGAGAAGGCGTCACCCGTCACTATGGCAACATAAACAAAACATAACTGTACAAACAGAACCCCGAACAGCCCTGACCCGCTACAATATGCTGCTGAGAATATAGCCCAGAAGAAGCGTATAGTATAGCTTTTATTTTGGAAAGAGCCATTTCTCTGTAATAAACTCTCTTTTCCAAAGATGAGTGATTCCTCAATCAGATATATTTATTTTTTTAATTACTTTTGTTTCAGCAACATTAAATTTAAAAACTGTACTTTTGAGTTAAAATATATATTTATAATTTTAAGAAATGACAAATTAAAAAGGCATGAACATTTTTTTTTGTATCGAAAAAATATCGAACCGTGACACCAAAGTATCGAACCGAACCATGAATTTTGTGTATCATTGCACCCCTAGTAATGATGTACTCAAATGGCCTTCCACAGTCATAAGATCTCAATCCAATAGAGCACCTTGGGGATGTGGTGGAACCGAGATTCACATCATGGATGTGCAGCAGCTGCATGATGCTAACATATCATGTCAATAAGGACCATATGGAGCAGAATCTCTGAGGAGCACAGCTCCCTGGAATCTATACCCATGCGGCAATGGGAGGGGGGTGTTTGTATCACTGTAAAAGGAAAACTTCCAGCGTTTTGGAAAGACGAAACGATCTCTTCAAAATATTACCTCGGGCCGAGAGTAATGGAGGAAGACATTTTCCTCCATACTTCATTTTACAGGCTAAACAATTTATCGGTTAACTGAAAAATAATGAACCAGTTGATGCCATGTGAATTAAGTAGTAGCCTCAAAAAATATGAATTGAAATCGGGCAAAATTGTTATTCATTCATTTAATGGCAGACAAACAAAAATGCAGGCAGGGAGACAGAAAGATTAATGGTGCCCACCGGAGACAGTCATTCATTCAATTAATGAGATTAGTTAATGATTTGAACTGTGGAGCCGGTGGAAGTAGACTTTTCCCCTCCGCGTCCCGAGTCCACATTTAGTGTGTCTTTTCTAAGATTACATAACGCCATCCTTAAGCAGATGGGTGAAGTCAGATCACAGGGTGTTTGTGACAAGTCGGAGCAGAGGGCCGTCTTAAGAAAAGATGTGGCAGGATCCCGTGAATTCCTTTGTTTTTCCTTTGGAGCCATGAACCAAAGAGGGCTTACATTATGCTCATGTCAGCTATTGATTCAGCAGGCTGGGGAACAACAGAAGACATATTCTCTCCTCGCTGTCCTCCCCCCTCCTTCCTCCCCGCATCAGTATGCTCCAAGGAGCCGTAGCTCCCATCGCACCATCTTTGCTCCCCGTCTCTGGGCCGTTTTTGAGATCTGCAGACGCATCCGATTTATTCTTTCTGCGTGGGGCATTTTGCTTTAATTTTACATATACCAACTTAAGTCTGGAAGCTACCTCGGGACGTTTAGAGTATGTATTTACATCCACCTCTTCCCATTTGAGCCACACAAGAATAGCCGTTGTATGGCTTGGACTCTTTTAACGTGGCTCAAAATAAATTAAATTTATAAATTTAAGCCACAGCGCTGTTGGTAAAAATGTCATTAATATATTTTTGAGACGTCTTCTTTCTAATTATCTCTGACCTGCAGGAGCACTCTCAATAATGTGCTTCTCTCTCTTTCCGGTCATTGATCTCCCCTGAGCACAGTATTACTCAAGTGTCGTACTGTAGTTTGATATTTTATATGGGTCTTTATGCAATATTGTACTTTATCTTTATTTGTTTCATAACTTTGTAGGTTCTAATTAACAGTACAGTAATTATAATTAGTAAAGAAATTATGGCGTTATGATGTATTAAGATAAGATCATACTTAATTAATCTTCACAAGCTACCCAGAGGTGTAGTTTTAAAGTAATTAAAGTTGGCTCTACCTTTATCTGCTCCAATGTTAATGATGTTTCTACAACATAGGTTCTATTTTTCAGTCATTTGAAAGTAAGTTAAAAGACCTAAGTGCTGTTCTGCTCTTCCCTAGCTCCATATTTCTGTTTCTATCGGGGGGTTCGATTGATTTACAGTTCAAAACAGTCCTTATTCACCCTACTGACCTAAGTGCAGCCCCTCAGTTCATCCAATCCCCAAAACTAACCGTTTTAGCTCCTCTTGTCTTTCATGCAACTCTGCCAACAGAAGGGCACAAACAAAAATGTTTTTATTATTACATTATTACATCTGCCTGAAAAAGAATTTAAAATGTCATCCTCAAAAGTCATTAATTTCATCGATGATAATACTTAAGTACTGCATAAACTTCTGTACTAGATGTCTCTAAAAGTCATATCTAAGTCATGTGGGTGTATTTCTGTCTGTGTTGTTATAGGCAGGAGCATCGTCCATGTGGGCGTCATGCTGCGGGCTGTTGAACGAGGTGATGGGCACGGGCACGGTGCGGGCCCAGCAGCCGGGGTTTGGAGCAGGCGCGGGGCCCTTTCGCTTCGCCCCCAGTGCTGGGTACTCCACCTACCCCCCCACCAGCTCAGGGAGCGCCGGGCAGCTGTGCAAGGCCTGCGGACTGGCCTTCTCGGTCTTCAGACGCAAGGTAAACACGGATGTCAGCGAGTGACATGTGACAAAGCAGTAAGTGGAGCCTATCCCAGCTGTCGTAGGGCGAGAGAGTCACATCATGCCAGTGCTATATAAAAATGAACTCGCAGAGACTGCAAAGGTGCGAAGTAATCCCTCACACTCAACATTTTACACACCTTTTTTCAGCCTTGTAATCATTCTGTGCGGTTGTGAGGAGCGACTTTTCCTTCCTTGTGCATTCAGGAAAACGCATCCTAAAGTTCGGAGTCATCTTTTTTCTTTTCTTTTTTTTTTCTTTTAAATCTTGCAAAACATTTAGAAGTTTCTCATCCTTAAAATCCTATTTATTATATTTTAATATAAACCTAATAACTTATAAGATTTATACATACAATATTATATTCAATCCATAATAAATGATGTAATTCTTTACTATTTTTAAAGGGTCTATGTTGCTCTTCTTAATCAGCACAATCATTAATTTGAGATACCTTTTAATTTAAGGAGAAAGGCCAAATTTTCACTCTTCTGTTCTCATTTTCATTTTCTCCTCAGTTCTCATGGCTCTCATTAGTACATGGAGATCTGCCCAGCTCTGAGGTGCCCCCACCAGTCCTCACCGAGGCCTTCCCCAAACCACAGTCGTAGGCATAGATCCATCTTTGTTACAGCAGCCGTTCTCTTACAAGAAACATTGTCAATCTAATTGGTCCCTGTTAGTGAAGAGTAATATTATTCAGACTGGTCTTTGATACTTGTATGTATCTATCCCATTTTGGTGCAAGTCAAGAACATTGTTTTGCACTATTGACAGAAATCCTTTAAAGAAAAGCTCAAGCTGTGCATGATGAGGCAGTTGTATTATTTTCCTACTTTTAAACTTTTCATAATGTGAATATTAGCCTCCACGTAAACGTAGCCATTGAGAACTCACGGGCTTGTCTCTTTTTGACGTCTCGAAACTCTAAAACTTCAGATTTTTGAACATTTCATAGTATTTATTCCTCTAATGTATATTTATTCGCTGGTTTCTGCAGCAAACGTGCTGTTTTAGAGTAAAACTATTTTTAAGAGGACTCGGCTAAACAGCTTACGTGGTTGTGTTAGAATGTGCGCCGTACCTTTCCAGGGTGTCTGCACAGCTCAACATGTTAGCATGGCAGAGTTTTATCTGCCTGGCAGTCAGACGGACTGATTAAAACTCTTCCTCTTTCCACGCAGCTTCACAGATGCCGGGTTGACTTCCATTTCACTGTCAGTGTGGTATTTTTATGGTATCTTTATAAAAAGAAGGGGGAAAAAAACCTGCTGGGGGATTAACAACAACTGATTGAAGCAAAGTATCTGTTACGGTGCAAATGTGCTTTTTGTGAACCAGGAGCACATTTGTGCACAAGCGATAAGAAAATGTTTACAGCCGTGGCCGACCCGCTTTCCTGCCCATTTGAAGTGTCAATCTACTCAGAGGCTCTGTATCAGGAGACAGTGTTAAGCCTGTTAAATGTCAAACATCACCAGGAGCTACAGATGGTTTACGTCTCTTTTCTGGACTCTCTTTCCTAGAAATGACTGGGCACTGTTTCAGATGGGACTCTGTGTTCGTGGTTATTAAGGTTTCTCTTTGTCAGGGCGATTCAGGCAGAGCCAGGCGACTCCTGCATGCAGTATTTAAATAAGTGGCTATATGGGGACATGGCTGCACTCAGTACTGATTAAAAGGAATGTCTGTCAAAAGCTAAACTTTGCCCATTTTTCAGAGGTCTGATCTGATTAGATTTCTTTCAGAAGGTGTTTCCCTTATTTATTTATTTTTAAAGTGGCATAAATGGTGAAGAGTTTATAAGTTAACAGGCCAGACATCATCACCCTTATGTTGCTGAAAAAGAACAACTTCAAGAACAAGTTTGTTTGCATCAGTCAGAAGAGAAAGAATAACTGATCACATCACATCTGTCTTTCAATCTCTCCTCCCCCTGCAGCACATCTGCTGTGACTGTAAGAAGAGCTTCTGCGCTCTGTGCTCGGTGCTGCAGGAGAACCTGCGCTGCTGCATGACCTGCCACCTCCTGCGCGGCACGGCCTTCCAGCGGCCTCGGCTCATGCAGCTCAGGGTGAAGGACCTGCGCCAGTATCTGCTGCTGCGCAACATACCGACCGACACATGCAGGGAGAAGGAGGACCTGGTGGACCTGGTGCTCTGTCACCAGGGCGCGAGACAGGGCGCGAGGCAGACCCCGAGACCGGTGATGGAGGAGGATGAGGAGGATGAGGAGGATGAAGAGGAGGAGGAGGAGGATACACATGAAGAGGAGGAGGAGGAGGAAGATGAAGAGGAGGAAGATGAAGGGGGAGATGACACAGACAGCCTGCACTCGCTCCCGCACTCACGTGCCGCCTCGCCCCCTTCCGCGACGCGCTCCACCTCTGAACAGTCGGTCCTGTCCGCCTCTCAGGGAGACGTGCTCAGCCCAAGTGACAGCTCAGGGACCACCAGCCAGGTCTGTGCTCACAAACACACCGCTTTCATTCAGAGTGTGTCAGCATCCTAACAACGAGCATCCTGGCAGCCGCACGTGCACAAGCATCATTCCCTGATTTACATCCGCCATACTTCCTTCACATCTGTCCTCATTCTGTCCGAGATAATTAATTTCAGAGGTGAAATCAACATATTAAGTTTCAGAGTGGCTGTTTTCACTTCTTCTCTTTTTAACTCGCTAACAAACAAGCACTCTCGTGTGCATAGAGGGCTTAGATGTCTGTTTCATTTGATTTCATGCTTTACTCTTTCCTTTGTGCTGCTTTCTGTGTTTTGTTTTGTTTTCTGGTCTTGTTGCTTTGTTATGAATGAAAAATCGACTCCATTGAAGGGAAAAAAGGTTAACTCTCCTCCGTGGTACTGGTGCAGTGTTCAGCAAAATGTCCATGTGACAGCTGAAAACAGCTGTGTTAGCTATGTGTGCTAGCTCTGTGTGTAAGTGTAAAGCCCTCAGACCAGCCAGCGAGGCAGATTAAGCCCTTTGCCTTTTTTTAGTACTGTTACATGGACTGAGCCTGTTATGTAACAGGAGCACAGGTTGAGAACTCCCCACAGCGTCACAGCTGCAACCAAACAGCAGAAACACCACTGTACACTCCTCCTCTCATCTCTTCATGGGATGGGCAAATTTTAGTTTGTGGCACTTTAAATTTCTTACCACCAAATTTTGACACAAATACTACAAAGACAGTCAGACAAGAAAGCAAAAGTCATCTAAGACATTTGTGCTAACTTCATGAATTATTGAGAAAACAATCTGTCAAAAAATTTGGACGGTCCAACTAGATCACTCCAAACTGCACTCTTAGACTAGACATATGTAGGATATGGGGCTTTTTGGGGGGTGAGGTGTGAACTAATCTAACGTATGTACCAGATATATTTGTGCCGTGGTCTTCCTAAAATATACCTCATCATTAAAATTAACTGAGAATTAACAGGCATCATTGCCAGTAAAAGTGTGGTGGCAGACGAAACTTCCACGTATAGTTACAAAAGCTCAGTGAATTAACATAAAGACACACAGTCACTTTTTAGGTACATCTGATTTTTGCTGTTTGAATATCAGCAAATCACATGACAGCAAATCAGTGCATTTAGGCCTTTAGACAAGGTCGGCAGCTCAAGTTCAAACAGAGCATCAGAATGGCGAGCTGAGCATGTCAGAAACTGCTCGGATTTTCCTGCACAATCGTTTCTACGGTTTACGGAGAATTGTCTGAAATAAAGAAAATATCCAAGAATCTGCAAACCTCTGGGCAAGAAGATGCCAGAGGTCAGAGTAGAATAGCCTGATACGAAGGCAAATGCAAGTCAAGTAACCACTAGTTAAAACAAAGGTATGCAGAAGAGCATCTCTGAGCATGCAACACATCAAAACTTGAAGCAGATGGGCTACAGTGGAGTCTCTATTTCTGCTCCAGCAGAAGGAGCAATGAGTGACAAGGATGCCCGGTGCTGGAGTTGGCACCATTTCAGCAGGACAAGCCCCACAGATCCTGCATGTTGCAGATATATATGTTATATGTTGAGATCTGTGGGGTTGTGAAATAATTCCTGATAATGTCCCTAGTGTGGTGTCTGCTTTTGTTTGTTTTGTTTGTTTTGTTTTCTTTTTTTAAATGACAGTGTCCACTTTGCTCAGGGCTCTGCTTTGTGATTGATTAGTGGTTGACATCACTTGACGTCTATTAGCTTTAGCTTCTGAAACTACACATTGCAGTGAAATACCTTTTTGGGTGATGCGGTTTTTTGTGTGATAATGCAAAGCCACTGCATGAACTGAGTAAGATTTTCATGCTCACTTAGATATTCAAACTCTCGAGTTGATACCACTTCAACCATTTTCACAAAAAAAAAGGACCGTACACATCGTTGCTTTTGATGAATAACCCATTTTCTCTGAGGCGATGTTTGGGGGATATTGGTGTCACTTTTCCGACTGGAGCTGGAAAATAGACTGAATATCAAAGAAAGGGGGGGAAATTGGATCAGTTGCTTTGAGATTTAACATTTCAGTGCACAGGATGATTGACAGGATTGTTTTATCACAATATAATGTCAAAACTAGAAGCCTCTTTGTTTGACAAGATGCCGTAATTTCTCTTTTAAATTACCTTGACATTTGTAGCTCTCTGGCATGAGATATGACGATATCGGCATCCGTCCAGGAGGTTAAGGCCCTTGAAAATGTCTGGACATTTTTTGCTAACATTTGGTATCAAATCTATGAATCAGTAAGCATGTGATGGAACCTGACACATTTCAAGGAAATCCTCCTGTGCAGAGCCAAAATAAAAACTATCTAGCCCGTGTATGTTTTGTTGTACACAAAAGCCTTCTGAACGTTTTGTCTTACTATAATAATATTGTTTCTGCTTGTGCTTCTGCAGCCTTGCTGGTTAATTCAAGTGCTTTCTAGTACTTTTATGTCATTTTGATGGTTGAATAAAATCTAACATCATTCATGTGTTCCACTGAGGTTCGGCTCTCTGTGAGAGTCGAGACTGCAGCTCATGTTTGTGTCTCTGAGGAGTGCCGTCTGAGCAAAAGCACGATGTCTGCACAAAGCGTTAGGCACCTAGCAGCGCTCCTGATGGATTCATTATTAACACGTCTTTATTCAAGAAAGACGATGGTCTGCGGGAATGTGCTGAAGCAGAGAGAGGGAGTTTAGTTTTTATGGTCTAGAAGGAGAGGCGCTGAACTCAGTGGTATCAATTAGAGCTTATTTCAGTGCCTCACGAGTTCGTTTTGTCACACAGATAAAAGAACAAAGAGGGCAATATCAGCAGTGATAACACAGCTACACAAAACAGAGCCTAAACTCTTCTGTAGCTCCCTTTCGTTCTCTTATTAAATACAGCAAATTCCTGACCTCCACCTTCAAAGAGAATAATTAACTGCTGAGCTAAGAGGAGCTGTGACAGTGTTTAAACATCTCTGTTCATTCGTTGGCTTTCTGAGCAGTTAAAGTCACAGATAGCGGTAAAGTAATTTCTTTTATCGTGGCAATGATGAAACCTTGTCACACAGAGCAGGAACAATTTATTTTATTATGCTTTCCATAAAGGTTCCACATTGGTTACTTTGACCAAAAGAGGTCTAAGCCATCAGGTAAAAAGGCAAAGTATGTAATGTTTATCTCTGCAGTGTCTTTTTTTAACTGCAATAACAGAGTGGTTCTTGTATAGAACTTTTTATTGTGATGTAACATTTTATGCATTCATTCAATAGTGTTGTAGCACATGTATTCTGAAAGAATAGGTTGTTCTAACAAAAAGTCGTGTAAATAACTTCAATTCAGTTTTATTTATGTAGCACCAACACAACAGTCGAACTCAAGGCGCTTTATATTGTAAGGTAAAGACCCTACAACAATACTGAGAGAACTCCAGTAATCAGATGGCCCCCTTTGAACTAGCTTTTGGCAACAGTGGGAAGGAAAAACTCGCTTATAACAAGAAGAAACCTCCAGTAGAACCAGGCTCAGGGAGGAGCATGAATGTGCATTATATATATATACCTGAGATTTTTAAAGTATTTTTACACAGGGAAAAGAACTAATATGGGATGTGCATTAGATCTTATGAGTTAAACTACGAAAATCAGTCATTGTCACACCTGAGAAGTCTTTGGTATTTATCTTAACAAGTTCAAAATCATTGTGACAGTTGGATCTGACTTAAGTTAACCTGACTGTTTGTCTCCACTCACACAGGAGCATGATGATACTCCAACAGCATCCCTCTTGAACCTGGAGCCCACGGAAAGTCTCATAGAGGTGTGAGACCCGCTTTTGTGCACATCTACAGCGTCGAACTGTCCGTATCTTTAAAGTCAAAGGAAATGCTATCCTGTTGCCCTGTAAGTGATTACGGCTCTGCTGCTGTGTGTGGATTGCAGGTCAGTCCGGCGACACAAAGGAGGATCAGAGCCTCGCTGTCTGATCTCGACAACGAAGAGGCGATAGAAAACCTGTCCGTCCGCCAGCTGAAAGAGATTCTCGCCAGGAACTTTGTCAATTACTCTGGCTGCTGCGAGAAGTGGGAGCTGCTGGAGCGAGTGCATCGTCTCTACAGAGAAAACGAGCAGAACAGGAAGTCAAGTGAGAGCTTTGAATTTTCATTGTTTCTTACAAATTTCACTAGTTTTATTTTTTTCTTGATGAGCACATTTTTTTCTCCTTGTGCTTTAGTGGAAAATGTCAACATAACTGCAGGTAATTTACATTTAATTATGTCTATTCATCTGTGATTACAACATTGCATTTATGCCGCTGATGTGCTGTAATTATGTGAGGAAGCATTTAATGCAAAACAACCTGCTTATTTGCTGCTTCACTTTTTATATTAATGAGCAAGTTCACGTCCCCCAAACTAATCTTCTTTGTTACTGCCCCTTCTTAACTATATAGTGGTTGCATATCCTCCACCTCTCTGCAACAGTGGAGTTGGAGGTAAGATGTTTTTTCTAAAAAAAAAAAAAAAAAGCCACATCACACACTATTTCCATCTCCTCCATGATCGCCATTGTACTGATACTGCATTTGCAACTCATCTGCTAGACCAGTAAAGGCATGCTGCAGCTGCTTTTACTCACCCCGTCCTTTACCATCTTCCTCTTTGTTGTGATCTTGCAAGGGTGCTTTTTATTAAGTCATTATTTCCTGCCTGGTTCGGTGTGTCTGCATTCTGTCACTCGTGCTTCTTCTCCTGTGTACTTCATCTCTGTTTATTCTGAAGGACAGCCTCTCATGGCGTCGTTAATGCCCTCTTTAAGGGCTTTTACCTACCTCTTGATGAGCCGTCATGGTGCTTCAGTGGCAGCATGTCTTCAGGTGTAATTGCATTGTCAAGCGTCCTCGTTGACATGAAGGGCTTGCGGATCACATTAGCTCCTCTTATTAGTCAGCTGTGCACAGGCAGCAGACAGGCTGCAGCTGCATTGGTCTTTTCCTGTCACGCTAGATGTGAGCAGCAGGACCCAGATTTAGGCCAGTCAGCTGATCAGTCAGAAATCATTTAAGTGTTAGTAAAACCAGAGCACTGATACAATTTGCCGCTGTGATTTTAAATGGTTTTGATGGGAGAGGCTGTCTGCCTACCATCAGCATGTGTTGATCATTATGCATGGCTCTGTTCACAAGCTGTCACAGGACGCCTCAGCGGTTTCCTTTTGTTAGTATTGATATTTTATCTCCATCTCAAATAAATAAAACCCCTTATTTTGCCCTGCACATGGAAACGTTTAGTACAGACAGGTTTATGTTGCTCTATTTGGCACTAACACACACATTTCAAAATAGAGCCTAGACTAAAACCAGAGCACAGACCTCTTGACATGTCTGCTAGTTCAGTTAACCATACAGAAGGCCATATTGTTTGCAATATACAGGGCTCCTAAAGGAACCAAAACCACAAAGACAGTCAAGCAAGCCTCGTTGGCATCGACATGTCAATCAAAGTTGCCGTACCCCTAATAATGCCTGTCTTTAATCCTTAATCAGATTTAAATGAGATGGCAGCATCTTGTGGCATTTTAGAGCTTCACCCGTTTTTAGCACCTCAGTACTGGCTTCACTGTTTCAGTCCAAGAGGAAGGACCACATGCTTTTAAGTTTTTTAGTTTAGTTTTTTGTTCTTTGTGTTTTTTTTTACTTTGGCATGGAAAGTGCGGGGATTTAGATTAGTCCGAGAACTAATTTGTCACCAAATAAAATGAATGGTAATATTTTTAATCGCTGGAGATGGAGAGCTTCCACCTCACAAGAAGTGTAGATATAAATATCTGCAATAAAGCTTCTTACCTAGGCAAAGTACTTTATCATTTTAAATAACATCTCAAACCCACAGGGAGTGTAGGGCTGTAGTTTACTGGGCCGAACATTGGTGATGGTGTTTGTGCTTATTATTCTGTCTCGCATGTGCACCTCAGCGCTGATCTCCGTACACTCTTATGAGCCCACAGCAAAGAAGGATTGCTTATTGAAAATATTTATTTTATCCCCATCCACAGATGGCGTCAAAGCTCAGCTGGCGGCTGATGAAAACCTGTGTCGCATCTGCATGGATGCCATCATCGACTGTGTGTTACTGGAATGTGGTCACATGGTAACTTGCACCAAATGCGGAAAGAGGATGAGCGAGTGCCCCATCTGCAGGCAGTATGTTGTGCGGGCCGTGCATGTCTTCAAGTCTTAAAACTCAGTGTGAGCGTGGGTGAGTGGGTGAATGTCGGCGCGGCTCTCAGGCGTGGCCCGAGCCCTGAATTTATCACTGAGAATGAACTGCTGTGCATGACGTCTCACAGGGCCTAATGCTGCAGCAGGCGTGAGCAACTTCTCGGTCTTAAAAACCAGACTGTTGTCTCTGGCCTACCACGGTTTGCCCCCCTGCCCTCCTTACTAACTTATGTTCCAGTCCCCCTTTCTCCACCCTGGTGGACCGGCATCAGCTACATCGGGACTTTCATTTTCTCTGTCTTTGGTCGTAAAACACACAGCAGAAGCCCCTGCCATCACGTTGTACTCGCCAGTGTCTGTTTAGATTCGACCCACAAGAGAGGAGTGGGCAGGAGGTGGTCCTGCGGGTACTTGAAGTGGACCGCCTTGTTATTTGTGGGGAAGAGAAGCAGTTAAAATATAAGATCCCAGGGTTTGAGTCAGTATGGTTTACACAGTCATGCCACATGGCATTGTGTCATTCTCCTTCAGTGTTGTTTTGTTTGTTTCTTTGTTTCTTTTTAGGATGTGCAATATCAGAAAAAAGTAAAAAATAAAAAAGAGAAGTGTTCTTAGAAAATATTTATTATGCACCAGGTCGTCTCACACAGGAGCATGTAGGGTGCCAAAAAAAATCATGCCTTGAGTTGATATTTGGTTAAGTTTTACAGTATATGCATCACATAACCAGCAAGCTTGGTGTGATACCTTATTCTTATTTTTCCATTTACTCAAATGAACTTTGGGGAAACAGAGTGTGTACACGTGAGCCGGTTAACACTTACTGTGTGAAGGATCGTTTCTCCGTTGTCTCATCCAAGACTCCTGCAGTTTGCCGGTTGGTTAAGTCACAGTGTACATTCCTGCTAGATCTACTGTGCGAATGTTTATTAAGACAACGACAACAAAATGAACTCAAGGCCCACTTTCAAGCTTGTTGTAGAGCTTTTTGCTGCATTTTACAGTCTCTGTAATGTGATCGTTCATTGATTTGCCATTGACATGTTCCTTGATGTCACATGACTTAAGGTGGGAGATCATGTGAAAGGCCTCCTTCTTCTCCTGTGTACATTTTATTTCCCCACGTCCTTTCTCCTACTGGTCCATTTCTCCTCACAGTCATCGTTAAATGTACCTTAGGAGCTAAACTGATTTATAAATATCACACGTCCACCAGTGATTATAGACAGGATGCACGTGAGACAGTTTTATTCCATCATCTTACAGTAACTCTAACACAGTGGAATATAATTTTACTGCAAAATTGTGTAGCAGTTGTTACCAACTACGTTCCCTGATACAAAAAAGCAGAAGAGATAACATATCACTTATCCATGAAAGACTTAGAAGATGATTAAATCAATAACTGTAACACAGCTATAAATGCACAACTAAGTTAATCAGTTTAAGTCTTCTTGCATTTTACCAGCTTCTAAGGGAATTTTTCTGTGGACAGTAGAACCAGTCGGGCTGACAAATGATCCTGCTGTGCAGCATATCATAAATAAGTGATGTTGCCTAATAGGTCTGACACTATGGAAGCAAGAGTTTCTCATTTGGCAGCTTCTGTACTCAAATCTCTCTCCCATCTTTGCCGGGAGGAGCTGAGAGGTGAGGACGACACAGGACACTTCATTAAATGAAGTGAGCAGCTTCATTTAATGAAAACAAACCCATGACATGCTGCTGGACGTCCCAGTAGGAGGTACTAAGTGGACCTTGAGTTTAGCCCCTATATTTATCTACATTTTAAAGTTGGTTTAGTCTTCTATAGCTTTCACCAAGCAATACAGTTTCATTTCCAAATTGATCACGTGTTTGTGTCATCCTTTTTAATGTCAGATCGTAGGAAGGTAACAGGTGCTACTCCTTTTTTTTTTTTTTTTTTTTTTTTTGAGTGAAACTTCCTCACGCAGACGTTTTGCCACGTCGTTTCCAAATATCCATCACACAGTAAGAGGCAGCCTGATTTACTTTAACCTGTTATGCAAATAAAACATTTTGTTCTTGTCACGAGATCCAGTTAACTCGGATGTCACTGAAGTATCTGTGTGTACAGTATGCCTGTGGTAAATAAAATAACTGCAATTTAATCGCTGTTAAGTAAATTGCATAGATAGCTTTTATTGTTGTTTACTGATACTTTATTAAATGTATATTTTTCCATTTACCTTGGAGTTGACATGATTAAAAATTCTAATCATTACAAAGGTTTAAAAAAAAAAGAATTTACTGTTTTTCAGAATGTATTTCTGCTGGTTATGGTCACATGAGTTTGATCATGTCTCTCACTATTAAAGTTGCATCATAGTCTTGCTTTCTACAACCTTTCTGTTGTCTTCTGCTTCCAATTCACTCGCACCGTGCGATGTAGCAGTCGCTGTTACTCTGTCAGTTTGTTGCTGCTGCTGTCTCTCAAAGATGTCACTCACGGGCAGCTAAGGTATTATCAGAGTGAGAGCACATCATAAGCACTCGTAATCCTGGATCTTTATATTTTTGACTGTTCAACCTTTTTATTTTGGTAATCAAGATATTAAAAAAAGGATTTATTAGATTCAATAAAATGCAGTACTACAAACCAGAATGTAAAACCCTGCTTTTCATTTTATAAAACTGTGATATTCTCACTGATTGATATACTGTTTAAAAGTCTTGAGACAATCCATGACTGATAGTGTTTTTCTATCCAAGTATGCTTTTACTGCAATGGCGGTGTGTTTGGGATCATTACAATACAAAACAAATTAAGGTAATCAGACACTTTCCAGATAGTATTGCAGCTATAGTGTCAATGGTTTGGGAATCATCCTGTTGAAGTAAAAGTACATTTGTATGCCTGTCAAACTGTGTTATATTGGATTTTTTTTCCAAGAAATGGGAACAAATGATGGAAAAAAGAAACTTCTGTGAAAATGGTTACAGAGTAGGACTGGACTCAAAATTACTGAAAAAGTAAAGTAAAATTGTATTTTACAGCACCTTTTAAGAAAAAGATAAGTCCCTCACAAAAAAGGAAATCGTTACCCAAATGCAAATCTAAAAAGTTTTAGTTGCTCCCTAAAAGAGTCCACAGATTTCAAGTTTAGAAGGAAAGTGTTCCAGAGTCTGGGGGCCATGGTGGGAAAATCCTTGCCACCATGTCTCCTGTAGTTTTCAGGCTTGTATGATGTACAGTAAGCCCTGATTGACCAGACCTCGGGGACCTACTGAGGATGTATGGCTGTAAAAGTTCACTGATGTAAGCTGGTCCTTATCCATGAAGAGCTGTAAAAGTCAGAACCAGAATGTTGAAATGGACTCTCAATTTAATGGGGAGCCACTGCAGTTGGATCAGCAACATAAACTAGGCATAAATCTCTCAGGATTCACAAAAAGGGGCTTAATGACAAAAAAATTAAGTTTGACAAGGCTAGCCACTTATTCAGGATATGCAGCTTAGGGCTTAAAAGAGATATACAAGGGAATATATAGCAAATGCCCTCAAAATGTGCTGAAGAGGGAGCAGATATAATAGAAATATTAAAGGTCCTAGTACAGAACCTTGTGGCACACCATAGCTAAAGGAAGAAGACAAGGACCTGAAGCAGGAAAGCTTCGTTCAGACAGATGATGCGAACCACTCCAGAGCAGATCCAGATATACTCACCCAACATTTTAGCCTATAAAACAAAATGTGATGGTGAGCAGTATCAAAAGCGGAGATCAGGTCTAATATTAGTAGACCAGAACAGTCTCCAGCCTCAGTCGGCATCAAAATCTCACTGGACACTAAGAAATGCAGTTTCAGTAGAATGAGCTCTAGAAAACCAGATTGAAATTTGCCATGTAAACTGTATTTGTCCAAGTAAGCTGCTTAGCCACAGCCTTTTCTAAAATCTTAGCAATAAATGACATTTTAAAATTGGTCTCTAATTGCTAAGAAGAGAAGGGTCAAGCTTGTTTTTTGTTTTGTAAATGGATGGATGACAGTGTTCTTAAAATAAGCAGGGACTTGGGCAGAGAACAGCGAGGTGCTGATTTTTGTGAGCACAGAGGGACTAATAGAGTTAAAGACTTTTTTGAAAAAGCAGACAATTTCCAAAATCAAACTTTGAAAGACCTTCAGAAACCCAGGAGAAATATTGCTCAAGACCACTTTTAAAATTCTCAATAAAGTCTGGCTCCTTATAAGTAAAATATAAAGAAATGAGGGGTGGCTCAAGAGTTTTGCACAGGACTGTATAGGAGCCAGCGTATATTAAACACAGAGGTAAATCTAACATGAAAAGCTTTCCAGTATAAGATACAAACCTGTTACTGATTAAACCCAAAGGACGAAACTCACACAATCATCAGTATTTAAAATGAATTTAATATCTCAAAGGTCGACTCTGAAGAGGCTTTGCGTGTACATTATGTACAGATAAATAGATCTGAAGTAATGTACTAAAATATTTCATGGAGACACGGCCTTTTAATAAAAACATAAAATTTTAAATGTAAACCCATCCACTGAACTGTATGGACTGGAGTGCTATTCAAAAGTTACGCAAAAGACTTCATTTTAGAAAAATCTGGAGTTTTAAAGAGGAAAACGAAATTCTATTAATCACTAAACTCAAGAGTCAGTCAAAACTTCCAACGACTTCTGAATGTCTTAATACAATTATAAAGAGTATAGGTGCACAGTAAGAACATTGCTTATGAATTTGAAACTTTATCACTGAATGACAGGTCACAATGTACTTACATCAGAAGATCAACTCAAAATATCATAAAAAAAATAAAAAATAAACCAGTGTTAATGTGTTTTCTTTTGTTTTCAGTGAACTTTCTGGCTAACAAAGAAAAAAAAAGCCTTTTTTTACTTTTATATTTTACAGAAATCTTTCATACAACCCTCTGCTGACCTTTTCACTTTTCTCCTACACTGGATACAGTGTATTTGGTCTCATGCTGAGTTTCTGGTGAAGGCCTCACATTTTGAGATTGGAATGGCTTCACTGTTATTGGTTTCACTTGTTTTCTCAATGTTGTTGTCAATTTCCTTGGAACATGACACTTTAGGCATATAAAGCCCAAAATAAGAGCGATTTACAAAGTAGAGACACTCAGCTGCATTTTTCATTTGTATGTCTGATCCTCTTTTCTAAATTTAAACCTTATGGGCTTTACAGATTCTTTACTCCTTGCATGATTCAGCACACAGTCTCTTCTTTATGGTAACGTGGAGTTCAGCGGGAGTAAACATGGTTATATCGTTTAACTGTTACTAACTCTACTGACAGTGGTGTAAACATGTCTGCATGCAGAGCTAAAACGCTTCCTTCCACAAAGCACCGGGAATACTAAAGAGTAATGGAGATGTTTTTATCTTATAATAGCCCAGTTACCTACAAGCTGTTAGTAAAATTAGCAGAACGTTTTAGTGTTTAAAAAATATGCTTTATACACTGTACACTGTATAGTGTATGTAAGAATACATTCATGTATTCGTATTGACCGCATCAGTGCAAATAACTAGATATTTCATCCAAACGGACATGGAAAACAAAATATACAGTACCTTTATCTAAAAGGAAGCAGAACTCTGGCATATACAATAATAAAATATAAAAACACCCACACAAACAAAAACTACCATCCTACAAGTCTGGCAACAAATCGTTAGACCTTTGTCTCTCGACAATAAAAAGCTTAACAGTAATGCCAACTAATAATCGCTTTCAGTGCTGTGATACTGTACAGTGGTGCATTTAATAAAAGCTACTTTTAGCCACTCCCTTATTGGAAAGGGGTCACCACAGCGGGTAGCTCCGCGTGTTTTAATTTGGCTGTTGTTTTTCTTTTTTTTATGTCCGAATGCCCTTCCTGACGCAGTCCTCAAAGGGATTCGTGTCTCCTCCCCGGATACTGGGGGTTCCTTCGCTTATTAGGCGAATTTGGAAACCACTACAGCATGGAGCCACTACAGTGGTCCATTTAATACTGCACATAAATGTATGAAACACTTTCTGATACAAAAATATTCTTCTATAATGCAATAAACTTTGCATTGAAACAAAAAATAGTCTATAAACACCAAAAAGATAACCAGGATACAATACATAAAACAATCAATATAAAGAATAAATAACGTATAAACAGGTGTGACAACAAAAACTTATATATATACATATATATATATATATATATATATCCATTACTGGACCATTTTTACATTCTTGCTTAGCAGCGCAAACTCCCTTTATATCAGTTTTGCAGGAGTCCTTCACGCTCTCTCACACACAAGTAAGCAGTCTTCTGCTGCCTCCATGTGGACGGCACTTTTACTACTTGTGAAAATTTTTTATAAAAAAATCACACCAGAGTTGTCCGTGTGCCTAACTGATCTTCTGCAGCAGTTTATCCTCAATGAGTTCAAACTGCACACTGACGGACATTTCGGCGATGAACTGGTCACATCCTTCCTTGGTCACCTGTTTGCAGTATCGCAGGTCGATATGGCAAATGCTTCCACAGCGCTTGAAATAGGTCAGCGACTGGTCTGTGACCCTGTTACAGACTGCAGGGAGAAATTGGGTTGGAAAAAAAATTAAATGGTGTATAACAGGTCACCTGCGCTGAAACAGACTCTGCACACGCATGGATTAATCAGCCTTTTGGGACAGGAGCTCAAACGGTCTCAGTATGGTGAGGTTTCTAAAATGGCCCTTTGATTTACTGCGTTAAACATTTGATAATATTCTTGGAGGAAAAGTATTGAGTTATTTTTATCAGTTCTGCACAGGCCACTGAACAAGATTTCCTCTCCAAAATTACAGTACTGTGCAAAAGTCTTGACTCACCCCTCATTTCTTTATGCTTTGGATCCGAGGAGCCAGATTTTCTAGGAATTTCTTCATGCGATCTTAAGCAATAGGCTTTGTGAAGGCATTTCAACATTTTTCTTACACACTGGCTGCTTTTCACTATTTTTCAGTCCAGTCCTTGTACCTGACATTTTCAGAGTAATGTTTTTGTTTGTCTGTTTGTTTGTTAAGCCAAAGCCACTTAAGACTGACCTATGAATCATTTAAGAACCAAAAAGGTACCTAAATCTATGGATAAACCAGTGTTGTGTCAACACATAACAGAAAGCTTGGCAAAAAAGAAATTAAAAAAACACTACTAGTAGCCAGTCAGCTCTGCCTGGTGCGCAATGCAAAACTAAACAAGCACAGGACCAAAGAAGAAGTGGCAGGGCTACAAAAATCTATCTACAACCGATAAACAGTATCTGAAAGCTGGGTCCTGAAGAACTAGAAAAACATCCAAAGACTGAACACAGGACCTGAGACATGCATCTGGCCCCTCAGTTGATCCATCTACTGTTCACTGAAGCCTACTTTGCGGTCTACAAACATCAAGTCAGAATCAGTCTCAGTGGATGGCCGGCTGTCAAGACGCCACTCTTAAGGATTTGAAATCATCAATTATCATCATCGTTCGTTTGTATGGAGATACAACAGTGAGTGTCTACAGCCATCTGGTATTGTGGATCTTGTCAAAATTAATGGAATTATGAACGCAGGAAAGTACCATCAGATTTTCATTCACCATGTAATACCATCTGGAAAGCATCTGATTGGCAGCGGCTTCATTTTTCAACACGATGCACTGCTAATACAGTAAAAGCATACCTGGATAGACAAACACATAACGAAAACACCATCAGTCATGGATCAGCCTCCACAGAGCCCAGACCTCAGCATTACTGAAGTAGTGTGGGATTATCTTGACAGAGAGCAGAACAAAAGGCAGCCGACATCCAAAGTAGAGCTTTGAATGTCCTTCAAGAAGCTTAACCCCAAGAGAGTTCAGGCTATGTTAAAGAATAAAGACCGAATATTGACTTTTAATCTCATTAAAACTGCACAAACTGTTTTTGCCGTATATGCTGTACTTCAGTGTATATTTGCACAATTTTTAATAAACTTCTGCACCTAATTTCAATTTTCCCAGCAACATATAAAGGAATGAGGGGTGATGGGAGTTATTTGCACAGTACTATAACTGCATTATTTATTAATATTGGACCTAAGTTTTCTAAAGCACGGTGTTGCTAATGGGGCTAAATATCAAGCTGTTTTATACATTCACTGGGATTATCTACAGGGGACAGAGGTGATAATTCAGTATTCAGGTCTAATACATTTTGATTTCAGCCACAAGTCAGTGCAATGAGTCTAATCCAGGCAGATTTGGAGCCTACAAAGACAGACTCATACCTGACAGATTGATGTCAGTGAGTGAGTCTCTGGTGGTTGTCCCCGCAGCAGTCAGGATGTTAACCGACTGGTCAGTAACGTGGTTGCAGTAGCTGAGGTCCAGCTTAGATAAGAGGGGCATGTAACGAATGATGAGGCGCAGAGACGTGTCGGTGATGTCCAACCCTGCCAGACGCAGGTCCTCTACGTTACGCAGTTTACTCCTGTTGTCCAACTGACCTACAAAATGTGCAAAAACACAGGGGAGGAGATTACCAGAGGGATTAAGTAAAGAGAGATGATTCATGGTATATAGTTAATGAGCATGGAAAAGAAACAAATCCCCCAACAGTGAAGTAATCCTACTAACAACTGCTGTCTCTGGATCTAAAGCCTGACATAACTCATCTCTCTGCCACAAAGCTGCATTGTTGTCTACAAACAACATTAAAGGCACACATCGCACATCTGAGTGACATGTTCCTGCAACATGGCTGCTTTAGCCAAGACTCCAATTTTGCATTCATTCATGGCTGATAATTCTGCATTCAACAGAAAATACACCAGTTACAGCAATTTGCCAAATTGGAGAGGCCAGACTTTTTAAATGTATGCAGGTCTTCAACAGGAACCAGTGGGTTTGCTCTCGGTCTGAGTTACAGACCAGGTAAGGAATTGGCCAGTTATTGATAGACTGATTAATTTGATGTTTTATTTTGGTTAGTTATCAGAATTTGTTGACACAGAGCTCTTTTCATTCATTTCTGATACTACTCAAAGGTCTCAATTTGGTTTAGGTCAGGATGCTGCCTGGACAGACCATGCAGGACCACTTTAAAGTCAAACAATGAATTGCTGTCTTCACATGGGTTCAGTAAGAAATCAGACAAACTAAGAACTACTGAGTAGGGAGAGTAAAGCATGTTTAAAATCCTGCCCGAGGCAGTATTTATAGTGTACACATTATTTATGATAAATGCAATTTACACTACTCTTGCTCAATCTCAGTCTTAATTTTTACTCTTCTTTAACTTTGCCTCATTTAAATTTTTATTGGGGAGGTTTTCAAAGTCACTGCTGTATGCAGATTTTGCACACATCCATCACACAGTAAAGGCCCTTCACTATGCACCTGAAACATTTTAACTTTGTTATTTATCTACAGTACACGGTACTATTGTTATTCTTAATGCTGTAACACAATAATTTCCCTTTTAGGATCAATCAGTTAATCTATGCACCAATCAATCTACTTTTTCTATCTATTATGGCCAAACACCTCCACTTTGGTCTCAAAGTCTTGTGGTTTGCGCAGATGCAAACCTAAGCCTCTTTTTTTAGAGAGAAGATACGTTCCCCTGGCAACCCTTTCAAAGAAGTCATACTTGTTCAGTCTTTTTTCCAATTTTGCCGTCACGAGCTTTGACATGCAAAATGCTAACAGAGACTTGTAGACTCTGAGATGTAGCTCTTGGGTGTTTTTCTGCACATTGCACAGTCTGACTTTGGGGAGAATTTGCTGGGACATCCATTTTGCCACTGAGGTGCTCACACTTGCTGATGATCACTTAATCAAGTGCTTTTTTTTAGCAGCACCTGGCTGCTACTGACCTTCTTAATCCCTATGAAAGCTGTAACAGTGTATTTGGCTTTCACAGGACTCTATGCAGTCCTGTGAAGATGTTCTTTTTCAGGACAGATGGAAATCTTTTCCACAAACAGGAAAAAAGGGAAAATTCATGTAGTTGAACACGAATCGGTAGATTAGAGCTTGTGATAGAACTGCCATTTGACTGTGGAGGCTTTTTAAAAACAGTTTTAACAGGTTGAGATAAATTCAGGGGAAGGGCATGTGTGAAAACAGCTCTCAAAGATATTTAGTTTAGTACATAAACTTCATCTGAGCTTGTCTTTAGATGAATTTGTATTCTACCATTGTGAAACGGAGTGACTTGAAGTATAGTGATTCAGAAAAGAAAACACAGACAGAGTCACTATACCAACAATCTCCTTTTCCCCCCCTCTGTAATCAAGCTCTCTCACTCAGTCAATAATGTTGTCCTGGTGTTCTGTGACAGAAAAACGGTTGGTACCTGGCCTATTATCTGTGGGAGGCGACAGCAAGTCTCTCATCTGAGCGTCTTTCAGTCCCTCGACCCACTGAACATCCAGAGTTCGCAGGAGAGGACAGCTGGAGGTGCAGAGAGCAGAGACGGCTACCCATGAGCATCCAGAGAGAAGCAGCACACGTAGACCTGCAAAGGACACAAAAAACCTTGTTATAGACAGTTCTTAAAGTTTGGTTTGGTGTTTGATTTCATGCGGACAAATGCAACAATGTGGCATCTGCTTCTTAGTTTTCTGTCTCAGATGCAGTATTCTTGGTGTAGCAAAGAAAAAAAAACATCCTCTACAAATGTCAGCACAGAAGAATTACATTTAATCAAATACTCCCCCCCCAAAAATAAATAAAGAAATAAATAAAACGCACATAATGAATGGATTTGAATTAGAAATTCTCTGGAAGATTGAACAGTGACATACCATCCACACAGAGAGGCTGAGCTGTGCTCCGATACAGTATTATACATTATAATGTATACAGCTGCTGGCAATGACCACAGGGTGAATCAATGCACCCTCGTGGCTACACGGGTGTAAGTAAAACCTGTTCACACCACTCTTCCAGAAACCTTATGAGATGAGCTGCAGCGACGACTGTGGCTGCGATTTGGGCTGTGTCTGGAAAGGTTTAACACCAACTACATGCACTGGTTGCATTACATTTATGTTGCAGTATTTCTGAACTCTTGGAATGCTAACACATACTAACACGTGAGCTATATAAGGACCACAGATCTAAATAATTTTATTACCACAGAATCAGCCATAAACTCCAAACCATAACCACATTTACCTCCACAACCAGGCAGAGCAGCTGCAGCAGAGCTAACAGGCATTAGCTCCACACTGTGGCCACTCTGCCTGTTGAAACATCCTTTCAATAGACTGCAAATATCCTCTAACAGTACAGCATAAGCCTCAAGAGAAAAGGAAAAATGATTCTGAATGATTCCCAAAAGTAGTTTGAAAATATTTTTCCCACATGCGACCATTAGGGGGCTCTGTAACATGATGAGCTCACTACATTTGTTTTTTCAGTGAGACAAACGTGCTGACCCCAAAAAAAAAATTACATAATATTGCCGTATATCTGGTTTATTTGCCACAATTATGGCCAAAGGGTGGTAAAACTGTTTTGCAGCGAGTCTCTTTCTTTTCACGACTAAGCTAAGAGTGAAGACGTAAGCTTGGAAAATAAGGACAATTACAAATTGTCCCAATCCATTGAGTCAGTCCATTTTGAGTCAGTCCTCAAAATGAACTGACTCAATGGACTGACACTACATAATGAGTTAGTCTCACTACATAATGATTGAGATTAACTAGTTTTAAAAATGTCTCTTTCTAAAGCCCATCAGACCAACTCCCTAAATTGTGTCATGTTTCCGGTGTTAATACACAGATAAATACACAAAACTGCCACATAAAATCCTTCATCATTACCTGCACATGTCACTAAGGCTGTTTCATACAGACACAAACACACCTGTGTAGATGGGTGGATTTACTTACCTGGAAGTCTGTTGATGAGCCAGCTGAGCTGCTTCTTGGAAATGTTGGTCCAACTGAGGTCTAGGGCTACCGGCTGTCTGCGGATGATCCCGCTCAGCATCAGGGGAGTGATGGACTTGCAGCGGTTCAGATTGATGTGCTTCCAGAGCCTTTTGTCACAGCACCTGATGAGAGAGACAGCGGACGTTTTCGCTGGACTGCTGTGTGATGAAGTGCAGAAGGCACGTTTTTCATCTCCACCATCTTTCTACTCACCATCTGTTCCAGGTCCGGCAGACACGCATGCAGACGCAGAGATCTCTGTGACTGAGGTGGCCGAACACCATCATCCAGGTCTCTCGCTGCATCACATGCGCTTCGCCGTCGTTCAGGGGCAGTCTGTCGGGCGGGGGGCTGATGGGAGGGGGCCGGATCACGTGGCGCTCCATTTGGATACACTTCGGTGGCGACCGGCAGGGAAGCGGTCGAGGGCATATTGGTGCGATCGGTGTGTTTCTGTTCCAACTGAGCGGCGAGTAGCCACGCGGCATCCCGTTCATCTCCCGCCCCCGGTGTCGCAGCCAGTCGCCCAGGTCGCTGCTGCCATTATTAAGAGGCCACCTGGGCTTCTGTTCGTCCACTTCACTCTCGGGCTCAGATTTCACTGGCCTTTGATTCTGATTGGTCAAGCTGTCTTCTGTTTTCAGCGGCAGTCTGTTTTGATTGTTTACGCCTTCTTCCATTTTAAGGGCTTTACGACTCGGATTGGCAGGTGGGTCCTCAGTTTTTAGTGGTTTTCGGTTCTGATTGGTCAGGGAGTCTTCGGTCTTAAGTGGTCGACGATTGAGGTTGGCTGGGCTGTCCTCCTCCTTCTTCACTGAGCCCAGCTTCTGGCTGCTCAGACAGTCTTCTATCTTCGGAGTCTCCTGGCTGAACTCTTTGCTCGCCTCCTTGTTGGGGAGCCGCTTGCGCTGATGTCGTGCTTTAAGCTGAGCGGAGCTTCTCTCTTGGGCTTCTCCCGACTCACCGCTTGGTCCCGCTCTGGGAGAGTTAGAGGATGTCTGGTCACTTTCTCTGGCTGCAGACGTTCTCAGCAGCGGGCTTAGAAGGACCTTAGCTTTGTCCTCTGCATTATTGTCCCTCTCTTTTTTCACCGTCACCTCTTCCTCAGCGTCCCCATCTTGGTCCTCGTCGTCATACTCATTTTTCTCCCTTAAATGCATCCTCTCCAAGGACAGCCCATCTTCTTCATGATCCTCCTGGTCGTCTTCTTCATCACCGTGATCATTCTCTCTCTTAATATGCTGAAGCAGCTTCGAAGTAAATGAGTCATCCGGTTTTGAAAGCTTCTTCTAAGAAAGAAAAGAGGGAGCGTAATTATGTTTTGAAAGCAGACAGAATTATCAGCTTTTCCACATAAAGATCAGGACTTTCAATTAAGTTCTTGTTTCTTTGACATATTTTAAATATATTCGAGTTTTTAATTAAACATCTGCAGACAAATATTTGAAAACTTTAGTGCCTGTCTGCATTTTATGCAACATCTTAAACCAAAGTTGACCAAAAAAATTATCGTACTCTGCAAAAGTCTTGAGCCATGCCTCATTTCTTTAATTTTCACTGGAAAATGACCACCTTTATTCTCAAACACAGCCTGAACTCTCTTAGGCAGCTTTCTTGTCATTTCTTCAGGTCTTTAGGAATAGTTCTCCAGGCTTCTTGAAGGACATTCAAAGCTCTTTTTTTGGATATTGGCTGGCCTTCGTTCTCTTCTAGGGGCCATCCTTGACGTAGAGTGCGCTGTTTCCATCCTGGTATGCTTTTACTGCGTGCTTTCTACATGGGATTGCATGTTGGATCAAAATCTGACTGTAATTTTCTGCTTTCATAATTCCAACACCACTGGCTGAAATGCAGCCTTAAACCATGACAGAGCCTCCACCATGCTTTACAAACTGCTGTAGACACTCATGTTTATCTCCCCACCTCCTCATGGATTGCTATAGTTGGTATCAAGTAATTGATAGTTAGTAATTTTACTTTGTTCCCTTAATTTTACCACATTTGGCTGTTATTTTTCATCATTTCCGTTTATATCCTTGGAGATATTCTTTTATAAGTTTTCAATGCACCATGCTTGGGGTAAAATTTTGGTACACTGTATACTGTGTATACTGCTGTATTGACAATATGAATCTTGAAATATATTGATAACAATTAACTAAAACTAAAAACTTTATCATTGCATAAGGCCCGTTGTCACTGATTTTCAGTCCAGAACTTGTGTAGTTTGTCATACCTCAGTCTGTTTCCCTTCTATAAGAATGGCTTCTTGACAGCCAACCTTCAACTAAGACCCTTTCTGAGGCATCAGTGAAAAGTAGATGGATCAACTGATAGCTCAGATGCTATGCAATGTGTCAAATCTTTGCTAAATGTTTTCCAATTTCTTGAGGACATGACTTTTAGATACTGTTCATCTGCTGTAGATAGTTTTGTTTTAGGCATGTCACGCCTTCTTTTTGTCCAGCTTCCTCAAATGTTTTAAGGACATATTGCACAGTATGCATTATGCTGTGAATGCATAAGGCATATGGGTTTCAGCTAGTCACTCTTTGGAAATCACCTTCTGGGTAACAACATAATTACTACTTTATTTTTATCAAACTGTGTTTTCTTTGGCATTTTTCATAGATTCACCAAAATAAATGGGAACAAATTACATGTTTTAGAAACAGCCCGCTAGTAACAAAGTGCCAAAATATACAATTTAAAATGGTTTTCGTCTGTATTGTCTATTACATATAGACACGGCATTGGTAGGTGCCTTTTTTTTTAACCTTAAGGATTCATAGATCACCGTTAAGCAGCTTACCTGGCATTGAAAAAACACTGATTTGAAAATGGTCAGATACAAAGACTACTCTGAAAATGAGTGAAAAAGCAGTCAATGTCCAAAGAAAAACTTTGGAGGGCTGTAACAAAGCCAGGTGAACGATTGCTCAACGAATCACTTGGGAGCACGATCGTACCTTCTCTTAAGGATAAGTAGTGCATCTTTTAGAAGTGCGTTTTTGTTAGATGAGCTGACTTCCTCACCGTGTCTAGAACCCTCTTCTGACCAGATGTATGACCCTTGATCAGCAACACAACCACCACACCAACCCACACACACACACCACACACACACACACACACACACACACAAACACAGATTCTTTGTCACATGTATGTAAGGGTTAATGACCCTATGCTTCAGAACCCAATAAAGGAGTGCTATGGGAGGTGGCGAGAGTCTGATGGACGGTCAGTGTTGGACGAACTTGGCTTAGGCGGTCTCCTCTGCATGAGTAAACAGAGAACTTGGGCTTGTGTTTGTTGTGTGTACTTCAAGTTCCAGCGGAGGTTCAGCTTACAACTATTAACCAAGCCAGGTGAAGATTGCAACACTTAAAAAAAAAAAAAAGACAGTCTGACTTTTAGACGCAAATATTTTCAAGAATAGTTCCATTTTTGGTTTTCTGCATCTTCACCGTTTGTAACATTTCCGACAACATTAAATATTTTAAATATATTTTTAAAAAGCCTAAATAAAAAACTTTACAAAGAGACATGAGTCTTACCTTCTTTTTAACAAAGCTAGGCTCATCATTTGTGTCAAAAAGTTTCCTCTTTTTCCTAAGAGGATTGTCCTCCAATCTCGGCCGGGGCATACCATCTAGAGAAAGCAAGGGGGGGCGTTTTTTAGGAGGCTCCTCATCATTTTTCTTTGCGATTACATCCCGTTCCACCTTCCTCTTCACAGCAGAAGTGGTAGTCAAGGCAGCAATAGGTGTTGGCGCCACCATGGGTAGGTCTGGCTCTTCCTTTGAATCTCGGTTTAACCTCGGTTCTTTGAGCAGCGAGCCAGGAAGGTTGGATGCATACTTAAACCCTGGGCCTCTTTTTTGCTTTGAGGCCAAAAGGTTAGGAAAAAAGAGAGCACAACTTTATTTTTCTGGTTCTTAGATTCTTAACTAAAACTCGGCAGTTTAACAAATGCATCACACACACACACACTCAGAATAAAGTCCATACTGATGCTTACTTTTCCAGTTTTCCCAGCATGGTTACATTTTGGGCACTCCCAGCAGTTTGGCAGCTCATCATTGACTACTCCATTTGAATCTTTAATCTGAATAACAAGAAACACACTGGCTATTAAACAGCGTTTGACATGAAACGAGCAATTATTCAACAGCTGACTGACACTCAGGTCTTCACCTTGAGACAGTTAGGGTGAACGATCTCGTTACAGATGGAACACTCCATGAGCATAAGGTTAAACTTCTCTTCCTCATCCTCCACGGTGTCCTCCTTGCCTGCCTCGCCACAGACGAGACACACTGCCGTGTGGGGTAGGACGGGCTGGAGGAGGGAGAAAAAAACAAAGAAAAGACAGTGCAGAAGATAAAGGCTCTGCATCAGCTCACTCTCGTCTTTTTAAGCAATTCTTTGTCACAACAAAATTTAACCCACACTTTTTCAGAAGGGTGAAACAAAGCAGAGCTGGAACTATTTGCTGCCATGGCTTTCAACAGCCTACTCCTCATATGACTCAACTAAGGACCCAGAAAAATTTTAAATCCAATCTGAGTGATGGAAAAATGTAAATGGACTGGCATTTATATAGCTCTTTTCTCGTCTTATCGACCACTCAAAGCACTTTACACTACAAGCAACAGTCGCCCATTTACACACACGTACAGACAGATCGTTTTATTCTATACATACAATACTTTCTCCGTCATAGACACACACAAATCACTCACTGGAGGCAATCTGGAGTTCAGTTCCCAAAGATCACATGGACCAAACGCACAACATCAAGCCATTTGCTTCAGCTGCCAGCTTCCTCTATCTCCTCTGAGCCACAGCAACCTCAAAGTAATAATAATGTAATATTGATGGAAGATTGACTTCACTAATTGCTAAGACAGTAGCTGGTTTATAGAGTTGTATAAGCTACCCTTAATTGTGATCTAAAATCCTGACAGCTCAAGTTTGCCACCATAGCTTTAAAAAAAATGACCTGATTTATTCATTCATTTATATTCCATATGAATCCAGAGTGTTATAGCCCTAACAGCTAGTTCATCATTTACCGTGAGCTTCCAAACAGATTTACAACAACATTAGCCAACTAATAAATGGGCTAAAGCAACAGAGTGGCTCTTGATGAACTGTGTGTAATCGCTGGCTCTGATGACTGCTCTCTATCTGTGTTAGAGTAAGTTAATATGAAGGGCGAGTTAAGCATGTTTTGCATTATTTAAACACGAGTCACGGTGGCTAAAAAGCCCAAAGACCCGAGTGCTCTCTCGCTATCTTTTAACTAGCATGATTAAACATTAAAACACAGTCCTTCTCAACATACAAAAGGCAGAAATAATCAAACTCAGCCTCTCTACAAGTCTCTGTCCTTGGTACTGAAACATTTAGACCAGGCCATTATCACTTTCTCCGTGCGTCTATATAAATGCTACTGTAACAGGTAATATCTGATACTGCTACTTGCATTCTTTTTATTACACAGCTACAACAAACAGCAACTAAAAAAAAAACCATCCAGGCAGCTACTCCAGAACCAAACATAATAAATTATAATTATAATTATAATTATATAATAATATAATTACTATTTTCTTATAATAATTATAAGAAAGCCAGGCTTATTAATGAGTTTCTCAGTTTCTCAGTCATTGAGGTCATGAGCCATTCGGTCTAGCATTTGAGTCAAAGACAACTGGACTTCTTTCTATAGATTCATGAGGATGTTTCACCTCTTCATCAAGTGGTATCTAATCCTGGGATCTTTATGTTTAAGGTCACATAAATGTGTGAATGACAGCTGAAGCACCTGGAAAAGGATCTCAAGAATTGTCTTAAATGTGGTACCAACATCTGAAACTCTTCAATCATTTCTGAGAACTCACCACACTCGAGAGGCTTCGTGAAACACCTTCACAAACCTAAAAGGAACTGCAGTTTCCTTCAATGCTTAAGACTACCATGACCTGGATGACTGAGAATCTACACAGAAAATATTGCCTAGGGAGGGAGGAACACCCTTCAATTGGTGCAGGAATATGAAACAGTATCAAGGAAGTTGACTAAAGGAACCACCTCTGCTTTAACCTAATGTGCAGACGCCTTGGGTCCACAGTCGAGGGACATAAAGCTAAGCAGAACCAGCTGGTGAGTGAAAGGATAACACTGGTCTATGTCACTACAGATGCACTCAAGGACAATAAAGTGATTGTGACTGAGACTTTTAGTTTAGCTAACAATAGATACAACAAACAGCTATCCTAGCTCTGTAAGTACTTTAAAGCTCACTGAGGCATTAGAAGTTGTTTGTTTAATCTGTAGAGAAACCAAGCTGTCGTTTGATCAGAGGTTAAATACTTGAATTGTTTCTTGTCGAGAAGGTTTGACTTCTTCACTGATAGTGACACCAATATGCAAGAGACTTACATTTAAATAACTTCATCATCAAACAAAGAAGATACAGTAAGTTTTAGATAGCTTATGTAGGCGTTTCCATCCATTTTCAGTATTCATCCAAAGCTAAGTGAATCACCCACTGGGTGTACCTCCTTATTTCACCAAAGGCTTTGAATTTGCTACCAATCAGGGACTTCAGGAAGTTAAAACAGTGAGTACCGTTTATATAAAACAGAAATGGAAATGTGAAACTAACAATTTTGAATATAAGTATATGAAACTCGTGGAGAGTCCTAGTAGATATGTCACCACAGCTGTGCAGACGCCTGCTCAGGCTCTTCAAGGTGCTGGAGGCATGTGGCTCCCAGGAGGCCAATCATTATCACTTGTTGTCGAGCTTCGAGCAGCATCAGTGACTATATCTGATGAGAATTACTTTCAATTGGAAAGAGCTGCTTGTTGGATTCCTATATTTGAAGCAGTGAATACAGCTGCTCTACTGGTATGAGTTTGGTGAACTTTTGTGATGGAAAGGAATCAGCTCTCCCAATTTTATTCTATTTTTTTAACACTAATGTGTGTTATTTATGATGCTTGTTCCCCTGTAGCCAACAAGCATACCACGATTTGTTTGTGCGTTCTCCAATGAGCACAAGAACCAATGTTAATTCGTTAACCAATACTTTTCCTCAAAGATTCTTTTTTTCCTGATGAAATTAAGATAATAACGGAATAAATCAACAACAAATCAAAACAAGTTGAAAGTACTCAGGACAGATGAGATCCAATCAGAAATAATGAAGCTGTGATGAAAGGCGGGACAAGTCGGAAGTGATCCAATGAGAAGTAATCTCCTTGTAATTGTGTAAGGAAGGATTCAGCTAGCATCCATGCTTCCTGTTTCTAATGAAAACGCGACAACATGTCAACGCTTCGGAACAAGAAAAGAGCAGATATGTGGAAGCTCTTCACATTTGATCTCAAAGATGAGAAGCTTTGTAAACCGTGCTGAGCGAACCCTCACAGCCCAACATTTACACTTTATATTTTAATCAACTGAATTGGCTTCAGATTTAGCCTACTATAATGATATTTAGTCTAATAAAACTATAAGAATTTAGATGCCTAACTTATGACTAAAACTAAATGACCTTTTAGTCAACAGACTACAACTACATCGAAATTGCTGTCAAAATTAATGCCCGAACTATACTTCAGCAGGAAATCTACCCTCTTTTAACCCTGCGGCATAACCTTCCACGTACCCTGACATCTATCTCCCGAGAAATTTAACTACATGTCAGGTCACGGCGTAGGGCTAAGATAGGTCATAAGTAAATTTCCTGCAGAAGCCTAAATCAGGCACACTTAGGAGTACATCCATCCATCCTCTTCTGCTTATCCTTTTCAGGATCACAGGGGGCTTGGAGCCTATCCCAGCTACCATACGGCGAGGTACAGCCTGGACAGGTCACCAATCCTACACAGGGCTAAAACAGTAAGAGAGGCAACCATTCACACTCACATTCACACCTACGGGCAATTTAGAATCACCATTTAACCTAACCCCACTAACTGCATGTCTTTGTACTATAGGAGGAAGCCAGAGTACCCAGAGAAAACATGCAAACAGAAAGGCCCCGGCCAGATGGTGGAGTCGAACTGAGGACCTTCTTGCTGCGACCCAACACTGCTAACCACCGTGCTGCCCACACTGATGACTACACCACACAAAAGTTCACTCACACACATCATACTTACAGCAATGCACTGCCTCATGATGCAGGACTGCTTCATGCGTCCCGGCCCGCCGAACTTCTTCATGTCTTTGCAGAAGTGACACTCTCCGCACTCCGTCCGCAGACACGCCTCGCATTTCCGACAGCGTGTCCGTCTCCTCCTGGCTCCAGATGTACCCCGGCTGGCCGACAGCTTGACCGCTGATGCGGGAGATGCTGCCATCTTAGGTTTCGGCCGGTTGGGAGGCCGGGGCTAAGGAAAAAAAAAAAGAAAAAGGAAAAAAGAAATGGTAAATGGCCTGTATTTGTATAGCGCTTTACTTAGTCCCTAAGGACCCCAAAGCGCTTTACACTACATTCAGTCATTCACTCATTCACACACACATTCACACACTGGTGATGGCAATGCTACATTGTAGCCACAGCTGCCCTGGGACGCACTGACGGAGGCGAGGCTGCCGGACACTGCCGCTACCGGGCCCTCTGACCACCACCAGTAGGCAACGGGTGAAGTGTCTTGCCCAAGGACACAACGACCGAGACTGTCCAAGCCGGGGCTCGAACCGGCAACCTTCTGATTACAAGACGAACTCCCAACTCTTGAGCCACGATCGCCCCAAGAAAGACAAAACAGAGAGGAGGACAAAGTGCGGTGCATCAGTAACGATAAGCCAACAAGTATGCACTTAAAGGTCAGATAGAGTCATGTGTTGGCAAAGAGTGAATGTTCAAAATATTCACCAAGTACATGTTAAGCACGCAGCGGGATGCAGCGCAGCGCAGTTAATTAATATAACAATTAGGATGTCATTGGCAAAGTACTCGCATCATTAGCTTTCACTACCTTTGGTTTGCATTGTTAATAACAAACCGCTGTACATGTTTATCATCATTCTGATGACTGATTATCTACATTCTAATAATGAAGCTCTGCAGTCGAGCGGCCCTTTTAGAGCACACTTACAATCATGTTACATAAAAAGAAAAAAGAAAACAACAAAAACAAAAAAGAGGCTATTAAATCCAGCTGCGGTTGGTGCTACAGCTGACGTCTAAAGTACTGCCTGGACCCTTCTTTGTTTCCCCCCATCTCTGGGTCAAGATTTCCAGGCGCAGACGAAAGCAAAAAGGAAAAAAAACACCTGCATTTATATACGCAAAAACAGCACATAACACATATCCACAAACCTGATCGAAACATGCTGCGCATAAACACATTATTCACGCCTGGTATAGCTCAGAGTACGAGAGAAAACAAACACATCAAAAACGTCCCTGGAGGCGTCTTCCAAATTTAGCACCTCAATTGCTTGCATGTTTCTACTTCAAAGAGGAGCCGCACTTATGGCTACATTTCACACATGGATCACTAGGATCTATTATTCCATGATTTACAGCCGTGCGCATTATTAAATGTGCTCTATTTAACAGAAGTGGCCAATTGAAATGAGGGAGTCTTTGATCAGCATCATTATTTTTCTTGTGTCATATATATATATATATTTTGCCCCCACCCCCTCGGGCTCACATCCCCACCACAACAATGTATTTTTAACATGAAAACCACAAGTCAAAACACTGCCAGCCATGCCACATGAAGAAAAAAATCAAAAATAAAAAGAGTGGAGTGTGTGAAATGAAATAAACATGAACGAGGAGTGCAAAACACTGCAGCTCCTGGAAATGAAGATCGGATTTCTTTAGTTACATCGGCAGTGCAGATTTTCCTAGTGTCAGCATAGCAACAGCCACGTCCCATTCCCTAACAGAACAGTCTATGACACACGGACTTGTAACCAATAAGAACTGTAATGAGACCATCTAACAAAAAAAAAGAAAGAAAAAAAATTAAGTAGGCTCTATCTTGCGCACATTGCAATAATTTATTCCAACAATAGCCACAGAATTGACTGACATAGGCAGTCAGATATGTGGTGACCAGACAGGATTAGCGGGAGATATTGGTGTGTGTGTGTAGGATGGGATGGTTGGGGAGGGGGTGGGATTAAGAAGAGAAGAAACAATGAAATGAGACCAGATTACCCAGCAAAACAACACACATGATGTTCTGCAACTCAGCTTTTGCCATTTTAAGTGTCAGCTGATGGGCTGAAGTTGCAATAGATTCACATGAAACAACAAGTAACCAGGCCGTGCAGGAACACTGCCTCCATTCATGTTTGTTTATGCCTGTGACATGAACCACAAGGAGGCAGGTTTTGGATTGTAGTCTATATTTTCCACCAATTCCCCCTCCAACTCTGCTCCCTCCCTGCAGACTGATAAGTGGGGTGATCTCTAAAGCAGATATCCTTCTGACACACAATTTTCAATCACAGGAAAGGCTGGCAACAGCAACATCACCAAAGACAACCAACTTCCCTTAAATCTCAGTAAGTACTCCCTGTATCTGCTCATGTTTTTGTGCAATGATATCCAAGAACTCTTGACAAGAAAATATGTCACCGGTGGCAGCTAAGCCTTCATCAGCATGTTTCAGGAGAAGCAGCCAATGAAATCTGTATTATGTAGCGTGTGCCTTTTTACAGGAAGAAGGATGCACATTTGTCCCCTTTGTGCAGTAACAAGGACAGCACGGGTGACCCGCTAGTGATTTCTTAGCACTACAGAGCTCATTCAGCTGGAAAACATTATGAGAAGCAGACCCTTATGTTCAGTGACACAGCCCTGAGCTAGTAGGAAGATACCCATCATTGCAGTGAAGACAGCACACACACGAACACACACTGCACACAATATGGCAAACTTCACAATCAGATAGCTGACAGCAGTAATACATGGAACACTGTGATGATCTAAACTCTGCACTGACATAAACACACCACGCTCACGTTGCTCTGATGCAATAACGGTTCCCGGTATTCACAATTTCTCTTCAAGGGGATATAGATAAGTAAACTTTTCAATGGAGATCAATTACAATGTCAATCAGTTTTAAAATCTCCATATATACAGAGCATGCATCGGAGATATTGAGACCACACAGCACAAGCAGATAATCGGGCAGTGATATTTCACAAGTTGCTCAGGTTGAAGCTGAACTGCTATGCTTTGGAGCAACGCAGTGATTTAACAGTTATACAACCTGCTGTGGACGTAATACATCCCAAAGATGTTTGAATAGTTGAACTTTGGGATAAAACTTGGAGGGGGGAAAAAGCCTTTTTAATATCTGTCAGCAGAGCAGAATTGACTCATTCATCTGCAGTCAGCATTTTTTTAATCTAAATGCAGGCACAGGCTTAATGTAAGGGGGGTGTGGTTCAGAGTAAAGAGTGTAGGGGGGAAAATATTTGAATTAACAATTTCCGTGCAAGTCCCATCTTCTAATGTTTTCACAAAAAATTATGTCTTTTCATTAACGCACACTGAAAGAAAAACCTTCCCCTTTTGTTTTGGTTTACCATGACATGTATTCTGATATCAATCGATAGGTTTACAATCAAACCGTTAGAGATTCAGCTCCTGCATCTTCACACAACCAATAGCAACCTCGAGCTACATAAACAGAAGCTCCTATTGCTGGATTTATCTGATAATAAAAATGCAAGCATGCACGCACGCACGCATAAACAACAAATCTACCACAAAAAAGAAGCAAAAAAAATAAAAACAAAGGCAAAAAAAATAAAATAAAAAATCAAAGCCCAAGCACAGAAGATAAACTGAATCAGTGCTTTTGTCTTCAGGTATCTCCATTACTTCACTGCCCTGTGATGCTGCACACTGCTCTGTCTCACACAAGCATTCCTCTGGCGGCCTCCTTACGCCTGCCTGCAGGGCTTTTAGGGTGCTAACCTGCTCGGAGTCTGAGTCGTAGTCCTCATCATCGGCGCTCAGCGACATGGCCATGGCTGGTTTTCAGATACCGTCCAGCTTACAGCAAACTGACATGGCTGCAGTCTCCTCCTCCTCCTCCTCCTGCTACTGCTGTCAGGCCTATAGCCCTCCCTCCTGCTCCAAAAGCTCCACAATACCACAAGCAGATGTAGGAAACACATACAAGCCTGCTTCATTAATATGGATCGACTCACTGAGGAAGAGGAGGGGGTGCTGGGCAGCGCAGAGCCAATGGGAGGCTGCTGTGAATCAGAATATGCACTCGGGGGGAGTCTGCCTCCATCCAATGTGGAGAGAAAATGCAGTAAAGGTATTATCATATTTATGATGAGTAGCAGAGGGAGAGGAGAGCAGGCTCTGCACAGCCAGAGCCAGATGGCATCTCATTACAAAAGGCAAACACAAAGAGGCCCCACGACCAGCAGCTGGCCTTTGGAGAGCCCAGTGGGGGAGATCCTGAGGGTTTGTAAGACCCATACAAACTTCACTTTCATGCATTCCTGTAAAGCACATCTCATTCTTAAACTTTCAGCTGAGGCTCCGATGTCTTGTGTGTTTGTTTGGATACATTTTTAATCACACATATTCAGCGACTAAAATAGAGCAGCACCGTGGCATATTTAAACACTTCTAATTAAAATTGCAACCATCACACTGATTAAAGCCATTTATTCACATTTTGATTTGTTTTGGGATATCTTATGTTAGACCGTAAGTGAGATAAGAATTGTACTGATATTAAGGAGCATGGTTTTTTTTGTTGTTGTTGTTATATTTGGATAATAAATGAAAAGCCTCAATTATGACCTCACAGTCTGCTGCTCAGCTCACGGCTAGAGAAACTCAGGTAACATGACATCAAATGCACTTCGAGCCTTCTGACATCAACAACCATTTTCGTCTTACGATATCACAATTTCAAATGAACCGTATCGCGGTGTTTCGAACAAATGCGAAACCGCACTCAAAACATATGACAGCAAAAAGGCTAGCGAGGGCAATATTTCTGGATCTCTGTAAATATTTAGTCCCCCCAACGTAAAACGCAAAGGCTGTGACATGGTGAGACATGCCATATAATTTCTGCTCTTAGTAAACAATGTTTTTATGGACACTAAAGGCTTGTTTTGGATTCGGAAGGCACACCAAAAAGCATTAATGACAGCAAAACACATGTCAAATTATGCAGAGGAGCAAAAATATCTCATCATTTACTTCATTAGGCAATACTGCAGCCCGTTATGACAAAATTATGCAAACTGTTAAATCTCCTGCTAAAGGGAAGGAGTGCAGTGAGTGGTGGGATGAGTGAGGGAAGACAGGACCTTAGCCATTAATAATTGTCCTATACCAGATATGTACCTGTATAACACAGGTAAAGAAATATATAAAATATGCACACCTGTATTGATAGGTAAATATCTATTTAAAATATACTCAGTGATGTTGCTTGCACCACAAATTTAAGCAAAAGGTGCATAAGCTTTGTACTACACAGGTATGTAGCACATAAAATGATTCTCAAGTGCCTGAAAATTAAGTAAAAACACTATATTTGCTGGAAAACTGTACTGCAGGTGACACTTTCTTACCTTTATGGTTTTCTTAGGCCAGTACACCACAGGATATCCAGTGATGGCTAATTTAGGGTCATCATCAGTATGTTCCTTTAAGACAACCTAGACGGGCACAGAGAACAAAATCAAAATAGGGCCGAACTATGATTCCTGTCTGTTAAGTAATCTGAAGGCATGCCGCAAACATGTTTGGGTTTTTTTTACCTTTAAGTCATCCAACAGCGCTTGGGGGTTCTCTATTCCCATTGGAATACATTTCCTATTTTCCGGGAGTGACTCGAGCTTTTCAATCAGCGTCCTTAGCCCATTCAGTTCAAACTCTGTTAAATGAATCCATTTATTCTGAGGCTCTGAGTTCGGAGAGTCTGAAGGAGTTTTAGGGAAATCTAAAGAGGCCGAGCTGGGGTTACAGCTGTCCTCAGAGTCGATGGATAAAACAGCTTTGAGATGTTGGCCCTTCCCATTGTCGGGTGTGCAGGGTCCATCCTGAGGAACTCTCTCTAGTTTTTCACCCTGCTCATCTCTGACATGAGTCCCACACGAGTCCTCGTTCATGTCTTGACTCCTGGAGTCAGAGGAGGGGCTTTCTGTCTTTGACTTTGTCTCAAAATCTGCAGGAATGAAAGCAGATTTCCTATAATGGATGTTTTGATAACGGGCATACCAATGAGCAAATAATTTCTCTAGTTTGGGGAGCACCTGTTAGTAATCCTGAAATTATGGGTCAATTTGTAGGTTAGCACATATAACAAAGCAACAACAACACATCCAAACCCCTGAAACATTCAAGTTCGATCTAAAGTGACTTCCTGTGACATACCAGCTGGGTTAGGCTCCAGTCAGTGCCCCTTCCCCTCCCCGGCAACCACATGTCGCTAGGGAAAAATATGTATTACCCAACCAGCCGGCGAGCAGTTGCTGGTGGTTGTTGGTCACAAAGAGGTATAGAGTGCAATTACTTTGGTGCCGTAATTGAGGTTTTTCACTCACCCATAGATTCTTTACGGATCTCCTGAGAAAAGTAGGACCGTTTGGTAAGGCAATGCAGGTATCTCTCCAGGACATACCAGCATATCTCATAATAGAAGGGGAAACGAAACTTGGAATGGACCTGAAGGGATGACAAAAAAAATTTAAAAATGACAGATTCAATTAAAGAACCATTAAAAAGTAAATGAAAATCTCAAATGGATGCTTTCAATGATTGGTCATTTAAGTAAGGTTAAAACAAAGTTGGCCTTCCATTACCACAAAAGCTTTAATGCATATAAAAAACAGCTTAAAGCGTAAGTCAAACTATAAAGGACTATAAGGAACGAGGCAGCTGCTATCTGTAGCAGTATCTTGTGCTCTGACAGTCAGAGGCTTTGCAGAATTCTCAGTAATGCAACTGTAATCTCAGCAGACCAGCTCACATTTAACAGGAAGTGGAAAAAGATAGCCACAAAGATGTTAATGCACAACGCAAGTAAAATATAGAAAGAACCCAAGAAAGGGTTACTTTATCCAAAAATTAGTTTTACAAATGCCCACACCTCTTATCCTCCTGTCTCTCTCAAGGGTAAACTTTTCACCTTCCCCTGGTTCTCAGAGAGATTAATTTCTCCCACGTGGAGTTTACTATATTGCAGTCCAGATCAGAGTTAAGCCACAAAGTGGAGAAAATAGACTCCTACCTTTGTCCTGTTCTCTATCTCATAGATGGTAAGCTGCATAGGAATGTTAAAGCTGTGCAGAATGTTGCCTCCAAACACCAGTGTGTCCACGGGAGTGTAGACAGCGTGGATCCACCCTTAATTACAGAGAGTTAAATGTGTTATAAAATGGTCAAATATTCAAAGCTGAGCATTAACGGAGCCTAATCTATTCCTGCTGGCTACTTTAAGACAACCATGCCAACACACCAGATGGGATGAAGAAGGTGTATCCTCGTTGAAGCTCCACTCTCTGGCATCCATCAGCTCGGTCTCCCAGGAAGACATCACTCTGCTTGCCTGACAGGACCCAGTCCTCATACAGGGCAAGGTTATAGGGAGTTGGAGGCACAAGCCAGAACACCTGAGGAGAAGCAGTCATTTCTACTTAGAGTCTGTAACTGTTAACAACATTCAAAGCTTTGAGGAATATTAGCAGACGTCTTCGTAGGTGTGATCAGTATATCCTAAAGAGGCAACCAAGCTTTACAAAGAAAGAATAAACTTACTTTCTGTCCCTTGAATACGTGATACCAAACTGAAGTTCCCCCAAAATCGATGTGGAAATCTGTGTAGCAGCCTTTCACGCTCATCAAACAATACCTACAAAGGAAATTAGAAAATCATCTAAGAGACAAGAAGTAAATAGGTAAACAGAAAAAAGTGGTAAACACAACATGGCTAATTACAAGGCAGCAATAATCTCAGGATGCTACCGACACAGGTAACTCTCGGGAGCGACACAGCGTAGAAAACACTTCACAATAAGGCAATTCTCCTCTAGAAATTAATTTAGGAATGATTAGAACCCCAAGACACAAATGATTTGCCAATTTAGCTAAAGAGTATAATCTCTAAGAGAATCCCCACTGACTTGGAGACATTTAAAGGAAAGCCCTTCCAAGGACATCTTGCACACGATGATACTGTGAATGCCACTGAGAGAATCTAACACCTTCACAAATAAAAAGAAGTTTGAATTTTGCCAGTTGAACCATCCGTCAAACGGCTAAGCCAAAATTAAAAAAAAAAAAAAAAATCCTGACATCATTATTGACTATTTCACAGCTTTTTAATTTAAAGACTTGTGTGTTATCACCGCATGAAAGAAGACTGAGTTCATAGTGAATCATAAATGAGAGCATATCCAGGGTAGCTTTCACTGCAACAATAATAAAAAATTTAACGCTCCACAGCTATATCACGAGTTTCACCTCACTAGTTCTCGGCTGGACCCCGTTATGCCGTCAGAGCTGGTTTAATTCTTCATGGAATAGATTCAACAAGGTGCTGGGAACATACCTCAGATGTCGGTTCATATTGTTTTTGGGTTTTTTCCTGTTTTTTTTTTTCTGAACTTTATTTGAAATTATAAAGCGAACAGCCAGTAATTCCATTTCAGATGTTGGTTCATATTGATGTGAGGCCATTTGAGTACAGTGACATCAATGTCATGTTTAAAAGAAAATCAGTTTGAGCTATGTGATCTGGCACATTATCCTGCAGGAAGCAGCCATTAGAAGATGGCTGAACCACTGATACAATGCAGGATGGATGGATGGATGGATGGATGGATGCTTTCATGTTGGTCTGACCCCATCTTAAAAATGTCAGTGTGGTCTTCTGCTGCTGTAGTCCAAGATATGCATTCAGAGATGCTCTTCTGCATAACTTGGCTGTAACAAGAAGTTGTTTGAGCTTCTGTTGCCTTCGTATCAACTCAAAGCAACCTGGATGGGTTGGCTGTGCAGTAAATCAACATTTTCATATGACCAGCGAGTCTGGGACCAACAACCATGCCACGTTCAAAGTCACTTATGTCACCTTTCTTCCCCATTCCCCACTCAGTTTGAACATCAGCAGGCTGATTAGATATTTGTGTTAATGAGCAGTTGAACAGGTGTACCTAACAAAAAGCTGGTATATATATATATAGTCCAATTAAATAGAACAGGAGGTGAGAAACAACATGGGATGTGTCTTCATGCAACAGTATACTAGATTAACAATTTTAAAGTGAAGCCTCTAGGCAAAGGGGAAACCAGTGAGTGTGCTGAAGGGAAAAATACAAGAGTACAGATGACTGAAATGTTTCAGTTTTGAAAATGGCTTTATTTTGAGTAATAGATTCTAAACTAGCTTCTGCACAGTGTGCTGAAATTGCAGCAGTAAAATCGTCTTGTTTGATATTCTACTCTGTTACACCCTAAACCACTGCCAGCATCTCCCTAACCTCTATGAACAATACAGGAGATTAGCAGGGTTTAAGTGTAACAGTAGAAAATATGGGCAGCTGACATTAAAAAGACAGGCAGCCCTGGTTTTGATTCATTTTGACTCTTCAACGGCTGATTGGCTGAGAGGTGTGTGTGTGCAGTCAGACCACAGTTGTTAGAAACCTTTCTCTTATGCGAGGAGGGGAAAAAAAATCCTGCTGCCTAGCAACAACAAGGAGCACGTACAGGAGGTGACAGTATGCAGTACTCTACCGTGATGGAGCGATGGATGAGAGATGGGAGGAGAAACAGACATTTTCTACAAGTGTTTTCTTTTTATTAGTATTTATTTTCTTGCTCTACACACAGTTTTTTTTCACCCCTCGTAGACTGACACACAGCTCCAAAGAGAACTTCATAAAAACAAAAGCACAACAGTGCAATGCATACCTTTGCACTTTGGGGTATTTCATCTCTGAGATGATATTGGTGGCTTCAGTTTGGCTTTGTTTCAAACCAGGAGGCCACATGTTGTCCACCCAGTCCACTTGATCCACCTATAAGAGCAATCAAAGCAGCACCATTCAGCAACCAATCACAGTGTTCTATCATCTTCTATTTTTGTCATTCTTCTTTGAATCTTTCACCAGATTTGTGACCTCTATCAAACCTCTTATAGTATGATACACAGCGAGGGTCGGGGGCAGATTACCACTGTGGGACGCTTGATGAGGTTCTCCAGCTTGGTGTGGCTGAACTCCAAGCTAATGACATTGAACAGTTTGTCCCGCTCTTCCTCTGGCGTCTCATAATAGCGGACAAACTGAGCCATGCTCATTTCAGAACCTTTCTGAGTGCTCACATCCATAACGTCCACAGACCGGCGACTGCCTGCGAAAAACAACCAGGATACGATGAATTTAGCCAATGAGATCGTACGCATCAACATCAACACACAATCCAGTGCAGTCTGTCTGTGAGTCGGCGTATGCTTTGTCATATTTATACACAGAGAAGTTGTACTGTTGCAAAATATTCTACTATGAACAAGAGCAGTACTTCTTATTTGTAATTCCCAAATTTAACCACTAGATGGGGCAACTACACCCCAATCATACCCTGGCTCAATTTCTTCCAGGGCACACTTAACATAATTATATTGCACTGCATTAGAAAACAGTCGCAAACAGAAAACAGCATGATGAGACCTTTAACATAACCCCACAATATGAGCAAGAGGCCCTGGGTGAACCTATCGTGATGATCCTACACACATAACACAATAGTACAAGAGGTAGACACAGACAGAGATACAGGCATACAGCAGAGTGACTAACAGATGCATGCTCACTAAATAACTTATTTCCTAAGAAAAATACAAAAAACAACACTGATGTATTAACATGCATGATTAAAATGTGACTTTTTTTGACGTTCTCTTCTATTTTTTATGTCCATTTCTAGCATTTGGCATCGGCAACATCCACTAGATTTGGATGGTTGGTAGGCAGATCAGTAAATAAATCATTTCTACTATATCTTTCAAGTTAGCAATTTCTATAATATCAGATAAAATTAGCAAATTGTTGTGACAAAACTAAAACAGCTACTCATTATCCTGAAACTTCCCACATGCCTAGTCATAGTTAGTGCAGACTGAACATGTTTCATCATAAATTAAATTAAAAGGAAATTTGACCATGAAACACGACTTCATTACATTTTTTTAAGTCAGCATGGAGCCTCACCGTATCACAGACTGTTTTGGGGTTTGTTTGGTTTTTTTTTTTACTTTTTACAACAATGCAAAAGCCCTTATTCTCTGAAGAAGATGCAGATATACTTTGGTCGTGTTTGCACGCAGGCTAAGAGTAATAAGTATATGCACGGGTAAAAATATGCATGTGTGTGCATCGGTGTCTACTTACCAACTAGTCCTTTAATTTCACTGACTGTGAATTCTGGATCTGGCATTCTGCATATTTATAGGAAAGGGATGCATGTTGTTTAGTTCCCAAAGACTTAAAACCATAAATATATATATAAATAAAATAGAAAGTAGGTTGAATCTACAGCATGTGCACAGGCATTGCACATTTAAAGGAAAGGTTTCTCACCTGATCCCTAATTGATCTTTCTCTTTAAAAATGAGAGGGATCCTTAGACCCTCCCTTTGCACATACTCATAAGTGAAGTCTGCAAGACAGTAGTTTTACATTTAGGTCCAAAGCAATTATTTGAAAACTACTGCAGTCACATGTAACCTATAAGAAAGCTAATATGCACCGTGCTGCTTTACCTTTACCCTCCATCACCCGGACAAAGTCTGCGCTGTAGCTGTCACTGAGGACCTTTTCCTCCACGCTGAACCCTCTGATGTTTACAATTTCCTCCACGTCAGACAGGTCCTCGTTTTCGTCGTACATCGTCCGGGAGATGGAGCGCTGCCATTGAAAACGAGATGTTTTACAAGACAAAAACAGAGCCACGCGGAAAGAGAGAACTCTTTCTACCCCAAAAGGCCACTTTCTGCCCCCCTTGAACGGTCATTGTGACTCGTGTGAGGGAACCGATCGTTAATTTTACGTGTGACTTTCAAACTGGAGCAGTGGGTTGTGCTAAAGTTTTGATAGTACTATAACAGCAGTCATTTCTTTGAATGTGTGAACTAGTGCAAAAACTACTAAGCCAGCTGTTTGTGATATTTTATGGAAGCGATTGTAAAATGTTTGCTCGACTCCGCTGCTCCAGATATTGATTTATCTCGTTTTAATTACGCTACGCTCGCTCAACTACTGCGATCAGAAAAGAAGTTATAGACTCTAAAATGCGACAGTTAGCCGTTTTTCATCGTTTTGCTTAAACTTGGACATCTTAAGTGACTTGACAAATATCCCAACGCTCACAGTGGCGAGGGTTAGCTTAGCTAACTAATTAGCTCGCTGCCAGTCTCGCCTCATAAGCTAACATTTAACACGGCAGATGGTACACACCAGCCTGCGTCCGGATTCAGCACACGTCTCTGCGGCCTGAGCCATCGTCTTTTACGATTGTTTTCCGGCCACTCAGTTTCGCGAATGCATCTCCGTGCGTGGCGAAGTTGAGAGAAAACACTTAGCACGCTTTACGGGTTCAAAACAAGGGAACCATGTTTTTGTGTATTACGTCACCGCCAGGAACCAAAACATTGTTGGACAACGTCACGGCATGTCAGTACGCTTTTTAACCGCGCTCACCAACAATAAACATTCCCCACGTCACACGGTTTTATTGTAGTAGTGGGGGGAAATGATACTAATACTGGTTAAACCCCCTGTTATCGAATAGCGCTGATATCTATTTTAAACATCAAGCAATAAAAAGGAGGTATATTTACTCACTTTTATTAAACTATAAAGAACGGTACATTTAACTTTAAAAGTTTGTTTTTTATTTCCTTGTTTATAAGTTTTACACGTGCAATTCTAATAAGCTTGTTTCCACCGCTGAAAAATAAGATAAAATGTAAAAAAAAAATAGTTATTATCTTAAAATGTTAACTAAATAGCTTGAAATTTCAAGCTATTCAATCAGTTTTTTTTCTTTTTCTCCTTTTTCCCTAGTGCGAGGAAAGTACAGAGTTAATTCAAAATTTGGGGTTATTGTTGCAAATTTTTTAATTTCATAACTCGAAACTGTTAAGTCATATTTTTTTCTCTTTGAGTTACTCAATTTCTTTGAGATAACTCCAAATATCGACTCACCTCTCCCCGGCATCATTTTATTTTTATTTTCTACTTCTTTTTTTTCACTGGGAGAAACAAGGGTCCGTAAAACGTAGCTCAGTCGAAATTATAGGTTAACTCAAAATCTTGACTTACCAACTTAAAGCGCTGAGAACATTTTGGGATAATAACTCCGAATTTGAACTTACCTCTGCCTGGCATCATTTTTATTTATTTATTTAAAAAAAAAAAAATCAATGGCGGAAACAAGCCTCCGTTAAGCGTAGCTAAGCTGAATTTTCCGGTTATTTCTCAAAATTTCAACTTAACATCTCGAATTTCCAAATACTTCCTCAATTTTCGAGTTATTTACTCATACGGTTGAGTAAGTACCGGCAAAATGTGACTTTAGCCATTTTTTCAAAAAATGTATGTATTTATTTATATTGGCAGAAACAAGCTAACATATATAACTCCGTAGTTACACTATTATCGCTGACTAATTAATAATGAGTAGCACCATGTTTTTAAAGCAAACGCTCAGCAGCGGATGTTTCCATGGGAGCGCGCAGACTTATGGGTAATGCAAGGTGCAGGCGGTACAGCGGCACGCTGAAGAACGACAAGAAATTGCTTCCGCAGTTCAGTTAGCAGGCGAGGTTAAATGCTGTGTAAGTGTACGCTGTCGGAATCTCCTTTTTTAAGTAACAGAGTGTTTTTGCTAAGTGTCGCAGTATGAGTCTGAACGAGCATTCCCTGCAAGCGCTGTCCTGGAGAAAGCTGTACCTGAGTCGAGCTAAACTGAAGGCTTCCAGTCGGACCTCGGCTCTGCTGTCTGGATTTGCTATGGTAACACGGTCTCCTGGCAAGCACTGGCACTGTTCCGAATCTGTTAGAGGACATTACTGACCTGTGTTGTAACGTTGTGTTTCCTGTTTCCTTCCGTCTTCTCAGGTGGCTATGGTAGAAGTGCAGCTGGACAACAGCTACCCCTACCCACCTGCCCTCCTTATTGCCTTCAGTGCCTGCACCACTGTGCTCGTAGCCGTTCACCTGTTCGCTCTGATGGTCAGCACCTGCATTTTACCCAACATAGAGGCCGTGAGCAACGTCCACAATCTCAACTCGGTGAAGGAGTCCCCACATGAGCGAATGCACCGGCACATTGAGCTGGCGTGGGCGTTTTCCACAGTCATTGGTACTTTGCTCTTCCTGGCAGAGGTGGTTCTACTCTGCTGGGTTAAGTTTTTGCCCATCAAGCCCAACAAATCCAGCAACAGCACAGTTTCCTCCGGAGTGGCTGCTGCCATTACCTCCACCTCCATCATGGTGCCCTTTGGTTTGGTTTTCATAGTCTTCGCTGTGCATTTCTATCGCTCCTTAGTGAGCCACAAGACTGACAGACAGTTTGAGGAGCTGGAGGAGCTCTCCAACCTCACCAGGCTACAGAATGAGCTTGATAACAGAGGAGAATCTTCCATCTTGCAGTCGCCAAGCTCACATTTCCCATAGTCGGGTCCAGCTGATGCACATCTGTGTTGGAACTCGTGACCCCTTTGGGAATTCTCCAAGTCAGAAGCCTCGTTATTGGCTTCTATGGTTTTTACAGGAATGAAGATTAATCTCACTCTTTATTGTGAAACTTATTTTGTGAAGAACAGTTGTATTTTTTAGAAAACACACTTGATTGACTGTGAACTCGTATATCCGCCGTGCTGCATGTAGCTTGAAATCGGAAAGTCTTAACAGTGGTAGCTGCCTCACTGATCTCCAACGGTATGGGAGAGATGTCTGAACAGTAACCTGGAATCCTGTCTGTTGCTGCCTGCTGTATTTATTTAACAGTCTGTCAGTGAATACTTCATTTGTTTATGTATATTACCTTGTGAACCACGTGTATTTAACCCTTTATTTACATGGTCTTATTGTTTTTGTTTTTTTAAATGTTCACCATTTGCATTCAGAATGCGCTCCATTTGTGTCGACTAATCAGCTGCACAACTTACAGTACAACTTCAGTATGTTTTACTGTCTCGTTTTGCACAGGCTGTGGTGTTCAAATAAACACCTTTTCACAAAGTGATGTTAAAAGTTAACGATCATAGCAAAAATCAAAAAACGTGACTGCGTGTGGAGAGTCTGGTTTGGGCTTCGTGAGGATGCTGACTTGCCAATAGATAGATGTTCTGTCCTTATATTACACAGACTTTGCACTATGGAGCTGGCAGGATAAAGAGCCTCTAATGTCAGAGCAAGCCAGACATTTGTGTTATCACACACTAGATTATCTAGAAAATTATGCAGTATATGTATGAAAAAGAGCTTAGTCCTATCTGTTTGCCTTAGACTGCTGACATTTTTATACACACTAACACAGCTTTATAATCTCATTGGGATCTCTGCTGGAAACTTAATGTTAATATTAATTGTTAGTGCTGTATTTTGAAGAGTCTGAGCACTCACATATTCTGAACTGGCATTTTGCCTTTGTGATTCAGTCTTGAAGTACATACTGTGAGCTTTCCAATTGTGTTTTTAACATAAAAAGTGATTATTTTGAATTAAGAGTCTATGTGAGGCTGTAGTTCAAATGTGGTCAGAGATGTGTTTACTTAAGCAGCTGGAACATTGATAGATGGCCATAATCCAGTTGCTAGTGAATTCTAAAAAATTAAAATATAATGAAAAAGTTTTTTGTTTTTTTGTATTTCTAAAGGGGAAAACATATTACACTTAGAGTGACATTTTAAGCATTTTTTTGTTTTAATTTTGATGAGTATGGCTTGTAGCTCATGAAAATCTGAAATCCAGTCTCCTGAGTTGGCTGACCACTTGCACACAGTAACGGCAGAGTCAGCACACCTTGTAGTAGAATGCTTGGCTCTGTGGGAAGGGGCTGAGTCCTGCTGGAAAAGAAAATTGGCATCTCCTTAAAGCTTGTCAGCAGATGGAAGCATGCAGAACACTGGAAAACCCTGGCAGACATCTGTGTTGATTTTGGAGTTGATGTAAAACACAGGGGACACACCAAAACAGCGGCAGATAATACAGCACCCCAAATCACCACAGACTGCAGAAACTTCACACTGGACTTCAGACACTATGGAGTCTGCGCTTCTCAGTTCTTCCTCCAAACCTCTAAGACTGTAATTTGCAAACAAAATGCAACATTTGCTTTCGTCTTAAAAGAGAACTTTGGACCGCTGAGTAAATTCAGTTCTTCATCTTTAGCCGAGGTAAGACATTTGTGATGTCTCTGCTTCAGGAGTGCCTGAATATCACTTCCTGAGTCAGCTGTTTTTGACAATCCTCTCAAAGCTGTGATTATCTTTTTTGCACCCTTTCTTGCCACACTAGCAGTCAACTTTTTAAATCCTGTGATGCAGCACTCTCGAGAACAGCCAGCCTTTTCAGCAATGACTTCCTGTGTTCATGCGCAGTGATGATCATCATCATCTAGTCAACTGTCAAGTCAGCAGTCTTCCACATGATTGTGGTTGGTGGTATTGAACTAAACCGTGAGATACACTGTATTTATACTGTTTGAATAGTAATTTACTCAAACTCTAAATTAAATATTCTAATAATTTTAGATACAGGATTCTTGATTTTCATCTATATTCCATAATCACCAAAATTAAGAAAAAAAAGAAATGTAGTGAAATATATCACTGCATGTGCGATGAATATAGAATAATATGAAATTTTATCTTTTTGTATTTCTTTGAGAAGCAGTAGTATTTTTCAAGGTTTAGATGTGGTAAACATAGCAAAATATCATCCTCTTACAGACTGGTTGTTAGGACTAGTGTTTTATTCTTAGGACAACTACACAAACTATAAACAGAACAAAGCGGCTTGTGTGTTAGTTACAAGTTCACAAGGATTTACACACTCAAGGCTAATGTGTGATCAGACACCATATGACAAACAGATGGATGTGTAATACTGAATTTATCATATGACAATCTCTTTCAATTGTGTGCTCATATTTTTATGAAGTCATCCAATATAATGTTTTCAATCTTAAGAGGGATATATATATATGTATATAAAATCTGATGAGGCATTTTTTTCCTTTATGATCTATTATCTAAACACTTTTAATTGGCATTGGCAACAGATAAATTTGTCACATTAATGGATGATTAAAGGATTTTGCCCCTCTGACAAGGACAAATAATCTGTGACAAAATGGATACATGCTGAGAACCCATTATGCTTTTTTTTTTTTTTTATTCTTTATCAGCAAGCATGCAGTGAAGTGGAAACTTGCTCTCAATCCTCTTGTTGTTTATCAGAACCGGCCAAGGTAAGCTGATTCGGCTTCCCTTAAAACCAGCTGAGTATCGATCAGGTGTACCTGAAAATAGAAGATAAGTGCATGCTTTCATGCACAGTAGTACAAATGGAACAGGGCTTTGTTGTCAGTGCTCATATGATTATGTCATGTAAGCAGTGTAATGTAATTAGTCGTGTAATTTAATTTTGATCCATGGCTGTAACAGTCAGAAGCAACGCTGTACCTTTGGAATCTGATATTTTGCAGGCATTGGTGCGCCATCTCTCCCAAAATCAGACAGGGTCCCACATTTTGGCACTCCATCCACCCAAAGGCCTTCATAAAGCTGGCCTTTGTCACAGTAGTAGAACTTTCCACGACCATCCTTCTTCCCCTCTCGCCAGCTACCTTCATACCTGTTTCCATTTGCTTAAACAAAAATTTGAAAGTTGCATTATAACATCCAAATTATAATCTAGTTTTGATTCACATGCATGTATAGAAAATTTTCTCTTACAAAATATAAAGATTCCTTCTCCATGATTCTTATCCTTCAGCCACTTGCCCTCATAGATGTCTCCATTTGCATAGTATATCCTTCCCCAGCCACTCCGTTGGTCCTCGCTCCACTCCCCCTCGTACACTGATGAGTTTTTGTAAAAGTATGTGCCGTACCCCTGAGAAGCCGGACAAGTACATCACTGACCATACATACCGATATGTCTTGTAGCGTGCATGTGAAACATTATGGCAGATACATACATGCTTCTTTCCATCTGTCCATTCACCACAGTACTTCTTCACATACTTCTTTGATTCTGGGAGTAAAATGCTGTAGGTACCATACCCGTCACGTTTTCCGAATTTCCACTCTCCATTATAAATGGCACCAGACTTCTTCCAAACCTGATTTCCCTTGCCTTATAAAAATAAATAAACAAACAAGCAAACATGACAGCTGCACTATACTTCGAACCTCTCAGGAGTTGAGTGGAAGCTGACGACAAACTATATCTCACCATGCTTCTTATTGTTCTGCCACTCCCCGGTGTATTCGTTTCCACTGGCTGAGAAAACTGTGTGTCGTAGTCCACATTTCTGTGATTTAATGTCCAGCAGTGTTGACAATGGGGGACTAGTTGGAGGTCTTTTGAGAAATGGCATTGCTAGTTGTAGCTTGATGAAACCTGTAAGCATTAGAATGAAATTTAAAAAAACAAATACATGTTTGCTGTCTTTCTGCCACTGAAAATGAAAACAAATATTTTTATTTGTATTTTTTGCCACCCATAAGTCAAAATTTAAAGTTATTGTCTCAAAATCTGACTTAATAACTCAAACTTTAAAATTATTTTGTCATGTTTGAGTTAGTAAATTGATATTTTATTTTTTGAGATACCTAACATACATTGTTGACTTGATAGATGTCAAAAAAAAAAGTTTTGTTGGTGGCACAAACAAGCTTCCATACCCATTAAGCAGTACATATCACCAAATTCATACAACAACAACAACAACAACAAAACACTGCCCTTCTTTGAGGTTTTAATTAGGAATTGACAGTATTTTAAACACACTCGCGACACTTTTCCATGATGTCTAATTGTATATCAAAACTGTATTTTCTAATTCAGAATATGAAAAGTAGCCACAAGGTAATCTAAGGAAACTAGTTAAGCTCTCCAGCTTAGTTAGCATTACAAGTAAAATTGAAACGTGGAAAAGCAAAATAGCAAAGTAGTTGTACCTTCGCGGAGTTTCCAAGCGGATAACTTACTGAAACTGAATCCGCTTGCAAACTTTGCCAAACAAAAGCCATTAATTTACCGAAGAAATCAAGAAAACATGTTACACGACTAGCCGTACAGAGCTTCCCTGCTGACCAGCAGCAGCAGGCGAGCAAGTTTGTATGCTGTATCCTAGCAACAGCAATGTGTACAGTTATTGGTGACTTATAAATGTAATTGGGAGACCATTTAAAAATTCGAGTTTAACATGTTTGGGTGTCATTTTTAATCCACAAGTCATGTTTTATTTATCTGCCGTTAGTTTTTTTTATTTACTGTTTGATGGCTTCAACCGTGGTTAAACCACAGCGTTTGGTCATGACGGCGGTTTACGAAGTGCGCATGCTTCGCACAAGACAGTTAAAACTCGCCTGAGTGGCCGGAGCAGGAGCAGCCTGTGGGTGAAAAGCCTTGTGAAAGAGTCTTCTTCGCCGAATAAGCTACAACACTGCAATGTCCAAGCCGAGGTTTCAGGCGGAGTGGGAGGAAATTGATGGGGAATATCAACAATTACAGGTGACTGAAAACTCTTAAACGAGTATAGTATAATTTGTGCTAGGTTGGTAGGAGTAGCGTGCCGTCGAGGACATGCAGGGTTCTGTAGCAGTTTGTCTAGCTCTTTCCTATTCGCCATTCATTCTCAGGTCATCCGTAAACCGAGCATCGAGCCAATAAGTGCGCTGTTGGCAGCAGTATCCGAGGGATGCAATATATTTGCCGTGCGTTTTATAATTTTTCTGACTTTACTGTAACATCGCTGTGTTGTAGCCGCTAACATTAGCAATAGTCTTCTTAGGGCTAAGGTGCTTTGCTGCTAATAAGCAGATACAGTAACTTAGCTAACCGCACACTGCATTGTTGTGCTATTGACTAATGTTAAATCATTGCTACCGAAGTTGAGATAGAGGTTAAAGTGGCTTCACAAATTAGTTTCTGGGTCTTTGGCTTGGGTGATTTATTTAGGAGTCCTTGGGGACATCAGCAGCCATCGTGAAGTTGACACGCTAGCTCACGTTAGCCATAGTTTGCTAACTTTGAACAACATGAAGATAAGAAACTGTATTGTTCACCTAAAATCTCTGATTCTGAGACACCTCACAGTTTGTGCACACGTGGATCTGAAACTGAGCAGAAACCGCCTCCCGTTCATATTATAGCTTTTATATTTCAGCTTTATTTACATCTTTCAAACAGCTGCAGTTCTGTAGAGAATGTTAAAACACATATTTTGACTAAACTTTTACAACTATAAACAAATGTGTAAACAAATTTTGAAACGATAAAAGAAAAATGTCGTAAAGCTTTAACACGTACAGAAATATTGAGCCCACTTCAATTAAAAAACATAAGTCAAGGGGTTTTTTAAATTGCCACTGAGGTGGAGTCATTCACCTTCAGACACTGGGGCCACGATGGCTAAAAGCTGATTCCTCCTGTGTGTATAGATCTTGGGACCAGGAGGCCAGCTGCATAGCATCTGACTTATCTGTTTATCTGTATATGATGATTATGTGATCTCTGAGAGAGAGACTGGTGCCAGACCCATAGAAGAATTTAAAACAGATTTTGCATCGTTTTCGTGTCAGTTTGAATGGACGTGTACTTAGATCGTGTGCTCAGTACTGGCTGACTGGTATAACCCATTCTTTTAACAGGCCATGTGCACCTCATCATAACTGATGTCAGAAAATGATCATGTGATAAAACAAAGAATGCTGAAACACAACAAATGAGAGCTGCATGTAGATTGCTTTCTTTTACCTATTAATTGCTGGGGAGTTCTCCCTACTTTTTGTAGTGTCGCTAACTTTGAATTATTTCATCATAAGGACACTCATAGGACAAGTATTAAACAATTACTGTGCTCTGCTGAAGAGATCAGTCCTGCTTTTGTGATGGTGTGCTGGATGGATGGAGGTACAACAAAGGGGGTTGAACTGGCTCTAAGGGGGATAGGAATCTGACCCCTGATTAGCAAACTTGCATGTAGTTTACATGTATGACAATATGATCCGCTTACGGGGACTGTTTCACTGAAGAACAGAGTATTAAAGGCTCAAAGATTCAGAGGATAGTGAGTCACTCTCAGCATGAATGGATGAATGAACTTTTTATTGTCATTATACATAGGCAAACTTTCATTGTACTTTCTCTTAGGATTAAAATGACAATAAATGAACAGAATGAATAAATAGGATTAATAAAACTGGGTATGTAATTAATGATAAAAGAACTTAAACTTAGAAGCATGACTATATATGGGTGTGTCATCAGTTTTCAGTGTTGTTTGAACTGCAGTTCATATTTCCAAATGATATAATTTACTTTTAATTAATTTATAATTCTTATTGAAGCTGTCAGGTAAAAGACAGACGCAGTAGCTGTAATTTAAAAATGTGTGTGTGTGTGTGTATATATATCAGATGCTTCATGCTTTTTGATGGGGACAAAGTGATGACAGTGTAGCTACGAACGCAAGTAAACCTGAGTATTTATTTTACTAAAAAATCTTGTGGAATTTGTGGTTTGTCTTCATACAGAAAGGTTGGACAGTTTTTCCACTACTGCTGAAAGAGACTATGAGCCAAAAGTTTCATCTTTTGTTGTTTTGTTTGTTTTTTAAAGCTTGGCAAAGACTTGTGTGGGATAATAATGCATTTTTATTCTATCAAACAAGGTTTTCAAGGGAATATGACAAATTTCAGTTGAAGTTAATCTGTAAACACCCACTGGCTTTTCTTAGTATTTGTATTTAGATTCAGTTGTGGCTGTATTTATCTTTAAGTCCTAGCTGGTTGTGCTTAATCCTTATTTCTGCATTTCAGCAGATGTTTCTAACCAGACATGTATTTAATTTATTCACAGGAAACTCACAAAATATACAGACAAAAACTAGAAGAGCTCACCAGTCTTCAAGCAACTTGCAGCAACGCCATCAGTAAACAGAGGAAATGTCTGAAAGACTTGAGGCACAGTTTAACCAAGTAAGTACACCTGCTATAAAAGTAGTCAAGCAAGTAGTCGACGGTTTCCCACGACTAAAATAAGCACTTAAATGATCTGGTTTTGATTTCGGTGATATCATGGAGAGTGAAAAGTATCCTTCGTCTTTTCTCTTTTTGCCCTTCTGCTTTCCTTACAGGTGCGCACAGACGTGTGACGAGAAAGAGCTGAAACTAATAACTGACATCAAAACACAAATAAAAGATAAAGAAAATGTTTTCTTTGACATGGAAGCATATTTGCCAAAGAAAAATGGGTGAGTACTATTTGTTGTTAGTGAGAGATCTGCTGTAATCACTAAGCTTTATTTCATTAACTTGCATGCTTTTCATTTCCAGACTATACTTGAATTTGGTCCTGGGCAACGTGAATGTAACCCTTCTCAGCAACCAGGCAAAGTATGTGTCACCTTTTAGCCTCAGAAGCAGGTTCACGGTGTGGGTTCAGATTGTTTTTTATGTCAGTCTCTTATCATCTCTTTCTTCCGTTTATGTACACAGATTTGCCTACAAAGATGAGTATGAGAAGTTCAAGCTTTACATGACAATAATCCTGATGTTCGGAGCAATAACCTGCCTCTTCTTTCTAAACTGTCGGTGAGATAACCTCCCTCCCCTCGAAGCATGACTGGTGGTATTATTTTATTAAGGATTGGCTTCTTATTTATTTGTTTTCTGCCTTGTTTAGAGTCACTGATGAAATCTTCAACTTTTTGTTGGTGTGGTACTACTGCACATTGACCATAAGGGAAAGCATCCTCATAAACAACGGCTCCAGGTGTGTTGCTACTATCGGAGCATTTATCCTTTAGTGGGTTATTTTTAAATTAAAGCCTTTGTCTATGGAAGATTTTTAGTTGGGAAAATTTTCAAGTTCCTCCTTTTTTCTTTTCAGGATCAAAGGGTGGTGGGTGTCTCACCATTATGTCTCCACCTTCTTGTCAGGTGTTATGCTGACATGGTGAGATATTGTCTTTGTTGATTCAGCATTGTGTTGTTTTTATTTTGGGAAATGTGAATGAGTTGGTCTTTTCTTTTCTCAGGCCAGAAGGACCTATGTATCAGATGTTCAGGAGCCAGTTTCTTGCCTTCTCCATCTATCAAAGTAAGATGAATCCATGAGATTAATTCATTTACTTAGTGGTGCTAAATTAGCTTATTTATTTACACTCACTGGCCACTTTATTAGATACAGATGTTAGTACCAAGTTGGGAACCCTTTTGCGTTCAGATCAGAATTCTTCATGACATGTAAGATTCAATATGGTCCTCGAAACATTTGCTCCATATTGACAGTTGCTGCAGATTTGTCAGCTGCACATATGTGATGCAAAACTCCAGTTCCAATAAATCAAAGGTCCTCTATTAGACTGAGATCTGATGACTTTGGAGGTAATCTGAGTAGAGTGAACTCTTTGTAATTTTTAAGAAACCAGTTTGAGGTTATTTGAGCTTTCACATGGGGTGTTGTCTCGTTTTTGGACCATTTTCTGTAAACTCTAGAGATGGTTATGTGGGCAAAATCAGAGCAGCTGAGTAGTTTATGAAATATTCAGACAAGCTCGTCTGGCAGAAACAACCATCCCACAGTCAAAGTCTCTTAAATCTCTCACCTTTCCTCATTCTGCTGCTCAGAACCTCAGCAGGTATTCTTCTGTTTTTCCAACTCCCCTTCCTGCGCTTCTTTAAAAGCAACAGTTCAAGATTTAATAGTTCAAAGTCCAACATAAACAGCTCAGTTACATCATGACAGCAGAGCAATCTGGGCACACCACTGAAAAGTATAGATGAAGTACAGTACTGAAAGTACTTAGGGTTGACTTAAACCTCAGTTTAAAAAAAGGGGTTTTAAGCATGAAAGCCTTTCCTGTTTGTTATAAGGAACCTCATAACAAATAATGCATTTCACATGGTTTTCTGTTGTTTTGTCAAACATTGCCACACTTCATCACATTTGAGGCACCATGCTGTTGCAGTACCAAATAAATGACTACCAATTGCATCAATAGTTGGCAATACGGGTGTCTTCCTGGAGACGGAGACAAATATATTTTGATTATTTGCGGAAGTAAACAAAAAGAAATGTTAAAAAGCAAATTGTCAGACTGGAGGTGCTTCTATCACATTTTATTTGGCTTTTGTGATATTTAAGGGATGAAAATAATATTTTCTGCCCTTCAGCCAATTATTGCATAAAACTGTGCATGGAGAGAGAAGATGCACTTGAGCTTAAGGTCTAAAATCTGGGATTTCAATATTTAAAAAAAAAAAAAAAAAAAAAAGAGAGAGAGAGAGACACACACACATTCTGTAAATCAAAGCTCTAGTTGAGGACCCAGAGGGGGTAAAACAAACTTCAGATGCTTTCATCACTATTTTCCCTCGAATGTTCCCATGTCAGACGCTGACATGCAGTCACACTGTGGTGTGATGTCACACTGTGGTGTGATGCCACACTGTGCCAGAAGAGGGCAAGGTCAGGTCACTTGCAAAACCAAATTTGTTACATAACCCCCCAATAAAACGAAAACTTTGAATGACTTCAGGATGGGGCAGCACTTAAAGGTGATGACTTACAAGTTTGTACTACAAAGAAATACAGTAATTAGAAAGTCATGTCACAGTATCTCATGTTCACAATGATGTTGGAAAAACTGGATTTGAATACTTTTCCTTTCCATTTGTAGGCAGCTAAGATTTATTAGTGTGTGTCTGCAACTGCTCTTGCAAACGTGTCTCTTTGTATTATGTGTCTGTATACTTACTCTTAAACCGTACAAGTCATTGGATGGAGCCATACAACTGGATTGAGCTGAGGTACACAAATAAAAAGCCGCCAGTGAAGAGCTTGATTAAATCTTTGTTGTAGTCTGGGATTAGACTTGAAAACTTATTTGCAAAACTTGCTGTAAATGTCTGTAAAAAGGTTCTTGGTGAGAACCTTTTTAAATAAGAGCTTTAATAATACAGATGATTTAAAGTTGATAGTTGGATTTAATAAGGTTGTAGAAAGGCCTAAAAACTAACCGGACTATAACAAAGAGCAGTTTATTTAACAGTGATGGAAAATGATGAGATTGTAGCTGCTTTGTTAAGCAGTTTGTGGAAATATGTCTTCCCCTGAGTATAGAAGGGAAGTCATGTGACACACTGGCGGTTGTACTTGTTGCTCTGTATATCATATGCAGACTCATGAGGTGTCAACTCTGAGGGTGCTCTCTGGTCAGGGTTTTGGATGACAAGTCAAATGTTTGAAAGCGTAATAATTAAAAAAAAAAAAAAAAAAAATCTGCCTGACAGATTCAACCGAATGTAGAACTTGTGGTTTTGAGCCAAACTTCACATGGAGAGCTGCAGTTTGTTGATTGTTATTGTTGCCATCAGTGCTCTACAATAAGAACGTGGTTATAAAGTGCAGCGATGAATAATTATTTTTAATCTTTTTGTTCCTCCAGGCTTTGTTCAGTTCCTTCAGTACTACTACCAGAGCGGCTGCTTATACAGGCTGCGAGCTTTGGGAGAGAGAAATCAGCTGGACCTCACAGTGGGTAAGCTATTTTTGATGATAACCATTTCAGTTGTTTGAGTCATCTGCAACATCATGTCTGGGTGGGGGAAATGGGGGGGAAAGGTGAGAGATGGGGGCAGTTGTTAACATCAGCGTGCAGGGTCACAGATGTCCCAACACGCTGGAGCACCGATGACACAGATCTGCTTCCTCAAACATCTCAAACGTCAAGCTGTTGAGCAGTGAAATCAGAGTGAGAGCACTCCAACAAAACAAAACATGACAAGTGACTGTTTTTCTGTCTCTGCAGAGGGATTTCAATCTTGGATGTGGAGGGGACTCACGTTTCTTTTGCCTTTTCTATTTTTTGGCCATGTAAGTTTTCACGTTTTTCTACTTGTATCCAATATAAAACTTCTATTGCTCGATTGCACTTTTCAGGAGGACTGCACAAGATCCTCACTGGGCATTAAGAGCATAAAATGGCCTGGCGTTTTTTAAAAGAAACATGTGTCTGTGCAGCAACATCATGAAAGATGATGCCTCCTCTTCTTTCACAGTTTTGGCAGCTGTACAACTCTGTGACCTTGTTCCGCTTGGCAAGCCATGAGGATTGTAAGGAGTGGCAGGTAAGGATCGCATTTGCAGTTCAAGTGCTTAAATGTCAAACGGACATGTTGAAGCAGAGCTCAAAGATAATTTTATGTAAGAGGAAAATGTTTGAGACGCTTCTTTTGGATCTCATTTGTACATTCCTCATGTATATTTGGTAGCAGTATAAGCTAAGGCCACATTTGGGGTCGTATTCAGAGTTATATTTACAAATTCTGACCCTACCATCAGAGTCTCATCATCCGTCTCATTTCCTCTAATCTCTGACATGAAGGCTTTTTAACCTAGAGAAGTGCCGCTCACTGAATATTCTCGGTTTTCGGACCATTCTCTGTAAACCCCAGAGATTGTTGTGCGGGAAAGTCCCAGTCTGACACTAATAACTGTGCGATGTTCAGTGTCGCCTACAATCTGTTGAACTTTGCTCGCGCTGTGCCTGCACTTTCCTCATCACAGCAAGAATCGTCTGCGAACACAAGTGTTAGGAAATGATGCGTTTTAGAACAGTCGTCTTCATTTTCGTGTCCTGTTTGAAAGGCACACAGCTGCACATGCCATGACTTGTAACCCTTTTTTTCTTCTTTTAGGTATTCATGCTGGCTCTAACATTTCTCGTCCTGTTCCTGGGAAACTTTCTCACCACGGTAAAAGTCGTCCACCAAAAAGTTCAGAAAAACCCGGAGAAGGTCCAAAAAACTGACTGAGAATAACCTCAGTGAGGCATCTTCAATGGCCAGTCATTTTGAAGTAACACGCACAATCGCTTGATGGACTGAACAGAGTGTGATCAGGTCGAGAGACGACGAGGCTGAAGCCACCGTTTTCTCTCGGGCAGCAGCGTCCGGCCAAAGTTTCTGACAAATATGTTTTTACATATGTATGACTGTGTTGATGTTCATATGGGCACATCACGAAGTGACGTTCACCTGATAGATTAGTCTCTTTAACGTGTGTGTGTGTGTGTGTGTGTGTGTGTGTGTGTGTGTGTGTGTGTGTGTGTGTGTGGAAAGAGTGCGTTTATTTGGGTGTTTGTGTCTGTGCATGAACCTTAGCGGACAGCCTCTGTTCAAATCATATGCAAGTAATGAGGGAAGGTAGCATCGTTTAACAGAACAGAAAATAGTTTGCCTTTGAAGACCTAACGTCTGTCACGCACATGCTTCATACTTCTGTGAAGTAATGATGATCAAAACGTCTCCCAAAAAAATTGATCACTTTCAGTTTGAGGCTGTACTTCACCACCTTCTTTTTGTCTCATCTCCCTGTTGTGTGATATTATTTTTACTGCTAGTCTTTAGGTCCTGAAAATCTCAAATGTAGGTCCAAAGCTTAAAAAAAAGAAAAACAAAAAAAAAAAAATCAAACTGATACTTGAGTATTGAGAATTATCTGAAAGGGTGGAGGAAAAAAAAGAATCCCTCTGCTGTCTCGAGTGAGAGCAGCTGCTCTGTCTTTACTGTTACTGTTTTGTTTCCAGATGAGTTGGGACTACAAAGGGAGCACTACATTGTCTTTTTGAAAGCAGCGGTTTCAAAAGCCATAACTTATTTTTTTTTTTTTTTAATCCCAAGAAGACGCACATAACATTTAGCGACACAGTTTTTGGGGAAGATGGTTCAAATTACTGTTCTGTGAGTTCCCGTTTTGTTACATGTTGGAGAAATGTTTTGATTAAATGCTGCTATTGGCACCAGTACTGTGAGACTGATACTGAATTATGATTTTTTTTTATTTTTTTTTTTATTTTTTTAATGATTTCAATTATTTTTCTAATTCCACAGACCCATATACCCTATAATATTTGAATTAATTTATGGTGAGACCTTTCATTTTGCTTCACATAGTTTTCTCTGATGCCTTACTTTTTATTCATGGGACGGGGGGAGGGGTCAAAAAAACACCACTTGTTTTGTGAAAATGGTTTCATTGATTGTGTCATGTCTTGTGCAATCATGCTCCTGGAGAGAATCTCAGTATCTGTGTACTACTTTTTTTTTCTTTTTCTTTTTTCTTTTTTTTTTTTATTGAGGGAAATTGATCACATCTGATGTGATTAAAACACTTTGTCTTTAACACACAGAAAAATTGTACGTAGCCATTTTTCAAGAATGCAATTTGCTCCCTGAGTTTTTCATTCATGTGTCCGTTATGGTTAAATCAGCACCTGATTAAGAACAGTAACTCGTTTTTTCTTGTTCTCACAGGTGTTCACTGTATTCATTACATTGTTTCAGTCCAACCTGTGATAAAAGCCTAAATAAACTGTGCAGCCGCTCTAACGCGTTATGGTTTTTCAACTCTAGTGGGCGCTATTGGCAAAGCTAAGAGCCGTGCTTCAGACTGACGGCCACAAAACAACCTAACAGTCATGAGTTGGGGTTTTTTGTTTGTTTTTTTTTCTTCTCCTTCACTCCTTTAGATTGTAAAAGCTACATCACAATACAAACAATAACTCGGTGCCTCCAATAAATATGTTTTTGGTAAAATAACAGTACAAAAGTAGAGACAGTACAAAATTCCTCAGGAAGAAGAAAATACATAAAAATACCAGACATAACATATGAAAGTAAAACCCTCCAAAAGAGGGTGTTTCAAGCTCCACGTTGCAACTTGCAAAATTGTCTTTCCTGTTGTGTCATCACTCATTTCCTTGTAACACTGAAGGATCATGTGCAAGCCCCCAACTTTCAATCTCTGCAAGACACTGAGCACAATCTGTCTCACTGAAGAAGAGGGTTCTTGTGGCTTTTTGTCCTTTTTTAAAAAAAAAAAAAAACTTTCACAAAATGATACATTTCTTCTTCCTCTTGTTATTCCTCTGTTTTCGGTTGAAGGCCAAAGCCCTCTTCGTTGCCTCTCTGAAAACGTCTTCCACGTTCTCCTGATACTTCGCCGAGCACTCGAGGTAGAGCTCTGCGTTCATGTGCTGGCGAGTCTCCTCACCCTGGGTGAGGGGAAAAAATGAACAAAAATCAAAGCAAGTTTTAGAAAAAAGCAAGAATTAGACTGTAAAGCTGCGAAGACAACGATCAGTAAAGGAAGAAGGAAAAAAACATGTATCTGAAGGAACTCTGTAGCTTTTAGATGTGGTGATGGGTTCTGGTTAGCGTGCATGCTCTTGTATCCTGTAACATCAGTGAAAACATGTTTACAGAGATCGGTGAACGTCTGCATGGTTCGCTTCTTACTTGCATGTAAGTGACATGAGCCAGATTCATAGCCTTCAGCTTCCTGGCACACTCTTTGTCCTTCCTGAGGTCAGTCTTGCAGCCAATCAGGATGACTGGCGTGTCCCGACAGAAGTGCTTCACCTCTGGGTACCACTAGGCAAACAGAATAGGGAGTTTAACGGTGTGATACAGTACATGTCCGTTATTTCCCCTATTAGATTTTTGAATTATTTGGCATTACTCTGTTTGTTTGCAGCACTGATTGGTCCTGTATTGTAATCCTTGCTCACATGAAGGCTTGCACAACATAAGAGTTAATAATATACGAGACAATGCAAGCCAGCACCAACATACCAGGCGATTAATGATTAATCGTAAACTGGATCTTAAACAAAAAAAACGAGAACGTTTGGCGACATTCCTGTGCCTGCATGAGTAACTTGGCTCATTGTTAACGCTTATTGTAAAATAGAAAAGGATCACCTTTATCAGGACGTTCTCATAGCTGGTTGGGTTTGTGACATCAAAGCAGACTAGAACCAGATTAGCTTCTTGGTACGAAAGTGGCCTCAGTCGATCATAGTCATCCTGTCCTGAAAGGAGAAGGGCAAGAAATATGGGTTAGCCGATAAATGTAGAAGTGTGAATACGCCCATACGCTACAAAACTCTGTGTGTGCGTCTAAAGAAACAAAAGGACAAATATTCTGCTTTAAATGCAACAGTCTAAACATAAAAATGCTACAAAGTTTATGGTGGCTATAAGAAACCACATCCTGGCTTCAGTTTCCTCTGCAGCTGATGTAAGGCACCCTACAGCAGATAAGCTGACAGACCAGACTGCCGTGGCTTTTCCTGACAATGAAATGTCTTCTTAAAAAAGCTCTTCAGATAACATGGAAATGTGTTAAAACTGTCACTTTTGAGTCACGCTGACCACTTTACGAATCTAATTTTGGTACTAGCAAGTCGACGCTGTACAGCTGGCCATACGTGCTCTGTTTCAAAACATATAAAATACTGTTATTAATATATATTTAAATGGTTTGACGAAGCAAAAATACATAAAATTAGTCCATAAAATGTTTTGAGGGTCTAATCTGAGACTCTAGGTTTACTTCCAGTCAAGTTTTTGGATATTTACTTGATTGTAGGTGTTTCGTTTGGTTTATTTACCCTATAAAAAACCCTCATATTAACAGCTGCTTAGTACACTTATATTTTAGACAGTTCCTGAAATATCATGATGATGATGCTCTGACATGAGCGTCAACCTTTACTACTTCCTTCTACAGTGTTTCTCAGAGCACGAAGATAACAACCGAATTCACAAGATGGGAGTGTGGTTGAACTTTAATATCTTAAAAAGCAAAAAAATAAAAGGGTGTTTCTCTTCCTCTCGCTTGATAATCACATTAGATTAGATACAATACTTCTGTTTTATTCCACCCAGAGGACAAATAATGTGGCCTCTGAGCTAAAAAATAAACCCTGATGTCTTCTCATACAATGTGAAATTTAAGTGAAGAAAAGAACCCTGAATCACAGAGATGATCGTTGATTTTTTTTGGTCTTACCGGCTGTGTCATACAGGTTGAGCTTTATCTCTTTTCCTCCGAGAGTGATAGTCGTGGTGTATTTTTCGAACACTGAAGGTGCATACTTCTGTTTTTGACACACAAAAAAGAAAGATTTCCAACTTTAAGAGACAGTGTCATGTTTATATATTCCTTCATTTATACCGATTTGAAGTGTTTCAGAGGTGTGCCTCGTTAATCTTTGGAAAGGCAGCTTACAGTGCTGGGTGTGACAGGTTACAGTCACACATCAGAACTGCGTTCATAAATTCAGAAAGCTGTGATGAGTGAAAAGTGACATGGGAGCTCTTCTTACCTCTGGAAAATCACCTTTGGCATAAACCATCAGAAGAGATGTTTTCCCGCAGCCTCCATCTCCCACAATTACAATTTTAAGTTCATCTCCCTTTTTCGTGGTGCCGCTCCCGGCACCGTTTTGTGTCATCTCGCCTCCAAAGTGTCACGCAGGTGCTCCCTCCAGATTTAACTTAAATACATGACACAGCCTAGCGAGTCTATTTTTTGAATGGTTGAGATGATTTACAGGGAGTGTCAGGCAGAGTGAGGAACAGCCAAGCCTCATGTTTTACCAGGTAGCTCACTCTGCTCACCACTTCCTGTTCCTGTCACACTGTCTGCCTCCAATTGACCCCCCACTTCTCTCCTCTCATATTATGAGCCTGTTCACTGAAAGCATGCCGCTCTCTCGCCGAATTACACATGTGAAGCGACTGAGTCTGGCTGCTCCTACTTCCTCTACCGCAATGTGTTTGCGTATTTCATTTTCTGGGTGGGTACTCAGTCTGAAGCACTGCCCCCACTGACCGTGTGGCGTGTGTGTGCGAGGGATAACACTGAGAAATGCTCACTTTTCACGCTGATCCTACTGATGCAGGATCAGCAGGTTTTTGTTGACGCTGACAGCTGTCACTACAGAGGTTTCTAGACTCCTGCCTGTGGAGGTGTGAAGCATTGTCTTGGTGAGACTGAGTGGGTCACTGGGTGCACCCATCTAAATGTGAGCTTTTTCCAAGTAAAAAGCCTGTTTTGTAATCTTTTCCACTGTCAGGCTGGAAAGATACAACAGTTGGAACCTTAAGGAAGCATGCAAGCAGCTTGCAGGTAGAATATTTAATATATCTGAAACAGAAAACAGAGCATCTGAGCACCAGCGCTTCCAGATTAGATCAAAATAACTGTATATTACTTTAAAATTAAAGTGTTTTCTGTACCATGTGATCATTTTGAGTCCTCAGCAGGATGTGAGTAATGCTTCTCTGCTGTGACATCACAGATGGTACCATCAGGACAAACTATTTTCTCTCTTCCCAGGGTGCAGTTTGTGGATGTGGGGTTTTTTTTGTTTTTTTTTTTGGTCTTTTTTTAATAATGTGATGAATCTTTTCAAGGGCGTGAGGATTTTTTTTTTTAAAGTTTATTTTTGTATTTTCCAGTGTTTTGGGTGTATTTTCTTGTCACAAGGGTGAGTGTTACAAACTAGAGCTCAACACTGACGTGGCTAGATATTAAAAGACAAACACAGCAGAAAGTGTGAGAAAGCAGGTTTGGGAACGTGTTTCATTCGACAGTGTAGATGACTGGTTATCAGTGACTGTGGGTGTCGGGAGAGAGCAGATCACAGGGAACAACCATATATGATCACAAAACGCCAAACACTTAAACATGCTGATGTGGACTAAAAAGTCAAATTAAACCCAGGGATGTTTAATGATATGTTTAGCTGGATCATGGAAGCGCTGAAAATTTGAACAACCTGTCCCTTTAAGAGAAAAGGCTGACACCCTTCCTCCATTTCAAAAATTCAATTCTTAAAATGTGAATAAATTGGCACAAAATAAACGTGTTTCTACTCAAAATTCCTCCAGTAATCTCACCCCACAGCATGTGAAACATGCCATATATTGTGTCATCACAGCTAAGGCACAGTTTTAAGGATGGGCCCAAAAATTCAACAAAATCTCCTTTTAGTTTCCATAAAAAGAAAACAATAAAATTAATGCATAGTCTATTTATTTCATCATCTCACAAACACACACGCACACACACAGCCAAGAGGTAATAAAACTTGCAATGAGAGTATGTTACAGATCATTATGTGGAATAGTACAGCAATACACTACACATGCAAATATTTAAGAGCTAAGAAGAAGAAATCTGGCTTTTTTTCCCCTTTACAGTACCAATCAATCTCTGCACGGGGAAGAGGGGAAAAAAATCCTTGAAAAAGCCAACTGTGCCCATAAATAATGAGAAACACGACTCCGAGGAATGTTTGATTTGATTCAGTCCGTCAGGATTTAAAGCTGAAAGTACAAAAAGCCATAAAAAATAGACACAGCAGTGTACCTGTCAGTTTTGTACAGTATTTAGCGCAATAAATTTAAAAGAAATATGTTGAATAAGTTACATTTTTTTAAAGTGCTTGATTGACTTACAAGGTGTAACTGGCAGTATAACATATGGCTTAAAAGGATATTAAATTGTCCTTACATATCCACACGCATACAGCCCATTTTCATCAGTTAATAAAGAAAGAACAATTGTCAAAATATTATCACTCCGAAGAGAAGGAGACAGCTGTCCTGCAGGGGAAAAAGGCCAGTCCTCTCTGTGTGGAATATTCCAGACTGTCAGCGGCAGCGCTGAACGGGCACAACCCACTCGGGAAGCTTTTTTTTTTTAACAACAGAAAAAAGAAAAATCAAAAGGCCTATAAGTAACCCAATTGGTGTCGATTTAATCGCAAATCCATCTCTAAAGTAATGTCACATTTTCACTTTTATGTTGTTTGTTTTAAACATATCCATAAAACCCTCTACATGCCGTAACCGTGGGCTGGCTGTGAGCAAGGACAAGCTTAACATAGAGAGAGGGGGGAGGGTATTGAAGCCCTGTGACCTGAATGCGCGCGCCTGGCAGTTTAGGGCCGGCAGTTGATAACAAGAAAAACAGGCCTCTGACACGCACACTGACACACAGAGAAAGACTGCACCATTTAACTAAAGAGGTGTATCTAGAGACCCCCCCGCGCCCCCTTCCATTTTACGTACGTGAATAAAGACCCTCCCCTTCTGTATATTTAACTCCTTCACCGAAAAAAGAGGTTCATATCTTGTTTGTCTAATCTGGTAAAGCAGCCGTTGATCCGCTGGACTTTGAAGCGAGAGATCACGCGCACGCTGCGTGCTATTTTCGCCTAGATACCAAACAACAGAGCTGCCGCTGCAGTGGATTCTTCGTGACCTTATATGGCAACGGCGTGTAGGAGGGGGAGGGGGTTCCAACGAATGCGCTCGAGCTCTCGGCGCGAGTCAGCCTAGCAACCGACCGCCTGACTACGCCGGTTTTATGAAAGTTTCCTTCCTCACACGCAGTTGTCGTCTTTTCTTCTCTTTTTATATTCGTGTAAAAACAGCCACCATTTTGGATTAAATAAATAAAAAAATAAATCACCCCCCAGTGGCGCTTAGTGTGGTTACTTCCAGTTGAAATTACCCTCGGATTTAAAAAAAAAAAAAAAAAAAAGCCGCTCTCCTGAGCCTCACCCAGTTATGGCGCAGCAGCTTTTTCACGGCACAGTGCTCTCCTTTGTCTGTAAAGAAGCCATTTTGAGACAGAGAACAGCAGAGAAAACCACAGAACAAGTGTTGCCTACATACCACTAAAAAGGTCTCTGTTTGGAGAGGGGGAAGAAGCAGTTTAAAAAACACAAGATTTCTTCCCATAAACTTCTTTTTTGGTGGCTCGTTTAAGACTTGGATTACATGTTTTGAATACTGCCTGTAAGTTTGCAATATCATTAAAAATGTGGGTTACAGTTACTCATTTTTCCCTTTTTTAACAATTACGCTGACGTCGTTTTGTATCAACTGCTTCTTTGATGTCTGCTCTCTTATGAGACTATTTAATGTAGACACATAAAGCTGGCAAATTGAGTGAAATAGCTCAAAAATCCATTACCTGTCCAAAACATTATCCTTGCAGTTTTAAGTGAAGTGTAGATCAGCTAGAAATGTCGAAAAAAGCAAGAGAGGCTATTATCGACTGCAATCCTGTCTTCAGGGAGAGAGAAGAGATGGTTTTGCATATTGCCCACACAGATGATGCTTGAAGATGCATATTCGCTGGCTGAGAGAGGCAAAGCTACCACTGATCAAAAAAAAGTTATCAAAAGAGCTCTATCTTTTCGTGCTAATGGATTCCTTCCTTTTCAGGAGACGCATTCCCACCCCTTATTAATGCCATTATTAGAGGATCCGAAGATGGAGCTGAAAACATTCCTCCTGCCCCTGCGTTTAGGCCTGTTAACTGCTGAGGTAAATATTTTCAGCCTGAAAGTTTTCCCTCCATCTCTTTAATCTGAGGTTGTGTTTTTAAAAGGAAAAAAAAAATCGCTGTAGAAGCTGGAAAAAAAATTAAATAATTAAAAATGGTGGTGGTGATGGGGGACTTCCTAAGTGGGCTTCTTTCTAAATTTAAATTATGCCCTTGAAGTAAGGTCAAGTCGACAATTGCACATTTGGCTCTTTCTTAGTTGGACAGCACAAACCTAGTCGATTCAAGCTGTCTCCACAGTTGCAGTACAGGACACAACAGGAGACACCAGGGTGTTTAAAGCGTTGCTGTTGTGAGAGGAAAAGTGGGAGACGTTGTTAATCAGAGCAAATGGATTATCAGTCAACAAACTATTTAACAAGCGGCCATTAGGTCTCCGTGGCCTGCTTTCAGTCATCTGAGGAGCACTGATGTTACAAACCCTGCACCTCTAGCCTTGTATGTTTTAATGTCAGCATGCCAGTGGACATATTTTTTTTAAACAATAAAGCTGCAGCATTTTTATGTGATCACATAGCTCAAGTAGACAAAAGTGACAGACATACTTTTAATAACATTAACTGCATGCCTCACATTTTACATTAATTTGTTAAATTTAAAAAAAAAATTATGATAAAAGACTTGAACTTACTCATTGCAACTCATATCCTACAAGGCCATAAGTGCAATGCCAGCAAGCTGCCATTGCACATTTTGTCACTTTGTGTTTTTCCCCCACCCCAACCTCTATCATTTTAAACATCTCCAAAAGCATAAAGCTGTTTATTCACAACACTTTTGGTTTCTTTTCACTTAAGAAATATAAATACTGTTATATGGGTGTGCCATGACCTAGTTAAGACAAAGATGGATTCCAAGGCAGAGGAAAAAAGGCTCAAAATGTCACGGGGTAATTGCATCCAGCACATTCTCTTCCTTCTTCTCAATCCTTTAAAAGGAGCAATCATAGTTTTATCATAGTCCGTGAGAGATGAGGAAATCAAATGTAAGATCCCTTTGGAACAAAGGAAACCCATATAGGCCATTGAGTCCTGTTTAAGGAAAATGGCTGCCGAGAGCGCTCAGCCCCCTCTCTCTGCTCTCTGTTGAAGGACTCCTGAGCCGTGCCTCTAATAGCAGACGGCTTCTCTGCTGCTGCGCTCTGATTGGCTCGTTGAGCTACCGCTGTTAACCAGCCAATTGCCCGAGCACTGCAAACAGCACCAGGCAATGTCAAACAAAACCCAGTTAGTCCGATAGCAACGCACCTCCACTGAAATAATTTACAAACTAAAAGAAGCACAGTCAGGTTTATTATTATATAAATAAAAGCGCCACCGTTTTTTTAAATGCTAGCATAACATTAATAATTTTTAAAAAGAGGACAAATGGGGAACATAGGCGACGGATTGGCACTAGACTGTTGCTGTAACCAAACAAACCGCCGCGTTCCAACGGTTATATAGCCGGGTAGCGAGCTGCCAGACATGCGAGTGTTCGTATTAAAATTCCAATTCCCGTGTTTGACATTTTTATATTAGCCGCCATCACCTATTGCCGTGTCGCCGTAATGACTCTTTTACCCTAACATATCAACCGACATGTCCTGAATGTACAAACGCCCGCAAGACCGCACAGAAAAGCTCGCCACCAAAGCAGTTTTATTAGCCCTTTAGTGGCAGTTAAGAAGATATTACCCCCTGTGTCTGTCTTGTGTTTGCCAGTTAGGTAAATACAGCCGGTAGATTCAACACTATATGTCGTTTAGAGGATTTTTGAGACACTAAACTATCGCCAGACCTCATTTAGTCGCGGATGTAAATGGGAGCGTTTCTGCGTGGCCTGCCTAAAAATACGTTTATTTTATTGTAAGGCTAATGCAGCATTAAATAAGCTGCGGACATGGAGGCAAGTTTGTAACGAAAGTGCCGTTGGAGGTGGGCAAGCCTAGCGGTGTATTGTGGGAGAGACAAGCAGCTACAGACCAGAGGCACACAATATGTGTTGGCTCTCGCCGAAAAGGAGGCAGTATTCTTTAAGCTAAATCATGTAATGTAAGCGGCGAAAGGAAAGCGATTTCGTCTTTTCATCAATTACAAAGAAAACAACACTCGATCGGACGAACCATGTCCAAGCCAGGGGAGAGGAACAGATTGAACGAAGACCATGGCAGAAAGCAGAGTTCAAGTAAGCTTGTTCTTTTTTCCTCTTTCTCCAGCCCTCCTAATGCCTGTTTTCCGTAAGTGGGATATACACTAGATCCCATTTTTCGCTCTCGCTTGGGATTACCCCCGCCACCGAAGTCATGCATCTGTAACGTTTGGCTGTTTTAAAGTGTTGGAGGAGGTGGAAAGGGGGGAGGTTTTGCTGGTAGGAGAACCGTGCTTAGCGCTTGGCTCCCGATAACGTTAGCTCTCCTCTCCTTGTCGCTGCCTGTCGTTTCAGGTTTGGCGAACGGCATGGACAGTCATCCCGTCTGCGGCTCAGCGGAGAAGCGGAGTCACCACTGGAGAAGTTACAAGTTGATAATCGACCCGGCGCTTAAGAAGGGATCTCACAAGCTGTATCGCTACGATGGACAGACTTTCAGCATGCCCGTAAGTGCCGCATTTGACGCGGCGGAACGGCTACAATAGTAACCGAGTAGCCGACCTCCATGATGGGTTACAATGTGGCTGTGCTGGCCGTGGGTTTGTCACGGGCACGTTCAGCATCTTGAACACGGTGCCCGGAGGTGTTCGTGTTGATTCACCAACGCAGGACAACTTTGCAACAAGTTAGTAGCGTGTGGAGCTGTGAATGGGATGGATAACGGCATTGTGTGTGTGTGTGTCTCCCCCCTCTTCTCCCACAGAACCCCGGGATACCACCGGTGGACATCGTCCGAGACCCCAGGATCGGTCGTCTGTGGACTAAGTACAAAGAGACGGACCTGCCGGTGCCAAAATTTAAGGTATCCACTCTGGCTTGAAGATCGATGCCACACTTTTCCTTGCGGATACGGGGTGCTGTCAAAAGTTGCAGACACACCCCCCTCTCACTCATCTCCGGGATGCGAAGTGAAAATGTGCCTGTCGGGGACCAAAATAATACGCTCTGCTCTGATGCATGTCTGCTTTTACGGACTCGACCGAGTGCATCAACGCGATCTTTGAAACTTCTCCTAGCAGTTGTTATCTCAGCTGTCAGAAATGACCCTCCGCACACGCGGTGCAACATTAACTCCTGTCATTCTTCTTCCAGATCGATGAGTGTTACATCGGCCCTGTGCCTCCAAAGGAGGTGACTTTCGCCAGGCTCAACGACAATATCAGGGAAGTATTTCTTACCGAAATGTGCAAAAAATTCGGAGAAATCGAGGAGGTCGAGATCCTGTACAATCCGAAGAACAAAAAGCACCTGGGGATAGCCAAAGTTGTTTTCGAGAGCGTGAAAGCCGCCAAAGTGGCCGTGCAGTCGCTTCACAACACGTCTGTTATGGGAAACATCATCCACGTGGAGCTGGACCCGAAAGGTAAACAAGAGCTTAAGTTTGCTTAAAAAAAAAATCAGAATCATATGTGTTATAAGAGTCGGAGCACAGAAATATGACAAGCTGAGTGTTACCTTTAGGGTGACAGCGTTCACGTGTGCACATTTACGTGCGTTGCCTGGTTACGTGGATAATTGAATTCATTCATTGAATATAAGCCTGCTCCCACAAGCCCAGAGCTGACGGTGCTGTGCACTCCCACTGTGCATATTTTCAGACCTGCAAACAAACACAAGCCAATCTGTCCCAGTCCTCTGTACTTTAAATTGTTTGCATTTAACTCAAAACTAAGAAAAGAAGTTAGTTTTTCTGTTGTTAACACTGTTTGAATTCCAAGTCCATGCATGTTCTGTCTTGTTATTTTTTTTACTGATGCAAAACAGCAACTTGAATGCATCGTAACATACCACTTTAGCAGTTTTGCTTATTATTTAATGTTATAAATACTGGCAAATATTTTGATTCACAGCTTGCACTGTTTTCATTGTCCGTAGTAATGTCTTTATGTTAAAGTATTACCCCAAATTGATGGATTTTTTTTTTCCTAAGTGTGATTGATGTCCTTTTAAGAAGTGCAGTTAGGGTTTGCTTTTTTGATCAATATGCTAAAGGCATGCATGCTTTTTTTTAAATTAAAATATGCTGAGCAGTGGTATTTATCCCAGAACATAATGATGCTTTTGCAGATACAAATAATAATGCATCATATTAGTTTGCAAACCCCCCTCCATAAGCACAAGTTGCTGCTTTAAAATATTTAGTTTGGAGTTCAGCTACTGGAGAATAATCACTGTCACTTAAATGATGCCCGATGAAGTCTGTTGGCTTTGTAAACCTGGCATCAGACCCAGACATGTTTACTGTTCTGCAGGTGAGAATCGCCTGAGGTACTTCCAGCTCCTGATGAATGGCAGCTACACTCCACGGACGCTGCCTGTTGGTGGAGAGGAGGCCAGAGAAGTTTCCCCTCGAAGCCTGGCAGAAGCCTTACTGGTAAAAAAACAAAAAGAAATAAAGCTTAGGTTGTGCAGTTAAGAGTAAAATAGTAATTCAGTAGTAGTTTTGTGCTAGTTTGTTGAAGGTCAATTTGGAGGAACTGTTGCACACTCTTGTGTAGATGCTTTATTGTGCTTTGTAGAAATGGTTCAAGATGCACCTGAGCGGGAACTTAACTGAAAGTCAGGCAAACCTGTGGCTTTGTATCTGGAGATGTCCTCACACTGCTGTGCCACCAGCTTGCTTTTTTGATTTTAAAAAAATCTTACTTGCTTTAGTTGTTTGAGAAACTGATTTAAAGAATCTTCTCGAACCTAAAGATGTTCTCAACAAAATGCCCAAATTAGAATTTGCCTCTAACAATTTCATATTTGTGTCCTCTAAGGCTTACGAGCCCAACCGCAGGTTATCAGAGAGCAGCGTGTCTGCTGGGGGAGGAACATTGCCGCCCAGCAGTTCCTCCACCCCCCTGACCCTGGAGACCGGCTACTCCAGCCTAAGACAGGATACGCCACAATCCCAGGGAACCCCTCATACCCCGCGCCAGGCTGGTACGCCTTTCTCTCAGGACTCTAGTTATTCCAGTCGGCAGTCCACGCCTGCCTACCAATCTAGCCGTCCTGAGAGCTCCGGAGGTTACAAATCTCGCCGACACGAGAGTAAATTTCAGGATGCGTACAACCGGAGACCGGAGAGGCCTCAGTATCGCAGCAACATGTATCGAAGTACGCCTGAGCAGCCTCCTTTCAAACAGCACCAGCTCACACCACCTGAACCTCCACCTTCCACCACTTCTTTCAACTACACAGCGCCTCCCCCCGCTACACCCAACTTCAAGTCCGCCTTCTCACCCTACCAGCCCCCTTTGCCCCCTGCGTTCCCTCCAACAGAGCCAGCTTTCCATCACCCAGCCCAAAGGGAGGGTGAATACCTCCGACCGCCAGAGCCGCCTCTGACGGCTGCTGTTGACTTTTTGCCCGCCAAGGAGCGACCAGAGACTCCTCCGATCCCGGAGCCTCCGCCACCAGAGCCCGCTCCTCATCCAACCACCCCTCCTCCTCAAACACCAGAGCACTGCCCTTCACCCGGTTCCCCCATTCTGGATCCAGAGCGGAACAGCCTGGATTCTCGCATTGAGATGCTGCTCAAGGAGAAAAGGACAAAACTGCTGCCGTTCCTGGACGAGCGGGACTCGGACAACGAGGTGCGAATGGAGGGAAGTCCGATTTCCTCCTCGTCCTCGCAGCTATCCCCGATCCCTCCTTACACAGGCGGCTCTCAAGGTGGTCAGCAAAATTCCCGTCCATCCAGCACAGGTTTGGAGGACATCAGCCCCACGCCACTGCCGGACTCGGAAGATGAAGAGCCAATTCCCGGGACTGCCTCACTGATCAAGAGAATCAGCTCTCCTGTCCACGAGAAAGAGAAAGAAGGATCTTTTGGAGGCCACTCTCCCGCTGAGAAAATGGACACGGTAAAGCAAATATTTATTTTCTTAATTCCCTGATATTTGTGTCCAAATAGCGCCATATTTACCTCCATGCTTGTCACATTTGACAAGAAACGGCGCACAGGTGCTGCTTCAATTACCTCTCATTAATGGCACTGATTAAGTTGATGGAAGCGCGGTGCTGATGTTTACGCGCAGCTGTGAATGACAGTTACACAGAGGACGCAGGAAGTCGGGTCTAGTTTCAGTGTGTGGCGGTAGTAGTAAACCTTCCCTTTTGTTTCATTCTTTTTCTTCTTCTGCTTTGTAAAGGAAATTCCGGTTTCACAGCAAACCGTGCTTTAAAAAAAAATAGGGGCCATACCAAAAAGGTGTTTGCTCCTCCAGTTTGCCACTGGCATTTTTCTTTATTTATTTTTCTGCAAATGAAAAATGAAGAATAAAGCACCCGTAACCTTCTGATGAAGCGTGTTTGTTTGCCTCATGTGCGCACACGCACTCCTTGTCAGGCGCAGGTAAAAGAGTTGCAGTAAGTTATGAATGAAAAAGCTTTCGGTGCAGCCTTACAAATGCCTTCGCATTCATGGGAAGACAAACCACCTCTCTTTGTTTTAAAGTCGCAGTAGCACCGTCTGGCCTGTCAGGTTGCGTTTCAACACAGCGTGCTGCGAGGAAGAATAACAACCTCTCTGCTGTTGGGGAATTGAACACTCTTGTTTCCTCTTTCTAACACTCGCAGCGCACGCTCACATGGACGAAAAGCATGGTTTGGCTGTTGGCCCCTTTCAGCACGCCACATTTCCTGGTTTAGCTGAGCCTGACAGTCAGGATTGGCCGAGGCGTCTCTGTTCTCATATTTCAAGTTATCACAAAGCAAACAGTACAAACAGGTCATTTGGGTAACAACGCCACTCCCATGCTGAGCTTTCCCTGCTCGGTTTCATTTCTGCAGCAGCTGAGACTTATGAAATAAAACAGAACAGATGAGAGTTCAGTGCTCAGATGTTTTTCAGAGTATTGCATTTGTGTTTTGCACTGCGGCGCTTTAGTTCGGTGCCTAAGCAAACATCTCGGTTTGGTAACACGCTGATCGAAGACTCGGGTCGGCTGTGTTTGACTGTGACTGAACTTTGAACTCAGACCAGGTGTAGAATCATTTAGTGCTCTTATTTTGAAGGTGCTGTGAGTCCAAGATAATATTTGGTACAGTCTGAAGTTTTCCCGTAGCACATCAGTGAGGGCAATAAAAGAGAGCTGGCACTGAATGCCTACTGAGATTTGTAGGTTTTCCTTTTTTTAAATGTTGACAAATGTAACATTACAGAACCAGTGTTTTTTGTTGTTGTTGTTTGTTCATTTGTTTTGTTTTTTAAAGTGGTGTATCCCAAGAAATCATCCCTTTACTATCATTATGTTTTATTCAAACATCTCAAACATTTCCACACAATGCCCAGCGCTGTTTATATTTAAGGGGCCGCCACATTTAAGTCGAGGTATACTCATTTTGCTTTGGTTTTTTTTTTTGGTTTTTTTTTTTAGTCTGATAGTTTGACCTCATTTTAAGGTCTTCATAAGAAAATAACATTTACTCAGGTGTCAGGTGAAAAAGGGCAGGTGATTGCACATATTTGTTCAGTCCTGACAGGCTGTCCTGTCTCCACACAGGGTCAACAGTCATCGGGAGAGGATATGGAAATCTCAGACGATGAGATGCCCGGGACTCCGATCACAAGCGGAGAGTGTGGCAAAGGCATCGTCGTGAACTCTGCCGTGTCCCCGATGCAGACCATGGCCATGCATCCTTCCAGCTACCACCCCCTGTCCCACCAAGCCAGCTTTGCCATCGCGCATCACCCCCTGGCCCCTCACCTGGCCGCCCATACCGGAGTGCCTCACCCCATGCTGCCGCCCATGGGTCCCTACCCTCCAATGCCGGTGGTGCCTATGGATCTGATGACCTGCTTCCGGTGGGAGCAGTGGAGCACGATTCCGATGTCCTTCCAGATGCAGCAGCAGATGCTGAGTCGCATGGCTCAGACCAGAGGGCCCTATCCCTATCCACATTTTATGGACAATGGCGCTTCCGGACCTTTCGGGGGACCCTATGCACCTCTTTCCATGGGTGCTACACCTGCAGGCAGCACAGGGGCACCTGGACAACAATGGCAGCATCCCAGTTTACCAAAGTTCAACCCCACCGTTCCTCCTCCTGGATATGAGACTAAAAAAGAAGATCCCCACAAGGCCACTGTTGATGGCGTGCTCCTGGTCATTGTCAAAGAGCTGAAGGCCATCATGAAGCGCGACCTGAACCGCAAAATGGTGGAGGTTGTGGCTTTTAGGGCCTTCGATGACTGGTGGGATAAGAAGGAACGTTCTGCTAAGGTAAGCTATCAAGAGCCCCAGCGGGAAAATCTGCATGTACTGACTGCTTATTGTACTAATTTTGAATTACGATCAGTTAAATAGTGAAATAAAATTAGATCCATAGGATATGAATTAATTATACGTACCAGAGGCCACAGACTGCAGTGACATTAACGTTGGATCACGTGATGCGTTTTGAAGATTATTAAGGAGAGGAATGAAAAGGCACGTTTGCAGCTGATTTTCCTGTTTGTGGTCCGGCGTGCTTACACAGCGAGGAGATTTGCATTAATACGAGATATTATTTTGACAAGTGTCATAATGAATTCATCTGATGTGGTAATGCATTGTTATGAATGCAAGAACAGCTGAAGAGGTCACGCGTTTCATCTTGTAAATTAATTTATTTTTTTTTTGTTTAAAATCACTTAATTCGTTTGCATTTTTGTGCCTGTTGATTGGATAAAACAAACAATCAGAGGATGAACAAGTAATTTAAAATCCCTTTTCTTTGATCACTGAGGAAATCTGACTGAGCTACTTTTTGCTGTTCGTGGTAATGAGAAACACAGGGTTTCATTTAGTTGACGTCTTTCTTTCCAAGGCATCTTTGACTCCAGTAAAGGGCGCAGAAGGGAAAGAAGAAGAGAGACCTAAACCCAAAGAGACGATTGGTTCAAGTCTCCTTGAGAACTGGAACAAGGGTGAGGGGCTGGGCTACGAGGGTATGGGCCTAGGAATCGGGTTGCGAGGGGCCATCCGCTTACCCTCCTTCAAGGTATTATGATTTCTAAATTTTTTTTACTGAACTGTAGAAGGAAGCATCATCTGCACCAGGTGTTTAAAATGGTGCATGTCGTGCTCAGGTCAAACGGAAGGACCCTCCTGAGGCCGCAGCTGCAGGCGACAACAAACGAGCCCGACCCTCCACGCCTGTGGACGACGAACTGGAGGACGAAGGTAACCCTCCACCGTTTACACTCTCACTCGGTCCTCCATGCGTGCAGTTCTCTTTCAAAACCCAATTTATCTTTTGGTAATTTTCTGTCAGACCGGGAACGAGACCCAGCTGAGCTCCCCTCAGATGATTCCAAACTGGATGGCGACGGCACGTCGGCAAAGAGACGCCACTCTCGACCGCTTGAGCTGGACAGTGAGGGAGAGGAGGAGGTGGACACCTCAGGGAAGGAAGAGTCGCTGTCTGACAGGGAGGAAGAACCTGTTAAAATGGAGGTTGCGGAGAGGCTGTCGCTTGGCAAAGTAAGTCGCCTCCAAAATGAAAGGGGGGAAAAAAAGCAGCAAGTGTACAGAAATTTTGTGTGTATCATAAACCTTTTTGTTCTGATTTCTTCCAGGAGAGTGGTGATGAGGAGGGCGAAGGTGAAGATGAGGGAGATTTATCCAGTGAAAGCTCCTCTTCAGATTCGTCTGATGATGGTACTTCAGATATTTGACAGAAACAGCTGGTTGGCTTTATTTATTTTAATGCGTTTCCAGTAGTTATTCATTTGTTTTTGCCTCTTTTCTTACAGAAGCTGAGAGTTCGTCTTCTTCCAAGGCCAGCTCAGACTCCTCGTCAGAAAGCTCTGACTCCTCTGGCTACGGGTTAAGCTCGGAAGAGGAAGACGACGATGAGGAAGAAAGGGAGGCAGCAGAAGATGCGGAGGTTGACGGCAAAGATGCCGCGACCTCCTCATCTACTTCATCCTCTACATCTTCATCTTCGGAGGAGGAGGAGGAGGAAGAAACAGAAGCTAAGCCTCCGAGCTCTCCTGCAGTACCGCTCCCAGAGGTCAAGGAGGAGCAGATACGCAGACCTCCTAGTCCCGAGGAGCCGTCAGCAGAGGACCTGAAGCCACCGTCACCTCAACACATCCCTGGTAAATGTTTGCTCCCATTTCTGTAGTCTAGCATGCATCACTTCAACAAAAAGCATTTCTAATTTTTAAAATGATGCCGTCAGAGGTTAAATGAAAATTAGAAAAGGGAAAAAAAAAAAACTGTTTCTTGTCTTTCAGTCCAAGAGCGAGACATCAGTGACAGCCACATTCCTGCAGTGAAGTCTGAACATCAGGAGCATGTAGCAAACCTTCGGCCACCCACTCCCACAGGCGTCCTGTTTGACAGTGACCAGGAGACAAAAGCAAAAGGTAAAGCAGAGCCTGAAGATGTAGCCAGCACCCCTGGTCGATTAGCTTCCTCCCAATTAGATTCAAGCACGGGTCTCCCCAAATCGGCCTCCGCATCTGTAATGCACCTCCCTCTCCCTCCTCACCCGGCAATAGAAGGCCGATCCCTTCTCCATCCGCCTCCAGGCCCCCTGCCCGACTTCCCTCAGCGGCCCCGGCTCCCAACAGATGAGGATATCCCCCGCACGCCTGGCAGGGACCTCATGGAGCGTGCCCGAAGTCTGGGTAAATCCCAGAGCACCGACACAGTGCCCAACACACCAGGCAGTGATGCTCCGCTCACGGGCAGCAGTCTGTTGCTTAGTTCCCCTCACATCCCTGGTAGTCCTTTCTCCTACCCTGCTCAGTCCCCTGTCCTTAGCGCTGGAGTGCCCCGTACTCCAGGAAGGGACTTAACATTCGCCCCTGTCTTCCCTGACCCTGCAGCGATTAATAGGAAAGTGTCCTTGGAGAGCTTGGATGATAGACCAGTTTTTAAGGAGCCGCACATCAGCGCTGTGCCAGGCCAGGTCCTGGCAGCCGGCACAGAGCACTCAGTCAGCATCCCTGAAGATCTACCTACTGGTCTCTCTCTAGATGTCCCTGTGCCGTCCGATGTCACGCCGTTGAAGAAGAAACCTGGACGACCCAGAAGCAAAAAGCTGCCAGCGGCCTCTGCGGCTGATGAGTCTTTGGAGCTCACACCCGAGTCCATCCATCTGCCTGATGAAGCACATCTCGAAGCTCTCTCTGTACAGACGATCTCTGCACGGTCCCCCAAGCACTCGAGCCTGGACTTCCGGGAAGGAGAAGTGGAGCCTCAGACGGTGTTACCTGATGAAGACAACTTCCTGACCTACAAAGACGAGCCACCCACTGTGGTCTCAAAGCCGGCACGAAGGGCGCGGCGGCCCTGGGATGAGATCCTGCTGGGAAGCCTGTCTCCTGTCACCACGCCTCCACGGCCATACTTCACCCGACGCTCTGATTTTGAGGAGATGACCATCCTGTATGACATCTGGAACGAAGGCATAGACGAGGAGGACATACGGCTTCTGCAGATCACCTACGACAAGATGCTCCAGCAGGACAACGGTAACGACTGGCTCAACGACACGCTCTGGGTCAACCATCCTCATATCCTTTCATTCTCAAAAGTCGATGCTCAAGTCTCTAATTTATATCACAGAGAGAAACAACATAAAAGTTGTTATTAAAGGTTTTTTTCTTTCTTTTTTTGTGTATGAAATTGTATTGCACTGTATTTTGAACAGCAGCACCCTCTGGTGGTGAAAAAGAGGAAGTTGGCAAATTTTGAGTCAGGGTTCAAGGATTTTTCTGGCTTTCTGGAATAATTTTAAAGGTGTTTTTAGTCCCTTCCTTGACTTCCCTGCACCTACCAGCATCCCTGGAGTGAAGAAAAAGAGGCGAGATGACGGCATGAGGGATCATGCGACGGGCTGCGCGCGAAGCGAGGGATACTACAAGATCGACAAGAAGGACAAGATCAAGTACCTTCAGAGCACGCGGCTGCAGTCGGAGGAGCCGCCGGTTGACACACAGGTGGGCAGGACGTGTGGATTGTGATGGTGTGTGTAACAAAAACTTGCTGTGGGTGAACACGTTTAACTTCTCTCTGTCTCCGCAGGGCATGAGTATTCCTGCGCAGGTCCACGCCTCGACCAGAGCTGGCTCGGAGCGGCGTTCGGAGCAGCGGCGCTTGCTGTCCTCTTTTGCGTGTGACAGCGACCTGCTCAAGTTCAACCAGCTGAAGGTAAATATTATGCAGGAGAACCCGTGCAGAGGTTGCCTTACTCTACAGTTTTTACCAGCAGACACTTTAAAATGTTATCAAACTTCCTGTGACACCCCAGTGTTTGTCTGTTTCAGTTCCGTAAGAAGAAGATCAGATTCTGCAAATCACACATCCACGATTGGGGTCTGTTCGCCATGGAGCCCATCGCTGCTGATGAAATGGTGATCGAATATGTGGGACAGAACATCAGACAGGTGAGAGGCAGACAGCTGGTTTGTGTAATGTGGGTTTTCTTTCTGCATGTATGTAAACAGTTTTTTGTTTTTAACCTACTTTTATGTGACTCACATGTGTCTGATTAACCTAAAGTATAGAAATAGTGCATCATGAGGAATTTCAGTACCACTGAAAGTAACCTTTCCTCAGGTTAGTCCAGGTAACCAACAATTGTGACTTGACAGAAGCCAGAGGTTTAGGTTGTTAAGCTCTTCACCAGTGGTTCTAAGGAGTGAAGCTGTTAATATGTTCACGGGGTGTCAGCAGATATCTGCAGTGTTAACATACCATCTAATGATTGACGTTCTTGTCTGGCAGGTGATCGCGGACATGAGGGAGAAACGCTATGAAGAAGAGGGCATCGGGAGCAGCTACATGTTCCGTGTCGACCACGACACCATCATAGACGCCACGAAGTGTGGCAACTTTGCTCGTTTCATCAACCACAGCTGCAATGTAAGGCAACATCTGCATGGGGAAAAAGGTTTAGCAGCATGAATATAAAAAAGAAAATTTGTTCTTATGCCCTTCTTTTTTTTCCCCCTCTCCTCCCTCTTGCAGCCTAACTGTTATGCGAAGGTCATCACTGTGGAGTCTCAAAAGAAGATCGTGATCTACTCCAGGCAGCCAATCAACGTTAACGAGGAGATCACGTACGACTACAAGTTCCCCATCGAGGACGAGAAGATCCCCTGTTTGTGTGGGGCAGAGAACTGTCGGGGAACGCTGAATTAACGTCAAGTCGAGGTCAGAAAGAAAGGTCTCCCCCAGCTTCTCTCTAAGCTCGCCCCAAACTCGGCGCAAACTCCGTGCTTGAAATCTCGGATCAGGAGGAACTGAAGAAGGAACGCTTCGTTTGGGAGTGAGGAGAAGAAAACCGGCAAGTCACCCGGACAGAGTTCAGCTACCTGTCTGGCCCTCTTCACATATTTAACTCTAGATTGTTTACGAATTATGGTGCTCTTAACATACAAATTAAAAAAAAAAAAAAAAAATGAAGAAGAAGAAAACTTCTAGTTTTTTATGTGCAAACACTTGACTTGCGGGTGCAGCGTTTCCTCCCCTCCTCTCAACATCGGACAGTATTTCAGCGTGGCTGCTTCTACACCTGGCTCGTACAAGTTTTACACCTTTTGTTTTTTTCTTCTTCCTTTTTTCTCATTTGTCTCATAAGCTTTACCCACACCACACGTGGTACATAGAAACAACACAGACTCTCATGTTCAGCTGCTCACTAACACTGTTAAGACGCACAAGCCCACCAGGTAAACACCACCCTCTTCCCCACTTGTGGGAAGAGAGGCGGATGGCAGACGGTGCCGTTTCCACGCGGGTGGTTTTCCTGGACGTGAATCAAACTAATGAAACAAAAGGAAAAAAAAATCAAGCTTACCATTGCAAAATCTGGAATATCCAACCATCTCCTGCTCTCACCAGCCAGCGATGGATCATGCTGCTTCCTCTTAGTTTATGCAAAAAAAGCTAATTAAGATGTTCAAACTTTGTATTGATGATATTCCAGTGTTTTGCGGTTTCGTTTAGGTTCTCTTCTTACTTCAAAGACACTATATTCGTGTGTGAATGTGTTCGTTATCATGTCCGGATAGAGCGCGAGACTGTGAGTGCACAGTAACCCCCCCCTTCTTCCGTGGGCCGCAGCGTGGAAAAAGCCAACCAATCATGCAGAGCAAGAAAGACTAAAGATTAATCAAGTCCTGTCTACTTCCAGAGCAAGTGAAGGTACAAGTTTTCAGCTTTGGAGAGAGTAGTTAGTTCTCATTTTAAGTGCCATATGAATGCGTTACTGTCTTTGTTTAACCCGAAGAATCCAGAGATGCGTTAACATGGATGTGCACAGAAATGCTTCCTGTTTTTGGCTGATGGAGGATTTTTTTTTTTTTCCTTTTTCTATCTGGGTTCACCGTCTCGTGTTTGTGTGCTCACAGATTTCTCTCCTCGTTATACTACCAGTGTTTAATGTTCCCCGCGAGGCAGAAGAGAGCCGATTCTTTCTTTACAAACTCATCGCAATGAAAAAGACAAACTTGTGAATGCACTCGGGGCTCGCACTTATGCTCCCTCCCCCCGCCCCCTTTTTCACCCACTCAGTCCTCCCGCTAAGACCAAGTCTAACATTTTGCTTTTCATTCAGTTAAATTGAAAATGGAGATTTTTTTTTTTCCACCAGTGATGTTCATATTGTAAATGATGACTTGTACAGAAGATCTAATGCTTTTTTTATATACATCTTCACAACTTTTAAGATGCATCTTTCTCTCTCTCTTTGTTTTTCACAAAAGACTGAGTATTTAAAAAGACAAACAAACGTATTTTCAGGGATCTGTAAAAGAAATCTGATGGTTTAAAAGGTTGTTTATTTAAAGAAGAAAAAAAAAGGTCCACTGTGTACAGGACGAGTCTCCACCTCCCTTTGGAAAGATTGTTTCTTGTAGAAACGTCTTCATTTTTCTGCCCATTTGCTTTGTAATCCTAATATGTGTAAATAGTGTAACTGTGAATACTATATAAATAAATATATATATATATAAATATATATATATTTTTGTTCCCTGGGATTTGCTACATAAACACGGCTCAGACATCTATCAGAATTAGATGAGCTGGTAGCAGGAAATTCAGCTTGTGTCAAGCTTTGGGGTTTTTTTTTGTTTTTGTTTTGTTTTTTTTTTAATTTTCTGTTGTAAATTCTATGAAAAGTTTGCGGTGTGGAGAAAAGAAAGGTGCAGAATCGGCATGAGAAGAGGACTGATGTGTCAGCCTGTTTCTCCTGTCTATTTATTATACAACAAATGTATGAAAAAGGAAGAAAAAATGGAAATAAAGCATTTTTGCATACATCCATAAATGCTGGTGGTTTGTTATTCCTGAGGCTGCACGATGTGAGATAGAAATACGACTGATGGAATGAAGCTCGTCCTGCTGATGCAGGCGGCAGCTGATCAATCACTCTGTGTCAGGCTGCTTTGGCGAGGTCATGTGACTCAGTGCAGGTTTCATAATACTACAGGTGAGGGGATTCTGCTTACGCTCATCATGCGCTCCACTGCTACTGTCGAGCCACTTTCAACTCCCAAATTCTTGAATGCTGAAATTTCTCAGGTCCATTGCAGTGCTGTGCAAAAGTCTTGAGCCACCCTTAATTTCTTTACATGTTGATGGGGAAAATGAAAACATACATGGAAATAAGGCAAAATCAGAGATTTTACAAAGTCTACCAAACTGAGGCAAGTCTTGTCATTTCTTTAAGTAGACTTTAGGAACAGTTCTCCAGCTTTTTGAAGGATATTCAAAGCTCTTCTTTGGATGTTGGCTGCCTTTTGTTCTGTTCTCCGTCCAATATTTTTCCCACAGTGCTTCAATAATGTTGAGGTCCGGGCTGTGAGGAGGCCAATCCATGACTGATAGTGGTGCAGCAAATCTCAATCTTGCCTGCACTGCAAGGTGTCAATTTGAATGACAGTAAAGTCTGACTTTGTCTATCTCAGTGGTTTTTTCCTCTATCCAGGTAAGTTTTTACTTCACTGGCAATGTAGAAAAATGAAGGTGTTGCCAATCAGTTGCTTTCCAGCATGTTGGAACAAAATGTGATGGTTCTTTTCTGTGTTCATAACGGCATAAATTTTGACAAGACCTCTAACACCACTGGCTGAAATACAGCCCCAAATCATCACAGAGCCTCCACCGTGTTTTACTGATGGCTGCAAACACTCCTCCTCCCTCCAGCCCTCCTATGAACGTATTACTGATGATTTGAACAATATTCACATTTTCAAACTCCGATGGACTGATGACCTCCCAGGCTGTACCACATAACCCTGAATTTGCTGGATCATTGGATGGATGGATTGCAGAGAGGAGCCAAATTGTTTATGGGAGGGGTTTGTTAAATTTCACGTGACCTTAGGTGATTCAACCTGACTCTAAAATAATTCAAATTAAAACTGTCAACATGCTGACTTTCTCTCTCGCTATATACACAAACATGAATGCAAAGAGACTTTTAGTCCAAACCAGGTCTTGCGTCAGTTCACTGAGGGGTCAGTCACAATTCTCCATGAGCAAATGGCAAGTCAACATACAGTGGGGCAAAAAAGTATTTAGTCAGCCACCGATTGTGCAAGTTCCCCCACTTAAAATGATGACAGAGGTCAGTAATTTGCACCAGAGGTACACTTCAACTGTGAGAGACAGAATGTGAAAAAAAAATCCATGAATTCACATGGTAGGATTTGTAAAGAATTTATTCGTAAATCAGGGTGGAAAATAAGTATTTGGTCACCTCAAACAAGGAAAATCTCTGGCTCTCACAGACCTGTAACGTCTTCTGTAAGAAGCTTTTCTGTCCCCCACTCGTTACCTGTATGAATGGCACCTGTTTGAACTCATCATCTGTATAAAAGACACCTGTCCACAGCCTCAAACAGTCAGACTCCAAACTCCGCCATGGCCAAGACCAAAGAGCTTTCGAAGGACACCAGGAAAAGTATTGTAGACCTGCACCAGACTGGGAAGAGTGAATCTACAATAGGCAAGCAGCTTGGTGTGAAAAAATCAACTGTGGGAGCAATCATCAGAAAGTGGAAGACATACAAGACCACTGATAATCTCCCTCGATCTGGGGCTCCACGCAAGATCTCATCCCGTGGGGTCAAAATGATCATGAGAACGGTGAGCAAAGATCCCAGAACCACACGGGGGGACCTGGTGAATGACCTGCAGAGAGCTGGGACCAAAGTAACAAAGGTCACCATCAGTAACACACTACAACGGCAGGGAATCAAATCCCGCAGTGCCAGACGTGTTCCGCTGCTGAAGCCAGTGCATGTCCAGGCCCGTCTGAAGTTTGCCAGAGAGCACATGGATGATACAGCAGAGGATTGGGAGAATGTCATGTGGTCAGATGAAACCAAAGTAGAAGTTTTTGGTATAAACTCAACTCGTCGTGTTTGGAGGAAGAAGAATACTGAGTTGCATCCCAAGAACACCATACCTACTGTGAAGCATGGGGGTGGAAACATCATGCTATGGGGCTGTTTTTCTGCCAAGGGGACAGGACGACTGATCCGTGTTAAGGACAGAATGAATGGGGCCATGTATCGTGAGATTTTGAGCCAAAACCTCCTTCCATCAGTGAGAACTCTGAAGATGAAACGAGGCTGGGTCTTCCAACATGACAATGATCCAAAACACACCGCCCGGGCAACAAAGGAGTGGCTCCGTAAGAAGCATTTGAAAGTCCTGGAGTGGCCTAGCCAGTCTCCAGACCTCAACCCCATAGAAAATCTGTGGCGGGAGTTGAAAGTCCGTGTTGCTCGGCGACAGCCCCAAAACATCACTGCTCTCGAGAAGATCTGCATGGAGGAATGGGCCAAAATACCAGCTACTGTGTGTGCAAACCTGGTAAAGACCTATAGTAAACGTTTGACCTCTGTTATTGCCAACAAAGGTTATGTTACAAAGTATTGAGTTGTATTTTTGTTATTGACCAAATACTTATTTTCCACCCTGATTTACGAATAAATTCTTTACAAATCCTACCATGTGGATTCATGGATTTTTTTTTTTCACGTTCTGTCTCTCACAGTTGAAGTGTACCTCTGGTGCAAATTACTGACCTCTGTCATCATTTTAAGTGGGGGAACTTGCACAATCGGTGGCTGACTAAATACTTTTTTGCCCCACTGTACATGCATGGGACTTGTGGTCTGAGGGTTAGAGGTGGAGGGTGCCCTTTCATCCATGACTGCTCCTACAGATCTGACTGTGGCTGACAGCGTGTACAGCACCCTGGCAGAAGAAGCATTGTAGTGAAGCTCATCTAAATAAACCCCAGAAAAGGCATTAGATTTTTTTTCCAAGGCTTTTCTTTTTTTTTTTTTTTTTTTTTTAAATAAAACATTCACCAAACCAACGAGTTGTCAAAGCAAGACTCCAACTACTTTGATTCAGTGCTCCAACCCTCCTCTCTGTAGTTGGGATTAATAATGTGTTTGATCAGTGAATTTAGAAGCTTTTGTGTTTATCTGCAGTGAAAATCTGCAGAAGCCTGGATTCACATTCACACAGTCCCCAGGGAGACAGAAAAGGCTCACAGTGTGGTCTCCCTGTGTGCGCGCGCCGCCCTAAGGCCGTGACAGGAGGAGGATGGTGTGACCACAAGCGGGGAGGCTGGGCTCAGAGAGCGAGCTTAGACAGCATGGGAGCCCAAGTCGCACTCGTCGCCATCTGCTTAGCGAAATCAAACACAGGATCTGATTGGTTGGTCGTTGTCGCTCCAACTGTGCTGTCTTGCTTTGCCGGGCATCTTTGCAGCTCAGATCGTCTTAAAATGTTTTCTTTGATTCTTTTGGTAATCCTTATGAAAAGGGCAGTTAGAAAATAAAAGCTGAAAGAAAAACTGATATTTACATTTTACCATTATTGGGGATGATGTGCAGGTGTGCTCAGGAGTTTACACTCACTGATCATGGGCATGAAGCTCAGGGTTATTTTGTTGCTGTTAGAGATTTCGTGGAGTTGTTCTGTTTCCAGGGTGGAATGATTGTACAGCGTACGCCTTTAACAAGAACTGAGCACACAAAGTTTTCACAGTTTCACAGTTTTCATGTGAGACTGGTTCCCTGTATCAAAATTTCAACCACCTAGCTGTTGATTTGACATGAAGTTGAAGATTTCGCAGGTAGTTTTTCACTATTCCATCCACTTTGTGTAATGTACCAGTACCACTGGCAAAAACAGCCCCAGAGCTTAACGCGCCAGGTGCAGATGCAGCTGCAGATTTTAGTTGACTTTGAAGGCGTCAGCAGCCTCTCAGGCTGGTGACAGTAATGCTGTTTCAGCAGTTTCCCGGTCATGGTAGGGAAGAGACCTTTCCAACTTGTGTAAATCTACAATTCAGCTTCTTACACCTTCACTGAGGTTCTTGGACTGTCCTATTGCTCGGAGCATCGGCCTATCCAGTGAGTCAAAACAAATCCTTTCTATGCTGGCAACGAGAAACTACTAGTTGTAGTCAATCATAATCCCTAATGAGAAGATAACAGGCCATGTACATGCCAAGTTAAAGGACACTGTAGAACCTTTAGCACCTCTTATTAAAAGATTTAAATGAATGTATGTATATAATTTGACTGTGTGGCCTGAAGAAAATCTAAAATAAATACAGCTACGTGCACCTAATTCTTGCCATTAAAATCATTAATGACATATTCTGTACAATCATTCCACCCTGACGTCAAATAAATAAAGGTCCAAAATTATCATGACAATCATGTCCACGGTGACTGGATGCAAACGTCTGAGCCCAGCTGCAGGTAGCTGCTTGGTGGAGTATTTGCATTCATTTGCTTGTGTTATAAAAGGCCTGAAATGCTAAATTTAGAGAGATTTACATCCCAGACTTGGTACATGATTAAGGTCACATGGATGTTGTCATAGTGGTGACCATGATCACCATATATTCTACACCTGTGTGAGTCTGCTGGCATGTTTCACCATTTATTGCCGACCACAGTTCAGCCACATACTTTCAATTTTCTGAAACCTTTTTGCATGAGGAATAACAAAAAAACAACAGCAGCAAATAGGATTTTAAAGAATGATTTTATTGTTAGGATACACAAATGTTATAAGGGAGCGAGTCACACTTTAAAGAACAGTCACACAGCAAATATTAAGGCTTTTGTTTCCTTGCTGATTTCTTTTTTTCCTGGCGTAACCCGCAGTCCTCCTTTACACGACGTACGGCCACACTTCAAAATTCAATGCAGACTTGAGCACTGAGTACAAACTAATGTTTGCATGTTTTTGCGTGACGCTCGTAAATCGGCTCATTTAGGCAGCCATTGCTGTGCTATATTCTAGCACCTTTCCTTAACGCCCTCTTCTTTTCAAAACAGACCTTTCCTCCTGCTACTGTAGGAAAAGCAGGTGAGGCACCATGCAAAATAATGTAACTTTGGATTTCAAAATGTCTGCAGTGAAAACGTACTGTTGCAGGAATAACCGTAAAGCACTAATGTTCGTCCCAATCAAAGGCTAACAGTGCCCAGGGGGACATTTTGCTTTAGCCCAAGTCATTTGGAAAGGAATGTACAGGCCTGCATGATGTAATAGTATCATAAATCTTTTAAACAGCCAGCTTAAAGTATGGCTAAATCTATTAGAGTTGAAAGGGTTAGATTTTATCGCTAACCAACACAAGCACACAGTTAAGCAATGAGTAGCTGGCTCGGTGGTTAAAACAGCTAAGCATCCTCTCCATGCTCTCTTGACTACTTTCTGAACTAAAAATGAAACCCTTAGAAAACACACACAGTTAACCTTAATCAATAATGTTAATATCACAGTTAAGGTGCTGAAAGTAGTTTGGAAAATCGTTAAAATAGCTATGAGTAAATTATAAAGAAGTTAAATCCTTAAAAGTATTGCATTACATAAAAAAGCTGAAACTACTGATGTTAATATATAACTTACACTAATGAGTAAATAGGAAATAGCTACAAACGCGGACAGTTTCATGGGTTATAATCTATCAATTTTCATATCATTAAGTGGTATTAAGTGTTAAATAACAATAATTTTGAATGGTGGTGATGCTGACGGAGCAGCGACATGTCTGTGCTTCAGAACAATGTTGCGATTGACTCTGCATCTATTGAGGTTACTGAACAGAGGAGTTACACTTAGAATTAATATTAACCTCCTAGGACCTGGCGTACACATATGTGGACATCACATTTTGGGTTGTCTAGACCAAAATACTTAATTTTTCTCTACAAGGACCTGATATCCACTTACAAGGACGTTATACTGCCACTGTTCTATCAAAGTTTAAAACGAATGTCCTCAACTGTGGATCTCATTTTTCTCAGAAACTAAAATTAGGTAAAAAATAAAAAAATAAAAAAATCTGCTAATTCTTTGTTTTTAAATTCATCAGGTCCCAATCAACCCAAATAGCAAAGATTAAAAATGCATGCCATGAAAGCGTTCAGGTCTTAGGAGGTTAATATTAATATGAATATATTTTATAGTTTTGCCTCATTATAACACAACAGTGGATACTTTATATTAAAACAAAATCAAGAAATGATTGAAGGGTAAGACCTTCAGCTTCATATAGTGGCTTTTCACTGTAATTATAAATGTGAGGCCCATAAAGGTGGAAGTACAAGTAAGGGAGACCTCTGTTAGCCTGAAATAAATAAATCTATCAGAGCGATAGCAAAAGCTTTAGGAGTGTTCAAATCAGCAGTTCAGTTCAATCTTAAAGGGAATAAATACTAGGCAGCTTGGCGACATCAAAAAGGTCTGAAAGACCACAGAAATGGTGAAGTGGATGACCACAGAATTATTTCGATGGTAAAGAAAAAACAGTTTCACATCTAGTCACACTCTTGAGGAAGTAAGAGTGTCAGTTTCAACAATCTTTATGTTTAAATTCATATGGTTTGTTCAATTAATTAAAAGATGGTATATAAATTTTATAAAACGTTTTTAAATTAAAACTGAAATTCTCATTTAAATCACATCTCAACTGTTTGAAATCCACTGTAGTGACATACAAGGGCATGGAAATTATGTTGTTGTCTAATGAATTATAGATCTAATTGTATTTTTCTTTATATATTTCTTTACTTTTTTCATAAATCTGCATTACTGCGTTATTTGGGCATATTTTTTTTAAATCATTATCATCAGCTTAAAATGCCTGACCAATACTTTTAATTTTTCAAATGTTTTATAAACAATCAACCTTGTTAGCATGCTAACATGCTATGCTAACCAACCAAGTTTTGCTTTGACTTAACTTTGCTTTTATTTTTATTTTTTAATTGCTCGCTACAGAAAAACAAAGGATATACGCATGTACATTAGGTTGTAGTTTTTAAAAGCACACTTTGAATGCAAAAGGCTTCACATTAAACGGTTAGCAACATGCTAATGAATTAAAATTTCCTGAAAACACATGAGACGTTAAATAACACTTACAGTACTCTTCTTCACAGTTTGCTTGTTTTTCCTAGAGTATTTCTAAATGTCTGAAAACTTCTCCTTAAATGAAAAGTTCAACTAACCTGTTCTTTATTCATTTAATTTTAATTTTGGTGTTGTACTATTTCACGCCTTGGATTTAACATGGTGCTAAAGTCCAGATAAAAAGCCTCCCAGTAAAAGGACTGGAAGCAGATGCACTGATGTAGCAGACAAGAGGCTTCGACCAGCCGCTCCTCTGAGGAGTTTGGCATCTATGGAGGCTGAGACAACGCGACTGAAGATGTGATGAATGTGTCTGAAATTGTTCTGGAGAGGGGTCACCTGCTCTGCGTCCTCCTCTGTGGAGAAGATCTGCGAGGTAAACTGAGCCAGCTGAGGAGACAACCAAACCCAAAAATAATATTTTAAAGCAACAAGTAAGTCTTTAAAAAAAAAAAAAAAACTGATCTGAACCTAGGCGACTTACTTGGGACCATGAAATGTAGATGGGGACCTCATACAAAGTCCACACAACCGCTTGAGAACATGGAGGGGTGGTAAGGCTGCCGTAATATCGGTAATACTGACTCATGTTGTGCTTCGGCAGGAGGCTCATTAGAGGAAATGGCTTTACTTTAGTTGCTTGCCCTGGGGGAAGGATGCACAGACATAATGAGAACATTGCTACGACTAATACAAGAAGGCAGGAGTGGATTTTTCTTAAGGCTCCACTCACCTTTGTAAGCAACAGAGGAGAGTTTCTGTGAGATGTGTCCAAAGTGCACATTATCTGCATACACAACCTGAGAAATATGATAATGTCTTAATAGTTTTGCTTTAAAAATCCTTAAAAATGTAGTTCAGGACTAGGCTGAGAAATAAACTGACATCAATGAAGAATCCAAGAACGGCAAGTCCCGTTGGATCGTCGAGGGCTGCAGACAGATTTGGATGGATGGACTTCATGTTGACTATGTGCATCTGGAAGTAAAGAAAGTCCACAGAGACATTAAGGGAAGGCTGCACTGCATCTGTGTGCTTACACAGGTGGCTTGTGACTGTGTAACTCCGTCTACTGACCATACTGTACCTCCATTGGGTATCTGCGTCTGTCCACAGTGTGCTCTGAGCCGTTGGACGCCGGACCTCCCCAGTGGAAGTGCAGCTGGATGGTGTGGTACACATCTGGAAGACCGCCACCACTCACAGCCATGCCGCTGCCGACCTGCAGTATGACTGAGAGCAACAGCGCATGCGTCACCCCCAGCGCCCACGCGACAAAAACGCGCTACAATATGTGGGGTATTCACCTGAGTGCCCGTCGTTTTTGAGCGTCCAGTGGCCTGTTTGTGTCTCCTCGAAGCCCTCTAGATACAGAGCGCCCAGAGAGGCGTTTCTGACCATGTGTTCGTCCAAGTTGATGGGAGAGTGATGGTGATTAAGTAAAGAATAACAGGAAGGGACCATGTCTCCCCATGAGTAAGGATCTGAGGATGTGAAAGAAGACTCATGAGCTCCAGACAGACAACTAAAAAGTGTAAGAAGAACCTTGCTTGCTTAACCTTAAAATCAGCTCACAGCAATCAGTTTTGGACAACCCATGCTTTCCGAATATCTGATATTTTGGCTTTTATTTTGAAAGGATACTTTAGACCCAGGGTCCCCAATCCCAGTCCACGAGGGCCAGTGTCCCTGCAGGTTTTAGATCTCACCCTGGGTCAACACACCTGAATCACATGATTAGTTCATTACCAGGCCTCTGGAGAACTGCAAGACATGTTGAGGAGGTCGTTTAACCATTTAAATCAGCTGTGATGGATCAAGGACACCTAAAACCTGCAGGGACACCGGCCCTCGTGGACTGGGATTGGGGACCCCTGCTTTAGACTTTCAACAGTGACTTCAGCTTCAGATCATCTAATATATAAGTCTTTTTGCCTTCAGCATTGCCTTAACTCTTCATGGCAGAGATTGAACAAAGTGCTGGAAAAATTCCCCAGAGTTTGGTCCACACTGACATGCACGCATCACATCCATGATGTCAGTCAGCTGTTCCAGCACATCCCAAAGGTGCTCTGTTGGGTTGATGTAGTCAGCAACCATCCGGCTGATAGGCTGTTGAGTTTTAATGATGCTCAGTTGGTACTAAGGGCCCCAAAGTGTGCCAAGAAACACACACCATTAAACCACCACCAAGTTGATACAAGGCAGAATAGATCCATCCTTTCATGTTCATTTCTGATCCTCGCAGGCAAATGTTGCAGTAGAAATCGAGACTCATCAGACCAAGCGTAAACATTTCAACTCTCTATTTTCCAGCTTTGGTGGGCTCGTGTGAATTGTAGCCTCGGCTTCCTGTTCTTAGCTGACAGGAGTGATACCTAATGTGGTCTCTTCTGCTACTGTAGCACATCTGCTTCAAGATTCACACACTTCTGCACACCTTGGTTGTAGCAACTGGTTATTTACTGTTGCCTTTCATTCAGCTTGAAGCAGTCTGCCGCTTTACTCTCCTCTCTGCTGCCCACTTGACATTTTGTCCTTTATTTATTTATTTATTTTTAGACCCCGTATAGTAAACTCTAGACATGGTTGTGTGGAAAATCCCAGCAAATCAGCATTTTCTGAAATACTCAGTCAGCTCATCTGGCACCAACAATCAAAGTCACTTAAATCCCCGTTTTGAACTTCAATATGCCCCCTTGACCATGTCTACATGCCTAAAGGCATTCAGTTGCTGCCACGTGACTGACTGTTGTCACATTCAGATGGTCAGAATTTGGTGTGAACCATATGAAAGCATGAACTCATCCTGTGTGGTATCGATGGTTCAGGCTGCTGCTGGTGCAATGGCAACTGAGCATTAAAGCACTACTACCAGAATATTGTTGCCGGTCACGTCCATCTCTTTATGACCACAGTGTGGCCATCATCTGATTCCAGTAGGATAACATGCCATGTCACAAAGCTCAAATCATCTCAATTTCTTGAACATGACAATGAGTTCACTGTACTCAAATGCCCTCCACAGTCATCAGATCTCAGTCCAATAGAGCACATCTGTGATTTAGTGGAACAGGAGATTTGGATCATGGGCGTTCAGCTGACAAATCACTGAGTAGTATTTCCAGCACCTTGTTGAATCAAGAATCTGGCAGATCTGAAGGCAAAAGGGGTACGAGCAAGGTGTAACCAAAGAAGTGGGCATTTGGTCTGTATTGTGCACTGTAACTGTGTCATTGATGGAATTTGATAAAATCCTTTCTAAAGATTTCATACTATCATCGTGAATCCTTTTCACCGTTCTAATCATAAAGTGAAAATGTGACATCGTGACAGCGCTCGTTCTAAAATTAAAAAACAAATAAGTTACTCACCACAATGTGGCTCATCATAACAGTAGTCATCTGCGAAATGAAAACGGCACAGTGACGACAAACATCACCTTTCTTTCCCTTCCATCCAATTACATGAAATTGCGCATAAGAGACGTTCGCAATATCTTTTCACCCCGCGAGACCCGAGTCGTGCCCTCACCTGAGTCAGCGTATGAGCCGACGATCACGAGGAGAGCTGCGGTCCAAATCATCCCAGGATCCCGGTGGAGCGCACAGTGAGGTAGACTGAAACAATCGAGGGCGAACGTCCGGCTTAAATATAGGAAGGAAGGTGAAAGCTGAGATTTACTTTCTCCTGGGCTGATCAGTCAACCGTGTCATTACCAGTCTAGTGGTCTTTTCTGATAAACAGGCTCATTGATGCAGGGAGAGCTTCACCCCCCCTACACCCACACACACCCCCACCTCCCCAGCTGCTGCTGCTGTAAGCATAGATGCTCAGTGACTAGTAACAAGACCCATTCATCTCATGGGAAAGTCAGAGGATGTGTTAGGAGGCTGGATTAGAAGTGAACAGAATATATATGACTCGGTATAAAGAGGCTGTAAAAATGACACCGTGTTTAAACTTCAGAGGTTCTCTTTTTATTTGCTCATCACTACCCCACGCTTTACAGTGGGAGGGACCACCCTCTAATCAGTGCCAAGCTCTGGGAATCCAGTTAAAAACCCTCAAATTAACACCTAATTTTACACTTAAACGCATGTTTTTAAGTGATGTTACACTTCCTCTCCTAACAGCTCAGTGTTAAGTGTTACGTGTTTCCCATCCAGGAATAGATTGTGCGACTCCGTCACTACTCAGCCTGCATGAACAAAGCCTCTTTTCTCCGACGGTGCTTCTCGGCTGGGTATCACTCTCTCCTCTCCGCCTGCCCCCTTGTGAGTCACCGCGAGGTGCACTATATCCGCTTTCTTTAAATTATGAGAATCTTTTCATTGCCGTGTATTGGACACTGGTGCGAGGAGGCGGGGGGATTTCCCTGCATCCCACCTTAATGTAATTTGACATTTGGTGACCGCAGACGAAGGAATTTCCTCCTCAAAGCCTCGCAGACCAGCTAAATGTCACGATGTATCGAGGTTCAACGTAAAGTTCAGCATGTGTTCAGAGCCACTGACGCACAAGCTCGTCCTTCATGGTGCAATTTATTTGGCATTTGATTAGATGTACATCTACCTCAAAAAACACAAGCTCCCCTGCAAATTAAGCATTTCTTTTTTAAATGGTAAAGGCTATGAAATAAACAACAATGAAATGTAGCATCTGCTGTATTGTACATAAAACATTTCAAACCCCTCTCCCCTCCAAATCCAAAAAACAAGCTCTCACGCCACCATCAACACCACCTTCTAGCACAGAAACTACAGTGTAAATGCAGCCGGATGGGTTGTGGTGGGCACGTTTTGGATGCATACGGGGATATTAAACTATATGCAGGAGTCTTTTGAGCCTACTGTACAGGACACATGGTTGAGCATAAAACATTTTTGTCCAAATCAAAAAGAACAAAAACTAAAACTAAAAATCTCTCAGCATGCCAAAAGATTAAAAACATGCACCACAGGTCGAAAACGCAAAAAAAGCAAAAGAAACTTGATTTAAAATAAGAAAAAAAAAAAACATAATAAGAAAAATCAAACTGAATACATCATTTCCTAAACACACATGAACACTTTTCCACAATTTCTGTGAACATGATTTTGTTTCTTGGATAATCCACTGTGGATTGTCAAAGTAAAGAAAAAAAAAGGGGGAGGGTAGTTTAAACAAAAAAAATAAAATAAAAACAAGCAAAAAACCCCCCCAAAAAACCAACTTCTTTTTACATACAATACATTCAAACATAAGTTATACAGATGTGCACAGTCTGACATGTTTAAGCCGTTTTTCCCTCCTCGAGGCAGATCATGAGCGGCTTGGATGCTGGTGGTTGGGGGTCAGCTCTGATCTGCAGACGATTACTCCTCTGATGATTGACACCGTAATTCTCCCCAAGTATACAGACCCTCATCACTGACACATTAATAAAAATAAAAAAAATCCCGCCGCTGCAGTTGGTGACATCCCATCACTAACTGAAGACAAACCTCAGTAACGGAGTTGCAACTGCACGAAGAATAGCACAGAAACGCGCCTGATCCAACCGAGGGAGGAATTAAATCACCAAGAAAATGCAGAATTATCCTGGAAAGAGTTGGTATGAAACAGAAGCAACTCTGGGACCATCTGGATGATTATACGACTTAATGATTGGAGCATTTATCTCATATAAATGATTTTTATTTTTTTCAAATTTGATTTTCACATATACGCTCATAAAGCCTTTGTCGCTTTGTTGATGGACAGGGAAAGTAAATCAGCCTATATCTATCCCACAATTAAACAATCAAGGTAACGACCTGCAGCCATAAATTATTATCAAAAAAAAAGAAAAAGAAAAAAAAAAAAGAGCACAACATCCTTTGACACTACGACGCCACATGTCAGCTTCGCCCGATAAAAACCCCACAGCAGGAAATTTAGCCGTATCTCGCGAGGTTGAACCTCTCAACTACAAAATGTGTTTTTCTGCAAACTTGCTCTAAAAACCTGGAAGACAGCTTCGTGTGTCAGACTAATAAACGCCAGGGGACAGTTTCTGTACGCGCTGCGACAGACTGTGGGGTGGATGAGAAAGTTATCGTAGCCTGAACACTGATTGATACGTATGTGTTTGAAAGTATGCCGCAAACACAAACAAAAGTTGGCTCTTCTGTCCGTATGCGGTTATTTTTCCTCGTGCTGTTACAAATCTGACCAAAGGGTGTATTTACACTAGGGGCTTTGTTTTTTTTATGACCAACAGGCCCGTTTTGAGATGTTTGAAAAGCTTTTCTCAGTCTGGGCTAAAAGCAGAAGTGTGGCCTTCTCGGCCTGGATGTAGAGTTTTTGTCTCTTTGCTCCTTCAGATGTCATCGTCTTTAAAAAAACAAAACAAAACAAAACAAAAACAAAAACACTCTGATGAGTCTGTACAAACTGTAACTGTCCTCTCTGCAGTCAGCATTTTGTGCTCCTGGTGCGGAAAACATCTACGACCCTCCTCTAACTGTGGGTAACGTGCAGGTGTCTGCCCACAGTCTTATACCACGGTGCTGAGGGAGGAGGCGCAGTCTGCAGGCATGGAGACGGGGGCGTGGCCATCTGTCGGTGTGTCGGGCCCCACCAGGAGGGTGCTGCTGTCTATGGAGTCCTCCCTCTCCTGACAGGACGGTGCGGAGTCTGGCACCGGGCCTGTCGCGTTGGGAATATTGGCCTGGAGCCCGTCACCCATGGCGTTCATCTGGCTCGGCACGATGGAAACCCCACCATGCCCTGAAGATACAGATGCAGACAGAGAAGTGGGAAACGAGAGCGTTTATCACTCCGCACATGACGATGTTTGTAAAGAACAAGAGAAAAGGATGTGTGCCTACCGAGGTCCACGTAGAGGAGGCTGTCTGGGTTTATGGAGGCTTCGTATGGAGGAGGGGGGTCGTCGGGATGCTGGATGTCGGGGTATTTGTAGGCTGCATAAGGCGGAGGAGGCTCTTGGAAATGAAAAGCGCCTCCCTCCCCATCATCGGACAGATGCAGGGGAGTGAGACCAGTGCCGAAGGCGTCCGGGCCGTAGTCAAAGCCTGGGACTCGTCTTCCAAGGTTAAAGTGGTGCACTGAGATTAAAGCAGAGTTTAAAGTTTAAGGTGCATTTAAAGTGAGCTTTTTGGATTATTCAGACCATCTCTGTCTTATTGCTGTTTTATTGCACTTAAGATGCTTTGAAGATGGCAACTGACTGAGAGTGGTCGCAGATCTGGTCTCCGTTTCCAAAGCAACCACTTCAAAAACAACAAGATTGTAAGTTGTCACAAAAACTTTGTGCTGCCATCTCCAACAACCAATTTCCCCAATGTGACTGCAGCAACAGCTGAGACTGTTGTTACCCTCATTTGTATGAAGTTGCAGAAAAATAGAAATAAATGTAAAATAGAAAAAAAACAAACAAATACATTTTAGATGTATAAAGCATAAAACAAGAGGGGAAATTAAATGAATTAATAAAAATAAGTAGCTTAAAACATAAATATCAATATTTAGACTTAATTTCAACATTTATTTTATTTATTTATTTACCGTTTGTGGCCGTTTTTGCCATCCTTATGAGTTTTCATTTTTAGAAAGGAAGATTTTTATCTCAGCATTTTAAATCGTTCCTCATACAGACAAAGATTAAAAAGTGACCACAGGTGTAAACTTTGGATCTCAGTGCTGCAACACTTTACTCACAGTTTCCTCCAATCAGCGTTTCGATGCGTTCACGTCTTCTCTGACGGAGTCTGTGTACCATGAAGAGCAGCAGAGAGAGGATAAGGAAGGACGAGATGCAGCTGACGATCAGCCTCATCCCGCTGGCCATCGAGTCAAACAGACTATTCCCATCTGACGGAGAAGACGGGAAAAATCTAATCAAATCAGGATATGTCCTTGCAAACGTACTTCGTTAAAAACTTTCTTTTGCTGAGCTTCGAAGGAAATTCTGCACCGTTTATGTGTGAATGTGACACAATTTGCACATTAAACAACACTTTCACATCTTTTCCTTGCAGCACTATTTAGAAGAGAAGCAGGAGCTAATGTTTATATAAATTAGGCAATTTGAATCCTCCTGACTCATTTAACTTAATATACTGAATATCAAACAGTGTAAAAATGTGTAGGTGACGAATCGTGATGCAGAATAACATCTTATAGGACTACGAGCACTGGAAGGCTTCTAATCACTGATGATCATTACACACTGGTGGTGGTTTGTAACCAGTGGGATGTGTTCGGATGTGGTGGTAGTACCAGGATCGAGGCAGGTGAACTTGCAGCACTCTTTGGGATCCTTGCGGAAGTGCTGGCAGCCTTGTGGCCGCTCACACAGCGCGGCGACGCACATCTCAGGCTCGCCGTCATGACACGTGCAGCTGAGACACGGATCGTCTCCCTTGGGGGTGAAGTAGTAGCCCTCGTTTACGACATTGTCTTTTATATCCACGCACGTTTGCCCTGTGGCACAGAGAATATCAAAATAAACACATGGCCCCAGCGGAGCAAATAACTGACACATTTTTGATAACAAACAGAAAATTAACCCATACTCCTCTTGCACAGAAACGGAAACTTCTTGTAGCAGTTCTCAGCGTGCCAGCTGTGCAGGCCTCGCTCGTTCATGCTTTTGTACTGAAAGCGCTGCAGCTGCGCACAGAAGACATTGTCTTGGGTGGCGGAGGCCTCCCCCAAGTCTTTCAGACCCTCAGGAGGCAAAAACACCTGCATAGAGCCTGAACACAAACAATTCACACATTAAAGCATTCAAATAAATTACAGACGACAAACAGCACATGTAGGTACTTCACAAAGATGAATCTTTTATACCTTTGTATGCTACTTCCCAGCGGCCATCCAAGGAGTGGCTCTGATTGGTGATCACATACTGGTAACCCACCCAAAATCTGAAACAAACAACACCACTTACACCATGTCTAGTGATGACGCATTAGCTACTACCAGCCACTAGATGGCCTGCAACCAGCTACAGAGCAGTATAACATCTAAAATAACAAGCACACGCACTTCACTGCAATATCTTCCTTATTAAAAAAAACACAAAAACAAACCAGAATTAAAGCAGAAGTTTAAAGACTGAAATGAGATCTCTGTTCAGGAACTGAAACCTGGCAGCTTATTTCTGTGGCAATAAAGAAAACTTACTTGCACTGATCTCTGCACACTTTATCGTCAAAGTCCACCTCGATCTTCAGTATGAACTGCAGCTCCTCGTTGGTCACAAACGTGGCCAACGAGCCGTTGACTTTCTGACACGTATCCACGGCCTGCCAGTAGTTCTCGTTCTTCAGGTACACTTTGTAGCAGCTCGCTGTTTTCTCGTAGTGATGCCACCCGCTGGGACATTTCTCTGCAGACAGAGAAGACAAGAGTGAGCACATGATCGCCATGCAGATTCGATTCAAATAAACCTGCTGAGAGCAAAGTGAGACGCTTACTGTTGAAGCGCACCGGCTGAGCCACACCGATGACGTCTTCCACCTGGTCGTACCCGCTGCCATAACGAAACCTCTCCTCTTTTATAACAGCACAAATGAAGACAAAAAGGTTAAAAAAGTGGACTTGTTTGTACGTTCTGCCATAATAAATGTAACTGAGAACAACAGATGGTGTTTTCAGTGTGTAGGATAATTGTTAACAGCCCGCGATAATATTTAGAAGTCAAAACCACCACACATCAGTGAAAATAAGATATATACTGAGGCTGATTCTAATCTGAGGAATATGAAAGCAGAAGCAATGCTTTGCTGACCGTGCAGATAGCATCCTCTACTATATTTTATCAGGAGTTCACAGAGACTAAAGTCTAGACTGAGGGAAGCACCCCAGTACTGTCTATGTGCAACACAATATAATATACACTTTTTAATGACAAAGTTGTTAATGTGATGGATCTCTTGCTACTCTTTGACTAGCTAGTAAGAAAATAAAGTACGTAGGTATGTTACAAACTATAAAGAAAACACACTGTCTCAATTGTGGCATCTTTACTACTTTTTCTTAGTATAAACTAGAAGAAAAAGATCCGATTTAAAAACGGGAAATATGCTTGGAGATTTTAGAGCACATATGATATATCAGCAGATAATAGGTGTTTACCGATATTGGCATTTATAACAGCTGATAAATGAGCATTTAAAATGTAAAAAGACAAGAGAAACAGCCTTCAACTGCTTTTCTGTGTTGATGCTGCATAACCTGTCCACCAGAGGGCCCTCTGCAACTTCCCTGTTAGCAAAACACCTCTGGCACAACAACCAGAGGTGTGTTGCTTTTTGTGATGGTGGCTATATTGGACAACGGATGCTGGATTTGGAGCAGGCAGGAAGGAAGAGAGGACGACCTCAGAGGAGGTTCATGGATGTGGTGATGTAGAAAAGAGGACAGGCTGGTGTGAGACAATGGCGACCCCTGAAGGGAGTAATGGGTAGCAGATAAAAAAAAGACTATTTCTCTGTTACATGACTCAATGAGATTTTGTTTTTGACTGATGCTTCAAAAAGGAAGGAACTGCAGGCTATAAAAACAGCAAATACTGAAGAACTTAACTGAAAAAACACCACCAAATTTGAGGAGCAAACACTTTGTTTACATTTATAACAGCATTTATTTTGATTTTGCACTGAGATTCATGACAACTAGAGATGGCACGATACCACTTTTTTTATGTCCGATACCGATATCATAAATTTGGATATCTGACGATACCGATATGAATCCGATATAATGTGTTTTTTAATCAATAAAACTTTTTTTTTTTTTTTTTAAATATCTTTCTGCATTTTGTATAAGTTCATACTCAAGTCTAAAAACAAAACAAAACACTAAAGCTATTCTGCTATACTTGTATGCAAAAAATACACTGCACCCAAAATTTTTCATAGTTCAGCAACACTGATCAATCTAATAAACTTAAACCTGCACCATCCTTCCTATTCTGGTGTTTTAAAGAGTACTTAGCAGAAATATTAAACAACCTAACTAATAGGGATGTCAACTACCAGCAGAAAAAAATAGGGAACAGCTAGACATTTTAAATGAGAATAAGAAAGAAAAGTATGTCTTTGTACCCCCCTTTTCCCTGTTAATGCCTTATCGGCCCCCCTGCATAACTTTGCTAGATCCGCCCCTGCACAGTTACCAGCCGTCAGCTACGTAGAAAAAGATCCTGGTGTAGAAAGTAATATTAAATAAATTCTAACAACAGCTTATCAAGGTTAAACTTGCTGCTGTTGTTTAGCCGCTGGTTTCCTCTTTCTGGTGCAAAGTGGGCCAAAAACTAACAAGAGAGACGGACTCGCGACAGAAAAGCTGATCAGCCGATCATTGATCAGTTTCATGATTGAAGTAGCAGCAGGAGAGGGAGGGAGAGAATGAGAGGCAGTCGCTCCATATATCGGTTGTTAAGCTTAACACTGGAATGCTTTACAAACATTCACAGATGAACTTACACACTTGCTTTACTTCTCTCTGGGTTAACTTTCTCTGAGATGAAATGCCGGTTTGGTAGCGAGGCTCCAAATGCTCAACCAGACCGCCGAGAGGTCTCGCACGCTACAGCCGCTCTATCATGTGACGCATATTGCTCTGATGTGCTAAGGTTGTGAGCCGAGTTACGCCATGTTGCAAGTTTTGTGAGGTGCTTTCGTGATATTTAATGGATTGGATTACATTTTTTATTTCTCTCCGACATCCGATTCAGTAATTTAGGTCAGTATTGGACCAATACTGATACATAATATCGGATCGGTCCATCTCTAATGACAACAATCTGTAGCCACAGTTTTCACTGCATACAGTGACTGGCCTTCAGCTGGGTATTTTCCACTTTTCAGTTTCTCAACTGTAAAGTTGAGACGTTTCTTCTTGCATCGGCCACTGTGCTGTTATTATAAGATTGAAGGATTGCTTCACCTTTTAGTGTTATTAAAAAAGTCAAATGCCCTAACAAGAACAAAGACTCTCCAGCAAGCCGCTGATTAACGTGACAATAAGCCCTTGCTGTGACTTGAGTAAGGCTTGCATTTCTCAGTAAGCTCACACTTAAAAAAAAAACAAAAGGTCAGCAGTCGTCCCTCTAAACATGCAGACTATCAGATATATGAATTTGTCCAGTTTTACTGCTGAATAAACAGAAAGAAAAAGAAGCAGAAGGAAATTACTTCTCAACTTCTTAAGCTGTTCTGTTAAAAATGTGGTTTTACTGCAAAATGAATAGACTTCAGTGTGAACCCTTAATCGTTTAACAGCAGTGCCGCATGGAGCGTTAACTCGGAGCGTGGACGGCTGCTGTATGGAGGTCACATGCTGCACTCAATCCTTTCACTAACTCCTGTTATGCTGTTAGAGATCTCGGGATAAGGTCTTTCTAGATTTAAGCGGAGAACAATAGGATTTTGGTCAAAGGCTTAGTGACATCTATGCATTGTAGGACAGATGAACCAGCAGTAAACAAAAACAGAGACACATGTGCAGCCACTCAGCCTTTAACCCTTCTTCCCCTGCCATCTGACACTGTCAATAGAGCGGACTCACTGTGAGGGACTATGAGGACTACAAAACACATCTGAGCTGCTGAGCAAAAGCAAATTAGTGAGACAGGACTGTTTATGTGGGTGGTTATTGTATTAAATGCAACTATGCCATGCTGCAGTTCAGACAGGGACGCAAGGGCCAAGACTTACTATTTTTACGTTTGGTAGGAAAAACCTCTGTGATAAAAACAAAGCTATTGTCAGTATCTGTTGAAGAGGTGCACTGAAAGGAGTGGATGCAGGTATTTAAAAGTCATAAAACCTGATCTACTAATGCTAAAGGCAGGTGATTTTACTGCCAACTGTGCTGAATTTAACTCCGTTATCTGGAACGAGAAGGAGAGATGGCATGTGTTCAAAGTAGAAAAACTTAAGGCTGAGCGCTGCATATTTCTGGCCCTCAATACTACCGATATTCACCCAAGTGACATGTAATTCCTAATTTTCCACTTCCGAACTTGCTGAGCAACATACATACACACTGAACACCAAACGTGTGAATGCTCAGTGTCAAAAATAGCACTGTGAGAAAAAAAAACAAAAAACACTGACATGGGGCCATGATCAGCTGGCCCTGATTTTTCTGAACAAGAAAAGAAAGAAACAGATATTCTGGCTTCATCCAGTTCAGACCCAGTTAGTATTCCAACGGTCTCCTGTAGTGCAAAAGCATGTTTATGGATGGTGTGCGAATTGCTATGTATCCGTGTTCCTGTGAGATTACGCTTTAGCAGGAAATCTACAACCTAACTATGTCGAAACTCAACGCATTAGCCTTACATGCACCTCCCTAGAAATGTAACCACACATTGGGTTAATGCAGCCCACAACTACTCTGATTGAGCAATTATTCCTGTGTATGTCTGGCTACTTTTTGGTTCAGTTTTTCAGATTTATCAGTGAGAGCATAAAATCATCGCCTTAATGTAAGGAATAATAATCAATATTAGAACTCACAAATATCAGCAAATTCCTGGAGGGAGATTGTTGAAACTATCAGAATGAAGACGAGGGAGTGTACAAAGAAATGGAAAAAGTCCCCTCAAGCCCCCGAAGAACACTGACCACAACAAAGCATTGACATTGCCTGGCATCGCATGGAAAACACCAGGACACGACCACACTGTAATTAACATGTAATGCACCAGCACAAGAGTAAGTGCAAGCTGTGGGCTCCACAAAGCTTCCCTGCACAGGTCTGGCGCACTGGCGACCTGTCCAGGGTGTAGCCAGGTGGGATAGGCGGGATAACTCCAGCCTCCCTACAACCATGAGCTGGATAACTGGTTTAGATGGAAGGAGATTACCCAGAAAACAAAAACATATTGATTTTCCTTCAGCCGCCTCTCATTGATCTGAGCTGCCATGCTCTTTCAAAGAGAAAGCACATGTCCTGCTCATCCTGTTCTTTTACTCCATCATATTCCTTAATACACACTCACTCAATCAACTCTTCTGTATGTAGATGGCACCGCTCATTAATGACATGGACTAGCAGCGTCTTTGTTTACAAACTGAGGCACTGATGGCTGATCACCTGCAGAAAACTTCCATTTACCCTGTATACTAAATCTGTGCATATATTCACCTGAACGTCTCTCAGTTTGGCTTGATTAGATTGCGCTACATCCTCCACACCTGTATTCAGAGCTGCTCAGCTGTGGTCTGATCATCCAAGTGTGAAAAGGTTCTAAAAGGTTCTGGGTGCTGCTAGACTTTCCAAAAATCAATCATGTTATGGGTGTTAGGTAACAGACTGGGTGTGAAAGGGCTTAAGTGAGCTGCACTCACGGGGACAGTCCATCTCGTCACTCTTGTCCTCACACGCTGTCCAGCCGTCACACTGCCAGGACATCGGGATACACTGCATCTTCCCACTGCGGCAGGCAAACTGCCCGGGGCTGCAGCGCTGCTCTGAAATACACACAAAAAAGAGGGTTTATGTGGTTAAACCTGCACATAACCAAGGCCTTTTTCCTAAGAAGAGAAAACCATTTAAACTCAGAGTGCAGCAGTCTGAATGGCGCCGTGTGAGCTTTCAAGGCAGTTAATAAAATAAGATGTCTGGGATGGTGAATGGGTAAATGTACAATTAGAGCTGCTTGATCACGGCAAAAATCATCATCACCATTACTTCGTGAGTATTGACATTGGGATGATTTAACACAACTGCTTACACGCTCAAAACAAAAACAACAAAAAAAACCCACAACAGGCCAAATGCAAAGGAAAGGGATGCACTTTTTGGCCAAACAAGAGCATTATTGGAAAACACACAACGTTATTATGTTAATAAATGAATGGAAGACAAAACTGTAACTGAATAAAAATTCAATCAACTGTGCTTCCTGTGATTGTGGCTGTCCTAATTATTACTCTTAGGGTACTCTTAGGACAGAGCTACTCTTAGGACAGAGCTACTGTCCTAAGAGTAGCTCTGCCACTTTAACAGAATTTGTCTGGTATTTCCTTTGACGTAGTGGTGTCATTTCTGTGTGTTTGCGCAGCCTAGGAAGTAATAGTGACCCTTAAGCCCCTTGCTTAAGGGGCTTTTTCCGCCCCTTGCTTAAGGGGCGGAAAGCCACAGCCGCTAACGATCACGTATGTTTGGATTTCTTAAAACTTTATCAGAGATGTCGATCAACTGTAAGGAGGAAGATAATCTGCCGAGCCATTTCATCATGTCTGCAAGCCACTGCGTTATGTTTATAGCCTGACATTAATAGAATCTGCTGCTAAGAGTATTTCATGATATTCAGTAACATTAGAGCGCTGAGGATAAAACAGTACTCCTGCAAGCAGTTCAGTGATGACAGCAACTCAAGAAGAAGCCTAAGGCACACAGCAGACAATACTGAACTTTTATATTCTGTCTGTTTAGCAGCCTATGAAATAAACTGAGCTTTCCCGATGCAGTTAAACAGCTCAGTGGGCAGTGTCAACATTACTGATCATCAGATCAATAACTTATCACTATTTGCTTGTTTTTAGATTGTTACAGAAAAGGGTAAGTTCAACATACTCGGGATATCGCTTGCCTTTACTTAAGCTGTCACATGAAAGTACATATACTTCTGTTAAGTGTTTCCAGCTGGGCATCGTGTACCTGGAGTCAAATGTTTTAACCGATGCATGAAACAATACATTTTTAGACATAAGTGGTAATGGCTGCCGTTTTCTTTGTGAGTATTTATTACACGGCGTGCTGCGGGGAAAAGCCTGTTCTAACGTTTGAGTCTAAGGTTTATTTTTTAGCACCTGACGGCTCTTTTTTGCTTCTCATCCGTAAATAATCTGCTCTTTCACGTGATTCAGTTTATTTTGAAAAGTCTCAACAGGATCTTGATCTTTATTCTGAAAGGTTTATGTGGAAAATAAACAAGCGGACACCAATGGTTTTATCGTTGTTGTTGCTAACGACAACACATAAAAACAGGCGCTTGTCCGACCGTACTGTGGTTATATTAAATATAAGAGAAAGAGAGAACTTTAAGAAATTAATATAGCCACTACAGTGTCCATCAAAACGATGAAAAAATGTTGCCGTAAACAGTTTATTTTGCGACACCACGAAACAAACGATAGCGTCAAATGAAACGATAGAAGTTTTTATATCGTCATCCGATATATATCGTTATATCGAACATTGACAGAGTCAATGAAAATAAAAACTGAAATTTAAGTTCCTTTCCTTAATACAGGGTATTATTTTCAACAATAGATTTAACAGTCCTGCCCATTAGAGATCAGACTGTGCTACATGAAGCCCATTAACTAAAATCTGTTTTAGCCCACCTGGTTTATATTAAAATATAAATTTGACTGCTTTAAAAGGACTTTTAGTTTAATACAGGGTGACTCTTATATTGAAAATCTGCTTGAAAACCCCAAAAACATACTGTGCTTACCTGACAATAATCTTGCCAGAGCTACCCGTGGACCTGAAACAAAAAAAAAAATAGAGTGACTAGCCTGTATATCAGTGTGTCGTCTTTCAAAAAAAAAAAAAAAAAAAGTAAAAATATATTTCATTTAATCCAGTCCGATTTAAAAAAAAAAAAAAAGTTATATTTTTTTATCCTTTTTATGCTGCTCGTGATTTTTTCTTTATTTCTTACTGTCACCTGTTCTCTCCACCCTCTTGTTTGTGAGGACACAGGTAGTCATGTAAACCTGCAGAGGAGCTGCATCACCCACTTGCCTGACAAATATAGCAACACTATTTTTTTCTTAGAAGAGAGAGAAAGGGAGAGAAAAAAAAAGCTTATTTAATTTAAAACCAGACCTCCAGCTTTGGAAATCAACACAGCTGCGACCACAACCTACACTGGACTTCAGTGTTAAATATTATTTATTTGTACTACAGGTGGTGCAAAATAAATAAGCAATTACAAGAAAAAAAAAAATCAGATTTCCCAAATAAAAGCTGTCAGTTAGTTATAAGAGTTAGTTTTGATGTCAGATTTTCTAAATAAAAGTTATTTCCCAGATGTCTGACTTCATTACCATCATACTTCAACTTTTATAGCCAAACTATTTAGCTACCGTTCTTTTGCAACAAGCATTAAAGCCCAACAACACCACCAGATTTCCAGAAAGCCTAGTTCTGATTGCTGCAACCTTACTGCACAAGGATTCCTTAGAAACTAACAACACTGTGGAAACTTCTCACTGGGCTTTACACCATGATTTAAGCATTAAAAAGTTTTTTCTAGTACTGGACTATACATCCCTATTTTATAGGTAAGCAGGATGAAGAAAAAACCCCACACTGTGGCTGGGATGAATTCATTGCAATTTGTTCTTGGAAGCATTACAACGCTACCAGTTCATCTATATTTTAGTGTAATGCTTGTCCGAGGGTTAAACAGCACCAGAGTTGTCAGTTTAAGCTTCGGAAAGCTAATGTTAGATCGAAGCAGTGCTACTGAACCTGTAACCCTTAAGGTTAACAAGATCACACAGTCCACGGGTGTTTTAATAGCCATCTCACACAGAAATGTCACCTCTTGGTTAATGCTAAGTGGATTGAGGTGCATTACAGACACATCTCAGTCTCCAGGGAGTGAGTGCATCATCAAACCTGAATGTGTGTCAAAATGACAGATAACTTTAAAGACATTAACAATTAAACACATTAGAGGGAGCTAATAATAATAATAATTCATCCTTAAGTTTATGATAAATAATTGTTGGCGGATGGGTTAAAAAGCTTTGTTTAATCAAACAGGGGCAGAAGGTGACGGCCCTTAGTTGGAAGCAGGCTTGTTTTAGAGTCCGATTTTTTAAATCTAATGCCCCAGTTCAATCAGTGCATTGAATGAAGCCTCGCTCAGATTCCCTCATATTTGCCCTCTTAAAGTCATGACATTATGACTGCAGGCCATCATATTTCAAAAGTGAGGGGATTTCCCCTTTAAATGCTTCCACAGGGGGGATTTATACACTTTGGGAGGGATCAGGGTCAGTTTGAGCGTGCTGTGTTGGGGGGATAAGCCGAGTGAGCTCAAGACTGGAGGTCCGAATAACCGATTAGTAACGTGCAGGTCACTGGTTTGAGTCCCTGTTCAGATGAAGGCACTTCCTGTCTTTGTGATTAAGTTTCTGAATATTATCCCTTTTTCTCCAGAGTGTGATCCTAGGTGTCTTAAGTAGATTTAGATGTCTGCACTCTGTCAACTTCACATCTTTTAAGTCTCATAGAAACATGGAAGGAAAGCACATCAGACGTTGTCCACATTGGATGTCAATTCATCTTTGGAGCAATTTGGACCAGTCCGGTGCAATGCTTTTAATTGTTTTGGGTATTTTCCTACATTATAAATGCTAATTTGAGGCCCTAGTTTCTGATATATAGTATTCTCCATGTGCAGGAAGTAAACAAGACTTTTATTAGCAGTTCTGGTTTCTATTTTGAGTCTTACTGACTAGCACAGACTTGGAAAATAGGAATACATTGGCTGAAATGAATCTCAAACACATCAACACTTGGTCCAATGACAATTCAGCTATTTATTGAGTTTAAATAAAAAGATCCTTACTCATAGTCAGACTGCAAACAGTGACTGAAACACAAAAAAGGACATCCAGACTTATGTGTGATTTTTTTTTTTATGTGGATACCCACCGGCTATGGTAGTAGCTAAGGATTTTGGGAAGTGGCGACCCTGAAATTTGATCATGAGGACAGGTTGACTTTCCATGCTTTTTATTTACAGAAAGATAAATAAAACACAGCCCGATAAAACCTCTGATAAAACCTCTGATATGCCACAATAAAAGCTGCTTCAAATCAAAATCCCTAGTGTTTCAGTGGACACCAGCAATGCAGTTTATTGAAACGCGCATGCTTTTATTGTGAAACATTTTCTTGTGTATTAAATATATTACAAACGAATTAACCAATTACCTTATAATGTACATGTTTGCAGACTTGCTAAAGAAAACAAGCCTCTTGCTGTGTGTAGCTGAATAAACACTTTCATCAGAGAAGGATGTGAGCTTTTTCCTCTTCCCTACAAGGCTGCCAGATAATTGTAACAAATCCTCCGACAGGGAACAATATTTTAATTTAAAAAATTTTCCCCATACATTTCCCACTAATGAATATTGCAATAAGACTTGTTGCTAAGGCTAAGAAGCAAACAAAGCCAAATCCAGCTTGTTACTGGCTGACTCTTTATATAGTTACATGTGCTCCCTCAGCACTATAAAATACAAGCATATGTGCTCCATTTGAATAATGACTGTCTGTGCACATCAGTATTCATGCTTTCAGTGCATATCTGGTATCTGTACTGCTTGAAAACCCACAAATGCTACTGGAATTAGAATAAGATGCCAGCAGCTGTGTGCTTTAGGTTATCAGACATTACAAGCTGAAATCAGGACTTGTGCATATCCAACCTGTTCATATATCAGAATAACAATGATTAGGCAGTTATTGTTTTGTTACTGCTGCGGGAAAACACAAGGTCAGAAAATCAGAGATCTCAGTTTAGTTAAAGGCAACAGGGGCAAAAAAAAAACCAACAACCAAAAAACCCCATCCCTTGCCGAGGCTTTTTTTCAGGATTTTATGATCTGTACATGTTGACAAAAGAATCAGCCAACACTGGTTACCCTGAGCGAAGTGAGCCTCTGCATCTCTTATATAACCGACAGGAAAGCACAATAAAGACTATGAGACTGCCCCAGCTCGGTCCCGCTCAAGTGTAACGGCACAGTGAACCGGCCTTGTGCACACGCTGCATCATCTCCAGCTGCTGATGATTCATATCAGCACTGAGCTTTGCTGTTAAAAGCACTGTGTGGGTATGGACATTCATTTATTTCTTTTTCATTGCACCTTCTCACATTAACAAGCCATATTTTTATCTGCACCTTGTGCATGAAAGCACTGCTGGTCAGCTTCCTGTGATAATTAACCAAAGTAAAGCGCCTTTCCTGTGCTAACACTGTCAGTTCAGCTGTGAGACACACTTAATATTTAAAATGGTAAACAGAGCTGTGTGACTGGAAGCTACAATGTTATTAGAAAAAGTTAACACTATTTCCAAAGTAAGTAGTGTCAAAGGGGCAATACGGATTATCTCTATAGACCAATTCACCATGTTAGCTATAAGACGCCTTATGAAATCAGTCCTTGAGTCACTTCTATATTATTTTAAATTCCTCTACAAAAGCAGTCCCCAGCAAACCAGGACGAGAAGTGTCAAAGTGAAAAGGTTTTGCTCTACAGCCAGAAATGTGAAAGGGGATGAGGGCTGTCTTATAGCAACCCTGCAGAAGGAAGTAATTCACCCGTATAGACACTATTTACCCCATAAAACAACCAAATGGAAACCATAACTTAGCCTCATGTCTGGACAATGTTGACATCAAATTTCACAAGTTCTCTCAAGCGCCATATTATCTCATTTACTGCTTTTCGCTAGCTGCCAGAATACACGTACACAGGGTTATTTTGCCCGCGTGTCATGTTTCAAACATTTGCCTCAGTGACCTTTCAATAAACTGCATCACTGTATTATTGCGTGGCTGTACTTCAAGTCTACCTGTTAAAATCCTCAAATGATAAATGGCACAGGTTGAAACCGCCAATTTTTTTGTGAAAAAACAGACTACTGAACAGCCGACAGTGCAACACAAATCGCTGCTCAGACCCACAGACAAGACCCGAAGATTAGCTGACTGCAGCTCAAGTTTAAGCTGATGGTTGTGTCAGTCACACTACACAAAAACAACCAAGCTCTGTTCACTTTTATACGCTGTTGGCTGTACTTAACCTCTTGACTCTTTTTTTTTAGAGCGCACACTGAAGTTTTTCACTCTCAGACAGCTCGGTTCACCTCTAGTCTCTGTAACCCACAGGACACATGCTAACCACTGGGCCTATCATGTGCATTTCTGCTTTTATCTTAACCATACATACTGCTTCTAGCGTGAATTGTTATGCATCATGCAAATGCAGGAAACCTGCTGATTTGCCTTATTTGCACGTGAAACTCAGCTGGCCAATTGAGATGATCCCGATCACATACATTTGCCTTAAAATGTGTGACACTTCAGTGTTGCCTGCCTCATTGGAAAATGCATAATCTGAACCTTTGAGAGTTTGCTGGAGTCAGCTGTGAAACAAATGTAGAAAGCAGGTATGCCCTTCATAAGTGTTAAAAATGTATGAGGATGATGTGGTTTAGCGGGTTACATCAATACCAAGTTAATGTCTCCACAACACGAAGTCTTAAGCAATTATTTACATGTACGTTCAGATTTGGAGTTATACTCCCGCAGTCTTGATCTCAAGTCAAATGACCAAGTCATGGTTGAAATAGTGACAAAAAAAGCCAGCCCAACTTATAAAAACACAAGATGATGCATTCACTCCTGAGCATTTAAGAAAATCATGACTGTACTATTTGGAAACTCCTAATATAAATAAACATTTGCCCAGGGAACAAACCTCGACACGACCGATAAAAAGCACGCCCTGTTTGGTGTGCCAATTGTTTTCTAGGTGGGAGGTTTCTCCTTTGGATCGAGGCAGACAATAAAGTGTTTATTCATGAGGCTGAACTGATAGTCTGAACTGAATATCAGGATCACAAGACGGGGATTAAAGCAAACCACAAGACGCATTTGGCCTTTCCCTGCTCAAATGGACATCTAAACAGCACCTTAGAAGCTCTGCATTTGAAACAAAAGTAGAACACACTTACAGCAGAGACAAATAATAATTTTTTTTTACCTGTTTGGATTTCTATGACCTTCCAGGTGTATTTTATAATTATTCACTGCCACCAGGGGGCAGCATTTTACCAGTGGATGTGCTCAGGTACTTTCAAACAAGAGCTGCTGTTTAACTGTTGGCATTTCTTTTTAGGTACTGCTGTTTCCTTTGTGCCAGGCTGCAATTATAAAAAGCCTCATTAAAGGTTACACTGACTCACTAAACCATCTTCGGGTTTAAAATGGTATTACACAAAAGTATAGCACAGCACTAGTTCTTATTAAGTGGGCATCTCTTCAACACAATACACACAAGTCAAAGTGGTTGTTCCTAAACATCAGTTGATAATCTCTTACTTTGGGTGGTTTTTACAGATATGAAACAATATTGTGTTAAAATGGAGAGTAGTTTTAAACAAAAAAATGCATTTCTTTGTTTAGGGATTTGATTGTTTCTTTTTCCCTTTTCAAATGTTACAGTGTGTCCTGTGCAGGGGTGCCATGATATTTAAAACAAATACTGCCATGATGTTAATAATAGACATAAATCAGGGTTCCTTTCGCTCAAAATGAGCTTTTGGCAGTGACTTTTGATATTGATCAGGGCGCATGTAGTTAAGGCAAAAAGCCTGTGTTACCTGATTTAACAAATATTTTCCTTTTATTGTATTTAAACTTAAATCAACTAAACTCAGCTTTAGAAAACTGATTTGCAACACACAATCCCCGTCTTTTGTGGACTCTAAAATATATATAATCATCTAAGAAAGGTGTTTTTCTGGCTACACTCCCTTACCCTACCTCCCTGCACTAATGTGCTGCAGATTTTTAGTGCAAGCAATTTGTCAAAATAAGACAAAACATCCAATAAATGAAGTTAAACTGAATTTTTCTATACAGATGTTTTTTGACCACTATATTCATATAGTGGCACCACTAGCCCTGAGTATTAGCTTACGAGCTTATGTTGCCACAGAGACATGACGCATTACCCTTTAATCTCTATTCATCAACTAAGAAGTTTCCTTCAGACAGCTTTATCGTTTTAGTCATCACACTGGTGTGTAGTGCGATGTGCCTGGGCTTGCAGCTCTATGATGTGAGACAGGTTTAGTGATGCAGGAGCATGAATCTCTGACATGCATTTCAAATTGAGGCTTCACGGCGGAAGCGGAGACCAACCCTGGAATGTAGTGAAGCCTAAATACACCTACATTGTTTACAAAGCTTTGGATTGAGCCAAGATATCGTTTCCACCTTGCGTAAGCACAATTAAGTGAATAAATGATTATGAGCTGTATCAAAAGGTCAAAACTAGACGGTTGACTCGAAGCGACCTTGTTTATTTTGACAACAACACACAGCCTTACTTGATTTTCAGGTGAAATAAATTATAATTTCGTTAGAGATTTCAAGCTGGTGGGCATTACTTTAAAAGATTAAACATAACAAGAGTGCCAGCAGCAGCAGTAAAGGGGTCCTCCCCGCTGTCCAGCAGCAGCAGCAGGAACACGGGTTTAAAAAGTACCGGAGTCCCCGGCTTGTGGAGCAGGCCTCCCCGGTGAACCTGCCGCCCCCTGCCTCCAGCTCTAATCCGTTTCTCCCACTTTCTAGCAGAGCCCGGGGGGAATACATGCACAAGAAAAACAACTCGGAGAGGCTATTTACCTGCCCGTGGTGGGTCCGTTAAGGTGAGGACGAAGAGAAGAGAGAAGAGGACGAAACTGCTGCTGTCAGCTTTCGGCAACATTTATCCTCCATTCATAGTAACTCCTCTATCCAGAAATGTAAGATATATTCCGAGGATCTGCACCGCCGCCGCCCTTTCCGAAACTACACCGCGAAAAGCTGAACGCAATTTGTGCCCATTTTCACGCAGTCGGAGCGGCAGCTGAGGGAAGAAAACAGCGTGTGCACAAGCATAGTCGTACCGCTCAGCGACCAGGGTCGTGCTTCCGAGGGGCTAACGTTAGCTAGCTGAGCCGCTCTGCCGTTAACGTCCCGTCCCGCTGCTCGGTGCCGAGCGACTCTCATCCAAGATGGCCGCTGCCTCCCATCACAACAATCCCAAACATGCAGCGCGCACACACAGGCCATCAGCTGGAGGAGCCAGGGGCGGGGCTTACTGCGCGCGTGCGTGTGTGTTTGTGTGTGTGCTGAGGCCATTCAACTCTAAATATCGCTAGTTAAATATTTTCTTTGACTCAAGATAAAACTAAAAAGGCACAAGATGTACATCATACAATTATTATTATTATTATTATTATTATCATCATCATCTCTGGGAAATAATAATATTTAACGTGAGAAAAGGGTTTTAAGACTAATGTATCGAATAAAACGTTCTAAATATAACTGTTATTCTTGTAAATTTAACTGATTGTATTTAGTATTGTCTTTTCTATTTTGTTGTAAATGTATTTAAAACAGTCAGTTCAGTTTAAAGCTGAAAATATTTACTTTCAGATAATTTGCACATATTTCAAGCTGTGTGCACATTTTATGTTTTCTTTTTAGAACTTTTTTTTTTAAAAAGAAAATTAAACTTTAGATAATTTATCCTGCAAAGTTATACAAACCTATGTCAATTCTGAAAGACTTTAAACCAAATAGTCTTTTTCAATAAAAAATTAAGGAAAAAAGCAGCTGAGAAAGAGTATATAGTTTAACCCAACAACACTAAATCGTGCCAGACATTTGGAACATGTCTAGATGAAGTTTGTGGAATGTGGATGACAAACCTTGTCCTAAAGCTATTATGAATCTTACTTAAGTTTCCATTCAACCCCTCCAGCCGGTTGGGGCAGATGGCTACCTCTCCCTGAGCCTGATCCAAACAGAGGTCACTTCCTGGTAAACTGGAGTTTTCCCACAATCATCTAGTGCTTGCTCACAGGGGATCATCTGACTGTTGAGGTTTTCTCCAAAACTACTGCAGGGTTTTTACCGTAAAGCACCTTGAGGCAACTGTTGTTGTGTTTTGGCGCTATATAAATAAACTTGAATTGAACTGAAGAAGCTTACATTTAAAATAAATCACATTGTTTGTGCACTAGAAGACTTAATGATCAGTGTAATTATTCTTTCAGACAACACAGACAGTGAATGTAATCTCTTCCCACTTTAATACAACATCATTTAGAGTCAGTAGCTTATTAAAAAGGAGGAAATTCAGCTGAAACAATAATGATGTTTTATTATTCACCCTTACCTCCATCAAAAAATGATGGAGGTAAGGGGAAACAGGTGAGACCTTTGTACGAAAATAGCTGTGTTGTCAGATGACACCTACTTATGGAAGCTCCTTTCCACCACTGAACAAAAAACCAAAAACTTTTTTTGCCATCCGTAATCAAAACTTTGAGATAGCAACTTAAAATGTTGACAAGCTTTCATAACTACTTGACTGAAGTTTCGTATTGGCTTTATTTATTTTAAATGAAAATATTGTCTCTGCCATGTCTTAGTGCTGTCCTGCACAAGAAAGGAATCTCTAACATTGGAAAAATATATATTTTTTTTTAGTCAGGCCAATCATTCTTTAAATGGGCATATGGACACGAAAAGTGTGTGGCAACTCTACACAAGCACCTTTTTCTTTGAGATAAAACATACTTAGATCAAATAAAATGTTAACTTTAACTAGGATGCACACAACTGACAGGGTGACACTTTAAATCTGTGGCAAGTTAAAAAAAAAAAAAGGCCTCTTTACCATCAGTTCTGACAGCAAACCAGACTGAAGGCAAACTGGAGCATTTGAAAACATAAAAGCATGACAGGTCTTTTTATTTGGACCCTGATCTAACTCCTTTAGCACCAACAGATGGGAGAACAAAACTATACGGCTGACAATTCATTATCTGATTGCAAACACAGATTTTAGCCCCAAAAAAAGTATATTTTACATTTAGAAAGTTTAGGAAAGGGTTCTACATCTTTATGATGGTGAGAGCAGGCTCAAGCTTTAATAAAACACATTTTCTTCTCCCATTTGGAAACACGGCAGCCGGGGATTCCTGCTGTAATAACAACACATTATTTTGATTAATTCCTGTGAAGCAGAGAAACTCTGAAATGTCATCTCATTTATCTGTGAATTTTTTGGGAAAAACGTTCAATGACAATACAAATGATTTAAAATATGCAAATATTGTCTGTTGAGAATGTCAGTCTGTTAGAGTAGCAGGAGCTGTTTAAAAAAACAACAAACAAAAAACCCTTGTATGCGAGATAAAGACAATAAAATCAAAATAGAATTCAGACATTCAAATTATTTCTCTTGGACCTACAATGACCTTTGTTGCATTTTAGTGCATAAAGTTTTTATAGTCTCTACTCCACCATTTATTTCTTTTTCCAGTCCTCCAGCAAAATGATGTGCTCTTTAATGTATATGTTAAGTCTTTTTTTTGTACAATCCAAGCAGAGAGGTGCTGCTCTTAGAAAAAGTCAGATGCTTTCCGTCTTTTGGGAAGCTGCAGCAGATTGTCTGTGAGCGACGTGACGTCCTGAGAAATTGGAGTCTTTGCTTTGTTTGGCGTTGGCGTTCCCGAAGGAGTCGCCGGGCCCCCGAAGGGAGACTTGCATGCAGCGAGTCTGTGTGAGGGTGATGGGGTGTAACTTGCTCGCAGTGCTTTGTCTGTGTATTTGCTGGAAGTCCGATTTACGAGCCGCTGCAGGGCAGGCGAAAGGGCCGGGCTCAAACCTTTAGGCGTCAGGCTGCAAGACAAAGAATATAATGTTAGTTTCATTTCTTCAAGACTTCACAACTTTAATTCTAGTAGAAATGAAATGACAGACGCAGTGAGCATCAATACCTTGCAAGGTTCTCTGTGACTTTTCGTAACGCTTCCTGTTTCTTTGCACGGTTCTTAGCGGCAGCCTCGTTGGCCATCTTTAAACCAAGCCTTTCTCGTCTCCCTGGTTCTGGGATCTTTAACAAAAGGTAATTAAAGTCAACTATTTTACTTAAACAATTACAAATTAACCATCAATCCACCTGTAAATTCTCAGCACCTTAAAAGAAGGTCCATGATTCCTCTCAACATACGGGGTGTCTGATCCATCCAGACGAAATGGTGTGCTCTCGATCTCACCCCAGGTCATCAGAGGTGACTCGGCTACACCTGAAAGGACAAATGCATTAAGAGATCTAGTGCCAAAGCAGCTCCAAGCTGATTGTGGAAACAGATACTTTGGTATTCATGCTTTATCTGCTGTCTATCAAATACCACAATCGCTAACAAAGGGGGGGGGGGGGGGGGGGGTAAGAAAAAAAAAAAAGCTTGATTTTTGGCAGCACACGAAGCGAACAGACGAAACGTAGTCACATCACGTCTTTGATAAGGAAACAGTTCAATGTGGTAAACTTTTAATTCTTTAGCTGCGCCAGTAAGATTATGGAACAGGTCTGTTCTATGCAAAGCACAATAATAAGATTACTCACCAGGTGCAGGTGAAGGAGTTTTTACGTAACCATATCCATTCATTGATGGGGATTCATGTGGGATAAGCTCTTTCCCATCAGGACCTACTTTACCCTGTTTGAACTACAGAAACAACACAACACATGTTCTGCATCATCAAGAAATCCACTTTTTTGCCTCCCCTACCTCCATTTGAACAGACTGGCATGCAGTGCAAGCACTTCATTCAGAAATAAGTGGCACATTAAGGCAACGACAGTCATTGTTTTAAATACAGTATCACATTAACAACACCTACCTGTGCATTGAGAGCTGCTGCCTGCTGAATCTGGCTCTTGTTGAGAGCTTTGCTGAATGGGTCTCCAACAAAGCGGGTGTTCTTGTGAACCACCTCCCTTGGTTTCTTGAAGATGGCATCATCATCTTTAACACCTGATTTTAAAAAAGGAAGAAAATAATAATAATTGTAGAACAAAATAAAAATCTCACTCACTGACACACACAAGTGAATTTAGCCAATTTTGCAAATTCACACGACTATCGACGCTCGAGCCTCCTACCCTCTGGATAATACATCAAGGCATTCTTGGCTTTGTACTCCCAGGTCTCCAGTCCAGCTTTGGTGCATTCGAGTGCTGCCTTCTCTACTGATGGTAAGGCAAGGTTCTGCTCATGACGCTGGAAAACAATCACAAGCTTTTATAAATGATTTGAATGCAGCCAAGAGGTAGGATCTATTAACACTCACCTAAGTCTATTTGGTGACTCAATTTAGCATGTTTTAGGTGAGTGGTTTACTACTCGACAAGCCTGTTGCTCTTATTTTGAAAGACTGTGAAACAAAGACTCCTGTTAGGAGTCTATCTTTAGAATAAGGGACTCATACTCATCCTCTTCAACTCCAAACTCTTCTCAAAAGTTACACTACGTCACACTAGCTTTACCTGGTGGAGTTTGAACTAAAGTTTATTTACATTTATTTTGTCTTTTGGGTTGTTTTTTTAAGGAGTTCTGCACAAGACTGTCTTGGTAAAAATCTTTATAAAAGCAATCTTCTGTTTGTACAGTAGCATCTGGGAAATAGTTAGCTTCATGTTCTTGTTTATTGGCAGCTGGCAAAGCTTCTGGGTGCACTAATGTCACCTTCTGGTGGCAGAAGTCTATTACGTCATACCAGACATGAGTTTTTTTTTGTTTTTTTTTTAAAAGAATGGAAAATGCTGTTTATCCTTCAAGACAAGAAACAGCTGCACAAAGTATTTTTTAAGTAATGTAACCACTATTAAAGGCAGGAATAAATCCTGAGTATAATTTAATTAGTTAGTATATAAACTAAGTGAATATATAATGCACCTCTACCAGACGGAAGTGGTATTAATGGTCCTACAAACTGTTAGCTGACCACCATGCGATGAGCAAATAGAAGAAGCAAGACATTAGCTCCCATTTGCTGGCAGATAAAAGGCATGTGGCACAGTCAGATGCGATGCTACTATATAAAACAGGGGAAACATGCAGAGCCAAAGAGGACTACAGCCTGAAAAACAAAACAAAAAAATCTGGTTCACCGCAAACTCCACCAGGTAAAGCTAGAGTGAGCAATCTCAAAGAATAACAATTCTAGTTTAAATGGTCATCCCTAATATAGGTGCTCCACACCGCCACAAATTATGAGTTTAAGTCTGTGGGAAACTAATGCAATGATTTAAATACTTTTACAAGTTTTTGTGATAAATTGACACTCGTGAACATATGAAAGCCCCAGAAAACAGATCAGCACACCTGCATTTACACAGCTAACCATCCATACCTGTTTGAATTCAGCCTCAGCCTCATACAACCAGGCATGCTTCAGTTTCTCCTTGTCTTTTGCCAGATCCATTATCTGTTCAAAGGATGCATTATCCTCACTGGTATTCTTAGCGAGGAAGCGGTCCAGGCTGGGCAGATTTTGTTCTTCTGTGTCGTCAGCCCTCTTCTCTAGAAAGAAAGAAAAAATACCAATAATTTCTCATAGTCGATCAATTTAGTGCCAAACATGTTAACCACTAATGAGAAACAGAATGGTGTACAATATGGGAAAGCATGTAAATGTCAAAAGAGGGATTAACAGCGAGACGTGGATGTGAAGCTTTAACAAATTACACATTTACTGCATGACGTTATGTGTTCATCACCCTGCTTACTTACCTCCATCTACAGCTTTAGCAGAATAAGTGGAAGCAGGGGATCCCAACTGGCCCACTGGTGTTTCAAAGCTAGCAGGTGTCACATCTTACACAAACAGAAGAGAAAGAAAAAATTTGAATGAGGAAAAAAAACACCTGTTGAATTCAGATATTTTATCATTAACACGTATTTTACTTGGAGAACACGTAATGTCTTATTTAATTCCACTTCACTCACATGGTGCAGAAGACTGCGGTGTAGATTTTGTCAACGAAGATCCGTATCGGATGGAAATTTCTCTCATCCTCTCCAGGTCTCCATTTTCCTCTGCTTCAAGATATTCCTTCTGTGCCTGCAGCTTTGTCACATCTGGGAAAAAGTCCCTCTGGATAATTTTCTCTAAGCTCTGTCAACAAAAACAAAACACAAGCAGAAGGTTAATACAGAGGACATACTACCAGGAAATATGGGCTTATGGCACATAGAGATGTGTTCAGACGTTTACATACACTCATCATGGGCATGGATGTCATGGTAATTTTAGTCTTAATTATTTCTTTGAATAGTTTGTTTCCATGGTGCAATTACTGTACAGTACACGACTTTAATCAATTAAAAAATTAACAACAACAAAAAAACAAGAGTGTACACATTTGAATTCACTTTGGATTTTCTCTAATTCAAACAGGGTTAAATGTATGTATACAGGTTCAATATATACACACACTAAAATCTTTTGAGTGTTGCTAAAGGTTTAACAAAGCCAAAACAAGGGCAAGGACACAACAAGGACAAAACTTTGTTTAACTGATCACGACTGACTACAACTGGTATTTTCTCTTCACCAGCATAGAAAGGATTTGTTTGACTGTAGTCACTGGATTGACCAATACTCAGAACAATGGGAAGGTCCAGTGAACACAATGAAGATCTAAGAATGAGAAGTTTAGATTTACACAAGTTGCAAAGATCTCTTGAAGCCATTTCTAAACAACTGCAGATTACAAGATCATCAGTTCAAATAACTGTACGTAAAAGAATAACAGATGTGTCACCACTTTGCAGAGGTCTTAAAGAAAATCCAAACTGTCAACCTCAGATGACAGGAAATTGGTTAGGCTGTTCAGGAACAACCCTGTAACCACCAAGGCATAAAACCTGCCATGAACTGAAAACTGCTGAAGAAAAAAAAAAGTTTTTCCATTCACTGTGGACCAAGTGGGAGCTGACCAAGAAAGAAGCCTCTGCTCTAAAATCGATACCTTTAAAAACTCGACTTAAATTTGTTGCTGCCCACATGGGGAAGCCAAATGCCTTCTGGAGAAAGGTTTTATGGTCAGAAGTGACAAAGTTTGAGCTCACTGGCCACAATGTCAAGAGTTACGTTTGGAGGACTAAAGGTGAGGTTTCCAAACAGAATAATAATAATAATAATGGATTGGATTTATATAGCGCTTTTCAAGGCACCCAAAGCGCTTTACAATGCCACTATTCATTCACTCTCACATTCATACACTGGTGGAGGCAAGCTACAGTTGTAGCCACAGCTGCCCTGGGGCAGACTGACAGAAGCGAGGCTGCCATATCGTGCCATCGGCCCCTCTGGCCAACACCAGTAGGCAAGTAGGGTAAAGTGTCTTGCCCAGGGGACACAACGACCAGGACAGAGAGCCCAGGGATCGAACCGGCGACCTTCCGGTTACAGATGCGATTCCCAACCCCCTGAGCCACGGTCGCCCAAAGAAGTTACGAAGGTAATTATGGTTCTCTGAATTCCCAGAAGACTGCCAGTGACAATAAACAATGCAGCTATGTCTTCTTGTGCTCAGTGCAGGTTGAGATTTCATATAAACAAAGTCAACTGTGTGACCTGTAGGCTACCTACGCGTGTACACTATAAACCCCCCCCCCGGTACCCTACATCCGATCTCTATAAATGTTCTTGCACTGAGATGCTCCAAGTGAACTGCATGACTGGCAGTTATATGGGAGTTCACAGAACCGTGGTAACTTTTGTAACTTTAATTAGGTTTCTTTCCCTCCTGCCTACAGAAGTTGCAGTAAACAATGAAGATGACTTATACTAGCAGTATCGTGAGGAAAAACTTACTGGTCAGCCAATGGCAGAATAGTTGAAGCTTGAGTGGGTCCTGAGACCAGATTAAGTCAGGTGACCCTAGCAAACGTGTAAGGCACTGCCCAGGATTCTGCTGCACAGATTTCCCCTCATGGAACACCTCGAATTACTGCCCAGGCAATGTTCCTGGTAGTGTGGCAACTAATATCTGAAGAGACTTTTTGTACGTCTGTTTTACTGTGTCAACAATCCGGTGGGAAAGCTCTGTTTTGGCAGAGCTTTTCCCTTTTTCTTCCCAATATAACATATGTAGCCCTGCTCTGAGCTGCCACAGTATACAGACACACAGGACCCCACTCACCAGACTGAGGAGTGTGGAGAACCAGATCCTTGATGGCCATCTAGGTCCTATCTGACTGCCCCACTGTGTGAAACAGTAGCATTATTAAAAGACCCTCTGGTCTTTTAATAATACTTTTTCCACACTGACTGCATAATATTTGGAGCTGTTATACACTTCTATGTCTGTCCAGACTAGTACAATAAAGTCTTTAGTCTAAAGAAATGTAGCTGTGTTGTACATTACCTGCCTGCTAACTTACAGTTGTTAGCTAACAGTCGCGCCTGTCTATGTCTGCTATTATTTACCTCAATGTACTCCTCCTCATCCAGGACGTTTCTCTTCAGCGTTCCCTTCTCCTTATCCTCTGGTTGCTGTTGAAGAGCCACTGTTGAGACCGCCAAAGGGACGAGAGTCCCGGACAGTGCTTTCCTCACGCTGGCGCTGCCCTCCATTGTGGTCCCTGTTAGCCTCCTAGCCAGATGGCTAAATAATCTTCTACTACAAATAGCGACGAAAATTAAGCTATTAGGGGGTGTTTCTTTCAGTGGGTTAACACCGTTTAAATAGTTAACCAACAACGTAAAAACCCGATACTTAAAAATGCCCAACGCCACCAACTCTAACACATTAGCTGACTTTTAGCCACCAGCGTACAAACAACGTACAGCCGAACGATTACGTCACCGGAAATTTACGGCTTCGCTAGAATTTTCCAAAATAAACCTTGAAAGCCAACAGCGGTTTGATAGTTCGCAGACCTTAACTTAAATAAATAAAAAAATAATAAAAAAATATTTATATATATATAATTTTTAAAAAGGCTTTATATAGTTTTGGTTTCATGAAATAAACTTACACTCCATTTACAGTACAGAAGACAAACTCTAGTGTCCCGTCTCACAGTGGCTTTACAAAAGCACAAGACCTTCACATGTGGAGTTTTTAGTGCCTAACAATTTAATAATTTTTTATATATTTATTTACAGTGTAAACAATTAGTCAGAAGTGATTTAAACTTTTGAAACATTTTCATGCCTGTCATCACCAGAAACGAACAACATTTTGTGGGAAAATTGATATTAGACATACTAAACATATTAATGACTTCATTGTAATTTTCAGATATAGCAAACCATCCACTGAGCCATGTTGGACTCTTTGGCGGGCTAGTTCTGAGCCCCTGGTCGCTTGTTTGACAAAGAAATGCTAAAGAAATCGATAAAGTAAGGCGTTAAAATTCTATTCAAATTAAAAAAAATAAAAAAATAAAATTCAAATTTAAATTAAAAATAAATAAATAAAATAATAATAATAAGTTAGCTGCGCTTTCTATGGGTGGCACAAAAAAGGCATTTCTTATTTTCTTAAAAAAAATCCCCTGACAACTGTATTTTTTCTCAAGGACACGTTTTTTTTTAACAGTCTGTGCAAACTACAACAACCCATTTACAAATTCAAGGTTTTACTTACAGTAATAGTATCAATACATACCAGGATTTTACATATATGGTTACATATAAGAATTATATGTTACATATAGGTATATGCAAATTATTTTGATTGGATCACACAGAGCCATGCAAACTTCTTCTTTTTTTTCCTTTTTTTTTCACTTTTTTTCTGTGTTTCCCACAACAAAGGAAAGTCTTTTTTGACGTCTCCACTTGGCTCTTCTGTTTTTAAACCAAACCTGATTGACAGAAAAGAGGCAACATTGTTGAGCTGTCATTTTATTAAATTCAGTATCTACAGTAGTCTTTATTCACATTTACATTTTTAGCAGACCATCATATTTAATAAAAACAATTATGTGATGCTGCAGTGTTACCTCCACTCTCTCTTCTCTTAAGTGAGTGCGCTGTGCGAGTTTCTCTCTTGTGTTCACATCTGGGTACTGGTTCTGCAGGAACAGCTCCTCCAGTGCGTCCAGCTGTTCCTCGGTGAAAATGGTCCGGTGACGCCGGGTTCGCCTCTGTTGACTGGGTGACTGCTCCTCCCTGTGAGTGTCTCCCAGCCTGCACGAATCTGAGAGGATTGCTGGGTTCCAGCCATACTGACAAGCTGCAGGGAGGAGGTCTGATTTAAGGTTGGGGGAGCAGAATCAAGCTCAACCACAGACAAAAGCGGAAGGTATGGTCCTACCTTCGTGGATGAAGTCAGGCTGGAGTATGTCAGCACAGTGGGAGCAGTAGCAGCAGCACAGGCAGGCATGATGAACCGCCTCTGTTTGGCCTCCAGCAGGACTCACTGTCTTCTCTTTTAAGCCAAGACCACTCGCTCCGTAGGACCGTTTATCTCCACTCCTGCTCGGATACTTCAGGATGTTCTCAATAGTAAAGGGGAACTTCTGCCTCTCCATCCTGATCAGTCCACCTCCAAAGAGGTTTCAGTGAAAGCTCAAAAGCAGTGGTGATCACAGGATATTGTGACACACACACAGAGGACTTTTCGAGCCTCAGTTGCTCTTCTCCTTCTCCTTCTCCTCTTTACAGCAGCGTGTCAAGCCCTTATAGTGAAATTGGGAGGCCAAAAAAAAAAGAAGTAAAACCATAATCCCCCCCTATGGACCAGACACATAAAAACGGTTGAAACTTAATTCCTTGCTAATCTGGGCAGTTTTGTGAAGAGGTTAGGGAGGACGGCAGATTCAGTTAATCTCGCCTCATTCCTTTCTTCAAAAGAAATCAGATTTCGCTGCATAAAATGAGAAGTGGAGAGCTCCTAAGATCCTTATTGTTAAGGTTTTAGAGGAAAGGGGATTTCTTGGTATTAGAAACCTGGATTTAAAGATGAGCGTTCTTGGTGTGGCCACAGACTTGTGTATGCTGAGTCTGAGGATTAGTTCTTCAAATTCACTTCATAATGTCGCTTCCACGTATAGCTCTGTCAACAAACGATCCTGCATAAATTGGTATATTTATTTACACAAGCTGGGGCTACACTGTCAACAACAGTGCACACTTAAAGTGATTACAAAGTGATTAGGGCGCTGCAGATGATGGGGTGACTCATTTGGCCCGTGTATGTTTGCACACAGAGAGAGAAAATTCAGAGATATGGATCCATCCCAGTCGTTTGTATTCACGATCGTGCATCATGTGTCTTATCTTTGTGCTGCAGTCTTTTCAGTCTGACTTTTCTGACAATGTGCGCAGCTGAGGTAAAGCTATTACAGGTTAAATTCAGCCCCCCCCACCACCACCTCCAACCCCGACAAATCCTGTGATTTCATACAAGGCAATACACCTTTTTTTTCCCCCCTCCCAGAGAATTAATGGATTTCCACAATCTGTCCTAAGCTCCCTTTATAAGCGCTTTTTGAAAACAGATAACAATAAACACCATCTCATCCTTTTCACTCGGGTTTAATAGCATCCAGATTGTTGATGTATAGTTTGCGCAGAAAGTGAGATCCTTATCTGCAGTTATTGTGGTTCTCAATAGAAGGAATTGTACTATATCCATGTTGGTTCAAACAGTTCAAAATTCATTACTGGGGATTACAACAATAAAGATCCATTTTATTGTTGTAAGCAATATTTGGTACAAGGAGTAAAAGAGAAAAGAACCACAGCCGATGGGTGGCAGATGAATTCTTTTCTGCATTTTTAGGAGATTCAAAAATAGTATAAAACTCTTTGTCTTAAGGAAAAATCTTTCTTGATATGCTGGAATTTATTACATTGAATATCACATGAATTGTACAATGTATTTTTTAAAAAGTGCTTTATAAATAAAGTATGTTGGTATGGTATTATAAGGTAGTTGTGAATGAATAACTGTTCAAAATAATCATTTTATAATCATAATCATTAAAATGGAACTTGGCTCAGCACCTCTGTCAACATTCTTCTGATTGGCTGCCTCTACAATACACAGATGGACAGGTTGACTATCTCCAGTGCAGAAGGTCTGCAGAAGTCTGGGGGGGATGTATCTACACAGCATCAGATAGTAGTCTGTAGGATGGCTTTGGAAATCAACAAGAGGAAGCGAGTGAAGGCAGAGGCAAGGATTAAATAGTGGAGGTTGAAAAAAGTAGAATGTTGTGCAGATAACAGATAACTGTTAAAGTGCTGAAGGAAACTGGCAAGAAGGCTTTTGCTGTATCCTCTGGGCAGAAAAGCAAGAGACTCGGTTGTGAAAATACAGGAAAGTATTTAAAGGAAGGAGTTGGCAAAGAAAAAGTGGGATAATCGAAGAGATGAAGAGAGGAGGCAGGGGTACCAGGAGGCTAGGCATATAGCAGCAAAGAGACAAGAAAAAGGCTTTCAATGAGTTATGTTTGAGGCTGGACGCTAGGAAGAAGAAAAGGACTCGTGAGAGATTGAACTGATGGTCAGGGTGATTAAGGACAGAGATGGAAATACACAAAAAAGTGAAGAGAGTGAAGGTGAAGAAGCAAAACAGAATATGTGTGTCAGTGAGAGGAAGATGGGTGTAACAGTGAAGATGCAAGGAAGAGAGGTAGTGAAGGTGAAATATCAGGCTGTACCTGGGCTCAGTCATCCAAACCAGTGGACAGAGCACAACAGAGGTGAAGAAGAGAGCGCAGGAGAGTGGACTGAGAGGACACGAGTGTTAGGGGTGATTTGTGACGGAAGGATAACAGCAATAATGAAAGGATGACTAGACGACAGTGAGAACTGCTGTGATGTATGGTTCGGAGACGATGGCACTAACAATAAGATGGGAGGTGGATCTGAAGGTGGAAGAGCTGGATGCTAAGATTGTCAGTGGGAGTTATAGAGGCAAGGTTGAGATGGTTTGGACATTTGGAGAGGAGAGATAGAGGAAAAGAGGAAAACCATAGAGCAGATTCATGGATGTAGTGAAGCAGGACATGCAGAGGGTTGGTGTGACAGAGGAGGAGGCTGGGGAGACGATGAGATGAAGGCAGATGAACCCTAAAGGGAGCAGCTGAAAGAAGAGAAGAAGACGACACTGTCTGTGTTTTATGAGAAGACTGAACAAATAAACTAAATGAGGCGGAGGGTGAATGAGACACTGTAATCATTATAATAACTTCTTTTTTGTTGTGTGACACTGCATTTGGAAGACAGAGCCTGGAAAATATTAGTTGACACACAGAATGTTGATTTGCTTGGATGCTTCTGAGCGTGTGCGCTCTTTAGGGTTACGTGTCACGGTCTTATATTTTAAATGGCTATTCAGACAGAAAGCGCGTGGGCGGAAAAAATGAGAAGATTAAAGGACACAAATCAAATCAGTGCACATCAGACAGGAGACACTGGATTATAAATACACCCACACACGGACTGTTGATAAACGAGCAGGGAGCTGTGCAAGGCAGCAGAACGCTGACGTGTGAAAATGCTCAGCTTCTCTGCTTGGTGCTTGGTGCTTGGTGTTTGGACCCAGGCCCAATACCTCCTGCAGAAACAGAGATTGAATCAGGGCGACCGGGGGATCACACCCTCCTACTCTTTCTGTTTCCACCTGAACTTGTGCAAAAAAAAAAAAACTGTAGACATAATGCACCAACAGGGAGGAGGAATCTGGAGTACCACTCCATTGTTGCATAAAGTATTTTTTAATTGCATTGCACAATGTTTTTCTTTATTGTGTTTATAAAAAATATATATTATATCCCCCCAAGGACCTGAAGTGGGATCTGGTGTTTAGTTTGTTTTGCTTCAAAATCATGGCGCAAGACTGAGCTTGCAAGAAAAAGATGGAATCAAAAAGGGAGTAACAGGGAAAAATTGCGCAATTTCTTTTTTTGGTCTGCTTTTTTCATTCTGCAGCTCAGGTTATAGAGCCTCGCTTCCTCTTCACACTCATATTTACAATTTTATTCATTTCCCAAAAAATAAATAACAGCTAAACAGACAAAAAACACATTAAACAAATTAAAGATTCGATTTGTATCATTTTCATTTCATTTCACTGACAGCTCAAATGCACACATAAACAAAGACTTCAAGAGGTTTGTGCAGATGTTCTGCTCTTTATCACCTTTTTAATTTTTTTTTTTAAAGGAGTGCAAACTTCACTGTGGATTGATCGACACAGGCCCTTAAAAGGCCTTTTCAAGCTTTTTCCAGTCACTTCTGAGGACCTGTGAAAGCTGTTGTGTTAGATGTGCACTTTGAATTTAATCATACTCTGTGTGCGTTCATGTAGGGGGAGGGACGCCCCTCCAGCCCACGCTTCCAGTTTCACCTCTTACATTTGGGACACTTGACTTCAGCAGTTGGAGAAATCTGTAGCACAGGGGTTTTGGTTCACTTAATTTTTTTTTTTTTTTTTAGCCCTGCACCTTAATTGATTACTCGTGTACTCAATAAAGACATGAGAATAAAAGCACTGAGTACATTATTGATTGTGTTTGTCTATAACTGTGACTTAGATGAAGATCCGACAACGTTCAGTAATAAATGCAGAAATCCTGTAGGTTATATGCCAGGGTTTCCTTACCTTTTTGACTTTTGACTCCTTAAAATGAAATAAAGTCTACTTGAGACCCCCAATCACAGGTTAACCTGTAGAGATGCCTCAGTATGGTGATGACATTACGGAAAGCCTAGGGTGCCAAAATAACTTAAGTAAGTACATCATTAAATAATGAATGAAATGTGTCTTTAATTAATAAAATATTAGGTGATTAGCTCCCAACAAACTAAACAAAGGGCACTTCTAATCTCCCACGCTAATCTGAAATCCGGGTATGTATGACTTAAAACATAAATACACATAAATCCTACATGTACAGTTTTACAGTATATTTGAATGCAACTTTTCCAGCTAGGTAAATATTGTAAGGCAGAAATTAAGCCAACAAAAGCTCCGAGGACTGCCTTCCCACAGCTTCAGCCGGCATCTTTCCTGCCTTTATTGTAGCTGCATTTTCTTTTCTTTGTGGAAGTAGCTTGTTGCTTTGTACTGTGTCAACATTTCCTCTCTTGGGGGCCGTTAAGGTGCAGGAAAAGTGGTGAATGTTAACATGCACTTGACCCACAATGGCAGTCTTTTGTGCTTTCTTCATAGCCACTTTAGAAAAGTGTGTGCCCTGCAGTGTTGACTTCTGAATACTAGAGGTAGTCTTCATGTGGTAAACTGTCTTAACTAGATTGTTGATTCTGTTGTTGATTGCGTATCTGTGGTTTTGCATATTTTTCTCTTCCAGGTGTTGTGCTTTTCTAATTATGTTCTATCATTTTATTATATTTTCTTCCCTTTTCTTTTTTCTTCCAGACTTTCCCCCCAATGTGCCAGCTTTGATATTGTTATAATACACATTAACCAAGTAATAATAATAATAATAATGACAATAAAATATATAAAAATATAATAATATATATATAATAATATATATATATATTAATAAAGAAATGTGACAAAGATGACACTGGTAAACTGCAACAGCTACTATTCTGTAACATCTCTAACAGGAAGAAAACTCAATGGCTCCCTTCAAAGCATCCTATGTCACAAGACATTAAAGCTGTACAATATTCATAAAAAGTTTATATTTAAAAAGAGGTTTCAAAAAGAAAGACACATTTTTTGAAATTTATTATTGTTATTATTACGCATACATATTAAAGCTTCCCCGCTCAATAGTTCAGGGCTGACAGGTGACGTGCGCCCCCGTGTGGCGGAAGCCTGCAGTGTTGACAGCAGAGCGGCACGGCACGGCGCGGCAGGCGGCCCGCCACTCGCGATAACACGCGCTGGCAGCAGCTGCTGGGCGGAAAAGGCGGGAGAAGACTGCCGCTTCCGCGTCCGCGCAGCACAGACGACGCTGGGGCAAAATGGACGATAAGTTAATATTGGCTGTATTTAATTACCCGGAGCTTTACAACGTTACACTGCCAAATTACCGCTGCACAGAAAGTCGGACAAATGCCTGGAGAAGCATCAGCATGGAGCTGGGACTTCCGAGTGAGTGTGCCGCTTGTTTTTTCTGTTCGCTACAACTTTAATGGCAGTTATTATTTGTTCAGCTGTTTTCGGCGCGGAGGTCTGAAAGGACGCTAAATGTTAACTGCGCTTTCCTGAGAGCTGCGGCTGTTTCTCACACTGGCCTGGGGGCATCTGTAATGGTTTTTGCGTTTCTCTGCACGGCTGACCTGCGGTGTGGATGCAGTCGCGCGCACCGTGCTAGCGGTAGCGGCTCGCTCGCACGCCGCCGTCGTGGGCCCGAGGTGCGCAGGCCGCGCTGCACCGAACCGCACGGTCCCGCTCCTCCGCGCTCCCCGCCGCGTGCTCAGCACCGCGCGGCGGAGGAAAGAAGATATCTGCGCTCCGGTACGGAGTCGTAGAGCCGCGTGCCTCTTTCGAAAGCTCGTGGGCAGGGAGAGCCCCCAGCCTCAAATACAAGCAGGTGCACTGCTTCGCGGCCAAGGGTGAACTCATGACCTCCAGACTTGGCAAGGAAAAAGGAGCACAAATAAAAAATTATACAAAGAGATGAAAGTATCGTCAAAGCGCGTCACTTTTCTTTATAAAGAAAAATTCTAAAAAAAAAAAAAAGAATAGATTAGAAACGTCCTTTATTGTCCCTCATTGGGCAAATTCAGGTGTTCCAGTAGCAAAGTGACAGACATGGAAAATCACTCAAAAGTAAAGAATACCAAATTTAAAAAGGAAGAAGAAAGAAATAAGAGGCAAAGAGTTAACCTGGAGTGCCTGGTGAGACATTTGGCCCTCCCCTAGACTAAACCGCATGAGATAAATATAATTCCTTTTGTTTATTAAATGGCTGTAAATATGTTACTTCAGGTTCACTGTCTTAAATAAAAGCAGAACTAAGCATGGATAAAAAAACAACAACAAACCACCTAAAAAGGCCATTTCTGGGCCAGGTAAAACTCTGGTCTAGTATAAAAACACACACTCACCAGTGTTGTTAGGTACAGACATGAAAGTATGGATCGGTGTTGTACCAACACCTCAGGCTGATGGTGCTGTAATGAGGTGGGAGATGTTTTTTTGGCACACTTTGAGCCCCTTAGTATCACCTGAGCAATGTTACATGGCACAGCCTACCTGAGTATCGTTGGTGAACATGACCACCCCTTTTATGACCACAGTGTTCTGATTGATGTGGGATAACACACCACACCATAAAGCTCAAATCATCTCAAAGTGGTTTCCTGATCATGGCAATGAGTTCACTAGATGTTGTTGAATCTGTTCCATCAGGAGTTATTTAATTTGAAGCTCAAAGGGGGGCCAATTGTTAATGAAACATCATCAATGATCAGTAGTGTCAAATACAAGGCTTGGGGTAAGCACTCCAGTAAGCACTCCAATCTGACCTGCTGAATGGCTTTGAAAAATATGAGGGAGGGCATACTTTAAGCACCTTTGCTGATAAAGAGCTCCCTCACAGCCATTCATGCTACATTAAAGCAGATAATGAATTAAATGACAGAAAAGGTCCTGTTTTTTTACTGTCTACTATAAAAATGTTGGTTAAAACAAAATTTTCATCAATTGAGAAAAACTGCCAAAACTTTTTTTTTTTTTAAATACACATTTATCATGTTGAAAAACTTAAATGTGGTGTTGCAATGACACTTCTTTATTTCATAGTAAGATATCTTAAGGATTAAATGTGCAATTAAATGTCTTTACACTGACAAAAATAGTTTCACTGGGCCACTTAAGATCAAAGTGGGCTGTATGTGCCCCTCGATGCAAAATGACTTGACTGATCAAGTCAGTTCCCTACCAGTGGTAGGCTTTACTCTAGAGATGGGGAGAGGAAAATCAGTTCAATACAGTAGGTCTGCATCATTTCAGTGAATAATTTGATTATAAAAAATTCTCGACAGTTATTAAGGCACGGCTTTATAGCACGCAGATGGGCTAAACGATGTAAACGCGAGCATTTCACCCACATTTGCAGCTAAGAATAGACCTGCAATGCAAACAGATTTAGGAGCATGTGAATAAAAAGTTTGACAACATTAAGCCCACACAGCCCCCAGTTTTAAACAGAAACACTGTATTACACGTAAATACAATTAAAGGTTCTAGTTGTTGTTTTGACAGATGTTGTATTCAGTTTTGAAATATTTCTAAAATGGACAGCAATGAGCAGTTCATTTCAAAAGACCATTGTTTTACTCTTCTGAATATTTATTATTGCTCATTAAGAAATGATCCTGTGGCTTCTTGCTTCTCACATTCTGATGTTCTACTTTTCAAGCCGAGGAGTGCAAAAGAAGATGGAAGAACATGAGAGACAGGTACCTGAAGGAGGTCCGAATGGAGCTTAAAAGCAAGAAGCAGGGAGAAAACGTTCAAAGCAAATGGAAATACAGACAACTTATGAACTTCATTGCGCCATTCACTGGGTCAAGAAGTGGACTGCAGGAAATCTCTGCCAACAATGATGAGGACCACGACAACCCTGAAGACTCTAGCAATGTGGATGGAGAAACCGCTTTGTCAGAGGCAATCAAAACACCACAGAGTGCTGTAAAGGTCCCCGTGAGTCTGCCCGACCTCAAACCACAGGCGACATTTGTAACGCAGCTTCCTCCAGTGACTCAGGACACACAGGTGGCTCAGCTGGCCGTTCTGGCCAAGATACCATCACCCCCACAGGTCTCGCCTGTCACTGGCGTTACTGGACAGAAACGGAAACCGGCCCAAGAGCCGCCGTCTGCACCTTCCTCCCAAAGTACGCCCAATCCAACAAAATGGTTGGTCAAAGACAATGTCCCCTCTTTTCCCACTAAGCCGCGGGACGAGGATGAACTGTTCCTGCTGAGCTTTGTTCCCGCTCTGAAGAGACTCGCTCCACAGAAGAGGTGCGAGACGAAAATAAAGATCCAGCAGATTATGTACGAGGCAGAGTTCAACGTTACACATTCAGCGTCTCAAGAAAAGAAGGTGGAGACAGAAACACAGCACTGATTACATTTAAACTTTTAAAAAATACTTTATTGTATTTCTTTTATATAAACTTCTGCCACAGAATTAGTAAAAGCGGTAGATATTGAAGAAATTTTTTATGTGAAGTAGTTTGTTTCCCAATGATTAGTGTATTTATTAGGTAATAAAGACTTAGAGGCAATGAAGTCATTAGATTTACACCATAAACAGACAGTTAATCTTTATTTACATAACTTTATCAATAGATTTCAAACATTTCAAAAAAGCTGTTTCTTAGTCAACCAGTCTTAATTTTTACTCTGTAATAATTACAGTATTTTACATGTAATTACAATTGCATACAGTAAACTGATGAGAATAAATGCGTAGGTGAACACTGTTTAATGAATGACTCTTTCTGCTTACATGCTTCTTTTTAAATCTAAAATAAAGATTCTTGTATTCTGAAAAAGTGTCCGTTTGAAGTCACCCACAGCTATTTAGTGGGATTTATGCTCTGATCAGGTAATTTCATTTCGAGCAGTTCCTGGACAGATTTGTTTTTTTTAAGGTCACTACCATCTGTAAAGGTTGACACACAGTTCAACAGCTTCAGATTACATTTAAGTAATTTTGTTATGTTGCAAAACTCAGTTAAAATAATCACTGGATCCCCAAAGTATGTCCCAAAGGACATGCTCATTGTTACTGTAGCCAAATAACTTTAACTGCAAAGTGCATCAAGCCAAAAGTCCTGTTTGGCAAACTGTTTTTTCTTGTCTTTTCCCAGCATGCTTTCCATGCAGAATAAAGTTCTGTTTTCTCTTTCTGGCTGTAGACCCATACACTATGTCGCCATCACTTGCAAGACTAAACCACTAATTGTGTGATGAAACTTTGGGGTTTCTGAAAACTTTTTTTGCAACAAATGATCAGCACTCAGGTTGACCTTGTTTCAGTGACCAGACCCAGGAAAAAAAAATTAAATACAATTCCAAATAATCTGGAGATCTTTAGATTTAGATGGCAACAATAACAACATACACTTCAATAAATTTAAACACTGTACATTTCACTCATCAGTCCCTAAAGAATATCTGTATAAAACTTTGAACTGCTTTTATAAGTAGGATCATTTTGCTTTTGCTTTTTATTATTTATAGCATGAAAATGACAGAAGTTCAGTTATGTGTCATTTGTTTATGTATAATCACATTTATTGCAAGAGGGGGGGGGGGGGAAAGAAGTATGAAAGCAGAATCACAGATGTGTCAGATCTCTTGAGTTTTATGCAATTAGCAGCCAAAACATGATCACGAGAGCCACAAAGAGGAAGAGTCGAGACAGAAACTGCTCGTCCGTGTGCTGCGGTGTCCCCGGAGCCGCTGCTTGGGAAATTGTTTAACAGGAGGTTATTTGACATGCTAAATGCTTGGAGCGGTCATAGTGATGTGTGACAAACAAATACCTGGAGGAGGTCTTCCATCATTGATGTTAAAAGCTGTTGCAAAAATACCAAACGGAAAGGCACCGATCCCAAACGACATTTGGAAGCCTCCATCTCCAAAGCCAAATCCCTGAAAACCCTGTAATACGTATCATCAAAAGTTACGAAAGTCTGAGTTGCCTTAATGAGCAGACGTGTCTTTGCAATATCTGAGGTACAGTTTAATGTACAGCAAGTGAGACGTGACGCAACAGCAAGTGCCAAATGATATCATTCTCTGGAGACGCGCTGGCTCTCCACACTTATTATCTAACAGATCCCGGTGGGGAATGTCAGTCTGTTAATGGATACAGCAAACCTACATCACTGTATGCAATGGTTTCATCATGAATTCATAATGTTACTGGGCAGCTTACAGGGCTATAAAACACTACACTATGTCTAAATTCTTTTTTTAAAAAGAGCTTAAAATTTGGCATACTTCAGGATGATAATAAAAATATACCAGGGCTCTAGACTAACTTTTTGCCACGGTTGCACTGGTGCGCCTAACTTTTTTTCTTAGGCACACCCAAACTTTTCAACTGCATCGCTTCACACTGCAGTTTTACCTGTTTGCTGCTGCCTGCTGCTGAAAGGCAGAGGGGACACTTGGGCAGTGCATTTATCGCAGCATATAATGTGTTTCCTGGGTACACTGTGCTTTTTCAGAGTTCAGAGATTGATGGCTCCGTGTCAGAGCACCGGCTATGAATTTCAGACGGATCAGGCCTTAACTTAACAAAAAGGTTATCAATCGTTCTTTTGATCTTTTCTGTGTGGTGTGTAAGCATCACTGCAGGTGCCTTTGTGTCAAAGTAACTGAGAATAAAACACAGAAAAACATGAAGATTTTCCTGGCCTGGCTTTTTAAAGCAGATAACCTTAAAAATATTCTGCAATTTTGCATAATTTTAAAAAGTCTAAACTTCTTCAGTATTGAACAGCAGAAATTAGGCTTTGTTGACAGACAGCGGCCGACAGCGCTGTAAACAACAGTAGACTGGCGGGTAATAATAAGCGAATGACTAATGCAGAAAACAGAGATTTGAGATGGGAAACTGTTCTTGAAGTACACTTTGGTCGCACTCTGGAGCCCTGTATACTGATCTATAGTACTTACCCCACGGTTTTCTGGCTCGGGCCTTTGTCCTTGTGGTCGTGGGGGTGTTTTTTCTCTGTAAAACATAACCAGAATTACCCAAAATGACTCCAAATCACTAATATTTAATACTATCTAATTATCACAGTCACCAATTTTACCCACCTTGGATCCTGTTGACCTGTACTTCCGCGCCCATATATGGGGATTACTTTATCTCGGCTGATACCAGCTTTGCATACTGGACACACTTGTCTGTTGGGTCGAGTCTCCAGCCACTACAAAATTTAAAAAAAAAAAAAAAAAAAAAAAAAAGTGAAGAAGCTAATCGCTTCCTTTATCTGTAACGATGTGCTGCTTCTGGTGGAGTGCAAAAACAAGAGGAAACAACGGTTTCAGCTTACCTGATGCAAACAAGGCCAGCTAATCAGGAGGAGATGCAAATGAAGATGGGAGAAGCTTGATTAGTTAGATATTAAATGTCCTTGAGCACCTATGAGTCACAAAGCAGGAACTTAAATTTGCAATTTAACTTAATTTTGCCCAGAAGGGGTGTACTACAAAGCAAGTTCAACAGGGTCAGGCTTTCTTTGCTTTAGGCCGGGATTATGCTTTCTGTGTCTGTAAGTCTGCTGGGGTTTGCTTGGATCCTAGTAATGTAAAGTTCATCATCAGACGGCGAGAGCCTGGAGGTCTGTGCAGACACTTGCATGCTTGGGTATTTTTTGTGAACACAAAAGACTCATCCAGTGAGAATTTACACCCCAGTGCACCAACTACACAGGCATTCCAGGTGGCTTCAAAGTAGTATAACAGGAACGACTACTCAACCAGCAGGTCTCCAGCTGTCTGTGTACACAACAGGTACACTGTGTATACTACAGGAATAAAGATATATCAAACATAATAAAACTGCAGAAAGGAACGCTGGAGCTGCAAAAATGTCAGGTGACAGAGTTGTTGTGAATTCATAAGTTGATTTATTTCTTTTAGCACTCCTGGAGCTGCTGCTTATTTGTGACAGGACAACTGCACATTGCTTTCAGAGCCCTTGGTGTTGTCAGGTCAGGTCAGTGTCACAAAGCCTCATGAAGAAGATCTGGTAATCACTCAGTTTGTGGCCTAATCAAAGGGAAGTATATTTGACTGATTTAATATTCTCTGTGATAAAGAGCTTACAAATAAAATGTCCTTCTGACTGTTCTTGTTTTTCAGGAGGTCACCATGCATATTTGATTTTGCACAGATTTCATAACAACGGCCAACCCTGGCTCAACCGCCCTAATATTCGTGGGAGTGCACGAGCTTGTGAACCCCCAGGGCTCGGTTTGTGCCTCCTCCCCGTCTCATATCAGAGAGAAACTTCACACACTGTAAAGCCACTTAATAGCCCACAAATACACTGATTAATTTTCTAAAACAGGCTTGGCAACTAATCAGAACTAAGAATCAAAGCACATGTTTCACCAACTGAATGCATGATGCATGGTTTGCTTCATTTGACAGTGTTAGTAAGGTGAAGGACCACAATTAGGGCAAATGTGATACTTATTTAAAGCAAAAGTCTGAATATAGCCTGTTATGAACCAGGTTGTGTGTTCAGCGTAAGTTACCAAAGTGATCGAGCCACATCTGAGACACTTCACTTTATAGCACACCCTTGGCTATTCTGTGTGGACCGAGGTTGGCCTGTATTACATTCGCAGAGGCTCAGAAGTGGAGGTAAACTCAAACCATCCCTGTTTACATGTTGGATGTCACACTGCACATCTGAAATTTTGTAGGACCTGCCTCACAATTTACTAATAAACAGGCAATATTAACTACTACTATTAACTTCTACCAAAACTTAGCATTTCCGTTCAGTGTTTGCCAAGTATGATGTGATAAGTTATGCGTGCTTGGAAACGATCTCGTCATGTCTGCCAGTTACAAACTGATATTGGTCTTTAGGAGCTATGCTGATGTGTCCCCGACTCACCTCTGGCTCACAATTAAAAATATAAACATGTGTCACAGACAGCAGCACGCTTCTTACCAGAAGAGGTGTCCACATAAACTAATCACGGCGTCCTTGGCGGTGTCCAGGCATATGTTACATTCAAAGGTGCTGTCCTGGTTGCCACTGTCAGCGGCAGCCGAGCTACTAGATCCGGGACTTGCGTTTTCAACGCCCGGAGTCGGAGGAGCAGCGTTGGCCATTTGTCACACAGCTTAAATCCTCTAAACAAGTAGCTGGGGTGACTACAATGGCACCCGGGGTCTCAATACATACACATAAAGAGGTCCAGTGGCCAGGAAGTGGGGCTAACGAGAGGAGAAAGGAGTGAAAACAAACAAAAATACCCTGCTGGAAGAAACGTCCATGTCGAACATTTACGCTAACGTTAGCAAACAAGGAAAACTAAGCACAAAACGACAGTTTCACAGAGATTAACCAACAGCTGAGCGACAGATGTTAAACGGTGTCACTCAGAAAATGATTCGATGGTGAGTGACACTCATAATTTGTTGTAAGGAGTCTAGAAAATAGCCTTACAGACCTTTGCATCACACTTTCAGCAACGCCACTTAACCGGTAGTAGATCCCTGGAGGGGGCGTGGCTAAGACTGAATCGTGGGATTTTGTGGCCCTCAGTTAAGCCTTTCAGGTGAACCTGACAAAAGGTTCCACCACTTTTAAGCAGAGCTTTAAAGATGAAGGACATTTTGTGAAAGTTTGGTCTCATTTAACTGTGAAGAAGAGGTCAGAGGTCTAAAATAACGTGATATTTAAAATCCCCATATATCATTTGCTGCATGCCTATGTTGTCAATCAACACACAATGGCAGTAAAAAACAGCAAATAGCTCCATATGGCATTATTATCACTTTGACCTTCAAATCAGTCTATAGACCTTGAAGGAGAAGTCAGAGTTCAAATGTGACCTGATATTTAAAATCTTCATGCAGTACTCTCTATATACACCACACATGTAAGAATCATAGTTTGTAAGTTAAAAGGCATTTTATCAATTTTTGACCAATAAATCATTTGCTTGACCTTGAAGACCCTAGTGGATGAAAGCCAAATTTTAATGGATAGTTAACATGACCTCACTCTGGACCCCTACAAAGTTTGATCAGAATAATTTAAAAAATTCGAGCTCTTGAATGAACTGAATGACACGCACGCACACAACCGCTACCAAAAACATAACCTCCTTGGCAGAGGTAAAAACTATCTATAAAGAAAAATAATCTGCAGGAACTTCAAAGTCAGGTGATAGTTTGATTTTTACTGGAAAAATGAATACAGGTACACTTAATATTTATTAATTAAAAGTACAAATATAAGTAATACAGTAATTTAGAGCAGACTTCCTTGACTGTACTTTGAAATGTAAGTCTAAGTAGCTTGGAAAGAAAAGCGTCTGGACTAATCACACGAGCTAAGGTGTGAAAATAGGTGTAGGTTGGGTGTAAGTTTGAAATGTAAGAACTTTGACAGAAGAAAGTGACAATAAAATACCACTATTTGTCAAGTTCCCTTTAAGGGAGACTGAGTGTGTATCTTTTTTTCAGTATTTTATTACATTCATTAGTGAGTCCACAGTTTTTGGCACTCATATTAATATTTACATGCATCACTTTGCTCCTCACAGTTCATCCATCTTCCCATTTTCTTGTGCTTATCCATTTCAGGCCTGAAGCCTTTCCAAGCTGCCAGGGAGCAAGAGATGCAGGTACACCCAGGCCAGGTCACCCATCTATCACAGAGCTAACAATGCAGTACAATAAGTAAACTTAAAATATGAATTTCAAAGGAAACATGACAATAATCAATAAGACAAGACAGTCATTCACACACACAAAAATACCTGAGCAAAGATATGCTTTGTTTAACCTGAATGCATTAAGAATTAATAGCAGTTTCCCAGATTTCTGCTTGTCTGAATAACCAATTGTGATCACTTTGTCTTTAAATGTGATATTGTGCAAAAATCTATTAAAGTTACCATAATAACTTATTAGTTCAACATTCAATATTATCAGGGTCATTGAGAATGGTAATCATATTTATGCACTGTGATGTACTCCTTAGTAAAAACTCTAATTTAGGCCAGTTTCCATTGTTTTGGACCTTGAGTGATTGAGACCACCTGTACGAATATCCTCTGCCAGAGCATCCTCAATCCTTGATGATAAAGACCGCCTTAGGGTTTTCTTAAAGTCATTGCCGATGAACACATAGAGAACTGGAGATAGGAAGCTGTTTGCTGCAGCCAAGGTGGCCCCAACTTTTAGTCCAGTTTTAATGACCTCCAGGTTGTGTTTCTTAAAGTCTATCTCCAGCAGGACAAAGGTGTGGTAGGGGACCCAGCAGGCGAAGAAAGACAAAATGAGCGCAGCCATGATTTTGTACGGCTTTGTTGACTTGTGGGTCAGACTTCTGAGCTTTATGGCAAGCACAGAGCAACAGAAGACAATCATTAGGATAGGAATCAGGAACCCACAAATGAAACGGGTCAGTACCACCGCTTTATGTCTGACCCCATAATCCGTGTGGCACTGAATGACCGAGCCGTGGACCGTGGTTTTCCTGTACATAAGTGAGGGCACTGTTAAGAATGCAGAAAGAACCCACATGAGGATGACGGCTCCAAAGGCTTTTCCTACTTTGCGGTGGTTGTGCGACCACACAGGAAATAAGACCATGATACAGCGGTCAGTGCTGATGAGAACCAACAGGAACACACTGCTGTGCATGTTGAGAAACAGGGCGGATGAGGCGAGCTTGCACAAACCTTCTCCAAAGGGCCAGTGTGAAGCTATCATGTACACAACTTCGAAAGGCAACAAGGCACAGAACAAAAAGTTTGAAATGGCCAGGCTGATGTACCAGATGGTGATGACTGTGGTTTTCATTTTCCATCCACAAATCCAAATCACCAGGGAATTTCCTGCAAGCCCCAAAACACATATGATGATGTTGACTGCCACCAGAGCATAAGTTGAAGAAGACGAGGCGCTATATAAATTTAGGGTTCCTTCAGTGGTGAAGTTGCTATCGATGTCTGCGGTGTAGTTATCATAATCAAAATACTCCACGTCCATGATTGTTCCTGAAATATATGGAACCACGACTTTTAAAAATACAAACATTTACACATATAAGCTTTAAAATTATAGGTTATAAATAACACAGTTTTTTTATAGAGAAAAAGATACTTACATAGGGATTTTATGTCTCGTGTGAAAATAGAGAGTTTAAAGTTGCTTGTGCCGTTGGGTGGACTTTCTCACTTCTGTTTCTTGGGCAGTAGTACTCAGCAAGTACTGACGTAGGTATTTTGCAACAGGAAACTAGAAGAGAAAGGGAAAAAACTGCTGTAACATCCAAAAAGAGATATCCTCCAAAACTTAGGCAAAAAAATATCACATTTCTTGACCAGGATTGTGCCTACAGATCATTTTAGTGGAATGGAAATTATTGTGTAAAACTGTAATCTGTGGTTGGGCTCGCATTAGACCTCACAAGAAATAATTAAACTGGTTTACTGCAGATGGGAGACATACAATACCACAAATATTACACATGGCATCTAAAAAAATTGAATTCCCACATTGTAAAAACCAGTTTACACAACATTATTAGGTAGAATCAGTTATGGCTCAATTAGCTCACAGGACATTCTGACTTCTGTGCTAATGTTCCTTTTGCAGTTCCCCAAAATCAAATACCAAGCTGTTATGCAACAAACCAAGTGGGGAAAAAAGATTAATAAACAACTTTCATTTCAGGAATCACAAGACAAGGAAGCAGTAAATAAATCTCACTCACAACACATTTTAGATCAATATTGGTACATTTATACAGCTCCTCTCTGTTTCTTATTAGCAAAGCTCAAGGGTGTGGCTTTAACCTAGCAGCAAAAATACAGAAGCCTGTGACAAAGTGGCTAGGACAGAATTCATTTGCCATTTGTCACTTGCATATATTGTTATTTTGTGTTCTGTTATCCTGTATAGTCTATCATAATGCTTTAATGTAAACACAACACATGTAACCTTGGCTCTACATACTATCCTGGGTCTGTTTGTGGTAGCATTGGTTATATTCATTTCATCTGTGCAAATGTACTTAAAGCTAAATGTCACTTCATCATTAATTGATTTGGATCTTTCATTTGTTTATGTAGTTTGGTTATACTTACCATTGTGTGTTCCTTTGAGCAGGTCCTATGTGTAAAACAGGTATGTGGGAAGTGTCACGGCGATGGATGGCCGGTACTGAATAGGACTCAGGTGCAGAAACCCAGAGCGGAGACAGTAGATGATTTAACAGTTTATTACGGTTAAGTGCAAAGGGGGAAAAAAAAGGAAACGTGGCAAAGACAGAAAATGACGAGACGTGGAGTCTTGGTGTGGCGTGCCCAGGGGAACGTGGCTAGGGCGAGGGAACGAGGCCTGAGAAGCGGAACGGAGCTGAGTGGGGAACAGTCACACTGAGGGAAGAGGATATAGGAGTTAGGCAGGTAGTGAAGGCAGCTCAGAAGTGGCCAGTATAAGAGCAGCAATTCTTACTTGCAGTTAGGGACCTGGAGTGTTTGAGAGGGGGGTGATGAAGATCCAGGGGAGGCTGAGTGGCGTGGAAAGGCTGACCTGAGATCCGGGGCTCCAGATGGAGTGTGATGGCAGGAGGGCAGGCAGGTGAGGCACAGAGGGATTTCCAGAATGATCACTAGGTATCCCGAGTCCGGAGGTGGAGTGTGAGCCAGGGTGGGTACAGCAACTGTAGTACAAAAGAGTCTTTGTTAGTAAGATAAATCACAGCGAGAATTTGAAGCACAAGACCTGTTACCAACATGGGTTGACGACGAACTGGCAGTGGGTGAACATCGATGTGTGGTTTAAATCCCCCTGGCTTGATTGCCTGCAATAGGCTCCAGGTGAGCAGGAGCTGGAGTTGGCCCTGCCCAGGGGCGGATCCCAGGTCAGTTCAGGAGCCTAATGGAAACTCCAGCCACCCACCGTAGACCATGACAGTAAGGGCCGCCCCAGTACTTCCTGATCATGTCAATTGGGTGTAACCAAATGAAGGGGTGTTTCTTTTTTGTAAAATTGTTTATTTCATTTAAAATAACCTCATGAGTCAGATTAAGTGAAGAGATTGACTTTTCAAACTGTTTAGTTGGGTGAATGAGTTTGTTAAGTGGAAAAATGATTTTATTCCTGTTTCTTTGTCTAGACTGTTATTTAGTCTACCCTGTTTTCCCAATGGTAGAGGTTAATGAGATCCAGGTGTGAGTGGAATTCTATATAAAGCAGGTGAGCGTTTGACTGACAGGTTCAATGATTAATGATATGTTTAATGACATAGAGGGTGGGGTGTTCACTTTTTGCTGATGATGGAGGAGAGGGAGGAATGTTGGTTTTGTTGTAAAGAAGTTACAGGAAGCGGTTGGTAAAGTGGAAGAATGGTCGTATAGGTGGGGATTCAAGTTTTCAGTTGATAAGACTAAGACAATGTTTTTTACAAGTAAGAGGGTTAATGAGGAAATTAAGCTGAAGCTATATGGCATAGGATTAGAAAGAGTGAGGAAATTTAAGTTTCTGGGGTTGTGGTTTGATGAGAGGTTAACTTGGGGTGCACACGTTCAGGAATTGGTGGATACGTGTAAAAAAGTTTTTGAACATTTTGAGGTGTTTGGGAAGGATTGGGGAGCAGATAGGGAGTCCCTGAGGGCTATATACACTGGATTGGTGAGGTCAACGTTAGATTATGGTTGTGTGGCATATAATTCGGCAGCAGACACTTCTCTTAGAAAGCTAGATTTGATTCAGTATCAGGTGTTGAGACTTTGTACAGGGGCGACTCCCACTGTAGGCTTGCAGGTGGAGATGGGGGAAATGCCACTACGGTTGAGGAGGGAACAGCTTACATTGACATATTGGGCAAACTTACAGGGTCAGGGGACGGATCACCCTGCATTAGATGTATTTAGACCTTGCTGGGAGAAGGGCAGGAGGGAGTTAAAGAGCTTTGGATGGGTGGTGGGGGTAAGAGCTAGGGAACTTAAATTGGACCACTTAGACATATGTCGGCAAGTGCCGAGGTCTGCAATCCCTCCATGGATACTTCCTGAAGCAGCTGTAGATTTTTCTTTGTTGCGCCAGAAGAGTAAGGACGGGGCAGGGGAGGGTCTGTGCTGACGGACGTGGGTTACTGACCTGGTAGCCTGGCTGCCCCTGGGTGGGTCCGGGATGGGCGTGAGGTTCTGGGGGCGCTCCGTCTCTGGGCTGGGGGCCGGGCCGGGCCTCGGGGGCTTGGGTCCTGGTTGGTGTGTTGCCGGGGTTGTGGGCGGGTGGATGCATGGGGGCCCACCCCTGGAGCAGGGTGCTGCCGGTGCATCGAGCCACCTGGGGGGCTCTTCAACTGGTGGGGGAGATTGTCACATCTTGCAGGAGCTTTCCTCTCCTCGGGAGCTCTCTCTGCAGGAGGGGGAGATACAGGAGAGGTGGAGGAAGATCTCAGCCTGGGTGTTTATTGTCTTATGTAGTCTGGAAGATGAGTGGATGGTGGGGTGGGTGCAGTTTTCTCTGTGGTGGGGTTGGGTGGACTGTCCCGGGCTCTGTGGGGCCGGGAGGCGCTGCTGCACTGGGCCCCGGTCTGGATGGGCCTGGGCCCCCTTTCCCTGGCGGGTCGCGGAGTATAGGGGTGCCTACTGGGGTCAGCGGGGGAGCTGGCCCCAGGGAGGGGTCACCTGCCCCTCCCTTCCTTCCCTCCCCATCTCCAGCTGCCTCCCTCTTCCCGCTCCACCACAACCACCCACACATGCAGGACCTTGGAGTAGGGGTATGTCACCAGGGTGCAGAGGAGGCTACCCCCCCCCGTCCCCTTCTGGCTGCCTCTGCCTCAATTTTATCCCACAACTTAGACATTCACATTACTCACACTCTCATTACACATACATATAGGATCTTGGGGGTGGGCACGATACACGGAATCCAAAGTACCATCAGGGTGTACACCCCACCCCTGGCGTCGTTGCCCACCTCTCAAGGTTAAATACACGTAGACATTGAGGGCTAGCAGGAGGGACCATGCGCTTACCTGCTGCTCTCTGGCAGGTAGCTCCATGCCCTCCTGGGTTTTAAATGCACCTTAGAACACACATGCATCAACACTACAATGAGCGGGTGGAGGGAGGTTTGGAGTCTTCTCTCACCCCCGTTCTCTGCGACCTGCTGGAGCGGGGGGGCTGGGAGGAGGAGTTGGCCGTCCGACTGCAGTCTGGAGTGTGGGGCCTTCCTGCTGCTGCGGAGTCGGGGCGGTCTGCCTCCCCCCACCGCAGGGAAAAGGGTAACACCACCTGGGTCTGGGTGCAGTTCCCCCTCCAGGGGTAAGGGTACCTAGACCCGGTTTGTAGAGTACGCTTGGGGAGTGTGATCGTGTGTACAGCGTCTCTTTATGTCTGTCTCCACGTTGGTTGAGTGTGGAGTAAGTGCATATGAGAGCATGAGGGTGGGAATGGATGTTTGTATATGTGTGTGCCTGTATTTCTGTGTCTATATGTCAGGTTGGGTGTCAGGCGCCACCTCTCTGGGGACATCTCAGGCCCTCCAAGGTTTGGAGGCCTATCTCCCCCCACCACCACTTCCCCTGCCGGTGGCGGACTCCCTCAGGTGTCGGTGCGTTGGTGGTTCTTTGTGTCCGGGGGTGGGCGTCCAGGTACACACCGGCTCACTCCTTGGCGGCCGCTTATCGGGGCCTGGAGCCTGGGGCTCGCTCGGGCCACTTCGGAGGCGGGGTGCCCCCGGCCTCTCGGCCTGGGGCTCGGTCACTCAGGCACAGCTGGCTGCCGGCGGAGCTCACGGGCGCGTCACTGCAACTCCCCCTGGCTTCTGCTCCGCGGCTGCTGAGTGAGCCATCATCTGGGACTCTCCTCAGCTCTTTCTGGGACAGTGGCGCAGCTGCCCCTCTGTTGGTCTTCCTTGGTCTCTTGTGTTCTGGGGGCCTCTGGATGTCTGGAGTTTTGATCTCCTCCATACCTGCTTCATGCCCTGGAGGACGGGGCTGTGGCCCCCCCACACCCTCTAGCAGATCATTACATGAAGGAACCTTTTAAAAAAAACAAGCGTGTCCATGCTCACAGGTGTACACACGGGTGATCACACCCACAAACTACACCCTTTTTGGCTCCTACCTCAAAGCACACTGTGTTCTGTTGATCTTATGTGCTGCACAATAATGTTTAATATTTAGTATTTACTGTCATATTCCCATATATAATTGTGATGTTGTTTATTCTATTACTCTTGTTCTCTTCTGCTTGTTTTCTTTTTTCTTTCTCAGCAGGTGATCCAGGTGATTGATATATGCATTTTTTATTTCTTTTTTTCTTCTTCTGCTCATTCTGTTGGTTTTTGTTTTTTGCCCTTCTCCCCCGTCCCTCTTCTCAGCTGTTTCTCTTTCCCTCTTTCTCTCTCCCCTTCTTTCCCCCAGTCAAGTCTGTCCCGTATTCAGTAAGTGAAAATAAAATAAACAATAAAAGGTGAATCAAATGGACCATTACGGCAAGGCTGGGATGGTCAATTTGGTAAAGTAAATCCGTTGGGCATCTTTCTTTGCCTTTAGACAACAATTCTGATGGCAAAAGAGCCAAACGGGACAGGCAAAAAAAAAAAAAAAAAAAAAAAAGGACGGGGCAGGCGGTCTAGACTCTAATATAGTTCAGGGTTTCATAGATCAGTATTATGGGTATGTGCAGGTATATACGGATGCTTCGAAGAATCCAGCTAGTCAAGTGGGGGTGGCAGTGGTAATTCTGGACTTTATGGTAAAAATTGGTATGAGGATTAATAATGGTTTGTCTGTGTTTACAGGAGAAATGATAGCGATTCTATTAGCAGTGCAGTGGGCGGAAGATTTGAGGTCATTGAACACAATTATTTGTTCAGATTCCAGTGCAGCCTTGGTTAGTCTACAGAATGGTCATTCGAAAGGTAGGTCAGATATTTTATTAGAGGTTCAGCAAACCCTTTACAGCATAGGTGTCAAACTCTGGCCCTAATTACATTTGGCCCACGAAGCCATACCGAATTACTATTAGAGCTGGCCTACTGGTATTATACAGCTAATATATATATTGTTTAGTATTAAACTTTGCTTGTTCCATATTCAGTTTTTCAGCAAAACTTGTTTGAGTCCATAAGAAAAGATTCATTCTTAAATCTGGAGGAAGATTTTTTTTTCAATAAATATTAATGTTAGCCCGCGACCTTGTTCCAGTTTTGAATTTTGGCCCACTGTGTATTTGAGTTTGACACCCCTGCTTTACAGGATACATATGATGGGTCTATCGGTAGTGTTTGTATGGGTCCCGGCTCACTATGGGGTAAGGGGGAATGAAGCAGCGGACAGGTTAGCAAAGGCAGCCACTAATCATGAGATAGTTGATCTGGCGGTGAATTTTGGTCAGGAGGAAGTAAAGAGTATTATTAAGCTAGAAATCAGGGGAAGATGGCAGAAACAGTGGGACGAAGACAGGAAGGGAAGGTGGTTATATAAAATTCAAAGGGGGGTGGGAGTGAGGCGATCCACAAGAAGGAGTAGGCAAGAGGAGGCGGTGGTGTCAAGACTGAGATTTGGGCATACGGGTTTGAATTCCACACTGTTCTTGATAGGGAAGCATGCCTCAGGGAAATGTGATTATTGTGGAGCGGATGAAACTTTGGAGCATGTTATTTTGCAGTGTCGGAAATATATGGTAGAGAGGAGACGGTTGGTCCGAAATCTCAGTAGCATTGATATGAACCTTAATCTTGTAGGGTTACTACAGAAGGAGTCGGGGGATAAATGTTATCAGGCATTGTTTCAGTTTTTGAGAGAAGGAAAGTTGTTTGGGAGGATATGAAGTGGGTTTTCTTTTTTTTTTTTTTTTTTAGCGTGATTTCTGTCCATACACCATACCAGTGGTGGCGGTAATGCACCATGCAGTTGTATGCCAACCGCCAATAATACGAAAAAGAAGAAGACTGAAAGGTTCTTATGTTTTTGTGAAACAATTGTTGAAAGGTGACGCCAGAAAATAAAGAACACTTAAAAGAAACTTGAACAGTCTGCACATGCTGTCTTCCTATCACTTTCCATGCTGCTTATGTTACGCTACTTCACAAATGGTGGCAGCAGTGGCTCCAGGCCAATAGGTGATAGCAATGCAGAAATCAACCAAGTCAAGGAAACCTCAAGGGCCAACAGATTTTCCCCCAGAGGATGCCCCAGATGATGGCAACCTGCCAGAAACTACGGGTGAGCACAGCACCGAAGCACAAAGTCTCTCTGAGCTCTCAACTTTATTAAAAGGCCTGATGCAACAGCATGCTGACCGTGAGGCAAAATGGGAGCAGGACAGACAACGCCAGGATTAACGGTGGCATAGAATGCAACACCAGTTCAGCCAACTGCAGCAGGAAGTCCAGTCGGAGCGCCGGGAGCATCAGGTGCTGTGGGAAGGTGCAGTAGCTGATTCCGGAGTGCCTCTGAGTCCCTCAGTGTAGCAAAAGGTGCAACAGCCTGTTCAACAGCGAGGAAACCCTCCTGAATCTTTCGCAGCACCACATTCATCCAATCTGGGCAGAGTAAGCGGTTGGAAAGGCCCGAAGATGCAGCCCTATGGTGAGCATGAAGATATTGAACATTATTTAACCACTTTTGAGAGGATTGCAACAGGATGTCAGTGGCCACAAGAAGAATGGGCACTGCGTCTGGCTCCACTTCTTAGTGTTAAAGCACGTGCGGCATATGTTGCTATGGACACTGAAGAGACAATGGACTATGATAAAGTAAAAACCGCCGTTCTTGAAAAATTTGAAATAAGTGCTGAGACTTACCGAATCAGATTCCACGACATGACGGTGAAGGACGATGAGACACCCAAAGAGCTGAGAACGCGCTTTAAAGACCTATATGAAAAGTGGATGCTTCCAAAGGAGAAGACAAAGGACCAAATAGGAGATGTCATAGTGATGGAGCAGTTTCTCAGAGTTCTTAACTCAGAGCTGAGGACCTGGGTGAAAGAGCGCAACCCCACCACTTCAAAAGAAGCTGCAGAGATGGCAGAGGCTTTTCTTGCAGCCTGACGCCCACAAAAAGGGTACATGGTAGGAAAACCCAGTTCAGCCCTTGTATTTGTGGGTAAGTCAGGGGGTGGGAATGGGTCCAGAGCTAAAGGCCCTAAACAAAGTTCTCCAATCACTAGCAGTAGCCGCACTAGAGAAGTAAAGCAGAGAGGCCCGTTGGTATGTCATGCTTATGGTCAAGCAGGTCACTTTAAGGCAGATTGCCCAGGTTAGCAAGTCAGTAAGACTTACATGTGTCTTTCACCACAGTGTTTTGACTTGCTAGAGGAGGAAACTGAGTCTCTTGTACCCTCCAGTGATCAGGAGCACACCATCTGTGTTTTCATTGAGGGAAAGCCGTGTGTTGCCCTCTTGGATTCAGGCAGTAGCCGCACACTTGTCAGGCAAGATTGTCTCCCTAGCAACACCACATTTTGTGGTAAAGTTAAAGTCTGGTGTGTTCATGGTGATAATGTTGATTATCCTATTGCCAATGTTTGCCTTCAAGTTAATGAAAAGGAGTACGTACTTACAGTACCAGATTGTGTTGGGCCGGGACATGCCAATTCTTGGAGAGTTATTAGCAAAGACAGAGAAGGACAGAGAAGAGAAGAATCTGCATGTTGCATGTGAAGGTCTGCTAGTAGTCACTAGGTCTGGTAATAGAGTGTCTCAGTCAGAGCTAGGTTTGAGTGAGTTGCCCTTTTCAGACGGTGAAATTCCGGATGTTGACGGACTAAGTTGGCCACATTTAAAGAAAAGTAGAATGCAGAGAAGACAGGAAAAAGTGAGGGGGACAGAAATTGCTGAGTCAGTCCCTGAACCAGAGATTGAGGAGCTCCTGGTTGTCCCGAGAAATATTGTCCAACTCCAAAGGGAGGACCCCTCTTTAGCACCCTTGTTTACTAAGAGCATCCAAGAATCAACACAGATTACAGACAGAGTACGGGAAGTATTCATTGTAAAGAACGAACAACTGTATCGTCGTAGCAAAGTTGGTGAGCAGTTGGTTGTTCCCAAAAGCTGAAGGCCTGTAGTCTTGCAGTTGGCTCATTCAGTTCCTAAAGTTAAAAACCTTACAATAATACAACGAAAGCATGTATGGAGGAGTTCAGGAGAGAGGTACAACAGTAAGTGTCTATCTGTCAAACACGGTGGAGGCTCTGTCGCGGTGGAGATAGTCCAGTTGGGCATCTTGTCAAATGAAATGATAAAACTGTGAACACTGAAAAGTACCCTCAGATTTTAATCCACCAAGCAGTAACATCTCAAAAACTACTGATTAGAAATAGCTTCATATTTCATCATAACAGTGATACACAAACAAACTGGCAATGCAGTAAAAGCATGGATATCACTCAGCCTCGCCAGAGCCCAGACCTCAACATCACTGAAGCAGTGTGAGATCTATCTGACAGAGAACAGAAGAAAAGGCAGCAAACATCCAAAGAAGAGCTCTGAATATCTCAAAAAAATAAATAAAAAAGTTTCGTCTCACTCCCATTTCTTCTTGTTGCACGTTGAAGCTTGACTTGGAACCTTGTTAAGATCCAACCATGCACAATATGATTTTTTTGCCATTTTTCAAGTGGACTTAAACTTTTGATCGGGACTCTATGAATATGGAGCTGCCAGGCAGGACCAAAAGAGGAAGACCACAGAGGAAATTCAGGGCTGTAGTGAAGGAAGACATGCAGAAGGCTGTACGACAGAGGTGGATGCTAGAGATGGGGTGAAATGCAGGAAGATCTGTTGCGCCAACCCCTCAAGGGAACAGCAGCAAGAAGAAAAACCCACATATAAGTTGAATGTAATCTTTTGACTCTGTTGTGGAGAACATAAAGGTTTTCTTTAAATACTAGTGCGATGCAAATATCAGTATCGATCTGATACCAAGTAAATACAGGGCCAGTATTGCTGATGCAGCTTATGTAGGGGAGAGCAGTGTGTCTTGATTTATGACATGAATCATCATCAATTAGCAAATTCTGAACACATTTTACTCCCTACTAAATCATTGTCATTTTCTTTCAACTTCACAGATTAATTAGTTAACAGAACAAAACCCACCTTTCAGCTTTTTCGTGTATTTTGAAACTTGTTTTTTGTTTTTTAACGTGACTGTCTCCTATTTTGGTCAACGCCTGCCATTTAAATGCTTCTTAGGCTATAAATAAAATGGACCTAACAGTCAACACAAAAGGGCTCAGGAATTTTTCAGAATTCATGTCTGAGGTGTAGTTTTTCATTTCCAATAAAATAAAGTATTTAACACAATTCAGTGGGCTGAATATATTATTTGAATGTCTGAATATAGTCTATTGTTAATCAGTTAGCAAACCTAACAGCCAAGACGACCAATAACACTTTATTTTTATAATTAGTTAATGTCAAAGTGACTGCATGAGTGGAGCAGCGATTGCCCAGGCATGTTTCTTTTTTGATGAACCTTAGAGGACAGAAATAAACTAAAGTATGAATCCTGTGGCACTCCATATTTGGCTTAATCTACCCACCTCTACTAAATGCTTGATAAAGACTCGTAAAGAGAGATAATTTGATCAATTAAAATACAAAGAGAAAAATAAAAATAATAAAAATAAAATTAAATATAAACAAATGAAAGTCTAATTGTATTGTATTATCAAAAGAGCGTTTTTTGTAAATTGCATAAGCCAGACATGCGCAGATGTGATTATTATAGCTCCTCCTCCTGTCAGTGACGTGTAGTTCCATTCTCCTGAGCTGCGAGCTTTCTTAACTGCGACATTGGATCAACATGGCGAGCACCGTGGCGAACAAGTGTCTCAGTCCTCTGGCTTTCCTCACCAGGAGGCTCTCCGCTCCTGAGTTCATCACTCAGTGTTGCTATCACAAGAAGGTAAGTGGTCCAGTCTGTAGCTTCTCTTTAACGGGGAGCTCGGCTTACAGCGTCGCAGCTTGTTGGTTCATGTTTACTCCTACTGAAAGCATCCTGGAGTATATCAGCTAACTGATCTACTAAACACGAGCAACCACGACTCTGTAAGATCTTTTTGCTCGGGCATTTTGTTGACAACCATAGGACGGTGGCTTATATTTAGCTGGCTGCACAAATGTTTCAAGTTACATCAGACTGCCTTTACGCTGGTTATCTCAAACCCTTCACCTCCATGATGCTAGCCCGTTAAAATGAACAAATGTATTGTTTCATTGTAGCTAATTAGCTTACTGAAGGCTGGAATAACGTCACTAATCTGCAACCAGCTGTCCACTGCCACAGTTTTAACCATATCCGATTGATGCGCTTTAAAGGGTGGCAGTATGTTGTGCTAGAGTCAGGTAAATGTTATGTGATACCTGTGAAGGTGTACTGATGCAACAGGAGGTTAACCGGGTCATGGCAGCCATAACTGTGATGTATTTATGTTTAGCTGGATGTTTTTGGGTGATTGTGGAGGTTTAGACATTATATGCCTTTTATTAAAATTATTTCTTGGATAAGAGGTCATGTTTTAGCCATCAGCTGAGGAATCTGGCTTTAAACCTTTAATTTCTGATGAAAAATGCAAAAGGTTTTGCGATGCTCGGCCACTTCACACTGTCTTGGTCAGAGTGACTCAGCAAGAAATAGAGTAGGGGGGCTGAAGGACAGAGTTTGCACTGTGTAGACCGTGAAATCCTGTCCTAATCTGCTCATGCCAGTGTCAGTTATGCAAGTGAGTCAAGTTGTAGTTGTGTAACAAGGATGCCAAGACTTGTACACATTCTTTTTACCATTGTATCTGAATGTAGATGGCATTTCCTTCCTGCAAATATGTGATTGTTGAATTCTGACAGCAACAGGAAGAGTGCATTTGGCCTGATGCTCCTTTTCCCCTCTCTGTTGTCTGAAGGTGGTGGATCATTATGAGAACCCCAGAAATGTGGGCTCGCTGGACAAAAACTCCAAGAATGTTGGAACTGGTTTGGTGGGTGCCCCGGCCTGTGGGGATGTAATGAAGCTTCAGGTATGTTTGTTACAAAGTGTGTGTGAATTAAAGGCTTTTATTTTTGTTAGTTTAGTAGGGATACATTTTTAAGAATGGGAGAGATTAAGATTGTTTTTTTTTTTTTGGTCACATGAGTAACAGTCAAAACTTTTCTCAGATTGAGGTGGATGACCTGGGGAAGATTGTGAATGCCAGGTTCAAAACTTTTGGCTGTGGTTCTGCCATCGCCTCAAGCTCTCTGGCCACCGAGTGGGTGAAAGGCAAATCTGTGAGTGAACACATTACAGACCTGCATCTCAGCTCCTTTGAATGTTTAATCTATTAAATATTTGGCGTATTCTGCTCCGCTCATGGCTGTGTGTGGGCTTTTATTTTCAGGTGGACGAAGCTTTGAAGATAAAGAACACAGACATCGCCAAGGAGCTCAGTCTTCCTCCTGTTAAGCTTCACTGCTCCAGTAAGTTTTCTTTTAATACGTCAAGGCTCTTCTTTTTCTTTTTTCCAAACTTCTCTGCACATGTGCACATTTAACCTCCAATTATTTCCTGTTCAGTGCTTGCCGAAGATGCCATCAAGGCAGCCCTTGCTGACTATCGTCTCAAGCAACAAGATGACCAGCAGGAGGCAGTCGGAGCCAGCAATTAAATGGAGCGCTCACAGCTTTGTGCTGGGCCCGGTTTGGCTCCCTGCTGCCAAGATGAGAAATAGTCTAGCGTCAACACCTCACTTTCCTGCGGCAATGATGACGAGTCCACCACCTTTCAACCCTCTGTAGCAGTGTTACACCAGGCTGTTTTTATTAGTCTGCGATCCTCTAACCGTGTATACTGTATCTTTTAGCCTGTCACGTAAACGCACAATATAAGCACTGTTTTGGGTTGTTGGTACAGAGATGAGCCTTATTTTGGAAATTGCTTTGTGCAGGTGGAGTGTTTTTTATTTTGAAAGGTGTGATGGAGGTATGGATGAAAACTAAAAGCTGTTTATACCCTCTGCACTCTAAACGCACTGACCTGTTGATTAAGCAAAGTGGCTTGAACCAAAGAAAGGGGGTCCAGTAGTTTCAAATGCAACTTATATTTACAAATGCTTCTTTAAAAGTCTGTAAATAAAATTATCCCTAATCGTACTTTTTGAATCCTGTTTATTATTTAAACATTATTTGACCCTCCATCTACAGAAAAATACAGGCATAACTAATGAGGTTATTCTTAATTCTCTTTAAATAAGTCGTGCTTGTGATCCATTTGAGTAAGCTGCACATAGACACAGAGCCTGCAAATACGCCCGTGCACTTCCTGCTACAATAACGCACCTGAAAAAGCTCTGCAGCTGAGATCCGCTGCAGCCAAAACACACCAGATTGTGGTTTTATACACTTGACAAATCCTGACTGTGCTTCGCTTTATCTCAGTGTCTCAGCTTCTCTCTCCCTCACACCCGCTTTCTATTTCTCTGACTTACGTGCACACAATTTTGAAAAGCGCTTTTGCAGAACACAGCGACGTTCAACATCATCTGCACTCACTAGCTTTATTGGGCTGTTACATGAAGACCCGACATGCCGTCCGATTGCCGTTGTGATTAATTTGGAGGCTTTTCACAGAGGCGGCTGCGTTGGAGTCCCACTGAGATGTGTACGGGCCCACATGTTTAAGCGGTCCAGCGTGTGATGTACAGTAATAAAACCAGTCAGACGGGCTCCGTAAAAGTATGGAATCCTAAGCGTGCACCTTAAAAAGAGGAAAAATTTCAAACTCCACAGTTTTACTCTTGGAGTCTGCTGGAGTAGCTTTACATGAGTCGCAGGTCAAAAAAATCATACTGGTTTTTTTTTTTGTTTTTTTTGTTTTTTTTTTTAAAAAGAGCACTGCCTCAATGCATCTACTTCCTGAAACAAGCCATTATCAGGAATGTGTACCCTGGTGATGTCACAGAGTGCTGATCTTTTGTTTCACAGCCATTACTTGTACATACGCTGAACTTTTTATTTGAAACTCCGGACATGTTTAATATAAAAGTCCACCCTACTGTAGCAGTGTATATATGACAGAAAATGGGGAAAAGCATAACAGGTTCATATTAAAAATTCAAAAACGGAACTGAGTCCTAGTTGTCCAGTTTTGTTTTTTTGTTTTTGTTTTTTTGCATAGAAGCGCAGAGTAATTGGGACCACACCACCTACTGTTACCAGCAGAGATGTTTAAATTCAAACACAGGAACACAAAAAATACTAACACTATTTGTGTACTGTGAAACTTGTACAAAGGTGCATAAAGAGAGTATCATGTATCATCTTCAACTCTGCCTGCTGTATCTTTAGTAACTTCTCTGCATTTCCTCAAATAAAATCCTGCAGAAATCTTTGGTTTTCTGCACAAATGTGATTTCTTAGAAGGCAGTTTTCTCTCCTGCGATGAGCTGAAGTGTAGCAGAGTCATTGTGAATGTGCAGAGAGGAGGGCCGCAGACTCCTGCCCGTCAAAGGCTCTTGTGAATCAACTTCCTCTGACCGAGGCAGCTCAGGAGGACTCGGCTCTGAGCTGCCCTCTGTGGTGGTGGCCTCACTGTCGGAAAGCTCGCTCGGCTCATTTTCCTCTGGGAGACTTGGGAGCTGATGGTCTAGGATGCTGTCATCTGCTTTTGAGCTGTCCTCGGGACTGTGGTCTGCTACTTTCTGACTGGGATCGCTTCTCTCTGCAGCATCAACAGATTTATTTGGAGCGCGCAGGCTCTTGGCAGCCCTCATAATGTCAGCCTGGAGCTGCTTGTGAGAGTCCACTGGCTCGCTTTCTTGCCCCGGGGAAGCTTTTTCTTGAACTTCGTTAAAGGGTTTAGCACCTCCACTTTTGTCCCTGTCATCCACATACATCTTTGAGGGGAAGGAGGAAGGATAGTAAGCGTTGACTTTGCGTCTGTGGCTCATGAAAACTGCCCCGCAGATGATAAGGAAGACGAGAAGGATGAGACTGGCTGCAACGAGGATGAGGAGCATGTTCTCATTAAGAAAGTTCACAAGCTGATTCAGAAAGTCAGTTTCCTCCTGGGCTGTGTTGGCAGGTGCGGTCTGGTACTCTGTGGAGACATTGGTAATAGGCAGATAGAAATTGAAGTAGTTGTTGTCTTCCTCATCTATGCTTCCCTCCAGAGTATCTGAGTAAGGCAGAGGTGTGGAGAGGCTGCTACTGATGCAAAGCACCACGCACAGACCAATGTGATGAAGGGCCATCAGGAGCGGCATTTCCCCTCGGAATCTGTAAATAACACTTAACATCAGTGACACACGTGAAGAGAATATGTGCTTTGTCTGTATTTGATTAACATCTTTTTTTCAGAAAAGTAAAATTAGTAGTGCTGCTCTTGAGACATTCAGTCTGCTTTACAACAAAAACAAAGATGGATGACTGAAATTCCACAGTTTACAAAGTACGAGAAGATCATGTTTTTTTTTAGTTATATTTATCTATCTTAATGTTCACTTGGTTGCACTGTTTTAAATGTCATGAGTAAAAGTTAGAGTAGAAAAGGCTCCCAGCTCTGGGTTAGTTGAAATTGCACTTTGAAAGAAATACATGTAAACTTATACTTATGCCTTATACGCTTATTGCCACTGTATTAGGCACACACTTTCAACTGCTTATCAATGCAAATTTCTAATCAGTTAGTCACATGGCAGCAACTTAGTGCATTGATCTGTTACAGTTCAAACCGAGCATCAGAATAAAAAAGAAAAGTGATTTAAGAGACTTTGTTGCTTGTGTCAGACAGGCTGGTCTTGATCTTCTCTAGGGTTTACAGAGAGTGGTCCAATAAAGCAAAGCTATCCAGTGAGCAGTTCTCTGGGTGAAAATGCCTTGTTAATCCCAGAAGTCAAAGGAGAATGGCCAGACTGCTTCAAACAGATAAGACGGCAACAATAAACTAAAATGACCACAACCGAGGTATGCAGAAGAGCATCTCTCTTGAAGCAGACTGACTACAGCAGCAGAGGACGACACCAGACAAGAAGACAAGCGTGGAAAACATTGTTTAGTCTGATGAAATCCAGGTGTTAAGGTCAGAATTTAGCATAAACTACATGAAAGCATGGATCCATCCTGCCTTGCATCAATGGCTTAGGCTGACGGCTTCTTGGCACACATTGGACCTAATAGTTCCAACTGAGAATCGTTTAAATGCAACAGCCTACCTGACTTTTGTTGCTGATTATCTCCATCCCTTTTATGCCCACATGCTCCCAGGAGGATAACGCACAGCTCAGATCATCTCAAATTGGTTTCTTAAACATGAGATTGAGTTCCCTGCACTCAAATACCCTCCACAGTCACCAGATCTTGATCTCGATGGGATGTGGTGGAATGGAAGATTCACATCACGGATGAGACACAGCTGCAGCAACTGTGTGCTGTCATGGTAATATGGACTAAAATCTCTGAGGAATGTTCCCAGCACCTTTTTGAATCTCTGCCATGAAAACCCTGAAGTGCATCCAACCCAGTACTAGCAATGTGTATCTAAAGAAGTGACCATAGAATTATATCTAAAGCAAATTAACCAAATCTCTACAAATTAAAATTTTCACTACAACATTTTACATATTAGAATAAATTATATTGAGCGTATCATTAACCCGAGAGGTGTTGATTTAGCAGGAAAACTTCCTGCTCAAATATAACCAAAAGTATCTTACATGGCTTTCTACAACAAGAAGCATAAATAGTATGTGTGTTTGCAACTTGATTAATTCAACCGTTTTTTAAGAACTTTGATCACACTAAGCTACGTGCTCAGTCTGTCTCCCAAATCTTTCTGCGCCATCTGTGTGCAAGCTGCAAGACATGAAAGTCTGGGAAACGGGTTCTGATGTTGTTGTTTCTTTCTTTTTTCCCAAATCAATCACCCTGCTCACCCTGGACCTAATATACACTGACACAGTAACACACACAGAAGGAGGTCACAAGCACACACAAATCTTCACTCAGCAGATTTAACAAGTGCGACTATTTTATTTGCAAACGTAATGTCTAAAACTTTTAATATCTAAATCTGAACATTGTCTCTACTTTTTTATTATCATGTTCCTAATTCCTGAGTTTGAATCCTTCTATCATGATGCTGTCAAACAAGATGTCAAGATGCTGTAATTGAATTTTAAGGACAAAACCTAATGAAATGACACATTTGACTCACCATCCACTGCAGAAGAAGAGCTGTCTGCTGAAATGCCCTCAGAATGAGGAGGATGAGACTGGAAAAAAGTGAACTTAGCACAGCAAAGAGCGGCGAATGCTCGGTGAAGCACGCCCCCTCCGCGAGTTTCAGGTTTCAGTGTGGAGGTTTGTCTGGGTATTTAAAAAAAAAAAAATGCAGTTTACCATGAGGAGAAATCCCTCCTTCTGCCTCTCCACTGTTCTCCTCCCCCTCCAGTTTCCCCGAGAGTGTCTGAGCTCTCCGGCCTGCACACAGATTGTTCTTGTTATGTGGGAGTTTATAATGTGCTGTGGGGGCAGGGACCTCTTCTCCACTCTGATGTTTGGCTCAGTGGATGTGGAAAGCCAATTCCACAAAACAAAATTAATTCTTAAGAGCTATAAAAGCATCACAAATAAATAAACCCTCTAAAAATAAAACAGAGCCTCTGACTGACAGCCCTTCCTTCGTTTTACCCCCTTAGTCCCTCACACTGATGAATAACGGCAAACCTCTGGGGCTAAAAAAAGAGTCAGAGAGCAGCTTGTATGAGTGATCTGCCAATGCAGGAAAAGGTTAATGGTTCCTGTGTGGACAGCAAAGAGAAGGGGGAAGGTAAAGGCCACATGCTGGAGACTGTTAGAAACAATGTGGAGCATTTTATCCAGAGACGAGCAATTAAAGCGTGTGTGTGTGTGTGTGTATGTGTGTGAGACCACTTAAGGGAGAGAGTGTGACTTTGTTTGAGTGATTGCATTTTTCTTGCATGTCTGTTTTGCTTTTGATTGCTCACGACAAACGTAGCTTTATATGGTCATGAGGAGCGTGCGATGGGTTCCTGCATCCTCCAGGTTTACATTTGCCTCAGCTCTGTTGATAGTCACCGACGTCTGTAAATGTCGGGGGAAAATTTAAAAAGAGAGAGAAAAAAATGTGGTCTCATGGCCCTAATATGTATTCAGGGAATTGTTTTCTTTTCTCAGGAAAGGAAGTGAAATTGAGATCCAGTCAGGAGCAGGAAAAAAGCTTTTTTTGTGAGGGCTTTCATAAACGAGGGCACTGACGGAGATCACAGAAAGTTTATTTCTATTTTGACTGTTTAGAAATTTACAGACAGTTTTTTTTTTTAATTAAAAAGGCTACTTTTAATGTTGAAAATATTCATAACACTAAGCACAATATGGATTGCAAGGCATAATCGTTTTGAGGAAATCTTTCAGATAAGTTCCCCAAACTTTGGTTGTCATGAGAGAACCACAGAATATGTTTAACTTCTACACTGAGAAGTGATCAGTTCTAAGTTTGCAGAAATGTTTTATTCTTTTTTTCATTATGACTCTTAACCTGAAGAGTTACTAAAATATTAAAGTTAACAAAGACATTTATTTAATAAATTATCAGAAAGTAGATCTCTTCACACACACTTAAACAACATGAAATTAGTTTTGTGCATTGTGATGACCCCCATGTCGGTTTGTTTTTATAGGTCATGTGATACTCAGGTGGACCGAAGGTGGCCTAGTCGGGTGACCCTATTTTCTTACAGGCTTGCAGGGAGTCCATACAGAAGAGGAGAGGACAGGAGACACAAAGAGTCACCAGGACTGCTCCTTATATGCCACAATCAGCCCCTGATGAATGAAAACCCTACAACTAAGCCATGTTAGCTCCATGCCAGGGTCACATGACCTACCAAGACAAACTGACAAGAGGGTCATTACATCATCAAGCGTTCAACCATCTATGTATCTGTTCATCTTTTGGTGTGAATTACACAAAATTGGTGGTATCCATCTCTTGTTTTTTCTCTTATCTCACTTTTTTTATTTAATATAATGGTGCTAGATATTAAAATTATGGTGCTCACAGCTTCAAAAACTGTCTTTGAAACCTCCCTGGCTCTTATCAATCATAACAACCCACTTATGGAAAATAAATCCACCATAACGAGCAGTTTTGTGTGGTTACATTTTCTTTTTTCTAAAGTGCACCAGCCAATTGCATCACTTTGCAGATGGAAGTGTGCCACTGCACAACGACGTTGTGACAGGATGTAAACACGGATTGTTTCCCCCTTAGCTGAGGTGTGATATTAGCTTTTGACTGGCTGATGCAGTTAGGTTGAAAAGACATAGTTCCTGCATAAAACTGCTCACAACACCATTTGAGGATGATTTCTTGAAAAAAGAAATTTGCAATGAGTAGCAGAAGTCAGTTGTAACCTGGTTCTGGTATATTCAAGACAAGGAAGGCAACGCTACAGTAAATATCTGCAAACACCGGCACATCAGGTGGACAAAGAGCACTACAGGCCAGCAGAACAACATGTAAATTTGACTTGAGGCTGAACTGTCCCTTTAAGCGTTCAGCCACCTGGATAGTTCTTGTAAACTGAACAGTGTCTGAACAGAGCAATAATATCCCTTTGCACAGCAAGTCTTCCTGTCCCCTGTCGTAAAGTGAAATACCAGCAGGGCTCAGCTCCGGATGAAAAAAAAACAAAAAACAAACTTTGATCACTCTTCAAAGTCATGCTAAAGTCATGCAAAAAACACAGACCTTGTCAAATACCACATGCAGTTACAGGCACTTGCACATGAAACCGTGAATGTTTGTCTGTTTGTGGTTTTTCTCTTCCTCCACTGAAATACGGCAGGTACTGAAGCAAAACCAGTAATATCAAAGGGGAAGCAGGAGTTTATTCAAAAAGCAGCTATTTCCATGCTGACTGATAGCAAACAGATGAAAGCATAGTAAAATCCATCTACACGTAGCGATCATTCTCTGGAAGGAAGCTGCTGAGAGTCAGATTATCTCCCACCTCGTCATCGCTGTCTTCAGCCCTTGGCATCACCAAGACGCCATTGGGCACCGGATTGTGCTGTCTCGTATAGTTGTAACTCCTCTCGGGCAGCAGAGCAGAAATGCACATCATTTCCGTTTCCTTTTGAGGTTTGCGCTTGCGCTTCCTCGATGACAGTTTGGCGCAGAGGACAATGGTAGTAAAGATAAAGATTGTGCACACCAAAGCCAAGCAGGCGATGACAATGAGGCACTGCTTCACCACATTCTGGGTCAAGCAGGGTTGAACCTCGGTGCTGGGGGTTGATTTTGAGATTTCACCGTGTGGTGATTTAGTAGCTGGGACTGGCTTAGTTATTGGATGTGGTAACACCGTGGGCCTACGGGGGAACGGGATTATTGCAATGGTGGAGTTGGGAGATTCAGTTGACGTAGAGGTAGCATTTGACTGTGTGGAGATAGAAGAACTCGAGGCAGAAACGGACTGAGTTGCAGATGAAATCTCAGGGCTGGTTTTCAGTGTCTTGGCTGTTGTGGGGGGCAAAGAGGTGGACACCTGTGGCACACGTGTTGTCTCTGAGATCGACTCTGCCGTCAATGGGCTTGCAGTAGAAACTGAAAGGCTGCTGAGGTTCTGAGTGCCTGGAGCTGCAGTAGATTTCTCAGAAGAGAAAGTGGATGGTAACACTGATGTCATTTCAGACTCAGTGATGGATGTGGGCTGTGGAGAAGACACAGCTGCTGTTGATGAGAATGTTGCAGGAGCAGTGGTGTCTGGCGCTGTGGTTGACTGTGGATGGGACCCGTCCTCTGCATGTGTTGTTGTTTCTTTCATGGTCACTTGGTGGGAGGGTTGAGTTTCAATCAAAGCTGTGGAGGTATGAAGTAACTGCGGAGCGGAGCTGCTTGTGACTGCTGCTGCAGGGCTTGTAGGAATCAAAGTGACTACACTGTCACTGGAGCTTTTAGTTTTGTTACTGATAGCTGCCGCGCTAGTTTCCACTGTGGTTACCACTGTGCTCTGTGCCGCTGCAGAAACGGTAGTAGCTGCAGGTCTGTGAGTTGTTCCCCACACTGCAGGGTGTGAATCTGTTTTATTGTGAAACGCAAGTGCAGTTGTCAGCTGGGCGCTTGTCTTGTTGGGCTCAACAGTGTAGGTAGAACCACTGGTTTCTGGGGTGGAAGCAGCCACGATGAATATTCCCCATAAAAAGGCTGGAAATGTCTTCATGGCGAGGAGTGTCATAGCTGCGTTAAACTAAATCTGAAATTGCAGAATGAGTTAAAAGTTTAAAAAAAAAAAAAAAGATACATGGAAAAAAGATACATGGGAGGAAAAATCATTGTGTCAAGTGTACCAGTTACATCGTGTGATGAGGCAATCATGTGTCTGTCACCACACCCTTTGCTTGAAGTTCACACCAAAACTCAAAAGTATAGCACTGAATATTAAATGTGAAAACTTTTAAGCAGACTGGCAGGGGATTCACATTTTGTATTTTCAGTCAGAGAAAATTCTAATCTTTAAAAAACAAAAACAAAAAAACAAACCAAAATGTAAAATATGTAGAGAGAAATAAAATCTGATAAATCGGACTCCTGTGCCAGAACTTATCTGGCACCATTAAACATAACGAGATAAGCGGTAGATCCTTAAGTCAGAAAAGTTTAACCACAGCAGTGGACGTGTCTTACCTGTCTGCAGGTGGAACAGAGCACGGGTGAGGACGAAAAGTGATAAAAGTTCAGCTCATTTCAGCCACTCTCAGAGGACAGTCTCGCAGTACTGACTGTAGGTGCTTGACAGAAAGAAGAGAATAAAAGAAAACAGGAAATGTTCACACTTTTTTTTTTTTTTGAAAAACCCAACACGGCACTATGTAATGTTTTCAGATACAGACAGTTCCTTTTGAAGCACACAGCTTAAGCTTGCATCAGCCAGGAGGCAAACCGTTTCACAACCTTGTTTCGTTTTTATCATTTTTATAAAAAATAACATCTGAAGACATAACCAAGTCCTGTCAGCTATAATCGGGTATGTAGCAGAAGATCTGTCTTACCTTTCTGATGGAAAGCTCAGAATGGATCAGTTGTTGCTCTTTGGCCAGTCTGATTACTACTTCATCTAACGTAACAGGAAGTACTCAGTTCTGCAAACTGCTCAGATGCTTCCCCCATGTCACCCTATGGTCACATTTCTGTCTAAGATTTAAAGCTACATGTCATGCGCATATCATGGTTAACCACAGCGACAGGACACACAGTTACATATAAACGTATATACGATGGATGGATCGTGTGTAATAGACGGATACCTGATTTGGTGTCTTATGAATTGAAAGCCTGTCACCTTGTAACAGTCACCTCACAAGAAGCTTGGACACCCACATTTGCACGCTGGGGAAACTGAAATGCTCATCTTCTGTGGAAATGATAACCGTCACTTCCTGTACTGGTGAGTCACACTGAGATGTGGCTACAAAAAAAGCAAAACGCAAGCTTTAAAAGACAGTGACACAAAAATGAGATTTTTTTTTGTTCCGTTGCCAAGAAGTGAACAAAACAAACAAACAAACAAACACACACACACACAGACACACACACACACACACACACACACACAAAACTACCAAATTGAAAAACTGACAACATAGATCTATACAGATCATGCAACGAAGCTCTTTATCTAAAACATTGAGCAGTTAGATGATTACATGTGGCTTAAAATAATCCATCAATATTGGCTAAATCTCACTGTCAATATCTACAGTTTGTCTTCTATTATTGTATAGTGGATATTTATAGTTAGGTGCCAGTGCTGTCAGATATTGTTAACCTGCTTTAGATGAGAAAATTCACTGAGTAAAACTGTAACTGCATACAGACTTTTTTCTTGTTGGATTTTTGGAAGAAATATTAAGACTAAAGAATACAGCTGTGCAGCTGTATCTTCTAGATCAGACTCAAAATTGTCCAATCATGGCCATACACTGTACTTATGTAGTGCCTTTTCGACTTAATACAAACACGTCTAATTGCTGAGGAAACTTCGACATGCACACTACGGGAGCCTTCTGATCAGCTGCTCCTGAGCAGCAGCTGTCTGAAGTGTAGCACCATGCTTTTAACCAGTGCTTTATTTTATTTATTAATTTTTTTCTGGAGCCAACAGTGATCATACCAGGTGTGTTTAAAGAAAAAAGAAAATCCTGGAAATCAGTCCAAAAAAACTAAAAAAAAAACCCTAGTTTTTTATCTGGCTGATGCCTCCTTAATAGTCACCTCTGGACCATTTTAAGTGTCCGTACTGTTTTTGCCCCTATGCATACGTTATGGGCCTCTTGTACCCGTGCCTCTTCATAATGGTAAGCCTCCAGCTTTACTAACAAGAAGTGGCCAAAGCCGCAGAAAGGCAGATTTGGAAAGTAGGTTTAAGGTGGTTTTGTTGTGGATGAAAAAAGCTCACTTCCTGAGCACAATGGTGGGCTGGTCTGCACAACAACTAAGGTTGTTTCCTTCTGAATGCCCTGCCCTCCACTCAGGGCGCACTGACAGCCAGTGTTGAAATTCACAGTGCATGACCCTGTTAATTGTATTAAAAGATGATGCGTATGCTCTTGACCTTACTCCTTGTTCCTGGAAATGCTGGACTCTTCAAAGTTACAGTTGGAGAAACTGGGGTCAGTTTGAAATAAACAAGTTTGTTGCCGTCTAGAGAAATGACCTTCAAATTGAAATCAGTTAAGGTTTCTGATTTGTATGGGAATTATTCTCATTTCCAGAACTTTTTAATCACACCGCATATTTAGACATAGGGTGGATGCTAAATAAAGCAAGCACCATCCAAAAGCTCAATTAATTAACAATTAATTAACTCAAAGTAATAGACTGATTAACCACAATAATTTCACTCACTCACAGTCTAAACCACACAGCAGGCCATAATATTACAACTATAACTCCAGTAATGGCAGCACCAGCACAGTCAGAGGTTCAGTGACTCACAGACAGCGGTTTTACGTGCAAATATGTGAGGAATGACTCGCTTTTGAAGTGAGCCACAAATGGCCATTAAAGAAACTGCGAATCACCTCCAAAGTCGCAATTCAAGCTTGTGTGTCCATGTGCATAGATATTTGGCCATGCAGTGTGAAGGACTCCAGGTATACAACATACGCAGATGTGCAAAAACCCAGCATTAGCTCACAATGGCTCTTTGTGGATGATGTTGTGCACAGAGCTAATGCTGATTGGTTGAAAATTGGGCCTGAACAGTTAAGGGAGAACCACTGGAGTTAACCACTGAGGAGAGGCACAAAAACCATTTAAAAAAAGACGAAGAAAAGACCATACAGGGCCTGCAGTGGACACATTTAGTTATCTTTAACACTCAGTTTCACTTGAGCTCTTTGCAAGTTTGAACTTCAGTCGTCTGAGTGATGGACCAACAACAGCACAAACACAAATAGCTCACAGTCCAGTTGGTCCACCTCACTTTTTTTGCCCCCTGCTGACAGTAAACATGTTGACAATGGTCCACAGAGCTGCGTGTTGGCTCTGCACAGAACTAACCCATAACTGTCCCTGCCCCTTTATACTAAAACAGTTGATCGCAAACATTTCTTCTGACATTCCCCATCTTTACAAGGGTCAAGGTATTTAAAGTCAACACTACAGCAAAACCAAATTCTTAATTTTCCCTTTAAAAAATCATTTTAGCTCAGCTTAGCATAGGTTAGTCCTCCACTTCTCCCCTGTGGAGGCTCTGTGCTCTGCCCTCATAGTTTGAGAACCTCTGTTCTGAAAGCAGAGCCCAAAGTTGGAGCAGGAATCTAGTCCCTCTTCAGACCACTTCACAGGTTACTTTAGATTTAGAAAAAACATAGCCTGACCTTTTCTTTAAAGCATCACAGTGCCAAGGGGCCTCCTGGATTATCATTATTGGTCTATTTACACATTAGAGAATTGTAATAAAGGTGCTGGTCAGCTCAGAGTACAGGTTAAATGATCTTGTATACTGTAGGCTGCACTATTCAAGGTCACGGGGGCCCACAGGCCATTGTAGTGCTAGCACTGGTACCAAGCCTGGATAAATAGGAAGGGCATCCTCCATTAGACTTCCATTGAGTATCAGCTGAGGCCTACAATAACAATGACCACCAATGATACTGCTGTGCTAGTGGAAGCTGTGCTACTGTTGACTAAAAACAAAGGAGGAGAGGAAGAAGGTATGCATGGAGGCAGCGAGAGAGGAGGGAAGACAGGAGTGTGGAGGCGAGAGTGATTTGAAATGTAGGGACTGCAAACGACACAGAATATAGATCCGCCAGGCAGGAGGAGAAGAAGACCACAGAAAAGATTCATGTACATGGTGAAGGACGACATGTAGAGGACTGGAGCGAGGGGGAACAGATGGAAGCAGCCAAAGGAAGATGATTTCAGCCAAGTAACAACACATTTGAATGTAAAATGTTGTGAAATAACTACAGCTGTCACAAGCAAAATGGAATCTGGCAACCTTGTGAGATTACCTTGATCTTGTAAACCTGAGATGTAGGAAAGTGGTAGAAATGCTAAATAGTATCACACTTACAGCAGTCATCAAATGTCCTTCTTGCCAACAGTGACTGATGCGCAGTGCGTCTCCAGATGAGGCCTGTCAAACTACCCTGAAATGCTACGCTTAATTTTTCAGTGTGAGAACTTGAATCAGACAGCATGATGGGTTTGGATTGACGCACCAAAAAGATAAGAATAAACGGAGGCAGGTGGAGGGTTCCCATGTGTAAAATCTTTATTATGTGCACAGAACTGTTCGTCAGGGGGAGGGGTTTGAGTGAAACACGAGCTGGGTGAGTGGTCCCTTCCCAACACCAATATACACTGGAGAGGGCAACCTTTGACCCTTGACAGTGACGAGAGGCACCACTACATTTGCACAACATTTACACCAGAGAGATGCACCCCTCCCACCCCTCTCCCTCGATTAAAACCCCAGTTAAATTTAAAGCCCAGAAGATCAGGAATAAAATGTTTTTTTAAGAAGGGATTCTTTCACATTCATAAATCTGATGGATTATCATTGAGCAAACTGATGGGTGGAAGAAGCATATACTGTTTAAAAAACAAAACAAAAAAACAATCCAGGTTGGCTATATCATTCTACCAGGCTGTGACTGGAATGTACAACAGGAGAAAGAAAACAAAATGTAAAAGCAGTGCATGAAATGGCACACAATCCATATTTGGCAACACAAAAATGAACAATGGAAATACTGATGCTACATACAGTTGTAGAGTACAAACGTTACATAAGAACCACAATTTGAAAAAAATAAAACAAACAAAAAAACAAAGGAAATAAAAGAAAATTAAGACTGTTCCTTCAACAAAAATGTCTTTGCTTCAGATGTGAACACGGGCTGCGAGAGTTTTTCCTTTTCCCGCCGTGCTGTCGGGGCGAAATGTGAGACAGAAGGCTTTGATGAGGAAAGATAAAAAGTTCATCTTGGAATGTGGGCTTGGAATCGTCACGGGGACGACGCCAAGCTCGATGAAGCCGAATCTGTTGAATTTGGCCGTGGCTGACCCCATCTGGTTGGTTCTCTCCCTAAAAACGACGAGCGGTCCTGGGAAGGGGCCGCGTCTTACATGGCGACCTTTGCGACCTGCTCTTCCAGTCTGGCGATGCGACGGTCCTGAAGGATGACGCGGTCCCTGAGTGACTTGAACTCTCGGAGCACCTCTTCCAGCTTGTCTTCCATTTTCTGGTCAAAAAACACAGAGCGAGTTAGCTCCATGAAGCCATTTAAAAACGTCGTTTATCATTTTAAACATTTAAACAACTTTTTGGAAACAGTGATTTTTATTTCTTGACTTCAGGCAATAGAGACCCTGCAGCAGTTAACATTTTCCTTTGCTGTTACACTCAATTGTGACTCCAACACCCGAGTATGTGCTGATCCATAATTTTAGTGAATTGTTCCAACCATAATAATTACTGGGATCGGAGAATTGAAAAGTCAGCTAAAAGAGGGAGCAGTAATGAGACGACGTTACACAACACAGATTCGGCTTTTCAGTCCCGACACTCACTACTGAGGATTGTGGAGAAGCGTGCTTCTGGACAGTCGGGACATTTTCCGCTTTTGTGGCCGGCTTGCTCTCCAGGACATTCGTCTTGACCACTTTCAGGTCCCGGTTCTTTGTGGAGACGTAGCCATCTTTCAGTGAGATCAGGATGGGCCCACCGTTCTTGCCCGCAAACCACCCCTCCGCCTCCAGGGAGGGATCAGGGCCGGCCGTGTCTGGGTACAGGTCGTCCTGGAAAAGATCCGACTGGGCAGGTGCAGATGATACAGGGAGAGAAAAAAACAAAAACAAATGTTGAGGTGTAAAAGAAGTTAGAGGACCTGGTCTTTAGAGCAGCAAAGGAAGCACAGCAGGCAGGTAAAGCTATATAAACAGACTTACCTTACGTGGGACTGTCATGATGATTGGTTCACATTTTCTCTCGTGTAATTTGTAAAACCTACAGAGAAAGTTAATATTAGACAAGAATACGAGCTGTCAGAGGAGCAAAAATATCAAAAGAATTCCTACTTCTAGTTTCTAAAGCAGGGCCAGGGACTAAAATTGGCCTGACAAAGACTCCAATCCGGACAACTGGACAGCTTTAGAAAATATAAAGGGGGACATAAGCTTGGGACTTTTAACTGCATTTTCATAAGTTTTACAGCTTTTCCAACTGATAAAAGCCTTCCACATTGATGTAATATGAATGAATGCCAAAGCAATAGACATTTAAACATTTGAATAAAAAGATGTCACTATTATAGAAGTTTTTTTCCCCCCCTTATGGCTTTACAGTAAAAACAAAACAAAAACTTTCCATTATGTTAAATGAGTTTTACATGAAGTCTAAAGTGTGAATATTTTGAAACTGAACATCTGTGGATTGTTGGTCACATAAAATTAAATATTATCTGAAACACAGATTTGGTTGCTTTGGGCTTAGAGTGAAGTTTGGATTAAGCTAAAAATAGAGTTATGAATTTAACGCACTTGTTTTGCTGGCAGAAATAACCACCACATCTACATATACACACACACACACACACAAACACACTTTCTATGGTATACCACAACTACATTATTTATAAAAAAAATATTCTATGATTCCCTCAACTGTGAGTCACATCTCCTTGGGGACTTTCCACTTTGAGAATTACTGGTAATTTGGGGAGGCTGTGGCTCTGGAGGTAGAGCAGGTCGCCTATCAATCAGAAGGTCGGCGATTTGATCGCGTCTACATGTCGAGGAACCCCAAGCTGCCCCTGATACACGCATTGGAGCGCAAGTGCGTAAATGTTGGGTGAAACGGGATTAGCCTTAGAACAAAAAAAAAAAAAGCCCTTCTATGCATATGGGTGAATATGTAGAAAGAAGGTCCTTTGAGTGCTCAGTCGACTCACAGACTTGCTCGTCTCAATAAACACTCATCAGGCGAGCTGTAGTAAATTTTTGACAGAAAATAAAACTAATGATATTTCCTTCATATTTTTATTTTAGTTCATTTTTCCAATTTCAAAAAAGAATTACTTTAGCTTACTTTTTTAACATGTCTCATATTCCTTTTAATGAACTAAAATGGGTTTTCACATTGAATCGTAGTTTTTAGTTCATTTTTAGTTAACCTTGGACATCGAGTAGAAATATTATTACTGTACCTTGCTATTTCACATTTGTTGACATCCAGACCTCTTTTCGGCATGTACCCCATGCCCCTCTGGGGCTCCTTGGTGGAAAAGGTGTTGAGGTAGTGAACGAATGGTGCCTCATCAGTTATCTCAAAGTACCGAATGCTGCTGTCACCCTGAGGACACATTCACAGCTTAAAGTTACGTTTGTGAAAAGAGTGATGAAGGGTAATTCAAATAAAAAAAGAAAAAAGAAAAGCATTTGTAAATAAGAGGTTGATGTACCTTTCCACACAGGTAAACTATGTTGGTGTCGGGGTCATAGAAGGGCAGCAGGACTCCATTACTGGTGTCCATCTCTTGAACACATATTGGTTCATCCATGCTATCCTGGAAACATAAAATTCCTCCCATGTAGTGACAGCATAGTGTCGGATAACATTTACAGATCTAATAGATCTGCCCCTGTTAGACTTTGATTTGACTGCCCCCAGCTGGAGATGAGGTGTCATAGCCTCAGAGTACAGATAAATGCTCCTCCTGTACCAATCAGGACAGGAGAAACTGACGATGCCCCTGATATTTTGACTTGTATTATTGAACAGAAAGAAAAATTCCCTAACCTTAACATTACTTTAAAAGACAGGAGTGTCGTGAGGATAACAGTGTAATGTGATGTATCAGTGTGTTCAGTATTAAATGACTTCAGTGACATACAGTTTTCCAGAGGGCTAGCTGGCGCTCGCTCATGCGGCTGAATCCAGTGGTGAAAATGTTTCCATCTGCTAAAAAGATTGCTCTCATTGGCCGAGCTCCCTCGTGAGCTTTGTCCTTCTCCTTAAAACAGAAACACACTGGTCAGGTTTGGCGATCAATGCTTTGAAGTGAAGCGCTACAGCCCCCGAATCCCTCAGGGCTTTCACTTACCGCCACAATCTTTTTTTTACGAGGGTCAATGACGCGGACCTTCTTGTCCTTGCAGGCGGTGCAGAGCAGGCTGCCGTTGCGGCTCCAGCTGACACTAAAGATAACATCAGGGTGCATGTCCTCCAGGTTTATCATAGCCTCTCCTGTGCCCACATTCCAGATGATGATCTGATTGTCACACCCTAAAATGGACACGCACAGTGTGAGTGCACACGCCTCTTTGTCCGAGTTTATTTTCAGCACTTTACACCACACGGAGCAATGCAACGACGGTAGGGGGTCGAGATAATCGGTCAGATCTGGAGTTCAGCTGTGTGCAGAGGATGAGTTACCCATGCAGGCAGCATTACTGCACTTGGAGGGAATGGATTGTTCCAAAGCTTCAGGTAAAGGTTACCTGCGCTGAGAAGAACATTGCGTGCGGTGGGGTGCCAAGACACAATGCCAACCCTTTTAGAATGGCCCTCTAACACAACCACAGGCTCTGAAAGGGGAGATTCCAGCCCGTTCTCAGGTATCTGCCAGACCTACACCGGACAAAGAAAGTTAGAGAAAATCTGCTGAATAAAGATCTTTTCAAATAAATATTACACAGAAAGTAGTGCAAGTTTTACAGCGGTACATTAACTCCATTCTAGTTTATAACAACATCCTATTTTCTCTTATATTATACAGCACATAGTTCACAATACATCAACTGTAAAGGGCAACTGCACTTAAAGTACTGCTCTGTTAAATACTAAAGCATAAACCATAAAAACCCCAAGAAAAATCAAATGTCATGTTCTTACCATGACTGTGCAGTCCTCCGAGCTGCTAGCAATGACATGGTCATTATGAGGACACCACTCGATGTCCAACACTGGGCCTGTGTGACCACATACTGTCGGGTAGGCCTTGTCTATACGGCCAGTCTACAACACACAGCACAAGCTTATTATAAAGAGGTCAAAAAGTGTAAGCTAAGGCAGCGCAGTCAAGTCTAGCTAGCTGATAGGAGTTAAAAATAGGCAAAAATTGCCAACAGAAGCGATTCAGTCCTGTTGAATTTTAGTAGAAAACACATGTTCATTCACAAAAGTCTGTTTAATCACATTTAGTCCTTTACAACCTGTAAAAAGAGCACCTAACATTTCACGATGTTTTCCAAAGACTGAATTCATTTGTGGCCGAAGTGGAGGTGGTGACTTTGATATTCAGCTACAAAACAACTTGCTGCAGACGGGAGATCAGTTTAATGCTTTTTGGGTATTTACTTAAAATCTGATATCCAAGTGTCATTTCTGTCTTTTCCACATGACTCAAAGTAAAAGCACTTTACTCCAGATGTAGGACACTGAGCAGCGACTATAACCTAATCATCCAAGCAGCCTAAAATAATGTCAGAGCAGCTGTCTCTGTGTGGATTATGTGTTGACTGATACAGCTGTAACATGACACAAACTGAATGGCTTTAGAATCGTGCAAATTTAAACATTGATTATCTATGGTTTTTACTACAGATATGACGCCTCAGGCTAACAGCAGGGGCGCACTGAAGAGCCGGTATTCATGGTTAATTCACCACATGTTCTGAATGACAGAGTGTGCTGCAACACCCCCTGTGTCTCTGGGTAAGCTTTACACTCTCAGTGTCCAATTTTTGAACCAGGAACAGTTTTCTAAAAGATTTTTTTCCGACCTGACATTTAAAGCCACAATTTTTGCCTTTGATATTAAGACCAAAAACATTTGCAATGTCATTATGAAACACCTCAATCACATCATATCCATAAGTTCAAATGGGCCTTCAGCCGAGTTCCCAGCTGTGCTGGTCTGAGTATTTAAGAAACTGCTGGTCTACTAGGATTTTCCCTGTACAACTATCTCTTGGGTTTGCAGACAATGGGAAACTATCCAGTGAGCAGAATTTCTTTGGGTGGAAATATTTTGGTGATGTCAGCAGTTAAAAAATATATTAAAAAAATAATCTGTTAATATATAAGAGATCAAACCTTGAAGCAGATGTGCTACACCAGCAGAAGACCAAACCAGGTGTCACTCCTGTCAGCTCAAAACTAAACTAAAACAAAATGAACCCAATTTACACAGCTTCCACAAAGTTGGACAACAGAGTGGAAAAACAATTCTTGCTCTGATGAGTCTCAGTTCAGGTGATAGAGTTAAAATTCAATCTAAACAACATGGTGTGTGTGTGTGTGTGTGTGTGGGGGGGGGGGGGGGGGGGGGGGGGGGGGGGGGGGGGGGGGGGGGGGGGGGGGGGGGGGGGGGGGGGGGGGGGGGGGCGTAAAGGTACAGGAAACGTTTTCTTGGGAGACTTTGGGCCCCTTAGTACCAACTGACCATCATTGAAACTCCACAGCCTGCCTCAGTGTGCCCATCTTCTTTTGGCTCTTCCCAGCAGGATAACACACCATGTCACATATCTCAAATGGTCTCCACAGTCACCAGATCTCAACCCACCCTGCTTAAGGTGGTCCAAGATTCTCGTACTAGAGGGCGATCGTGGCTCAAGAGTTGGCAGTTCGTCTTGCAATCGGAAGGTTGCCGGTTCGAGCCCCGGCTCGGACAGTCTCGGTTGTTGTGTCCCCGGGCAAGACACTTCACCTACCGCCTACTGGTGTTGGCCAGAGGGGCCGATGGCGTGATGTGGCAGCCTCGCTTCTGTCAGTCTGCCCCAGGGCAGCTGTGGCTACAACTGTAGCTGCCTCCACCAGTGTGTGAATGTGAGAGTGAATGAATAGTGGAAGTGTAAAGCGCTTTGAGGGTCTCGAAAAGCGCTATATAAATGCAATCCATTATTACTAGTACCTAATAAAGTGGCCGGTGAGCATATCTAGTTATAGAACTTAAAATTTCTTTGATGTTGCACCCTGACAGGTGCTGCTTATATGCAAACATTCTCTCAGTAGATCAACAACTAATTGGTGGTCACTGAGATGCCCCCCCCCCCCAAAATCTTGTTTTTCTTGCAGTTATTAGTGGTGAACTCTGAAATGTAACAATTACATGCATTCTTATTCATGAGGTGCGTAAAGTATAACAGCTTTCACACTGTTGTTCAGTAGCTGTTTCTATCTATTCAGTGTTGCCGTGGTGTTAGCTTGTTTGGCCAGTTCTGAATATGAATTACCACTTGGATACTGTGAGCTGCATTTAAAGTGAAAAAACGCTGCACTATCATATCACATGAACATCATTTGAGGCACATTTTGTAACAAAATGATTTCCCACCACAGCGGAAGAAAGAACATCACAGATCACATCACACGACTGCACACTTCTATTCTCTCTTATATCATTTAAATGGATCTGCCCTCACAACTCTTTGACACCGATGGAAGCAAGGCATCTCACCTTTTGGAGAGGAAGTACAAGAAAAGCACCTCCCCCGCTGGCCTCTATGATGATGGCGACAAACTTGGGGTTGACGGCACAGAAGGAGCTATCCCACGTGACCCTGGACACGCGGATGTCATCGTAGCACTGGTCGTTCCTCACGGCCTGGCCGAACACGTGACGGAACTTGCTCTGTCGCACAACTCGCCGCATCATATCTGCAGAGAGGATGTCAGGGTTTTGTGCATTTTGCAGGCAAATGTTCTAATTAAATGACGACAATTTGCTACACAAGTGAAAACCAAGTGGCCTCTTGGTCTGCACAAATCTGACAATTACCTCAGATTTGTGCAGACCGGTAAACGCACTAAACCAAAGTTACCTCGGGGTAACTTTGGTTTAGTGCCAGCACAGACTCTCATCTCACATTATGCTCATTAACAGTGACTAAATTTGGTCCTGTGCATGCAGAGGAAACAAGTCAGCTCTACCTACTGGCAAATGCTATGAAGTTAAACCATAGAAGACACATCTTGCATGCCGAGTGTGACACGTACACATTGGATGGGTATATTAAAAACAACCCAAGGCGGTTCATTTCAAGTCTTAAACATGTACATACAAAACGTATTTTTAGGTCTATTGATTCAGATGCAGCAACGAAAGTTCAGCCCCGTCATCGCGGATGTTATATTTTTAAAGTGCTGCATCAGTTCCTGTGAGCACACCACAGATGGCCTGTTGTTGCTCCAAGATTCTGGATATGATCTGAATTGTTGATGCACGCTGGAGCTCTGTGTGTCTTTAAGCACATTACCCCCGTTTCTTATTGAATTCAGCCCAAGTCATCAGGTAGTAAGTGCAGACATCTCATGAAGTTAACCCTGGCTTGTCTTAGGCACAGTCTATTGTAATTCCTAAACTCTCGGTATTCAGGACTTTTATTCCGTTTTAGTGACAGGCTTTATTGTATAATTATGTGGGAAACATCCTGTCTCAGGACAGTAATTAAGGTGCCAGTCTGAACCGACTGAGCGTTACACAAGCTGCAGGCTTTCTTTTTTCCCTCTTGACATCCACAGGTCTGTCAACACACCAAACCCACCTGCTTTCACACGTCGAGCCACAGATTCTGAAAATGGAAAGCTGAATCACGCATTATTTTTGACTACCATCATTTTTTGGCAGTTTAGTTAAAAAAACAAAAAAAACCCAGCTTTGCAAATAAGTTTTCCAGAGTTTTACTGATTTTAAAGACATTTAAAACAGGATGAGCTGCTCCAGTCTCACCAATCTCAATGTGTCAAGATAAGATTGACGCTGTAAAGCCCATTATACACCCACACTGAATAGATGTCTTTGATTATTCAGGCTGGTTAGACTTCAGGACTGTGCGCATGTGTACAGATCAGGACTGACTGACACTCTTCTGTAGTTTTGCTGCGTCACGTATAATAATGTGGCTGCTTTTTAATTCATATTTAGTGTGTAAATAACTACCTCACCAGCCACATTTTATACTGCCCATATGGAGAGCACTGATAATGCCTTAAAAGCACTTCTATCTGCAAATATTATCACACCTTTGTGCAATAAAAGGAAGTGGTGAATTGCTCTTCCTAGAAATACAATGCTTGCTCTGGAAATTCCCATGGCAATTCCCAAAGCTGCAAACACTGACCACATTGCTGCAGGGCTGCATAATGCTTGAACAGCAACGCGCTGCTGTTTACAGCCCATCAGAACAGCATGTTCCCTCAGTCAATATTAGATCTCCATTCAGCAGCAGTCACCTTCACTCCACATATTCACCTGACAAGATGAGATGCCTCACAACCCCGCAGGCTTTAGTTGATGCTACTTATTTAAAATGATGCTCTCTGCCCTCCACCACCCAACCCCAGCACACACATCACTGAGCATCATGATGGTGGCCTTACAGACAGCAGAGCACACAGTATTTAGCCTTGACGCTGCAGGTAAAGACTAGTGCTAACATTTTGTGGTCCGAGAGTCAGAACGGGGACAGTTTGGTGTGTGATGCTAAAAAGACTCAGTCAGCAGCCCCCCAAGGTGTGTGGCCTCCCTGGCTGCTATACTCACAGTCTGGGCAACTGTGATTAAATGGGTGTGTGCGATACTGCCACTTTAAATCCAATTCAGCTTTTGTTTATAATAATGGCCACATACATGGGATATATATTTTAAAATTAAAGGCTGAGTATTTCATGTACGTCGTATTCATTGGAGGCTCTGTGCTAGCGTTAAACAAAGGTTGCTGGCTAACGTTAGCCGACACAACCACAAAGCTCCGCATGTCCCCTCCGCCCCCCGCTCTCCTCTTTAAATCAGTTATATTAATAATTTTATTTAGCAATCAATGTTCACTTGTGATTTTAGATGACCTCTTCAGACTCTTAAAAGTAGATAGTTACCGTTATTTAAAAGCTTTACGTGCCTTTAGCAAAACCGGCTAACATAACGTTAAAGAAGAAGAAAAAGAGGATGGGGGGCGGACATGTGTGTTTTGGTCAGTGTAGGGTTTTGGGGGAGCGTTCCCCAGAGATATCCAAGAAACACAGCACTAAGCGAAGTTTAATCTAAGCTTTAACCAAATACGGTGTAACAGACTAAAATTTATACGGTTCAGGGGAAGGTGATAACCGCAGACACTGTTCCGCCGCACTGCCGGGGAGGGGGGGAGCTCGGCAGCTGTGCCGGTGGGCCGGGGCTGGGTCACCAGCAGCGGCGGGCACGCAAGCGTTTCACCGCCTGCGAGTAGGAGGCGACGGGCGGGGAGTGTTTTTCCTCACACATGCGGGGTTTATGTGTGGTTCACTCAGCGTTTACCGGGGATCAACTACCGCTGCTCTAGCTGGGCAGCGCGTTTTGCATCCTAACGGCTAGCTGCTAACAGTTAGCTGCGGTGGAGCTCTGCCAGCTGACGCAAGTGCAGATATTTCCACCCAAAGGTTTTTTTCCCCCCTTCTTTTTTGGCTGCTCCCATTCTCAAACCCATCCAACGAGCTACACAGATGCTGCACAACAAACCACTGATATATAACACGCAAAATGCACAATGTCACTCTTTCTTACCTCCTAAATCTATGCAAGATTTTTCGTACGCACGGGGAAGGGGAGAGGGGGCAAATCAATCACAACACATGAATGTGGTAGTTTAGGCGGGCCCTTATCCTGCAGGACGTTGCTAGTATCCCTTGACTTCACCACCAAAAAAAAGAAAAAAAAAAAGAAGCCCAGCCGCAATGCTCTTATTCCCCTTTCTTCACTGCAGATGGGTAGCCAGAGGCAGTTTAAAAAAAATCTAGTGGTATTTCAGGATGCCAGATGGCAAACAGAGCATCTCCAGCTCGGTCCTCACCTGCGGAAGTCTAGTATTCGTCTATTCTCATCTCGTTATTGAATTCAATAGAATATGCTGACGACTGGCTACGGCACATGCGCAAATGAAAAGTCGGATTTTTTTCTTTGCTTCTGAATAAATGGGATGGGGTTTGCTGGAAAACTGGGTGTCTTCACTGTATCCGCGTGTTTCTGTTTAAGGAGACATTCTGAAAATATTCGTTTAGCGCAAAAAAAATGTGGAAAAGCAGGAGCATCTTTTGTGTGAGGGTCCCTCCCCTCCCCCTCCGTCCCATTCCTCCCACCTACCAGCCTGTCCTGTCCAAAAACATGAAAAAGAAAGCACGAGCGCTCATTAGTACTGTTCTGTACTTTTGGTATTGATCCACTATCAAGTAAATACAGGGCCAGTATTACCGATACCAATACTTTAAACCTATACGGACACCTTATGTTTAATAATCATTAAATCACTGTGATTTTTTACTTTCCACAATGCCTTTCAATTTTCTATGTAGTTTGAAAGGGGATTTTTGATTTTATTTTTTATTTTTTGGAGACCAGGAATGTAAATATGCCTTTCTTTAAAGCACTTTCGGACAACCTTCGTTGTTTCTGTTATGCTATAGGTACTATAGGCCATAAATAAAATAGACGTGACAGTCGGCACAAAAGGTTCGGACATTTTTCACAGTGGATGTTTAAGGTGTATTGGTTTCATCCTATCGCGTTAGTATCCATCCCATACCAGTGTTGATATGGATACTATCGATATTTGGATTGATCCGCCGACCTCTCGCACCCAGTCTAACAAGGGGAATCAGCCATTAAATGCTGCCTTTGTTGAATTCAGTGACTATATTTTCACTGAACATATTTAACCTCCTAAGACCCGAACTCTTTCACGACATGCATTTTTAATTTCTCTTTGATATTTGGGCATATTGAGGCCTGATGAATGTAGAAACAAACAATTTTTGTTTTTAAGAAAAATGAGAGCCACATATGAGGATATTCATTTAAAATTTTGATAGAACAGTAGCAGTATAATGTCCTTGTAAGTGGATATCAGGCCCATGTAGAGCAAAATTTAGTATTTTGGTCTAAATAACCCAAAATGTGATGTCCGCATATGTGGACGGCAGGTCCTAGGAGGTTAAAGCAAAGTACAGATGAGCTAAGTACAGATGAGGACAAAAGTATCATCTCCTCCCCCATGAGATTGAATGTTTTTGTCAAAATTTTCTAAACAAAAACTGACCTTTTTATTGAGCCACAGCACAAACCACTGGTATGCGATGATGTGCTTTAATGTTATAGGTTGTAAAATCAAGTTAAAACTGAGGGTTATCTTCCAGTTTACACACAGTATAAAAACACCGGCAAGGGTTTGACCTGTTACTTAAGAAAACATTGTGCCAAAAACAAAAGAAATCAGTTTGGGCTTGAGAAAAAAAAAGATTCTCTCAAAGCAGGAGATCGATATACAAAGTTATCATAGTGTTGCCAAGCTGGAATGGGAGCTAAGGTGGGAAGCACAAGATGTCAAAGACTCTGGAAAGAAAATTAGAAAAAGACACGAATAAAGACCCCAGAACAACTGCCAGGACATCAGTGAATGACTTAGCAAGGTTGAAAATTGTAGTCTCAAAGAAGACAATCACTTGAACCCTGCACAGGTAGGGACCGTGAGGTTGCAGAGCAAGAAAAATTCCACTTCTGCAGAAGAGACTCCTTCAAACCAGAGTTAAGTATGCCAAGGACAACCTGGAGAAAGATTATGAATAATGTAAATGTGTTCTTTGGTGAGATGAGACCAAACCAAACTTTGGCCACAGAGAAGGGAGAAGCATACAACCCAAAGAACACTGTCCCTATAGTGGATCATGGTGGTAGAAGTGGGCATTCTTCAGTGTGTCTGGAACTGGACAGCTCATTAAGGTGGGAGCACTCATGAAGAAAAACTATGTGTGAAGATTTTGAAAGAAAAACTCAAGCAGTCAGCAGCAAAACTGGATCTGAGTTGTCGCTTTGTCTTCCAACACGACAACGACCCAAAACATACGCCGCTTCACGTGAAGAACTACCTCCACATTACTGATGCATTGCACAAATGAGAAAAATCTGTGGCATGAACTAAAGCGCGAGGTTCATGCCACAATACGATCAAATCTGGACGAGCTTGAGTGATTTGCCAAAGAAGAATGGGCTGGATTTGCTGAGGAGATGTGTGTTTGACTTGTCCTCATCTGTAGATGTTTGTGATAGAAACAGTTTCCCTTATTGCTAGTTGATGCCTAAAATAAAGGGTTCAGTTGTTTTTATGCAGTCTAGTAATTACATGTCTGATTCAATTTTTTTTAAAGTTGTTATTGACCTTTGGGACAGATAAGAAAGTAACAGGCCTATTTCAGGCCTTTCATTCCCATCATCATGTCTTCATAAAGGTCAACACTGACTTCTCATTAATTTCTAATGCTGCATTTCCAATTTGTTTTCCCGCTTGTTACATAAGGACAAGGGCTTTGGAGCCTATCCCAGTATGTGTCAACAGAAGGTGGGGAAAATCATGGACAGTTTCCAAGACTGCCACTGGGATTATAAGGTGGTCTATTATATTAATATTCACATTAACACCTCAGGGTTAACTAGAGTATGCAGTTTGTGACTGCTGTTCATTACCTAGACCTTATTGTAGACTTCTGTTTCACTCAGCATGAGTAAAAGGCTTGCTGTAAATACAAACATACTGGCAAAAGCAGAACAGCACTGCTTTGTTAGCCCACAGTTAACTGGCTTTGCTATTCAGGACAGTGTCATTAACACTGATATGGAGCTGTTTTTGGTTATTGCTTTTACCTCTTCAAAGAAATATCTAGCTCCACTACTCATCAGCCTCCTGCTAACTCTATCTGTCAACTGTTTACTCCTGTCCACAAGAGTTATGACTTTAAAGGTCAGACTTAAAACCAAAACAAACTACTTAAAGAGGCCAAAAGGACACTTCTTAGAGCTGCAGGAAACTGCAGCGAATTCTTCTCTGGGTTATCAAATGAAAATATATTATGGAAACACTTTCCCTCCAAATAACTGGCACTCAAGCACATCAGTCTTAATCAGCCCATCGTTATGTAGACAACCATGACCTTACTTTGAACATAAATGTTTGAATTGATCAAACGACACTTCTAGTAGATTTCATATACCACGAGATAACTATTTTAAGTGAAAGTCAACATTATTGCTTGCATAAATGGTTTGATAGAATATATGTAAGAACTTACCTTTCTTTGGAGACTGTTGCACTTCTGCTGGCCTTTCTTTGGATTTCTTTGGGACATCAAAGGCGTTCTTCATTTGGGATACTTTGATGCTCGGACTCTGCTCTGACACACGAACTGGAGCTTTGGACCCTTCAGGTCCCCGTCCGGCCTGATGTCTCTGCATTTGGTTTGCTTCTCTGATAATTTTTGCCACAGGCTTGTAGGAACCAATCTCACTGCCATTCCCTGCATCTCTCTCAGTGCTGCGATCACTTATATCTCTATGGTAAGCATAGTTAACGTGGTTATGGTCGCTGACCTGTGTGTGGACTCTTTCAGGTTGGACCTCTGGGTCTATTTCTTTTTTCCCTGAAGACGCAGGGTTTGGTCTTTCACCTTCATTCTCAGCTGTGACCTCCGGTTTGGGAAGTGTCTCAAATGGATTCGAGGGCTTTTGTGCGTGGGGTGGAGGTGACCATTTACTTCTGGTCAGTCTCTCTGGGAATACTCTTTTCTGCCACATGTCCAAGTTTTGTGTCTCTTCCTCTGGAGACAGATTTGCCATTCGCACACAGTACTCGAAGTCAATCATATCTCCATACCGGTCATCCATGTGCCTCAGTGAAAGATGGTCCCAAGGGCTAAGGTCAGCAGAAAGTCGACGAATGTTAGCTGGCACAGTGTAAGTGCCCTTTTCATCCCACAGTAAGCACATGTCCTGATTAGCTGGAGTGCTGCACGGAAGGTCTCTGTTAAAATGAAAAGTGTGCCTCCTCTTGACCCTCTCCTCTGAACGCAGGTGTTCCTTTCCTCGTCTTTGCACATCTGTAGACATTAACTGTGCAGTTTTCAGCTTTATAAATGGATTTTTAGGCTTTTTGGGAACCGGTGGCGGTGGACCTTTGATTTTGGGCTTTTCTTTTGTCACCGCTTCACCTTTGTTAGACGTGGCGTCTGGTACCATTGTTGAACTGACCGCATTTGTGTCAAGCTGCTTCACCATTGTTGTGTCTCTATTGGGCATCACATGAGTTAAAGGTGGAGGGGTGATGACAGCAGAGAAGCAAACAAGCTCGCTCTCCTTCTTTAGGCTTGCGACCTGTATCTTTCCATCACAGCCTCCATTCTCTGGCAGAGGAGGACTAGGGATCAAATCACATTCTTCCACTGTAAATGGGGGATTGTCTTGCAGTAGCGGTGTTATAGAGTTGGCTGCTTTGCTAACAGCTTGGCTGTCATCTTTCTTGGTGCATGCTGAAAGACTGCCCGTGACCCCTGCTTTAGCCCTTTTATACACAGCCCCAGCAAATCTGTTCTGGTACGACTGATCCACTTGTTGTCTTTGTGCAAGAAACCCCGAACTGTGGCTTTCCTTATCCTGACTTTTGGATTTGTTTAGCGTTGACAGGTGCTCCTGCTGGATGTCAGTAGAAACTTTCTCCTTGGTGTGGTCTCTCAAGTTTTGCTCCCCCTCTGCTATTCCGCTACCAGTTGTCTCACTCTGGGCTCCAGCTCCAACACAACCAGCTCCTTTTAGCTGACACCTGCTGCCTGTCACTTCAGCCAAACGTTGACCCATTTCCCTCTTAAAACAGACCGTGGGTGAAGTCCTAGCATGTGTGTCAGCTCCCATTAAAAGTGTGTCAGAGTTTCCTCTGCTTTTCTTTTCATTACCCTTTTCCCGAGGGGTATTCTTGGAAGGATGTACAAAGTTATCGTCATTGCAGATATCAGGTGTGTCTTCCTTACTTCCTCTTTTATTTAGTGATTCAGGCTTTTCTGTGTTTATCCTGTGCCTCAAAACAATATCGTTTTCCCTTTCCGGTGACGTCCACGTCTCATCCTTCTCAAGAACCACAAAGTCTTCCTCAGTAGTGGGATTGCATGAGGCTGATTTCTCCATGGCTGTAGTCCCAGCACAGGCCACAGCCTTATTCTCAGAGCCTTGCTTTTTGCCAAACGTTTGTCTAGTCTCCTTAGCCCTCGGGACAGTTTTTGACTTCTCTGTATTTCTACTTACTCCACCCACCCACTCTGTCCTAGTGTTCAGAGGGTGCTCCTTCTGACCTAGAGGCCTGATTGGCTGCCCACTTTGAGGGTCTGTCCATGGAGATGTGACTGTGTGCTCCCATGCTTTCCCAGTGGCTAGGCTGCTGCCACTGATCCCACTAATCTCACCAATACCCCGCGGGGTGACAAAACTGCCATCATCCTGGTGTTTGCCCTCGTCTTGTTCTGCTACCTCTGTCTGCTGTGTATCTCCGGTTTGCTCTGAACAGTCAGAGTTATCAAGTGAGTCTTCGTCTTTTTCCGACAGCCTCTCCAGCTTCTGGCCCATGGCTGTTGCTCTGTCTTAGCATTAGGAAAAGAGCGTTAGGGACACTTCAAGATTCAGCATGGCATAATGAAGTCACGCGGATGGCTTGCCTGCCCATCCCAGTGAGATGAAATCACACAACAGACGCTACCATTATCAACTATCTTGAGTCTTTCTCTATTTTTGCATAATCTTCTGCACTGTTCACACCTGCCCTCCTGAGGCCTCTCTCGCTCTATCTCTTCCTATTCTGTCAAAGAGGAATGCTGTGGCGGCTATAATTAAAGTGGGTCTGGCTGCTGCCAATGAGTCAGGAGGCCAAAAAGGAAACATGACGAGTTATATAGGAGGTCAGCTGCCAGGTGCCAAGGTCAGACAAGGCAGTCTGAACAAATCTAATATCACTGAACAAACACATAACACCTAAATCACTACATTAATAAGCATTCAGTAGCATCTAATCCATGTTTTGTATAATTTGTGAATGCAAGAAAATACATTTTAGTCAAGCTTGTGCCTTTGTGAGGCGTCATGCGCTGTCAATTACTGCTTCTGAGACAAGGCGTGTTTGTGCTGTGCGTGCCTGCCTTCAGACTGTCTGTAAATGTTTGTGATTGTTTTGGTGACGGGATTTAGAGAAAGGTCAGCTGGAACTGTTTGTCCAGGGTCTGATGAGAACAGAGTTTAACCACAGACATGATGATGGATGGTGTAAGGTCCATTATTACAAAGGGGAAAACAGCTTAACGGGCTTCAGTGTTATGTGGAATTGGTATTCTTAGCTTTCAAGCAAACCAAGTGCAAAGCAAGGAGAATGTATTGTTGCATGAGGTAGTTTTGTGCACACACAGACTTCATTTCAAACACCAAATCATGAGCTGCCGCATGAGAAGTTTTCTCACTGAGTAATCGCCATAGTAATACGAATTTTGCTGGCTGAAAAAGGAGTGAGGAAACTGACCAAAGCTCTTCAGGATTTGGAATGAATGTACTTCTGCTTCAGCCATTTCACGCCTGAGGAGCACCAAGTGGCTCATCACTTCTTTTAAGCTTGTCTACCTACCTAATAAGATAAAAACAGAACTGTTATCTTTGAACCTTGACCCCTGTTTTAGCTCCCTTCACATAAGATAAAGATTGTGTCGAATCTTTACCAATTAAAAAAAAATTCTGTTTGTTTGAATGTAAAAATATATTATTCTATTAAATAAAGTGATGCTAAAGTGATAGCCAATGGGAAGATGGTTCATCCAAAAATATGTTTAAATACGTATCTAAAACTAAATAAATAATGCTCTTAATAATACTGTGAGTGTCTGATGGGAAGGTAGGATGTAATTCATCATTCATCGTTATTTCTCCAGCTCTGGTTATCTGTTATGCAGCTAAAAACAGCTCGACTTGCAGCTTTACTGTATCTAAAGTGTTAAAGTGTTATTTTGGGATGGCTGTGTTACAAGGGCAGCCGGCGGAGGCATCTGTGACACTGACTTTTAAACCCCCACCCCCTCTTCATTTCCCATTCATGTGTCTGTCATGCTTTCAATAGTAGGCGCACGGTTTATAAGAGACTTGTGACTTGGAGTACCCAAACTATTAGCCTGGTCTCTGGATAGGCTTTGTTTTTCCCAGTTAAAACTACATTACTGTTCCTTTAGAGTGTTAACTCACAAAGTAACAAGCTCAAATTCAAATTCAGACTGTCAGTACAACGGGATGATATTCAGATGCATTATCTAGTCTGACAGTAAAATTTCCATAGCTTTCTGTACGGCTGGTCATAAAAAGGTAAATGGCCTTCAATTTTAAAGGTGGCATGATGGATTTAAGTAAACTAAACGCTCCAATAAGGTGTTTCTTAAACTTGAAAAACATTTTCATTAAACATCTACCATACATATGTAATTATATAATTACATATCCATATTAAACATCTAATGATAGTAGATGGTGATACAGCAATGGAGCTTTTCAAAGCTTGAATGAAAATTCTTATGTTGTTAAATGTCATGAGGCAGTTACACACATTTTTCTACTAGCTTTCTATTGTAGTCTTTACTGTTAATGAATACTTTCTGAAACTATTCTGAATTCCCCTCGAGCAATTAACTGTCCATAGTTTTGAATGTTATCTAAGCACCACTGACATGAAAACACTAAAAATGTTTACAGAAAGCAGATGGAAAGAGGAAGCTACTTACTGAGGGTGATGTTTCAAACAGATGCTTCGCATGCCCGTAGGACTTTGGGCTTTTTGCTCCTCCAGCAGTCACCTGCCCTGTGATGTCACACCGTCTTCATTTGACTAATTCAATAAGGGTGCTTTCTGCTCTGTCCATTTGACTAAAAGAGAAAGACAAGACCAGAAGATTTGCTGGTCAGATTTGCTTCATTTCCCTTACATTCTCTTTAGTAGTAACGTACCAACATAACTAGACTGCATCTAAAGAAATATGATATATATTCACTGGATGCTTTTTTTAAATTTTATTTTATTTTTTTTTTTTTTTAAACTGTAGGTACACCTTACTAGTAGCAGGTTGAATTCCCATCAAAACAGACTTATTTTTTCATCGCAAAGAATCAACAAGATGTTGGAAACATTCCTCAGAGATTTTGCTCCATGTTGACATGATAGCACAGATGCTGCAGATCATAGATGAGACCTCCTGTTCCACCACACCCAAAGGTGTGGAAGCCATTTGTACAAGAAACCAGTATGAGATGATTTAAGCTCCGCGACAGGGTGTGCTATCCTGTTGGAAGCAGCCATCAGAAGATGTCATAAAAGGATGGAAATGGTCAGGAACAATACTCAGGTAGTCTATGGTGCTTAAATGATACTCAATTGATAGTAAGGAGTACAAATAGTGCCAAGAAATGATCCCCTACCCCATTACACCACCAACAGCCACCTGAATCATTAATACAAGGCAGGATGGATCCATGCTTTCATCTTGTTTACACCTAATTCTGACCCTATCACTCAAATGTTACAGCAGAAATCAAGACTCCATTCTCCCAGAGAACTGCTGCTCACTGAATATTTTCTTTTTTTCCTAGACCATTCTCTGTAAGCCCTGGAGATGATTATGTGGGAAAATCCCAGTAGATCAGCAGTTTCTGAAACATTCAGACGAGCCTGTCTGGCACTAACTAGCATGCCACATCCAAAGTCACTTAAATCACCCTTTTTCCACTATTCTCATGCTTGGTTTGAACTGCAACAGGTAATCGTAAGCATGTCTTCACACCTAAATACGCAGAGTTGCTGCCATGTGACTGGCTGATTATATTTGTGTTAACAAGCAGCTGAAAGAATGTAACTAACAAAGTGGCTGTTGAGTCCATATGTTTACACAAATGATGACAAGCTTTGCTAAAATTTTAAATTGAGTTGTTCTTTAGTCTAGTGTGTGTTGTCTACACTGGATGCATGCAAAATCCAACTGATTACACAGATAATGCAGAGGAAATAGTTTATTTCCATGATAAACATTAGACTGGACAACATATTAACAAAATGTAAAAAAAGTGCATACACATGAACATTGGCAATGTACAGTACACAAAAGTTAACAAAAAGCATCAAACGTAACAAAATCTTACTCTCAGGGAGGTTTTTACTTATTTACATCTTCCACTCAAGCTCACGTGCTTTGGGGCTGACTTGTGCTCTATAAATACACTGAAATACCTCAAATACCCCCCCCCCACATTACGTGTTTTTAACGTCCTCAGTGCTTGGCTCTTCAGTGGGATTGTCATTTTGAGGCCTGATGCCTGGGACTAATGCAATAAAACAAACACAGCCATTTTCCATAGAGCCTGAAAACTGCCTAAATTAGAGATTATATAAAATATTTTGCGTGGTACAAACACGAGAACTTAATTATGAGTACTTATCAATACACAGTAGCATTTTAAATACTTTCTTCTTAAATATTGACCATGTCTGCAAGCTAATATACTCAAATAGCAAATTGTAGAGAAAAATATGTACAGACTGGTAAATTTCAAAGATAAATTCATCCTATCTAACAGTTTAATGTAAATGATAGTTCTCATTCCAGCAAATAAGGTTCTTCAGCTATTGAACCAATACAATGTACCACAAGTCTCAACAATATCAAACAAATACATCATTATCGGAGGCTATTAATAAATGGAAGTCCACCAAGTGCGTTGAGGGAGAAGATGCTGCTGTAAATGAGCTCGAGTGTGTTTGCATACATTATAATATGTGCTAAGTTATACATTGCAAAGGGTAATGGTTATTATTGGGAGTGAGGTTAAGTAATGTACAAAAAGCCAGACCATCAACACACTCACAGAAAATTTGCAAAGCCTGTGATGCTTTATGTTAGAGCTAAGGCTGAGGTTAAGGCACTTAAATAGAAAAAAAGGGGATAAAACCAGCCAAACATAGTGCTGTGGTGCAGGGATGCAGGAATTTTGTCAACCTTAATCAGGTCCATGTGCCAAGAGCTTTAAAATGCTAAAAACTGGCTTAACGTGGAATCCCACCTTTAATACATTAAAGAAATAGTTTGAAATTTGATAAAGTATGCTTACTTCGACAAAATCAACACCACCTTGGCATTTGATTGGTATAGTCAGAAGCTAGTTAGCGTAGCATGAAAACTAAAAACAACAAAAACAAACAAAAAAACAGAAGATTTGTCACATTTTTTTAAGTGAGATAATATGTCAAGTAGTGAAATAAATTGGTGGATTACACAGAGACCCATAAACTTAGTTTCTGCTTCCAGTCATCACACTAACCTAAGCTAACTGGATAATGGCTATAGCTTCATACTTACATTAAAGCATACCAGTTTTTTAGCTCCATCTAATATTTCCTTAATCTGTCTTTCACAAGCCTTTTCAAGTTCATCACTTGTTACGATTTCTGAATTCAAACTCTTTTCAGTTTGAAGTTGTTCAGTTGCAAGCTCTTTCAATCATCTTGTGTTACGTAACACTCAAATGGCCATGTGAAGGAAAAGACCAGCTTAAATCGAGCACCAAAATATTTTAATCTAATTAGTGGAGCAAACCTGCAGCTCCCTCTGATTCAGTTAGTCCGGGGAGAAAAAGGAACAGAGGTTGCACTGTTGTTCATACTTATCGAATTAAAAACAAACCAAATTTCCACAAAAATAAAGAATAAATGCACAGTTGAAGATAACCAAATGATTTGCATTCGTTCTTTGCACAGTTTTCATTTTTCTTAAGTGCTAAACACAGTAATACATTGTGCACGCGCTTTCTCTGCAGACAAACAGGCATCCTTTAGCAGCACACCCAGCGTGCCAGTAAGGGAATCGACACAAGAGCAACCAAACAGAGAATTTTACAGAGAATAAACCTTGTGGCACAGCAACTTTGGATTTGTGGCACACCACTTAGGAAACAGCTTTAAAAAAAAACAAAAAAACCCAGAAGAAGCCTTAGGCTATGCGACACTGTAAAAAAAGAACAAAAAAGAAAGAAAGAAAGAAGAAAGTATAAATAAGAAATGAGAAAAAGCTCTGAAATAACTGCCTGGGGCACATGTGTGAAAATCTGCATGTGCTAAGCTTTGCAATCATCTTGATATCATAGATTACCTTCTCTGCATTTAAAATAAAGGAAATCCAGTACAATAAGTTATAAATATCATCTGATTTTCATATAAGAGTGACTGGAGTTACTTTTTTCCATTTCACAGTATATTATGAACAAATTTTACAGCATAACCAGTTGACACTTGGATCAAATGTTATCATTAGAGCAAATAAGCTATACATTACATAGGGATGGGCTCCACTTGACACGGCGAACAAACGCAACTAATCCCTTAAACTTTCAAGAGATTAAAAAATATATATTTTTGATTTCCTGGTCTGTTTTAGTTTGCTTCAAATTATTTAGGGTTAATGTACTGAAATAGATCAGAAATATGACTGTGCATGGTGTGAATGGATACTAGAGTTGTGCTCAACTGCATAATCTACTGTATATGTGATTTGTGTGAATTTAAAAATATCTGTGGATGCAATCCGAGTGTCCGTGCATGTTACAGCTTTGGTTACATCAGAAATGATCTGGTTGTTGCTCGGGGTCTAAATGCCTTTCAATCTTCTGTCGTTCTCTTATGCATAAGATGATTGATCAGGTTAGGCTGAATCAATTCAACATCCACTTGAAAAATGAATGCACCTTTTTTTGTTGTTACTTACAATGTAACCAATTATTAGAAAATCAAATGCTAAAAAACTCAAGTAGAAGTTTGTTGTTGTTCGATACATTTGTGTGTAAATGTGTTGGAGATATGTTATGTAATACTGCAAAGTCATGCGTGGACTAAACTAAGCGCTTTCAGTACGTGATTAGATTAACTTTATTGGAGGAGGTCAGGGTGAAGTAGCCGCTGAGCAGAAAGAACAAAACGGTCTTTGACCAAAAACAGTCTGAGACGCTCCTGGCCCGAGGTACGGTGCTTCACAAAGAGGCATTAAAAAGGCTACGGTCACATCCACTTTTTTTCTTTCATATAAACTAGTATGCTTTCACATGAAATGTTCTCTCACGATGCAAAAGCAGCTGCAGCAGGTAAAATATAAGTTAAGCTCAGTGATGGTTCAGTTATCTGTAGTAATATGAGGAAACAGTGGCTCAGCTATAATTACTTATTGAGCTCCTCCATGAATACTGGAAACAGAGTACACTGACAGAAGCGTGCTACTTCTGTATTTTTCTTTTCATCGACATTTAAATAAAGCACTCTGAGGAGTCATAAAGGAACCACAACTAGATGTTACGAACTGCCACTGCTGCACTGAAACTTGTCTTCTGATGGCAACATGGCGGCGTAATGCTCGTCTCGGCTGGGGAGTGGGAAAAGGGGATGATCCTGCACGTGTGGTGAGAAAGGCAGTTCGAATAGCCCACGGTGGCCTCAAACACACGGGAAAGTCTTCCACCCTGGCTCGATCTGAAGCATCCAGGCCTTAAGCACATAGTGAAAGCAATCGGCCTCATCTGGATCTCAATGCCGGAAGTCTACGACGGAGCGCTCTCTGTCAATGCACTGAGCTTCTGCAGCTCGTTTAAATGGAGCCGAGACATTAGAGTGGAGATCAGCACAGTGCTTTGTTTCTGGTACCACAGCAGCAGGTTTTTTTAACTTCTCAAAGCCATTAAAGAGACTGAGACAGTGGCAAGCCACTTCTCATCCCCCCATCTCATCTTTGCTTGAGCCACCGTGTTAAGGCAGGTGTCCTACTGAGAGCTGGCCTCCATGGCCATGCTTGGCAGCTTCTCAAGCTGCTCTGCCCTCTGTCGCATCAGTTCCAGACCAAATTCTATCCCCAGTCCTGGCATTTGCAGCTGCGGGAGCTCTACTGCTCCACCAGGTTGTAATTTTAAATCTTCAGCGTCACTGATGGCGTCAGTACACTCCCTTAACACTTGTTCGCCCTGCGGTTCATCCATGTCCTCCGTTTCCACTGAGCTGCGGTCAGGAGGCGCCTCCTCACAGTTCATGGGTGAGGCCAGTTTCTGGTGGTTGGTTAGGGGAACAGCTGTGACGTCAGGGGCACAGGTGGAACAGCGGTAAAGTTGAGTAGAGGGCTGGATCAAGTTAGGGCTGGAAAGAGACTGCAGACTCGATGTGGAAGCAAAATTCGTTCCAGGCGGATCTATGCATATGGAAGGGACAGTGCAGTGGCGGGAGGGGTTAAGGCGGTGGGGACGGCCTCCTGTTGGACGGTCACAGCGCCGCCCTTGCGGTAGACGCATGCAGTCCTTACAGGACTGATAGGAGGGCTTCACTTTTAAAGGGTTTCCTGTGCTACCACTGTCCTAAATGGAGAAAAATTGAACAAAATGCAGCATATGGTCAGTCACATGAAAACTAAATATGTTCACTTTACAACATTTACCTCTACGACAAATAGATGTTTAAAAATGCAACTTAAAGACTTTATCTTTCAACTAAAAATGTTTTTTTTTTTAAACTCACATCAAAAGCTGCAGGACAGCTGCGCTTGGCTGCTAGGCGGTTACTGTTGTTGGTGTTCAGGTTGGCTAACCCTAACCGGCTTTCCTCGCTCCTCTCATCCTCCTCCCCCATTTTCTTCCCCTCTGAATTTCCAGGCGTTTGAGCCAAAGCTGCCATCTCAGCTTCCTCTTTCTTAGCTTCTTCTTCATCCTCTTCTTCCAAAGTACTGAACTCGAGCCTCAGCCTCATGTCCTCGAGGGGATCAAGGCGTCCACAGGTCTGGGCTGCGGTGCCCTCACCAGGCAGGGCTAAATGGGCCATGGGGAAACCCTCGTCCTCCAGCAGGGCATCTCTCTCTACATCTTCAATCTCAATAAAAACTCTTTCCATACCGAGCAGAGGGGGTCCCCGAACTGGAGTGGAAGGCTCACTGTCAAGTGCGGAGTCTGACAAACGTCTAAAGTAATAATTATAGTTAAGAGAGTCTAGAGGTTCCATCTCCAGACCCATACCCCTACAGGGAGATGCCCCGCAGCCTCCCCAGGCTTCCTCTTCTCTGAGCACCGGTGTTTCCCCTCCACCGGCACAATGGCCCGAGGCTTGCAAATCATCCGATCCCTGCTCATCTGCTCCAGGCCTCCATAGCTTGTTGTGACGCTGTTTGCTGCAAAGGTGAATTAGGCTTTAAATGTGACTAGAATAACTAAAACCACACAGAGTTATAATCTCTTAATTAGCTTCATGAAACACAGTGGTTCCATCTGTTGGCTCTGCAAAGTGCAAACCTTAGTGAAAGCATAGACCTGCTTACCTGGCATCTAGAATTCCCTCATACTCTGCCAGCTGTCTCATGAAACCGGCGTTTGGCTGAGCTATACTCCGTTTCTGCTTGACAAAGTTGTAGGCTTTCTCCAGAGACCAGCCATACTCCTTCATTGCATAGGCAATAACAGTAGAGGCAGACCGGCTCACCCCCATCTTACAGTGCACCAGGCACTTGGAATTATTCTTCCTATTGGATCAAGAGAAAAGAAAAATCACTCTCACCCCATTTTATGAATCTAGACAACAGTAGCGCGCCCCCTCCCACCCCCAAGATGACTGGTTTGTTTTGCTCTCACTTGGCTTTGACGATAAAGTTGTAAGTGTCATTCCAGTGGGCCAGCAGGTCAGTGGCGTCCTCGTCGTACACTCGGACATTGTGGTAAGAAAACAAGCCTGGGAAAAAGTTGTCGATCTCTCTGGTAACGTTCAGAATAAAACCCACTCTGCAAAAAAACCCATCATGTTAATATTTACTCCTCTGCCCACAGACCTTTATCATAGCAGGAAAAAACAAAACAAAAAAGATCAGTGAGTCCTGAGTCCTGAAAGAGCTCACCCACAACCAGGTCTTGATTTGCTGTGACAAATAGCAAAGATTAGATTTGACAAAAAGGCTCCATTCTACTTAGAAAAAGTCTTTCGTGTGTCCAAAGTCATGCAGGCATGCAGCTTCTCTCTTTCTTCTTCTTGCACTTTCTTCTTTGAGCAATTATTTTTCTATGTGGTGTTTGAGCATGAACCATATTGTTCATATAGACAGGATATAAAAACTGGATGTAGCCTTCAGGTCAGATACAAATGCTATAAACCTGCATTACTTGCTAATGGCCAGCAGGAGGTGCCTCCTCTGGTTGCAAAAAGTAGTCATGTTGTTTTTTTCTATGGGCTACAAGGGAGGTCTTTTACTCTGTTAATGTATGATATCAGTAAACACTTTCCTGATGGGTCTAAATTATTACTGAATACAACATGTTAATTGTGTAAATTGTGGTGCAATGTAGAGAAATAACAGTAAGGTGTACAGGGAGTGCAGAATTATTAGGCAAATGAGTATTTTGTCCACATCATCCTCTTCATGCATGTTGTCTTACTCCAAGCTGTATAGGCTCGAAAGCCTACTACCAATTAAGCATATTAGGTGATGTGCATCTCTGTAATGAGAAGGGGTGTGGTCTAATGACATCAACACCCTATATCAGGTGTACATAATTATTAGGCAACGTCCTTTCCTTTGGCAAAATGGGTCAAAAGAAGGACTTGACAGGCTCAGAAAAGTCAAAAATAGTGAGATATCTTGCAGAGGGATGCAGCAGTCTCAAAATTACGAAGCTTCTGAAGCGTGATCATCGAACAATCAAGCATTTCATTCAAAATAGTCAACAGGGTCGCAAGAAGCGTGTGGAAAAACCAAGGCGCAAAATAACTGCCCATGAACTGAGAAAAGTCAAGCGTGCAGCTGCCAAGATGCCACTTGCCACCAGTTTGGCCATATTTCAGAGCTGCACCATCACTGGAGTGCCCAAAAGCACAAGGTGTGCAATACTCAGAGACATGGCCAAGGTAAGAAAGGCTGAACGACGACCACCACTGAACAAGACACACAAGCTGAAACGTCAAGACTGGGCCAAGAAATATCTCAAGACTGATTTTTCTAAGGTTTTATGGACTGATGAAATGAGAGTGAGTCTTGATGGGCCAGATGGATGGGCCCGTGGCTGGATTGGTAAAGGGCAGAGAGCTCCAGTCCGACTCAGACGCCAGCAAGGTGGAGGTGGAGTACTGGTTTGGGCTGGTATCATCAAAGATGAGCTTGTGGGGCCTTTTCGGGTTGAGGATGGAGTCAAGCTCAACTCCCAGTCCTACTGCCAGTTTCTGGAAGACACCTTCTTCAAGCAGTGGTACAGGAAGAAGTCTGCATCCTTCAAGAAAAACATGATTTTCATGCAGGACAATGCTCCATCACACGTGTCCAAGTACTCCACAGCGTGGCTGGCAAGAAAGGATATAAAAGAAGAAAAACTAATGACATGGCCTCCTTGTTCACCTGATCTGAACCCCATTGAGAACCTGTGGTCCATCATCAAATGTGAGATTTACAAGGAGGGAAAACAGTACACCTCTCTGAACAGTGTCTGGGAGGCTGTGGTTGCTGCTGCACGCAATGTTGATGGTGAACAGATCAAAACACTGACAGAATCCATGGATGGCAGGCTTTTGAGTGTCCTTGCAAAGAAAGGTGGCTATATTGGTCGCTGATTTGTTTTTGTTTTGTTTTTGAATGTCAGAAATGTATATTTGTGAATGTGGAGATGTTATATTGGTTTCACTGGTAAAAATAAATAATTGAAATGGGTATATATTTGTTTTTTGTTAAGTTGCCTAATAATTATGCACAGTAATAGTCACCTGCACACACAGATATCCCCCTAAAATAGCTAAAACTAAAAACAAACTAAAAACTACTTCCAAAAACATTCAGCTTTGATATTAATGAGTTTTTTGGGTTCATTGAGAACATGGTTGTTGTTCAATAATAAAATTATTCCTCAAAAATACAACTTGCCTAATAATTCTGCACTCCCTGTAGGGTATAGCACCCTTGTGACTGACAGATCTCTACCACAAGAGAACTCTCCTTCAGTTTCTCAGCCAGATCCTGGCCTCACTTGTGATGTTTGGTCTTTAAACACCAAGACAGCCACGGCCACAAAGCTCAAATCCAAACTACATTAAGTAATGCATGACGCCAATATTCATAATTTATATGCAATCTATGGTTATTACTAAAGCTCTGCATATTTTCATACTTAACTTCAAGCACAAAGTTAAGTCAAGCACTTAAATTTGGTCTGATTTTAACAGACTTTTCAATTATATGTCTATAGGAATAACAAGAGACACATAAATGAGAATTAGACAAGTGGGATTAAACCAAGAAAAATAGGTTAGATTCTTTGGTTAGTGTTAAGCTCTCAGCTCACCCACACTCACGTAGCTCTTCCAGGTTGGAAGCGTTCCACTCAGAGCCCTAGAGAGGAAGAAAGGCCGAAACTTACACAGAATAACTGTATTTAAACCAACTATATACCACAGTGAAAGAGTATTTGGCTATCAGTGTGGAGGACAGGTATACAGAATTCTAAATTATACTACAAGATGCAAACAACTCACCAAATAAACATGGTCAAAGATAAGTGTAGCCTTGTCCATCTGACCCAGGATCAAAAGCATCTCATTGTCTATAAACTCCTTGTATTCTTTGAGGTTACAGTTCATATGCTGCTCCAGCTCGTTACGGATCTGAGGATGAGGAATTAACATGAACCCCCACTTTCTTAAAAACATGGTTTCCAAATGCATTACCAACCACAGGTTAAGCATTGGTACCTTTATTTAATACTGTAAAGGTTCTACAAACAAAAGGTCCCTGGTTCATCCCAGGAGGCAAATCCCTTAGTGTAAAAAGTGTAAAAGTGTAAAAATCTGACAAATAAAACATGTGGTGCTGCCTGCTCTGGGACTCCTTATAAATAAATGAGCAGCCAAAAATAGTTTTTTAATTTTTATTTAGCAAAAATGCAAAAAAACAAACAAAAAACTTGTTTTGTGCTGAAGAGATTAAAATAAGGCCCTTTGCCTGAATGCATAAAAACAAAGATCTGCAGTGACTAGTTATTGAGGAACACACACTTAAACTTTTATAGACGGCTAATTTGAATCTTTAATTAGTGTATTCTTTCCTAAAACGTGAAAATAAAATAAAATTTAGACCATTCCTTGCCCGTTGAATGACAAATACTGATTTGGCACGTACCTCCTTTGAGGTGATGTTTTCCAAGTCTTGAAACATCATGATGTTGCGTAGTTTGGCTTTAATGGCACATTCAGTTCTCTCTCGCTCAGTTGGCCTGCACATAATGAGTCAATGCATCAGTGCTGTGGTCTGAATGAAAATTTGCATAACAGTGTTTCCCACTGATGAAGACAAAGGCCAGAAACAGAAGAACAGCAGCTCGTGTCCAAAGCATATAAATTTACGACTAAAGACACACGGCGCAGGCACGTTTGATCTATGATCTGTTTGGCTGCATGAGATCTGTTTAAATCTTCTTTGGAAAATACAGGATAATTAATTAGTACTGCATGACTTAAAAGATGTGCCCATTTTTCCTTCATTACATGAGGTGAGTTGCTATGCTGGGTACTCACTGGTCGACGAACATGGTGGGAGAATCAGACCGGGTGCTCTCCAGGTCGGTCATAGCATTCCACTCATTGATGCAGCTTTGCTCGGAGGTGATGCAGCTCTCGTAGAAGGCCATCCATGTGAGAGCAATGCCCCCTGGGAAGTAGTTGAACCGGCGGGACACCTCGCATGCCTTATGGAGGACCTGCAGGGCGGACCTGCAGGAACATGACGCAAACTTTTAACTGCTAAAGATCCCCATTGAACAGAAGGGAAACCTGCACATTAATGGTAATTCTGTCAGCTGACCAGAAGGTGGCATGTGAACGCTCACATACACACAGAGTGTGGTAGGAGTGTCATCAGTGGAAAACAGACTCAAATATATAAAAGGTGAAGTATCTAAACAAGATGTATCCAGAAGATTCTGGTAGCCATCAAAAAGCTTCTGACATAATTCTGAGTGAATGTTTGACCATCAAGACGTACAAGAATTGGTTCATTTAAATTGGTCGGTTTTAAGCGTAATCCGCTGCTTTCTTCATTCCAAAACCAGTTTTGAGCTGTGTTTTGAATCATTATCCTGTTATAACACCTAACTAACTGTGTCTAAGTTTCAAATGTCTAGCTGCTGATTCAAGATTGAAGTTGATTAAACCTTGAATGAAGTTGAGGAATTGGGAGGTAGTCCTCCTCCTTCATTATTTCATCCACACTGTGCAACATAACAGTAGCACTGGCAGCAAAAAAGGCCCAGAACACGATGCTGCCACCACCATGGTTGACAGCTGCTGCAGTGTTCATGGCAAGATTGAGGTTTGATGGTTCCTGGGTTGTTCCTGAACATCCTAATCAATTTCCTCTCATCTGAGGGTGACAGTTTGGGTCTTCTTCTACACTGCGGCAAAGCAATGCCACATCTGAATAACTTGTACTTATGTACAGTTGTTTGAACTAATGATCCGAAAATCTGCAGATGTTTAACAGTGGCTTCAACAGACTTGTGTAAATTCACAATTTTCCTTCTTAGATCTTCACAGAGTTCTTTGAAGTTCTTCATTGCTTATATTTGATATTTGTTGATATGTGTGCACCCAATTTCCAAGAAATCCTTAAAAGTCCCAAAATTCCCATGACATCCATGCCTGTGATGAGTGTATGTAAATGTCTGAGCACAACTGTAACAGACCTTCATAACTTGCACAAAGACACGAACCGTATCCTCCAACTTAACACAAACAAATGTACACATTTTTAACTGATTTTAAATTCAATTCCCAATCACTTTGGCAAAAATGTTGGGTATCGGCGTATTAACACAACCCCACTTCTAGACAGACATGAAGAACTTACCACATGGCCTGCACAGACACAGGCTTGAAGACATGTGACCGCCCTGCTGTGCTCACACTGAAGCCTCTAGTGAAGAAGAAGAAAAGGCGGAGAAGGAGATTAGTTTGGACTGAGGTGAAGAGTAATGAGGGGGATGTAAACACAGACTGGACAGGGCTCATCCATGGGGTCTATTCAGGACACCAAACAGTGGAACATTCCTCCAGCTTACAGAGGCAGGGACAATGTTAACAGGTCAGCAAGAACTGTTATCACACAGAGGAAAAAAAATATCTGTGTAACTCCCTCCACTGCCACTGGTGGGCGCTAAAGCCTAAAGAATAGGCTCGAACCCTTGTCTCACATTTTGAAGTGATCAGAATGAAAACATCCATTAGTGTTTTTGTTCTCTGCATGTGGCAAAGTGAAACTTACCCATCTCCATCTAAATGTATGTTGGTATCGCTCCACAGCGGCAGCACCATCCCAATAGAGCAATTCTTACTGTAGATCACAACAACGTGAGCTTAACAAATCTCATTAAAACAGGTAAAATGTGCATGTGCAGAGAGACTAATTAATTACCTGTCCTTATCTGTAAAGTCCATTCCCAGAACGACATTTTCCTCTGTATCTTGGTGGCCAGTGGTGTAGATAACCACCATATAGCGCACTCGATCTGTCCAGCTGCTTTCTAACCGCACAGCCTGCACGACAAAAGGAGAGACTGCAAAACACTGCGTCTGGACTCTAAAGCAGTACTGCTGGATAACAATAAAATGTGGCCACATTCTGGATTTATTCTGCAGATTTGATTGGGTAAAAACCCCCAGCTCTTTTTTCAAAAACAAAACTTTTTTGCAAGCTCAGGAACAACATCTGTGTTTTTACATATGTTTGCAATCCCAGGTGTTTGGCCTATTCCTACTCTTCTATTATTTTTTGTTTCATGGATGGATGGATGGATGGATCTGCCATCACAACAATGATCTACACGCCAGTTCTTTACCGTTTCTCTTCCTTAAGAATAGCTTCTTGACAGCCACCACTGAGACCATTTCTCATGAGGCAGTAGTGAACAGTACATGACACTACAAGTTTTTGGCTAATAGCTCTGTGAGAATCACCTTGTTAACACAAAGATACAAATTTAAGCCTGTCAAACTGTGTTATCCATGACATTTTTCATAGATGCATAGATTCTAAACAAATTGGAACATATTATGTACTTTCTATAAAAGATTTCTCTGAAAATGATCAGGTGTAATGACTGGACTAAAAGTGAATGGAAAAGCAGCCAGTGTCCAAACATAACCCTTGAAAGACCTTCAGAAAGCCTGGAGAACTTTTGAAGCTAAATATAAAGACAGGTTATTGGGCTCAAGACTTTTGCACATTACTATAAAAACACTCAGTTAACTAGTGGAGCAGGTCTTTACTTTTAAGTCTCTGATTTCATCTTTGCTGAATCAAATAAATGAAATGAACGCTTCCAGCAACAAAAACAAAGCAACACATGGCAACATGTTTGTACTGACCAGCTTAATGCGATCTTCAGACCGGAGAATCTTAAACATGACCTGCAGATGTTGAGGCAAATCACCTGAAAGTGAAACACTGAGACTGTGAAATGATTCAACAACAATGCCTTTAACATAATTCACATTTTTCCTCACGTGGGAACTGATTAAACTGCGTTTTGCATGCCAGACTGGCTGAAGGTCAGCATCACAGTGTTGTCGTCTGATATGGACAGGATTTTGCTTGGTTACCATGGCAAAGAAGTGGATTTCATGCTTCTGTATGTTTATTTGCATAAAATATAACAACTGAAACTAACAATAATCAGCTGACAGACATACTGAAGATCGCACTAACAATATAGATAATACACACTTTAATCAGACATGAGCTTTAGAGACGTGATTTCTGGACTTTCCGAAGGTCAACTACAAACTGACCATTCAGCTTTTTCTATTGTTTTCTTCAGTGGGAGGAAAGTTTTGCACATTTCTCACAATGAAGATAAATCCAAATCGTTTAACCTCCCAGCTGTGCTGAAGTAAATATTTAGCGGAGGTTTTTACAAACTGACTTGACCTTTCCTGCCCTTGCCCACAATTTTATAGACACACACAAAAAATACAAAGAGTGTTAGTGAAAGAGACTGGCAGAGAGACAAGCACGAATGGCAGTCACTGATAGAGCTGAATGGCAACCTCACAGTTTCAGTCTGTTAGGTTCATATTTCAACAGTTTTTAAACACATTTCCAAAGATTTTAAACATAAATTACATAAAGGATTGTTTTGAACTATGGAGCATGCAGACCTGCTATAGGTGAGTCTAATAATTAAATGTTGAAGCTGGAAATGAGCACAAGCACACAGTTTGAGACTTGATCGTTCTTCCCCCAAAGGGACGGAGTTTGTAATCGACTGTTTGCTTGTCTGTCTGTCGGTCTGTTTGTTAGCAGTCTAGCATCCACAGTTTTCAAGATATCATTTTCTAATTCTGTGTGATGGCAGATGCCAACAACAGCTGATTTAACTTTGGTGAAAAGCAGGTAAAGGTCACCCCAAATGTGAAAATCAGTAAAAACTTTATGCCACCCACGATTGTTTTTATGGATCGTCTTCAAATTTCACAACAATATTCTACAGCTTGGGGGACACGAGTACCTAGGCTGGCTAAGCATTTCCCCTCAACCTTATTGTTAGTGCCCAGTCAAATTTGATCATCCTTAAAGGCTATTTTTTTGCCTCTTTTAGATAGTGTAGCAATGTGAAGACAGAAAACTGGGGAGAAAGAGAGGGAGAAAACACTCTGGTCATGCGGCATGTGGACACGCTCACCCACTGAGCTAAAGTGGCGCCCACCCAAAAACTATCAAAGAAACTGTATTGAGTAATACATCTCATGAAAGAGCATGCAGAGAGCTGTACAATGCCGCTTTTATATTTTCAATACCACACCCTACAACATTACAACAACGCCATAAAGTTTAGCAACTGGTTCAGCAACAACCGCATTATTATAGCTTAAAGTCTGAAGTTTTTACAGTTTATAAAGGCCAAAAGTTTCAGCCTATTCTGCTCCAATCAAAGATAATAAAAATAATACATTTTTAGGGCCTTTGACCAAGAAAAATGTCAAAGGCCCTGACCTTTGACCTTGCAGCAGGTCATAGGTCAAAGGTCAGGGCCACACGAATTGGGAAAAAGCTTCATTTTCCATCGAATCAAACTTTCATTTTTTATTGGGGGACATCAGCACTTACTTTGTTTTTTCTTTAAAACAATATAAGGTTGTTTTTCCATACAACATTATACGACACAAAAAGATTAATATACTGCACTAGATTTCCATAGTAACAATGCTGGCGTCATCATAAAAACATCAAAGGTTTAGCATAACGCTTGGCCTTATGGGGGAGTTGTGCCCTCTGAGTGCTCTTGTATGAAACAGTCTATGTAAGCCAGGCGTTGAACTGCAGGGCTCTTCGGGTCAGACCGAATTATGTGATGCTTCAGACTAAACACAAACGAAACCCACAAACACGGAGAAAAGACTCGGCAAATACACATTTGCTTTTGTCTGGGGTCTTGTTTGTGCAGTGAACATAGGTAAAAGAGAAAAAACACAAAGCTTTGTGTGTTTTTGCGTGACTCTGTTCCCACCTGCATGTTTGTGGTGGGTCGGGGTCTTTGGTCCTTGCGTGCTGCCACCTTGCTGGAGGAAGAGGGCGGCTCCTTTGACCATGAAGAAGCTCTCGCTGAGGCTGAAAAGTAGATGTGCAAAAGAAATTCAGTGATGCTGATGCCTGGACACAACTACACTTTGGCCATAAGCAGCCAAATTTGTCATTCTATACCCTAAAATCCAACCACAAGAAATACTGAACTTTCATCAAATGGCAGCAAGTTGGGCTGCATGGTAGCGCTCACAGCTAACCAGCTCATGTATGCCAAGCTAAAAGTCACAAAGAACGGACTGCCTCGTGGAAAATCTGTTGAGCTGCAATAAGTTTAAATAATCTCACTTCCTTGAAAAACATCACATCTGTTGTACTTTAACTCCATTCTCAGTCTTTATTATTATTATTATTATTATTATTATTTTGGACTGAAATAGAAAAAGAAAATGGCATCTCCTCCAGTATTTTATCATGAAGGATTTAATCACGAAGTGAAGAAAGTGAATTCAAACGGCAAAATAAGAGCAGAAGAAGAGAATTCCCTCCACAGCGTGCATAAATTCCCACCCTGGATCCAGAAGGACGTCACGATTTGGATAACTCAGTTATTTTCTGGAGAACTGCAAAATGATATCTGACAGTTTCTCATATTTTACTCTGATATGCATTTGTGAAGATGTATTATATAAACAAATCTTCAGGCGAACCATACAGTCTGCCTTTACAAACATTTGTAAAAGAAAAGGTTGTTCTAAAGAGGTCACTGAATTCCAGCGTGTTACTGTAACACGATGCCGCTGTTGCAACAAGTCAGTTTGTGGATTTTTTTTAATCCACTACTGACTGTAAGTTGAGCAACTCAGCCAATGAAGTGGCAGACCACAAACCCTTGAAGAGCAGGGTCACTGAGTTCTGATGCATGAAAGTCTGCTGACTCAACATCTGCAGAGAAACCTCCTCGGGCATTAACATCAGCACAGAAACGGTGCGCCAGGAGCTTCATCGCATGGGCTACGGTGTTCGAGCTTCAATAGTAAAAGAATCCTTTCAAAATTTCCTGAATTCACAGCAGCAAACACACCAACCCCAAAAGTTAATCCCCTTTACACCGGGCCAAACTCCACCTCTGTTTCAATCTTGCTAACAACAGACTGACAACCTCAAACAATCAGCTGATTTAAACCGATGTAGTTCAGCTTGAAAACACACTTTAAACTTTTTCTTAGTATGAATAACAAATAGCAGTTATAAATCAGAAAAGACAATGTCAAAAATTGTCAGCGTACTTTCAAAATATAAACATAAATGTAAAAGTTTGGTGATAAGGTTGTTAAACTAAAATTGTTAAAGCTGAAAAAAAAAAAAACCCTTCATAAAATTCAACCCTAACTGTGCACACAATGAGTCATTATTGAGCCATTATTCTGAAAAGACTTCTTTTTTTGCTCTATACAATATCCTGTACTCTAAAATGACGTCCTTACAGTCCTCATTTCATTACAAGTCCAAAGTGATTCTGTTTACTAAAAAAAAAACAATGATTTGGCTTTACCTGACTGACCTGCTGTACCTCCTGTAAACAGGTGAGTGCAGATACTCCACTGTGTTGCACATTTGACCAAATTTAAGCTGAAGTCACACACCAGTAACGTATGAAAGGCCTGTCGGGACACAGCACACAGCGTGAGCAGGTACTTCTCTTATTTAGTCCTGTTTGGATCACTGAGCAGGACGGATGGCTCATCTGGGACTGAAAGTCAGCAGAGTCCTGATCTAGGAAATTTATCAGTCCTTAGTTTTAACAGTAATGGTGACCAGACTCCACTTGATTGGGTTTGTTGACCTTTATGCACCTCACACATACACACACACACACACACTCAGCTATCTACATGCACTCCAACGTTCAGACTTCCTCTGCTCGGCCCACCTGTGCTGAATGAAGTACTCCTGGGTCACGACTTTGTTATGAAGGCTGCACTAAGCAGGAGGAGAGCTTCAGCGTATTTTCTCACACAGAACAGTGTGTAGCTTTGTTCGACCACGGTCTCATTCCTCTCTTGACCAAAAACACACAAAGCCTGGTATGACTGAGTGGGGCCATCACAAGGCCTTTTGTTTCAGCTCCACTGCAACGTGCTATCATTAATCCTCTTCAACTGTATGTAGAAGACGAATGAGACGAAGTCACGGAGGATTTAGCTTAAAAAAACAGAATCCCTGAACAAATTCACACCGTGACCGGGTAAAGGACTGAGCATGAAGAAAAACTCAATTCTCAACCATCAGAATAAGACTTAAGATGTAGATTTTAAAGCCGCTTCTCCTACAAATGTTTTCATGACTTTAAAGTAAAAGAGGTCACATATTCTATACTGCCACTGTTTGCAGATTGTTGCTAATACGAATCTAGTATACAGAATGATCTTGTTTGTGCTGCTGTGAAGACTTACATGCGGCAGATCTCCGTCCGAGTCCAAGGAGCTTTCTCCACAAAGTGAGGCAGCACGGTGAGCATGTCTTTATTTGAGGATTTTATGACCAGAAGCATCTTCTCTCAGTCAAAACGCCCCACTCCCCCTCCCTCTTATTAACATCTACCTCTGCACAGCGTGTTTGGGTTGAACCTGCCTGTCCTTCCTCTCTTCCCCTTTCAGCTTTCTTTCCATCCCAAACCCTGAAACCTCCGGATCTGTGCCGCCGGGTTCCGTTCAGATTTGGCTCCCCCGTCTCCTCTTTCACAGTTCGTGATTCAGCAATCGGCTCTCCGTATGCAACGCCCGGCCACAATACCATCATTCATGCCAGGGAGGGGAGGGCGCACGGGGGTGGGGGGTTGTTACTTGGCGTCAGTCTCAAGTTTGACATGCAGAATTCTAAATTAAGACTACACGCTGATGAATCTGCGAACCGCGGAGAAGCTCAAAGCATGATACGACCGTTTCAACTCTGACAAACCCACACGCACAAACACGAGCACAAAGGCAGTCTGTGCCAAAGCTTTGCTGACACAAGTCATGATTTTTGTGACGTCAAGTTGATTAAAGAAAAGCCTCGTGACTGAGCGGGGACAGCGGTTTATGCGCTCTGTTATGCAACGGAGTGCGAGAAACATTTTTTAAAGCCTTGTCAAGTTAAATCAACTGTTCGTCCAGCAGATTTTTCTCCTTGACAGCTCTGAGAAACCGGGGCCAAAAATCAAACATAAATATGTGACTCATTATGACTCACAGGCCACCAGGGAAAAAAAAAATCAAATAAAGACATTAATGTATAAAATTTAATAGCATTAATTTTCCTGGTTCAGTTTATTTACTTTTATTTAAATCGTTTCCATTAAAGACACACACAAAAAAAACTATTAGATGCATTCATTTTTCCATTAATGTATTCATGCATTACTGCATCATCTTGCCGCTGCAGTGATTCTTTTGTGTGTTTAAATAGTTCGCCATGATAGATGGAAAATCTGTGATATACAATTGAAATATGTAGGAAAAAGGATTTTCAGCTTGTTAACAAATGATTCAGTAAGGTCATAAGTCACACGCTGAGTATGCATGGCATGTGGGAATTCTTTCCTCCCTCTTTTTATTAATTCATCTTCAGGAACTCTTTTGCATTGCGCTTACTGCAGATATTCCCACTGCAGGCCTGTTGAAAATACTATTAAATACAATAATTATCATTCATCATTTAAAACCTTCCTTTTTAACTCTCTTTTTTGAAAGTATACATTTTTTTTAAGTTTACTATCCATACCGACAAACCCTTCCTGACATCTAGTATCTTATCTATTGCACAGAAGCATTTGGCAGAAATAGTCAAATTCAGCAGGCACCTATTACAAAAAAACTAAAGATACACTAAACATACCCAAATTCCAATCGGACCTGTTTACTTCCTGTGTTTCTGTGCAGTCCAATTTTGATCTCTAAAATATTTTTCAAAACAGGCATACAAAGTATTTCACATTTGACTAAAGTGCATGTATAATGCTTCTCCTTACATCTTTTACTGTAATATAATCGCCATGGTGGAGGCTGCTCATGCTAAATGTCACCAAAGGTCAGCGTATATGCAAGTAAACACTCCTGGCTCTTTATGATGTCAAACAGGACTTCCTTATATGGCCATATCAGACAAATAGCCTGGCTTGTACACAGAAACCCTATCCACCCACTTCATACCTTCTGTTTGTGAGAGGGAGCCAATAGGAAAAAAGCTGGCTTAAGGACAAGGTGACCTTAAAGGGAGAGGTGCTAGAGCAGCTTGTTTCAGGCAGTGGAGGTGAATGTACGAATGTAAGTACATAATGAAGCTGAACGTTAGCCACTCTTTATCCTGTCAGCTTCCTGGGACAAAGCTGAGATGCTGACTTCCATCATTACAGCTGTTAAGTCAGTGTCAGGTTTGCTGCCTTGTATGTACTCTATTTCAAGTAGTGCAAATGCATCTGAAGTGAACTATCCTTAGCCCGATTCTCCTTAAATTGGTCCAAAAACAAAGAAAATTATGTGCTATATTACAATTTCAGATCTCATTATAACAACAGTATGATATGCATTGTTGTTCAGAAAACAAGAAAAACAAGACCACTATAAGAAACGCAATACTTTTGTATTCGGCTATAAATGCCGTCTCTAGAGAGCTTCAAATATGTTAAAAAACCTAAAAAAAGTGTCTTACCTCTGATTATTTTTCCTCTCATCATCGCTTCCGAAATCCTGAAAGACAAGCACAAAGAGCGAATCTGAAACAGCATACAATATATTTATACTAAAAAAAAAAAAAAAAACTGTGATGATCATGAACAGTGGAACAGTGGGAAAGGAACAGAACTATTTCATAACAAGGATAAAGTTAAGAGTGCTTTGCATTAATAGAAATGCAGGCACCAAACACACATGAACCACACGCTTGAGTATCCTGCTAAACATATCACAACTACAACTGAGAGGATTTTACATTTTTTGTTCGAAATTTCTGAATTTTTGGCTGCAGTTGCTCTTAAATAAGTTGACGTCTCAAGGTCCATGCAGAGGTGGACGAAAGAATGCCTGCGCCACCTGCTGGCCATCTCTCTGCAGCCTGGTGAACTAATCTGCTACGAAGTTGCAAAGAGCTGACAACTCAATCCTTAGGACACCTTCAAATTTCAGGAATAAAAAACGAAAAACGAATTCTCACACACACACACACACACACACCTCCTTCCTGCCGGCTGACTCTAGCAGAATAGTGATGGCGAGATGAAGCACCCACCTAGCTTCAAAGCAAGGCTTGTCACTGCTTATTTTTGTGCCTCAGCCTACTTCTGAGCGCATAATCCACTTTCCTAAAAACCCAGAAAGTGGCGCACGAGCACAGATGTTAGGATTTCACGTGGATAAAAACGTCCAACAGTGCTCCATCTCTAACCGACGCCCTGCTTTCACAGGTGGAGGTTTAATGCCTCCAACTCCACTAAGTCAGCATCACTTCTCCACGCAACCCGACTAGAACCAACAACCCTTCTTCCTGCTATGTAACTTGGAAACAAGGAGCACGGAGCTGATCGGTTTGTCTGCGTGGTGCTGCGCGGGATTTGACGTCTCGGTGAGGGCCAAGCGCATTTTCACGGTGCAGTTATGGATCTGAGCTATTCTGAAATTTCTAGAAGTTCGCAAAAACACTTGGCTCGCTCTCCCCACATTTAAGGACCTCCTTCCCAAATTGGTGACCGCACTACTCGCAAATAAAAACCTCGGCAACACCGAGACCTGCGAATGTTTGTGCAGCAGCAAAACGAGCACTTTGTGTCTTGACAGCTAAATCCGACAGCCCCCCTCCGTTCCCCCCTCCGTCCCCTCCCCCTCTGCAGGATTTTTGTTTACAAATCCCCTGCCACAGTAGCCACAAACAACTCCCTGTTGTAACAATATATCAAGTTTGCAGCACACAAGCGCACACATTTGGACACAGGCACTATGACGGAAACCAGGTTAACCCTTTCCTGCAGGATATCAAACGCAAACCCACCCAACCTATGTTTTACACACTCCCGTGGGCGCATTCTTGGCGTTTTCCCCCTCACACACACAAAGACCCAGCCCCCCGGCATTTCCACTCACCTCCCCCGCACTGCTGTTGGTCGTGCTAGCCGACGATGCTGCACTGGGGGTGGGAGAGCGCTGCAGTGTCACCAGAGCCATGGTCAGTGAGCTGCAGGAGAGGAGAGAAGGGAAGGGAGGGGAGGGGAGGAGGAGCGCCTATCCGGGAAGATGCGCCGCTGAGATTGTCGCTGTCACCGGGGAGAAAATGCCTAGTCAGACTCTCATCCAGCAGCAGCAGCACCTGACTCCACTGCCCCGGCCGTGCTCCCTTTCGGTCCTGCTCCGTGCGTCCTCTGCGGTTACCGGAGTCCTCATGGGCGGAAAGTGAGAGAAGAGAGAGTTCCTGGGTTTTCGTTCCGCGCCAGCAGCAGCAGACTCTGTGATTTCTTCGCTGGTGTGCAGACAGACAAACAAAAACACAGCGCAGGTTGCAAGCGGGGCAGAAATGACATGCAGCTTTGCCGGATGCCTGTGATTGGCTGGCCTAGTTCGCGTGTGCGCTGTCATTGGGCCAATGTTGTCAAGGTGACAGGCCAGACTAGGAACTCCCAAAAACAAATATTCACGATATTTAATGATAATTATAAAAATGTGCTCACGTTATGAAACATAGCGTTTGTGAGAAGACGTTTTTAAGACAACAAAAAACGATTAATTTTATATTTATTATATAATATTTATAGATGAAAATATTACAGAAAACCTTTCTGCATTCATTGGTAAGAAAATGTACCAAAATAATACATAAAAATAAATATTAATTTTATAAAATGTCAAGTAAATTAATGCTTAATTTTTCATAATTTTTGTCAAAAAATGCTCATGTTTACCATTTATTTTTTTAAAACTACAAATATGTATACATTTTTATCCCCCCCATTTCTCACTGCAAATAATGAAGTGTATTTCCCTCATTTGCATACTGATGCAAAAAAAGTATAAAAAAAATCTATAAGAAAAAAGTGTAGATGCTAGGTTTTAGAAAGTGGGAAGTAAAGGATAAATTATGTCTAAATAAATACATTTAAATATGAATCAATTAAATATAAACTTGAAACAGATACTAGGTACAAATGAAATGTATGGCTTTTTATACATACAATGTCATATTACCCATTTATGGAGTTGTTTATGTAGATTTATTTTTAGCCGTTTTTGTCCTCCATATCACCCCAGACTACAACTAAAAATGGGCTCAAAAGAATTTCACTTTTTAGAATAATTGTTAACTAATTAGAGTTGCAACACGATTATTTTCACTGCCGATTTATTGATTATTATTTTTTTTTAAAGACAATCCTATATCTAAGACTGCTGACATACAAGTTTTTAAATTTGCTCAATGTGCCTCCTTTAAATAATTAATCTTTTATAAAGATCACAACTGTGAGCAACTAGAACTTGTGAGGAAGAAAGCATCCTTTTACATTCTACTTTACACACAAATAAATACAAAGAGCAAATCTGAACCCACACTGAGTAAAGCCATAGACCTCCTGTATCGGCAGCATGGGGACAAGCCATTAATATATCCAGAATGTCCCTCTGTTGCCTCTTATGGCCTGAGTGGAAGACTGGGTAAACAAACCAGTCCAACAAGTGTTCTTCCGCTCTCATTAGGCCAAGCCTCAATTGTCACTCCCCGTCTGTAACGAGAGTCCCCCCTGCTGTTCTTCACCCATCGTTGCGCAGATGAGTCTACCCATAAACTGACAACCAACGTAACTGCAGGAGACCAGAAGGTGGGAGAACAGGTTTTACACTTTCTTTTTTATTATATTCCTGCCTCATCCGTCACTGGTCTGCTGAGCCCGTTGTATTATCTGACTCTCTGGTGGTGGAGGTCGTCTGCCCTGCAGTCTCCTGGTCGAGACTGGACTCCTGCAGATTCCTTCCCAATGTCTCGATGGGCAGGAGCCAAGATGCAACGCCAGCCAGCAGAGAGCAGCTGCAATACACCGACAGAGTCAAATACACAGACGTCCTGAGCAACACCTAGAACCAAAACACAAAAAGTGAGAGGCCAAACAGAGAAAAACACACCTCTTAAATAATAAAGAGCCTGACTGGACTAATTTAAATCTACCACAAGTCACAATATTGTCAAACTACCATATAGTTTATGACATTCTTTAAATAATCATTGACAACAATGTTGGTTTTTGAACTCTAGTAAAACCATGGAGAAAGTTCCAAAACTTGGGTGTGTCGAAATGACACAGATGCAGATTCACAAACATGTAAGCAATGCATTACGTAATCCCACCTCACACAGTTTCACTGATTATTTTTCTTGGATACTTGTTTTTAGCCTTCAGTGATATAGATACTGTCTTTTGGTGAGCAACAGCAAGAGCAGACATTTCAATTCACAGTTTAATTTAAGAGGCCTATTGTAATGCTTTTAATATCCAATATGAGGTATGGAAATTATCTCTGCCACGCTGGATGCCAAATAATATTATTCAGCCGAGTTGAAAACGAGTCACACTGATTCAAAATTTAGAATAACCGGACATACACTTGCTTGTACTGGGTTTAACCTCCTTTTGCTTTAACATTCTTTAGAGATTTTGGCACGTGCATGACGCAGTTGCTGCAGATTTGGCAGCATCTACATCCATAATGTGAATCTCACATCCAAAAGGTGCTGAGGTCATTTGAGTACATTGCACTCAATGTCATGTTTAAGGAGCCAGTTTGAGATGATGAGCTTTGTAACATGGTGGTGACATTACCCAGCTGGAAGGAGCTATCAGAAGACGGCAGTGTGGTCATAAAGGGATGGAAATGGTCAGTTGTAACAAATGGTTTGTTCTGTTTGTTAAACAAGAACACCCATTTGCATCAACCTCGTCCATAGCTATTACACACTTAATCAAACAAACCACAACACAAGAAGATAAAACAAGTAGGTTCCTCTTATACAGACAGCACCAACAACTATGCCACGGTCAAGTCACTTAAATCATGTTTCTTCTCCATTGTGATGCTCGGTTTGAACTTTAACAGGCCATCTGGACCATGTCTACATGCCTACATGTCACACGATAAGCTGATTAGACATTTATGCCAATAAATAGCTGAATAGGTTTACTTAACAACATGGCCATTGTGTGTATGCATTGTACTATTGCTGTTACATGTAATAGAGAACCTAACATCTTAGACCTTTAAAAAAAAAAAGAAAAAAGAATTTCATTTAGGAGATAGATTTGGACAAAATTTACCGAAAACATTTTATTAGGTTGTTCAAAAACACAAAAATAGGAGACTGCTTCATACCTGTGCCACAAAGGGTGTAATCAGGGCACCCAACCTGGCCATGGCACTGGACGTTCCCATTGCTAAAGCTCTGTTTTCTGTAGGGAACACCTAAACAAAAGAAAGAAAAGTCAGTGAGTACAGTTTGTCCAATTTGACCTGTCTGAAAAAAGAAACAAACAAACAAAATCTGCTAAATTGAAAAGTGATACGTACTTCTGGTGTGTAAACAAAAACAACTTGGTATCCACCAGAGATCAAGGCTCTGGCAATGAAGATAAAGATGGTAAGGGCTATCCTGGATTAATTTAAAAAAAAAAAAAAAGAGTTACAAATCAGCCTGGGTGTTTTAATGTCAAGCATGTTTGGGTTAGCTGCTGTTGTACTATGATATTAAAAAAACAAACGTACCTCCCAATGCAAGCGTATAACGGTAGAATACACAAGGAAAACATGAGGAAACACAGTGCCATGCTTTTCTTCCTGCCAATATAGTCCACTAGTAGAAGGACGACTAAAAAACCTGAAAGCAACATCAAAAAAAAAAAAGATCAACGACTGCACTCAACAGTGAAAGATGGAGTCATTCTCTTAAACAGCACTTTTTTTGTATCTCGTTCTCTTTATTCTGAGAACGTACATGTTTGTATGCTATACTCTGCCCACCTTCAAATCACTGAAAAACGCCAAAGCATTGTCTTTAGTAGGCTTTATCAGTATGTAGACTGCGTATTAAAGATTGTCTTTGAGGTCTGAAAAGTGATATTGAATTGTATTAAGCATGCATTCTGTATAATGGCCAGCAAGGGGATGCCTCCTGTAGTTACAAACAGACTTATAGTTGCATGGAAATCTAGAGGGAAACAGGCCAAGGGACTCTTACTGTATCCACAATCAACACTTTCCTGATGACTTTGTGGGCTCAAACGCTAGCTTCACATCTTATAATCATACAGGATACTTTTTTTTAATGTGGGCGGTGCCTAACAGCGACGTTGCCGTTGAAGACTAAAGGGTACAGTGGAGTCGGCTTTTACCGCCATTTTTATGATATATCAGTCCAGGATCTCAGAGATTCACAGATTATACAAAGGGAGATGTTGCAGCCGTTTGAAAAGATTACCCAGCGTTCAGTGTTCCTCAGTTTCTCACTCCTCTCTTCACGTTCAGTTTCAAAACACCAATACGGGGACAGAGAAAATGCCCATCTTGAAGCTTCACAATGGGACTTCCCTAAGAAATGAGTGATGTCATAGTAGGTTCATCTATCTTTAATACATACTCTTGTGGATTTAGAAAAAGTAGAATAAGGATGAACCACTCCCATGTGGTGTCTGGAAGCGAGAATAATCCCTGTCTCTGTCTAAGTCCTCACAATGAACATAACAGTGCAACAGTCTTTTTCAAAAAGACAAAATTATTATTTTGTGTGGCCGAACTAGACTTCACAACCTGCCTAAACTGATGTTATGCCCAGTAAATATAGTGAAGCGCGTATGCATGCCCATCCCCATCACTCTTGAGGGTGTCGTGTTGTGTCTCATTTCTAACTATAATTATTTATGAAGCCACACAATTCAGCTGCTCCTAAATTTCAGCTGTCTTTTTTTTTTTTTTTTTTATTTGTACCTGAAGTCTAAAATCACTTCTGTAATAAATGCTCGTGCTTCCAGCTGATTAACTGTTAAGCTCTTGCAGCTCAGAGCCACTAATCAATACACTGCATGCTGATCTGGACATGAACAAAAGGAAAGGTGCATGCCCACAATTAAACACGGATTAAAAAACATACATTTCTTTATCAAAGTTTAAAAGAAAAGATGATTACAGGGACATTTTGAAAACCAGTAATAGTTTTCAAATTCACTGTTTGTTTGCCACTTTTTCACAGTATAACTACTATTAAGTTGATGGGAAATTACCAAAAAAAAAAAACAAAAACGGACATTTTCTCTATGTCAGCTGTCAGACTTTCAACTTAACTGCACACCACGCCTCTGACAGACTGCAAGCAGCGAGTATTTTACCTGGGAACTCAGCCAAGGTCGTCCATAAAAGGTCTTTGTAGTCGGCTGACGTTAAATATCTACATTCAAGACTGCAGTCTGGCTCAATCTTGGCTCCTTGGGTCACTATAAGGAAGCATTTGGGATTTGTTGTAATTCAACAATTGAAAACATTAAAAGCAGCTCTGCACAAAGGAAGCTGTAAACATACTCGCGCACAAATCTCCAGCTTGGAACAGCTCAGTTGTCAGCAGGATAATCCCGTAATAGGAGAAGGCATTGGAAAACCTTTTGACAAAAGTAAAAAGATCATTTTTTTTTAGAACATTAGTTCTGTGAGAAGTTGAAAATAAAGCATTTAATATGTCAATCAGGTACTACTGTTACTCCCCCTTGCATTAGGAATCACATCACAGTCCATCACAGGATTTTAAGTATCGTTCCTGGTTACCTGTATACAAGTCACTGTGGTAATGGTAATGCTATAACTGCCACAACAACAACAAAAATCGAAAACTTGATAAAATAAGGCCACGATGCTGAGCTGGTAACCACTGATTTAAAAATGACTCCCTTTAAATAGAGAAGGCTTATCTTATAGAGTGTGTCACTTAAGCTAACCATATAAACCACAGGAGCAGCGTGGTCTTCCAGTACTGAGGAGCAAAGAGATCTTTGAACCGTCCACGTTCATTCTGAGTAATTAAAGACAAAAATAGAAAGTAGACATTTTATTTTGAACATTTAAGCACTGCATATATTTAGATTCATATCCAGAAAAAATAAAATCTCATCCCCACCTGATTATAAGCGATCAGCCTGCCTTGAGGCAGGGTCTTCCCATTCTCTTTAGCAATGCGCGTTAAGGTTGCCATGGCTTTTTCTCGTCTTCCCGACAGCACATCAAAACGAGGACTCTCCGGCAACCACTTTGCAACACAGAAAACTGAGCTGAGTGACTTTCAACTTTTTTTCTATTTTGGCGGACCTCTACCCATCGCAGCCATACTTACAAAGCAGAAGCAAACAAAGATTGCCAATGGTACTGTGGATAAGCCGAGCAGCCACCTCCAACCCAGATCAGGCATTACCATCAAGGCCAGGAGGACCTCAAACACAGCACCGATTGCCCAGAATGCCTGATGCAGACAAACAGTTAGGATGATACAGTGGGGCAAAAAAGTATTTAGTCAGCCACCGATTGTGCAAGTTTCCCCACTTAAAATGATGACAGAGGTCAGTAATTTGCACCAGAGGTACACTTCAACTGTGAGAGACAGAATGTGAAAAAAAAAAAATCCATGAATCCACATGGTAGGATTTGTAAAGAATTTATTCGTAAATCAGGGTGGAAAATAAGTATTTGGTCACCTCAAACAAGGAAAATCTCTGGCTCTCACAGACCTGTAACGTCTTCTGTAAGAAGCTTTTCTGTCCCCCACTCGTTACCTGTATGAATGGCACCTGTTTGAACTCATCATCTGTATAAAAGACACCTGTCCACAGCCTCAAACAGTCAGACTCCAAACTCCGCCATGGCCAAGACCAAAGAGCTTTCGAAGGACACCAGGAAAAGTATTGTAGACCTGCACCAGACTGGGAAGAGTGAATCTACAATAGGCAAGCAGCTTGGTGTGAAAAAAATCAACTGTGGGAGCAATCATCAGAAAATGGAAGACATACAAGACCACTGATAATCTCCCACGATCTGGGGCTCCACGCAAGATCTCATCCCGTGGGGTCAAAATGATCATGAGAACGGTGAGCAAAGATCCCAGAACCACACGGGGGGACCTGGTGAATGACCTGCAGAGAGCTGGGACCAAAGTAACAAAGGTCACCATCAGTAACACACTACAACGGCAGGGAATCAAATCCCGCAGTGCCAGACGTGTTCCGCTGCTGAAGCCAGTGCATGTCCAGGCCCGTCTGAAGTTTGCCAGAGAGCACATGGATGATACAGCAGAGGATTGGGAGAATGTCATGTGGTTAGATGAAACCAAAGTAGAACTTTTTGGTATAAACTCAACTCGTCGTGTTTGGAGGAAGAAGAATACTGAGTTGCATCCCAAGAACACCATACCTACTGTGAAGCATGGGGGTGGAAACATCATGCTATGGGCTGTTTTTCTGCCAAGGGGACAGGACGACTGATCCGTGTTAAGGACAGAATGAATGGAGCCATGTATCGTGAGATTTTGAGCCAAAACCTCCTTCCATCAGTGAGAACTTTGAAGATGAAACGAGGCTGGGTCTTCCAACATGACAATGATCCAAAACACACCGCCCGGGCAACAAAGGAGTGGCTCCGTAAGAAGCATTTGAAAGTCCTGGAGTGGCCTAGCCAGTCTCCAGACCTCAACCCCATAGAAAATCTGTGGCGGGAGTTGAAAGTCCGTGTTGCTCGGCGACAGCCCCAAAACATCACTGCTCTCGAGAAGATCTGCATGGAGGAATGGGCCAAAATACCAGCTACTGTGTGTGCAAACCTGGTAAAGACCTATAGTAAACGTTTGACCTCTGTTATTGCCAACAAAGGTTATGTTACAAAGTATTGAGTTGTATTTTTGTTATTGGCCAAATACTTATTTCCCACCCTGATTTACGAATAAATTCTTTACAAATCCTACCATGTGGATTCATGGATTTTTTTTTTCACATTTTGTCTCTCACAGTTGAAGTGTACCTCTGGTGCAAATTACTGACCTCTGTCATCATTTTAAGTGGGGGAACTTGCACAATCGGTGGCTGACTAAATACTTTTTTGCCCCACTGTATAGTGCAGTGCAGCTAATATTATCAAAACAGAGTTTATAAGACAATGACCGCAGTACCGCAATCAGCATAATGCAGATGCCTCTCGCCTTCATGGGAAGGAATTCTGAGTACAGCGTGACCCTAAAACAAGATTAAATCTTTATTTATGTTCATATTGTTTTCTTGGATATCGCTCATTTAAGTTACTACTGATGTATCTTGTTATGCATGAAGGAAGAATCAAACTTACGACTGAGGAGCTCCTCCAATACCAAAGCCTACAAGGCCGCGCAGGAACAAGAGCCAGCCATACGCTGGAGCAAAGGCACTCAGCAGGCCGTAGTACAAAGTCCAGCACATACAAACTTGCAGACCCTGTTTAGCACAGACACATATACAGGAAATACATGAGATCATTTACAAACCTCATGAAATCATGTATGAGAATCATAGATGTGAGACTCACTACTTTTCTGCCGTACTTGTCGGCGACATTTCCCCAAATCGGTGAACTGATCCCCATCCCGATAAAAACCACCTGTTCCAAAAAAAAAAATAAAAAAAAATAAAAATAGGTAATTGACTATGTTATATAATAAAAAATCTCTAGTAAAGCAATAAAAGTAAAGGGACTTTACCGATGTTATGAGTGCCACTTTATAGCTGGGGAGCCTCCACTCACAGTGCAGCTGGGGCCCCAAGATGCTGAGGATCATCATCTCCATGGCATCTGCTACCTGAGGGACAGCATCCAGTTAGAGATGTGGAGTATCTGCACGTTGATGAAGCTGTTTGGGCTTATTTTAAGATTTATTACCCATGACAGTCCAGTGAGGAAAGAGATTTTCCACTGAAACTTTCCAAATCCGATTACCTCCAATGCATCATCCACTGTAAAGGTTTCTGTTAATAAAACACATCGGTCACTGCATGATCAGTCTCAGAAACAAAACCTGGCATTAGCATGTTATTCAGTATAACACACTCAAAGGTCATTTTACATCTTGGACCGTGTGCTAAATTCACAAGGTTTTTTCAGCACCGTTAACACTTCATTGCCTTGTGAAAATATATAATAAAGAAATCAAATTCGATGCATAACAGATTAAAACAAAGCAGTTCTTCTGTTTTTATGTTTTAGGCCAGTTATAAACAGGACATGGCCAATATAAGATGAGTCTACTTTCATGTGTAATTAACCCATATCCACATTTACATTTATCAAAATCCAATCCAGCTGATCAACACTGCTACATAGGGTCTTTCTATGTTAATACTTTCTAATGCCCTTCTTACTTTACCGCCGCCACAGTTCCACACACAATTAAAACAAAATAACAATTATATTGTACACACCTTCGGGTTTATTAGACCCATAGGCGGATGAAGACTGCGTAGCCTCTGCGTCAAAATTTGAAACTGTGGTGCAAATCTCAGCGTCCGTGCCCTGGTCCTCATCAGTTTGACCTACAAAATCTGCATCACCCCTAAGTGCCATCACACAAGAAGAAGACATGAAAAAAAAAGTTTGTCTTTCAGACATACCAAAGTTTGTCGTTAAATACATTTGCACTTAGCCCTGTGGCTCACACTCCGATATGTAAACATAGCAGGTCCTTCCTTGAAACAGCCAAGACAACTTTGATGAGGTTACAAAAGCAAGAAAGCTCATGTTTTTCGTGTTTTTCTCTTTACCACTGTTGAGAGTTTCTCCAGCGCTTGTAAGAGATCTTAGCTGTTTTGGGCCAGTTGTCCATTTTGTCGTCACGGAGAGCTGTGAGTTCCAGCTCATAGCGCACAGGTGATTTGCGGACAAACCTGCTGGAGCAGTCACTTCAAGTTTTCAAGGAGACACCCAATCAGAGAACAACACCCGCAGGGCGGAGAGGGGAGGGGTTAGAGCAGGAAGCAGAAGTGCCGTGTGGTCAAACTGGCTTCGGGTCAAAGAAGCGATCCCATTGGATTAAAATGAAGTACTATCACATAATTGATCAATATCTTTAAATAGATTGTCAAAGGAACCGGAAGAAATATTCCAAGACTTTAATGTCACCACGAAGTCTTATTTGTTGTTCTAAGCAGAATTTATTAAAAAAAAAAAAAAAGGTATCGACCAGAACATATCTTGGAAATGAAAGTATCTTTTTGCATTTCAAGTTGATGCTATATCATCATTATGTGGTTGGTTGTTTTTTTTTTTTTTTTAAGTTTCTATTTGTTTTAAGTTTCTATTTGTTTTGTTTTATTTGTTTTTTACTCTAGTGTAAACTGATCCTCTAGGAGCTTGACTCCAAGTTTCCTGATTAGTCTAAACTGAGCTGGTTAACCTGAGAGCAGGTTAGTTTGATGCTAATCTCACTCGGTGGTACAGACCGTTTATGGACAGATAGCAAAAAGAGCACTTAGTTCTTTATGACATTATATATTAATGATAGGTTTTCTTTAAATAAATAACAAGAGATTATATGCAATACAATTTGTAATGTTAAAATTAATGCTGATGTTATTGTATTGTGAGGTAAAATAAACACATTTTGGGAAACACTTAAGACAAAGCAACGATTTCCTGCTTAAAGCGGAAGCGTAATTCATATCATTGGATTAGATCCAGCTAATCTCAGATTTATACCAGAGAAATTAAAAAGTGCATCCCAGACAAGAGCTCGGTTCTCAGGAGTTCGTTCAAACGGCAAATTTTCTTATAAGTAATAATATAAAGAAAAACAAACCCACCGAGCCAGGCTTTTTCCTGTTACTGCAAATAATTACAGTGCACTACAATCAATCAAACACATAAACTTGAAAAATAAAGCTCATATAGCCTACTTATAGATTTTAATGTGGTAATCAAAATTTAAATTTGTGGTCTTTAAGTATTAATATTATTATTATTATTATGAAAGAATAGGAGCTAAAAGCCAGGCAAAGACTTTCTTTGATTCAGCAAGAGGAAGGTGACATCATATAGCCTACAACAGTAACTTTATTTATACCAGCACTGCGCTTCAGTCATTAGCAGCTGAGTATCTGTCATAACCTGTGGCAGACAGTAGGTTGTGCTGTCACCCTCTACCCAAAAGCCAGTCATGCTATGGAAAGGATGCTGCTGTCTGTTCACTCACATTGTCATCATGTCAAATAATGCTGTTTATTTTCAGAAGCTCACTGAGAAGAAACCCAATTATGACTTCTTCCTCATCTTCTTGTGGGGCTTGCTAAGGGCTTTTGAAGCTTTGACTACTTCTCAGGCCCCCTGCTCCTCTGACTCTGGGCTCAGGGTTGCATTTTGAGTACAGGTTTAAGTAGACTATTCATCACCTTTGATTGAAATAACAGTGCTGAAATGTAAATGTTGCATACATAGAAAACATTACACTAGTTGTGAAACTTGAACAGCTGCTGGGTTAAAAAGTAAAAGAGTACCTTCTTGAATAGTTCGGACTGTTGGGAGTAGCTGACTCCTTCAGTTCTCAGTACCCTTGTAAGTTAATAAGGCCAACCTGAAAATAAAAGCTGTTGAAAAGTAGGACGCTGTGAGGACATGCTGAGGCTGCTGCATTATGGGACGGCCGTAAATACAGTGTATAGGTAGAATATACAGTGTGCCACACTGTCCCCTCGTCAGCTGGGTGCTCGGGCTCACGCAGAGCAGTACAAAATCTCAGCTGAGATTCTCTGACTTGCACAGCGAACTGCAGCATGGAGCAAAAGGTAAGCTTTGAAATCTACGAAAAAGACAAAACATTTCAGATCTATGAGCGCTTAGTTTAGCAGAGTCAGTCGTGTTTAAATACCTTAAACAGTTTGCTGCTGCTCACTTATTGTGTCACTGAAGGCAACTCTTCTAAAACTGATAACCTCACAGCTGGTTTTGGCCTTCAGGGTCCTGCCCTGGTCACAGCAATCTGTTTACACGGATAAGGAATTATCTGAATGTTTAATAGTGTGTGAGCATTTATTTGAACAAACAGTGTTTTGAGGATACCTGAGGTCACTCATCCTTCAAATCTTTAGAAACCAGATCTGAGTCATTCTGAATTATCACCTTGGTTCAGTTGCTGAAGAGATGCAATGAATCTTATCAACAAGGCTTGCTTTATAACTCAGCTATGACACTGGCAATAACAGTAAGCAACTTTAAATAACAAGAACTGCTCCTGCTTGTACAACATATGATAGATAGTGTAAAATCTCTGTTTTCTTGTTGTAAGGTGTAAAATTGCACTTTAAATGTCAGGCATCCAATTTAAAACAAACACATATTCTCACTTCTTTATTGATTTAATGCTAAAAAAAAAAGTATTTGAAAGAAATATTTTCAACCATAATTGTGTGTGAGACAAAATTAATCACTTCAGGAATAAAATGGCAAAGGAGTTGTCATTTTTCCATAAGACATGGCCTCTGTGGCACAGTGTATAAGGAATCCTCTTCAAAGAAATCTCTCAGTTGTTGCATAATGGATTACATTATGTTAATGGCCATTTTACCAGAATGCTCTCTTATGTCACCGTGCGATTCTTCCGATCTTCAGGTAGTAATGCAAGATGCCTTTGTTGATGGTTGGAGGAAGCAATGTTAAATTTTAAAGAGAATGAATGAGAGGGCAACGTTACACGTGTCACAACCGAGCCAGCTGACCCACAAGAAAAAGAAGACGCCGAAGCACCAGATGTGATCTATTATGATAAAACTGCTCAGTGTATCGGAAAGTTTGGGGATGTTCACTGGTGCAAGTTCCAGCATCATCTCTCTCCAGTCAGCCTGGTGCTGCACAAATTAAATTAAATTAAATACACATACACCTCCTTCCTGCCGGCTTGTTTAGGGTGGAGCGGTGTCTTAACCACATGCGGTGAATGTCAATTTAATCATAAACAGAAAGTGGTCAAACACATTAAAATATTTGTTTAAGATTTAACTACAGATATGTTTTTGCAGCTCTCGGCTCCTTATTTTTTCAACAGCTAACAAAAAATAATTGGAACTTTATTAAATCAGTGCCGTTGCTTTACATAATCACGTGAAATCAGTTTAGAATTTTTAAGTGTAACTTAAAAACTTTTTTCCAAACTGGTGTGATCATCCGCTCTCTATAGAACACCAAGTAATTAGTTTGAAATGCATCTGCCTAATCAAAGATCAGTAATCGAATACCTGCACTGTAATTTTGTGGGGAGGAGGGTGAGAAGGGGTCTTTGGGTGGATAAAGTTACTGCATCCTTGTATTACATAGCTGCACACGCACACACAGTCATGCACACACAGTCATGCACACACGCATCTACATGCATGCACTATCTTCCTTAAACACACAGCATAGCTGTTCAACACTCAGGTGAAGCGCTGAATGAGTGTTTGCTGCCTGCTCCATGAAAGTTTAAGTAGACCAGTCCTTCCATAGCCAGGCAGCTCATTACGGCCTCATTACCAACAATGCAGGGACTCCAGCCCTGCAGGAAGCAGCAGTGCCACCCTCCTCCACCTCCACCTCCTCCTCCTCTTAAGCCAGTCTGTCCCTAGTTGTGTTAACAGGACAGCTCCAAGCCAGTATGTGGATTAGAGACCAATGAGCATCAAAGCAGAGAATCAATTACTGGTTACGTACCTGTGCTGACTTGAAGAAACTGCACTATGGAAGAAATCTTCAATTACTAAAACTGCTGTCCTGGGCTGTGTCTGCCCGACTTACATACATGTGGACTGAAGTTCAGTGACATTTGGATTTATCAAGTTCATCACAAAAGACTGACCCAACAATGATGCACAAGCCTTTGGAAGTAAAGGAGGTAACTAAACTTGGATGCAGTTGTGTCAAAGCCACAGTCATGCAGTGTTTGTATGACTGGAGCAGTAAAATTAGACAAAATGAGAAAAATTTGGTCTCTCTCTAAGGGTTAAAGATGTGTTATGATTATTAAGATCACTCCAGCATAATAAAAGACGACTGTGTAATATCAAATATTTTATTGGCACAGAATATGGTGGTGTAATAGCTATCCCTGTTTTTTGTTTTTTCCCCCCTCACACAGCCCCTATTAATCTTCTTTTCAGCTGATGGAGCAGTTCACAGTTTTTTTTCTAATATTTTTTTGTTTTTTGGCAAAAAAGCTCTAAACACGCCTCATAAGACTTCCTCAGCAAAGTGGCACATTTAGTGCCTTGAGAGGCCGATACTTCCCTCAGGAGTGTAGAAAAAGACTAAAATAGGTTTCAAGTAAGATGTGGTGGATGTGTGTGTGTGTGTGTTTGTGTTCATGCATTTGCATTTCTCATGGTGTCGAGACATAAATCATCTAAGGGTAAAGACATGTTTTAAAGTTAAAGTTACAGGATGAAAAGAAAACTTAATGCAGTTTTGAACAGAATCCAGAAATTATTACTAAATATGATGCTGTGCAACTGTAACCATATGCTGTATATGTTGTATAATATCAGAGGCATCAAAGCTACGCAGTACTTGCTTGCTCTTCTCTCTACCAATACAGGCAGTAAATACTGGACACTATATGCTAATCCGTATCAATATAACAGAGTATCTCCTCTGTTAGAGGACAAGGTGAACAGTTGGCTAAAAGGCTGTGAATTGTGTATTCACTTGTTCCGCCATAAACAAAAGGTTTGCTTACTGTCCCCATGAGTAATGCATTTTTAGTAAAATCTTTATTTGCCAGAAATGCAAGAACGTTTCCAAAGATAGCGCTGTGGCTTTGTGGCTTGTTACGGATGCTTGTGTGAAACAGTACCAACAGAGGAGGTACAGTACTTGACCGGTGTGGTGGAGGCCTGTTCAAGGTCGGGTTTCTTTAGACACCTGGAGCCCCTTAAATGTGTGTTGCCCTGGGTGATGCACGGTGTCAGTCAATGGCCCACGAGGAGTGCTATCTCTTTCAGGAGCCTAACTGCCACTTTGTGGCTGGGTAACAGGATCCTGCACCATACTGGATAGATAGGGACAATGGAGCGCCCTCTCGGGTGATGGTCAACCAGTCAGATAAACTTTCCTGTTCAAATGTGATGTTTACAATAGGTGCTCATTTCATATTTCATACAAGCTTGCTGTGTTTTGTTTGTTTACACATTTTTTGTTTTGTTTTTTTAGTGTCCCCTTTGAATCAGATGACAGTGTGCCAAGAAAGCCAACCTGTTATCTATCGCCTCTTTGCTTTTTCTCTCGCAGCATAGTTCGGTTTTCCTGCCTGATTTGTATTCAGCAAAGGTCAAATTTCCTTTGAGTGGCAGAAAATCCCTGCCCTGCACTCGCTGCCCAGTGAAACATCCAATAACAGATGCCTACAGAGTGCCAACAACAGCAGACTGCCCTTGCAGTTTCTGGTTTTACTACTACTGCTGTTATATTTCAGTCTACTGTCTTAAATCAGAGTCTGATAGAAACTAAATAGAAGCATATTTACAAACATTTCTGATAAAATATTTTTTTTTGTAAAACTGGAAACTGACATTTTTTCAGCTATCTTAATTTTGTCAATCTCTATTAAAAAAATCTCTTCTACATGCTTTGCAGTCATTAAACCATATAGCTGACTTTGGTTAAGTTTAAATTCATTATTTTGCTTAAGGTGGATTCTCTCTGGTTACTCATTCTTCTTCTTACTGCCCAGTGAAATGCATGCTAGATTGATTGGTGATTCTAATAGTCACTCTGAGTTAGGCCTGTGTTATTGTGATGACCCAGCCTTTCACCATATGACAGCAAGAATAGGCTCTGGCACCACTGCCACCGTAAAACTGGACAAGCAGCTGGATGGCTAAATGGATGGATGTTGTTTACTGTGATTAGTATCTCCTTATTTTTGCAGAAGTATACCTTTGTGCAGTTTTTTCCCCCATTTCTTTTAAAGGATGGACGCAATAATCAAGTTTGTAGTACAAGAAAACTGAGGGAATAATTAAAGGAAGATTTTACAGGAATGTTGTATGTAACACGTTAGTTTAAAGTCTCACATGGTTGTTGAATTGGGTTGATTTTGATGCATCTACCCAATGGATTGCTGGAGGGATGTGGCATTTTCATCCTGAAGGAGACTACAAATTAAAAAAAACAAAACAAAAATAAGATGTAACACTTCCCTCCAAGGGAACAAGTGTACCTGAAGTATATCATCAAAATACCCCATAACAGAAACACTGGGTCCTGACACTGTCGGGGTCAAGGGTTTCAGTCTTTCCTTTAATTTGTCACCCATGTTGCATCTATCTACACATGCGCCCCCGCACACAGATACATATTTAGAGCGAAGCTTCCTTTGTTGCGCACTCACTACATTATTGATGGTTTCCTATTGAAGGAAGCAGAGACTGTAATCTATCAGAGTTTCCTGTGTTCCCTTCAATAAAACCCAGATGTTCAGCTCAGTTCAGAAAAGGTACCTGGAGGCACGCACACTGAGGATCTTAGTGGTAAGCAGCTTTATGCGAACAATTTTTTCCCTGTTTTAATGATCTCATAATTACACGTCGCTTTCATTTTATTTTGATGTGAATTTCTGCTGGGTCAGTAGATCAGCAGCTTGTTTCACTGGAGACTGTCAGTGTCAGTTACTTTGACTTAGTGACAGGTCAACTTGGCAGTGATGAGAGCTGAACTACTGAAGCGCAGTGCTGGACGGCTCTTTCATAACATCGCAGCACCGTAATTAAAGTGCATTGCTGATCGTTTTACCTGGTATAAAATTAGTTGTGTATTAAGCAGCGGAACATATCCTGTATTTATGCATACTAAAATACATGTTACTACTCGTGGGCTTTTGAAGTTGATCAGATTTATAATTGTGTCAACTTTTGCTTAATACCTTTTTCTTTTATTTTGTCTTGTGTTTTTAAAGAGGCATTTAGCATTACTATCAGCTTACTATTTAGGATACATGGATTTTTTGGTGCTCAATATATCCCTGTCATGAACAAGATTAATGGCTCTTAAAAAGAAACAGCAGCAGATTAGATAGTGGTGGCTGAATTTAGATTTATCATGAGCACAGAGGATGTAGCCAAGGCCAGAAATGGCTCTGACTGGAAGTCACAGATATAGGGACAAACATTCAGGAAATTAGGTGCCCATTGGGACATTTACCATATATCCTAGGTTGACAAGATTGTAAGTATGTGTGTGTGCATGTGTTCCTCACTGATGAAAACCTCAACAAAAACAGGATAATTTTTGAAGACACAAAGGAAAAAGGTGGGGCACATGTTCCATCCATCCCATCCGAACAGCAGGGATAATAATAACACATTATCTGTAGAGTAGCTTTTGTAATGTTGTTTGACTTCAGCTGTGTCAAATATACAGCCTGTGGATCAGAACTGGCCAACAAGCCAGAACTGTCCAGTCAGGTCAGCTGGATGGATTTGCAAAGCGTGAGAGGTGCAGTGCCTGAGGGGGGAGATTTTGCACGATTTTGCATGAGGAAACATTCTGTTGTAAATTAAAGATGGATCAGTCATTAGAGTGGTTGTGGTCGCTGTCAATTTAAACAGCCAGACATCTGAATCTTCATCGGTTTTACAGCCTTCTTACTGATAAAGACATTAACCACCTGTCTCATCATCTTTCTACCAAGTAGAAGCCATGAAACTAAGCGCCAGTAAACTGACTGATAAACATTGCAGATGGTTTTTCATTTGTTTTGTAAATTAATGGTTTGATAATACTGGCATTGGTGCTTTTGCTCACATTAAACTAAACTAAAATGAGCATGATACCCCTTTTGTATCTAATTTCACTGATGGGTTCCTTCTTTGGCCTAGAGCCTGGAGGAACGGTGTAATCGTATCCTGAGAAACATGGAGGCCTCCCTGACAGCCCGGGATCGCGTTGGCATCCAGGATTTTGTTCTCCTGGACACCTACACGAGTGAGACTGCCTGCCTGGACAACCTGAGGAAACGGTTCCACGAGAATCTAATTTACGTGAGTCTTTCCTGTGTGGTGTCATTTTGGGTAGCCTTTCACTTTCTCTTACTCTAATTAAACATTATGCCCTCAACCTTCAACCCCACAACGCCCTAATGCTGTGTTGTCTTCTGCTGAATCGGGCTCTGCGTGTTGCTGAATCAGCAGCTCTGGTTCTTTTCATTTGCAGAGTGAGCACTATAAAGGTCAGTGCTACCCACTGGGTCATGACAAGTGATTAACTGAACTTATTTCTTTTGCTAAAATTACTTATCATTGTTAAGCTACATGGACAGCACATTGCCGGGAACCTTCTCATAATATAAAACTCGGCAGCTCGTGTGCTGACGAAGACCAGAGGGCGGGCCCACATTACACCGGTTTTAGAATCGCTGCACTGGCTCCCCGTGTGTTTCAGGATCGATTTTAAAGTTCTTTTATTGGTTTTTAAATGTCTTAATGGTCTTGGGCCTTCTTATCTCTCAGATCTGCTTTTACCATACGAACCCTCGCGGATCCTGAGGTCCTCTGGTACTGGCCTTTTGATTGTCCCTAAAGTCAGGACACATACTCACGGAGAGGCAGCTTTTCAGTGGTATGGTCCTCGTCTGTGGAACAGCCTGCCGGAGGAGCTCAGGGCCGCAGAGAACGTGCATGTTTTTAAGAACAGGCTCAAGACCCACCTTTTTAATTTAGCTTTTACTTAGCGTTTATTTATTTTTTATGCTTATTTATTCTATCCTGTTATTCTATTATTAATTTAGGATTTACCTAATATTTATTGATTTTATTCTTATTCATTTTTTAATCTTCTTACTCTATTTATATTTATATTTATATTTATATTGTATCCTGTTCTTATTTATTTTATCATTTTACCCATATCTCCAGTGTTTCCTCGGAGGGCGCTCTCTGCACCGGGGCTGTTATTGACCGTGGCTGCTGGGTCTCTGGGGTCCTCTCAGCCTGGTTGGGGGGCTCCTTGGCCTCCCTCCTGCTGTGTGCCCAGCCCGGAGGCTGCGGTCTGTGACCGGCTCCCGGTGCAGACGGCTCTCTGTTATAATGTTTCCTCACTTGGCTCATGCGAGCCCAGCCCAATTTTTACTCTTTAAGTGTGCGCGTGTGTGTATGTGTGTGTGGGTGGGGGTGGGGGGATACAGTGAGGCAAAAAAGTATTTAGTCAGCCACCGATTGTGCAAGTTCCCCCACTTAAAATGATGACAGAGGTCAGTAATTTGCACCAGAGGTACACTTCAACTGTGAGAGACAGAATGTGAAAAAAAAATCCATGAATCCACATGGTAGGATTTGTAAAGAATTTATTCGTGAATTAGGGTGGAAAATAAGTATTTGGTCAATAACAAAAATACAACTCAATACTTTGTAACATAACCTTTGTTGGCAATAACAGAGGTCAAATGTTTACTATAGGTCTTTACCAGGTTTGCACACAGTAGCTGGTATTTTGGCCCATTCCTCCATGCAGATCTTCTCGAGAGCAGTGATGTTTTGGGGCTGTCGCCGAGCAACACGGACTTTCAACTCCCGCCACAGATTTTCTATGGTGTTGAGGTCTGGAGACTGGCTAGGCCACTCCAGGACTTTCAAATGCTTCTTACGGAGCCACTCCTTTGTTGCCCGGGCGGTGTGTTTTGGATCATTGTCATGTTGGAAGACCCAGCCTCGTTTCATCTTCAAAGTTCTCACTGATGGAAGGAGGTTTTGGCTCAAAATCTCACGATACATGGCCCCATTCATTCTGTCCTTAACACGGATCAGTCGTCCTGTCCCCTTGGCAGAAAAACAGCCCCATAGCATGATGTTTCCACCCCCATGCTTCACAGTAGGTATGGTGTTCTTGGGATGCAACTCAGTATTCTTCTTCCTCCAAACACGACGAGTTGAGTTTATACCAAAAAGTTCTACTTTGGTTTCATCTGACCACATGACATTCTCCCAATCCTCTGCTGTATCATCCATGTGCTCTCTGGCAAACTTCAGACGGGCCTGGACATGCACTGGCTTCGGCAGCGGAACACGTCTGGCACTGCGGGATTTGATTCCCTGCCGTTGTAGTGTGTTACTGATGGTGACCTTTGTTACTTTGGTCCCAGCTCTCTGCAGGTCATTCACCAGGTGACGTGTGGTTCTGGGATCTTTGCTCACCGTTCTCATGATCATTTTGACCCCACGGGATGAGATCTTGCGTGGAGCCCCAGATCGAGGGAGATTATCAGTGGTCTTGTATGTCTTCCATTTTCTGATGATTGCTCCCACAGTTGATTTTTTTCACACCAAGCTGCTTGCCTATTGTAGATTCACTCTTCCCAGTCTGGTGCAGGTCTACAATACTTTTCCTGGTGTCCTTCGAAAGCTCTTTGGTCTTGGCCATGGCGGAGTTTGGAGTCTGACTGTTTGAGGCTGTGGACAGGTGTCTTTTATACAGATGATGAGTTCAAACAAGTGCCATTCATACAGGTAACGAGTGGGGGACAGAAAAGCTTCTTACAGAAGACGTTACAGGTCTGTGAGAGCCAGAGATTTTCCTTGTTTGAGGTGACCAAATACTTATTTTCCACCCTAATTTACGAATAAATTCTTTACAAATCCTACCATGTGAATTCATGGATTTTTTTTTCACATTCTGTCTCTCACAGTTGAAGTGTACCTCTGGTGCAAATTACTGACCTCTGTCATCATTTTAAGTGGGGGAACTTGTACAATCGGTGGCTGACTAAATACTTTTTTGCCCCACTGTATATGTGTATTGAGAGTGTGGGGAGTGCGTTGGAGGGTGGGGTGGGCTGCTTTTAACTATGTAAAGCACTTTGTGCTACATTTTTTCTGTATGAAAAGTGCTTTATAAATAAAGATTGATTGATTGATTGATTGATAATGTCACGTAATGTTCAAGGAAAACAATCATCAAAAGCAAGAGTTGCAGACCATAAGTTATTTTCCTTGTCTTTCTCCACAGACTTACATTGGGACTCTTCTCGTCTCAGTCAACCCATATAAAGAGTTAGACATCTACAGCAAGAAGCAAATGGATACCTACATGGGAGTCAACTTCTTTGAGCTGCCGCCTCACATGTAAGAGTTGTTTCTGGCATGTCATTTGTGTAGACTGTACATAAAAGATGTACTTAGCTACCGTGACGTCAGTGGTTTGTGGATTAGCACTCTGAAACTTCAGATTGTCCTTTTGACCTTTGACAACTTTGACTTGATCATGTTTTAGAGAACAGGGTGGTGTTTAAGGGATCAGCTAACGCTACCTAGTTTGGTTAGCAAGGTGCTTCTGTAGACTGGGTCGTAAACTGATATTGTTTCCTTCATGACAAAAAAAGGAGCATAGACATTTCAAACTGCAATCCATACTATTTATCACATAGTTAAGGTTACAGTTTGGACTCATCCACCCTGGTACTGTATATTCAAAAAGTTATCACAAAACCACAAACACTGCTGTGGTTCAGTAAAGTGGCTCCATTTAGCTGAAGGCAACAGCTAGAAGCTATAGTCACTTGTGCTGACATCCACCATCATCCATCCATCTGTTCATCCATCCATCTGTTCATCCATCCATCCATCCATTTTCTGCCACTTGTCTCGGCCTAGCAGTATAAACAGAGTCCAGACCTCCCTCTTCCTGGCCACAAGAGAGAAACCCAAACCATTTTTTGTTCCAGGCTAAAAACGTGTTTAATTCTGTTCTAAAGCTCCGTGTGAAAATTCAGTTTCTTAATGATCAGATTTATTTGGCATGCCTTTATTCCATATTAAAATATCTCAGCAAATGAAAGAACAGATGGATTCATAATTCCTAGCAAATGAATGAATCCTACTGTCTTTGCAAATCCCCTGACCTACCTGTAGATCCTGCAAAGTTGACATTTGGTTGATAGACTTTAACCATCTTGACAATTACCGAATGGACATTGATGGTCCCCAGAAGACTGAACTGGATGATTGTAATACATTAATGTGAGATACAATATGACTAAATCAGCCTCAGTTATTGCATTTTGTGGTGATTAGTAAATACAAGTACGGTAAAATGAAATCTTGAGCACTGTTAACATGTAACTGGTAGAAATACCATGTTAGCAATATGACTGTGAATATGCTGACAATCACAAAAGCATTATAGCTCAGCTTCAAAGAACTCTTTGACTTGATGATTTGCCTCATCTTAAAAATAAAAAAATGTGATTTTGTTGGCCTCTGACCTCTCGCTGTGCTTTCAGTTATGCGCTGGCAGACAATGCCTTCCGCACAATGATGTCTGAGTTCAACAACCACTTCATCCTCATCTCAGGGGAGAGTGGGGCTGGAAAAACAGAGGCCTCAAAGAAAATCCTTCAGTTCTATGCTGTCAGCTGTCCAAGTACCAAAGTCCTCAACAATGTCCGTGACAGACTGCTTCTTTCCAATCCCGTGCTTGAGGTCAGTGTCCTGGATGTGCGTGGTAAAGCTTCTGCTATGCAAGATCCTGTGCAGTTTTTTTAAAACACAATTTCTTCCTTGTTTTGTTTTCAAATTTCAGGCTTTTGGAAATGCCAAAACCTTGAAGAATGACAACTCAAGCCGCTTTGGAAAATATATGGACATCCAGTTTGACCACCAGGTAGACAAATCTAAATCATGTTGCAATGCCTAAGGTGAAACCTTAGGCATTTAGTCTTCCAAATGATAAAAAACAAAAACAAAACAAAAACAATAAAACTCGTGTCTAAAACCTTAGGCATTTACTACATGTTAAAGATTACCTTTTCACTTTCAGGGTGGTGCAGTTGGGGGTCACATTCTCAGTTACCTGCTGGAGAAGTCCCGCGTGGTCCACCAGAACCACGGAGAAAGAAACTTCCATATATTCTACCAGCTGGTGGAAGGAGGAGAAGAAGATCTGCTCCGCTGGCTTGGTCTAGAGAGAAACTGCAAGCACTACCGCTACTTGGTGCAGGTCAGGGAAATAATGCACTACATTCATGCTGCTTATAACCCCCCCCAAAAAGCCGACATCTTTACTGAACTTTTTAATTGATTTTTTCAGGGGAATTGTGCCAAAGTCAGCTCTATCAATGATAAAAGTGACTGGAAGACGGTACGGAAGGCCCTGTCTGTTATAGACTTAAGCGAAAGTGACATTGAGGTGAGGATGCACATTAAGTCTTTGTACAGTCTTTGTGTTGGAGATTAATTTAAAACCATTTATCTCTGGATTTCATACAGAACCTCTTTGGAATAATTGCCAGCGTGCTCCACATGGGAAATATAAAGTTCGAGGCAGATGCTCGAGGATACGCCATGCTTAACAACAACCAGGAGATGCAATGGGTGTCAAAGGTAAAATCCAAGAAAACAGCACGTAGTATAAACAATTTGTCCCCCTTCATGCAACTTTCTGATGATACCGCGAAGAAATTTGATGCCACATGATTTGGTTTTCTTTTCTGGTTGCAGTTGCTGGGGATTCCTAACCAGGTGCTACAACAGGGCTTAACCCACAGAAAGATCGAAGCCAAATCAGAGGAGGTAGCATACACATTAACTTATAAAATAATTTTAACTTGCTTGAAATGCTAAATTACCTTAATTGACATTATTCTGATCTTAAAGGTATTTAGTCCTTTCTCTGTGGACCATGCAGTGTATGCCAGGGACGCCCTTGCCAAAGCCATCTACGGCCGCACTTTCAGCTGGCTAGTCAACAAGATCAATGAGTCGTTAGCTAACATGGTGAGCAACAAAGCAACCCAACTTATTGTTCTCACAGAAAGAGGGAGTGATTTGGGCTAACAAGGTTAGGAAGCAGTCCTGAGGTAGTCTACTGACAGATTTTGAATCTGCAAACATCTGATTTGAATATCTGTCAGTCTTTTTGGGCACAGTGTAATTTTATTGGCTCAAAGTAAAGTCAGCACATGAGCTTGAAATGCTTTAGAAGTGCTTGTCTACAGCATGTCTGATCTCAGTGTTAAAACCTTGTCCTATTATATGTGCACTTCTATATAAAGGACTCTTCCAGGAAGACCGTGATTGGCCTTCTGGACATCTATGGGTTTGAGGTTTTCAGTGTAAACAGGTGAGATCATTCACAGAGAGACTGATTCTTCAGTAGAAAAGGTGTCAAATTAAAGACAGTGACAATGACTAATTTCTGTTTTATAGCTTTGAACAGTTTTGCATCAACTACTGCAATGAGAAGCTGCAGCAGCTTTTTATCGAGCTGACCCTGAAATCAGAGCAGGAGGAGTACGAGATGGAAGGAATCGAAGTAATACGATTATTCAGTCAATTTGCTTCACATATGTGGGCTCAAGAACAGCTGATTTACAAGAAGAAAATAATGTTCTTCTGTTTTTTTCTCTCTTTTACACAGTGGGAACCTGTGCCATATTTCAACAACAAGATCATCTGTGATCTTGTGGAGGAGAAATTCAGAGGAATCATTTCTTTACTGGTAAAAAAGGCATCACATCAAATACTGTGCTGGTGAACTAAAACATGCCATAATTCTCGCTGTCCTCTCATAGGATGAGGAATGTTTACGGCCTGGAGAGGCCACAGATCTCACCTTCCTGGAAAAGATGGAGGACAAGATTGGTGGCCACCCTCATTTTGTCACGTGAGTTTTTACAGGTGACGTGGTGAATTAATGTTGTCAACAAACAATCAAACTACAAGTATAATACAAATCTACACTAACTACATTTCCTGCAGACACAAACTTGCAGACCAAAAGACGAGGAAAACTCTGAGAAGAGGAGACTTCCGCCTCCTCCACTATGCTGGGGAAGTTACATACTGTGTTGTTGGTAAGACGTTAAATACTATTGATATTTTTTTTCTGTTATAATGCCACTGAATTAGTCAGTGTACCAACAGAAAAATGCTAAAATGCGTCAATAGTGTCATAAACCCGGCGAACTGACTACATGCTTACAGACGTACTACAGAGCAAATAGCTTCACTCTTGAAGCTTCTTTTTGTTCTTTAAACTTTCAGGATTCTTGGACAAAAACAATGATCTTTTGTATCGAAATGGGAAAGAGGTAATTTAACTGTTATGTAATTTAACCCAGTAAAGATGACAGTTTGGTGGATGGTGATTCCTCATTACAAAAAACGTGACTTCTAGTAACCCTATTAAATAATGCAAACAGGAACTGAAATGATGCCTACAAATGTGTAACTGCCTAACCTTTTAGATGCTCACAGTTTTCCTGTTCTCCTTAGGTTATGCGGCAGTCCAAGAATGCCATCATCAAACACTGTTTTCCTTCTACTGAACCGGATAGCAAGAGGAGACCTGAAACTGTAAGAGCAATACAAGATATAGAAACTCGGTGTCTCACCAATGTCAGTGAATTTAGGCGTAATCGGCCACTTTCCTGTGACTCCTCAGGTAGTGACTCAGTTTAAGAATAGCCTGGTGGGTCTGACTGAGATCCTAATGATGAAAGAACCCTGGTACGTCCGCTGCATTAAACCCAATGAAGCCAAGCAGCCAGGTGAGGCCTTGAGTATCAAAAATCTGGTATTTCTATAAAGAGACATCCTAGTCAGTCTAGATTTAATCAGCACATGCTGCTGCTGACCTCTTAGTGTTGTGGTGTCTCCTGCAGGACACTTTGATGACGTGTTGGTAAGGCATCAGGTGAAATACCTGGGACTGATGGAACACCTGAGAGTCAGGCGTGCTGGTTTTGCTTATCGTCGCAAATATGAAATCTTTCTCCAGAGGTAGCACGCTGGCACTCCTCTAACCTTCAGTTAGTTACGTTAATGTTTTTCATGCAAAATGAAAAACAAAAACAAAAATCAGGATTCTTTTGTCTTTTGCTAACCTTCTGTGCTCAGGTATAAACCTCTGTGTCCTGACACTTGGCCCAACTGGAAAGGAACTGCAGCAGAAGGTGTGAGGTGTCTGATCAAACACCTGGGCTATAAATCTGATGAGTACAAGATGGGAAGGTAGGCAGAACGGATGAGTATCATATTTCAGATGGGTACTGCTGACTAACCTGGAAAAAGACATTTTTGGAAATCTCTCTGTTTGCCTTCATCGCAAGGACAAAGATTTTTATCCGCCACCCGAGAACTCTGTTTGCAACAGAAGATGCTTTTCAAGTCTGCAAACACAAGCTGGGTGAGATATTGTGCTGAAAATTTATTTTTGTTTCTATAGTAAACATCAACAACCTTTTCAACCTTTTAACCTTTACTGCAGCAACAAGGATTCAGGCAAAGTACAAAGGCTACAAGGTGAAAGGAGACTATCTAAAACAGAGAGAGGCTGGTAGGCCATGACATTTGTTTATAACCTATTAGTTAACGGTCCAGAACCTTCTTGATTTATCAGCTCCTACTACACTTAAAACACGTTAAACAAACAATGTCTTGTCTAATCAAAATAGCCACAAAGATTGAGACCTGCTGGAGAGGAATGATGGCTAGGAGGGAACGTCAGAGGAGAGCATGGGCTGTCAAGGTCATCAAGAAGTAAGTTAACATGTTTGACAGTTAAATGGCTGCTGATGCTTGCAGGTGGGTGTAATGGCTGTGAGAGAGCCATTTGGGAACTTTTATTAAGTGAGGTTACCGATCTATTGATTTGTTCCAGGTTCATTAAAGGTTTCATGAATAGACATCAACCGGCCTGCACTGACAACAGCGAGTACCTGGCCTTTGTGAGGCACAGCTATCTCACGCGGCTCAAGGAAAACCTTCCCAAAACCGTCCTGGAAAAAGACTCTTGGCTCACTCCTCCTCCTATATTGCAGGAAGTGAGTGATATTTAAATGTCAGGCTGCATTTTTTGTAATATCACATAACAGAGCCCGTTCAACACTCCTGTTCATCCTCCAGGTTTCCCAGGTCTTGAAGAAGATCTACATTCGCCACATGGTGAGGAAGTACGTTCGAGGGATCACTCCCCAAAGGAAAGCACAGGTACAATCCGTCGTACGTGAGCAGGAAGTTCAATAAATGTATAACATAACCTAAACTTGCTCTGCCTATCACCAGTGTTTTTATACCTACATTCTTGATTTCTTGATTTTCTACATATTTGTCACACTTAAATGTTTCAGATCATCAAAGAAATCCTAGTATCAGACAAGCATAACTTGAGTAAATACAATTTTTTCCATTTATTAGGGCAAAAAAATCTCTCCTAATCCACCTGTCTCTATGTGACATTGCCCCCAAACCTAAAACTGGTTGGATTAAGGTTCAGGCTTTGACTAGACCACTCCAAAACCTTTATCTTGGTTACTTTTCTGAGCCACCCAGAGGTTGACATGTTGGGCAGTGGCTCTCACTGTGGTTCAGTGAAGTCCCAAAGCCAAAAAAATCGCTTTGTAATTCTTTCCAAACTGATACATGTCAATGACTTTGTTTCTCATCACTTCTTGGGTTTCTTTACATCATGGCATGATGTGTTATTTCTGGAAGCAGTTTGTGCAACAGATTTCCAAGGTTGATCTTAAAATACTCTCTGTTTAACATCTTCTTTGCAGCTGCTGTTAAAAGCACAGACCAGCGCCTTGTTCAAAGGGAAAAAAGAAAACTATCCCTTCAGTGTGTGCAGACCATTCGCAGACACCAGGATCTGTAAGACTACAGTACTATTTTCTTAACATAAAGTGGACTTACATGCATAAAATAGATAAGACTACAGTAGTTTATGTGATTTGAAATGGAAGACAGAATATATAACACTAATCTGCTACAGTTTGACGAATGCATGGACTTGTTTACTGGCAATTATTGTTGTTTCTGCAAACCCTCTCCTGCTGCTAAATATATGATGGACTGAGCGATTGCTGTTCTCACTGTTCTCACTTTGTTAAGGTGCAGAAGATATAAGCATCAAGGTGCTTCAGATGATTCAACATGAGAAAGTCAAGGTAAATTATAATATTAGTATTTAGTCAGCACACTGTCTTTGACGTGTGTGTGGTTGTCTGTTTGTTTGTTTTTTCACCTTCTCTGATCTTTGAGCGGGACCTCCACAGTACAGCGTACCTGTGGTGAAGTACGACAGGAACGGGTTCAGACCTCGACTCCGGCAGCTCATCTTCACCCAGGAAGCTGCCTACCTGGTGGAAGAGGCTAAGATCAAACAGCGGATAGATTACAGCTCACTGAAAGGTAACAAGTGAGGAAATAAAACAAAGAAAACATTGTTATCTGCAGTATATAAACATACAGTTATTTTTATCAGTATTTTAAGGTTAACCTTGTTTTTTCAAGGTGTGTCAGTCAGCAACCTCAGTGACAACTTCCTGATTCTTCATGTCACGTGTGATGACAGCAAGCAAAAGGTACCTGCACACCGCTGTCCACAGCCATCTTAAAAGTTTTAACATTATACCGTTTATACTCTACAGATGGGCAACCAATAAAATGAAAAACAAAACTCAAATGTTAAACCCTAAAGTGAGTGGATTTGGAAGATCATGCTGTAGGGAGGGCCAGGGAAGGATTACCACAAATCAGTACAAAGTTGTTCTAAGTGGTCACTGTTACCCTTTGGTCAAACATTTCTGTACTAAAGCAGTGGTCTCTTCCAGCGTGATAATGCCTTCAATCAGTAGGACACAAGAGTTTGCTAAATAGCTTAATGAATATGAAAATGATGTGAATCATTTAGTGTCTGGACTTCACAACCGCTGGCACCATTATTAAAACACCAAGGACATTTAAAAACATTTTGGAGTGTTTTTCTTATAATGATCACTTTCAGGTCTTTAAATTTAAGATGAAAAATATAAACTATATGTACAAAAGTACTGGGCTAACTACACATTACAGCTTGAGGAGCCATGGAAACCCTCACCATGAAGCTCCCAGTGCAGTTTTTGTGCTGATGTTAATACCAGAGGAGGTTTGGAGCGTTGCAGTTACTGAGTCAGGAGAACAATGGCAAATTTTATGGAACACGAGCCCCAGCAAACCTGCTCTGTAACTTAATACAGTCTGTCATGGATGAGTCACTGTTGATCCTTATGGAAGCTTGTTTCTGCATCTGAATTTTTTTTTCTTTGACTCAAAAAACATTTTTCCTACCCGTAAGTCATAATTTTGTATTACTATCTCATAATTTTAATGTAAGAACCCAAATTTTTATGGTTTTTGTCTGTTTTTTGGGGTCAGTTTAAAATTATTTTCTCAGTAGTTTGAGTTAGTAATTCTCAGCCCAACACTCAGCCTAAATTTGAATTGGTAAGTCAAAATCTTAAAATAACAATCTGAAATTTGGACTTTTCAGTGACAAAAACAAACATTCATATTTCCTAAATGCTTCCACTTTTGTTTAAATACTTAATAAAGCTGATCTTGGGATATCTAGGAAGAAAGAAATTTCACTACCTGACTTGTTACAATGGTTGGGTCCTATTATCACACAAGTGTCACACTTGAATTCAGTGAGCTCTTTAAAACAACCTGTTATTTCACAAATGTTTGTAAAAGCTGACTGTGGTAAAGGAACTGAAAACACCTGAATTCAAAGATTAAAAGGTGTGGCCCGGTACTTTAGTCCATATAGCGTTTGTCAAATATGTCTAAAGAAACTGTTTGGAGAGACCATAAATTAAAGCAGTTCATGTCTGCCATTTAGATTCCAGAGGAAAAGTCACAACATTTAACAGAGCACTGATTTGTCCTTTCAGGGTGATCTGGTTCTGCAGTGTGACTTCCTGTTTGAAGCCTTGACTAAGCTGAATATTATTGTTAACAAGCAGAACTGCATCCACGTGGTGCAGGGCAGGTACAGAGTCTGCATCGTGTGTGGCAATATTTTAATTTGAAATATGAAAGTGGTAAAAATCATAAATAATCATAAATAATTATATATATTTTTTAAATGCAGTGTGCGGTTTGACATTCAGCCGGGCAGAGAGGGGTTTGTCGACTTCAAGAGTGGCCAGGAGTCAATGGTCTACAGGGCAAAGAACGGCCATCTGATGGTGGTGAGTCTGTAATTCAGACAATGACAACTTATTACTGAAAACACGAGCAACTGACTGAGCTCTTTGTGTTTTTAGGAGTCAACAAAAACCAAGTCAAGATGAAGATGCCAGTGCTGTGGGATTAATGGTGCTCCTTAAGCCTCAGAGTTGCAACAGCCATGCTTACCCTGTAATCCTGTTCAGTGGTTATTTACATTATTAAAGGCAGCTTTATACTTTTGCATCTTCATTAAAATGTTATACAATGAAGTATATTCTGTTATTACCCAAATGCCGCCAATAACTTAGCTGTAGAAAGTTCTTACTTACAATGTCAGCAGGTCTACTTGTTCATGACATTTGGACTTGAAATAATCTCTATGTAAACAAACAGATTCATGTATGTACACTGTATTATATATACAAAATATTCATAGAATTACTTGATAAAAGTAAAGAAATATTTGTGTGCAAAGCCATGACTGTAACATTTATAATACCTCAGTCATGTTGTACCTTTATATTAAAACATCCTTGTTGTGGCAATATTGTCAGATTATGGTTTAGTCTAGCAGAGGAAACTCCGATGAATTGTGCAGATTATGTTTATGTAGTACATGCTGCTATTACGCAGTTCTGAAGTACATTTACAGCACACTAACTCAGTCAATGCAGTCCCAGATACGAATTAAGCCACTCTCTAACCTGTTTTTCTTAGATATGTTATCAACATAATGATAACATCACGCAGACTGAAGAAGTCTAGGAGGCCACTGGACCAGCTTGACTTCCTGGTCATTAATGTGCGTCAGTGTGATAACTCCAAAGGCCGGAGCTCCCTCTACTGGAGGACTCATGACCCTACAGCAGTTTTACAGCTACTGCGTTTATAGTGGTTCCTCGCTATAGCGCGGTTCACCTTTCGCGGCCTCGCTGTTTTGTGCGCAATTTTTCTTTTCTTTTCTTTCCTTTCCTTTTCTTATTTTACAGCGCATTGTGTTCTGCGTCCTGATTGGCTGTAGACCACTGTCAATCAATCTCGTGCCGTGCCTGCTGTACAGTACAAAGCGCGTTCAGCTTGTCAAATTTACATAAATCTTTGATCGCTAGCAGTGTGACTCTGAAGTGCTGTACTGTGTGTTTGTAAGTTGTCTCCCCAACAAACACAACAATGTCGATGAAACATTTTTGCACCGTCAAAGGCGCCTGCGGGTGTCTTTGGTTTCATTCTATAATACTGGACTTATTTTTCTACAAAGGTTTGAACTTTGAGAGTGTTTAAACAAGAGAGAAAAGCGTGAAAATGTTCATGTCTGTCTGAGAAAAGTGCATAAAGTGTGTAGTGAGGGGTTTTACAGCTTTAAAACATCTATAATAATTGTAAAAAATAAAGTTGGCTACTTCGCGGATTTCACCTATCGCAGGTTATTTTTTAGAACGTAACTCTCGCGATAAACGAGGGACCACTGTACTATAAAACTGGCTGTCTGTGAACTGTGGTTCAAGATTCTGGCACATCAGGATGCATAAAACTGTTTTAGTTAGTAAGTTAGTTTAATTGCAGGCTGTGATGTTCATGTGGGTTCATGCCCCCAAACCCAATTTTTGTATTAATCATTTGTAAACGTGTAAATATGAAATAAATAGGAAGATACCATTAGCAAACTCTTTGTTTATTCTCCCTTGATCAGTTATTTATTTTACTTTATTTCACGCCCTCTTGCAGAGGCACTTTGCCCCACCACTAGAGGCCCGCACTAGAGAACCACTAACTAAAATACTCTATTGTGTTTTATTGAAGATGGTTAACATTTGTTCTTTTATATCTCCATATCTGTAGATGCATTGTATCTTTAGCTAAATGTGACTATAAATCTTTTCAAGTGTGATTAGTGTGACGCGAGACATCGTTGAAAGGAGGCACGTGAAGGTTAAGCCTTAAATGTTATCCAGTTGTTGATGATTAAACAGATGTTTGTACACGCAGATTATCAAAGGTCCAAGGTTTAGGAAAATGCTGAGCATATATATATGTGGGACAAAAGTAGAACAGCAGCCAGGAGTGTGTAGTCGAAATCTTGGCTGACAGTTTGGCTCTGTCATGATGGGAAGGCTCACAGCTGTAATAGTTGCCCTTCTGTTTTCATGCATCTCCAGCACATCAGGTAAGTGCACTGTATGATATGTATATATATATATATATATATATATATATATATATATATATATATATATATATATATATATATATAACAACATCATCATCAGCTGAATAAACACTTTAATCCACCAGTTAGAGTGGAATATTTTTCCTTTTCTTTCACACAAGACTCCACACCTGAGCTTCTGTCACTTATTTTGAACAGGACAAACATGTGAAAAGAACTGTGGGAAAAACTTGGACTCCTGTTCATGCCACACTACATGCACATCCCTGGCGAACTGTTGCGCAGACTATAAAGAGTACTGCGTGGATATATCTCCATATTCTGGGTCTATTTTCGGTGGCACAGATTTTATTATACTTGATGCAAGTTTCGAAACGGCTTCGGAGATTGAATGCAGGTAAGACATCTGTAGTTCTGTAGAGCTTATAAGTGGACACTGAGCTAACATTTTATTCATGTAAAATAACCGAATCCAATGGACTTTCATGGACAACTGTGTTATTTATGTTAACATTAAAGAGTTTAAATACAGATCAGAACCCTGCTAATCATTCTTTTATTATGGCAGGTTCAATGGCAACATTAATACGGTGGGATATGTGGATGACGGAGGGACAGGCCATTGTATCTCCCCGCTGTTATATGAAACAGGATGGATTCCTTTTGAGATTTCATCAGACAATGGCACTACATTCACTAGAGCCGGAACTTGGCTTTCAGGTATAATACCCGCTAGATACTCTTATGGGTGTTATTAGAACCCATCATTTTCCATTTGATATGGAGATCACATTAACCATGATTTTTTGTGCTGTTGCAGTTCATACCGGTAAGATAGATTCTAAGTTCAAGGCGATTCTGGACAACTCAACAAAATGGCAGTACTATGGCACACCTAATGTTGGAGGCACTCTTGAGATGACGTGGAATACCTCTTTAGTAAGAGCAGAAAAGGTCAATATAGAGCTTTGGGGATACAGGGAGACAGGTTGGTGAAATTCTCTACATACACTTTATAGCTCACATGAGTTTGTTGACTGGAGAAATACATGATTTTAACCACAGTGTTTCTCTGTAGGAGATCCCTATACAGAGTACTGGCTGGGTGAATGGCATTATTTATACTCTCTTGCAAAGGATCATCCTAACAATGGCTCCTTCAGCTTTTTGCCCAAACCAGCAGAGAACAGCTTTTCATCTTCGGAGCTCGGCTCTGTGCGCGTCAGCTCCAGCAGCCATCCTGACGGCATGTGGTACGTGCAAACACTCTCTGTGGTATATAGGCGACTGTTTTAGTGATTAAGGATTTTCATTGTCCAAAGATCAATATTTATTAGCATTTAGTGTTCCACTGTGTGGCGAATGGGGATAGGTTCCTTTCACCCTCCTTTTCTAAATGTAAAAAAGCCTCTAGTCTTTGGTGTGTGCTTTCTGATATTTCTAAAGTAATGAATACACATATTTTGTTTGATTATACACAAAAGAAATTATACATGGATATAAATTTCACCTCTGCCAAAAGAATGCCCTAAATCCTACAAGTTGAAGCCTGAAAAACATTTAAGTCTAAAAATTTAATTTCTACATGTAATATCTCTTTTACAATTGAGGTATACAAAAAGTTCTGTTGGTTATGCTCAGGAATATCCAGGCAGCATGGACTGAGGATCACGCTCTGGCGTGGCATCTGGAGGAGAATTTCAGGAAGGACTCAGCAGGCTGGGCCCTGGATAAATGTCTGGCATGGGACGAGCTGGAAAATCAGCTGCCCAACTTCCTCAGTGAGATCATAGACTGCCCCTGCACGCTGGCTCAAGCGAGAGCAGACACAGGCAGGTTTCATGTAAGTGAGAGGAGCAAAAAATAAAAACTTGGTTGCACACATTTGTAACAGCAATGCAAAAACTGTACTTTTTAAGTCCAACTGCTAAGGAAGAAGGGAACAACTACAGACAGTAAAAAGGAAGCACAATGGAGAACGCATGAGAACCTAACAGACAAAACAAAGAACACAGTCAAACTGAATACACACGAGGTAACGAGCTAAGTGGAAACGGGAGGGAAACTAAACACAGCAAAACACAGTTAAGGTAAATAACAGGCAGGAAGTAAAACCAGAGACAATGCATGGGAAACAAAGTAAAACATGGGAATAAATAGAAACACTGAACACAAATGAACCGAACACTGGACAAAGAGATGAAGAGAGACACTGGAAAAAAAAAACCTCATGCATAGAAGCTGGAACTAAAAAAAGCTTAAAAAATATATTTGGGATTTAGGGGACTGAGAGATCATCAGCAGTTTAGATTTTTAATGCAGAAACTAAACGTGTATAATTACTTCACATGTCTATGATGATTATCAGTAGCTGTTATCGTTTGTAAATGGTCATTGCTTATCAGTTTAAATTCATGAAGGTCTCTCTTAATTATTTATGAGAACATGAAAGCTGAACATTTCAGATGTTATTGCCTCACAAATAAGGATGTTATAATATAATCAAAAATTATATGGTTTTATTGTTCATGGAATAATTAAGCTTCTGGACTGGGTTACAACACCTCTACCCATCATCCACAGCACTTGCTATTTTCAAACGGGAAGCTGATCTCCTTACTTCAGGTTGCACAATAGAAAGTTATTCACAAACTGCAACATAACATCTCCATCTTTTCAACAATAAGCCGGACATGGGATATGTTTTCAAAGTTACAGTGAACACGTGATCACAGTGAATTGCACATTTGGCTGCCAGGTCACAGACGTTTTATCTTTCTCCTCAGACTGACTATGGGTGTGATATAGAGAAAGGGAGTGTGTGCACCTACCATCCTGGGAGTGTTCACTGTGTGAGGGCTATACAAGCCAGGTGAGTCTTCTGGTTAGAGTGGTGCCCAGAGTTCAAGTATTTTAAACCCCACATATGCATTCGAATTAAGAAAATACGTAGCATATGTGCAGAATAAAGTTTTTTTTTTTTCATTTTAAAGTATTTGTTTTAAGTTAAAACAAATCATATAACAAAATAGGGCTCATGTTTTCACTTGTTTATTCTTATATTTGGGCTGATAGTGAGCAGTAGTACACTTTGTACTTTCATTACCATATATCCACTTACTTTCAGGGCGCTGCAGTTAAACACCATGCATTACACCAGTTAAGTTTTGATGTAGGTACTAACCATAGCCCATAACCCATAACTATAACTAACTAGCTAAGTGACTAACTATAGTCCTACTCAATAAATACATAACATTCGGGGCGACTGTGGCTCAGGGGGTTGGGAAGTGCATCTGTAACCGGAAGGTCGCTGGTTCGATCCCCGGGCTCTCTGTCCTGGTTGTTGTGTCCTTGGGCAAGTCACTTTACCTACTGCCTGGTGTTGGCCAGAGGGGCCGATGGCGCGATATGGCAGCCTCGCTTCTGTCAGTCTACCCCAGGGCAGCTGTGGCTACAACTGTAGCTGCCTCCACCAGTGTGTGAGAGTGAATTCAGATTAATTCTAATTATGTTAATGAAACACACATGTATATCATCCTCGCCAGATACAGTCAGTGTCATGCATTCCGGGAATATAATATTTTCTATGATATCCAGTCTAGACTATGTCTAATCTTTGTGGCAAAATCTTTATTTATGATCACACGCACACCTCTGTTGTACAGTAGCTTATTTTTGAGGTTACTTTATTGATCAAACATTGCAAACAAACTCCTACTCACTGTCTAACTTGCACTTGGTTTGTTTGAGTTGAGTTTTTGAGTTTTCAACGTTGGATCAGTTTGTGTCGCTCCTATGCTCCTGTCTCATTAATTAGATTAGTGCAAAGTTTATTTCTGTTGGTTACATTTTTAAGATTGCACCTAAAAATACACAAAATGTTTTGTGTTTTGGCCTAAAAAGTGGTCATCATACTGTATGTATTAGAGAAACATAGTATTGCATTTGGATTTATAAATACATATTTAGAAAATTCTCAGAATTTCCTTTTTAGCTTATTATTTATTCACGCATGTAAAAAAATGCCAACACTCTAGAAAAAAAGTCAGATATGTTAAAAACAGTATCATGCAGTATTATGTTCTTGTTATAAGCTTGTGCTACCCACTAGAATGACTGTGGAGTCTTGTTTAAATTGTTTGTTTTTGCCTTTGGCTTTAACAGATTTTACTGACACTGTTTGGGAAATTTGTCCACAGTCCCAAGTACGGAGCAGGACAGCAGTGTTGCTACGACAGCACCGGCGCTCAGGTCCTGACAGCAGACTCGATTGGGGGTAGTACTCCAGACCGAGCGCATGACTGGGGTTCACCTCCTTACAAGAAACCTCCTCGAATCCCTGGACAGTCTCACTGGATATACGATGTCCTCAGCTTCTATTACTGCTGCCTCTGGTCTGACAACTGCCATTACTACTTCAAACACCGGCCCTCCAGTGACTGCAGGCGTTACAAGTCCCCCCAGTCAGGTGAGTTATCCCTGGTATCACAGCGTGTTTCACAAGATTCGTTTTTAGTGTCTTTATTTTTGTTGTGTGTTTAATGTCAGCTGTGGTCTTTGGAGACCCTCACTTCATCACATTTGACAGCACTAGCTACTCCTTCAACGGCAAAGGGGAATACACTTTGGTGACATCAGCGGAAAAACAGCTGACAATCCAAGGCAGAACAGAGCCTGTGACGGGTGAGTCAGTGAACTTTAACACTACCACTGTGAACAATGCTCCACAAATGCTGTCACTGAAGAAAGAAAACTATTACAGCAGTTTATTTACCTGATTATACCACTATTAGAAACAACCAACGCCACAAAGCTGTCATCTGTTGCTATGAGAGAAGCGTCCTCTGACATCATCGAGGTACGGCTGGTCAGTGGTAACAGTGACCTCGAAGTGCTGCTCAACCAGAAAACGCTCTCATTTACTGAGCAGACCTGGATGGACTTAAATGGTGAGAAACTGATTTATCTTATTCCGCATGATGAAACAAACTGGTTTTATTTGGAACCCTTATTAAAAACTGTATTCACTCTGAACATTTTCTTTGGAAGTGAGTGTACTTGTGGGCTCTCGTACTCTTGTAACATTGTGTTTTCTATTGTGCAGCTGATTTTACTTTCAATATCAGTTCGCTAAAAACCCAGTTTTACGCTTTCTTCTGTAAAGATTTGAATTCACAGGTTTCACAAGGCGCAATCAAAAAGTTCATACTTGTGTGGAGAAAGGCCTTGAGGCCTTGCGTGTACAGCTATGACACTGACTATTATTATGAAGGAGCATGAGGTCTAGAGCCTGACCAGGAGCATCTTCCTTATTATTTCAACATGTACAAGTTTGTGAACAGTGAAACTGCTCCCCATCAGTGCTGACCTCTTCTGCAACGTCTTGACATATGAAGGACAACAGCCAGCCCAAATGTCCTCCACTGTGGGGCAAGCCATTGTGGAGATCTGCAAATGTGCAGTGGCTCGCAGTGCATTGAAACAGCAACGCCAACACAATATTTGCTCAGTAGCTGTCCTTTAAAACTCATGTGACTCCTGTATGAATTTCACTTTGAAAGGTTGGTGTTTGCATGGAGTGACTTAAATGTAAGAGGCTCAAGGCAACCACCTCGAAAGGGATAACAGCCATATACTTATATCAGGTGCTGTCTTATATGTTATATAAGTAAAGGCTGAGTACTTCTTCCAACATTGCAGAAATCTATAAAGCACTGTTTTAATGGCACAACCTGTCTTTTATTCTCTCGTAGGTGCATTTCTGTTTTCTCCTACGTCTACAAATGTGACTGTGATGTTTCCCTCTGGAGCCGGGGTGGAAGTCCGACAGAGAGAGGGAACCATGACAACCACTGTGCTCCTGCCAGAGGATTTTAAAGATGCCACTCTTGGACTTTTGGGAAAGATGAATGGTGATGCCAAAGATGACCTTGTTTTCAGCAACGGAAGTATTGTGCAGAACTCCAGCAATCCAGAGGAGCTGTTCAGCTTTGGGGCCAGCTGTAAGAAATCGCTAAACCTTTACATCACTAATTTGTGGGAAAACTGCTATTGTTACTTAATTTTTCTGAAGTAAGGGTAACAGTTGGCAAATCTAAGATTTGAGGTGGTTGAAAGACAGAACAGCACTGGTACAGGGGTAGAGTGGTTTGCATTGTCGCCTCACAGAATGGAGTCCTGTGCAGGGTTTCCTCTGGGTACTCCAGTTCCTCCCAAAGATATGCATGTTAACGGGTGAATCTGTCCAAGTTGCACCCATGCTCTCAGCCTGTGACAGCGAGACCTTTCCACTGTAATATCACAATAAATATAAACATAAAACCTGAACATATCTTCCAGGTCTGATAAGTGTGATCAGTGTCGAAGTGCTTTAAACTTGCCACAAGGGGGCAATAGCTGTGGTTACAACGATACTTCCTGCCCCTGTAGAAGAATGTGGAGATGCAGCTTACTGCCCTGACCGCTGTAAAAACTTTCCTGAGAAGTTTATTGACCCAGTCAGTTTTTGTTAGGCAGGAGTGTAGAGTGCGATGCTAGCTTTCATGAAAACAGCAGAAAGCTTGGTTAGCAAAGTGCATCGCACATAGACAGATACTGACAAAGTAATAAAAAATAAAACTCTGAAATTTCAATCAAGGAAACTGGAACACAGACTTCTTTAACCGTCGGTTAGTGCAGTCAACTAGACACCAACCCTAACGTTTATGTCATTATTTAAAAGAAATCACCCCTGTTGCTTTGATGGCAAAATTAGGCAAAAAGACTAACCTCAAGTGGTCATCCAAGGAACTGCAGTTTTGTGGTAGGTGGTGGTTGGTTTCATTTTTAATCCTCAAAAGATGTCACATGAATTAAATCCATCAGTTTTTTTGTGATAATGCTCTCTGTCAGGGGTTGTGTCTGCTTTAATACTAAGAGCATGTTTTTCTATGATATTTGTGGTGGGAAATGAAAGTAAAGCTCTGTTTTTGTCTTACAGGGGCAATAGCCAACGAGTCTGCCTTGTTCACCTATGATTCAGAATACTTGTTGGAAACATATTACCGTGCCCCCAGACATGACACCAGTTTTATTCCAGTGTTTTTGGTTCCTGAGAGTCCAGATGATCCACTCGCCAATCAGGCAGCAACGATATGCTCCGGAGGAGGCTCTCAATTCTGTAGGTATGAGTGAAAACTTTGATTAGCTTTCTATTATTATAATAACAAACTGAATGTAAGTGTAATGTTTTTATGAAGCATATCTGCTTCAGATATGTCAGTAAATGTTAAACGGTGAAATAAATGTGTGCTAATTTTGCACATAAAGTTTAATTCGGCTACTAACACACTGATGATGTCACACGTACAGTGCATCTATTATATTATCCTCCACTGGGTGTGAAAACTACACATTGACTGTCTGCCACACACAGGAATACATAAGAAATACTGAGTAGCGTTCTGGGAAATAATATGGTATATATCACAACTTGTTAAAAGACATAAAATCTCATTTTCTGATCTTTGCTTATGTGCTGTAGGTATGACATCCTGGTAGGTCGTAGTCCAGGAATCGGAAATGCTACGAGAATGTCTTTCCAGAGTCATGTTTCTCTTGTAGAGGATCTAAAACCAGGTAAAAAGCTTTAAAAATTATCCAAAAGATATTCCATTGATTATTATGTACCACTTGGTATGACATTGTCATACTTTGCAGTATTATCCTGTGGGTGGCTTTCACCACCTGATAACGGGAAAAAGGAGGGAACCACCTACTTACAAGGAGCTAAGGTGCGGCTTACCTGCAATGAGGGCTACAATCTCAAAGGATCAGCAGTGCGACTATGCCAGGCCGACGGCCAGTGGTCTGGAGAGGAGACACGCTGCGTGGCTTCCAGTATGGACACATCATGACATCAATAAATGATGAAATCAATAAATAGCAAGATTTTGATCTTCAGAAATCAACAGATGATTGGTGCAAATGTGTCCGTCTTTGAGCAGGAGTGTGAAATGCACAAAAATATCATCAAATGACTTTCATACAAGCGTGTCAAATTGGAAAAACAAAGATTTAGCACGAGGATGGATCTGGTCAATCATATTACATGCCTAATTTTTAAAATTGCGTCACTGGAAAAATACCTCAGAAGAAGTAGCAGCACTCTTACCTTTTTTTTTTTTTACCACGGGCCTCCTTTTCATTACTTATTTACTTATTTAGTAGTTACAAACATGCAGTGCAAAGAGATGTTAAGAGACGTGCATCTTCTTACTTCTTCAACTGTAATATATTGCCGGTATTTCATGTTTGGATTTGTACTATAAACCTTGCGAATAAGCAAAAAAAGCTCAGCTTCAGCGCTCACACTTGCCCTGTAACTTCCCAAGGAAATATTGAAGGCTTTTAATTGTTACTCATAGGATTAGACATTCAAGATGTGCATTTATCAGCACCCAGTTCAATCAGATAATATGCAGGCAATGACCTAAACTTGATGAAAAACAGAAGTCTTCACAGAAAAGGCCGAATCAAAGAATGGGAAAGATTGTGCATGCATCCTGCTCTCAAGGGATGAGGACTAAACCGAAAACCTAAATTAACAGCCCAGTTTTTTGCATAGAAAAAGTAAAAGCATCACATCACGATCCTCTTAGAGATACCAGTTTGAATTTTTCTGGTCACAAAAATTAAATATCTGGAATTGATTTTCCACCATATCAGCCATCAAAGGGGAGGGTGATTCTCCTCATCTGTACAGCAGCAGATAGAATGTTTTTTAGAAGAAAAATAAAAGCTGAGGACGAGCAATAACTCTAATAACAAAAGAGATTTCACTGAACTCATATAATGCCTGTCAGGAGATTATTTTCTAACCTTCAAACTTTCAAGGGCCAAAGGTTTACCACAGCCATTAGGATTTATTGTCAGGCTGTAGATCTTTCTATTGATAATGACGCATTTGGCCTGCTGATGTTCTTACATAAAAGGTCAGGGTACAGTCAGGATTTCTCATCTGTGACCTGCAAATGTCTGTAATAGCAATTTAAAGAATAGTTGCTGAGATGCTTTTGTCTGAACAAAAAAGTAAAAACAACAACAATACAAAAAAGTAGAAAAGTGAAGGCAATTTTGGCCAGTCTAGTGTTCAAGATCATTCTTTCATGCACCGTTGCATCATTTTCAGTGCAGTTGCTATTTTTAGATCTTTCCAAGAAGTCTCGTTGCACTTGATGTGTGCTGGAGAGGACAAAAAACAAACACACAAATATACAAAATCTGTACTGTGGACATGATACCCTCGTATAAGACTTGCACCCTTTTTTTAAAAAACATATAAAGATCATGTTTTCTACTTTGTTTTTCAGCTAAATCAAACTCTGAATCATGTGATTCCTGTTTGATTCTTACACACTTAACAATCAAGTCCCATTTTTTCCCATTTGTCCTGGATAACTTGACTCAGTGGGAAAAGAGTCTGATTTAAATCTGTGCCTTCAGGTAATACCGCAGGGATTGTGGCTGGTTCAGTCATCGGAGCGCTGACGCTAATTGTGATCATAACAGTAATCGTGCTCCACTCCAGAAAACGTAAAAGGTACAGTAAGATATTACTTAATCTTATTAGTGGATGAATAAAGTGATGATATGCACTTATTTTATCAGGATTATGTTATAGTACCTGTTGCTGAGTGAAAGTTGAGTTAACTTTTATTTTGTATCCCTTTCAATTTCAGAAAAGATGAACACTCAGCAGAAACGGAGAGTCATTAGAGCTCAGGGGAGAATCCACAATGACACACCTATAAATGTAGATTAAACATTAATCTAGCTAAACAGGTAATGGGTAAAACATTAATCTAGAAATGGAAGAGGCTATGTCTATTTATTAACAATGTCCAAGACCAAGTCGACTGCATGTGAACTGTTAATACTATAACTGCTAGCTTCTATATTCTTCCAGCCTCCTGTCTACACTAATAAGTTGACTGCTGTTGTCGTGATTCTGACTCCCAGGTATTTCAGGCAGAGCTGGACACACCAGGCTCCTGTGCTGGCTAAGTTAAATTATGGTAAACAAAAGAAAATGTTTGATGTGTTAAACAAGTGTCTGCCCCCATATTTAAGGCTTGACTAGCAGCACGTAGTTGTGTAACACTATTTTTAAGCACTCCCAATAAGATAACTTCTCTTCATAGTCGCTGAGTTGCTTTTGTTGCCTTTTGTTAGGTTTGTTTAAACAGTACTGCGCACAGTATTTGAAGCAGGGCTGGATGGAGTTATGTGTGTCCCCCTTATAGATGTCAGGTCTCTCCTACTGCCATTGCAAACTTTGGACAGTTTAAAGTTTGTCAGTCCTCAGGCGACCAACTCGTTGGACCCAGGGCTCCAACAGTTGCTTTGTCTGTTGATTAGCTGCTCCTGTGGGAACAGGTTCCTCTGCACAGTTAGTATCTACATACAGTGCAACACATTTAACCTCCGTTTGTGTTGAAAAGTCAAACTGTGTTGCTTTTCTTTTGGGTTTTATATTGTTTTAATGAAGTCATTCAGTAAAATACAGCACCCAGTTTATTAGATAAACTGATGAACTCCAGCAAACTGCTCCTTGCCACTACCTAAACACTCCTCTTATGTCAAAAACTAATATAAATATTTGAACTATTGTGTATTTAGAGAAGAAAACGCTGCACTTTCTTGGTTGTGTATTTCTTAAATGTTAATAAATGCTCTTATACGGTTGGCTATTGTGTTTTTTTTTGTTTGTTTGTTTTTAAACTGTATTAAAATATAATATGAGAAGGTGAATCTTATTCTTGAATCAAACTAACCACAGTTTTTTGGCACACACATATGACTCAGACCCAACATCACATTGTTACTGTGACTTTCTGAGCCTTTTGCAGTGCTGTACATTTACACTGGTATGGTGAAAACAATATTATAACATGTTAAGAGCAACTAAATCCAAGACATGGCATCTTAAAGCTCAGGTGTATGCCTAAGAATGATTATATTTAGTCCTGATTGTTTTAGTCATACCTATATATGAGTACTAATAATAACTTTCTGTATTTATTCTCAGATGATCCATAAATGTAATGTCAACTTTCCAGTCCTTAAAATGCACTTTAACTGCCCTTTGGGGATAATTTGACTTCTTGCTCTCAAAAGATTTCAGATATTTCCTCATTAATAAATTCATTAGTAAAGTTCCACCTCAGATGCCTGGTTGATTTATGAATCTCAAGCTCGGTTCATTATTTGTTCAGCATATCACCCTTGTTGCCCAGATTCATCTGTGCATGTGAAATTCCTCACAACCACTCCACTGCGTCAGTCTCTCAGTCTGTCGCTTTGTCCTGGCTGTAAACACGTCTTTAGTTTGTGGTAAACAACAGTTTGTCCCACACGTTTATCGCGTTATTGTTCTCGATTTGATCTCATCTTTTCAAGTCAATCTTGGGTTCAGAAAGTGAACGTAACACTGTTGTTTACTGTGTTACTCTGAATGTATGTGCTGTTCCCTCACGCAACCCAAGGCTGTAGTTTCTTTGGACAAAGAGCACCAGTATGTGACAAGACTGCAGAGGCCTCTGCTGAATAACCTTGCTTCCAGAGTCATTCACCAACAACTTGCCACAGACACTCCAGAGATATAAATACAAATGATTAGCATTATCCCCTCCATGTCCCGGGCAACAGAGGAGTAACTCCCAGCTCATCTCATAAATCATTCTCATCCTTTAGATCACTCTTACTGCCACGCAAGTGTTAAAATGACCCACCCGGGTATTTAAAGTGTGAGACTGGACCATGCAGATGCCAAAGAACGCCTTTCCTTGGACCTCCTGCACACTTTCTGTTGGGCAATAAAAATACAGCTGCTCTGTTGTTTGGATCTTGGTGAACAGACGAGACTTGTTTGTCACAGTGTAGTGATACTCTTTGCAGACCGGTTCCTTCATATTGATCTGATTTTCTAGGATATGGGTGAAGAAAATAAAATATTATCCCGTCCAATTTTCCGCCGAGATGTGGAATGGGATCCTTTTCCAAACTGGACACAGCCGAGCCGTATCTTTGCTCAGGATTTTGGTCTTCCACCCTTCCTGGAGCCCGGTGATCTGGACTGGCTAGACTGGGCGAAGAAGAGACTGGCATCTTTCTCATGGCCAGGGTACACACAAAGTCCCCTTCTCCCCCCATTTATTGGTATGCGACCCACAGACCAGAAGGGATTGAGACAACTGACAAGTGGAGTATCAGAGATCCAAACAGGGCCAAACAGCTGGAAGATTAATCTGGATGTTAATCACTTCTCGCCTGAAGAGATCACAATCACAACCAAAGAGGGCTATTTACAAATATCAGGTAGTGTCAGTTATTTTGATCATAAGATAGATTTATGATGAAATACGTGATGAAAAGTGTAAAAAGCACTTTTGTTTGCTTGTTTTTCATTTCAAGGAACCCACGAAGAAAGACAGGATGAGCATGGACTGGTTTCAAGGTGCTTCACTCGTAAATACAAGTAGGTTGTCAGAGAACACTATGAGTCATTTCTATTTATCTTTTCTTGGAAATTGGGAAATAGCTGTAGTGATTTACTAATCAATCAATCAAGCCTTTATTTGTCACATGCAATGTTACACATACATGTTACCTGCAGTGAAAATTTGACCCCTTCCGACCATAAATGCATTACATCACATTGGGAAGACAGATCGGAAACAGGTAGGATGGTAAGAAAAACAATGAAATAACAATACATGAGGGGAGACAAGGAGAAAAAGAACTCCTCTCAGACTGAGCTCCTACAGGAGAGCAGTTTGAGAACAGAAAAAAACCCCACACCTCAGCACAGAGAAGCACATGAAACTTCATATCTTCACACCATAAAAACACGTGCGTATCGGGTATGGAGTTTGCTGATGTGGACAACAGCCCCATTAAAACATACATGCAAACATAAAGTATATAAGAGTTTTCCGTTCAGAGTTTTTATCATTTGAATGAGCTTGAAAGTCAATATTTAATATGACTACCTTTATCTGTCTACACAATTTGAAGCTTTCTGAGAATTTCTTTAAGCAGTTTTAAGGAACAGTTCTCCAGGCTTCTTGAAGGACATTCAAAGCTCTTCTTTGGATGTTGGCTGCCTTTTGTTCTCTTCTCTGTTAACATGAGTCCACACTGCTTCAATAACATTTAGGTCCGGGCTCTGGTGAACACGCAAATCAACAGAAGGATCAGTTGCACCCGTTAGGTCCTACGTTTCGTCTTTGCTGGATTTCCCCCCTGTTTCTTAAGGACATCATTTTCAGATACCGGTCTTCTGCTTTAGACGGTGTTTTATGCTTGCCACTTCTTCTTTTGTCCTCCAGTTTTTCAATTTCCTCAACTTTTTTAAGGACACACTGCACACTAGGCTGAGATATGCCATCTTAAAAAAGGAGAAACTTTGAAAGACCTTCAGAAACTATTGGATGGCTATTGCTCAAGATCACTTTCAGAAATTATAAGAAAATCTGATTCCTTGGAAGGAACATATAAAGAAATGAGGGGTGGCACAATACTTTTAAACAGTATGTATGGCTTACAGAAGGTGAGAATATCAACACATACACAGATGATTCTGCAGCAATAATAGAGTTCGTTGATATATATATAGGTTGTAATCTATTTAATTAATCTCTCAAAATGTGTTAAACATATATATGTTACAAATACACTGTTCTGTTAGTTGCTTACCAACTTTCTTTTCATTTCATTAAGGTTGCCACAGGGGGTTGACTTGCAGCAGATCAGTTCATCCCTGTCTGCAGATGGAGTCCTGTCTGTAGAGGCCCCCGTGCCAGGGACATCAAGCAGCATCCCAGGCAATGAGATTGTCATACCAGTTCAGATCAGACAGAAGCAGGATGAACAAAAGTGAAACCACTGAGCAGAACTTGATGTAGCTCAGGTTATGTGTAGCAACCTTTGCAGCACTGACCTAAAGAGAAAACGTAATTGTTCTAGCATTGCAAATTTACTAACCAGGGTGGTTTATTTCCACTAGAGAACATTTCATACTGTTCAACATAATAATGTGACACTTCATATGTTTTCAGATCAAGATTAGATTTATGAGTTTGACCTGAAACTAGATATGATGGTTTCTTGATGAAGCAGCATTATAAAGCTGTCCTGATATCACATAATCCCTAACAAATGAAAATAACAAACAAACATCATCCTCTGTTCATAAATGCATTCTTACTTTGGCAGATTGCAGGATTAAGAGAAATCAGTTTAATCTGTAGTAGCTGTGCTTCTTAAGGTATGCAGAAAATTCTTGTCAAACAGTCCACAAGAGGGCATTGAAGTTCTACTTAGAGTCACATTAGGGAATTTATTTCCTCCTCATGAGACTTTTTTCATCATGTAGAGATTTATAAACAGCTCTTCTCTAAGACCACCTATTCAGCTTGGGTACGCCTTCCAGGTTAGAAGCTTGTTGCACAGTATTCGTTTTTAAAAAGATTTATAATACATAAAATAACGAGCAAAAGCTACAAATAAAAAAATAAAATAAAGCTCTTCATCAACACTAAATGGAAAAAGTGATGTGTAATGTTGCTTTTCTTCTCCAGTCCATTTAAGATGGGGCCATGCCAACTTAGGGTGAGTCAGGCTCCCCCAAACGTAGCCAAGATTTGTCTGCTATCTGGGACTCTTACGACAATGTGATGGCTCGGTGTGTGCAATTTGTGAGGCAATCTGTAGGGACATCCCCTAGCTCATACTGTGGGAGGACAGACTTACTTCTGTTTAATGGTCTACAGACCAAAAGGTTCATAGGAGATGAGCAGTGTTGCTCATAGACTCCATTTAAAATTCTCCATCAGTTCACAGCCTTCAGAACTCGGTAACAATAGATCCCGACAACACGCGTGGTCATTGTCATGTTCTTGGTGATGTTGAGCTTGCTACAATAAATATTTCTGCACACATTTGGGTGTGACTTTTTTTCCTGAGTAAGAGTTGCACAACACAGTGGCAGTTTCATCTTGACTTGAAAGTGTCTAAAAAAGTCTGTCCCCATGCATGGGGTGGCTGTAGCTCAGGTGGCAGAGCAGGTCGGCCACTAATCAGAAGGTCAGTGGTTCGATCCCAGGCTACCTCCTGGCTGCATGCCAAATATCCTTGGGCAAGATACTAACCCCATGTTTGCCTACTGGTGGTGGTCAGAGGGCCCGGTGGCGCCAGTGTCCGGCAGCCTCGCCTCTGTCAGTGCGCCCCAGGGCAGCTGTGGCTACAACGTAGCTTGCCATCGCCAGTGTGTGAATGTGTGTGTGAATGGGTGAATGACTGAATGTAGTGTGAAGCGCTTTGGGGTCCTTAAGGACTAGAAAAGCGCTATACAAATGCAGGCCATTTACCATTTATTTACCATGCTGAAGTCAAGGGTGACATCTACTGTTGAAACAGAATACTACATGACAAATGTTTGGGGTGAAAAAACAGAAGGCACAGTGAAAGTATGAGATTTTGACATTTTTGTGAGCTTCATTTGATCAGTAGAAAGCGGCAAATCAAGTGTCACAAAGAAACAGATGAATGGCAGTCAGCATGCTTTTTCTGAAATAGAAAATATTGTTAATTAGGGAAGGGTAGATCCTGGGATTTACCCAGTGTTAATGCTAACATGTAGCTAATTTGGTAACAAAGTGCATGCGTAATTCAAATATTAAATATGATGCTAACTTTAGCTAGGAAAAAACAAGCTAAAAAAACAAAATGTACTAACAATTGAAACAAATCAGCCAAATCTTTGGGGTCTTTTACCAATAAACTCTAAAAGTTGTTTCAGCTGCTCCCTTGTCATAAGCATGCTTGATTTGGCAGTTTTACACCAGATGTCCTTCCTGATGCAACCCGTTTGGAGTTTCCAAAGTGGAAGTAAACTATTGACCTTTTGCTTTCTAAGCAGATTTATCAACCACTAAACCACTGGAAGCATCTGCAAATGAACAGGAAAAAATGTCTCTCATCTTTCACTTCTTTCACACATGGCAGCCACACCCCTAACAGTGCATAATGCTAGCTAGCTTGATTAGCAAAGTGCATTCATAAACTGTATGGTTACAATGCACAGACACATTAGTGTTTAACAGGCTAATAAAAAGTAAAAACTTCCTGGATGGTCTGTAGCATGTATCAAGCCCTAGTATTAGTATAAAGGTCATAACACCTGCCAGTGTTAGGGCACGTGTCAGTCATTTGTTTTAACCATTTCTTTATTGTTTTTTCAGACCTAGAAGATAAAGGTACGCAAAACCAACTGAACAATGGTCGGAGGCTCACATATAAACTAGGATACATTATTACTTGAATTAAAAGTGTTCATAGTACAACTGTTATTGTTAATATGCAGGACCAAAAATGATTCAATATAACTTTGCGATTAGACTGATAATTGGTAAGCAAATTTTCTGAAAGACACCTGCTCCTACATCTGCTGTATTTCTAAGTGTATCCCTTTAGCCACCTATTGAATATTGGGGGTGTCTCAGACTTCCAGGATTGTATCAGAATTTTGTTGGTGGCTGACAGCATGATAAGAAAATTACTTCAAAAAGTCTGTCCGTTAGGCTGAACAAACGGCTGAGACAAGGTTCCTAGATTGGTTGAAGATTTCACACACATAGTTAAAGTGATCATCTCCACACTCTCTATCACCAGCCTTAGAGTTGTTATGAGGGGAAAACTACTCACAGAGGCCAAAACTGATTTCTTTACCAGGTGGTAATCATGCCTTTAAATGCTCTAAAGTTGAATATTTTAACACGGGAGCCCATGGGGATCGACTCACTTCTGGCGCCAGCCTCCAGTGGCCACTAGAGGAACTGCAGTTTCTGGCGCCTCTTCTCTGGAAGGTTGCCCCTTCAGCACCACGGAGAGGGACCCCCACCCACCCCCAAATCGATGTCCTCTGTCTCCCTCCAGCATCCACATGGAGTACTGGCAGGAATAATAGCACCCATCAGTGTTTTTTGTTACTCTACCTATACTGCAAATTACAGACATCTACAGAATTGTTGCAATAATTAACATAATTAATCATTTACTTCCGATGAAATAAAATCAGACAGTTTTATTCAAAAGGCGTAAAAGTCATTATAGAATTTTAATGCTGTCTAATGCCCCACTATCTCTTCACTAGGATTTCAAGAAGATGCTCTGATGATAATAACTGATGCGAGTACCTTTAAGAACACCTGCATATGCATGTTTGTTTGAACATCTCTTCTTGTGTGAAATGACTTCACCAGTGTTGAGATGTGCCAGTAGTATTGTGGTGTCTCTTTAAAGGAAGGGGGAGTGTAGAAGAGGGACAGAGCAAAGAGATGAATAGAAGGCACCAGAACCACCTACCATGACCAAGTGCGCTGTAAATGTAGGACAGAAATTCGAGTGGAATACAAACGGATCGTCGGGCGACATATTCGAGGGAAAACCATGTTTGGATGTGCCTTATCTGATTCAAAGCATTTCAAATATGGCACTACATGCGACCACAGGAACGCAGGGAAACTATATTTCCTCCCAAACATCTCTGGCATTGTGAAACGGAAAAGAAGAGTGGCTGTAAAAGACATCTCTGTGCCGTCTTTCTCCGATTATCATCAATGGTAGGCATTGCATAATTCACCCGTATCCACCGGAGCTATTCGGTTCCTCCTCTTTGGAAAGAGGGGGACGCCAGAAAAAAAAAGAAAAAAAAAGAGCGACTTCATCTAGTGGCTGCCTTCTCGGTGCTGCCTGCAATTGTTTGGCAATGCCCTTTTCTCTCTTAGCAAGGACTTGCAGCCAGTAGCGGGGGAACAAGCAGGGGAAGGATGCATTTAAGGCTGGATTTGTGCTGCATTCAGGGCGATTCGGCAGTAATAGCGGCTCTAGCAGAAACAGCGAGTGCGGAGGGCCTGGGAAGTACCCAGCCCCACTATCTCCCCCTTTTCCTCCCTCCCTGCAGGACCATGCTTGCGTGAGGGATGAGGCTGTGCACAGGGACACCAGGCCAGAGCTGCGGCCTACTTCTCGCAAGAGCCGGTCTCTCGACTGCAAGATCTGTGAACACATTGCCACCATCAAATCAGCATCTTTGGTACGCAACTCCCTCTCACCGCCGTTTGCGTAGAGCAAATAATACTGACAATAATAACAATAAAAATACGTGTGTGTTTGCGCGTGCGTGTGTGCGCTAGCTTGTGTGTGCGTGCTTGGCGGCGCGAGGATGAGGAGGGAGGGAAGGGATGTCTGTGTTCTCAGCTGTACATCTGTAGTCATGGCAACCAGATCCTGTTAATGGATGTCATTTTTTCCATCCTCAGCTTCCCTCTCTGCCCCTGCTTTGAAGTGTGTGTATTGCGTTTATATGTAATCCATGTAAATGACCGTTTGATGTCTTTTACCAGTGAGATTTAGTTTATTTGCTTTTTTTCTTCTCGCTGATTGTAAAAGGTTGAATTTTCTCTCAGTCATCTTAGATTGTTGTGCTGATTCCTGAATAGTGGCATCTTACAAATTTCGGATGATTAAACAAACAAACCAAAAAATGTTGTTATGGATTTTTGCTGATCTGGCTTCTGATTGCTTTTTAGTTTGCAGTTTGTATTTTCTGTATGGTGTGTGGCTTCATGTTTCTGGCTGCTCGATTTCTTTCACTTCCTGCTTCCCATATTCTTCCATGTAGGGCATCAGGTAGATCGAGGAGCATGAGCAGGACTTTGAGCTGCGGGTGCAGATGTCTGGGTATAAGCGCATGCGGCGACAGCACCAGAAGCAGCTGATCGCCCTGGAGAACAGGCTAAAGGCCGAGATGGATGAGCATAGGCTCCGGCTGCAGAAGGAATTGGAGACACATGCGAACAACACTTACATTGAGCTGGAAAGACTGGCCAAACGCCATGTTGCTCAAACAGACAAAGAGGTACAGCCTCAGCAGCAGGTGTTATTTGTGAATGAGATGAAAACTAAAGAGTGATGTAACTCACTCTGAGCTGCACTTGTGTCTACGTAAGGAAGGGATTCTATAAAAAGGTGATAATCTGATTATTTGAATGTGTCTTCACAGATGAAGTCAGTTGCAGCAGAAGAGAGGAGGATCCAGCAGCAGATTGTTGCTCAGCAAAAGAAAGAGCTGACTTCTTTCTTAGAAAACCAGAAAAAGGAATACAGGCTTTGCAAAGACAAGATCAAGGAAGTAAATATCATCAACAAATAAGTTTATGAAGTTGCACGCGAAGCATGTGTTCTTTGAGAAAATCTTCGCTTTGTCCAAAGTCCATTCACACGGTTTGTGCTGCGTTGCAGGAGATGGACAATGACCCTTGTATACCCAAGGAGGAAAAGCAGGAGCGTCTGTCGAGGCACAAAGAAACAATGCAGCGCTCTCAGGCTGAGGAGGAAGCTCACCTGCTGGCCCAGCAGAGGCTGGTGTACGATCGCAGCTGCAGGGCTCTGAAACGCCGGAGTCTGCTCAGGAAACATGAGTTTGAACAAGAGCAACTGAGAGAGGTACAGTAATACAATATCCTGATGTTACGTAACATTGTGTGCCACCAAGACTGTGAATGAGAGGGAGGATGGTGTAACAGTGAAGCTGCAGAGAGAAGAGCAGAGGGTAGATGAGTGTAAATGCCTGGGGTCAACCATCCAAAGCAACGGACAGAGAGGTGAAGAAGAGAGTGCAAGCAGGGTGGAGTGGGTGGAGATGAGTGTGAGAGGTGATTTGTGACAGAAGGATAGCAGCGAGAAAGAAAAGGAAGGTTTACAAGATGAAAGCACGACTTGCTGTGATGTATGGTTTGGAAACATTGGAGCTGAAGACGTTAAGATTTTCACTGGGAATGACCAAGATGCACAGGATTAGCAATGAGTACATCAGTGGGAACGCTCAGGTTGAGCAGTTTGGAGACAAAGTTAGAGAGGCAGTCAAGCTTGAGAGGGTTTGGACATCTCAATCTTGCAATGCAGGAAGTGAGGTCTTCCTCTCTTCTTGCAATGCAGGAAGAGAGGAAGACCTCAGAGAAGGTCCACAGAGGAAGTGAAAGAGGACACGCAAAGGGGTGGTGTGACAGAGGAGGATACCAGGGATCGGGTAGGAAGGAAGACGATCCACTCTGACGACCCTTAAAGGGAGCAGCCGAAAGAAGAAGACTATACCACCATGAAACAGCGTTCACAGTCACCCGCTTTTGGGATGATTGTTTCTGTTTTCAGAAGCTTTGTGGACACAACAACTTTTTGTAGCTTGAAGGAAGCAACTAAGAGTTATTTTTACTGTTAGTAATTTCTTGGATAATGTATACTTATTTACATTAATGACAATTATAGATCATAGGATATCATTCATAAAGGGATATCTTCTGGTGCACTCACCAACGGTATAAAAACTCTGAGGCATTAATTTAACAATTAATGATAACAACCAAGAAAAGGTTAAAAAACTCAAAACTCCAGGTGTTGTACAGAGTGCAAGGGTTTTTCTTCCACAGTGGAAAAGGGTTTCCCAGGGAAGTACTGGCATTGTAACTGCATGTCACTTACATAGTTTTCATGTATTTCAGCAAAGAGAAACACATGGAGATAAATAGAAGTTTTAACATTAAATCAAAAATAATGAACATTAAAAAAGAAAAAGAAGAAAACCTGTATTAAGATATATGACAAATTAATACTGTCTTTCAAAATGGTCCATTTTCATGTCCCAGGAGCTGAACAAGAAGAGGACCCAGAAGGAGATGGAACATGCCCTGATGATCCGGCAGGATGAGTCCACCCAGGACCTGGAGCGCAGGCAGCTGCAGATGCTCCAGAAGCTGCGCATCGAACTCATGCGGCTGCAGCACCAGACAGAGCTTGAAAACCAGGAGGAGTACAATAACCGTCGGCAAAGGGAACTGCACAGAAAACACACTCTGGAGCAACGACAGCAGCCCAGAAACCTCAAGGTGCCCGAGATTTACTCTTTGCTGCTATTCTGTGTGGTGGCGAGTTTACATCCCATGAACATCTACATAATAACCTGATGAAGTCATGCGTTTACGCTGAAGCTCTGCAAGTGCTGTGCAATGCATTCATAGCATTCGACTTGACTGAAATATTTAGCCCGGTAGTCACCTGTAGAAAACCATTAATCACGTTGCCATGAGAACTGCTTCCTCCAAAACATGCGTGTTCACAAGTTTAAATCTCGTCTCTCTTTATCTAATAGCACAGTGGTCAGAAGCCCACTTATGAAAATAAATGTTCAAGGGCGCTGCAAACAAATTATTTATTTATTCATACAACTTTATTTTGTATACTTTGAAAGGGTAGACTGAGCAGTCTTCAGGCTTTGAATCCACAAGCCTAATCAATCAGTTGAGTTATGAACAACCAACTGAACCAGCTTTAAATTTAAATATACCAAGAAAAGAGCACGAGACTAACATTTAATCATTATCTCTGTTGCAGACACTGGAGATGCAGATCAAAAAACAGTTTCAGGACACATGTAAGGTGCAGAATAAGCAGTACAAGGCTCTTAGGAACCATCAGCTAGAGGTGTCTCCCAAAGGTGACCATAAAATCATCCTGAAGGGCCTGAAAGAGGAGCAGACACGCAAGTTGGCCATACTGGCTGAGCAGTACGAGAAGAGCATCAACGAGATGATGGCTTCACAAGCGGTACGCAGCAGTTTGTTATAAACAGTTGAAACGGAGCTCGTTCATCAACACAAGAGCCTGGAATTTCAACAGCCACACTCTCTGATGTTTGTCGCTAACTCTGTCTCGCCGTGTTTCTAGATGCGATTAGAAGCGGAGCAGGAAATGGAGTGCCAAGCTCTGAAGCAGCAGCTGAAGCAAGAGATGGAACTCCTGGACGCTTACCAGAAAAAAACCAAGTCACAGATGGAGACCCAACATGAGCGTGAGCAGCAGAAACTTGAGCAGAAGGTCTCCATACGGAGAGCGCACCTTGAACAGAAGGTACGTTTAGCATCAAAGCTATTCTAAAATAAATCCAGCATGATACCATATTTTATGAAAATGATGCCAGATAGGTAGGTAGATAGATCTGCGTCCAGAGAGACGATTTATCAGCTGACAACAGCATAACAGTGGCGCTCTAGTTTGTAGTCAAGTGCACCGTGGACATAGACAACATGGTAAATATGCTTATTGTTTTATTCCTAATATAGGAAAGCCATGACATGGCAGGGCTCTAATGATGACAGCGTTGTTCTGTTCACCACTTTTGGTTCAAACTGAAAGATCATAAAAAGTAATTTCATAACATCTTGTGGAGATAATTTGGTGGTTGTTTTGAGTCTTCTTCTAATGACACTGTGAAATTGCCTTTATAGTTTTGAATGAAGTACTGTTTTAGATAGTTAAACCTGGGTCACACATTCCTGCCTCCTCAGGCCAAGGAGGAAATTTTCTGGTTTTTATTTGTCTAATACTTGAAATGACAAAATGCCACACACTGTACATAAATGACGGCATTTGGATTCTCTTCTTTGCAAACTGAAGTTTGTCATTTTGTCTGTTGGTGTCTTACTTTTTTTTAAAACAGACAACACAAGTGAGCAGTGAAAAGATAAGAAGACACTACACAGACACATGTATCCCCTCCATTATCATCTATTTTACAATAACTTGGACCATAATTTGTAAAATAAACATCATGCTGAGGTGCAGTCTAGTGTTAGGCTGATAAAACAAAATAAATCCATCAAGTGGGCCGTGATAGAATTATTTTCATGTTTAAGAAAAGAAGTCTTCAGATTACACTTCGCTAAAAAACATCACAAAGAACCTGCATAGTGCTGAAAATAATTTGAACGGATGAAACCAAGATTAACCTTTACCAGAATGATGGGAAGAGAAAAGTGTGGGTGAGTGAGAGAAACAGCTCATGATTCAAAGCAGTCCACATCTTCTGTCACTCATGGTGAAGCCCGTGTTATAATAAGTGCATGTAAGGCTGCGTAGCACTGGGTCACTAGTGTTTATTGATGATGTGACTGCTGATAGAAGTAGCAGAAGGAATTCTGAAATGTCCAGGTCTATACCCAGCATGGGACCCAGAGTTTCCAGTTTTTGGACCTTTAAGGACCTTCTTGCGTTTTTCTGTTTGCTTCTTAGATTGCTTAATATCTACATTTTGATTTACAAATACTTCCTTACTTTTATGAATCTTCAATTCTGGGCTCCAATATGTTTTTTGTTCCCCCATTGTGCCCTATCTCCTCCTATGCCTTCTTCCCATGTCTAGTTTAATCTAGTTTCGTTTTACTTTTTCATTTCCTATGTGTTTTTTTTGTGTGATTTGTTTTGTTTTTATTTCCTCCTTTGGTCGTATTGTCTTGATTGTCTACACTGCCTTCAATGGGCAAGTGTTTCACTACCCAACAGAGCATCGTTTTCTGATATTAAATATGAACCTGAAGCCAAAAAGACCCATAAAGACCCAGTTTTTCATCAACAGAACAAAAATATGAATTTTAATGGAAATGTAGTAATAGGTTTTTGCAACATCTTTATATACAGTAAACATGTTGAAATTACTGACAACAATTATGATGCAACAGCTGAATTTTTTTTGCGGTTGATTCTGATTTCCAGTTTTCCTCCTACTCCTACTTTTTTTCCAATTCAATTTCTTACTAAGAACTATGATTGACGGCATATATGAGGAAAAATAAAATTTTCTTCAGTACAGGATATTGTAATTATAATAAAAGAAATGATTCAATTTTCAATTTTGAGGGGAATTCAATTCCCCTCAAAGTGCAGTAAGTTACGGGATCTTCACCTTTACATATTTGACCTTACCAAAAAAAAAAAAAAGCAGATACAGTGGATTTATGTAACAAAACTTACATTATTTTTCACTATGTTTATAACTTAACCAGATACAAGGACGTCAATGTTTTTTCTTTTTTTCACTCATGGCAGCTTTGATCCTTTGCTCATACCGAGGCAGCTGGATTCCAAGTGTTGGATAGCTTTAGCTCCTTTGCATATAGGCAACATTTAACCAGTGCTTGTTGCATCTCCAACCATAATGCCATTACAGATAAAAAAAAAAAATAGGTAAAATGAATCTAATTCCATTTACCATGCTGTGTTTTCATTGCAGATTGAGGAGGAACTGGCTGCACTTCAGAAGGAACGTACCGAACGGATTAAGCACTTGTTGGAACGTCAGGACAGAGAAATTAATGCTTTTGACACAGAAAGTAGAAGCCTCGGCTTTGGAAGCCTGGGATCTATAGACTTCCCCAAAGAAGACAACAGATGAAAGTGGATTTATCTCTAAAGGACAACATATCCGTGCCCTTTTCACGTCCACTTGACCGTTTGTCCCACCCAGGGTGACAAAACTGGATTACTTTTCATTGCTCTTAGATATTGCATCTTTGAATTGGGGTGTTGCGTGCAATGAGAGCCTCTTTTGTGAAACTTTAAAGGGGGGTGGGGGGTAAAACAAAAGAATCTACACAACAACATGTCAATAAAAGTCAAACCTAGTCAGTGTAACTCAAAAGCCTATGTGTCTGAAATAAAAGACTCTTTCCTCCATGCCATTTTCTCCTTTTGGTATGAATTGAATAAATCAGGAAATTTTAGTAAAATGGGCACTTTGGTATGTTTAAGTAGAAACCCATCTTGTTCATATGAGGCTTAATGTGTGTTACATGGAGGGACATTGTGGAATGTGAGCTACGGATTCCCCCGTGGTGTTAAGCTGCTTTGTTTCGGTTTTGTTTTTTACTAGTTTCATTTTGTTCTCTTTATTTTATTCTCTGAATGTGAATATTACTGTATGGGGTCACTGGATAGTCAGAGTTTTTTTATTTTTATTTTCCAGTCATACTTCCATTTTGTGCTTATGCATACAGTATACTGTGGACCCTCACTTTTCTAGGCAGTTCTGATCTTTTCTTTCATTTGATATGTAGACTCGATTGGCATAAGCTTGATCAGCCCATTTATCTTATCACAACTCAAGATCCCACTTGGTAAAACTGCTTATTATTGCATGCACTTTAAGGACAAATTCAGGTTGTGAAGTGAAGCATGAATCCGTCAGAGATTTTAGCTGTTTGTAAATAAAAGTGGTCATAGCATTTTTTTAGGCCTATGGATACTGGACATAAGCGCCATATTTGATATGATAATTTTCACAAATGCCTTTATTTAAGTTGTGCCTGAAGCAGATTTTAGTTACGTGTTTGTTATATCTATATTTTACCTACTGAGGCCGGCACCATTTTTGTTTTTGAGTTCATCTAAACTTGTGAATCATTTAATGTTCACTAATCAAAGTTCTTGTAAAGGAAAATGGTGAGAATTGTGCTGTATAATTTTTGATATCAATATTTGTACATGAGAACATAGCTAGAATATACAGAGACACTCGTCTGTTACTGATAACAGAGTCTAATGATAAAGAGTTTGCTTCGTTTTCTTTCGTTTTATAATATAGAGAAATGGTCATACAATAGCTCAATATATTGCTAAGTCAAATCACTAGACTTTGAGATTGTAAAGATGGAGGTGAATGGAACCACAGACTTCATATATCAGTATCAGCGACGCCACAACAGCAGACAACAGCATGTGGGTCTGGATTGCATTCTCCTTATTACTGTCTAATGATAAGATTTACATCTTTTTTTGCCATCTTTGTTATGGTCATTGAACAGGTTGCACAATTATTCCATTTCTACTGAATGGAAGGGTAATTGTTTGGTGCTTAATTTCTAATGCCACTTTTAGCCTTGTGGGTTTTGTCTCGGAGAGACGATTGATTTTTACAAAATGTAAAGCATTTTGAACCCCACCCCCGCCCCCACTCTGAGTCAAAACACTACTATGTTTTTCAAACACTCATGACATATTTAGAGTACCCCATGCAGTGAAACCCTCTTAAAAGAAAATTAAGTATATGTATGGAAAAATAAATGCTATTTTATCATGGGACAGTTTTTGGAACATTGTTTAATGTGGTGGTCTTGAATGCAACCCTGTTACATTTTTTCTTTTCTTTTCACGTCAGAGCCACAACTTGTATTAATGTTTGGTTATGTTCCTCACAGGGCTGAACGCTAGAAGACGCGCCCCGGGGTACAGCAGACGAACGCGATGGCATTCAGCGTCAGAACGCAATAGCACTTAAATGCTCTTGTTTTACACCTAAATTCTGAATTTGTTTTCTAAGGTCGAACGGCTCCACTAAGATTTACAGTCTTTGACGTTTTCATGAACTTTCTGAAATTTGATGACAGCATTTCTCATATGCAGTAAGGCCTTTTGTCTTGGTCACGTGTAACTGAAAGCCTTGTGGACACAATTTTTTTAAAAAGTGCTGTTGGGGTGCTTGAATAAGTTTGTTTGTGAGCTGCAAAACAATTACAATTTGTGTGACTTTTATGTTACTAGAAAGATGTATTTAGTTAGAATAAAGGGGACTTTCCTAAAGAACTTTATTCACCATTTCCTGTGCAGTTCAAAGACAAAAATAAAAGAGATTCTGTTGAAAACAAGGACTCTCAATTATCATCCTGCATCTCATGTCAGAGTGCATTTCTTATCATTTGTGGTTAAATTTTCTTGTAAAGCTTTGTCATGTGGTGCAAATCGTCTCACTTTTGCTTTTCTTAGTGCATTATAACCACAGTGACCTACATCAAATCAAATAAAACGCTGTTTATCATAATTTACTGTAGGTTGCAAGCACGCAAACACACATTTGTTAACTTGTGAAAACAGAAACCTGAAGTTGGAGCAAGAAGTGAGAGAGAAGTTGCACTGCAGAGCGTCCAGGTTCCTCACGTTTCAGGGAAAGCCTGCTTGATTTAGGTAGTGAGTGTGGTTTATTTTTTAGCATGCCTCTACTTTATATGTGAGCAGGAATCTCACTGTAGTTTCCTTGAACTGCCGACATCTGTTGCAGCAGTTGCCAGTCTCGCCGCAACCCCTCTTTAATCCCCTGGGGTAACTGGAAACCCCCTGAAGGTGGCAAAAGAGTGGTTAGATTTTACCTGAAGTAGTGCTGACAGGGATGTGGCGCATTGAGTTCCCCCTCATTTTTCTCAAGTAGTCAGTAGTTCAGCAATAATACATCTAGGGTATTGAAACCAAAATGTGATAATCAACAGAAAACAAAGGGATGGTGCCAGCTCATAATGAGGTTTTTTCACTTTCAGTGAAAAGTTTACCTGTTGCTTTTACCTCAGAGGAGATTGCCACTTTTCTGTCCTGCAGACCTGCAGTCTGACCTGCAGTCTGACCTGCAGTCTGACCTGCAGTCTGACCTGCAGTCTGACCTGCAGTCTGACCTAAAATGAAACCTAGTGATGCAGATAGTGAGCCAAAAAGACGTCATTGGGTGTCTCCAAGCAGAAGTGTTGGGGGATGACTGTACGATTAGCAACAACAACAAAAACAAAAAAAGCCCAGTTTATGTTATTTTCATATTTTCCCATCCTGCGAGATGTCTAATGTTTACTCATAAATCTCTGGAAGACACGCCACACTAGCATGTCACAGTGAGATCATCCAGTGTTAAAGTCAGCCCATGCAACAGATCGCATGCTTTACCTAAGCAGGCCCAGTCCTTTTACGCACTCAGAAAATTTGTGATTGAGAAATGTGACCTGCTTCCTGTGACCCTGCCGGCTTCCTGTGCAAACACCCGCTTGAAAACATTTTTGCAAAAAGACACGTGGTTTTAGGAGGGGATTTAGGAGTAAGAGATGAAATTCAGGAGAACTATTTACCAAATTTAACAGAAGGTAGAAAAAAAACAAAACAATGTGAAACAGCTTTCAAAATCCCCCCCCCCCCCCCCCACATTTGTGGTCCAAACAAAAATAACATTTCCTCAGCACTTACCTTAGAATTTGTTGGTTATGTCAGAGTGAACTTTGCCAGGTAGCATCAGGACACTTTAGTCATGTGGTTTTGTTTTTGAATCATTGGGGTCATGCCTACACCAGCGAAGCCACTGAAAGCTAAACACAAACTGAAAGATCCTGAGTAATATCAGACTCCTCCTGCGTGAATGCCTATACATAGAAAATAAGAAACGTTAAGTTTCTTTTCAGATCTATAAAACAAACAAACAAACAAAAAAATTATCAACACCCAGCTTTGCACAGACAGTGATGAGCTCACTCTTACCTCCACGCACCGACAAGTTTCTCACCCTTGCCCTTGCTATTCAAAGAGTGGTAGGAAGCAATTTGGTGAGCATGTGTGAAAAGTGTAGGTTGACCTCAGTCCTGATATGATTTTCATTCATATATGACACTGTTTTCTAAATTCTGCAGGTTACTCTTTCAGTTTTCTTGAAATATATAAATATAAGTGTTTATTTTCCATGCACAAAAAAGGAAGTCCTATTTTAAATGCCACAACCCTATGTCCATACATGTCCTAACGAGCAGACAATGCCCCAACATGCCTATTAAGGGAGCAGGCATTTAGATACACTGCCCACTTTGCTTGTTATAGGCGTAAAAAAAAAAATGCACATGTGAACGAAAGGAGGAAATTCTGGGAAATTTGGTTGCCTCACAAGTGCACGTCATTTCCTCCTCTGACAAATGTGCGGTTTCTGTCTTTAAAAAGTTTTAAAGCAGTGTGATTATGACAAGTCCGCACAATTTGCTTGTGATACCGAGAGGAGAATGAATGGTCATGTAAAGAATATGCATTTTCAGCAGTTCATGGAAACAGCAGCAAGTAAGTTTTATTGTTTTTTGTCTCCTTTTTGTGCTTTAAATATAAAGCACTGAACACTTTTGCATCTTTTCTTGCCAATAGGGATGTGGTTATTTTTAGCGATTTACAGCTGCTGTGAAACTAAGAGCAGTTTGCCGTTTTCTGCGTCAGTAAAGGAAATTACAATGCTTATTAGTTTCTTAACATAATGCTACATAAAATATTGGAAATGGCACCGTAAGCTTTTACTTGCCACATATTTGCTGTACAAAAAAATAAAAAAATAAATCTCTTTTTTGGTTTTTATACAAAGATCCCCTTAAACCCACCAATGTGATGAAGGATAACCATAACTGACTAGCTCATTTCTCCTCAGCATTACTGTCTCTCTTGCTGCTTATGACTGTTGATTCAACAAAAACTGTGGCATTAAGCACGAATCAGCAGTGTGGGAATCTCCTGCAGCAGACTTTGAAGATCACCAGAATTGTACACAAGGAATCTGGTGACCTAATCAAGACATATGTGAGTAGACTACAGGCACAAAACTGCTCTACTTTACCAGTATACTGGCAGATATACTTGTGCACTTATAAGCTATGTAGGCTGATTCCTTTCCTTTCCCCCCTTGTTTGCAGAAAGCCGCTCAAGGGGAAATGTCAGAGCTCTTCTGCAAGGTGTCGGTGAACGACATCCCTGATCCCAACATCTCTGGGCTGGATCCCCCAGCAAGGATAGCAAGCATCTACACGCATCTCCAAGCTTTCCTCCCACATTTTAAACGTGTGTACAAGCAGCAGACAGACTTACAATCGCCTGGCAGCCCTCTCCTGAAAGAGCTCACCAGAGTCTGGGGTCGCACTGAGAGTCTGGCCAGTTTCATAAACACATTTTATCAGAGCCTCTTCCCAAACCTGCCCATACCTGAGCCGGCAGGGGGGCCGACAACACTACCACCAGCTCAGAACGTCTTCCAGCAGAAGGTGTACGGCTGCGTGGTCCTGAAGACCTACAAGGATTTCATGTCAAACGTTTCCAAAGAACTGAGGAATCTAAAAAGCAAAGTGTGCACGAAGAGGACACCAATCAATGCATTCTGAAGATGACCAGAAGGTGGCCTTACACAGTCAGTTTCCTGAGAAAAACAAATGTAAGTGTAAAAGTGGCTGGAGTGTCAATGCAAGCTTATTTATGGTATTTAATATTTATTTTCTTTTGTGTTAATTGTCATGCTGTTAAAGAAATGTTATGTCCATGCAATATGTATTTAATTTGCAAAATGCCATTGGGAAAATCCTGTGTTGATGATGTAAACTTATTTGCGCTACACACAACAATTAAAAGAATACTTTGCATCTGTACTATGTGGTCAGCATCCATTTAATCATTTTTGTCAGAGACCATCTGAAAAAAAAAAAAGCATGGAGTTTAATACAATACTGGTGCCTACTTCATGGCAACAATCTAAGATAAAGTGATGTTTCTACAATAATAATTCTTCTTCCTTTGCTTCTGACAAGTTAAGATGGAAACAAAAAACATTGCAGCTTGTGATCTGCACAGAATCAGTCCATCCAGAGGGGTTAAAAGAAAATCAGGAAGCTGCTGAGACGCTGACTGCGTGATATCAACTCTGAATGACGCATGTGTTCAAAACAAGGCTGCATCAGATAGGAAAGATTTCATGAAACTGGCGGGCTGTCTGGCTAGTCACAAGGTGTGGGTGTGTGTGGTTCAGATAATAGTTGTGCACTACATTAATAGTGTGTGCTGTGTATCCTTGTGTGCCTTAAAAAGAAGAAACTGCAGCTACAAAAAGGAAATGTGTAAGTATACACCCATTGTAAAAAAAACAAAAAACAAAAAACAAAAAAACAAAAAACAAAAAAAAAAAACCCACCACACAGATAATGAACAGGTTCTCCAGAGATGTCACCTCTGTACACAGTGACAATAAGGATATTTGCTGGAGTGAAGTAATTCTTAGCTAAACTTTCCTCAGGTCACAAGCTGTCGGGAAACTGGAAGTAGAAGGGGGATTCACTCTGGGTCATGAATCAAGTTCCCTCTTATAACTCTGGCTTATTTAAGGCACAAACACAGAGGGTACCTCAGGGCAACAGTCATTCTCCAGTCTACATTGTAGTCAAGTTGTTCCGAAAATATCTCTTGAATCCCCCCTGATTAACCCACGACTACTGCCTACTGGGTGGAAATCAGTAGTGTCTGTTATTTCACTGACACACAGGTCATGCTCAGCAGACATGGTGACGACAATGTGGGACCACTAAAACACTGAAGCCTTCTTAAATTAGACGTCACCAAACAGAAGCGACGAGTATCATCACAAGTGCAGCTTTGTGAAGTTAAAGGCCAAAGTTGCACAGTGACATATGCTTCTGTGGCAGATCAGTGAATCTACACGAGTAATGATAAAGTTTTATTATCTGAAGCATCTTCTATAGATGAAGACACAAGTTACCACAAGAGAAGCAGGTGCACGGCCATGATAATTTTATATGCTTTGACATGGTTTGACCTGTGGGGGGCAGTATGAACCAAGGGTTTAAGTCATTATTTAAAGTCATGATGCACCACTGCAAAAAACATTTCCAAGACTAACATCCATTCATGTTAACAAACTAGGGTTGCTTTTTTTAAAGGTATTTCGGTTATTTTTCATATTTTAAGCCCTTTCGGTGTCGGGACAGTAGAGCTACAGACACATGGGGAGAAAACAGGATGAGAAAAATCAAAAGAGGTCATTTTTCAGCTACACTCAAAATAGGGATACTTTGGTTATTGTATGTGGTTTATACTGTAAACACTCAGCCACCAGGAAACATCTGACTTCCTATTTTATGCTTTCCACTTTCCTAAGTTGCCAGCCATTTTTTTTAAAAGTCTTGCTTTCTAGGATTGCAAACGTAAGATTTTATTCCCCGATTTTAAGTTCCTCGTTAATGAGTAAACGTCACAGTCTCACACGAAGCCCGTTAGCTTACAGACACCAAACAAGGTTTCTCTTTGATCTCTGACTAACCTTGTGTTGTGACGTCTTTTCATCATTAAAGAGAAGTTGCCGAGTATAAGTATCGGAAGGAAATTCTATACCACAGACAAAGCAATTAATGAAAACCATTTCTATGAGTCATCCATTCTCAGGGTACGTTGACTTTTCTGAGAAATCCTGTGATCACTTTAGTTCCAACATTTAATGTAACCAGACTGTTTCCCTCTACATCCAGTTACCATAAAAGGGAGTAATGACCTCTGCATGACGAAGCAGAATTGACATGAAAAGGGGTTTGACTTAAATGAAATTCACATCATGAATTTCTTCTTAAATGTTAAACCGATTCTGCTGTGAAGCATTTATTCATGCAGAGCAGCACTCCCATTTCCTGTTATCAAGTATCCACATCATGAACTGAAGTCAGGACAGTTTCATCGGGTCATTTATTGGGCAAATACAACATGAAGAGCATGCACCAAGAGGGTTCATGTTTGTGAAATTAATAAAAGGCTGTTGTCTTAATAGAGACATATCCAGATACATTTAAAGACAGATCTTTATATCCCTGACTACTGAGACTTATTGATTTATGGCAATAACATTTTTAGATGTTTATCAAGCATCCATACTTGCATGCATAGAGTCATATTGTTGGTTAGCTAGCACTGGATATTTGATTAATATTGCTTTGTCCAACTGCTAGAAGTGCCTAGTAATTATCTCAAGTATTGCTAACAGTCAGATTACTTCAAATACATCCAGCATGTGTATATATATATAGTCTTAGGATTTGCATAGTTATTCAAACATGAATAAGGCTTATATTCAGTGTGAGCAATAAACTTAAACATACAATACAGTGAAAACGTCATTTTGCACCTCATGGTTCAGCATACCGACCTCACTTACACAAGGTTATCGTGTCCATATTCAAAAAGCGAATGATCATTCTCGATTCAATTTCAAATCCGTCCAGCAACTGCAAAACACAGTTTTACATTCAAACCTCAGATATTTAGTACCAGTTTCCAATTTAAATGCAAACTGATCAGTTAAAAGAAAGTTAAAGCGTACACATACACTCATCAGCCACTTTTTAAAGGCACACCTGATCAAATGCTCGTAATAACTATGGCAGCACCTCGGTGCTTTTAGGCATGTAGATATGGTCTACAGATTGCATGGGTTCACCAAAAACCAGACAAAGGAGGACTGGAAAAGCGTCGCCCGGTCTGATAAGCCTAGATTTTGTCCATGACATTTAGATGGTGAGGTCAAAATTTGGTATCAATAACATGAACTGCCTCGTACCGACAGTTCAAGCCTCTGACAGTGGAATAATGTTGTTGTGGGTATTTTCTTGGCACATTTTGGTTCCCTTCATCGCAGCCGAGTAACATTTAAGCACCACAGAGCCCCTGAGTATTGTTGCTGACCATATCTACCACGGTGTACCCATCTTTCAGTTCTTTTCAGACTGGTTTCCTGAACGTGACAATAAGTTCACTGTACTCAGATGGCCTGTACAAAGAGTTAAGGCCATCCTTAAGGCAAACCAAACAGAAAACTAGCAAAGTGTACCTAACAAAGTGACCAACGAGTGCATATTGTTTAATAATGTGCATTATGTGTACAAACCTTGAGGAAGTGCTCAAATGTGATGCCCTCATAGAATTCATCAGGCTCCTGTGTGCCAGAAAGTGAAGTTGTTGACTTTATCCAGACACCTTAATGTTATCTTGAGATGCTTTAGCTTACATACCATGTGACCCACTGAAATACTGGCCACCTCCAACATGGCTGCATCAGCAATGCATTTGGCTGTTTCCTTCTCCAGTGTCCCACTTCGAGATAACAGCTCCTCCACCACCTGAACAGACGTGAACAACAGCTGAAGTAAGATATCACTTCTGTAATGCTGTAATCGCATCATCCTGTCTGTTACTGGCAGCCAATCAGTTGCGTTGGAGGAAATTGAGCTAATAACCCCAGCACTAGAGTTACATGTAAAACACAAAGATAATTTACTTTTACAGTCAGTATTTTTAAACAGCTTAAAAACTCAGTTGAGAATGATCATAAACTTAAGGTGACTGTGCACGATCATTTCTCCCCCCGAGCTTACATGTCTGTATTCCTCTAGAGTTATTGTCCCATCGTTGTCTGTATCGTGCATGTTGAATAAAACTGCAGAAAAACAAACAAACGCAGGTTTGACTTTGTGTCATCTTCAGGTAAAAGTCAAGCAGTCGAGTTCATGCGATCTATACTGAGACGTACATCTCAGTTTCTCTCTCCTGGTCTTTCCACGCTGCTCTTCTGTCATGTGCGCCGATGGCGGCCTAAAATGGGACATGACCACCACGAACTCTTCAAAGCCAATCTCCTGAACTTTTCCCTCGCCATTCTGATGGAAGTTTCTGAAGAAAACAGCAAATCAGATGCTCTCAAATGCACTGACAACAACTGATACATTAAATCTACAATTTCTTCCATCATTTTTCATCCTAAATGTAAGAATTGTTTATGATTTTGAAAAATACAAGTAAAATGATTAAAGGCAATGGTGAATTACTGTACCTTCTGTCAAAAAACGCCTCTATGATCTGCGCACGGATGGGATTGAATGCTAGGTCGTCGATTTCATTGAAATTATCTCTCCTGAGGGTTTAAAATAGACTTTCAGGAGTAGCTCATTCATAAGAGACACAATCGTAGAACCCTGTAGAGCAGGTTTCCCGCTCCAAAGAATATTTGTTTCAAGAACAAATGAAATATCAGCTTACCGTAGAGTCTCTTCATTGTGACTCAGCTGCTTAAATCTTTTATGCAGAACTCCAATCTGTTCAAATGAAACTGAGAAATAAGACGGAAACTTTAGGGCAAACTACCTGTAAAGATTGCACACCAAGATTAAGTTCCACTAAAAATGCCAGTTCAGCTGTCCACTTTCAGCTTTCAAGGCAGCTAATTTGGATATTCACGTTTCATGTAAAACAGTTTGGTTTGCCTCTCATCTCTCACACTCACCTGTTTAGAACATACAGGTGAAACCATAAGGTCATTTAGGAAAGTAGAAAACTGGAATTTCAGCTTTTGGGTGTTTACTGTAAATGGCTGCTGTCAAAGCTTTCAATAGAGTCCGATCTATTATTAACAACACCTCTCTTTGCAAACCGGGTAAAGTTCCACTTCCATTCACTTGCACTTTAAATTATTCATCTGTAATGCACCACAACTACTGGTTTATCTTATACACAGTGATGACTAACAGGTAACTGAATGGAAACACCAAATGTTGAGCATTACGTTGACATGGACGTATTTCCCCTTTAAGACTGCCTTAAAGTAAGAATTAATTAAAATGTTATTTCCGCCGCAGTGAGTTCCTGTTTTTGTTTCGCATTTTTTACGCAGGCTGATTCTACACGTCTGATTGAAAATGAAGCATTTTCAAGTAATGCAAACAACAGCCCGGTGATGACTACTCACAGCCCGTCTTTTCCGCCAGATCACTATATTCTGGCCGTCCAGGTGAGGACTGTAGTGCACCCATTGCTCCAAAAAAGATCTTCCCTGGTCAGCCCGCTTTTAAAGGGAGCACAGAGGAGTCTCACATGAACTCAGAGTGATTCAAAGCGGATTTCGTGCTTCCAGATGATCCATATCCACCTGTGTGTTTCTGTGACAGAGCCTGCTCATCTGACGGCTCTTTTCCCCTTGCGTGCTCGCCAAGCAGGTTTCATCCTCTGCAAAAACAGCGCATGCCACTTCCGCAACGATCGTCTCGATGACGACACACTCTTAGGAACAACAGGGTGCACTTTAAATGACCAGTTTTACATATTCAGAGGCCGCGTGTGAGGGTTTGCCATGGAGTGCAGAGTAAGAAAAAAATAGACAAGTAGCCTTCACATACTGTAACGATTTTTAAAATATATTTCCAGACAGGCTTTCTTTACTTTTGAATACTACTGTACATCTGCCCTTTGCACAGGTGGATGGATCCACATGTATAAACCCACCTGTTGCAACCAGAGCAGCCCTCAGAACATAGTTGCACACCCAACCTAATTTTAAATATTTCCATAATCATGAGCATAACATTTATTGTGTTAAACTACCAGCAACATCCCACTTTAGGAACCTGAGTTAATCAGCTCTAGAGAGAAATCTGCTTTAAGTTACTTTCAGGAAAAAGTTTAAAATAACCTACTTCAAACTGGGAGTAAATGGCTGTGTGCACAATTATTAGGCAAGCTGTATTTCTGAGGATTAACTTTACTCTGAATATCTTCATTTCATTTGGTCATTTCAAAATGTTAATTAAAATCCAACATGGATACCCCATCTCAGTTGTTTATTTTCATTAGTTAAAGTGAGAATAATAAAAACAAACAACTCTAAATTTACAAATAAACATTTCTGATATTAAAAAAGAATTCAGTGGGGGCTGTTTTAGCTCAGTGGGTGGGCAGGCGACCACATGCCACATGGCCAGAAAGCAGTGGCCCTTTGCTACATGTCTTCTTCGCTATAATAAACCCGAAAATGCAAAAAAAAAAAAAGAAGAAGCAAAAAATAAATAAAATAATAACAATAATAATAAGAAGAAGAATGATATGATAGATCAACAAATTGATAAGTCCATCTATTGAAAATCAACCTTTTTGTGCCACAGCAGCAACAGCCTCCCAGACACTGTTTAGAGCCGTGTGCTGTGTTCCTTGTGTCTTGTTCAGTGGTGATTGTGTTTTAGCCTCCCTTGTCTTGGCCATATCTGTGAGCACTGAATCTACCACTCCAGGTAGGGTCTAATTCTGGAATATGATAGCTTCACGTTTGATTGTTCTCAAAACTTGGGTGTTTCTTGCAATTCTGTTGACTGTTTGCACCAAAATGTTTGATGGTTCTGTCATCGCACCCCAATATCTTTGCACTTTCAGGAGTGCTGCATCCTTCTAAAAGACTTCTGACATTTTTTGCCGTTTTACTGTCAATTAAATCTTCCTCTTTTCTTTTTTTTAAGTCCATTTTGTCTGAGAAAAAGAAGCCACCTAATAATTATGCACCCCTTGATATGAGGTGTTGGTCTCCTTAGGCAGTACTCTCCGTCATTACACAAATACACATCACCTGATGTGCTTAAATCTAATAAGTGTTCATGTTTAGAGTATGAAAGCTTAGAGTATGAAAATATGCATAAAAATTGTCAAAAGATATGTGCAAAATACTCACTTGTCTAATAATTGTGCACAGTGTGTAGACCTGTGACAGCTGGGATAGGCTCCAGCTCCCCACAACCGTGACCAGGAGAAGCGGTCACGAAAATCCAACATCAGGTGATTTTTCTACTGGAATTCCCCTCATGTTCATACAAAACGCTATTTAAAGGATTGGTGGGAGGAATATCAAGGTCTATGCAGGGATATTATGCTAACTGGGGTTGCTCAGCTTCTTAAATAACATGGTCCAACTTCTCTGAACAGTTAATGTCTGTCACAGTTCACGAAAAGGAGTCAGAGGCAGGACACACCTAATACAGTTTCAGAAGGTTTTAATGAGCAACTCGTGATCTCACAACAAAAATAGACAAAAGATCTTGTTTTTAACTGAATGTTCACTGAACACTGCGTCAGAGTTTAGTTGCTAAAGCAGTTACGAAGACAGGATTTCTTCAGAAGCAGAATATTCAACTCTAGCTTGTTATTTAATAAAGATAAGTCTTCTGAAATTGTCTCAAAGGCAGAATTTTTATTCAGGTAAGCAGCTAGTTAGTTAACACTGAAACGCCAAGTGTATCATATTTTATTCATGAGTTTTGGAGACCTCTACATCATCAGTGCAATTTTGTTTTTAACCCTGACCCAAATATGTGTTATCGCTTGTTTGAGATTAACAAATCTTGAGCATAAATTAGACAGAAATACCATATTTGCAGAAATGACTCAAAAACTCATATATACAAATTGATCCTTTGACACAGGATCTACTTTAAGTTTGTTTGTTTCCAGAGTGTGCGTGAGAGAGATGGTCAGAACAGTACAAGGGGAAGAGACAGATTCTTGGAAGACTCCTGAGATCTGAACTGGTCTCAAAGAAAAAAAATCATCTGTGCTTTTCACAATGTCATAATGCATTTACGGGGTCATATCATTTTGGTTCAGTCAGTTTCTGTAGCTCTGTAAAGTAACTCAATTACTTGAAACACTTCACAAACATAAACATAGTTTACCTGACAGTAAGTTACTGCCAAACTGATTTAAGCACATGTAGTTAATTACTCGTCAACAATGAACACATGTCAGGCTGACCTGTAGAAATATGTGTTACATGTTTACAGCAGTCACGTCTTTTTCCAGTTTCTTGTAACTGTCTGGTCATGTTGACTTCAAAGGACCAGAACAACATCTCAATTTAACACTACTACCGTAGCCTTCATTTATATTTCACATTACACTTTTTAAATAGAAGCAGAATGATTCCCAAACAGTTTTGGGGTTTTTTCTTTTGCTCTTTAAGGACTTTCTTGTCGATGTTGTTACAAAAACCTGATACCCAGAGTTGACTCTTGATCCTGAGAAGACCGAAAACCACAGAAAAGTTGCTAAATGAACTTTGAGGTGTGGCTTCTGTTTAAAACTGTTGCGTCCTGCGTCAGTTCTAGCCTGGTTGAAATATGTTTACAGTTTGAATTCAGAGCCGAGTGGTGATCGCCACATGTGATGAGCCAACTTTGATAACAACGTAAGAGCTGATAATCTGCATCCACTGTCAGATCCAAAAGACTCCCTCCAACACTTCTAATGGTTTCTTTGAACAACACCTGAAACAGAAACAAACATGACTGTATACTTACTGCATTGCATGTCTATATTACTGTTAGTAGCATGCTACGCAAGAATGTCGTGGATCGAGCCACTCCTATCTGGCAAAACAGCTGCTGTGTGATCTTCCTGTCTGTGGTCATGTTTGAATGTTGCTAACCACAGATCATTCAACAATCAGCAATGATTTCCTGCCCTGTGTGAGTCATTAGAAGAGTGTGAACTCATGCTCAGACATGTAGGGAGTCTTATTTATGCATCCTTCATAAGAAGCTGGGAGGAGTTCCAGGTTATTACAAGGGCATATCTTTCCATGATCTTGAAGGGCTCAGTCAGTAACTGTGAAGAAACAGAAGTCTTTTGTTTCATGGAAGTGTGTTGTGAAAACAATGCAGTACAGTGGAAAAATGCACTCATACATCTGGTTTCTGGCACGCTAGATTTATAATGTATCTGCTTTGATAGAAAAAAAAAAGTTCATTTTCACATCATCATGACAAGCTGTTGATTAAAAACATGCAGTACTAACATGCACCATGTGGTGGCAGCCTTTTGCTAGCAATGGACTAAACTCTTGATTCCTGTGATTGTGTCCCCCCCCCAACAATCACTGTAAAGGTTGATTTTATTTACATATTGTGTATTTTAGCATTAAGTGCATTTATGTCACACAGTGTTTACTCTTTATGTAAATTTGAGGCTTTTTCACTCACTCATATCTTCATATCTTGTCGTTCGCTCTGCATTAAATACACTGACTGCTTTGTTAATCACAGGCTACCCGTTTATTTTCTCTAATGTGTCAGCAAGTTGTTTTGCAGCTGTCAAGCCGTGAACTGTTGCGTCCTCGAGTCATGAACAAAAGCTGTCACTGCTGATGGTGAATCAATGGGCATCAAATGGACAAGAGCAACGCAACTGAACTACCTGACAAAAAATATTCTGATATTTCTTGCTGCTAGCCTCTGTGCCACATTGGTCTTTGCTTGTTTTCTGACAGTGATGCAAACTGGAGGTGGTTCTGTCCTCATTTTTCTACATTATTCAGACTGGTCTCATAAATTCACTACATCTGTATTTCTCACAGCATCAAATGTCATCAAGTGTCTTCACAGTAGGGAAACTTTTAAATTTTTTAAGCCCCTATAAGTTATTAAATTACTGAAGGTTTAGTAGTATTGAAAGATTGAATGATACCATAGCATGAACACTGGGTATTTATCAGATCCTAGAAAATGTCATCAGCTCCTTGTCAGAGGACTCAAGGCCAAGTGTGTGATTCATAAAATGCAAACAACAACAAACGTGCTCAGATTGATCAGTCTGGGGTTGCTAGGAGATCATTTGCTGACTGTATGTATGTGAAGCCACTTGCTACTCTGGTTTATGGCTCAATCTCACTAAAGTAAAAATAAATAAATAAATCTGTGGTTTCTAGGTGATTACACTGGATTTTCTTGCTGTCAAGGACTGATTGCAAGTAGGGTGTTGTGTGCTCAGTAGTTTGATCGCAAGGTGATTGCACAGGTTGGAGGGCAACCTGTCTCCAAACAGTCTCTGGTCTAACAGAGCAATTATTTGTGTCTAACTTATAAACGCAAACAGATTGTGATGCATCTCTTTACAATAAGGGACTCGACTCACCTTGTTGCCACATGTTTGTGTTCTGGTTATATTGCTGCATAAAAACAAGGTTGCCAAATACTGCCGATTTTCCGCCAAACTGCCTTCCGACAGCAGCTGTGTCACTACTTATGGAGGAATTTCTGTTTCAGACATTTTTTTTTGCTGATTTATCACAGTTCTTCCCTGTATTATCACAAACAAATTGAACACAATTGCCAACTTGACCAAACTCAATCACAAACTGATAGCAGACTGACTCTGTCTTACTCCCTTTTGAAGATCGGAGCTAACTGAGTTTCTTTTTCTACAAAAGTGACAATAATTTTGGTTTAGCCATGGTCTCAAACCACCGTTTCCCCTAGTGTGACTGTAGTGTTAAAAAGTTGCTCTATACATGAAGGTTATCATTATTTGTTCTTATAAAATTCAGCTTGTATTAACAGGGTAGCCAGAAAACAGTTTCTCTGTATAACCAGAAGAAGTTAGAAGTTATTTGCCCACAAGTAACCATTCCCATAGTTTTTAAGTCTGTTGATTTAGCTATGGCCTGTTTCAATTAATAGTAATAAAGTCCTTAAAAAACTGAGGTTTAATTCTCTAGTCATCGGTGATGTTTGACAGCTGAGAGTAAAATTGGATGTTAGGGGTTTACCAAGAGAATAAATGAATGTGTTCATTTTGAATGAATGTGTTCATAAATGAATGCGTTCATTTATTCTCCCTGTGCAGGGGAGTTGATGCATCTCATAGCGAACAATCAATCAGGTTTGGAGAACAAACAAAACAATACATTGCTTTTCTTTATCAGTCTCTGCCCTTGAAATGTTCTTTCCTATAAAATTGTCTCACTTGCTGTCTGCTGTGTTTGTGTGTCTTGTAAGTATTACCGAGCACACTACGTTTGATGGCTTGAAATTGATTTGAATAAAGTCGGGGGGGAAGGGGCGGGAAAGCGTGGCCAAGGAGAGAGGGCAGGCTGCTCCTGCTTTGCATGCACGGGGGCTTCTGTGGGAGAAGGAGTTGACAGGGCGCCGCAGTGCTGCTTCCAGCTCTCAGACAACAGCTGCTCAGAAAGAGGAGACGTCCTGAGGGTGATGCGACATGTCTCGCTCTTTTTCCATCTCTCTTCTCACCTGTCTGCCTCTTCCTTTCACCAAACAGACATGCGCCAGACACGCGTGCAACACACTGTCTTCCCGACATTCACACAAATACGTCGTCACGGTCGTGAGATTCATAAGAAATTGGCAGGGTGCCCACACACACACAAAACCCTCAAAATAAACCAGGTACAGCCGAGTTTTGATGGAATATGTTATTTGTTCCTCTCACTTGGACAGGTGCTTATGAAGAAAAATCATCAGCTCTTTAATGGAAATTAAACCGTCCTCCTCAACCGATTACCAATTGCTGCTGATCACAGATATTCAACATGACAAGCTGTTCAATGAGCATCACAAATCCATGTTTTGTATTTATTTATCTTATTTGGTTACTTGACAGCTTTTGATCATTTCCCACCAGCAAGGAAAGGCAAAACAATTCCTGCGGAGTGATTTTTCCACACAGCACAACACTCTTATCCCTGTTGTCACCTTCCGACCTTGGTCCGTTTTCCACCCTTTGCAGACAAAAGCTCACTAAACATAAAATATTCTTGTGAAATCTTTGGTTGCCTTAAAACAAGAGAAATTAATTTCATGTAATTGAGTGCAAGACATTGATATATATGTATAAATAAATGTGTGTGTGTGTGTGTGTGTGTGTGTGTGTGTGTGTGTGTGTGTGTGTGTGTGTGTGTGTGTGTGTGTGTGTGAAGCTGGCTGCACATTGCACATTAATTTAAATGGATGTGAAACAAGAGTGTGTATGCATTTTTTTTCTTTGGGTACCTTTTAATTACTTTCATATCTTTGGAGGTGACCCAGTTCTAAAATCAAAATGGGCTAGTTGGGTGGGGTGCTGTGAATTGAGTCAGGAATAATTAAAGTATCTCATGAGAAGGATACTAACAGAAAACCCTCCTGTTTCTGTGGCAGGAAACATTCATCGCATTTCTTTTACCAAATCCAAGATTCTGTGTCCAGTGTGGGAATGATAATGCTTCTGTTGCTGCTTTATTACTCCTTCCAGTAAAGCCGGAAAGTAATTTCGTGGCTGTTTTTTGTGTTACTTTGGAATTGATAGCACATAAAAGGACAGAGAGATGTGCTCCCCCCCCCCCCCCCCTTTTTTTTTTCTTTTTTGCCCTTGGTTTGTCAATAAAGAAAAGGAGCAGGGATTGCAGAGGTGTGGACAGGGCATGCTCTGATCTCCAGACAGAAAGAAATCAATTTCAGAGTACAAGCTGTTCAGAGACAGGCGGAGATGACAGTAAAGTCACACTTGTCCAACGGTAAGGTTGTAGAAGTTTGACAGTAAAGTTTAAGTCATTACTTCTTGATCAAAAAGATTTAAAATAGGAATTGTATCCATCTAACTTCTTATCCATCTTAGCACTGAAGCTAATTAGGAATTTAAAACAGAAAATTGAAAAGGATCTTTCTAAGTGAACACAAATGGTCTTTTCCCTCATCTTACTCGGGTCAGAGAGAAGAAACAAGCACTTAAGTGTCTGTTCTGGGTCGTCCACCCAGTTGGTCATGCCTGAGGACACCTCCAAAGCGAACTTGGCATTTTCATTTGTTACCTGAACCACCTTCATGTGTAGCTCCTCGCAATGCAAAGCAGGAGTGGGTTGGCGCTGAGGTTTTTGCAGAACCACTGAGATCTCTTTGAGGAGAACCAGTCACCCGGTGGAGAAAACTCATTACGGCTGGTTGTATCTGCAATCTCAGTCTTACTGTCACTTTTCAAAGCTTGTGAACACAGGTGAGCATTTGAATGAAAGCCGACTAATAAATTACATATATTACATTTATAGCTCAGCGCTCGCCTCACCTCCTCATTCTCATACAAAGCCTGGCAGCAGTGCCCCCTAACTGATCATCAATCTCACAATCCTTTGTACCATAACTCTACAATACTTCACCTGAGCTCCTCCACTTGTGGCAGCTGCTCCTTTCTTGTCTAGAATTTAAAAAAAAATCTGTCCTTTATCACATTCAGCTTCATATTTCGCTGTCACTCCAACAAAACCCAAAGGGAAAGATCATCTCCAAAAAGTAGAAAATGCAATTAAAGTGTCAACAAATGCCAAGTGTCCCACATTTGCATTTAATTTGCATTTGTTTGCACTTTTTAAATAAATGTTTTTAATCTTCTAATTTAATTGTTCCTTTCTACCAACTGTAAAGAGAAAGTTTTCAGCCCTTACCTGTCACGCTTTCTATAGTTGCAGATTTAGCCCTCAAAGGTTGACTTTGTCGGATGAAGCGACAGCTGTCTGATTTTATCGTGCCTTAGCTACGTTAGATTAAAAACAATAACACGGGTCTTCTTCCCCATTTAAACCTAATCAAATCTTCAGCATCTGACAATCCCCATCACAGAGAGACAGCGGCGCATTATTTACAGAGGAGAGATGCAGTCCTAGTATTGTAAGGAGAATATTAGACCAGACTTTCATTGAAAGAATCGATAAATGCATCACTATTAGCATGCAAACACGCTTTTAAACATAAAGATAAACCCAAATGTTGCAGTTATATATTGTGATAAAACACTACCTCACATGTATCTCCAGACTTTCCTTGAAGTAGCAGCAAGAAATACGAGTGCTGCATTTATTCTGATACTAATTGTTTCAAATGTGCTATTTGTCTGCACTTATTATTTCTGGGTCACCGTTTACAAAGTGTTTTGGTCTCCTGTGGTAATGTGATTACAGTATGCTCTATGATGGATAACCTCATTGGCCGCCATTTCTCTTCTAAAATATTTATTGGCAATAGAAAAACTGGCCTTGTTGTTAAGGAGACAGCTCGTGGCTGGTGTGTAAAAATTATGCTGAGGGCTTTAACTTATATAGGCTAATGTCTTATTTGTCAGTTTAATAAACACCAAGTTCAGCGAATGATATTTACTGCCCTATAAGGAGCAATAAATATTGAGCCCCTGCCTTACTGAAAGGCAAAAGGAGAAGATTTTTAATTTGGATATATCCAGCTTAAACTAGATAAATGAATTAAATTATTACTTATTCTTCCACATGCAAAACTGAAAAATGACTCCCAAAAACACTGGTAATTGTGTTATAAGTAGTTTCCACTTCCTTTTTGTAGCTGCATTGTTTTACCTTGTGTTAGTTTCCATCATATTCCCTCAAAATCTGCACAGCTTGTGATTTTGGCAGAAAAAAGACAGCGGCAGGTTAATCTGCTTTTGACTCATCGTGACAGCTTTCCTGCTTTCTTCACAACTGTTGGATAAAAGCCAGGGTTTAGAAAAGTGTCCCGTAGTTGTGACTTTTGAAAATCAGAACAAAGTGATATCTGGGAAGCTGCGCTACATTATATGTTTGACGAGGAATAAAAATTGTGTGCAGTGCTACATAAAGCGAGACATTTTTCATCCTATGTGTGAGACAACAAAATTGTTTCATAAAAAACGTTGCAGTTACAGTTTTAAGGGTTCGAGTCAGTTGCTCTGACATTACACGCGCGTATAATCACTGGGTTTTAAATGGCAACATATTAGCTGGTTTGCTTAGAAATGAATTTAGGACTTTATCATGATTTGACATAATTAACATTAACACATTTTATGCTACTTTTTTGAACCAAAATAGCAAAAAATCATCATCTCAATTGGCTGTGATGCAAAATATTTCCTCAATATTAATATGACAACAAATCAAAATATGCATCAATCAGAATGAATGGTGAGAAAGTAGCATCTTAGATTTCAGTATATGCGCTTGCAGTATGCATATATTTTAATATCAAAAGCAAGGACAGCTGTTCAAGCTCTAAGAGAGAGAATACTGAGTAGATGTGGGCTGTCACAGAGGTGGCGGACTGTATACTGCAGATAAATATGTGATGATTGGATGGAGCGCAGAAACCTGTAATTATAAATTACAGCCAACTCATCTGGATCAGGTTGTACCCTGAGTGTCCTCATTTGAATGCTGATTTTGTTGTGACTTTTATTTTAATGTCCAGATTAGCCTCCTCTGGTTTGAGTTGACCTCCAAAACAAATTCTTGAACTCTTGAAACTTTTGAGGCCGGTTTCCCTAAATAAAAATCAAGAATCACTTGAAGTCTGATTTGTCGACTCCATCATAAAAACACACTTCATGTATGGCACTCTAAAATATTTGGGTTTTGATCATTCAGATGACCAAGATTCAGAATGCTTAACATCAAAGTGGCTAAAGAGGAATAGTGAAGGGATCACCAAAGTCAGTAGGCTTCCTCCTCTGGGGACCATGAATGTAAGAACTTATGTATGTGTATGTAATACTTTCATCTGCACCTGAATCCACATGAATGATTTGGCACAGATAAGCTGCTGTGTCATTTCTGTTGTCATTATTTTGAAAGAAGAAAGACTTCAGATCTGATCATAAAGACTTACAAGGATGACCAACAGCATTAAAGCCACCTGCCTGATGATGTTCCCTTATGTCAAAAATAAATAACAAGCCAGTGGGATACACGGTCCTGCTGGCCACTGCCTTCAGGCCATGATGTTTCCAGAGGGAGTTGCTTGGTCCTGCAAGCAAGGTGGGTAATATGTGTGAAATAACATCCACCAACATACCAGGACACAACAGAATATTGTGTTATTATTGTGTTGTGATAAATAGACCATAAGATCATTTTTCACCTCATTCAGCTGTGCTTTTAAAATTTGTGGACCAAAGATCTGTCTAAAGACTTTAACATCACTCTCTGACACTGTTTATCGTCTGTCTTCATCCTGCAGAAATCCAACTTGTCAGTCTTGGAATTAAAAACACGCTCTGCATCTAAATAGCATAAATACCAGTGTCGAGACTATACTGCATTATTTAGATCTTACCAAAGGCACTCCATTGGACACCTCCAGCACCATTAGCTGGAGTGAAAACAAAACAGAGCTGCGGGATCTTAAGCTCAGCACTGAGAACTGCTGTTAGGTGTTGTAGTTGATAGGGTTGTTTACAACACATTATATATATATATATATATCTTGTTTTTGTCCACCCTTTTATTTTTTGTACTTGCTCCACGAGATAAGCTGTGATTACTTTTTAATCCCCAGCAGAAGAATCTGCTGTTAATTGATTAATTTTCTGAAAATTGCAGCATACAAAGACAATGGTGTTGTAATTATTTATTGGTCTGGTTTCTCTTTGATATTCTAACAAATATAACGCACAAAAACATATTCAAACATGGAATGATCAGTATGAGAGTAATGTCCAATGAGATCCAGTTTTACCCTCTCCTTTTCTTTTTATCTGACCTCAGAAAGTAACTGCGTACTCATGTAAGCCTCCATCCAAATGCATCATCATAAGCCAAGGTCAACAAACAGTGACAGTTCCTCACAGCCACACCTGTCACTGAATAGACACTATTTATCTGTATTTTTGTAGGAATGTAAACTGAAAGGTGCGGTATGAAAAACCTGACAGAAAAAACAGTTTTCAGTGCACATAAAACATCTAAAATTAAAACGCTTCATCACTTTGACATCAATATTTATTTCAATGGGGAATATTTTTCAGATAATGAATCATCAGGGTAATTTATTCTTTGCCGTTACTAAAGCAGATTCAACCGAGGTTTATTGTCTGTCTTTTTCCGGCAGAATTCCAGCATGTGGGAATTCCTCGGAGCAGTCAGGAGGAGCTTCAAAAGCGCTTTGGCCATTAGGGTTTTCAGCTGGTTTCATCTTTGTCTTCCTCTTGCTCGGTTTTTGTTGCACACTCACCAGGGTGGGAAGATTTTTCGTTTTAACGGATGCTGGTTAATCAGGAGATATATATTATATGTAATACTAAAATGAGTCACAACATTGAGGCCACATGCCCATTACTGTGCTGGTCCTCCTCATGTAATTCAAACCGCTCTAACTTGTCAGGGGGAGAGACACAGGACCTCGGGGATACCCTGTGGTGAGGTTTTGGTGGCATTGATCATGACCTGTTTCGTTGCATCCCACGGATGCCTGATTGGACTGGGATCTCGGGAGTCTGAAGGCCAGGCCTTGGGCTTGGTGTCCTTGGGGATTGGTGCATGTCAATTTAGCATTCACATGAATGTCTGGACCTGAGATACATTTTATAAGAAGCTGATGGATGTTATTCACTCCACCTGACAGCGGTTTTAATTTTATACTGGCTGGTGTGTGTCCTGTTAGCTCGGGCAGTAAGTATAACCTAACTTTAGAGTTTCAGAAGCTTAGCTCATCCTTGCTCTGACTATTTGTGTGGTGTAAGAGGGCCGTCCTCTGATGTGTGTCCATTTAATGCATCTTTACAGAACAGATGTGGTTTTGTAATTGCTGGACTGGCTTCAGTCAGAGAATTGGTTCAACTGAAAGATGCTGACTCTCATTTGAACAGCCCTCCATCCCTCCTGTACAGCATTTCATTTCTGTTTGTGACCTGCATCTCCTCCTTATTCACCTTCCTGCTCTGTGCGAAAGGATTGACATTCAGCGCTTCAGCAGGAAGGATGGGCTCTTGAGCAGCTGTATTAGGTTATCTTCAGCTCAGTCTCTCCCCAGGTCCCTGCTTAGTACTCAGAAAAGACCTGTTGTGTTGAGATACCGGCTTGTGTCACGCTGTGCTGTGGCACCGAGGTGATCAGCTGTATATTTACCTGCTGCATTGCAGTCAAGGTCAGTGGATTATGATGGCTGTAGCCCAATTCATGAGCATCAGGAGAGACCTGTGTGAGGTGAGGAGGTGTTGAGTGTTTATTTTACAGAGATCGGCTTTTGTCTGCGATGTCTGCCTTCCTGAACTGTAGACTGAGACAGATGGGGATTTAGTGATGGTTTTGAGCAAGTCTGCTGCAGAGTGACCATCCGTCAGGCTTGACAGGAAGTGTGTGTTGCTACAGTGATGATCAGCTCCCATGAGTCCTCTTGGCAGTTGTGATTGCCAATATTGTGCTTAAAACCCACAGGGCAGCTCTGGCAAGAAAGGATTTCTGAGTTAAATAGGAGGTTACATATTTAATAAGACTTGACTGAGTGTCTATGGATGACCAAATTTTAGTTTGCTAAAAGATGGATTAGAAAAGAAAGAAAAGGTCAACTGTTTATAGACTGTGCTTGATAGACCAGGGGTAACCTTTGATGTCATTGCTGACGTCTGTGGTGTTCTTGCTCCGTTCTTGCTCCAAATACAGATTTTAATTGTTTATCGGGGTCGTTGTTATTCAGTGACAGTCTGCGATGCTAGATCCATATTAAAGTGGCAGTAGGGTAATCAATCAAAGTGTGTCGGGCAGCAGTATTTGACACGTGACATGCAAAAACCAAAACGTGACAGCAGCATATACAGCCCTGTGCTGCTTAAAAGGTTTTTCAAATTAGTTTCAAGAAGAGGCTTCAAGGAGAAAATTGTAGTGAACGTTCAGCTCTCTTGCATATGGCTTTACATCTGGCCAATCGGATTTGGCCTCAGACACATGCAGCTGATCCAATGAACAGCAGCTTGATGTGTCTCCCCTCATAATTTTAAAGATCTCCCTAAAATGATCCAGAGTGTAAATCTGTTTCTTTCTTTCTGACTAAGCCTGTTTTTCAACTGTATCTACAATCAGACAATTTAATATGCTCCAGAGAGAAGTCTTTATGCAAATATGATGCCATCTGTTCTTGTTTTACTTTCTTTCCTTGGATGAAGTATTTAACTGGTACCACACAGACTAAGTTAAAACCCCTCAAACAGAAATAACACTAACTATAGTAGAAATTTATTGAAACTTACAAAATCATTACATGGTTTCATCTTTATGGTCTAGAGCTGCAAAAAATTGACTTGCTCAGATAATGATTTTCTACTCAATTTGAGGACTCAGTCACACAAACTTAGTCCTTTTAACCAAACACACACTCAGACTCTGATGGATGCATTGAAAAAATCTGGGTTCAATATCTTCACAGAGGATCCTTTGGCAATTTGCTAAACTCCTGTTTATGTGATATCTTTCACTTGACTTTTTCAAGGTTATTTCACTGCAGGCTCCATCCAGATATCTTGCTTTTAATTGCATCTTGTAAGTCAGTCATGGTCATGTGTCACTGTCTCAGTGTCTAAGGCTGGTAGTACTAAATGAGACCTGTGATGCTCTAAGATTAAATATCCTTGTCTGCAAGTAATGTTGATGCACAATGAATATTGTTGGAGAACCATGTAATATTTAGTGGGACGTTTGGGATGTTCATAGAAGGTTTTGTAGCAATGCACTGACTGGAATGATCACCAAACTTTGCAAAATCTGCTCCAAACTTACATAAGCTAATATCTATTTTGTGTTTGTGTTTGTTTGATGTGAAGCAACTTGTGATTTGTATCTTGATAGATGCTTTATAAATGCACTTACTTACTCCCTGTAGTTTGTTGACTTTCAGTTTCCGAACACAAAATAAAAACTTCTCTGTCTTGATAAAGCAGAACTGCAGGACACACTTGCTCCCACTTGTCCATCATGTGATCACATGACTTCACTTCTATTTCAAATCAAATCCAGTCAAATAGATGTTGCAACTGTACCCATAAAAACAGAGACTTCCTTCATTTAAATATATAATTATGCATATATACTGACTTTGATAAGAAGAAAAAAGACTACTCCGATCTCCACTTATTGTTATTATTTCTTACTTTTGCCATCAATTTCCCTCTTTATTGCTTCCAGGCCAAACACTTGTAGCCATCTCGTCCTGGGTGCATGAACACAAATGAACAGAAAACACTGAGAAATGTGACTCTTAAATTCAGTAAGTTTGATGAGTGTTTATTTGTTTTCTTCATGTTCACGCTTTGTGACCTTTACTTTTATTTTAATTCTGTTATAGAAAACCAGCTGACATTTGATTTGATTTGGATTGCATTTGTTGATTTGGTTGCTTGTGCGCCTTAATCTTAGATATGGATAATTAAACCACAACACTGTATGAATATTACAAATAAACCAATCTGTGATTGCAAAACACTATTTTTTTTGTAATTAAATTTTTTAGCCACACATATTTAAAAGTAAGTGTAATGCAATATTAAGACACTCAGTACATCCCCAAATAAATTCAAGCTAAAACAAATAACCAACATAAATCTGGGAACACTTGTTTTACCAACAAGTACAACAGAAAGAAATCTTTAAAAAATCAACATAATGAATGCAAATAACATGGGGACATAAACATATTAAAATGTTTAGCATACAGTGCTCGACAAATGTAGTAGACAACCTGCCACAACAAAAGAAAAAACAAATATTTTAGAAGTTTGTCAAAATCTTGTTTAAAACTACAAAAATGTATTCATGAGGCAAAACTGGATTCATATTTTATACCTTAATTTGAGACGACACACTGAACCGTTATAACTAATTTTCTATTTTCTATTGCAGTAAATAACTGTAATTATGAATCTTAGTCAAAAAATAATTATGTCATTTACTAATTTTTCAGCTTTTTTCTAAAACATTAATTTTGAAAATTCATGGATAACTATACAACAAAATAATAAACAATTATATTTTAGCATAAAAATGTTATTTTGATTAAACAGCTGGTGCATAATGGTGGATTAATCATTACAGACATGATTTTGGTAATCATTAAAACTCTTAATGATAGGGCACCTCTGGCATAAACCTAAAAAAATAGGATAGCAAACTTTTTTAAACAAGGAAAAAGAATCTGGGGTTGAATTATTTTGGCAGTGTTACAAACTTTGACGATTAGCATGCAATGCCTTCAAACCTTTGGCAGCTGCTTTTGATCACAAAGAAATTCCAAGGGCTCCTGCTGCGAGGAACTTCCAATCACCTTCACACAGATTGGTGAAGTGTTGCACATAACTGTTGTCTAATTTATATGCACAGAAAAACTCGGTGTTCACCGATGAACTCATCTGTGAGGTGTCTCTTTGCAGCTGGAGACTCGACTCAGGTGGTTGCCAGCTGGTTGTATTCTGGTTATATTTCTGCATTAAAGTAAGGTTGCAGTTAAATTGTCATCCTGTAGCAACTACGTCATTGAATTTCTGAATTTTTAATTTAGATCGGTGACATTCTGCCTGGATTCTGAACGTAAGTAGTAAATGTGAGTTTCTATTTATGGCTACAGATTTTAGCTGTTCACATATACATCTCTGTTATTCGCTGTATTATCAAAAAAGGTGTACGTGTTAGCCAGCTGGACTCCATATAACTAACAGCAGGTTGATAGGAGACCGATGCCATCTTATGCATGTTTTTTCACTGTTTTTATTCACCAAAGTTGCTTTGAAGACAGTTGTGAGTGGTCACAGTCTCAGATATTCAAGCAATCATGCAAATAATTTTGATTGTGCCGCTGTTTTCCCCAGTGTGAATGCACCGTTATGTGCTTCAGCAAGTCCATCTTACCATGCTAATTATAACTATTTATTATTAATTATAAGTATTCCACAAACTCCCTGCTAGAGCAAGTCTGCATTTTTGTACATCTGATGGTAGAAGAGACCGGTGTCCTGCTAAGCACAGCTAGGAAGATTTTGATTGACGCTTACCCAGAGAGTGGCTGATATTTTTAATTACTTGTTTCCAAAAAGGAGAAACAATAAGACGCTCTCGTAATCAATACAAAAATCCACCTGTTTTTTTGCACACTTCCAGCAGTTTTTGAAGTTCTTTTGAAGTTTAACTGGTGTAATATGAATAAATGTCGATCATTTTATGGGGTCTAAATTGACTGACATTCCAACTAATTCGATTTATTTGGTCCTATGTTTAATTTAAGATGTCTATCCCCTATCGTCTAGTAAATTTTCACAGTTACCACTCAGAGTGTTCGTTTTCATTTTAAAAAAGACCTGATGCTGATTGCACACCCCTGTTAAACTAGGGATGCAAAGCATTTTCTTTCTCTCTCTGTTATCTCTGAAACTCTACTCAGTTCTTTCATGCAGCTCTTCTCTGCTAAACAACAGTCCTCTTTAAGCTCTTGAAAGGATTGAAAAGTGCACATAGCTCCAATCTTAACCTAACTTTAGTTCACCATTTACCCCAACACTTCACAAGGATGACAGAAATGACATTTTGTCTCATTAAGACTGACTTTCGTCCCCTGTGAGTACTGGACCATGCTCGACACGCACCCACAGACTTACCGGTTAACTCATTCACTGTTCGTTATCTTGTCCCCCTTTTGTAGTGTTTTTGTAGTGCTGCCCAATCGATCGACTGAAAACATGCCACAACCTACCCTGAAAACAACAGTCTCTAACCAAGATTTATCTGTTTCATGAGACAAAAAAAGTGTCTCGTGTCTCAAGGAAAATGATCTCAGTGGTGTCTGGATTTATTTTTAAAGTTTCCATTGTATACACTGTTCTTATCGTGCTCTGTACATAGACTTCCTCATAGTGAATGAAAACAATCAGAAGAGATGAGTAAAAAGAACGGCGCTGGCAATATTTTACAGGAAACTCGAATATCATGTCAGGTTATGTGTCACTGGAGACTTGTTATGCACAAGTACTTTGTCACTGGATGAGAAGCTTTGTTTACACACAGTTTATGATATACAGCTGCAAAAGATCACACAAATACACAGCACTCCCCACAACCTAATGCCTGTTATCTGCAGGCAACAGCTTGAAAGTTTGATCCCTGCGATTCTGTGTCACATCAAAGAGGAGTAAATAAAGGGAAATCACGGGTGGTGGCTTATTTATTAGATATGTCGTTCTGCGGTGTTTACTGTTCAGTCAAACAGGTGACAGAGAAGGATTTCTTGCACGGTGACAAGAGTGTTCTCCTGACTGTGTCATCCTGCTTTTAGTTTTCTAAGCAAGGCTTCAAGGATGGCCCTTCAACTATACAGGAGGAAAATCCACAGTGTGTGTGTGTCTGTGTGTGAGTAGGTAGAAGCACAGCAGGTTCTTTTATACATCAGGTTTCAATCTGGATTAAAAGCCCCTGCTGAAAAAGGATGATGGGTCTTTTTTTGGCATATTTAATGCGTTTCATGAATAATTTCTCATTTTTCTTTAGGTGAGGAATACTTTTAGATAAAGCACTAAGGGAGAAAAATAAGAAACTTCTTTGTCATCAAAATTAGAAATGCTGTGTTGGCCAAAGCAATTTAGTTTACACTAGATGGGATTTACCTCGGGTAAAGTGAAATCAGTTGGAAGGATGTAATTTTTCACAAACAGCTCACACAGTAGCACACCAACAAAAATACTGGATATTTCTCTGTGCACCTTCTGCATTAAAATGGATAACACGGTTATCACTGAGATTTCCTGTCTGTATCACAAATAATTATCTAAAGAAAACCCACATAGGCACATTAAACAAACACAACTAAAACTCCTTCAGCGTTTTCTCATTGATTCACTTTAGCATCTGATGGTAAGACCAACGTAACCCACGGTTACAGAAAGAGGCAAATGTGAAATGAAGGGAAGTGCTTTTCTATTAAAGCCTGCATGTGTCCTAATAACATTAACTGTTGCCAGTTCTTGCCATAAATAGAAAAAGTCATAGAGGAAAAATTTTCATACGTGAAATATTTCTTTTTACATGACCATTTAATGGACAGCTCCACTCTTGTTTCATCTGTCCAAACGACGTTGTTCCAGACGTCTTGTGGTTTGTTAAGATCCAACTTTGCGAACCTAAGAGGAAAAGTGGCTTTCTCCTGTCTGCCCTTCCAAACAATCTAAACTTGTTTGGTCTTTTTCTAATCATGCTGCCATCAAGTTTAATAGTGAGTCTGAGGTGGAGCTCTTGGGGTTTTTTGCAGTTTCTCTGAGTATTGGACAGTCTGACCTTGGGGTGAATTTGCTGGCATGTCCAATCCTAGGAAGACTGGCAGCTGTCTTGAATGTTTTCCACTGGTGAATAATCTTTCTCAGACCTCTCTCAGTGTGGAAATAATTTGGAAATGACCCCATGACCCCACGATCAGCAACAACTTCTTCTCTAGGATCATCTCAGCGTCTTTGCTCCTTAGCTTTGTGTTAACACCTGAATGCTCCAGACTGGCAAACTGTCAAAACTTCAGTTTTTATAGAGGCGCTCATGCTAGTTGATGATCTGTAATCAGGCACATTTCACTAGCTGGGCCCACGTCCTCATTTTAGGTTTGACAGCATTTTAGTAGGTAAAGGTGAATGCTTGGACATGACTTGAGCTGCGGTTTGGGGAAGGCCTCGAAGGGGACTGGCGATGGCTCCCGGGCCTGGCAGATCCCCATGTACTAAATAGAAGTAAAGAAGTTAAATAATTGAAAATGGGAGGGCAGTTGGAGCACATAAACGAGAATGACAGCTTGCAGAACTGGGGGAACCTATATAGAAGGAGCGTGTTTGAAGGCGTGATCCCGCTCCTGAAATTCCAATACATAATCTCCAATGGTTCTGTGCTCCTCTAACTCCAGTATGTAGGTAGAAGAGTTACAATAAAATTGACCACATTTTGAGTTGTTTTGAAGCTGTTGTAAAGGCTCACCTTTCAGCACACTCACTTCACCAGATGCACCTTGTTTCTTTTCCTCACCTTTGATTGGGTGTGGTGCTTGCCCCTAATTGCACTTACCTGTCACCAATTATATAAGGACTGCACTCACCTACAGCTCACTCTTTCTTCACTCCCGCATGGGGCGGCAGCTGAGAGATAGCAGTCCACGTGTGTCTTTCCTTTGCTCATTATTCAATAAAATGAAAAACCTGCAAGTGATTACTGACTGTTCATTCTCATCCTGACCGGATGAGCCCATGATGGTAACAATCTCCAACCTCCTCTGAACCTTCCTCCAAAACAGAAGTGGTAAACCATGTTTCATACCCAGCTTTAAAGTTGGGAGTTTGACCATGGAAGTGTACAGGGACGATCACGCTGGATCCTCAAGTGGCTGTCAGTTTTCTGCTACTGATTGTTTGCACTCTGAAGCTTAAAAACCTCTGAAGGTTGCTTCTTGAATCACATACAGTTTCTCATAGTACATCTTAAAAGTGTTTGAAAGTCTTTTTGGGTTTAGTGTTTTTAGAGGCATTAGAAGAAAAAACTTTTGAATCCCCAAAAGAAATATTGGAATGAAATCCTTAAGATTGCATCTGCACCTAAAGAACCAATCAGCAGCCAAACTGGTAAACCTATGACCCAGTCATTTTGTTGCACTGACACATAAAAGTCAAGGTTTGATTTTTCTATTTTAGCTGTGTGATTTACTTATTTACCCTACTTATATTATTGTGTTAAAGATATACTAATGCACCCCGGCTAACTGTATCTATAATGTGAGAGCCAGCATCTCTGGACCTAGCATTTGTTAGACTCCATGCAACTTTGCTCATGTACAGGAGTAGTATAGCCTGCAGGGAGGGAAAGCTATTTTTAGTTTTTAATCAGATTTTGCTGATAATGTCTTTCTTTTCAATTCACATTGGGACTTCAAAATAACTGTCCAAATAAACAACAACATGGCTGCTGAATGGCAAGCCTCGGAGTTTGATGTAGTCCATCATATTCAATAGAAATGGAGTCTGCGGTGGCAGCAAATCAACCCTACAGTACTTGTGCACATGACAGATGGAGTGCGAGGAGAGGCAGTGACCCCCCTCATGTGTTTAGAGGGAAACCACACTGTTACAGAGGAAAACAGACTTTCTGAAAGACAAGTTTTGATTCAATTAGCCGGCAGAGCAGAGCTGCATTTACTTGGAAAGGGAGTAAAAGAAAGTGACTTTTTTTTTTCTTGCTTTGCAGTCCACTCATATTCAGTTTAGTCATTATCTCACCCAAAACTAGTGTGAAATTCATCCATTCAGACAAAAGTTTGGGGTGTTTTTTTAAGATACACAGTCTCTGCTGTATTAGACAATGGACTGCACCCACTGGCCCGATTAATTCAGCAGTCTAAGGGAGGAACGATAATTATTGTGAGCCTCAAAACAAACTGCACCACACTGCCTCTGTATTGCAGTTAAAGTAAAAGATTGTAACATTTGTCATGGTATGTTTTCATTGCAGCTTTATTTATTTATTTACTGGTCAGCTTTGTTGCGATCGTGACTATGCAAAAAGTTCCACTGCAAATATACAATTTGCTGGACAGGGGGAAGAACATGTTGAATTTTATTGCTCACGTGGCTCACGGGTTATGGCATCGTCCTTGGCGCAGGATGCGCTGTCCAAGTGTCCTTCTAATTGTTTTTGTTATTTTTAATAGAGGAGCACTCTTTTGAACCTTACATGTCTTTGTTTCATATCACTCACAGAAATGAAACAACTGACCTCAGTCAAGTGTCCTGATGCAAAAACAGGACACTGAACGAATACTGCTGCATAGATTGCATTCCACGTAATTGCAATGCACAATCAAAAAGATTAAAAGAGCGGCCACGATCTGGGGAGCCTAATCTCTCCATGTGATGTCTTGGTTCATGTGCATAGGAGAGATTATTAAGACAGTTGCAGTGACAGGCCATATTCATGAGAAGTGGTTTAATAGCCCTAATATATCTAAATCAGACAGCTTCTGTCGGCACATAAATCTTCCCACTTCAACAGGGCAATGCTGTGTCTTAATTGGCAGGGCAGTATGGGGAGAATATAATCACCTGCACATTAGACAATTAAAAAAAAACACGGTCTGTTTGCTTACCACATATGTGGACAGCTAAGTGGCTGAGTGTGTGACTCTTGAGTGATTTGTATTTAAGACAAATACGTAGCAAACCTGGAGATAATGGAAGAAAATGTATGGGAGTAAATGGTGCAAAAAAAGGCATGAAAAAACAAAGAGTTAGTAAAGAGAAAATTAGAGACAGAGAGACAGGTGTAATGACTTATCCAGAATGAAGTTTCACAATTGTTATTCATAGAATTGCATGCTTGGATTAGGAGAGGTGTCTCACTCACATAGCGTTCTCGTGGCCTGAAATTGCCACTTAATTCAATGACGGGACAAAGAAATCGGGTTTGATTAGAGGTGGGAAAAAAAGGCTTTTTTGGTAGAGCGTGGCTAGAAGGTGGATGGCAGAGGCCCATGGAGCTGATTTCCAAAAGCGATTAACTAATGTTGAAGCTGACGATATAGAGTATATATGTATAATAAATGAGAACAGCAATTAAATCTTGTAGGTTTCACAAGTACTGTTTGTGTTTCTTTGTTTGCTTGTGTCAGAATTTAAGAAGTAAAAGTGGAAAGCGACTTGAAACACTGACAATACTCAAACCCACATGATGATTTCATGGTTTGCGCCTCTGCCCAGTGAGTCTCCAAGGACATCATAATCTATTTCTCAGTGCAGATCCCCTTGAAATAGAAGGACCTGTTATTATCACCTGCTGAACCAAACAAGGCTCAAAATACTGAATACAATTCAGCTTACTCCATATATATTTATCTATATATATATCTGTTTTGTTTTTTTTGTTTGTTTGTTTTTTTTTTCACTGTTTTCACTGAGATTTGAATTTGAATGCTAATCAATAAAATCAAAATCAAATCAAAATGTCTTGTTCCTGTAGCCTGCGGTAACAAGTACAGTCTTGAGTGACCGTGTATGTATTGATGTGCACATTAAAGCATTGAAAATGTGCTGTAAAGGTACTGAAATGGAAGTCTTGGCAGCAAAGTATATCAAAAAGGAGTTAACCTTCACTCAGTTCGGATCATTTGTGCAGATCCAAGCAGTGAAGTGTCCTCTTACAAATAAATCTCAGCTCCAGTCAAACATGGTTTTGCTTCTTTTGATAAGACACAACACGGTGTGTAAACTCTGTGAAGCTCAAACACGACCAGATAATCTTCGCTGACCACGAGTTCTGGCAAAGCATCTGATCCCTCCCTGCGGGTACCCATGGACGCCGTCCTATCAACAACAGTCTTCGTCCAGAGGCGTGATCCTGAGATAACAGACCCACAGGAGAGTAGCGACAATAAGCAGATGAAAGGTCTGGGAGGAGCTGAATAAACACTGAGCTCAATAATATTGAATTTGTTGAACAAACTGCATCTCAGAGAGCTGCTTATTACCTGTGCAGGAGGATCTGCAGATATACTGTACATAAATCAAATCAGTGATTCAATATCCTAACAAGAACAGCACAGCCACTGAAGGTAGTGCTGTTGACATGTCGCCGTTGCCAAGAGATGTCAACACGTGCGTGCCTCTCAAAAAAAGATCCTTAGATCCTTTCTCCTGCAACCATGAAATTAAACAAACGAAGGTGAAAAACTTTCAGTAGCATCAAAACTTGGCGACAAATGTGATAGATTAAAAAAACTAAAAAAACTAGGCTTACTCAGTAATTAAAATAAAGAACCCAAACCAGTGCTCAAGCTACTTACAGTGACTACGGAGAAGGAAATGTATAACAGCAGAATTTCCAAACTAGTTTCGGTGCAAAAACAACAAATTAACTGTTGGCATAGAAATGAACACAGAAATTCATCTATGCATAAATACATGAATGAATACCCCCCCCCCCAAAAAAAACAAAACAAAACCATTGTCCCTTCAAGCATTGTCAAACAGAAACCTCCCAAAGTGATCTGCATATAAATGTGATCAACCTAAGAGCTCATTCAAAGCTGATAGATGTCTGTGCTGTTCATAACGAGCAGCAACATTGCACTGCTGCATCTGCTTCACCCGAGTGTCTGCTGACTGCAGCAGCACTGTCGGGATTTCCTTTCCTGTTTCACTGTGGTAATTGAAACTGCAGGTGTGAGGCTCCGTGCACAGGGACTTCATTAGTAGAGAGAGGTTTTACATGACCTATTTTCAGAATACCTGGAGTACAGATTGCTGTTTTGACTTAAAAAAAGAAGGGTTATTGAATTCATTGCTCGAGCACACACATTTCTTTTAGTCATAACCCAACCTTCAGTCACAGATGTCTCCAAAGCCAAGGTCAGTTAGTCTGATGATCGGTATTAATATTCCAGACATCGCCCAATTCCTGCTGCAGCTTTTTGGGAAGAAGAATCCAAATGTCCTGTAATGCTAGCATGATTAATTCATGAAACTGATGTTTGTTTGTGTATTTCATAAAAAAAAACCCATAAAGAGCTTCAGTGTTCCAGTCAAGCTGAGTGAGACAGCTGTAGATCTTTAAAAAAAAAACAACTTCCTGCTGATAGATTCATGCAAACAAGTCCATGGAATTGTCTAGTTTGGAAATCACTTTGCTGTCAGCCGACTGTCCGCTCACTGGAAGATTGTAGGCAGGCATGAGCAGAATATCAAGTTTTGCACAGATGGCTGTAACACTTTCTGTTAGGGGGGGTACAGTATCTTATAAAGTTATGCTAGGAAACGTTCTACAAATTTAAATTCCCCAAAAGGAGAAGCAGTGAAGAATTTAGCCGGAAAACAGACATCTTTCTCCTGTGCAGGGGAACGGGTTGGTTGAGGATGACCTCTTCTTTGAAGAGTAACAGTTATTAAAAAAAACCCTCTTAAACTATAGTATGCATAACATAATTTTAAAACAACCCACAGAAAATGAAGCTGCTCACTTGATGAAGATTTAAGCACATATGGTACTTACAGAAAGGTTTTTTTGTGCTTAACTGGGAAGCGTGACTCATTATAGAGAGGCAGGAAATCAGGTATCAAATAAGTGCATATAAGGATATATGGCATTAAACTGCATTTTATGAGCAGAGAGTTGTGTGTGCGACAACTCTTTTCCCATCGTGTCTGCAGGCTTAACAGGATCATGATTACTTTCAGAAGTTACCTCCCAAAATCTCTCCGTCCTATTAAGGGAAAATAGTGAGTTTATATTGATATTCAACACGGAGATGTGCGACAATTATTCCTTTCCAGACAGCAATTGTCAGCTGTGACCAAAGAATAATATTTGAAGCCTGTGAGTTGTTTTGGTAAGCAATGATTGTGATGCTGCTTCGTCTCCAATAAAATTGTCCTGGAGTTGTGTCCGATACTTAATGAGCCTGGAGGCGGCAACTGGCACAGACGTAATGGGTCATGAAAAGCTTATTTCACTCTGTGTCAACTAGGGAGGCAGATTTTCATTCATCCTAAATCTGCATACCCGATTTACATTTCAAAAGGAGGCAATCCTTTTAATTTCCATGAAATTGGGTGTCTATTAGAGGGTGACTTAAGTACATGGAATACAGGAATCAGTCCAATAGGATTCTTGCTCAGAGGACATCACACATGGGAAATAACCTTACAGATTACTGATGTGTTCACCTCCTCTTGTGTTTTTTTTTTTTCATCACTAATCAACATTACCTTCCAAATCTTCAAACCAACAGATTATCGCAAAATTTAATATTTAAATACTTTGATCCTTGATGCTGTCGATTTTTTTAAGACAACAGCCAGAGGCTTTCTGGTCTACAAGTGAAACCAAACTTTCATCTTTTTCTTTTAACTATTGTTTTCCAATTTGCACATATTTGTCTTACAAATCATTTTTGCAATTACCCCCAGTAGCTTACTTGCAGTTTTAATCATAGCTCAAGTGTTAATGCGGCTTAACATGATGCAGCTTTTTACTTTTACTTCAAAGTGAAAATTATGTAACTCCTTGTTCTGCTCTAACTGATCTTCCTCCGATGTTCCAGCATAGACAGAAGTATTTTGTGACCTAATTCTCCAAATACACAATCGAGTGGCTTCAAGATGGATCTGTGAATGTAGGTCAACATGCCAGTTTCTGGGTCAGTCCTGCTGTGGGGCTGGACTGAGAGCTGGAGCTGGTGTGTATAGGGAAAGTACACAGCAGCTTTGTGGCTGTATTATTGCGGCGAGACACCCCAGACTATACAATATTTTTTCAGAATAACATCTCAAAGGAGTTCAGAGTTCATCTATTTCCTGCTATGAGGTCTGAGACAAATTCCTTTCATTTCAAACAAAGGAAATTGATGAGGCTCAGGATCACTAAATCCTGTCTGCACAGAAGCTGCCTGTAATACCTGTGTCCCACAGGCTGGTACCGATGCATTTTCTCTCATAAAATTACCTCTCGCATGAATTTGTCTTTCTTACCTTCAGACAATGTCACCACAAAACTGATCAAAGAGGTCACAAATTTTGTCTCGTCTCTTATAGTTTCTTCGCCTCTGGCCAGGAACAATTTGACTTGCACGTCATCTTGTCTCACCTAAAAGACTTCTCATCTTCTCTTTTTATCAGAAATGTTTGAGAAAATGTTATCTGATCTTTTAGTCAACTTAAGTCAAAGTCAAACAGTTGTTAAACTTTCGTGTGATATTCACTGAAACATTTCAAACCTTTCAAAGTTGCTTTTATGGCAGGTAATTCTTTCTGTGAAGCTTTCGGTGCAATATCAAAACAGTAATTTGACTTTTTGTGGAAATACAGTATGTTTAGTTTTCTCCTTGCTGTGGAGCCACATGATCAATACTCTCATATTGGTCCCCTGCAAGTCCTTTCACCTGAGAAACCATATAGGTAATTTGTCAACAGTGTAATACCGGAGGGAGGAAATTTAGCACTGGTGTTTTTTCATTTCTCTTTGATTCGGTTTAGACACAAACACAGATTTGCTGTGACCAGATTTGGGGTTCAAATAGTTATTGACATTGTTATAACAGGATTTGATGTGTTCAAAAATGGTTAATAAGGTTGCTTAATGTTGTTGATATAATAATAAATATTAAATCAGTGGTTTTAATTCAGTTCAGTTTTATTTATGTAGCATTTCATATCGAAAACTAAAGATCCTGCAGTAATATAGAGAAAATCCCAACAAGCGAGCCCCCTTTGAACAAGCACTTGGTGACAGTGGGAAGGAAAAACTATCTTTTACCAGGAAGAAACCTCAGAACCAGACTCAGGGTGGGGCAGCAGTTTAGGAGGAGGTGATTGGAGGAAAACAGGACTAGAAACATACTGTGGAAGCGAGTCAGAGATTAATAATAACTAACGATTAAATGCAGAGTGGTGTGTAATTAGACGTTTGCGACAGTAGTGACAACAACACATCTCGACTATGCTTGAAACCAGAACCGGGTGGAGTGATTTGTCATCCCATCTGTTCACTTCATATGTTAAATATGGATTTTTCCACTGTGATGTCACTCACTGGATAGTCGAGTGAAGCCCCAAGCTGAGCATTTTCACTGCCAGCATCCTGGTTCTTCATAAATTTCTATATAGCTGAAAGTTTTTATGGAACCAGGGATCTCCCCCTGCTGGCCATTAGAAAGAATGCAGGTTTTTGAGACAGGAGCTGCTCTAATAGCAATATCCAAAGTAACAGTGGGACACATGACCTTCACTCACCTCCATTGCAAATGGTGTGCATGATACTGTTTAAACCATTAAACCAAGGTAATGTGGAAGTGCCTTACACCTGCATTCTTTATGAAAGCCACAAGACAGCAGGAGCAGTAGTTGCAAAAGGGCTTCTGGGCTTATAGAAGTCTATGGGGAAACAGGAGTTACCTGACTGGATTTCTGTAAGGTCTGACTGATACTTATATAGAACTTTCTCAATACAGCCGATTCACATTAGCACTTTCTTCTATGCTTAGGTGCTGTCTACCAATCACACATTCATGGTCCATGGACATTTGGCATGCAGACTGAAGCAGGCCCTCCTTAACACATCCAGCTTCTTTGCAACCAGGATGGCAACAGTGAAAATGCTGATCTCTAGGCTTCAAAATGGGACTTCAGAAACATCATAAAAGCAGTTATACTGTTACACTTTTACGGTTAAAGCAAACCAAGTGACAGCAACTAAAAGGATGAAGAGTTCTCCTTCTGGAAGTGAAAAAGTAAAGAAAAATATTCACGATAAAATAGCTCATATAACCTTAACTCTGGAGGAGAGACTCTTCAGGCCTCGTGTTCTTTCTTTTGTTTACATTGATGTTAAACACTGTTACCAAAATAAATATAGTCTCTGCCATTTGTAGAGCAATTTTTTAGTTGTTGTTGGTGTTGTATAGGAATGCTGCTGTTGTTCTCTGCGTTAGAACATTTATGACATAATTATGATTAAAGCTGGTTTGAGGGACCTTCTGTAGATTCTTTGGCTGTGAGCCCCAACAGACTCTGAAAGTGCCACTGGTGGCATCCACCTTTGATGCTCTCTATAGTATCGCTGTAATTTACTGTGATAACTGAAATGAAGCTCTTTCTCGGAAAGGGTCAAATTGTCCAAAAATATTATGTTTTCCCTCCTTTTCCTAATCGATTTTCCTTAGCCTCAGTGGAATATAGGGGTGCACGATACAGCCTCAAAATTATATCACAATATTTTACAAGCATTTGCAGAAGCAATGTTTCTGATGATATAGAAAAAAGATATTGAACAACATTTTATTGACACTTGCAGCTTGGCAGGAAGCAGCAGTTATAAGTGTAAATAAATGAAGGACATTTTCCACTCTTTTGTTCTACTGTCATTGATGACATACTCCTTAATTTGAAGAGCGAGTCTATTGAAATAAGGTGACAACAGGAGCAGCATGACAGTGCAACTGCAGTGACAGAGATAAAGCATAAGTCAGTAGCGCTTTATAATATCTATCACACTGTTAAGCACTATTACGGTATTAACAAGCGCTTAATTCATCATTTATCACAGCTATCACTGCTATTCCAGCACTGCTCATAATTATCACAATAATAGTCAATATATATATATATATATATATATATCTGGAAGTCCCACAGGATATATATATATATATATCCTGTGGGACTTCCAGATACAGACGGACAAAATGGTGGTGGCTAACCAACCGGACATAGTGGTGGTAGACAAACAGAAGAAGACGGCCATAGTGATCGATGTAGCGGTTCCGAATGACAGCAATATCAGGAAGAAGGAACACGAGAAGCTGGAGAAATACCAAGGGCTCAGAGAAGAGCTCGAGAGGATGTGGAGGGTGGAGGTAACGGTGGTCCCCGTGGTAATCGGAGCACTAGGTGCGGTGACTCCCAAGCTAAGCGAGTGGCTCCAGCAGATCCCGGGAACAGCATCGCAGATCTCTGTCCAGAAGAGCGCAGTCCTGGGAACAGCTAAGATACTGTGCAGGACCCTCAAGCTCCCAGGCCTCTGGTAGAAGACCTGAGCTTGAAGGATAAACCGCCCGCAGGGGAGAGCTGGGTGTTTTATTTATATATATATATATATATATATATAGTATCTTGTTTTACTTTTATGCAGCTGCTTTTCCACCATGTAACAGTAATTTCCATCCATTTGGTCTTGCTGTCGTGTGCAGTGCAGTTAGAGTGCAGTTAATGAGTGATTCAGCAACACTTTGCGGAGTCATTTGTTTACTTTTGGGTCAAGCATCACCAGCTGCTAGTATCTAATCCTTCCCAGCCTGGTTGTACTGTTTTTCCCTCAAGTGGCAAAACAAGTATGCAGTTTCCATCTTAATTTGGACTAAATTGTACTAAATCATCATCATCATGGTTGATTCCTGCTATATTTAAAGTAAAACTTCCAAAACATGGGTCACAAAATGTGCATCTTACTTCACCCTAATGTGGTCTTGTTGTGTTTTTAGTGCCCCAAAATCCAGAAGTCTATCCCAGCTGGCCTGAGTGGAAAGTTAATTTCATGACAATCCTAAATGCCAGTAATAAAACAGCAGACACAACTAATTCATACTGAAATATAGCAAACCATAAATGCGCTCTGATCAACTACTAAAGCTTGTAACCTTGATTTACGGTAATGAAATGTTGGCTTTCATGAAAAATCAGATGATGCAACGCTTTTAATTGTGGGATAGCATCTCGTCTCCCTTTGTAAAGGATGGTTCAGTGGATCCTGTAGTAAAGCAGGTAATATAGAAAGTACTGAAGCACCTTTCTTTAGTAGCATTTAGAGTTATCAAGCAGGTTTTACTATTACTGCACAGATACTTTCTGATCACTTTACTCATTTAAGAACCTTTTAAAGTAAAACTGAGCATTTGATCACATGCCAGGTCACCTTAATCTTTAGTAAGTGGTTTGTCTATATATTTTTTTAAGAAGTCTAGCGTCCTCCATGCTAAATATGAACTACAGACAGTAGCAGGAGGAGACAAGTATATAATCTGTCCTTTGATATTTTCCACGCTTATATGAGATGTTAATTTCTGGTTATCAGTTTTTCAATCTGAACCTTGCATGATTAAAACAAAAGTGCTAAATTAGCTATTAGTAGCTTGTGTTTCCTCATGATGGAAACTATGAATTGGTCTTGCTTGAAGGGCAGCAGAGTGGAGAAGATGGTGGGAAGAGATTGAAAACAATCGAAGGAAAATGAGCCCTGCTTAAATGGGAAATAGAGGTTAACTGGTTTGTAACACAATAAGGCCTTTGTGGAGAATCTAAACAATGTTCTATTTGATTTTCCAATTAAATCTCTTTAACAAAGACGAGCGATGTCGAAACAGAGACAAAGACTGCTGTACGAGATTTTTTTAAAACCCCAAACTATGCAATTAAAGAGCTATTTTAAGAAAATTAACAGAAAGTCTCTATTTGAAAGGTCATCTGTTGCCCAAAACTAAATTAATGACATTGTTTTCTTCCTCTCTTGCTTTTAAGCTCTCCCTCCTTCAGACATATTCTGAGAGAAACCGTCAAAAACACGCCTGAGGACAGAGGAGTCGCAGGTGCTTCTGTTAACTCTGGTCAAAGATTCAGGGGGAAAAAAATAAACAAAGACTGACAGTCAGACAATTTGGGAGATGCAGCTGAAGTCTCACAACACAAAGTCCACAATATTTACACAAATAAGCAATTAAATGGTGCAATTAGGTGGGGAAAAATAGGCAAACAGGTGTTTTTAGGGTTGAGGAAAACAAGAGGATGTTGATTATGCCATAATAAGCAGATTATTGTTTCCATCAGCCTGTTCACGCACACACTTGTGTGTATTAATTTCCACAGCCTTAATAGTATATTTCACAGTTGACAGGGAAAGTTATTAAGTCTGTGTCCTTCAAAGATAGTTTATGCACTTTTGTCTTTGGGGCGATCTGTTTTAAGAGGACGTGATTACTGACTATGATAAGAGACAAAATTAAATATGGGGAATGTCCTTGTCTGGCCAAACAGCAACGCAAACTCTGGTACTAAGAGCCAGAGGGATCCTTGCAATGTGAAAGGCAATTTAATGATTTATGACTCATTTCTGAGAAGACGATCATTTAATGGCAATAACTCAGAGATGGGAATTTAAAAGGCTTTTAATTGAACGTGTCCTGAGGCCGTCTTTGGTTTTGCGAGTTGTTTAAGAAAGGCATTTGATCTAATGTGGCGAGACAGAAGAGGTTTGAGTTTATGTCAACACGACATAAACTCAAACCTGGCGTTTGATGTGTAAAGTATACGGCTTTCTTTTCTTATAGCTGAATTAGACAGCAGTTTTAAATTAGCCAGGATGTTCAGAGCTCTTCTCTGGTTAAAGGTGCAGCTTTACTAGAGATTTGCTCCCTTGCTCCAAACTGAATTAAGGCCGTCAAAGAGAGCAGTGGTTTGTCCAAAAAACCCGAAGCTATGTGGTGTGCACACCTCAGTGCACTGCTACTGGCATCACTGCTCATTAATCCAAAACAAGCATCTTAATCTTCTGAACATTTAGGATTTGTTTTTAACATCATCTGACTTATAGTGACTTTATTCAAATATTTAAATGTGAATGTGCTGGCTCTTTATGGTTAAGACATAACAGCATAAACTGCTCCTCAGGTGTGAAGTAAAGGCCTATGTTGGGTCTGATGGCCCTGAGTCATCTTTTATGTTATTACTTGCTTTCCCTGCTATCACAAGTCAAAAGCCAGTTGTGCTACAGGGCTGTATAGCGAATCCAGTCATGACCAACTGTTCCCTTCAGGGGTCGTCACAGTAGATCATCTGCCTCCATTTCAGCCAATCCCTAGAATCCTCTTCTGTCACACAAACCATCTGCATGTCCTCCTTCACTACATATGTCAGCCTTCTTTGCGGTCTTTTTCTTTTTCCTCCGGGCTGGTAGCTCCGTCTCCTTTTGTCCAATATACACGCAATTCCTCCTCTCCATATATCCAAAACATCTTCCTCTCTGAGCTGTCCCTCTGATGTATTCAATTTCTAATCCTGTCCCTCCTGGTGACTCCCTAAGAAGATCTTAGCGTGTTCACCTCTGCCAGCTCCAGCTCCACTCCGTGCCTTTTTGTCAGTGCCACCATCTCCAAGCCATACATCACAGTCATGGCCAACTGCTCCTAACATTACTGCTATTAGTTACACCACTGCTATATTTTTAAATATGTGCTCTCCATGCTCTTTCTCAGTATGTTTGCAGTGTGCTGAAATAAAAAGAGGCCTTCATGAAATGTACTAATACAAAATAGCAGGCATAATACAAAAGGTGTCACTGTTGGAAAAAGATGATTTACATCTGACGATAAAAGATATCATGAATTGTATTATTTTTACCTTAAGTCTTTGTGTGTTTGTTTGCATCATCAGGGCAAAATTTGGTGATGACCTGCAGATATGTATTAGTATTAGAAATGACAAAAAAAGTAGTTTGGTGTACTTGTGGAACATATCTGTGTGTCCATGGACAGATTTTGCCAAAGTATCAAAAGCTTACACAAAATTATAAGTGTGTATTTTCAATCAAAATTAAGCTTTGACATTTTTTTGGCACATTTCTAATTATAAAGGCTTTATAGGACAAATGTCCTTACATTACATGTCCTCCTAGCAGCAATGTTTTACCTTCGATCTCTTTCAAGCAGCTTGGCTTCAGTTTTTGTTGAGCTCATTTCTCCACTGTGTGAAGAAATGAGCTCAACATGAGTCCAAGTCAACTGGACTTCTTTCTACATTCATAAAATCATTTCAGCTTTCATCTGAGAATCTGATGGGAGTACCAGGTGTTCTGAAGAGTTGGACAATCTCTGTCATCATCTGAGTTATCAAGGTCACCTGGCTCACATGGACCACCTCACTATGGGTTCGATACCTAGTACTCCCCATTAGCTTTTAGAACTGTATAAGCTTCTCAGATGAAAAGTGAAAAACAACATAGGAAAAAGTCCAGTTGTGTTCAACTCAAGTGCCTACCAGTCATGGTAAGGATTTGAACTTGGCTGATTGAAAACTTACACAGAGACTGACTATATTGCCAAAACTATTTACTCATCCATCTAAATCATTGAATTCAGGTTTTCCAATCACTTCCATGGCCACAGGAGTATAAAATGAAGCATGTAGGCTAATCACCAAGCACAAGCGTTGCATGCAATTATGTAAAGCACGCCATCACTGAACTCTAGAGCAGTGGAGACGTGTGTTCTCTGGAGCCACGAATCATGCTTCCCTATCTGGCAATCCAATGGACAAGTGTGGGTTTAGAGGTTGCCAGGGTAATAGTACTTATCTGACTGCCTTGTGCGAAATGTGAAGTTTGGTAGAGGCGGGATTATCCTGTGTTGTTGTTTTTTAGGAGTGGGGTTCAACCCCTTAGTTCCAGCGAAAGGAACTCTTAGTGCTTCAGCATACCAAGAGATTTTGGACAATTTCATGGTCCCAGTTTTGTGGGAACAGTTTGGAGATGGCCCCTTCCTGTCCCAACATGACTCCAGCGCACAAAGCAAGGTCTGTAAAGACATGGATGAGTGAATTTGCATGGAAGAACTTGACTGACCTACACAGAGTCCTGACCTCAACACAAAAGAGCATCTTTGGGATGAATTAGAGCGGAGACTGTAAACCAGGCCTTCTCGTCCAACATCAGTGTCTGACCTCACAAATGCGCTTCTGGAAGAATGGTCAGAAATTGTTCTTTTCTATGCAGATGAGATGTATTTGTTTGCACTGTGCACGTTTACCTTGGGAAAACCAGAGATGGCCCACCTAGAAATGTGTTAACTATGAGAAGGACCTTGTAATGATGGAATATTAGGTCCATTTTAAATTTTATACAGTTACACGAGAAATCATAGGCGGGTTGTACTTCAACAATACTGCAAAAAATATTTTGTGCTTCTGAGCATTACAAACACAACAGTTTCCACAGTCTGCCTCCAGTTCACAGCACCAGTTTGTGCCAATATGTTAGCAATTCCTGAGAAACGCACAAAAAAGAGGAACATGCAAAAAATATTGCAAAACTGCCGAATTACATCATCACATCATCCCATGGTCTTGCATGCTTTTGAAGGAGGAAATTCCCCAAAGTGCTTACGTCCCTAAAAAATGTCAGTTACAGCTTTCTATTTCTATTTACTCAAAAGTGCTGACGTGTGTGCTACATTATCACAAACATTTTGTGAAGAGTAAATGGCTTTCAGTCCATCTTGTAAGAAACTTCCAATCTAATCTTTTTGTTGGAAGTCAGCACAATCTTGCCAACCCTGAATATGTCCTGTCACTCATATAGGAGGTATGCTATAACATATGGGCATTAAAACTGATCCTTGGGACAAATACGCTGGTGCACAGTGGTAAATGTTTTCTTTCACACTTTAAACTCATCAATCTGGAAAAGCATCTTGGTAAACTCTAAATGACCCCCTCGCAGTTGTCTGTTTTATATTTGACATACTGACAAGAAGAAGGCAGTTATCACTGAATCCCTGGGTTCTACAAACCCTTCAGATTGGACGTAGTGCATCTGCTATGTCATTAAGAAATCCAGCCAGAGGGTTTGCACCATGAAGAAGCAACAGTCCCCTGCAGAGTTTTCAGCATGAACAAAGACAGCTTTGTTTACATTTCTCAATGCTTTATGTCTCTCCTTAAGGCCTAACAAATATGTTTAATAGCTTTTTAAACCTAATTAAAGATTTGCAAAGACAGTGTTAACAAAACAACATTTTTTATATGAGCTACAGTTTTGTAACGTGTATGTACATGGAAAACACAGAGAAGAATACAGGGACATAATCATTAATTATTGCTGTTTTACCCTTTAAAGGAGACAATAGTTTTACAAAACCACAATATATGTATTTTAACATCTGGTTCACCTTCTTGGCTTTTCCAAGGACAGACTGCAACATCTCGGCTCCTCTCGTGTGATGGTGATTGGCTGTCAGCTGACTCCATACTGCATGGCATGAGGGCATAGTGGACGACCGAACCGACCCTGTACAAACAACCATCTGTTCTAACGCCTTGCATTGAGACAGCAATGATTCATCAAGATTAAAATCAAGAGCTTGTGGTGTCTGGTACCACACCTGACCCAAACAGATACTGTAAAAAAGAAATATCTCTAAGATTTAGATTATCTTGCAGCTGCTGTTGTAAGATGTATGAATGTATTTTGTGACAGAAAAAAGGTTTATTATTCACAAAAAGTAGAGAGTAATATCTTCTTTAAGTCACAGTGAGCTAGCTGATCAGCTGTAGACTAGGAAGTGTGCCCAAGGGATTAACAAACATATTGTCTTAATTTTGCCACCAGTGACGGTACAGCTAAGACTGAAGGATGTGAGGAGAAACAGCTTTATTACTCCACAGGCAAGTGACCCAGAGAACTGTAAAATTGGTCACAGAAATGGTATTGATCCTGCTTTTCAAAGAGCTGTTGTGACCAGACTCATAATGCTCCTGTGTAAATGCTCCCTTTCTGCTCTGTCTTTACCCCACTCTGCTGGCTGCATGTGATATTATTATTAAGTGTAACAGACAGGAGCTACTGTTGAATTCATTAACATGTTGTAATAGGCAAAAGTCACTTTCAAACTCTATATGAAAAAGACATCTACTTTTTAGGCACTTTATTCTCATCAGAAATTTTAAGAGAACCCTTTATTGAGTATTTGAGTAAAAGAGGCGCCTCTGCAAATATGAAAACTTTCTACGATTGAACCTGAGTCACACAGCTGTAAATGTTTGGGACTGCCCATTCACAGTGCAGGATGACCTTGTCAGAAACAGGGATGGCCCTTATACAGATCCCCACCTGGCCTGCACTGTAATGGAATGGTAGATGAGGAGGATGAGCCAGTACAACCAGCTTGTGCAGACAATGACTGATCGTCTGGGGAATGTTACCCAACATAATGCATTACCGCAACATAATTGACTTTAGTGCAAGACAAGATCCCCAAGGGCTAACAGTTTAGGCTCAAGGTCACAGATTTGGACAGAAGGTAACGTAGGTACGAGGAAACAAAGTGGACAAAAAGACTAAAGAATAAGCAACAAAGAGATCCATTATCCTCGACCTTGCTTACAGGAGCATGTATAGAGTGCAGCCCTCCACATTTTACAACACCCATGGATCCTATATAATAAAAGCCATGCAGGAAAAGACAAGCTTCTACTTTTCTCCTTCTCTTCTGAGTAATATTTCATTTCTGAGAAATTTAATTACTCTTTACAAGACAGCAGAGATTTTGCTTGAGAAAATGCTCAAGTGAAATCCAGAATCTTTTTTGTTCCATTAGGAAATGTAAAGCCAAAGCTACTTCTGCCATTTAACGAGGCCCGCTGACTGTCTCTGGCTCCAGTCTCCGGCCAAATGACAGCATATTTAGTGTCATCACCCATCAAGCATCTGTCACTCCGCTGTGCCTCGTATCCTGACTGATGGGCACCCCCTGGTGTATAGTGAACTGTGAGCCATATGACCACCGTGCCCCTATCTGTGGTTAATGACCTGCCAGAAGGCTTCCATGACTGAACAAAGAGCAAAACTTATCAGCATGTCATCCCCAAGAGTCACAAATAATGCAGTTTAAACACACAAACAGGGACTGTGCATAATACCTGCAAACCAAATGGGTAAACAATATGATTATTAGAATTCGCTGTGCACACTACTGCTGGTGTTTATGTTCATATGCATCGATTATTTATATTATCCATGACATTTATCTGTGAAAAGAAGGATTAGCCTGAACTAAACTTTTTCCGGCAGCGAGGTGCAGTCTGCCATTTTATCCTGGGCTCAGACTAACACAATAGATCTTGCAGGAGGATTTGTGTATTTATTTATTTATTTATGTTAAGTGAAAGCCACAGAACTATATATTTGTATTCAGAGTACGTGATGAATGTGCACTTAATGTTCACTCTTGGCAATGGTTATTAACTGCCGTTAATGTTTCATTGTTAGATGCAGCGAATGAAGACGATGGTCTTCAAGTGCAGCCACTCAAGTCCAATAACTTGTGCTGCTGGCGAAATGTCTATCAACAGGATAATCTAACGCTGCTTTGTGGAAAGAAGACATGCAGAGGCTCAAAATGAAACCGAGGAGGGGTTTTATGAAAAAAGTAATGCTCCAGTGTGATATGAAAGTACAAAGCAAACTGAAGGTTTTACAAGAAAGGGGAGAAATGTGTCCTCTGTCATCTGTAAAATGATCTGAAACCTGTAGTCTGTTGGATAATTCCTGTATCTGTCCAAGGGTTACAGATGGGAAACTAAGCTCCAGTTGGAAATGAAAAGCAGCACAAACCAATTTATTGGGGGTTCGCAGCATGAGATCTTTGTTCATATCAAATGCGAAATAAATAGTTATTCATGTTGTTCCCTCTGTGGGTATAATATCCACTTACTGTATTGATTCTAATAAGCTACATGAAGGGTAAAAGAAAAACAATAATAACTAAAGACGGAGCTTCTTTTCCCTATATATTCTCTCCAGATGTTTCTGAAGAGAGCCATCTTCCACTAGGGCCTCACTGTTGAACATGAAGGGCCCTTTAGAACCTTTTTCAACCTGTCAGGCTGTTTTTTATCTGCTGGGGTGGCAGTGGCCATGTACCACTGATTGTGGGATTAAATAGATGGGGTAAGGATTGCAGTCTTGAGATAGCAGCGGCACTATGTCCTCAAGAAACCATGATAAGAGCGGTGCTGTCTGGTGTAGAACTTGAAGGTTCAGTTTAAATGGGAACTTATTTACTTCTTCCTCCCAACAAAGTGACCTGATATAACATGTTGAATGTAGAGGAGAGACAAATACTTGCAGATTTGTGCAGCCAGCATGAGAATATCATTCACCAACAGTCACAGATATGCAGAACAATCGGATACATCCTATACATGATTTGGCAGCTTAACTTTTTGAATTCTTTGGGGGTAGAGGGTTGCGGTGGATAGTATTGTCACCTCACAACAACAAGGCCCTGAGTTCAACTTAACCAGCCAACTAAGGCCTTTCTGTAGAGTTTGGATGTTTTAACTGTGTCTGTGTGGGCACTTTCCAAGTACTCTGGCTTCCTCCCACAGTCCAAAGACGTGCAGTTAGCGTTTGCTGAATGAAAATAAATAAGGTCTAATTTTATCTGCCAGTGCCAGAAAAATCAAGATATGATTGGAGTGCAGACATTCACCTTTAATTTAATCAGATTTAACAAAAAGTTTATAATAACTGTTTAGGAATTTTATTTTTATAGTTATAATTATAATTATAAAATATAATAAAATATTTTTAAACATAAACTCCCATTTTGAGAGGTTTGAAGTTAATTCAACAAATGAATATAATTTTCAGTATAAGGACTGTTATTAATGCCTGGATGAAAATCTTGTGCAGTCAACGACTGCATGAAAATATGGACAACACCAAATGCTGTTTTTCCTTACTTGAGATGCTGTGCTAGGTCTTTAACTGAAGAGCTTCTCTATTGGGCTGAAAGCAGGTGACCGACTTGGCCATTGAAGAATATCCCATTTCTTTGCTTTGAGAAACTCTTGGGCTGCTTTTCCTGTATGCTTTGAATAATTAGCCATTTGCACTGTGAAGCACGGTGCTGTGGATTTAGAGAGAACTGTTACTTCTATCAGCAGTCACATGATCATCGATCCCACTCATAGTCATACATGCCCATCCTATAACACTTCCTCCACCATATCTGGTATGCTTCCTTCTCCATACTTTTCCTTTTCCCATCATCTGGTACAAACTCATCTTGATTTCATCTGTCCACAGAATTTTTCTCAGCACTATGCAGGTTCTCTCTAGATATTTTCTGGCCAGATTTACTCCCTACCGGTTTGTAAATCTTCTGTTTTCACATTCATGAAGGCATCTTTTGATTGTAAGACCTTGACAATGATGTGCCTACCTCCACAGGAGTATTTCTACTGTTTTTCTCAAAAATTTAAATAAATCTGTCTTCATGTACTTTTAGTTATTGTCTATGGTCTTGCTGAGCTGGTGTGTGAATCCCTTCTTTTTAAAAATGTACCAGGTTACTGTTTTGGCCACTAATTAAGTTTTTAATCAACTTCAGATTTCGTGTCTGCGTTTTTTGTTTGTTTGTTTTTTGTCATGAAATAAGTCTCAACTGACCAGGAAACTGCCTGTGAGTCTATTTCAACATTCAGATATTCAACAGATAAAAATAAGGACTGAATACACTTGGTTCAGAATCAGTTTTAGATAAACAAAATGTAATCATTATCATATAATCAGAAAAAAAATCATGTAATCATATAAAAAAACAAAAACAGAAAAAACATTGTTTATGTGCTAAAAATGGGACTTAACTTGAGTATGTGTAGCCTGAAAGATAGAAGTTCTTCTTAGCTTCAGTATCTAAAAAGATTTTGTCTTTTGACTCACTGCACTCTCTGTGCTGGCATGTTGCTGTTTTAGACACACAGAAAGGATCAGATTCTGTCAGTATAAAAGCATAACAGAGAATCTGTCACCTTTAGATCTAAAGAAGGAGAGTGAATATTAAACTCTGTCATGTCGGTCAGTTTCTGCTGTCCAGGACCGGCTTAAATAGCTGGTGGAGGTTCAAAAATACCAGTAAAAAGTGAAGCAGCATATCAAAATATGTCGAGCAGCTGATGTAGCCACAACATTAAAACTACATATCTAATAGGTGCCGATCTCCTCAGCAGATCCTTTGGGTGATCCGGGGTGGAGCTTCCATCAATTGGGGTTGCTGTGGCGGTCTCGGGAGTTTCACGGTCAGATCAAGGCCTTGATTTCTTTGTCATGATCCTCGAGCCATCCCTGAGCATATTTTGCAGTCTGATATTAAGCTGGGGAAGTGCTGCTGCCACATGGGGGCTGTGAGTGGTCTGCAGCAGTGATTAGGTGGTGGTACATGTCAAGGTAACAAGCAGAACAGAACATTACATGCTAACAAGATGAGCTGTTGTTCCCTTCACCTGTCAGTGGTTTAACTGTTGTTACCCGATCAGTGTATATCTTTTCTTGTGTATTTTTTTTTTGCGCTCTTTTTATTTATGTATAGGCTGACACTTTTGATGTCAGTTCTCTATATGTTTTGTAAAATGAAAGTAAAGAGCACTCCATCTTTTTGTGTCCAGACTGTTTTAGTTAAAAAATGACTTTCTGTTTGTTTCTGCTAGCCCATAGTTTGACCTTTCCTTGGAGAACTACAGGAAGCCACTAACATGGCAGTCAGCCAATCGTAACCAAAAATTTAGGTCTTGCACCGATGCTGACCAATCCAGCACTGTATTGTAAGAGATATTCAGAAAGCTATACAGCAATTGATGTTCTCATTATATTTTAATACATCACTTGAATACGTGATGATGTAAAAATTCAATAAGCAGTCTTACGTGCTCCTCTGGTCCTCATTTAGCCCGCACGCGGTGTGAGATGAAATAAATTACATTGCTATTGGTCATGAAGTTGCCTGATGAATATTTTATCAGGATGCTGAAGAATTCTCACGATTGCTGTTAATGACAAAGTGTGCCATCTGCCACAGCAACAGGTAATTTAAGGATTCCATCATAATCTGTTGTCACAAGCATGAACAGAGAACGTTACAGTAGCAGTGCAAACAGACCGCAGACAGCATCCAAACGTCTCAGACGTCTCGTTTCCAAAAACAGAGTCAATTTATTTTCTAAGCTCTGTGTGTTGTTTTGTGGCCTAATTTCTTCTAGTACAAAACATGACTGTATTCAAGGACTGCATGCTGTCAACACATTTTAATTAAACATGTTATACAGGAGGATGATGTCATAACCGTCCTCAAACAGGCCAGCGCAGTCGACCCTTCGCGTTCATATAAAAACAGGAGCGTGGTGCAGACTGACCGAATGAAGGACAAATTAGCGCCGGGGAGGCTGACCGTGTCAGAGCTGGCGCTTATGGTGAATGTGAATTGTGATAATGCATTTTACCATCAAATATTCATGAATCACTGCACATTACAACCCGTGGTATATGCCAGTGTCTAATTGCCAATTACACCTGCAGCTCACGGAGCTCGATGTTGAAAAGAACACGGGGGGGTGGCGGGACAACAGTATCATAGAAATTGCTTAAAATCACACGATAGAGCATTTTTCAATACTTTTCACAAAGAAAAACAATAGAAAAACATCTTAATGAACACGTTTTGATGGAATCCTCACTGTTAGAAGATAAGGTGACCCGAGACGAATTTAATGGGGAGCACCACATCCATCCAGAAATAAGGACAGTGAAGATTAAGAGACGTGTCAGCTCCTCTGACATCATTACGAATATGTTTCCTGGTAATGAAACAAGAAAAACGGGCATCCTTTGCTGCCTGTCTGCTTCCCTTTTATGCATATATTAATCTGCAGTAAGATACCAACATTATTGCACTTTTTCTTTGTTTGCTGTAAATGCTTTGATTGGGATTTGCCAGCGTCTGTGTCAAAATAACACACCAGAGACTAGACTTGTGGTGTCTTTGTACACAGAGCCAGAAAATACACCAGGTAGTCCATTCATATGAAAAAAAATGAAAGCAGTGTACCTGTAAAGCCCCCGTGTTTTTAGCTGTGTAACAGTGCTCCTTCAGCCAAAGGGGATGGATGTCCTTATTTATTTTTTAAAAATCACATACATTTTATTTGAAATCTGTGTCTGTGTTCATACTTGAAGACAACACCCATCGTCTAGCAGTTGCTCTTCCTGTGATTTGTTCATTTTCTGTATTTAAGAGGTTTTCCTCCCTTATTTGAATTTGTGACTGTGGGCTGTGTAAGTAACACCGACATGATTTAATTCTTCACTGAATAAACAGCCCCCTCCCCACAAAAAAGAGAAAACAAAGGGGGACAGCGGCTTTCTCTCGTGTACTTCTTGGAGATCTGATGGGATTCTGGTCACACAAAAGCCCGTCATGGTGTGACCCCATCGTTTCCAAAACCAAAGGTTCTGCAGTCAATTACAAAGGCAATCAATAATCGCAAATGAATATTTGACAGCAAATTGGGTTGCTGTAGGTGTCACTGATGAGATGTTTGGGGATTTTTTCTGCATTGTTAGCCTGAAAGATTGAATTCACCATGTAGGGAAAAACTATTCCGGTTTGTTGATTTTTTTTAAATAACCCATGTTTTTGCTTTAAGATAAATACAAAATCCCATTAAAGTCAACAGACAGACGTCTCTCAGCACTTAACAGAACTTAACGGTGGACAAAATGTGAATGATTGAATACCAAATAATCAAGCCTGAAAAGTAAAGGCAATGGGCACTACTGCCTGTTGTATGTTTTACAATCATCATGAAGATCAATAGAAAAAAGGCCAGCAAACACAAATGTCTCAATTTTAGATCCTCTGGTGTGTTTAGATTTAGAAAATTTGTATTTTAAATAATGCTGTCTCATTCTTGACTAATGTGGTGTGAATTCTCGGTTTTATCAAGCTGACAAAAACGAATGAGTGAACAGTTACGTCATACTACTCAAATCGAGCTTTTGGCAAGAACGTTATGTCGAACATTAAAGTACCGGCTTTAATTCAAAACTTATATAGAAGCACATAATAGTACGAAGAAATGTGGACCATAAATCTTGAAGGATAAATGGGCTTATACTTGTATAGCACTTTTCTACTCTAACTGAGACTTTCTACACTTAAGCACCTTGTTTAACATTCATGCACACACTCACATGGATGCATCAGGGGCAACTTGGGGTTCAGTATCTTGGTAAACAACCCGCTCTACCTCCTGAGCCACAGCCACCCAACTGGAATGCTGTGATATTAATATATGACAGTACTCTGTACTATTAACTCATCGTTCACACTCAGAATATGCAAATAAAATTTAGGGATGACAATTTTTCTTTAATATAACTCCCAAAACAAATTGGTTTTCCCCACTTTTTGTCATTTGTTCATCCGGTTGCGACTGCTAACATGGAAATGTCTGCCTGAGCTCAGTTAGCCTTCGCATAAGAAATGCTTGAAATACGTCACTCTGTTTTTGTGCAACCGCCTAACTTCTGTTAGACAAGTCTAAGAGAGAAATACACATATTGATAACACGTAATTAAAATGCAATGTGACCTCGAGGTATGTCGACATCTTATCAAGTGTTGGCAGAAAAAATGAATAGGGGAGATATGAAGCTTGTGCCTGGAGAGTGCCACAATAAGATGTATGTGCTTAAATATATATGATTATAATACAGGTGCTGTGTATTTAGTTGATCCTAATGCTAACTGCCATGTTTGTCTGGGACCTTAATCAGGATGGACTGAGGGAATCAGTCCTTGCCATTTAAAATATTCCTCTTCGTAGCGAGGAATACTTCCATCCTGGCTTCCTGGATGTCAGCCCCGTAGGTATGTCTCTTGCCTCCTATTTTTCCATCTGCAGACAACTCCTCCCGTATCCCTGACACTTAATTTATTAATAATGGGACGGATGTCAGGTTAGGTGCTCTCCACCAGTGGAAATGCCCCACTGGCTCGATCTTCCTCTCCAGGCACCCACACGCTGGATGACAGCCACTGCTCCCTTTCCCCCCCTCTGAGGCACTTTAGCCTCACATGTCTGCATGGCCATCCACTGCAATGCGCAGTCGACTCTCACAAACCTATTTCACAAAATATTTTACTGTATGTGTGAGGAGAGTGAGAGAGACTGAGGTGCTCCCAGAGATTTTCCAGGTACCTGCAGAGATTTTAAAAAAATGCTTAAATAGATAAAACGGTTATCTTTTTAAAACTGGTGGAATCTTAGCGTTTTATCATTTGTTGCAATGTTTTACTTTAAATTCAAGAAGCTTTTGTTTGTCTAAGAGCAGCAAATATTACTGAGATTAGTATAAAATGATTGTATTATATGTGTGTGCTGCAGTTCTCCACGTGGTTCCACATTTCTAAAATGATTTAGGTGTCAGAAACTGAGCCATCACATATCCCTCATATTGAGTATCAGAACAAAGCCTGTTATTCAGGCTTTACGAAGTTTGCTTGTCTGCACACTGAGGCAGCGGGAGGCTCAGGTGCAGCAGAGAGAGACAATCCCTTCACATTCAGAGGGGAATAGACCTGTCAGTCCTCTAAACCCTTGAAGAACCAACCAGTGGAACCACATGCAGCTCTCTCAGCCACACTTATCTGGTGTGAACCAGGTTGGAAAGATACTAATGCAGGGCGTCATCTTTCAAGATGCAGGCATTCTTGGTGGATAATGATTGTGTTTTCTTGTGTTGTGGATCTGGATGCATCGCACTGAACATTCATAATATTTCAGTGAGTCACACAGCCGGCTCTGAACAAAAAATAGAGCTGGGGGGAGGGGTGGTGTTTCTTTGTTTCAGGTTTAAACAATCAAAAATGTGTGCTGCCTGTAGTCCTCTCTGTGTGCTCACTGCCAGGAAGATACTTTGGTCATTAACAAATAGCTATGACTTTCGCTGCTCTTGACTTGCTGTCAGGAGCTTGGGTCATTTTAAATACTGATATAGTGAAACTCAGAGTTTTCAGTCAATAGTTTCATAATTGGGGGAATAAACACATTTTCTTGCTTTTATTGTTGTCTGCTTAACAAGAACATGAGTTAGGCTATTTTATCAGTCCAGCTGTTGGGAAATCAAAAGATCCTTCTTCAACACAACACCTGCATTGCTGCGGATGTAATGGCTGAAATGACTGTTTCACACACAGTTTCAAACCACTCCACTACATGCTGACGGTCACGATGAAACCAACAAAACCACATCATCTGCAGAAAGCAGGGATGTTATTCTGTGGTTCCAAAACAGAAACCCTCGTCGCCTCAGCTACACCTTGAGACACCTACACCCTGTCCATGAATATAACAAGAGGATTGGAGACTGGCAGAGTCCATCCTCTGGAAAAGTGCTTCACCTTGTGCCAAGAGCACAGACACAGTTCTAACTTAGATTATACAAGGCCCATAACAGCAGGCCCAGAACCCCATACTCCTTTATGCACTCCACAGGTGCTGCTAGGGTATTATGAGTTCTTATATTCCACAAAAGCATGTGAAGCCTCAACAGGCAAACCTTTCCAGCTGTCTGGAATTACCTCTTTCAGGAGACTGAGTAGTGTGGTTTGCTCTTAAATGCAGCACACCCTTTTTGAAAATGATAACCCCCACCTTTGCCACTCCACAGGCCCTGTCTCAGGAATCCCATCCAAACTGAGCATCTTACAACCTTCTCAACTACTTTGGTGACCACTGCCAGTGTATTTACAAAGTCTTCAGGCTCTGCTCCACAGAGCACTGGTTGTGTAGGAGTTGCTCAGTGTATTAAATATCATAACATAGCCTTTATTTATTTATTTATTATTTTTATTTTTATTTTTTATTTTTTTTTTTTTTATTTTTAAAAGCCTCGATTTCCTTTTCAGAGTCACCAGACTTTGTTGACATCAGTTTTAGCTTCTGCAACCGCCAGTTGTTCTCACTCTAAAGGCACCCATCTAGTGCTTCAGGATACCCCACCCCCTCAAAAAAACAAAAAAAAAAAAACAGAAAGCCAACTTCCTCAGTCTGTCTGCTAAGCTGCTCTTGAATGCCTACTACTTAACACTTAGCATCTTGTTCAGTCTATCCCCACACAAAAGTAAAGTGTAAAAATGACTGTTTCTTTCATCAGAGACTGTATATAAGCAATGGAAGCAGCACCCATTAGACAAAGTCACACAAACTCTTGAACCACCTTGAGCACCCTTGCCACCACCATTTAACTTACTACGTTTATGCTTGCAGATCAGTGACCTGTCACTGTCACAGGTTTCTACATACACTCCGACCTCTTTTTTGTAACAAGTGGAGTCGCCTCCTGCTGGCCATTAAAAACCATAGACGTGTATGAGTGTATGGGATTTCACATACCTCCACTTTTCAGACTAAGAAGTTAGATCCGTGTTTGCTGCAGGTTCAGGCCAGCTTCACAGCTTCAACTCTTTGATCATTTATTTTCTTTCTTTTTGTGCCATTTTAACGCATGCACTGCCAGCCCATGAGCAAACTGCACAGCAAACTGCGCATTCAACATTTTGGCCTGGGCATAACGCATGCTGCCTCCTGCATGCTCAGTGTAACAGCCACCAGAAACCACCAGATGAATTAGAGAGTCTTAAAAGTGTTGGTGGAGGGATTTTTTTTACCTTCTGGTCAGCAACCGCTTCTCCAAATCTTTGCTATACTAAGCAAACCGCCTGCAGGAGGATAGCTTTGTAGTCACTAATGCATAAGCTACTCTCAAAGTCTGTTTCTCCAAAAGAAAACTGTTCTTCACTAACGAGCACGGCATTTATTCCAAATTCCCTAGAATATTCTGCATCTCACTAAATTCACGCTTCAATTCTCCCTGATTTTTTTTTCACTTTCAGTTTTTCACTTTTTTATTCCCAGGCTCGGTGCAGCGATAAATGAGAAAAAATGCAAATCACAATAAGCTGACGGGGCTCAAAAGCCACACTTGTTGCTCCATTCTCACTGTTAGACATGTAGACCTTTATATTGTGTTAGCACTTATACAGACTACCGGAGCACAAAGAATAAAGATAATCGCATTACAGGCGGGCAGTTTGGAAGCAGTCACAGGCTGCGCTTTAATGGAGGCGGTGGCAGTATGGTGAAAGCGTGCGTGCACGGGTGCTTGTGTGTGTGCTGCTTTGTGAGAACCAATTGAGGCTGAAGCAGAGAGCTGGAGAGAGAGGATCACAGCCTTATACACCGTGTCTGTGTCACATGAGAGGGGGTCACCCAGGATTCCCTTCAAGCTGCTCTTCAGGAAAAAAGAATGTTACAAGATTTGTTTCCCGCCTCGTTTACCGGATAGGATCAGCACGCCAGCGCTGCTGCTTTATCTTGTGTTGTCGATTTTTAATTTTTTTTTAAAAGAAGATGCCGAAACGGGGAAGAAAAGTGAGGCAGACTATACCGGGAACAGACTATTTAAAAGATCAAGACTCCTTATAGGAATCAATAAGAAATATTATAGGTAAATTATCTTTTTAGGGTAGAATTTTTCTCCCATTTCTTTTTACGTGTTTCTTTTCCTCGTTTTAATGCTGTGATGCAGGAGCTTTGGAAGCATTGCAAATTAGCCTGTTTATCTCGTTGATTTGGATCTTGACTTTAATATAAGCCAAACATTTGCTCGTTTGAGGCTTTATTTAGGGCTCTAGACATACTGTCGCTTTGCTCAACAAGCTATGAAGTAAAAGTTTTACACGCCAATTTTATTTGCCTTTTCGCCTCGTGTCTTGATCACAACACGCTGCAAGGGGCTGCGCACTGAAACCAACCGCGATTTACAATCTGCATTTTCAGTCGAGGTGATTTTACTCGTGTTTTCTGCCCTCGCCGACAATAAGGAAGGTTGAACTCCGCTGAGGGAAGGTTTACCTTGTTTCATTTGCTTGAGTTTCTTTTGCCTAAAAGATCAAGGACAGTAGCAAAGGGTCTGTCAAAACTCCGGAGAGCGAGGCTATATGAAGATCGAGACACAGTTGTTGCTTTTCCCTCGCAGAAATGCCAGTGCGTGCTGTGACCACCAGGTTCATGTACAAGGGACTTTGCACTATTCCAGATGTCCTCACCTACCGGACCCCTGTTAACCTACCTGAGGATGAAGTGGAAGGTGAGGCTTGTTGTTTTTTTGCTATCTGTCTGTTTGCTTGCTTTGAGCATGGTTTCAACCAGTGAGCTGTAACTCCCGAATTTGAAGTTCAGCTGCCAAATCAGGACCCTGGAGAGCTCCAGAGGGTGTGCGCTGTACAACCTTTTCAACAAATCCGACACCAGATCTCTGTGTGTAAGATCTAGATGGTTTATAGTTTTGTGCTGGGGAAAATACCGACAAACTGTATGCTCTTACTTTTTTTCTTGCTTATGATTTTTGGCACAAAATTAAGCTGTAGAAATAGTTAATCGTGCTTTTTCCATTCATACATCAACCAAAGATTTCAATTTATCATCTAATCACAGCAACGGGATATTATATTGTGAGTAAACTGCATGTTTATACACTGCATTTCTCGGCTGTACCCCTGACCTCTATGAGACTCCGTTGCACCTGCTGTTATTTACTCATTCAGCCAAGACTGAGACACAGACTGACGAGTAGAGGGACTCTGAATTTTGTTAAAAGGGAAGGATCCAGTAATGGACAAAAACACTATAATGAATGTCAAACTCATAAATATAAAACTGCAGATTACTTGAAAATCGAAGGCAGACAAAACTCATCAATGAGATTGAACGATGGACTCATTTTGATCCATAAATTGCATCATTTCATCTTTTATGAATTGCATTAACCAGAAAAGAAGAAGAAGAAGAAGAAGAAAAGAAGCTTTCATGCTGTACAGAAAGGGCAAGTGAAAGATTCACTTAAGCATTAAATTCACACTTGCTATTGTAACTGTAGGGCCGAGTTGTTAAAAATAGAGGTTTTGTTTTGCAAAAATGGTCCTCACAATGAGAATGCACACTTGGCAGCGATTTGGAACAAAGCCAGGCAGACTACAATAAAGAGATAAGTCAGATCAGATTTGATATCGCCAAGTCTTTTATGCATAGGGAATTCCATTTCCCCTTTCTTCTATCTGTAGGTTGCTCAGGCCTCACAAGTGGCTGCCTGCCCTTGCTTCGAGCCACTCATTTGACATTGAAAATCTGCTATCTGCAGACACGATATAAATTAAATTAAAAGATTGGCTATGGAAAAGCAAGAAAAGAACAACAGCAGTAAAATGTTGGCGGGTGGTGTCATCAACGGCCATGCAGCTTTTCAGGTATTGGGCGAGTCTTTCCAAATTTTAGTTTACTAATTGAGTCATTAAATATTCAGAGTAAGACAGACCACTGAACCATGAATATTTACTGCAGGGAGGATTCACTGAGTATGTAATGCACAGCTATGTTTGCATGGCCTCACACTCTAGCAGTGCCCACAGTAAACAAGTAATCTTCCTGTTTTCACCTGCTCCAGTGGCAGGTAAAATGCATTAACGAGCACTGTAAGTTGATGAGGGAGGCAAGAGAGTTTAAGATGAACCTCTCCTGTTTACCAGCACAGAGCCAGTCCAAGGCTTTGAATCTGCAGCCTCCAACTTACCCTTTATATCACTGCTGCGCCACCTTAACGCACTCTGAGGGAGCTGCAGCACTGCTTAAATGAACCTTTTTGGTCTGCTGCAGTCCAGGGTTTCTGAAAAATCACCCCTCTCTTCACGGAGGTCCGAAATTCAGACTGTAAATGTTGTTTCATCCACAAAATCTTTAATTATATTGGGGCAGAAGTTCCCTGATTGCACAGCTCACATAATTACTTTCTATAATCATATTTATGATAATCTTTTTTTTCTTGCAAGGTGCACATATATACTCCAAGTGCAACTGGACATGTTTAGAATGATCCTTGATTCAGTGAGTCTGTCACAGTCAGAAAAACAAACCTGATAAAACAGATAACATTTTATGCTTCATATAGGATTATTATCATTCTGTGCCATGCTGCCAATAACTTACGCAAGCCTCCATTTTCTCTCTACATGTATCCTAACATCTAAACTCATCATCAGGCTCACAGAAACTATAATAGCAGTAAATCAGTTTTTAGTATTGAAGAGCATGCAGGCGATGAGTTGTGCGGTTAAATCGATGGGACTTTTTTCTTGGTGACATTGTTTCAGGCACGGGTCGACTGCCACTTTGGAATACACACAAAAAAACACAATACAAGGACAAGAGGACCTTGCATCCTGTGCAATGACACGTGCTGCAACGTGGACAGTACATAGAACAACCCGTCCCAGACAAACAAGTTAAAGAGTTTCATTTTACCTCCAAGTTTTAGTGTTGACTGATTTTCTCCTGTACCAGTAAACCAGCAGCATAAGAGCTGCAAGATGCATTGTCTAAACAACCCCCCACTCGTTAGCTGAAACACAGTGGCAAGATGGGGAAACATGTTGTGTAGTGGATCTGCAAAACGGGACTGAGCACATAGCCTGTGGGGAGAGTTTTACCTGAATCTCTGGTGTAGTCACTAGAAACCCAGGTCAAGAGTTTTTGTTTTGTGCAACGGTTTTTAAAAAGCTCAAAAAATATTATTATTCATCTTCATATAATATCCAGTACCTTTGAGATTTTCTACAAATGTGACCTTTTCAGAGGGTTTTAGAAAAAAAAACAAATCTGTTCAAACATCACTCATCTTTAGAAGTTTAGAGGGATGCAACAGGGGACTGAATGTGAAATATCACATAGCTTGTTCTCTGTTCACAAGTTCTTCAAATTTAATGCAGAAAACTGTTAAAGATTTGTGGGCATGTGGTGAGATCTGATTTTCCAACAGCTGTTCAGTTACATATTGGATAAAGGTGGGCAGCAACACATTTCAGAGAGGATAAAAAACATCACCTTTTGACCTCCAGCCTTCATCTGAGTTTAAAAATATATAGCTATCAAACACCAGATTTTCCCATTAACAGCACCATCGGGGGTACCCCAGAAGCACCATGAAAGGCAGTGCCTCTGTTTTTTTCATTGACTAAATATTATGTGCATTACGGTTATTCTACGACAAGACCTAGGGAGCTTAAATGAGGATATAATTTACTATGATGTAAGGAATGACGTAACTTCTTTAAACTATAATGTAAAGTTGAAATTAAGAAAACAGCTGAAGATGGCATTAACTTAAAATTGAGTCAGATATTACAGAATCACGTGTTTTCTGATTTTATGCTGCAATTGGATGAATATAACCAATAAAATGAAAAAGAAGTTCTAATTATTTCAGTGGTAGAATCAACACTCAACAGAGATTATATATAAATCTTTATAATCCTGTCATCTTAAGACTTTGCCATTTTAAGCTGCCATTTTATTAGGATCACAGTCTTAAGTGCAACATAATGACATCCCTCCCACCCCTCCAACAACCAAACCAGGCAGTAACTTACACTGTTTCCTGAAAACTGTACGAGCAAGTAAATGCATCAGTAGGAATGACAACAGTGAGGATTACAGAGACTTGAATGGACAGGACATCCTCTGGACTGGGTGAAGTTGAGGGAGGCTGATTAAGTGCTCGCAGCTCTTAATGGATATGCAGATCCCAGGGAATGTTTTCCAAACAGATGGTTGCCGAGGTGGGCAGAGCCGACAGCAAGGCTTCCTATCCTTTTCTCTGCCCTTGTGTCACGCACTTGTCATAAAGCCTGATATGAAGCCACACTATTGTAAAAGCAGCCGTTCTCCCGCCTCTTAGAAATCAGTGCGCATTTGTATATCTGAGATCTGTAGATCCCTCATATAAAACTGGATCGGTTTAACTCATGATTAAATCATCTTTTAAAAATCCTAATTTGGGCAATGTGGCGTTGGGCACTCTCTCTGTAACCGTGGAACAAAAAGCTGCCTAATTCATCACAAATTATACGTGATAATTAAGCCATTATGTTAATGACTTAACAGCAATCACTATATTTAATCATGTCCCTGAAGAAACCCATGAAACATTTATGTGTGCATTTATCCTGTAAACACTGTTAGGTGAATGTCTATGTGGACATTATGCAGTGCCAAGTTTCTCTCTATTTAATAAGCACTATATTAAATCCCAGGTCCAGAGCCAAGTGCAGCTCATTATACATGACCGACTGGATAACCTCTAATGCCCATATTGGAATTGATCCAATTCATAATTACACAAATAAATAAAACACTCAAAAATGTATATTGTATAATACAGGAGACTCGTACAATACAAATTTATTAGACCACCTGTCAAAAGAATAAGTAAAGAACATTTTTTTAAAAAAACGCATTTATAAATAAATATTATATTATTATTATTATTTTTTAGGCAAATAGCAAACTGAATTCATGTTTGAGAAGTCAGAATTACTCAAGAATAAATTCAAGTGCTAAAACTAATTTTTCTGTTCAGGAATGCACGTAAGTGCCTGTAATTTGGCATCTTAATTGAAAATGATTTTTCTGCTTTTTTGTATAACGGTAAATTTAAAAATTCATGGAAAACAACAAGAATTGTGTTTTAGCATTAAGGAGCTTGCACACACAGGTGGATTAACTATTATAGCAACATAAAAAATTATTGTATTAATTATCAATTCTGTTAATTTATGGCAGCTGTGGTGCGAGCCTTACATTGAGTGGTGCTCTAATTAATTTGTTAAGCACAGTACATGAGGTAACAGACACAGTCTGTGGGTCTTTATTGACGTTTTAGAGCTTACTAGAACAAAAAAAATCAGCATTTGTTGATTACCGGAATGATATATACAACATTTTCTGATAATTGTGCAAATTATCATTTTATTAAGACATGATCTTGCAGTGTCAGTATTAAAATGTCTAAAACACACCCCATAACCCAGAGTAAATTGGTGCTTTAACTACACATGTGCTGGCACAGATAAGACACTCTTTTTATGGCTGACAACAGCTGTGACTTCCTGCCAGTTAAACTCTTGGAGGTCTCTGCGAGCATGTATCGTTCCTCGGTGCATCACCGACAGAGAATGTGAACAATATTTATAGATCGCAGCCAGCAGGAGAATCCCCCAGACGTCAAGCATTGTAGTGGAGTGCAGGCCTTCTTCCACTTTGTATGCAAAGCTGTTGTCTTTTATGCTTACAAATGGAGTTCCTTTTTGCTGCAACATTGTAAGCAGGCATTATATGTGTTATGTTGGTTGTGTTACTGTATTGCAGGTGCCTAATTATACACATACAGTGACAGTGGTCAGGACAGAGGCTGGACATGCTCTGTACATATGCAGGTAACGCTTTGTAGTAATTCCATCATTTATAAGCTTTAATGATCATCATTTGCAATACATTAATATACAGAGTTGTATTAAGAAATCATCAAGCCATTTATAAGTTTAAATTAGAACATGACCATGAACAAATTATGACTACATCGTTAATAAGTGATGGATTGTAGGAGCCTCCCTGGCAGGTCACAGATGGTGCAAAGGTTCAGACTGAGGCCAGTACCCACTCGACACAGAACCCATGCGATGAATTTCTTTAACACTGACACGTTACAATCTGCTGGCGGTCCATCGTTCACAAATTTAATGTAATTTGTAGTTAAATAAGTAAGTCAAATGGTATTTCTGTAGCACCTTTTTAAGATAAGCATCTCAAAGTGCTTCACAACAAAATGCCAGAATATTAAAAAAATGTTTTAAAAAGACAAACAGAGTTAAAAATAGCACAATCATTTATTGTGCTTATAACAGGCTAACTTAAAAGTAATAGCTCATCAAAATAAAACCGTTATAAAGAGACGCTACAGTAAATACTCATATCTGACTTACAAAGAATTCAATGTCTGAATGTTTTATTTTTTAATCCTTTGCTAATAATTTGTTCATGATCACAAATTTCACTTACAACAGATTTGTGTTGCCACTTACCAAACATCCTTAAACGTAATGTAAACTGTAGTTCATCATTAATTAAAGTGTTATAAATGACTTGTAGCTGAACATTATTATCAGGTGTTACACTTGTAAGCAATAAGGTTTAAAAACAATAATCATAAGCTGTGTGTTTAATGTAGCTTTCTACGTGGTCAAAGATCTGGTCATTAATGTTGCAGCCAGACAGAAAACTTCACAATTTCAAATAACAACACTATCACAAGACGTTAATTATGAGACTGCATCCTTAATCTCCCCTTGTCTGCCGCTAGGCAACAGCCATATTTCATTCACATCATTATACTGAGCTTGGAAATTCTCAAACATTGAGCTAATAAACACTCAACCGGTGGCAAAAATATACTCTCACTGGTCACTTCATTAGGTACATCCTTCTAGTATTGCTTTAGACCACCTTTGGCCTTCAGAACTGTCTTAATTGGTTGAAGCACACCCAATGGCCAGGTTGCTTCAAGCTCATAGGAAGGCAACAGTAAGTTGCTGTGCTGAACAGCATCTCTGAATGCTGAACCGTGGAGAATATGGGCTACAGCTGATCTCCTGTTCCACTACATCCCAAAGGTTCTCTATTGGATTGTGATCTAGTGACTGTGGAGGACATTTGAGAACAGTGAACTCATTGTCTTTCAAGAAACCAGTTTGATTTGAGCTTTGTGACGTGGTGTGTCAGCCAGCCGGAAGCATAAATAACCTTTTTTTATATATATATATATATTTTACTTATCTTATATTATTATTATTATTTTTCTTATTTTTTAACATGTTCAATGTATCATTTTTGGCATGTCAAGTGTACAGCACTTTGTGTCCAGCTGGTGGCTGATCTGAAAGTGCTATATAAATAAATTGCTTGCTTGCATAAATGTGCTCATAAATGGTCATTAACAATACTCAGGTAAGCTGTGGCATTTAAATGATACTCAGATGGTACTAAAGGGCCCATGATGTGCCAAGAAACTATCCCCTACACCATTACACTACCACCAGCAGTTTAAATTATTAACGGAAGGCAGGATCCATACTGAATGTTGCAGACTCATCTGAGCAGGCGGTATTTTTCCAGACTTCTGCTGTCCAGTTTTGGTGAGCGTGTGTGAACTGTAGCCTCGGTTTCTTGTTCTTAGTTGACAGGACTGGTACCCGGTGTAGACTTCTGCTGCTGGAGCCAATCTTCTCCACAGTTCAGCATTCAGAGATGCTGTTCACACAGCAACTTACTGTTGCCTTCCTATCAGCTTGAAGCAATCTGGCCATTTTCCTCTCAACTCTGGGATAAACGAGGCATTTTAACTGAGAAATGCCACTCACTGGATATGCTCTCCTGGTTGTGTAGTGCAATGGTTTATACGGTTGCCTAACAAGCAAAAGATTCCCAGTTTAATTAGACGAGGAAATACAAATCCCTTTGGAGGTGCGTCAGGAAGAGTAAAGATCTGCCAAATCAAAACATCCGAAGCTACCCACTGTGGCTCTCTCCTGTGACTAAGGGAGCAGCTGAAAGTAGCTTTCACCATAAACCCTAGAGATGGTTGTAGGGAGAAATCCTGGTTGCAGTTTCTGAAGCAACCATGCCACTTTTAAAGTCACTTCATTCACCTTTCTTCCTCGTTTTATGGGCTCAGACTGAACTTCAGCAGGTTGCCTCTACGTAAATTGATCGAGTTGCTCTCAAGTGATAGACTGGTTTGCATTAGTCTAATCGGGTATTTGTACCTAATAAAGTGGCCAGTTAGCATAATAATTCTACGTTGTTGTTAATAGAATCCTACAGGTCGAGTTAAAGGTCAACGTCAGTCTTAAATAAATTGAAATGGTAAATTTTGTCCTAATATGACCCAGCAATGCATCCATATCACTGGAGAAGAAGTTTGCATATTCTAAACAGTAAAGTTAATTCATCTGTTTGTTAAAAACTGCACTTTCCTTTTCTCTTATTATGAAAAACATGAGAAAGTTAGTAATGACAATGTGTATAAAAACCTGAATATCATAAAACAGCATGGAAAAAGAAGAAAAACAAGATAAGGGCAGAAAATCAACACTTCCCTAACAAAAGACATCAGTCGAAGACAAATCTGTGCTGCCTGTCTGATAAGTTCAAAACAAAAGCTAATAAAGTTAAGCTGTAATTCTCAATAATTTTCCTGAAAGAAACCAGTCGCATGTTTTCAACTCAGCCCACAAAGAGCTGCAGGTAGTCATTTTAAGTACTTTTACACAGCAGGGACTCTTATACATGCCGGGCTCGTGCAGGGCATCATCACTGTGTTCAGTGATGGCATGTTTGTGTAAATGTAACAATACATGCAGGCTACAAATCTGCAGAAGCAAGTAAGTAGATTAAAATGTTGTAGTTTTAGAAGGTGATTTGTGTATTAATCCGTCTCACTGCTGTACACTATGGGGTTAGTGCATCTTTTTTGCCACATCACAATTGATCGTTATCATATTTTTGAAGCGCTCAGTTCGCACATCAGGACAGATAAGAACAGGGCTGTGAGGGTGTCACTCTGTACTCGTTGTGTCCCCTCGACACCTTCTACATGCATCCGCACTGCATGAACTCACATTTTTCTCGTTATTTTGCGATAAGCTGGGGCAGAGCCAATTAAGGTGTGTAAAAATGAGTATTTAAACAGCTCTTTTGTTTGTGTGCTGGACAAGAGAGCAAAGTCTGGAGCTCCCCGAACAAATTAGTTCACTGTTTGTTCCCCTGCAAACCCTTAAATCCCAGTTAGGTGCCTGCTAATGTTGGGGGGGGGGGGGTTAGTCACCTGGAATCAGTTGGGGTTGTTTGATTCAATATAATCATGCTCTAAGCAGCTGTTAATGTTATTTAGTGATGTTAAAAGTCGCATTATTTTGACAGCATTTGTATTATGTGCCGACCTACTTTTGCTCTAATGCATTAGCAGAGCTCTCTCTGGATACTGATTAATATGACTCACATGTAGTATCAGAACGACGGATGTCACGGGTGTCATCATACTATTACTGACATATTCCCATGGGAAGGTGAATTATTTAATGAGTAGATGTGACTCATCTCTCCCACTGATTTCTTTCTTCTTCTTTTTTTACCTTCTAAACTGTTTTCCACCAGAAGTCTTCTTTTAATAAGAAGACTGCGCTCCTCATTTGTTGATCAAAAGTTTACTTTTAAGTAGAGCATGTCAATTAGTGCCAGCGACTTTCTCTTGTCACCTCTGGACATGCGGTCTGAGGTTGCTGGAGAAAGGTGCCTAATTTAAGATTCCCATTTATTCTGGAAAAGAATCAAGTAACGCCTTTATTTTCATCCCTTTCATCCCAGCAACTGGCTGACACAAAAGGTCCTGTTTGATCCTGACTAACAGGGTGCAATTAGCAAGAAGGCCCGAGTCTCCTTTCTCCTATGCAAATGTAGCCTCTGAATGTGACTGGACACATGTACATATGCAATTCATCTGGTTTAGACTCACGTAAATTTGACATCTGATATGAGACCTGAGCGTGAGTCTGACACATGAAATGAGCTTTAATAATGTGGTGAGATGGAACATATTGTGAAGTATGAAGTCATGTTCAAGCAGTGACTTCGGGGCGGTGAAAAGAGGCCGTTGTTATTCTCTTCTGTTCACTTCCTGCGGAGCAAAGAGACTTCTTCATCTACCCCCTGCTGTAACAGCTCTATTATCGTATCGTTCAATGTCATGATCATTACTGAAGGTGAAGAGGGGTTGTTTTTTTTTACAGTAAACTGGACAATCACAGTAGGGCTTTCTCAGCGGTGGTAGAGCATGGTCGATACCTTTTCTCAAGGATAACACTGCTTGTGTTTGTTTCTTCTGAAGGCAGCAGTCGTTTCCTCTGAACTTCCAGCATTTACATTATCTCCTCCCATGCATGAGAAGCAATGTGAAAGAGGTATCTTTTAGCTGCTCTCTGTCCTGTTATCTTTATTTTTCAATGGGACCTTTCATCAGCACTTATGGTGTGATGGGTTCACTCAGCTCAAGCACTTAGATGTGACTGAGAGCACTGAGGGAAGGTTACAGTAACTATAAGCCATCCACACTGCTTGCAGACTAAAGAAGAATTAGCTGATAAAATATAAACAAGGAAATAAATACACAAATCCCAGGCATCTCTTTCTCTTTGGAAATCTCGGCAGCAATGACACAGTGGAGGAGTTCCATGCTATCGGTATTATTTAGTAACAAATGGCTGAGCAATTCTGAGCTACAGAGCTCAAAGAGAGGCCGTCATCAATCAGTTGTTCTCATACAAATATTAGAGGAGGTTTGTTTTCTAGAAAGTGTTAATTTTAACACATGCTGTGCTATGATACACTAACAATAAGGATAATTTATGGTGAGTATTTTTTACTTCACATATTTGCAGTCTCATTAATTATAGTTTAGCTATTAAACATGACAAAATAAAAGATTTACCTTGGAAATATAAAGATCATAAACAACCTCACATAAAATTAGGGATGCTGTTTAACATGTAAATAAAAACAGATTTTGATGGCAGCAACATGTCTAAAAATATTTGGTTTGGGGGCAACAAAGGGCTGCACAAGCAAGCAGTACAAAACATAATCAGCTAGAGAAAATTTTGGCTACTAATTGGGTAATTTGCAACAGGTCAGTAACATGAGTTATTATAAGAAGAGTATCTTAGAGAGGCAGAGCTTCTCAGGTGTAAAGATGGACAGAGGTTCACTAATCTACAAAATACTGCATCTACAAATTGCTAACAAACTACTGATCAGTGTTCCTTTCTATAAAACTGCAAAGACTTGGAATATAATGTACAGTCATAATATCATCAAAAGATTTTGAGAATCTGGAGAAATCTCTGCATGCGAGGCTGAAACTCAGTGTGAGACACCTGTCATCTCTGGGCCTTCAGGTAGCACTGCATTTAAAAAAAAAAAAAAAGCTCAATCATGCAAAGAAGGAAATAAAAAGCCAAGTGAGAAGCAGCAATGACAATCCAGAAAGGCCAGGCTTCTCTGGGCCAAAGCTCATTAAAAATCGACTGAGGAAAAGTGGCAAACTGTTCTGTTGTCAGAGAACTCATTTTTTAAATTCTTTATGGAAAATGTGGAGTAAAAAGGAGAGGGACCATCTGGCTTGTTAACAGCACTCAGTAAAAAAGCCTGCATCTCTGATGGTATGCGGGTGCATTAGTGCATATGGAATTGGCACCTGAAATCTGCAACGAGATCAATGCTGAGAGGTATACACAGGTTTTACACCAACATATGCTCCCAAACAGAATAGTATTTTTCAGGGGATGACTATTTCAGCAGAATGATCCTAATTTGCATGCTGGATGGCTTCATAACGCAGGAGACTGAAGTGGACAGCCTGCAGTCCAGACCTTTCAACAACTGAAAACATTTAGCGCAACATGAAAAGAAGATCCAGGACTGTTGAGCACCTAGAAACCCAAAAGTCCACCAGCTGGTCTCCTCAGTTCCCAGACATTTATGCACTGGTGTTAAACGGAGAGAGGATGCTACACAGTAGCAAACATGGCCCTGTCCCAACTTTTTTTTTTTTTACATTGTTGCCATCAAATTCAAAATATGTGTTTTGCAAAGCACTTCATTCTGTTTATATTTGCAGTTTTCATAGATAACCAAGATTTTTTGGAATTGTGTTTGCCTTTATACATTTGCAATTCTGCTATCTCTGTCTAATATCTCTTTTTATTTATTTATTTTCTTAATTGTTATGCAAAAAAATGTCATATTTGGTCATGTTTATCTCCTGCACGCTTTTAAACACATTAGGATTTAAGTAAAGGAACCTCAGTGACTTTTTTTGACCCTGTCAGCAGCACTGAAAGTCTGCCAGTGGACTTCAGTAGGCATGGACCAGTTTTTGGTTTTTTTTGCTGCACCAGCGACCACCAAGAATATCTCTGTTAGGCGGTCATAAAGGTCAGCAGGATCTGTCGGCTTTCATGTTCATGTTTTAACTCTTTTGGAAGGTCAACAGACTTTTTTGCCCTGACCTCAGACCTGGCGTGACCGGTGTTGTAGACAAACCAGCTGAAGCTTACACAGGTTGTTATATTTAGGGAAAATTTGGAAGTTTTTGGTTAGATAAAAAAGAAGGTAGTGATTTAAGAAAGAAGACAAACATACCTGTTAAATTAATCAAAGGAACCCAGTATATTTAAATTGAGTTTTATATATATAGGACCATTTCTTACAGTTATCTCTAAATGCATTATTTATAAAATAATGCATTTCATCTCAAAAAACAGCAAACAATTTTTTAAAAAGAACCTGGACCCCATAACTGCAGATCGGGAACATGCTGATCTGCAGAAAGGACAAGGCACAAACTACAGGAAAGAGAGGACAAAAAGTTAATGACATGCAACAGTCATGCATGTCATTAAGGAAAGGGGCTCTGCAGGATGAGCTGGTAGCAGCAGGGATGGTTTGGGGTCATCTGATCTAGCTCATAGAAAGAAAGAAAGAAAGAAAGAAAGAAAGAAAGAAAGAAAGAAAGAAAGAAAGAAACAAACAAACAAACAAACAAACAAACAAACAAACAAACAAACAAAGATTTTTAAAAGTGAAGTTGAAGGTGCTTCCTCCCCTTGAATTTCTGCTTCTAGAAACTGTTCTAGGAACTGCAGTCTGAAAGCAAAGTGCTCTATTGGGACAGTTCATAGGATGTGATGTCTTTAAGATACCATTGGGCCTAATCATTGAAGTCTTTGTATGTGAGAAGAAGGATTTTAAATCATCCTGGATCTACAGAGAGCCAATAAAGAGAAGTTAATATTGGAGAAATATGATGTTACTCTCTAGTCCATGTTAGTACTCCCTGCTGAAGGCGTTTCAAAGAGCCACTGGGATGTCCGGCTAATAAAGGTTTACAATAGTGCAGTAACAAAAGTATCACTCTGAGACAACATGTTCCTAATTTTGACAGTATTGCATTTGAGCCAGTGTCATGTGGCTTCTTTTATTTCAATGACACGCTCAGTCACTGGAATAAAATGTAGTGACTGCTGGTGTTAAATATAGTGGGACGAAGCCACTAGCTCAAATAACCTACACTAATGCAGATCGACAGATAAAAAATTATCAGACCTATCAGCCATCGAGGTTACAGTCACCATTATGACCCTGTTGGTCCAACTTGCCGTGAAATTGTCAGTCAATATTTCTTTTTGCTTTGATATGGAACAATTTGATGAAATTGGGGTAAAGGCAGGCAAAGGGATGTGAAGTGTGTTCATTCATGGGTAAAAACAGTTGGGTTTGCAAGTTTTTGTAACGAAACAGGATCACAAGTTAATGTCATGCTGAGAAAATGAAAGGCTGATTTCTCGAGATAATCACGCAACTGATCACAAGAAAACTAATTCTTTGTCTCTGGGATCTCGGTAGCTATGAAGACGTGTAATTTCACCATCTAATTACCAGTGAAATTAAGTTTTGCAGCAGCATCACAGAAGTGTACGTGCACATAAAGTTACTGTACAGCAGAGAATAAATAAGGAGGGTCGATCTGAAAGTTTTAACACAACACGGTTTCTGCTCGTGTCAAAACCTTGACTGAAGTACAGTCTGGAACTGAATAAATGACACTCCTTCATTTTTAAGTTAAACCAGTTGCTCCAGTTTGCTGGATGCCATCTGTGCTGGTCAGCATGAACTATACCATGATCAGGAAGAATGGGACACTTAAAAAACACTTGATTTAATTTCTATTTATCATTGTTCCCATCAATGACAAATAAGAAAGCACATCAAAGTAGAAGCTGCTGCCTGCTGTGCGTCTCTCAGCAGCACAGATCCATGGACAGCAGCAAGGATGTTCATTTCTTGTCATCTGCATGTGCGAGAAAGAGAATGTTTTACAAATCTACCCTTATCTGTGAAGATAAGCGCCCCTTTATGCCAAGAAGCAAAACCACGTTCGCTTTATTAAAGTGAAATCATGATAAATAACTTCCACCCATGAATCATTCATCAACAACAGCCTAAAGTTATGCTTTATCCATGAAGCTAACGATACAGAAAAGGAGAAAATTGTTATTGTTAGTATTTTTAAAGCCTCCTTCGTCCCATGGAGAAAAACAGACAAAAACAAAATGTATAAAGAATCTTTAGGATCTTTTCAGAGGATCTCTTGTCATATTATGTGTCATATTCCCCAGGGCATCACAGCAGCTCAGACTTGGTATAAAATGATGAAAATGAGATGTATTATTTCACAATTAGATAAACCGTGCATCGATATCTTAAGATAACTAGATAAATTAGCTTATCATCATAAGATATCAGAAAAAAAATAACTGAAGGCATGGCTGCTCTCATTTCCTGTAGAGTTAAACAGAAGCAGTCAGAAGCAATTTGTGTTTTGGATTTGAATACAAGTGTGATACACACATATATTCTTCATGAAAAAACTGTCCCTTTCTATTTCATTACATATTATTTCTATGCATCACCACTTATTTCCGTGAGCCCTTCTGTTGGCTTTCTTTTAAACTATAACAGCATAACTGCTTTTTCACTCATCTCATTAAAACCTAATCATTCATGCACAAACAACAGGCATTTTGTGATTGATTGTATAAATGCTAAAAGCTAAGATTCTGGAGTTATTTTTAAAAGTTGTTTTTGTTTTAGAGTTTTTGTTATTTTTACATCCAAAAGTAAAATCCCAGCAGGACCTCCCAAATCGGAAAACAGTTTTACTTTATTTGTGATTTGTGTTATCTTTCCAAGATAATACAATTCTTATTTGTAATGTTCACTCCTTTCTAAATCTCTAGTGCTCATTCAATACATAATTTTTTTAAAAATTGATTTAGATGGATTGATAAGTAGGCCAGCACAGAAATACTTTAAAGCTGCTTTCTTTCTAATGGCCACCAGGGGGCAGAAAGACTTCCATTCCCGACTTTTAAATAAAAACACTTAGCTGAGGGCTTTATGGCTCTGTTACACCAGAGTAAAAACAAGACAGCAACCTCCTTGCAGCTAGAAAAGTTGGTGGATGAATTAAACTTTTTAGCTTTTGGAGACCGATTTTGAAAGTAGTTGTGGCAACCAAGTTGTTGCTCAGAGGATGAGTGTGCAGCACCCCCAGCCTCTGGGTGGGAGATAGCTTGCTTCCAAATAATCCCAACTGGGAATGGATTCTTCCTCAAACAGATTGGTGAAGGTTTGACAGTAATTACCATCTAATTTATAAATGCAGATGGATTGCTGACAGATTGCAATCAATCTGAGTCCATCTGTACTGATTAGCTCAACTCATCTGTATCATAGTTAAGTTAGTTTAAGTTTGTTTTTATTGTGATTTTCATGGTATGTACATGGCAACAGATTTGCAGTTTCCAACACAGGTAATCAGCATATTGTTATATTCAGATCACATGTAAATGCCAACTTGACCCATTCAATAGGAGACTGACAGAAGTGACTGATGTGGTTTGGGGACTATTAATGGGTCTCAGCCTTCAGAGCAAACATTTAAAGGTGGTGGCCATGGTCTCCAAATGCTATTTTCACCAGCATGACTTGCCTGATGACTTTGGACTCAATAGCTACTTTCAGATCTTGTTGAATATTGAATATAAAAACCATTTTGTAAAAAGAAAGATCGATAAGTCTCAGCAAATCTGTTTTCGAAACTCTAAGATGGCGAACAGTGGATGACACCAAAGTGGCCATCTTTTATAATGTATTAGGTCATTCTTAAAAAACTAAACACCTTGACACTTTGTTTACATTTGATTCGGCTCATAGCGGTCTTCGTGTCTGAATAAATGTAACAATAAACAGTCAAGCATTTACATAATGTTTTGTGCCACATTCATTCATTCACATGGCAATTTATTCTATATATACAGAAGCTTATCGATCAAACACAAACACCACTGGATGCATGGCCTCCATATTTGCCCAGGGACACTTCAACTTCTAGTCTGGATTGAACCACTGACACATTTCACAGCATTTTAGGAGCCACGCTACTGTTGCTGCTTTGAGCAGTCACCTATTTCACACCAATATTAGTAATTTGCTTGATAATATTGCTTTCAAATTGTTTTCCTCCACTTTCATATTGCAGAATTAACTAAAAATATTCTGTCATACAGACAGAATATAAATCATCAAATCAGTGATTCAAAGATTTTCACCACCTGGCTTCAGACAGCTGAGTGGGTGCACCCTCACAGCAGTGCAAGGTTACAGATATTCTGATCAAGGACTCAAAGTAGACACCTGAGTCTGCTGAATGTTTTCCACACTTTAAATAAAAATTCAGTTCCATCACTTTGCTATTGTTGTATTGTGTGTTTACCTGTGCGTATTTGTTTATTTGCAAGTGAACATTTTTCCAGGGATGTGTAACATGCAATGTTAGTACGAACGTCTCACAATGGGGTGCTTAAAGTACTTTATCATGCCCAGTGTGACACACAGGAGCTGGATACAGTACTGTCAGTGATCATGTAACACTGACTTTTGTTGAGTCTTACCACATCAATAAGGTTGTAGTACTTCCTTCTGCAAAATGAGCTTGACCCATGTGGGCACACCGGGAGTTAAGATGTCAGTATTGATTGGATAAACATCCGTCTCTTTTAACTTTAAAAAGGACAGCCTTTATCAGAAGTAAATCTACATATTCAGCTACATAAATAAGCCAATCAATTATGTTGGCGATATCAATACATGAGGGAGAAAAAAAAATAGTGAAGCGCTTCAGTCTGTGGAGGATCAAATCTTGACAAACAACATTTACATGTTAAAAAATGCAAATTATAATCAAATTTTTCAACAAAGTAAACACATATTGTGTCCCTCATGATTCCATGTGTGTATTTTATTTATTTTTTTCAGATAAATATTCACTCCTCAGTGTGTGAAACAATCTGTAGTCCAGCCACTGCTCAGCTGGCTAAGAGAATTCATTATTTGTCACTGGCATCAGAGGTCACAACACTGAATCTGGGATTGTGCTCAGGGAAGATAACAAAACTCAAGCAGTGCTGCTGGGAGTAATTTAGACAAATATGTTGTGTCTGATGTGTCAAGGTATGGCACAGACAGTGCCACTTGTCCAGAAGGACCTCAATTTACGTTCCAAAGACTTTGTCTTGTAGTGCTTTATTTTATTTTTTAAAGAGGATTATACACTGCCGCTATAACCACAATTTGCAAGCTATCACTTAAAAACTGCACTCATTCATGTGCACAAGATGGATAGCTAATGCTCGTCCTCGTCTGGGCTTGCATGCTAATTGTGGTTGCCAAGTCACATAAATGCATGCAAACTGGTTTTCTACATCATATAAGCACCCAGCGTAATCACATGCTTTACATATGAACAGTTCATCCAAGCCTTTTGGTTTAAAGCAATTTTCAAGATAAAAGAGTGTATGTTTAGCTTATTCTGGTGTTGAATGATGAATGTCTAAGTATTCATAGGTTTCTTGTGGATTAGGTGGATGTCTACGTGTTTGTTCTGTTAATTCCACCTTTTTATTCTCTGCAGTGTCTCGGGCTATCACTGCTCAGGTATCGGCTTATATCATTGATATATTGATGTAAAAATTAGACTTCCAGTTCATTTTGTTTCTTGTTTCATCCAATCAAGCAACGAGCTGAGCTAGCATCCAATAGTCTTGTATATTTGAGGATCTACATCAAAGAACTACCGGCATTCAGCGCCTTTGAAGTGCAACTGCTCTTTTTCACCACTTCAAACAGAATACGGTGATGCCGAGTGAGGACAGGAGCCAAATGCCAATGTTTATGGATTATTTACCAAAAGTTGCGGTTTTAATTAGAAACACATGAACCTGCTTGCAGCCTTCAGTCAGACGTGATTGTATTATGACCACAGTAGCAGGTACTGGCTCAGAAGATCACTTACTATGAATGAAGAATAACACTGCATCACAGTGGGAAATCCTTTAAATATCTGTCACAGATAACACAAGATACAGATAAACAAAGCAGATAATAGTTTAGCCAGGAAGACTAGAGCATTGCCTTTTTCATTATTTGCCATTCATTATTATTTACCAGAGGATTGAACTTTACATTGCGCACTTACATGTTCAAACACCTCTCTGTTAATGGTTGTGTAGTATTACAGTCTGTCTGAATGCTCAAGCATTAACGGTAGCTTTTGAAGCACTATCTACAAAACCATTAGCACTTGGAGCCAAAGCACTGGCTCAAACTAAATGCTTTACATTTATAGAATAATTTCTGCAAAGCTTCACTCAGATACCTCACTTCAGGCAACACTTTCAACACTACCTAGCTACAATATTGCAATATGATGTGAAGCATAAACAACTTTCTCCTTATTTGTATTAATAGTGTGTTTTATTCAGATGGATTTTTCTGTGTACACAGTTGTTTACTCGTTTAAAAAAAAAAAACAATTGCTATGCCCTGCACACAGATGAGCCACAACCATGCATTTACACAGTAACTCATTGGGTGGTTAGTGCTTCATGCGCTTATTAAAATGATAGTTTGTAGGTAATTATGGAGGCAGTTATATTTTACAAGAGCGTAATGAGTTTTGCAGCAATTTTATGCTTTTGCAACATGTAAACTGTTTTGCAGGTTTGAAGAAGGGTTTTGTTGGTGGTCATTTTAAATTTAGGCATTTTAAATGAAGAAAGAAAGACTGCAGTACATGATGCTAGAACACTCATCTCCCCTTTTTGTCTCTCACTGGGATGCTGAAACTTTTAATATTGCTCATGTTCTGTGGGCTGAAATTTTAAAATGCAGCGTTTCTGTCTCAGTCTATTCTACTGAAACAATCAAACTACACTCTCATAAAAAGTGTACACTAAAGGTCTATTTCTGTCTCTGCAGTTCCAGTGTACAGGGAGTGCAGAATTATTAGGCAAGTTGTATTTTTGAGGAATAATTTTATTATTGAACAACAACCATGTTCTCAATGAACCCAAAAAACTCATTAATATCAAAGCTGAATGTTTTTGGAAGTAGTTTTTAGTTTGTTTTTAGTTTTAGCTATTTTAGGGGGATATCTGTGTGTGCAGGTGACTATTACTGTGCATAATTATTAGGCAACTTAACAAAAAACAAATATATACCCATTTCAATTATTTATTTTTACCAGTGAAACCAATATAACATCTCCACATTCACAAATATACATTTCTGACATTCAAAAACAAAACAAAAACAAATCAGCGACCAATATAGCCACCTTTCTTTGCAAGGACACTCAAAAGCCTGCCATCCATGGATTCTGTCAGTGTTTTGATCTGTTCACCATCAACATTGCGTGCAGCAGCAACCACAGCCTCCCAGACACTGTTCAGAGAGGTGTACTGTTTTCCCTCCTTGTAAATCTCACATTTGATGATGGACCACAGGTTCTCAATGGGGTTCAGATCAGGTGAACAAGGAGGCCATGTCATTAGTTTTTCTTCTTTTATAGCCCTTTCTTGCCAGCCACGCTGTGGAGTACTTGGACGCGTGTGATGGAGCATTGTCCTGCATGAAAATCATGTTTTTCTTGAAGGATGCAGACTTCTTCCTGTACCACTGCTTGAAGAAGGTGTCTTCCAGAAACTGGCAGTAGGACTGGGAGTTGAGCTTGACTCCATCCTCAACCCGAAAAGGCCCCACAAGCTCACAAGCTCATCTTTGATGATACCAGCCCAAACCAGTACTCCACCTCCACCTTGCTGGCGTCTGAGTTGGACTGGAGCTCTCTGCCCTTTACCAATCCAGCCACGGGCCCATCCATCTGGCCCATCAAGACTCACTCTCATTTCATCAGTCCATAAAACCTTAGAAAAACCAGTCTTGACATATTTCTTGGCCCAGTCTTGACGTTTCAGCTTGTGTGTCTTGTTCAGTGGTGGTCGTCTTTCAGCCTTTCTTACCTTGGCCATGTCTCTGAGTATTGCACACCTTGTGCTTTTGGGCACTCCAGTGATGTTGCAGCTCTGAAATATGGCCAAACTGGGGGTAAGTGGCATCTTGGCAGCTGCACGCTTGACTTTTCTCAGTTCATGGGCAGTTATTTTGCGCCTTGGTTTTTCCACACGCTTCTTGCGACCCTGTTGACTATTTTGAATGAAACGCTTGATTGTTCGATGATCACGCTTCAGAAGCTTTGCAATTTTGAGACTGCTGCATCCCTCTGCAAGATATCTCACTATTTTTGACTTTTCTGAGCCTGTCAAGTCCTTCTTTTGACCCATTTTGCCAAAGGAAAGGACGCTGCCTAATAATTATGCACACCTGATATAGGGTGTTGATGTCATTAGACCACACCCCTTCTCATTACAGAGATGCACATCACCTAATATGCTTAATTGGTAGTAGGCTTTCGAGCCTATACAGCTTGGAGTAAGACAACATGCATGAAGAGGATGATGTGGACAAAATACTCATTTGCCTAATAATTCTGCACTCCCTGTATATGTACATCTTTAAGGGCAAAAGTTTGTATGCTTCAGTGCACTGTAAGGATCACATTTGCACCTCTTCTTCTTTTTAAGGTGCAACATTAGGAGACAGCTGGCCAAAAAGAAATTAGGCAATTTACTCTTAGATTTAAAGTTTCTGCTGTTTGGTTTAAATCAGATAAAAGTAATTTGGTGTATTCTGACTTGTTTAACTCGTGTATACCAGCAGCGTGGTGCAGTAGGGCAGCACTGTCGCCTCACAGCTAGAAGGTTCTGGGTGTCTTTGCCTTTTGCCTGGTGGTCAGAACATTCACAAGCAACTTGCGTTTCTCTTTTTAGATAGCATGCTTAACGTTATCATTTAAAATCAATTGATAATTAGTTGTACTGTTTCAAAAGGTTGTAGCTTTCTGTATTAGATATTTCCAAAACATTGAAGACCAGTAGTTCTTTCAGTACTGTCTGCTTCCCACTCCTTGTCACACATTTTACCCAAACATTTACCGAACTGAGTTTATTTTGGAGTCAGTATTTGGAGGAGCAGCATAGTTTCTGTAGGATTTATTCAAAAAATAAATGAATATTTTTACTACTGTGAAATATTCTGGCTCATGGAATAAAGAAACTTGGAGAAAAAAAGTTGCTTTCACTCTTCAAACACTCAATATTCAGCTATGCCCCCTCTTTCTCAAAACACAAACATCTAAGACAGAGGGATTATAGCCTTTTGAGCTGTGACCCACAGCAGCTGTTTGAAGCTGCTTTTACTTTAAACTCTAAAAATAAACACCCTTTACTCGCTGACGCTGAAACCAACATGTTAAAAATCCGCCAGTTCAACGATAGCCCTCAAGTAACATGTTCGTTCTGTGTGCCTTCTTCCACTTCGCAGAGATCCGTGAGGCTTTCAAAGTATTTGACAGAGATGGGAATGGCTTTATCTCTAAGCAGGAGCTGGGGATGGCCATGCGCTCACTGGGCTACATGCCCAATGAGGTGGAGCTGGAGGTTATCATCCAAAGACTTGACATGGATGGTGGGTCTCTCTTGCTCTCTCTGCTGCAATTATTCCAACATGTGAGCTGCGTTAATGACTCGTCAATGTTTCGCTTGTTTCATCAGGCGATGGCCAGGTTGGCTTTGAAGAGTTTGTCACATTACTTGGTCCTAAACTCTCTGCTGCTGGAATGCCTGACAAGTTCAACGGAGCAGACTTTGACTCGGTGTTTTGGAAGGTATGCACTGTCCCATAATCCCCACCAATAAAGTTTAATCTAGTCATTTGAATATCAATCCCTCACAAACTACACCCCAGTCAGATAACTGCATCACATGTTGTGGACACCGGTATCCCCATTCCTTACAATCAGGAGTATAATCAAATTAATTACTCTAATATCTGATTTTTATAAAATATTTATACACTGCTGTTTATTGCTGACCTGCAATTTATGTGCATCACTGAGGGGCATCGAGGCAGAAGTTCTTCCTCTGCTAATTAGACCTCTCCTGGTGTTTTCTGTTTTCCCAGTGCGACATGCAGAAACTGACTGTGGATGAGCTGAAGAGATTGCTTTATGATACTTTCCGTGACCACCTCACTATGAAAGACATTGAGAACATCATCATGACTGAGGAGAACCACCTGAACAGTCCAGAGTCCCATGTGAACATTGATAGTATGTCTTATAATATAATTTTTATAGTATTTCATACATTTCTAAAGCTCCACTGACGCAGTTTTGTTCTGTCTCTTCTTCCCTTTCTTTCCGCAGCAAGCCCAACACAACAGGAAAAACACACTTGTGTGCGTAAAAGCCTGATTTGTGCCTTCGCTATCGCATTTATCATCAGCGTCATGCTCATCGCAGCGAATCAAATGCTCCGCAGAGGGATGAAGTAAATACGCGATGCCTGCTGGTTACAAACGGATTTACAGACAGACAGGGAAAATGCAAATGTTAACCAAAATACTTTATCATTTTGGGTTTTATTCACAGCTGACACCCTCGATGATGCAATCATAGGATCGCTCTGATATGGATAAAATGATGTCATGCAGTGGTTCTGTGTGATCACTAATCGTAGTACAGACAATAGAGAGAAAGGTATTTCAAGGGCTGATTGTTATCCAAAACAAGTCACATCTCATTCATTAAGATAGCTGATGTTTGCTAAGATTAGACAGAAAATGAGGCTCCAATTCTCCAAAATTTCAGAGTGCAGCAAGTGTTGTAACAATAGCTGTGCTTTGTCAGTGCATTTAATGTTGCTCTCAAGAACCCTGCCATTTGGAGTGCACCAAATAACGACAGCACCAATGATAGTAATAAAGCAATACAAAAGCGGGCCACATACTCCGTAATTTCAAATCGAGCTAAAAACATAAGGACAAATCACTGTGCGCTGCATGCTGTGTCTCTTATGTCTCTGTTTACTGTATTGTGTCATGACTTTCAACTTGCATCAGGTCTGACAGACTTAACCAGCACCTTCTGCGATCTAAAAATACCAAAAAATAGCCCCTCAAATTCAAAACACAAAACTGGACTACTAATGGATGTATCAGTCTGTCTGTCGGTCAGTTCGATTTAATTGGTTCACCCCTTTATCCAGCTTGAAATATTTCCATGAATGTTGCATGTCATTCATGGCACCCATGCTGTGAGATCTAATGAATTTGGCGGTGCCCTGTTTTGTTTTTTCTCTACTATTTTGTTGATATTTTTGCTCAGTTTTTGTGATAGATGAACCACAAATGGGTGCGCTGCATTAGCATTAGCATGCAGTCACTCTCATTAAGATCATGCTGCTGAGCTAAGGCTAGCATCGGAGTGCTGCTGTACAGTTTCAACAAACTGCTACAATGCCTGAGCTAAAATATTGTCATGTTACATTTATTTTAAGACCAACACAGAGAGTTTCATGAAATCATTCAAAATGTTAGGTTTGTTTCTTGTCCCACCAGTTGCCACAAACCTAAATCATGCATTCGCTAACTTGTAGCTTCAGCTTCTAACAAAGACCTCAATTTGAATCAAAATGAAGGCGCATTATATTTAAACAAATGGACAAAGAGAAAATGTGAAAGCATCCAAATATTTGCAGTGAGAGGCATAAACCGGTCAACAAGCACAGCAACTGGATTCACAGCTCAAAAGAGAGGACCTACAGTTGTGATCCACAACGCATGTTATGTACTCTAGTCAAATTATCAGTGGAAGAAACTCCGACAGGCCTGTTTCAAAAGAAATGTCACACTTTTTTCACAGTTAATTATTTTTGCTTTAAAGCTCAGAAGAATCTTTCTTGGCTGAGCAGATTGAGATTGCTTTGTAAAGAAAATTGATATTTTGTTAGCTGTAATGTGAAACAACTGTAGCTGAAGAATTAAACTTCACAAAAAAATCACAAGAATTAATACACCAGACAAGAGTGTGTGCGTGGGCTTTATATAAAAGCTCCAGATACAAAGAGAAATACTGGTATCTTGATGTCCAGCCAAACGAATAACATGTTTTATATCCATAGCCTGCCTGCAATACATGCAAATGCTGCATGTTTCAGATGTGCGCATCTGTAAGACGCATCAAAATCATAACGAGGCACTAAAAACATTTGAGTAGCTGTATGACACGAGCTACCAGCTATAAATAAATCAAAAGAAGTTTAGAATTTAGATAAAACTAAATAATAATTGTATTTATAGCAAATAAGTATGAAGTAATTCAAGCTGCAAAATTGCATGTACATTAGATTAGAAGTAAATGTGTGTTATATGTGTGTGAGATTATTGAAATCTGGTGTAAGTGTTCAAATAATTATGCAATTTGTAAAGTGATCATTGCAAAAAAAAAATCTCAGTATTTGACATTTTTCTGTAAATGTCGACTTTTTTGTGGATGTGCACAGTATTACAGTTTTTCGCAACTGTTAAGACACGTTTCTTGGCGATTTCTGTCATCTAAAAACACAAAACCCAGTTTATAAAATAAAAAACGGAACTTTATTATACACATCTGTTAAACTGTTTCACACAGCTGTCTTATCAGTAAATCACATGGCAGCAGTTCAGTACATTTAGGCATGTAGATATGGACAAGACAATCTGCTGCACTGAGCAAGGAAATATAGTTAAGTGACTTTAAACATGGCATTTTTGCTGGTGCCAGATGGGCTACTCAAATGGGCTCCACAGTCACCAGATCTCAACCCAACCAATCATACCTGTGTAACCAACAAACTTGCAGCATGTTAATATGGACCAAAATCTCTGAGTGTTTCCAGCACCTTGTTGAATCTGTGCCATGAAAAATTAAAGCAGTTCAGAATGCAAAAGAGGGTCGAACCCTTTACCTGCACTGTGTAACTAATAAAGTGACAATTTCCTGTAAATGCACTGACTATTCAGTAAACAATATTCAAGAATTTGGTGGCCACAGAGAACATGACAAGTGTGGTTTGAATTCTTTGTCCTGCTCCACTTTCTACTCATAATTACCGGCTGTACAATCTGACACTGCTTAAACTGAGTAAATAACATAATTAACAGCAAGGCTGAACAATTTTAAGTTGTTCTTAGGAAATGTGCTTAACTTATGCCTCCTGCGGTTTCCGTTAAGCATCACAAGTATATCAGTGTGAAAATGTGAGTGAGAGTGTATTTAGGAGTAAACTAGATCTGCAAATTGCATCTAACTTTGTAAAAGAAAATGTTTTGCCAGGAGAGCGATTCATTTAATACTAGATTTAGAAAACTGTGCATTTGATACAAAGAAACAAAGCTTGTGTGTTATCAGTTCAGAAAAACTGTAGAATACTAAATACTTTGCAGTATGCTGTGAACAGTAATTTGACATATCATAAAAATGTTGTTTTCTGGCTTTTACATGGACCACCAAAACAACATATTGTTTAAAGTATAACATGGTTATATTTTCTTACTTGGAAAGTAATACATTAAATCTATGTGGATTTATTATGAATGTAAGCATAATGTTTTGTAAAAAAAGAAAAAAAAAAAAAAAAAAGGTAAAAATAATTTTAAAAAGAGGGGAAAAAAATAGGTTTCAGATATAATTTTCCAGTTTGACTGGACATTCAGATAAAATCGTTTGCATGTATTTACGCCATGCACACAACTTTTTTGATTATTTGTCATTTTTCTGAATGTTTTCTTTAACAAAGTAACAAACAATATTCTCTATATTTTTTTCTTCCTCTTTTTACCTTAAAGGTTTATGAAAGCTATATCAGAGTGAAAGTATATACTACTGAGAGTCATACTGGCAATAAAACTGATATTTTTTCCGTATATAGTAGCTGTTTATGTAAAAGAATTTAAAAAACTATTTGTATGACATCACATTACCTCTCCATGAACATATCATGTAAAGTATGGGATTTTATGTGAATGTAAAATATAGTTACTGTGCCAAATCTTAACACGTGTGACAAATTGTGTCCTATTCTGTAGGTTACTGTGTTTTGATGAAAAGATTTATGTAAATTTTGTCAACAGGTTGTTAAAAATGTTCAATTTAAATGTAAATTTAATTTTGACTGTCAAGGTTTTCTGTTCTGTGCCTTTTGTAACTTGGAGTTTTAAAAGCTGCACTTTCATGAAACTGAAGTAAAGACGTAAAAAGATGGGAAATCAATCACATGAATACATGGCTTGAGGGAAAAAATGATACAAGATTTATTTTTAATAGGTGTCATAATAAAATATTAAGTATTTCTGTTTTATCTTTATCACTTCTCTGTTCTTAACACAATATCCTGCTTTGTTTTTATTTTGTTTTTTCTTTAACTGTTACTGCACATGTAGAGGTTACTGCATCAATTATACACTTATGTAAGTGATGTCTATAGATGCATGTAGTCCAATAAAAACAAGTGCATTAAGAAAGCTGTTTGTTTTTTTAAATTTCAATTTAAAAGATGTAAGAAAAGTAGAAGTAGTTCATAAAAGTAGAAAGAGTTATTGTGGAATTTATTCACACAGTTAACTTATAACTTGGAGGGCAACAAGAAAATTAAGAGCAGATCTAAGAAATTCTGAATTTATCTCGTTTTCAGCCGCTTCACATTCGAGGGAGAACAGTTGCCATGTTTCCTTATAATCAGCCCCTTTTTCACTGCTTTTTTCTTGGCAAATTGTTTTGTTGCTTGGTCCCGCCAACAACTATCAATAATGTGATTTAGAACAACACAGGAGTGTCCACACTGGATAAGACAAGCAGCAATATAGCAAAAGGACTGGAATGTCAATGACACTCAGACATGGTAACCTTTACTGAGGTGAAGCTGTGGGGCGAGAGTTAAACTCTTTTCCAAATCTGAGGTGAGACAAATAACCACCAGTGGGAGCAAAGGATACCGACTGACATACAGTTACAAGTTCTTAACTTGTTGGACACGATTTTTGTAGTTTTGAGGATTGTAAGCTAAGAATCAAGATGTGATTGAAGTGGAGAGTTTCCGCTTTGTTGCATCAGTTAAGGAGTTACAGCCATATTTACATGTAGTTCCTGATATTAAGATGCTTAAAAATAATTGGACAGTTGACTGACCAGGTGAGGCCTGTTCCCATGTTAATTAATAACAAATGAAATGGACATAATATCTGAAGTTTCTTTCAAGTGTTTAATATATGTTTTCAGTGTATTTTTTTCACTATAAATTGATCAAAGATATAGCAAAAACTACAAGTGTCCAAATCTACAATCTGATTCATTCTAAAACAGAATAAATAGACTGGTCAGCTCAGCAGCACCAAAAGGCATAAAAAGATCACAAAAGACAACTAAAGTGCATGATGACAGAATTCTTTCAATGGTTAAGAAAAACAACTTCACAGATGGCAATTTCCCAGGACTGTCAACTCTGTATATCTCAGGCTCCTACACTTGTTTTTTATCTGATGTCATTGAGAAAGTTACGTCAAATGTTTCCACACAACTGTGTTAACTCCTAAGAAACAGTTGAAGTTTACTTGGGTCATTTGTCCCATTGCAATTCAACACCCTGTTTTGTATTTCTTAAGAGTTTCTCACTTGGATGGAACCACTTGCCTTAAGTAAATCCAAAGAAAATGTTTTTTGAATTGACTGTATTTCATTGAAATAACACAAATGACACAAACCAAAGAGGATTCCTTAAAAACAACAATAATGAGATAGAGCATCTTTAGGTGAAACAAGCCTGATCCACGAAATTCCCACCCAACACCTCAACAGAGTCAAAGGATCTGCAATATCCCTGTGCCAGACACCACAGCACACTGCATAGAGGACCTGTGCAAGGTTAGGGACCTGGACACCTCTGAGTCCAGTCTGCCAACAACACATGTGCATGTTTAACAAGCATACATGTGATGCATAGGGGATGGTCAACCTGCAAGCAGCCAGGCAAAAGCAAGATGCCACATCCCTAACCTTGTCACCGCCACCGTTTCCCTAATAGCATCCAGTGGTAGCCTTCAAGCACAAGGGAGACCTACACAATATTAGGCAGGTGTTGTGAAGGATGAGTGACTACTGTACATTTCAGCATAATCTGAGCAAAGAATATTAAATACTTGAGGGTTTTTTAAAAAAACAAAAAAAACAAAGACAATTAGAAATATATTAGTCACAAATCCAAGGGATTTGCACGATGCTTACTAAAAAATAAATTAACCAACTTTCTGACTATTAAAAGTTTCATTATAAGATTCAATCCAGTGTTTCACTTCACATATCATTTTGAAAATTAAATTGTGTTTTCTAGTGGCTGGGTTAGTAATAAAAATGAAGTCATGAGATCAAGATCATAGGTGTGAATGTGCGAGTGAATGTGAGTGCGAATGGTTGTCTGTCTCTGTGTGTTGGCCCTGCAACAGACTGGCGACCTGTCCAGGGTGTACCCCGCCTCTCGCCCTATGACAGCTGGGATAGGCTCCAGCGCCCCCTGCGACCATGAAAAAGATAAGCGGACGCGAATGGATGGATGGATGGAGATCAAGGAATCCCCCATGATCCAGCACAGAATTAAAACCATGCAAAAAAAAAAAAAAAAAAGGTTTCCATCTGCTCAGCAATCATTCATTCCCTTTCGGCCCACATCATATCAAATGTAACTCCTCAGAGGAGTCTCACTTTAAGGGCACTCTGTGACTTATCAGTGCAAAAACTGCATCAATTACCCCGATGTTGTACAGTTACTGTTCATCTCAGATTTTGTTTTGAAATATATGCAAATACTTTACTCATCTAAGAGAAGTAAATTTATTATTCAAACGAAAAACAGCAACAAACAACAAGTGAAATCTTCCTTTCATGTTGAAAATCCGTAAAAAACTAAAATAATATTGGTTTTCTGAACCATTCCTCCTTTTATTAATGTTAGGTATTGGCTTAACAGTCATCTGAACCCTCAAAGTGAATGTCACTCAACCCCACTCAGTGTTCATGTTGATTTTCCACCCGCCTGGAGGAGGGGGTTGAAGTGAGGGCGGGAGGTCAAGAATGGAGAGGAGCTGCTGAAGTATGCCATTTTCTGCTTGACTTTCCTCACTGTCTTCCTCGGTTTTTAGATCTCTGCAGAAATAAATAATAGAATAGGTGAATTCATAATCAACAGGAGTGAAACTTGTCATGCGAGCCATGTAGAATGAGTGTTAAAACAAAAATGAAGGTACATACCCTTTACTACCGAGGGCAGCTCTCTTCTTTTCCCTTCTCGAGAGCCATTCTTCTATACTTCGTCCAGGCATAATTCTGTCCTCAGAGTCCTCTCTGTGTTGTCTTTCATCTGAGAAAAGGAAATAGCTCATTCAACTCAGCATATAGCAGTTTACACACTCATCTGTAGGAAATGTGCTCAACAAGTAGTACTTGTCTTTCTTTACTAGCAGTTTCTTTGAACTATTTTTTTTCCAGAGAATGTTTAACTGCTGGTCTTTGTGGTTTTAATTCAGTAACCCCGGTTCTCTGAAAACAGTCAGTCATCTCACAACGGCGAGTGCTTTCTGGCATGGCCAATCATAGAAGCTCCTCCACCACCACATCCAACTAAGACAAACCAACATGGGCTCCCCAACACCCTTTATGATAGCCCCACCAGACATTCTCAAGGTACTTCTTCCACGTGCCCTTGCAAATACGGCAGTGCAGTGAGATACCGCACTCAGCTTTCAGAGAACCGGGGTTACTCTGGTGAATGGACACTCTCTTTCGAACCTTACGGTACTCTGTATCTCATAATGGATGTTACAGATCATTCTCAGATTGCATACTCTAAAGTCTATAACACCATACCCCAGGCAGGTGGATAACTCACACCCACTCCAAAGGTCAGTATACAGCTAAGAGCACACACTAAGTATCATTGCTCAACTAACAGCTGCACAGACGCCCCACACATAAATACCATTAAAATGAGGTAGCTGATGAGATAGCCATTCCTCAGGTGAAATGAGCACACAGATACTCAGGAAGCTTCAGTATCTGGGACTTCTGTGCCATCACAATAGAGAGCAAGCAATAGGACAGTTTCTCAAATATATCAATTGTCATCATAAAGTGAACGTATGGAAAGAGTGTGGAATGCTTGTTTTGGTGGAGATGATACATGAATGACTGTGCCATCTACTTTCATCTAATGCCTCATCTACTACATACATGCCGGAACAGCAGGCATGAGCTGCTGACAAGAAGCTCACGCAAATATTTTTCCATCATAAAGATTCCTTTACTCCACCTTCTTGCTGCAGGACATCTAATGGACTCTTGCTGCCACAAGCTTTCAACTTTTACGAAGATCAATCTAGGAGGGAGATGGAGAGAGCTGAGTTTCCCCGATAGTGAAGCTCAAATTCCACCATGTCTGGGCAGGAGGGAGAACAGCATCCTCCTCTTTATCATCTCTGTGGAGATCGATGTAACATCGCCCTTATCTTCTTCAAGTTCCTCTTCAGAATTGAGGAGCTGGTTGAAGAACGTAGGAAATTCAGTCTCTTGCTTCTTGAACATGCCTCCCAGCAAGTGCCAGCTAAGCTGGGTTTGTCACTGGACTTCACCACAGTGTCGGATTATTAGGGACTGGCTTTTGAGGCCACTGACCCTCGCAAATGCCACTCCAGGATTCTGCCTAGCATTGCGCTGCAGTGCTCGGGAGAAGCATGTTTAACATGCATACATATGATGGGTCTTTCCCTGACATGGTGTAGCTACAAGCAGCTAGGCAAAACCAGGACGCCACATCCCAAACCTTGTCACCACCAGCATTTCACTAATGGGTTCAAGTCGTAGCCCTAACCACCAAAGCTCAGCTTTACAGCTAACAAATAGCTGCACAAACACAAGCTTTTATTTTTGTAATGAAAACATAATTGCAACAAAATGACAATTAATCCTGAAACTACAAAAACCCAAGTTTGGTGGCTACCCTGATGGCTGCATCTGTAAACAGTTAAGCGTTTGAGGACCGCTAAGGAGCTCTAATGATCTTCACGTGGAAGAAAACAAGAATGCTGGTATGGAGCCAGGGGACAGACACCGTTTTCTTGAAGTGATTTATGTGTCTTAGACGGGGTATTAGTGAGCACACAAGAAGATGCTTTCCACTGCTATAGGGAGTGAGGTTGAAAAGAGAACACAGTATTCTCCAGTATTGTATATTTAACAATTGTAATACAAAGCTAAAAGTTCAAGTAAATGTTTTTACTTTGATTAGAAAAATATCTTTCCATTTGAAATGATCTGTGTATGATGCTTGCTTTGCTTCAGGGTCCTGTAAAGCGTATCACAAGGTAAACAGCACCATCTTCTGTTCACAGCTTACCTTCCACCTGTCTTTGTAAGTTAAATAGCTCTTCTTCTGTCATATGAGAAAACCTGCAGTTGGAGCCAAAATCACAAATTCCTAAAAAACAGAGAGAAAGAAATTCCACATTTAAATTCATTTTTACTGATACTAAATCAATTCACAAAAATATGATCAAAGTGCTTTACTTTGTAGAGTAAAAACAATATAATAATTGGGAGAAACCCCGACAGCCTTGTTATCAGGTTTAAACAGGATCTTGGCTTCCATTTTTTCACAGTCACACCCAAGATATTGGAAGGGAAGCTATCTCCTGCAACAGGTCGAGGGTGGGAGGAAGATGACAGCACTGTTAGTACGCTCACTGAAACTTTTTGGAAGACTTTTCAGGGATCCTTTCAAATAATAAGGAATTCAAATAGTCCTGCCTAGAAGTAACAATTTATTTCAGTATTTCAGAAGAAATAAGGACATCCTAGAATATGCTAGAGAAAAGATAAACACTGGTCAAAGTGGCTCCAACATTCCTCACACCGTTACTGCTGGCCATGGTGTTGTAATCTAGAGTTAGTATAAGTAGCACTAAATAAAGCAACTTTGCTATTGCTTGTATTTGTCAGTAGAGAATTACAGGTCATTCTGATACCTTTTTGGAGAAACTTCCTGCAGGGCTTCTTTTCTTGCTCATCATTCAGAATAGCTGCAGAGTCTGTGAAGAGAAAATGCTGGTTATCATACACAGTTAATCACATATTATGAAAAAGCAATGCATAATTTTTCAACTACAGATTTTCATGGATATGAAAACCCTGGTCTCAGAAATAACTGCTACTCTCACCTCTAAAATTGTCAAACCAAGCTTTTTTTGCTCGGTGATGCTGAACACCATTCAGATGCTTTTTTCTGTTATGCATGTTGTCCTGAAAGGACCGGTCGCAGTAGTCACAGTAGTACCTCTTCCCCATGGTCAAAGTTGTGTTCGGAGTATTGCAATATCACCTTTAAACACCTGAAAGACAGTAAATAGCAAACAAAATCAAAACTGTTCTGAAAATATAGAGTAAAAGAATATGTGAATAGTTTCTATACCATGGTTAGGGTGACTTTAACTAAGAAAACCTACATCAGTAAGGAACAACTGACCACTGTGCCCACATCTATTAGATTATAACAAAAATATGAGCAAGTACATATGTAAGAAACCCTGGAGAGGTGTGTGAGTGAAAAGGGAGACAGGCGTAACAGTGAAGATGCAAATAGTAGAGGTAGTGGAGGCAGATGACCCAGGGTCAATCATCCAAAGCAACAGACAGTGCACAAGAGAGGTGAAGAAGAGAGTGCAGGCAGGTTGGAGTGAATGGAGATGAGTTTCAGGGTGAAAGAGTGAAAGAGAAGGTTTACAAGATTGCAGTGAGATCTATGGTTTGGAGATGGTAAAAAGAAAGAAAAACAGGAGGTGGAGCTGGAGATGCTGAAAATCTTGACTGGGAGTGACCAGAATAGACAGGATTAGAAATGAGTACATCAGCGGGACAGCTCAGTTTGGAGACAAAGTTAGAGAGGCAAGGCTGAGATGTTTTGGATAATTGCAAATGGGGGATAGTGGATATTATGGACAAAAGATGTTGAATATGTAGCTCGCAGGCATAAGGAAAAGAGGGAACCAAAGAAAAGATTCATGGGTGTCTTGAAGGAGCGGTGGCCCACCACTAAAGAGAGCAGCCGGAAGAATAAGAAGACGTTTACAGCAAAATGTTCATATAAGTTCACGTGTGCAAGCCAGGGTTAAAAATGCTTGGGAATAAAAGTCCTTACACGACAAACTGGGACCAACAGCACATCTACTGACACAAACGCCCTCCGACCATTTATTTAGTTGCTATCTGTTTTGTTTTTGTTTGTTTTTTTAAGTCTGAAACTACGAAGCATAATTGAAGAAGCACTGAGACGAAACACGTGCATACTAATCACACTCTCAAGCCCAAAACCGCACAGCAAACCATACCTCAAATATTTATCCCTGACGAGATTATAGCATGCTGGCTACAATCTAGGTGGCAAAGGCGTTATCCTAACAAAAGGTACCGGGTATCTGTTTATTAGCATCCGGCCACCAAGCTAAAGCGGAAGTTTCGCGCTAGCGCATCCGTTCCTGCGCAGTGAGTACTGAACCGTCGACATGGCGTTGGCTAAGTCTGTCTACAATCTTCTCTTCAGGAGGACATCCACGTTCGCTGTAACCATCATGGTTGGAGCTGTCCTTTTTGAACGAGTATTTGACCAAGGTGGAGATGCGATCTTTGAGCAAATGAATCGCGGGGTGAGTGCGTGTTTTGGGCTTTTAAAGCACCTGACCTTGTACGCAGAGGGCGAAGCGGCGCTAGCGTTAGCCGAGCTAACTTGCCCGCTAAGTCGAGCGTTCTGGTCTTTTGACAACTTCTTCGTTTAGCAATGCCCATCAGTTGTCTGAAAACTCTAACGTTACATTGCATGTGTTTTATTGCAGAAACTGTGGAAACATATTAAGCACAACTATGAAAACAAAGAAGAATAATGGGACACTGGCTGGGGTTCTATAAGGCTCGATGGCATATGTTGTCACATTTCCATTATCCATTCTTCATGGACTCCACACCTGAATCAATTCAACATGGACAATGTGCTCAAAGTCATGCCCAGGCTATCGGCGGCTGCCAAGGGACCTACGAGAGCCGACAGACGGTCCAGACCCCGTGAAGATGGAGCAGTGGTTCCTGTCGCTTCGTCTCCTTCCTTGATGTTAATTGTAACGCCTTCGTTTTCCTCACTGATTGTAAATTGTTAAATTAAACATGTATTTGTCTAACATACTTAAGCGTCTTGGTTTATCACGTTGAATATCTTTAAAAAGTTTCTATGTCCTTTCACCATGTAGTTATTTCTAGTATCTAGGAGAGAACTCATGTCAACTGCATGTTTGCAAACTTTTATAGAGCAAGCGATTTCTACTTTTGTTGGCATCAGTTCTTGAAGAAAACATTTTTTTTCAACCTGTATTTAACCAGCAAAGTGTATTGTTGAGGCAGTCTCTCTTGTGTGGGGTTACAGAGGCAGCATTAATCTGACATTATTTGATGACAAGAAAAACTGAAGGTCTTGAAGAAAATCCACACAGAAGCACACACAAGGTGTCTGTTTAATAGGGGAAAAGACAGTTGTCTAGTATATATTTGCAGAAGGAGTTGCTGTGGGGTTTTCAGCTACGAGTTCTGAAGTCATTTGTCAATGCTTAACAATTTTGTAATATCCCCTCCAATGAATGTACAAGTCTTAATATCTTAATGGAGGGTGGCATAGATTTTATACTGGAAACCCTTCCTGTTCCAACCCTCCCACTGTTCCAGGATTAGGACCAGCACTAGGCCCCTCAAAAGGTCAATGTGTGTGTCTTCCTGGTCTTGGATCTTGTGCTTTTATGGGTGAATGTGAATGAACCCCTATTCATGCACTCTGTTAAACCTGCATTAAGACTGATCACCAAAAGAAAAACTATTAATTCCATAATTTTCTTGTGGAAGTTATACAAGAGCAGGATTCGGTCTTTCAGCAATTTGAAGCACTTCTACTTTATTATACTGTTAAGCAGGGAAGGGAATTGCAGAGGGAAACACATACACAAGCAGAAAAGGCACCCAGTTAAATGAGGCAAACTGCCACATAACCACAAAAATATTTGGACCAATTGACCACTATCGCCACACTCACTGCATTACAATAAAACTGGGTCAAGTTCATGTAACAAAAATAACATTCACATCACCAAAAGGTAAATGATTTTCAGGCTTATCAGTTACGTTCATTGGCTGATACACAGTAGATAGTGACTGATACTCAAACACACCTGTCACAAGCTTTCTGCTGTTGCTTTTTACAGTTTGCCTGACTACAAACTAAAAGCAGGTGTAAAAAATATTTTAGTTATGGAAAATTTATACACACACAAGATTTTGCGCTAACTAAATAACATAAACATGTATTTTTGTTTCAAACCTCGGCAGTTCAAACAACCTTGCCAAGTCAACAAGTGACAGTAAGTGATGGGATGTTAGTGTTATTTGTACTGTAAAACTTAAACTTATCAGTTGTAATAATTAGAAGTAACACTTAATCTTATCAAACTCAATAACTAAACAAGCACCCACTATCACAACAAATGGAAACTAAACTAAAACAAAATACAAAAACAGTTGCAAAAACACTGTCTTAGCTCTGCTGCAAGCACATGTATAAGAAATCATCCTTAAGCAAAAAAGCGATTCATATTTTCACAATGCGGGGGAGGTGCATCTAAGCTCCAGATTCTGACATCATGCTCTCCATATCACTATCATTCTCAGGGAGCCAAACCTGTGCAGAACTTCTCCATGGACACAAAAAGTGATTACGCTCTTAAATTTATCCAGTGCAAGGAGGTCCATGTATCACTGAAGTTTGTGTACTCTCCAAGTGTCAGTGCATCTGCCAGCAGCTACCAAGTGAAGAAATTAAAAGTCACTAACTAAAACCTTTTCAGTCTTGAAATGCCAAAGAGGCAAATTTTGGAAAAATACAACAGCTCTTTATTTAAACACATTAATCAGCTGAGTCACCAATGACTTCATCTGCCTGAACTGAAGATTAATAGATAGGTGCGCGTGTCCAACCATGTTATTGATGAAGACAACTGGTGTAAACTATTGAGAGGGTTGGAGAAAGGCCTCAGCCATTCAAATACATTCCACACAGCTGCATTTGAGTCCCAGACCAGTAGAGGGCACACTATCACTGCCTCATACTTCCACCTGCAAGAATCCAGGTATTGCTCATGACTCACTAATGGCTCGATTACCATGTGCTTAACAAAACACCAATACCAGGGTTAGGTGAGCTGTTACATAGCTTGAAACAAATGTATTAGAAAACAAACATATAAACACATTATAACAGGAATGCTGGTTTTGTAAGTAGCCAGCCTGTTTAAGCCTAAACCTAATGTTAAAAAGAAAACATAAACACATTGCCACTAACACACCAGCACAGTATTTGTTGAGTATTATTTGAGATACACATAACCAATGTTTTGGCCTTTCTCTGAATATATTCCATAACACGTGCACAAAATGTGACATTACTGTGTTTACAGTTCAAATAGGCATATTTTCACGTGACAATGAACTGCCAGTAAGAATTTATTATTAAAACCTGAAAATGTTTAAAAATAAATAAGATGAAAACATTTGTTAGGAGATGAGCATAACACACGAACATTCACTACATTAGTATTTTTACTCAATTCGCTTGTTAAAACCAGTAGGCTATTACTCAGCTGTCAGTAGATAGCATCTTTTAACCAACCCCACAGTCTTGTGAGCCACAGGTTTACACCCAGCTCGGATAAGTATTGTATTTCAGGTGTGAGCATTTTTTCACAGACTGTCCTGAATCTCGGATCAACATCTTTCTTAATGTTGTAACCCAGGATGGAACTCTCTCCAACCGGCTGCCAGGGCAGGAAACGCCTGTTCTGAATCTTCTGCGCTTCAACCGCACCTCCGCCTTCAATACAGATGTCCTTCATCTCAGCATTTCTTCGCCTCAGCTCCTCTACCTCCTGCTTCATTCTTTCTCTCCCATATGCCTCGACTCTGGCCCAGAAGGTACCATTAAAATACTGATAGAGTTTCCAGTCTGCCCCATTCCACTGTAGAGCTTTGGCTCTCATCTCAGCATCCAAATGAGACACGGATGAGCTCTTGCGAGCATTAAGCTTAAAGTACAGGATGTCCTCCATTGTCCAACAGAGCAAATCCTTCAGCAGAATAAGAGACTCCTCGAAATATTCTGCAATGAGGACCAGATGAAAACGTCTTGATAAGTTCTTAATTTCTGTCATGACGCGAGGATCATCAGCCTCGAGGTTGTTATCCAAACCAAAGTCAAAAAAGAGCAGATTTTTTAGATAGAATGAGTTGAAAGCCTCTGGACCGTAGAAGGCCCAAGGGTTGTTCAGAAACACTGCCAGCTTGTTTTCACCCCTGATCCTCCACGTAAGGGGAACTGCTTTGTGGTAGTAATGGAAGGAAGATTCAAAAAGATCCACCGGGTCACGCAAGATGGTGATGTACACGCTGTCTGGAGGCAGGAGCTTGGACACTTCTTGATGATCAAAGCGCATGTGGTTGCAAACGATGTTGAAACATTCTCCAGGTTTGTAGTCCTTCACCTGGGAGCACAGGAACGGCGATGGGTAGAAGAAGTCATTGCGCCCATCAGGAAATGCAAACCTGAGCTTGTGCTTTTCTCCAAACCTGAAGAGGATATTGAGGATGGTGCTGCTAGCTGTTTTATGCGTCTTCATAAACATGACATTCACTTTGGGTGAGCACTCTTCTGAGTGAGACTGCTTGTTCAAACTTTTGTTTTGTAATTTTGCCACACCGAGGGGACACGTGTCTTTTTGGGAGTCGCTGTAAATATATCCAATAAGTCAGTTTACCGAGTTTATCTTATCATATCTCTTATCTTTTGTGAACAAAATAATGATTTCTTTTGAAATATTTACCTGAGTTTCACTTGGTTTGGGTTTCTTAAGCAGTACAGCGCCACCATGACGTTGGTCAATAAAACCCATGGAATCAGAACTCGTAACAGAGCCTTGCATTTAGTTGCTTTGATGCCTGACATTATGTGAACCGAGAAGAAACCTGAAAATGAAATCAGAGGTTACACGAGTATAGAGGCGAGTATAGAGGCGAAAGGCAAACACGGCTCTGAATTTACATACTTCATTTGATTTTACTGTTTAACTGCTGCTCTCACAAGCGCCAGACAAATCAATGAACAGCCCAAGTATGCATTTGTGGCAGGAACATCTTGCACAAAACCCTACTAATTACCTCCATTTTCATTTTTTATGGCAACAGTAATGAATAACGACTTATAAACATACATGCAATTCCTATGTTTTAATCTGTCAAGGGGAAAAGGTTAAAACAATGTCCATATGATAAACAAGGAGGGAGGTACAGACTAAGCAGATAAGAGAGAAAATTGCTGCATCGTTCAAATAAAACACACAGCCCCTATGTTGACACTAAACACATGTTTATGGTTTTACAATTTTCTCTTCAACAAACAGCAGAGAAGAGAAACAGATCAGTCTTTTCTGTAACAGCATCGTGCTCAAAGAAAACATCTCATGTGAAGTGAAAAATGACTGGACATCACGTTTCTACTGCGCTTCTGTTATCGACACGGGAAAGATGCTCACCTCTGATTAGCCAGATAAGCATTCCAGATAAAGGGAGTCAAGTGGTGTCATGTGACTCTGGCTCTTTTGTACTGACTAAATATTGCTTGTGATAGCAACCCAGGTATGAGAGTATTTGCTGAGTGTGTGTCACCAAGTAGCGAATAAGTAAGTCGAGTCAAGACTTTCAGCCTGCGTGTAAATGGTGTTGGAGTTTTTCTAGCAAAACAGAGAGTGAGAGTCTGACTTACCTGAAGATGACAGCATTAGAGGTGTTAGGGTGAGGTTAGGCTCCCTTCTAGACCTTGAAATCGCATTTGTCCATCCTAGAAGTGGTATCTTACTGGCTGCTGGATAAAGAGGAAGAGGAATTCTCCTCCCACAGGGGCAGGTATGCAAAGTAGCCTGGACCTGAAGGACACACCTCTGTATAACTGTTGTCATAAATAACCTATCAAGCTAAAAAGACGTTGCTCTAAAATGTGTTCAATTCATGTGTATATGTACAAGTATATGTTATGGTAAATATGTTATGGCTTTGATGATAGTGCATTGATGAAACTTCCAAATATAAGAGGAGGTGCATAACTATAACTGTATTATAGAAGTGTACTAAACTCTGTGCTAGCTCCAGTCACATTATTACCTCTTTGCCAGATTTTCTCAAATTATTTTTTAAAGTCTGAAACAGACTGTATTAGCCAAATATTATTTAGCAGTTTATAATAAGTAAATGCAGTAATTAGTACTAACCAGTTTAAGTAAATTTCCTGCATTTAACCATCGTATCCAACCAAAGGGAGTAGCTGGTAAAGTAAAAAGTAAACACCTTAATGCTGTTTAAGAGAACTTGTTGGTCCAGTCACACGAGCACTGGTTAAGTCACAAAGCATTTTCTTTTTATACTAAGCTATATATTAAGATTTTTATGTCAAGTCAGTTCTCTGTGACCACATACACATTTTATTAGTACACATGTTATTTACTATCCACAGTTTAGAATATATGTAGCTAGGATATACTGTTTCAAAGCTTGCACAAATGTTCATGGATGCAGTTTGGACTCCTGAGAACACAAATCTTACTATCATTCATTATCTTTACAGTTACAACATAGAATGTTGGTGCTCAGGTTAGACATGGTACAGTTTGGATATAGCCGTGTGTGCTGTGCTTACTGAATGTTTTTCTTCTGTCCCTAGATACTTGGGCGCAGGTGTTGGCTCAGCTGCTGTTGCAGTTTACTGAATTATCTGTTCCAGTAGGTCACATCAACTTAGCAGAGGGAGCCCACTCCTATGTGGCAACAGCTACGGCTGATGTCACTGACATCAGAATACGTCAGAGGGTGATCCAGAGTATTTCACTAAAAAATAAGAGCAGGGTTGAACCTATACCAGCTTAGACTGGATAAACGTAGGAATGCCTGAGGCAGGAGCTTAAAATAGTCATTCTTCTTTTATTTCCATAAGTTTTTAAGGTGACAGATTTTAAAACATTACTTAGTAAAAAGCTGTTATTTGATCCAGCTGTCTTAGTTAATTATAGACTGATTTCTAAGAGTAATTATCAAATAGTTAACTGATCATTTGCATAGCAGCGGTTTATTTGAACAGTTTCAGTCAGGATTTAGACTACATCGCAGTGCAGAAGGTGCGAACGTTACAAATAGTTTTCTTATAGTCTCTGGCTGTAGACTCATCACTGTTTGTCCTGTTAGACCTTAGTGCAGTTACTGTTGTCCACGGTATTTAACTACAGAGATTAGAAGTACCATGCAGTGATTTGAATCACATGTCTGATAGATTCAAATTTGTTCATGTAAATGGAGAATCTTCCTCCCACACAAAATTTAGCTCCGAGTTCTGTGCTGGGACCAGTACTTTTTTTGGTCTTCACTTTATACATGCTTCCCTTAGGAAGTATTTTTAGAAGACATTTCATTGCTATGCAGATGACACACAGCTTTATCTGCCCACGAACCCAGATGAACACAGGTATATCTTTAAGACATAAAGGCCGGGATGACCTGAGGTTATTGCTCATGGTTCTAAAAAAAGATCTTTATGTAAAATCTGAAATATCTAATAAATATGTCGTGTAACCCACTTTAAAATTAGGCATTAAGCTTTCCTTTTTGATAAAGGTTATAGTTAGGACTGGATCAGGTGACCATAAACCCTTCCTTAATTACACTGCAATAGGCCTAGGCTGCTGAGGAGCTTACCGTGATGCACCAAGCATTTTCTTTACCCATCTCTTTCCACTCTCCGTTTACACACCGCTATTGTATTTAATCAGCAGTATTTATTAAAAGCTCTGTCTCCCATTGTCTTTTGTCCTGTCTCTCTCTCTGCTCTCTTTCCTTTCTCCTCAATCCCAACGATCATGGCACATGGCTGCCCCTCCTTAAGCATGGTTCTCCCAGAGGTTTGTTCCTGCAAAAAATGAGGTTTTCCCTCCCAGTGTCACAAAGTGCTTGTTCGTAGGGGGTTATCTGAATGTTGGAGTTTCTTTCTAAATTTGTAGGGTCTTTACCTTATAGTATAAAGCACCTTAAGCAAACTGCTGTGAATTGGTGTTATAGAAAAAAAGTGATTTGAGAATTGAACTGAATTATGTCAGTCTTTGGGACCACCATAAACATTTGCAGTCTGAATAAGAAAAAACAAACAAACATTTCTTGTTCTTTTTCTTTAAAATTAACTATTTTATTTATTTACATATATTTACACAAGTACATAATATCTTGATACAGCAGTGATGACGAAATAAAACAAGAAAATAAAAGAGAAGACACAAGTCAACATCTCTCATCAGAAATTGACATCTACATATACAATAAACTGTATGGGTGACAAATTAAAGGTAACACAAATCATTCAAAGATGCTCACAACAACACCTCTTTGTAAAATTCTTCTCCATGATCACAAAAGCCACATGCCATTTCACCTCGCCCACAGCTTATATTATATAATAGTGCAATTGTTCTTGTAGTACTTGAATGAAAGCTACCTAAAAACTGCTAAATTATCTACGGCATGATTTTTTTAAACATTTTGAAACATAGGTCACAACAGTCCCCGTGTTTCTGCTTTGAACATCTGTCACCGTTCATGGATCAGAGCATGCCGTCGATTTCACCGATTGTGAAATTTAGGCCATCTGGCAGATGTCAACAACTGAAGCATCAAAACATTAATAACTCCTCAAATGGATCACACCGAGTCTCTCTGTTTGCTGTTTGTTTTATCAGAGGCGAAATGAAGGTTTGCTCCTGCAAACATGTGCTTCAAAAGACTAGGTAGTTATCTCGCCTGCAGGCATCTGCAGCAATAATTCCATTTGATCTGCCGTTCCTCTTTTGTGGAGTGGACATGAGAGACTGAAACAGGGATCATCTTTCCCGGGATGCAAAATCTATTGTTTACAATTTTATAGAACTGATTATGATTAAAAACCACAAACATGACTACAGATGTATGCAGTTTTAATACAATTAAAGTTGCTATAATGCAAAGTAATTATGTTTTCACACATAATCCCTAATTAAAAAGGTTTACCCTTTGGAGTGGTGTACAGTAAGAAAAAAATAACCATAAGGCACTTGTATCTTTTAACTCAACACAATACTTACCACAACATGCAAAGAGTACAATTTTTAAAAGCACAGGATGGCTTTTATGCACACAAGTAGGCCAACTTTGGCATTCAAACCTAATTTCTTATCTTCCACTGAATAATTCAATGTAGTCTATCAGGGAAGACCACCATTTAGAAATACACACACATTAAGTTATTTTTAAAAAGTTTTTAGATGTATGCTGATTTTAAGAATTATCAAGGCCAGTTTAAAAGTTAAACAAATACTAAAATCACATTTTAATGTGACCTAACATCTTCTGCTGCAATATTTCAGCACTACTGTATTGCATGAATACTTAAATATTTAAAATATTTGTCAGTAAAGCTGAAAAACAGTCTTTGCTCTGTCCTCTAGTGAACCAGGAAAGACAAGTCCCAGCTACAAAGAGCAGCTAACACAGAGGTACACCAAGAAGGGTGGAATGCCCAGAAATATTTTGCATATTGTCTGCAAATGTGATTTAGTAAACAGGCTTGTAGATAATCTGACCAGCCAGCAGTCTGCGCCTCAGCTCCTTCCACAGCAGGCTCCTCTCTCTCTGGGATCCCTTCATGATCCCGCGGTTCTCTTGAGCACGGCGGGACAGGTAGGGGATTACTTCATTGACAGGGCCGTATGGAACGTATTTGTAGACTGGAAAACCTGCTTGGCCTGTTTTCAGATAAGAGAAGGAGATTCAGTGTTCACAGTCACCACCATGTGTGAATATGGTGTATAACAGCATGCAGTCGATACATTCTGCTTATAATACAAGAATACATTAAGTTAACAATCGCGAATGAAGTGAACAAACAGAGGGTACCAAGTTGTATTCACACATGCACTGAAGTCCTGAGCTTTCCAGACAACACCTGACAGAGGTGCATGTGGGAACACAAATGACTCGTGTAGTCAGACTGGACATTAAACGGTCTTTAAGTTCACAATCTACGTGATGTCCAACTGTGCCTGTTTCACAATAGTTGAAGTAAGAGTCCTGTGAAATCATGCAAGACCCCAGTTTAAACCAGAATATTTCAAGTTGTGAGCACACAGATGAGCCAAAGTCCTGTTGTGTGCTCGACTGTTCCGCTAACCAACGTAGGGGGAGGGATGGGGAGTGTTAATGTTCAGTGAAAAAGGGTGAAGTAACGAATGGTGCGGAAGAAACTACAAATCAAATTCCTAATAAATCACTTTTAAATTGCAATAAAACTAATAAATTGAGGTTCTGCAGACACTTGACCACTAACAATCATGGGACAATGTAGGATCGAGTGAATAAGGCCCTAGTCACACTGGCTTAGAGACCATCCCCCCGACTGATTGTGAGTGAAAGCTGGAGGCTGGAGGAAAATAATTGCTACAAGCCGAGCCACACAGGTCTAGAGTGCAGTCAGTGACATTCGTTATTTGCCTGAAAGTGAAGGACTTGTCTAAAAATACTGGCCAGCTGTTTTCCGAGCTGAAGTGAAACCATCGTAAAGTAAAATAAAAGCTTTACCTTTTGAAAACTTACTTTGAAGGCGAACCTTTTACATTTTTGCTAGGCTTTTAACTACCACTCGGCTACTAGTTGGAGAGTTTTAGTAGACATAAATAAAAACCACAGGCAATCCAAGCAATTAGTGGAAGCTTTTTAGTGCAGCACCTTTTTTTTGCAACCAGTTTTACCCAGTGCATTAGCAACAAAAAGTTTAATTTGAGCCTGAGAGTGTTAAGTGACACCGAGGTCTGACTCCTCTTTTAGTGAGTTTCTCAGATATAGATATCTCCTTTGTATTGAGGGATTAATCATCTGCAAAATCAAACAAATGACTTAAACAGCAACAGTCTAAAAATATAAAGTTGAAGCAGCTGTTAAAGAAACTGGATGATAAATGTTATGTTGTGTTTGTACAATGATTAATATCATTCACAGGAATAAGAGTAGCATTAAACTTCTCCTCAGACTACTATGACAGGACAAGCGTGACATTTTCTAACACTAAGTGAAGGGCACTGGCAACACAAAGTGTTTGCTGTCAACATGACCTCAGACAAGGTCAGTGACTGCCTGGATATCGTAGCATTGACATCACTGGGAACAACACTTCAGTGGTACGTCTTTGACCACATGACCACACGCCTACATGACATGTGCCTCGGTGATTTCGCAGCATGCAGTTTACTTTAGTGCTGAGTGTAACATACCTAGTGGGAAGCTGATCTGGTCACACATCCCCAGCAGCTGTCCAAAGTAAACTTTATTCTCAGTGGGTGACAGGCCCATTTCATTCATCCTGGAAAAACAAAAAAAGAAAAAACAGAGAAACACATTTTAAAGGACTGTTACATAACCAGAGGTGGAACATAGTATCCCACCACTCTCTGTTAACCCTACAGCTGCTTTGGAAGCTTTACAAGGAATATTTCACTTTGAGCAGTTATACAAGTATGAGTTCAGACTGTTAGGGTTAATCCTTCAGAAATGAAAGCTTTAGGGTATTTGTACATGCTCAAACTAAATCTGAGTTTTGTCTCTGCACATGTAAAGTGCTCAAGGACAAAACGTACTTATCGAGGGTGAACTTCACTGTGTCCTCATTGTGAGTTGCAACCATGACATTTGCTTTCCTGCTGTGTTCAATCTCCTCCAGCACATACTCCAAACACCTAAACAAACAGCGGAGCAGATGGTTAGGATTTATGCAATTTCTAGCAGAATCACCAAGCGGCTTGATAAAAATTCAAGACTTACTTATGATACATCCTGTTAGTGGCCTCATAGTCTGGGTTTATTGGATCCTCATATCCAATTTCCTTCGCCCTGGCTCTCTCTTGGTACATGTAGGCTCCGCGAACGAGTTTGGCACCAAAGTACCAACCCTCCCGCCGAGACAGCTCAACATCCAAGGTCACGTTGTCGTAGGCTTCCTAAATGCCGTTAACAACACAAACTTAAAAGGGCATCCAAACCTAGCATAAAATAACCACAATTATGCTAATTGTAACATCCGTAGATGCAAAATTGCATGATTAATGTGCACAAAATATCTTCTGTTTTTTTAATATGTATAAAAAGCCATATCATTTAAGGAAAAAATGTGGAGAGCTCTTAACTTGTAGTTATATCTTCCTCATCACTACAATCACAAGAAAAGTGTCATAATTATCAGATCCTGTTTGTTGTCTTTACACTGCACATAAAGTTTAGAGTTCAGATGAAGATTGTGGTGATCACTTTCAGCACTCTCTGTGGTCAGGTGCCACCATCTGTGTAGGTTCTCAGTCATCCAGGTCACGGTAGTGCAATAAGCTTGGAAAGAAAGGTATTTCTCAGACCTTGTTGCATGTGATGAGGCACATGATTAATAATCTTAAACGACAACCCACACTAGGGATTATACAACTGGCATTCTCCACCATTTGGTTTTAGGAATGAAGAAGCCGCTTGGATGAGAGATAAAACATTTTCATGAAGTACAAACATTTTTCTGGTGGTACCTCGGTCCAGGCTAAGGACTCAAGGAGATTACGTATTTCTGAGGTTGTGGAGCTGTTGAAGTTGTTCCCACTGGACTTAAGATCTGTGGACACTGATTAAGACCCAGTTTACAGATTTTGATCTTGGATGCTGAGATATAAATACATTTTACCTCCTTACTTATGGACAGATTATTGAGGGAGAAACTGGCAGTAGTATTGGCAGATTTGGGACTAATTTTTGTGTGATAAACAAACTGATGTGCCACAGTTTGGAAAGCACTCTGGCAAAGAAACTTCCTGTTTCTTATAAAACATTGCTTTAACTAATAAAACATTTAAAGAAATACTGCAAAATAAAAACACTATCGGTATACTCTGTGTGCTTCGATAGGTTAGTAAGTAGCAACAATCATCACGTCACACACTAGTTTATCAGTCGAGTTCAGCTTCATTGAGAAAACTGCAGTTTCACCTTGAGGTAACACTGGTAGGTGTTGAAAATGACTGGCTTTTCTCTGTTGAATTTCCTCTGCATTTCCAGGGTCAGGCGACTGATAGCTGGTTGGAAGTACGTCTGCTCGGCATCCACCATTAGCCTAACCCCGTTCTCTACAGCATGCTGGAGTGCACAAAAACAATTAGAGAGTAAAATATGAAGCACCATATAAAACCGTGTCCTATCCCTATATTGTTGCCCACACTATTTGCAGGTACAGGTTGCTTAGTGTCCTCACCTTGGCCAGAATATCCACTCTCTGCAGCATTCTCTTCATCTGCCTCTCTTCTTCTTCGGTAAATATATTCAGCAAAGGCTCCAGATGGCCGGTCTATGCAACCAAAACAAAAAGATATTGATCGACTTTATGATTAATATAAAGCCATAAATTTTATCTCCATGTGACTGGCAGGAAAGAGTTCAACATCGGCGCCAGAAACGTTTCCTATATTTGTCAGCTGCCCTCAATTATACTGGCCACATGGCCAATGCGAAATGAGCACTTTCCAAAACAAGTCCCAAAACATGCTGTTCTAATGCATTAAAATGATTTTCTTTAGTGGTGAGAAGGCATAATGTTCCCCCAGGTAGGTAATTTAACTTGTTGCCACAAAGCAATGAAGACTTTATGACAAGGTGAGAAACACAGCCGTTGCTGTTGTTGGCACTTCATTTTTCCAGTTTTATTCCTCATAGCTGCTGTTTTTAAATAGTTTATTACACCATAAATTTAATAACATAGCTATAGATAAATCATAAATTAGAAAAGCCATGTACAAGAAGCATTTTATCTACTTTAAAAGTTCATAATAATTAACAGAAAAAGGTAGTCATCTTTTTCATTGGCCTTTAAAAGCCTCCAAAGTTTGGATTTGTTGGCTTTATGAGCTTCTAAAATGTGGAAGGTAATGCTGTGACACAGTGAAAATGGAGAGATAAGACAACAAGTGACCAAAGGAGGCCACAAATGAGAAGAAATAACAAGATTAATAGCAGAACAAGTACAAAAAAGTGAGAGACATTTGATTGTCGAACACAGTTGTATTTCTGTTATCAACAGTAGACATAAAATAGCATAGATTACCTTTACTAAGTTCATATTATCTTAACTGTAACTAACTTGATGCTCTCCTAAAATCCCACCGCAGATTCTTTGCAGTTGGCCTGAATTGAACAGCCGATTCTCTTTTTAGTAAGGCCAGTAAAGGTTTTGAACAAAAGGTAGTAGGGAAGGCATTAAGGCAAAGGGTGCTTTATGTTTGCGTTCAGTCAAGCATGATAATCTTTTCCACTTCAGTGGAAATGGCTGAACAAACATGGAGTGCCTGGTAACAGCTTCTCTGTGTATTGCACAGGGAATAAGAAACAGCGAAGAGATGAAGCGATACCTGTGATCATTCAAACCAAACAGCTGAAATCCAGTCGTTTTTTCCTCCCACCTCCAAACCACTAAAACGTCATGTGATGATGACTCACCTGAAGGTTTGGCACCATAAGCAGATTTGAAATCTTTGTTGTGTCGTTTATTAAACTGTTCCAGTCCAACAGATCAATTGTTCTAGAAGTAAGACATGGGAATATAAAGCCAAAAAAGAAAAAGCTGAATAAAGGTAAAACTAGAAATAACTTGGATGAAGAATTATTAAGGTGCAGTTAAAAGAGATTAATTGTAAACAAATGAGTGACTGTCCTACCCAGACAGGCCCAGCTTCTCTCCAGTAAACCAATTCTCTATGTCATCTTTGGCTCCAACACCCAGCTCAGTCAAACTATCCTACAATGAGAGTACACCTCAGTTCATTATTGATAACCATAAAGGTTGGAACACCTTAAAAATAACTAAAAAAAAATGACATGAAGACATCATTTGAGCATAAACTTGCATATCACCTTGAGCTGCTCCAGCTCCAGTTTCTGTTCTAAAACAGTCATTTGAGATTTTCCCTGTTGCGCTGAGAGGAAGTTAAAAAACCGTCTCCATTTAACCAGGACTTCGGAAAACTGGAGCTGTTTGAACAGAGGGCAACATATTAATTATCAAGTAACAGCAGTAGTTTTATCCGAGGGTTTGTAATGGGGTTAACTGACCACAAGAGTAGTTTGTTTACAGAAAAAAAATCAAACAGTTTAACTATCTTTTAATCTTTGACACTGAGATGTAAAAACTACTTTTTTTATTGAGCAAAACTTTGACGTGATCAAGTAAAAAAAAAAAAAAACGATTTCCTCCTGTAGTCAGACTAGTTCTTCTGCTACATTTCTTTGCTAAATTAAGGTAATTTAAGACTTAAGTCTAAACCCTGCGACACTACGTTTCAGTTAACAATGAATGAATGAAAAACGTTAATCTTACAAGGAACTGTGGACGACCCAGTGCAGTCATTTTGATAGCAGAAAATCCATCATTAGAAGCTCCACCTGAGAGGAAACAACAAACCTCATGTCACTTGTTTTTATTAGATTTTTTTCTTTAAATAAATAATCTACTTTGTTAAATTACTTTTTAAGTATTTATGTTTTACACTATTAAAATGAACCCAAACTGTGCTTGACCAGCAGTTGTACTACTTACCAGAAGCTTTAATGCAGTTTATGAATGTCTCCATTTGCATATCACATTTGGCCTCATCTGCATAGAAGTAAGTTCGTGCACTGATAACTCCCCCGCGCCTGTCTCCAAACTGACGATGGGCCTTGTACTTCTTCTCACGATGATCCGCACCTGAAGTGAGACGCAACTTTAGTGGCTTGTTGCATGAAAAAAAAAACCTCAAGTTCACCAAGATTTTGATATCCCGACGATTAATAATCAATTCACATACAAAGGAGATTTAGAGCCTAAACAACACATCTTTACTATGTAACTATAATGGTCTATCAAAGGTATCCAGTGCATATTTTGTCCTATATGTGCAAATAAGAACAAGATTTTTGAGGGAATTTAGGATTGTTGTTATTATTATAAAGCTCATGTGTGGAGCACATGTAGCAGTGGAGCATCACAGATATAGAGAATCCAGTGCAGAGAAAAGTGGTGTCTTCTTGATAACTTGCTAAAAAATTTGTGAAATAGATTCTGAAAACATGGCTGACCAATAACCAATAACCATTTTCCCTTGCTCATAATGCCTGTATGTACCCAAGCTCTTCCTTAACAGGTGGCCCAATCTGAACGAAAGTTTGCATGAACATTGTCACACATGCAACAATTAATAACAACTATATGTATTTTAAAAAAATGCCTTAATAAAATGATAAATTTGTTCAAGTTACCAATAAATATTTAATTAGGAACTTGAACTACCCATAGGGCTAGACAATGTAATTCTAACACACACACATACTTACATATAAAAATAATATTGACCAGAAGATTAGAAATTAGAAATCATGATTTCTTTACTCTTGCATCAGTGACTGCCCCCAAAGAAGTCAGCTTTATTCGGGACCTAGATAGCATGCAAGATACCTCTTGCATAAAATCCGGGAGGTGCATGTGTTTTATTTTTAAGCTTTGCATATGATGTAACTGTAATAGAGACAAATGTGTTCGTGAAAACCGAGGGAGGAAAAGGAGGCAGTGGAAAATCAGGGATGGTCATTGGAGAGCTCCGACGAATCCGAGAGCCCTGAAGTAACACGATGGCTATAATGCTGCCTTAACTGATTGCATTTGATTTAAGAGGAGCAGTTTTACTGCTATCATTTATCCTACAACGTGAATGGATTTTCATCAGAAGGAATTCCATCCTAAACGGGGGCATTTTTTTAGTTTGTAACAATTACTGAGAACACAATAGATATCAAAAACAAGCTTTACTTTATTCATTTAAAACTAGCCACTCTGGTTGCAAATCAATGTGCATGTAACACATTAGCACTTTTAATTCAGCTCCCACAAAGACTGATTTGAAGTAAGTATAAAATAAGTTTGTCTCAGAGTGATCGCCAACAGGTAAATGATACACAAACACATTAAATATCAACCCCTTAAACACTACCCAGCTTCGCCCCGCAGTGTCTGTTGAACTTGACATTTCAGCCACCACAAGATCCAGTTATAACCAGTAACATCCTGACTAGACTACGTGGATGCATAACTATGCATACTAAACCACCGAACAGCTGAAGCAGCTGACTAGTCAGCAGCTCAGCCTTGTCAGCTTAGACGTATGCAAAATAAAATAAAAAATAAAATAAAGTTTGTTAGTTTTGTTTTTTTACTGACACACATACCTGGACTTTCTTTCTCTGCCTCAGAAACACATGAACTGTAAAAAAAAAAAAGAGAGAGAAAGAAAGAATTGCCATTAGAACAGTAAAAAATAAGGCAACAGCAAATTTGTCTCATCTTTGTTTCTTTCAGTCAGATCAATAGCAACTTTTATAACACAGCATACTAACAGTAATAAGACAGTATACAATGAATAGTGGAAAGTCTGAAAAGTTTCAAAAAGACAGATGACATGATGATAAAAGGCACCGTTTCATTCTTTTAACAGTCACAATGAAATCTTATGCAACCGTGACGATGACCTGCTTTTCAAGTTATGTTGTGACGTGAGAGACGCATTGGGGAACGAAGGCAAATAGCCAAGGTGAACTAAAACTAAACTAAAAACTAAAACTTGATTTGAAAGAACATTTTAGTTAACCAAAATAATAATCAAACACAAGATTTTTGATTGTTTTTTTAAATTAACTAACAGATTATTTTTTTTAGAACTTGTAAAAAAAAAAAAAAAAAAAAAAAAAATACAGAGGAAATATCCTTAGTGTTAGAATCTGTTAGTTAGCATGATGAGGCATCATTGGTCTTTATCAGAAAAAGCAGTTTAGTTCCTCCTGTGTCTGTTTGTGTGTCAAATCAAATCAAATCAAATCACTTTTATTGTCAACATCCACCTGTGCAGGAACATCTTGAACAGCACAGTGCGTTAAATTTCTGTGTGCGAGCTTCACAAGCAACAGAGTTGTGCAAAATACACAACTGTGTTGGGATAGTCCTAAGTAGAGCACTGTGGGTATTTTAAATCACAGAATATTGTGTAACACTTGCTAGTGTGCCTCAATGTGCCTCCTGAAAGCAACTCTCATGGCAACCTATGAGGCCTTTCAATGATGCCCATCCCATCTCTGAAAAACTGGCTCAACCAATCAGAGCAGGGAGGCCTGTCTTAGCGAGCCAATAGAGGACAAGCACTGTTGAACTGCCTGAGAATAACACCAACAAATTAGGTTTTGATTATAAAGCATTACATGTTATGACTGGCACTGCTTTGATAAAAAGCCTAACAGAAGCCGTCTGTGAGGTGATAAGATAAGAGGACACTGATATCAAAGTGCAGCCCAGAGGAATAGTTTTGACACTCAAGTAGGACACATAACTTGAACTTAAGTGATAATTTCCAGAGGGACAACTTAGTACAGAGACACAGGCAATGGTTAACCAAGAGCATTTCAAATATCACAACTACGTTTTTTTCATATGTGCATATGGTTAGTTAATGTGCCGAAGAGAAGAGGCAAAATGAGAGGAGAGGCTCTAAAACATGAGCTATATGCATGGAGACATAGACCTAAATACTTCTGTGGAAACTAACAGTCAAATTACTCATTTAATTCACTATTAAAGATATCAATACAAATCAGGTAATACACGTACTACAGTTTCTCAGTCTTTTAATGAACTTGTTGTACTAACACTGCTAAAATATCCATTACTGTGATTTTTTTCAGTCCTGGAGCTGCTCTTCTAGTGTGCGGCTCCTATTACAGCCACACATGGAGACAAGTAATGGAGAGGATCTCTCTTCCACAGTTTTCTGATTTCTCTGGGGTTTTATGATGTGGTGCAGTTACACACTTGTGATGACACCATGTGATGTTGTGCCATACAAAATAAACTTGACTCAGCTGGCTTTTATGGATTTAGTGAGCTGAACAACCCTGGGTATGCAGCTCACTAAATCTCATCTGACACACACATATATCTTATTTCTTATCTTATATGGCATTTGCAAAGTTATGCGCACCACAGTCCTTAAGGAGAAACCAGCCTACGTGTGTATTTGCTACTCACTCCATCTCCTTCTTCTCTGCTTCCTCTTGTGTCAGGTCTTCTTCCACGCTGTAGTCCAAAACTGCCCCCACACCAAAGGCCTCATTTTTCCGAATTAACGGTTTGATGGAGTTGTGGTCTTCCCCTGCCACAAACTGCCCATAGAAGGTCATCTTCATCAGCTTCTCAAACATCCACTGTCCAAGCAGCTTCCTGCTCAGATCCATCAGCTGAAAACATGACAGGGACAAGAAAAACAACAGGTTACTCTGTCTGAGTGGTTTACAGCCCCTTTTTCATTTTCACCTCGACGAGTCAAAAGCAGAAACACATTCATAGCGCGCCAACGCGGAGAGTTCATTGAGCTTTGGTAAAGCGGTGCACCGGTTTGGTTCTGATCTGAACGCACGTGTGTGTAGGGTTAACAGAGGATGCGTTATCGGGCCGATCAGTCCCGTCAACTCACCTCTTTGTTCTTGTCAACCAGGATGTCAAACGTACACAGCTTGAAGACCAACAGACTCCGGAGCAGCTCAATATTACCTTTGCTCTTATAGGCTTCCTGTGTGTTTTCGAAGTCGATATGGGTTTTACTCAGCGGAGCTTTGGTAGCTTTTCTAGACTGGCTGATGAGTTCAACCGGCGCAGCCTCTACCACGGTGCAGCCATTCGTCTGCTGCTGCTGCTGCTCCTTCTCTTCTCGAGTTTTGGTGGATGCGACTGTTGAGCGGCATCTCGCAGGAGAAATCCGCAATTTTCGGATGCTGCCGGAGTTTGCCCTGACCAAGGGTGCTACAAACTTAGTGTACGACATGCCTTCTTCGCCTTTCTGAGCGGCAGCTGCACGCAGACTGAGACCGGCAGACTTCTTTGCCGATTGGATATTTGGAGTGTTGCGTAATGAGCGCGCTCTGGTATGTCAGAATCGGGAGGTGGCGCCCTGCCTCACTTGTTACATCATGTCCCCGATAGGCATCACGCAAGAACCACGGGCCTCATTCCAGTGAAAAACCTGAAAAACTCCCCCGCCGTGCAGTAGGAGAAGCAGATGGTTTAAGAGAAGCAGGAGGCCTTATACTGAGGGTAATAGTTATTTGATCCAGTTTGTGAACAGTCCCTCATTATTTGGCCATTTGATTTTAATGCAGGGAGACAGAATATAAAGCAAAAATCCAGAAAAAAAAGACATTACATAAAAGTTTATTTGCATGTCATTCAGTGAAGAAGTATTTGATCGCCTACAACCCAGTCAGGATTTTGGTTCCCACAGATTGTTTGTGTGTCCAATGGGGCCGAGATTACAGTCAGTCAATCAATTGTAGCTACTCAATTCAATTTATTTTATTCATTTATTTACTTACTATTTATTTACTACTGGAGAACCTGTAATGTGCATAAACCTGTAATGTGCATAAAGCCAAAAAACTCTGTTTCTCCCATTACAACCTCTCAACGATCAGCTGTCAGAGCTGACATCTGTTGGTGCAATTATTTGGAAATGGCAATGATATGAAATGGTCACCAGTCACCCTCATTCTGGAGCTCGATGCAAGATCTTGCTTCACTGGGTGAGTATGATTATGATGGTGGATCAGACCAAAACTACATGGGGGTGGCTGTAGCTCAGGTGGCAGAGCAGGTCAGCCATTAATCAGAAGGTCGGTGGTTCGATCCCAGGCTGCCTCCTGGCTCTCCTTGGTCAAGATACTAACCCCATGTTTGCCTACTGGTGGTGGTCAGAGGGCCCGGTGGCGCCAGTGTCCGGCAGTCTCGCCTCTGTCAGTGCGCCCCAGGGCAGCTGTGTGACTACAATGTAGCTTGCCATTGCCAGTGTGTGAATGGGTGGATGACTGAATGTAGTGTAAAGCGCTATACAAATGCAGGCCATTTACATGGGAGGAGCTTGTTAATCATCTGAAGGCAGCTGTGACCACGGTAATACTGATAACGCTGTATGGTACCAGCAAGGTCCCCCTGCAGAACAAGGCACATGTGCAGGCTAGTGAACATCTTAAGGAGTCAGAGAAGGCTTGGGAGAAAGTGCTGCGGTCAGATGAAACCAAACTTAACTCAGCCCACTGTGTGTGGAGGAAGAGAAAGTATGACCCACAATCAAGGATCGAGGTGGAAACATACTGTTTTTCTGCTAAGGATTACAGGATGACTTTGCTGCATGGAGGGGGCCACTGGAGGGGCGGGCATGTACCATAAAATCTTACATGAAAAGAAAGGTGGTGGTGGGGGGGGTAGCCAGCCTAAATCCTGTAGAAAATCTGTGACGCTGAAGCTTCAAGTTGCAAACACCTGCCAAGAAACCTAAATGTTTCTGTAAAGAGAAGTCAACCAAAATCCCTCCTGAGATGTGTGCAGATGTGGTGACCAGCTATAAGAAACGCTTTATCTCCTTGCTTAGCAACACCACCAGGTACTTGTGTTTTCTTGAAGATCAAATACTTATTTCACTCTATGATGTGCAAATCAGTTTATAGCTTTTATGTAATGTGAAAAATTTTTCTAGATTTTAAGTTGATATTCTCTCTCTCTATTAAAATTAAATTAATAATGAACTTTTAATTCAGAGGATAGAAATGAGAACTAGTTTGTGTTACAAAATAAAGCAGTCAGTGTTCTCAATTTTAGTCCCTCTCAGTTTCGTATAAAAGCTTATTTGTTTTTTGTTTTTTTTGGTCATCTCAAAACTTGACTTTATAACTCAAAATTAAGGTTAGGGGAAAAATTGTTTATTTTATTTTCCTTTTCTTGTTTGTTTGTTTGTTTGTTTTAGTAAGTCTCAGACCAACTATAAAGTCAAGTGCATATTCACATATATATATTTTTTCTGCCACTCTTGACTTCCTGTGTACTACCACAACTCCTGTCTTGGCACTCTATCATATATTTCCTCTAGGTCCACAAAGACACCGCGCACGTGTTCTTCTAATCTTCTCTCTACTGCTCCAACAACCCTCTCAAAGCAAACATCATTGTAACGCTCGGCTGCTGCTCACTGATCGTCACCACAACTTCTCCCAGCAGCAGGGGGCAGCAATGATGTAACAGTGGCTACTGTCTGCCGGAAATGAAAAGCTGTCGAAGAAGAACGCAGCCATCTCCCGTAAATGTGCTAACTTACACGGAAGCAGCAGAGTGTGCTAACTGGTTGCATTAATTCTACAAACAGGCACATTTACCTGCTCTAAAAGGTAATCAGAGACATTTATTAATTTAAGTATTTTTTTTTTTACCATATGCATTTATTATGCGCTCTCTGAAAGCGATAAATATTAGCAAATTGTAGCCGACCCAGAGTCTTTTTAGCCTGACTCGCTGATCGACCTTACGTTACCAACAAAGGGACTGCGCTGGTTTCGCAATTGCTGGTGTGCAAATTACAAGCTAGGGGTTAGTTTCTAAATATAAAGGTCAAGTTGAATGGGTCGACTGAAGAGGCCGTGTTACAAGACTTAAAAAAACAAACAAAAGAAAGAAAGGAAAATACCTGAACTGCTTTTAATGTAAGCAACCCCTCGTTTACAGCCGCCTGTTGCTAACAATAGCTATGACTACTTTAGCAGTAGCCACTGTGATATTTTAGGGCAAAGCCAAATTTGAATGGCTGGAACGAATCTGGACTGTAGTGTCTAAGCGGTAATGCTAACCAGGAGCTCTCGAATTTTAGATTAAATTGAGGTCAGATCGCAGTTGTTCAGCTATGGGACGGTAAACAGGTTTGGTAGGTTCAGCAACTGCTCGATTAAACGGGGTTTTCAAGGCCCCGGAAACGCCTTCAAGTCCAGGTAAACGTATAGGGTACGGAAAACACCTGTTAGCAGCTGTATGACAGCCACCAAAACACCGTTTTTATGAATATTACATTTTGTTTCAATATGCTGGGTTTGTATATACATTTTATGCGGCAGCTTTTAAAATCACCAGCCTAAATGTCTTTGAGTTTACAGAAAAATGTAATAGTAGTGTCAGTCTGGAATAATGCACATTGGACGGCGACAGTCTCATGATAATATTGCGATTTTTCAAAGTAATTTTGTAATAATTATGTTTGTGATAGTATGGGCAAAAATACAGCACTTATTGGTGTAAAAGCAACAATCTGAATTTTTAGCCTTTTTCCAGTGAGCTGCCGTCATAGATCGCGGACTACATGATTCAAACTGTGTGTCTATTGCCACAAGGTGCCAGCAGCAGCACTGCAATAGACTAGTTGTTACACAGTATATGTCAAATGTAAGACCAAAAGCCGGTGGAGTGGTGCTTTCCTGAGAAAGTTGAAGTGAAAAGATAACATAACTGCTCATCAGGACCCTTTGGAGTGTTGTAACCTAATAAAATAGAAACGGAGCTTTTTAACTAGTTTCATCCACCATTTATTTTGCATGTCATATGGAGTGCAACTAGTGTGTGCTCTATATGTGTCTTTATCACGTACCTTCATAGCATGGTTGTAGTCGCTGAGCTGCATTTAGCTGGAACAGTTTTCTTATGTGTTTTCCATATTGTTGTGCTGCTTTGGAGGTCTGCCCTCCCAACTAAGCGTCAAACAATTTTCATATTATTGGCTCTCTTTTTTACAAGTAGAAATATATGTCAATAAATGTCATGGTTTGCAGCTGTATTTCAGCCAGTGGTGTTGGCTGGAGTTCTTTGAAAAAATTGTGAAATGATGAACACAGAAAATAACGTAAAATCAGAAAACAGCTGATTGTTAGTGGCTTCATTTTTGAGCATGACACTGATAACAAACACACTGCCAATGCAGTAAAAACATACCTGGACAGAAAAACACAGTGGCCTCTCCAGAGCCTGGACTTCAACATTATTGAAGAAGTATGGGATCATCTTCATAGAGAATGGAATAAATAGCAGCCAACATCCAAAGAAGAGCTTTGAATGTCCTTCAAGAAGCCTAGAGAACTATTCCTGAAGACTACTTTAAGAAAACATCCCTCAGAGAGTTCAGGCTGTGTTCAAGAATCAAGTTGGTCATATCAAATATTGACTTTCAAGGTCATTAGAATTCTACAGACATTTTTGCCTTGTATACGGTTTTTAAATTTCCATTTAGGTTGGCACATATTTCCTATTTTCCAAGGAAAAATATAAAGACATTTTTTAAAAGGTTTTGCAAAGACATTTTTTTAGTACACACAGAATTGCATGCTAGCTTAATCCACATAAAACAAAACAAAAAGGTTAAAGGCATAGAAAAGATTGTTTTTGCAGTAAAAAGCAGAGTAGAAAAACATGTAAGCATCAGTTCATTTACCGTTTACACACAGGTAATTGTTAGTACCTTTTTACATTTTTTCCCACAGTATGCTTATAATGTCAGTTTAAAGAGAACAGATCTGTAATCACTGAAATGGTTGGACATTCATTACACTGTGTTTTAAAGTTTTCAGGCTTGGATCCGAAGTCCTGTGCCATTTTTTTTTTTTCCTTGAGCCCATCATTTACTACTATCACGGCTTCATCCCTTCTTTAAAGCTTTATTCTTGTGTAAATTAAGGAATTGTCTGCGGATGGACTAAGTTTTGGATTGGGACTAGGAATATGATTAAGGACCACTTCCACAGCTATTTGTGAAAGCAAGAAGTGATCTCTAAAAGTCTGCAGGTGCCCCCCTTCTTTTGTGTCAGCAGTGTCGCCTACTCAGCCAACATGTCTGATGGCCGGATCTATGTGGGGAATCTTCCCATGGATGTCCAGGAGAGAGACATTGAGGATCTCTTCTACAAATATGGAAAAATTCGTGAAATAGAATTGAAGAACAATAGAGGCACTATCCCTTTTGCCTTCGTCCGATTTGAAGACCCACGGTGAGTTTTGCGGATGGTTTTTGGCAACTCGAATCACACTCCTCCTTGTTGGACACCATAAATTTTGTGGTATATCGTCTCCAGTGACTGCCGGCAGGGAATGGATGGAGACAAGATATCCAACCTTTGTCCGCTAGGCGTACTTTGGTAAGGAGTTCTTTGCTCTCTTCTCTTAGGGATGCAGATGATGCGGTCTATGGAAGGAATGGATATGGATATGGGGACTCCAAGCTGCGTGTGGAGTATCCCCGTTCTAAACCTGGCCCAATGGGAGGTGGTGGAGGAGCACCTAGAGGAAGGTTTGGACCCCCAACTCGAAGATCTGAATTCCGGGTCATAGTGTCTGGTAGGTGGACGCCATGAGTCGTAGCCAATTAATATTTCTCTCATTCGGTACGGCCTGGAAATCAAGGGGACTGGTAGGAAAGTGGACATAGGAGTCTTAGGCAGATAACTTTCTCCCATTCGCATGCCGGACTGGAGAACAAGGGGACTGGTAGCTGGACGTCATGAGTCGTAGGCAGATCATTCTCTCTTTCTCATGGCGGACTGGAGGACAAGGGGACTAGTTGAGGACGTCATGAGTCATAGGCAGATATGTTTCTCTCTCTCATGGCGGATTGGAAGTCAAAGGGACTAAGTGGATGAGGTCATGAAAATCAAAACAGTAAAGTGAAACCGGTCATGTTGGCTGAGTAACCCCAAACACCGGCTATAGTGACTGGTAGGTGTCATTTTGTCATTGTGTATCATTAATTATGTTATGTGCTTTGTCAAATGTTTCTGTAGTTCACCTAAAACACTGGGTGGAGAAGTGGGTGGACTTATCAGTCAGGAGACTTGAAAAAGTCAATTAGTTTTTTCCTACTGGTTATAAGGATGATTGACCATCTCAGTATTTTCAACTGTGGGTTTGGCATTAATAAGTAACTGCTGTGCATGGAAAGTGTTAATGATTAAAGACAGTGTAAATTAACACTTGGTGCTGAATAGGTAACACCTTAGACAGACCACAAATCCAGGTCTTAGCTTTATAGTGTTTTAACATTAACCAGGTTGTGTCATTCCTGGCATTTTTAGCAATTTAAAGGCAGGGGAAATGCAAAGTCTTCCACTTCTCCATCTTCTTTAGGTTTCAAGAGGTGTAAAGGTCAGACTGTATACAAATAATGAATTAAAGAAAGAGTTGCACTTTGGAGAAATAATGAAACCCTTTCCTGCTAAGATTTTAGGTTTAAAGTGTCAGGTAAATTTAAGCAGGGAAGTATATTTTGTCCACACCATCATTTAGTCTTTTCCTGTTCCAGGACTGCCACCATCTGGAAGCTGGCAGGATCTGAAGGATCACATGCGGGAAGCAGGAGATGTCTGTTTTGCGGATGTGCAGCGTGACGGAGAGGGTGTAGTGGAATTTCTCCGTAGAGAGGACATGGAGTATGCACTGCGTAGATTGGATGGGACAGAGTTCCGTTCACATCAGGTTAGTGTTAGTGATGGTGAGATTTAATCGTTCCTCTGATGACAAACTGCAGCTGATGTCGTGTAATTCTTTCGTTATTTCTTGTTAGGGGGAGACGGCTTATATCCGTGTGTATGAGGAAAGAGGTACTCCCAACTGGGATCGATCACGATCCCGTTCCAGATCCAGAGGTCGCTATTCTCCTTACTATAACAGAAGATCTCCCCCTGCGCGCTACCAGTCGCCCCCACGCCATGCTATGTCACGGCATAGCCCACCTCCGAGAAGACACCTTCCGCCACACCACAGCCCACCACCTCGTCATTATCGGTAGAAAGTCGCATCATTTAGAGGAATTGGATGATTATTTTTTGTGGTTTGTTTTTGTAATTCTACATTTGATTTTTTTTGTTTTTGTTTTGTTTTTTAAAAACCTCAGGCCTCCTCATAGCACACACCATTTTTATTTCTTGATTAAAAACATTCCATGGTCAGGAACCCCTGAACAACCTGCTCCTCCCCACAGTCTTGTTTTTTGGGGGAGTTTTTTTGTTTGTTAAACACCCATACGTTATCCGGAAACAGAATTATGTGTTAACTTTTTGTGAGATAACCATTTGACCATTATGTAACATATTGGAGGTTTCTTTTATAAAGAAATTCAGGAGTGTGATGTCAAACATTCAAAACAAAGTACACATTTCTGCAGTCCTGCTTCTTGAATTGACGTAATTTTATTTTTCATGTGTCACATCTTAGTAGCTTTAAGTATGAAAGGGTGCGTTTTCTGTTTGGCCAAACCAAGAACCCATAAAACTAATCAGTATAGTAAAATTAGTGAACCCTTTTAGTGTAACACGTTGACTGTGAGACTTAATTGTCCTTTGGGTTTGTTTTCGGGTTTTTCTTTGTACATGTAGGCCGCTGACCGAGGTGGTCTAAATGTAGATTATAATTTGTATGCATCTCTATCGTTTTTGTTTTGTTTTTTTTTCTTTACCAATAAAATGCAAACTTTTACTGTGACAGTTTCTTTTCCATTTTTTTTTCTGTACTTAAAGTGAAGACATTTCCCTTCTTTAATCTGCAGTAATAATTTATATAGAAAAAAAATATGGAGTAGATTCCAAGAAATCAACAGTTCAAAGTTGAAAAATTGTCTATTCAGCTTCTGCCCAAAACTATTCCTTTTTTCTTGCGGTTTTATTCCCAGTCACATCTATGCCAGTAGTCTATTTGCTTAGTCGATTAGTTAGTTAGGGTGATAACCTTTTGAATAACCTTTAAATAAAGAAAACGTATGCAATAATATGATTATTCCTGAGGTTACTTTATTAGAGCTGTGCTTCCAATGACTAAATCAATGCTGATATTGAAATAGTTTGGTTTAATGGAGCAAGCTAGACCTCTAACGCAGCTTAACATACATATAAAAAAAATCCCAGTACCATCTTTTCTCCTCCAAGGATTACGTGACAGTTTTAAGTTGGGTAGTTGAGCAGCTGATCTGACTTTACCTAAACAGCTTCATTACCTTCCTTCATCCAGGACGTCAGTGCTGGGTCCATCCAATTATCTGAGTTTTAACTCAAACAAATTTGTCAGAGAGATAGCAAAAGCATTAGGACTGGCCAAACCATCCGGTACACTTTTATAAAGAAGGAATGTGCTGACTAGCTAAGCAAGAAGCCAACAGAAGTACATGATGATAGAATTATTTCCCTAGATGAGAAAAACAACATTTAAATAAGTCAAGAAAATTCATGGCAAGGCAGGCGTGGCATTGTCAAGATCTACAATCAATAGATACACTGATCAGGCATGTCGGCCCCCCTTTTGCTGACGGCTGAGTTTGGGTCGTGTACTCCACTAGACCCCTGAAGGTATGCCTACTACCTGTAAGCATCTGGGTGTTGTTTTTAGGCAGACTTGAAACAAACTGACCCTATTTCAGACACGCAAATAAGGCACCAGAACAAAGAATCAGGATCAAAAATACGATCTAAAGTGGTTATTATTACAAACAATTTTACACAAGATAATCTGAAGATCAAAGCTCTTTTAACCAGAAAGAACACGCAGGGCACCTTAAATGCAAAATATAAGATTTTTAATACACAATAAATTAAGTATACTCAGTGACCATTTTAGAAGACAGAAAAAATAAAAATATATTTATTTCCATTGGCATACTTTTAGCTTTTGTTTCATTATAATCAGACCAGGCCCATATACAGACATTGTATTGCATTTAATAAATAAGTACTAGCTTAGGGGTTGTTTTTTTTTGTAAAGTAAGTCAGTTTCTTCTTAACACATTGTATACTGTAAATCTTCTGACAACAAACAGCAATACACAAACAGCAATACTCAGGCAAGATCATATGTAGACACATTAGCAGTGATATTAAAGCACTGGAATTTAAGCCACAGTGAAACAGACGTGTGTGTTTTGGCTATTTTGTAACTGTAAGTGGCACCAATAAATCATATTTTCTGACTTGCCTCTCTCGGTATCGAGCTATATAGAGTATCTTGTGTTTATCTGCCGAGATCTTAAGATATTCACCTTTACACGTATACTCCCGAGCTCTTAAATCATTTCTCGTCTTAAGGCTAAACAAATGAAATCCACTATGACTGCAGCAAAAAAATGAACTGACAAAATCATCATTATCTACATGGCTACATACCACTGACCAGCTACCATTCATTTAAAAGTAAAAAGCTTATCATCAAGATCGCACTTTCCTCATAGCTGAAGTTAGAGCTTTGACATTCTGAGCAGCAGTGAAATAGTGATAATAATGAAGAGAAATGTCCGGGAAATATTAAACTATTCGCTGCCTTTGGGGTTTTTTGGCATACAGAAACAATTTGGCGCGCTTTAAAGCCATGACAACCAAGTTCATCAGGGCAAGACAGAGTTTAACTCTGAAAGTGAAAAAGGGAAGTGCAGCGTGTGAAGGAAGCACAAACTGCCACCAGCTAACTACCTCTTTGAAATAACCACCAGCAGAAAAATTACGACCACGACTCTCTATATCGCATGGAAGCTAAATCTGGTAAAGCTGTGCTGCTTTCAATTCAATCCAATTCATATAGCGCCAAACCACAACACCAGTTGCCTCAACGTACTTTACATTGTAAATTAAAGAAAGACAGTGAGAGGGAAAAACTCCCTTTTAACAGGAAGAAACCTCTGACTGTGGGAAATCCCTTTAACCAGTGTTTATCCTTTGATTTTATGAAAACGATAGCTGACGTGTTCAGCCTGAGCAGCACTGTGTAGTTTAAGGGAAGAAGAAGGAGGTTTTCAATGACAGCATGCAGGAGGAATACTAACTGGGATAAGAGACAACAGTTAAATCATCTTAACTAATGCATAGAGGAGGTGGGAGACAGGAGAGGAGACTATGAGAGCGTGACCAGCTGAAAGAGGAAATTGTGATACAGTATATGGAAACTATGTGCAATTACGAGGTGCTACACAGAATCCAGGTCTGCATATCCTGCAATCTTGTGTGCATCAGAGGCAAACACCTATTTAACATCAGATAAGCCAGCCGGTAGAACCCTGCAACGTTTGCAAATCATCCCGTGACGCCAGGTACATCACTGAAAAAAAACTATTCAAGTGTATCACAAAATGTTTAACCATGGCAGCTACAATTTCAGCTAAGTAAATGACAATACTGAAAATATATTTAAGTGTATACAAGATGCATAACTTAACCGAACGCATTAGGGAGAATATCGATGCAGTGGTTGCTGTATCCCTGAAAAAATAGCGAATTTTAAGGCAAAATAAACAACATCCTGAAGCAGTTTCAACAAGGGTACATTCACTAAGTGACCAAAAACACTTTTAAAAATAACTTTACTGGCAATAACTGCATCTCCCAAAAACAGAGAGGAGCAAGTGGTGAGAAGTTGTTTTACAACTACCTTTGAATAACAAGCAGCTTTAATGATCGGTTATCTTGTCGGCGCTTTTCATTTACATCATTTCCTTTTCTGTGGAATATACGACAATAACGTGGTTCGGTTGTTATCTCTGAGACAGGTTAGCACAAAAGAATTGTGGGTGTTAACCAGCAGCATCCTGCATCACTTGTTTTCTATGAGCGTCTGCACTTTGTGGACCAAGTCTCGGGCCATCATCAAGACCTGGGGGACGTTGTGTCTCTCGGCCATTTCTGAGAAGAAAAAATATATTTAGAAAAAAATTACAGATACAATTAAGAACACTGATAATATTTAAAGATTTAGCGTTCCTTTAATATTCAGTAAATACTGATATTTCACAATAAAAGTCACAAAATAAAAAACATATTTTTATAGAAATCTCTGCACTTCGCTTTAACCAGCTGCTTAGTTATTTTAATGTAACATTGATTACAAGTGAATACTGGTAAACTTGATTGTTTTTCCTTTAGCATTGCTTCACTCGCTTTTCTTACCATTAAAGAACTTGATGATGTCTGTAAAGTCCATGTTATTTTCCAGGATGATGTCTCGATACATCTCCACAAGTGCCAGAGCAATGAAGAGCACAAAGTGCTCAGAGGAGGTGTGCTTGGCTGCCCAGATGGTTTCCCACACAGAGAACACATCATCGTAGACCATTTCTGTTCGGAAAAGACCGACAAATCAGATTATATTCGCTGTCACGAGAAAGTCACGGTCGATTCAAGCAAACAATATGAGGCCTGCGTTTCGCATCACCTCTCTTGAAGTCAAGAAGAAACCAGCGATAACAGAAGTAGAAGTGGGTATAGTCTCCATTCTGTTGCATCAGTTCAAACAGCTCAGAGTCCAGGATCTGTGATATGTAAGAACAATATAATGTTATCATTATCCTACACCTGTATGCATGCGTTTGTTGTTATAATTCAGCCCATACTACACTACTGGATCCCTGCTGCTGGAAGAAAATACGGCAATAAGGAACAAAGAAATAACTGGGTAATAAAGGGGAACAGAGAAATCACTTACATTGTGGGTAGTCTAACTAAGTGGTGCAGTGCTGGGAAACAATACTGAAATATATAAAAGTAGTTATAATTATCATCCTGTTTTTTATCCAGGTTAAAGTCTCATTTTTCAAGAGAGACCTATCCAAGGGGCAGCAGAAGTTACATTAAATACACTGCACAACAATATAATAAGTAAAGAAATAAATACAACTTATATTCACTACAGACAAGGGAACACAAACATTTTTACTGCATAATAAGACACTATTACAACCCATATATCATGTGTATTAATTTCTATTTTACTATACTGTATGAAATAAACATATTTAGTAAATTCATTAATATGGAAAATGTGTTTTAAGCATATTGGTATTTTCACCATAGCTCATAACAGGTACAATAGGTTAGAAATCGAACAAGCCTTTTTCATATCTGCAAATGCTGTGATCCAAGGTTCCAAAACTATAACACAATTAAATTAAAACACACAGTGTCAATGAGTTACAGCAATGTATTTGAAGTTAAACAAAAACATGACTGAAAGCATGAGACAAAAACACTTTGCAATCAAAAGACACTGAATGTAAATACAGAGGCTTTAAATCAAGGTGCAAACCGCTGGTTACACTTATGCAAACAGTCTTTACTGATAATGTGACTGCTGATAGAAGTAGCAGTACACGGCCACACTCTGTGATCAGATTTAGCCAATTGATTTGAAAAATCAACAGTGCTTGTGTACTGTATAAAATCTGTTGGCCTGCTTGTAGACGTAGGTGGACCGATGTAGATGTTAAAACCTTAAAGTACGTATGTAGGATGTATACAGAATTATTCTACTCTCTGACAGTGAGGAAAACCTCTTCTTGTGTGCCTACATTTAAGTATCAGCAGCAAGCTGTAACTCTTCTTACTAGGCTTAACCATTCAGCAAAATTACACTGTTTATAAAATGTTTATATGATTGTATGTGTGGAAAAATGTCCACTTACCTGGATAAGTGAGCGCATATTGGCAAAGTGAGAGTCCATGGCACCCCCGTGAGGAAAATTCTGGTTCATTCTCTTCATCAGTTCAGTGAAGCAGCTGAACGCCATGATCTCTGGAAAACCCCAAACACATTTACGAGTTGTTCCTCTAGTAAATTATGTGAAGCTCTGCAAAACCCATATCCGTAAAAAACACATTGTACTTAAAAGGTTTTACCAACCATCATCCAGGATAACTAACAGAGGAGCGAGCAGATCACACATGCCCTGCACATAACCGATATCCAGATGCTGCCAGACGTAACTGCAAATAGAAATAGATTTTTATTTTTGCATTTCAACCTTGTGCATTAAAATAAACCTCATATATAGATTATTGGATATAGATTATTCATTTACCTGCACATTATGTTACGCAGCTTCTCCAGATTCTCAGTGGTGAAGTACCAATACGTTCTATCACAACGTCTGACATCTTTGTCAATACGATGCAAATTGATCAAGTACATATCCATTGTTTCTTGCTGCAGGAATAATAACAATGCTGAAGTCAGTTACTGTATGATAACGATTAAAATACTTCCTTTGAAGTTCTGTTTGCCGTGCTTAACACTTACAGAATAGGTTTGCTCCTCTGAGGACTCATCATATTTGGTGACTCCTCCCACCTCTGCAGATTCTGGTTCAGTGAGCACATTGTCTATCTCGGGCTCCTCTTCTGAAAGGCCCAGATCTGTGCCCTCAGGACTGGTATTACAAGCTGTGTCCAGATGGTGATCTAGGGCAAGATCCTCAGATGCCATTTTCTCTCTTTGTGCCAGGGAGACAGGGGGCGCAGCAAGCCCTGCCAAAGGCCTGGTTTTGATGTCCTCTGAGGTCACGTATGTTATCCCTGCAGGAATGTCCTCCATTTCCAGCGCAGAAGGAGAGTCATCCGAATCGGCTGTGTCTGGAGACTGCCGGGACTGAGACGACAACGAAAGCGATGCTGATTGAAGAGCATTCAGCACTTGTCTGACTGGAGAATTTGAACCAGGTTTCTCGAATGAAATCTCTGTAGCTTTTTTGGTTTCAACAAAGTCGCAGACAGCTGCTTCGACATCCTTTGTTTCTGCGTCTGTGTTTGAGGCCTTGATCACTTTTAATGGGATTTCATTTTTCTTAGAAATCTCTGGCTTTTTTTCATTTAGCGGATTTGCATCTTTTTCTGCTGCAGGCGGACAAGATGACTCAACTTCCAGACTTTTGCTCTTGTGTGGCTGAAGACTTAAAGTCTGCCCAAGCGGAGGTGCTTGGAAATATTCATTATGAATCTCTGTTTCCAGCTTTAGAACATTAGTATTCTCTTTCAAATTAATATCTGTGTCAGTGGCTTTTGAAGCTTCTGACAGCCCATGCTTCGTTTGATCTTTTTCCTCTACTTCAGCTTCTTGCTCAGCTTCAGATTTCTTTGTCTCCTGAACCACTATGCTTTCTAAAATTGTCTCCCTCTTTTGTGCATCAGCCTCACTCTTGGCTGCAGGGTCCTTTACTTCCTCCCCTCCTGATTCACATGTTGTGAGCTGAATCTTTACAGGCTGTGACTCAGCTGTTGGTTCCTCACTGCAGACTTCTAAGTTTTCTGCTGTTTGCTGAGAAACAGCAGACTCAGTTACAGGATGACAGCTGTCTGAATCTGGACGTTGGTTTGACAGATCGTTGGAGGCAGGGTCGGAGGAGGGAAGTTGTGGCTTGTCTGTGGTTCCATTTCCGATGGCCTTGCATGCAAGGTGCTGTGCTACTTCTTCAGCCCTGGACTCACTCTCAGCCTGATCCACTGTGTCGACCGATTCAAATACCTGGAAGCCAAAGTAGTGAACATGTGATAAATTGTAAGCGAGTACTACTGAGATTGAGTGTTTTTAAAAGCACAACAGTGGTTTCCCATGTGTTAGTTTATAAACTGTAAATAAAAATCCCACTCTATGATAAGGCACACTTTAAAAAGCATGAACTGAAAGCTTCATTAATGGTCAATAAATCTCTAATGCATTATAGATCCATTATAAACCACTAATGGTAACAAATTATGGGCTCTCAGGCTCTCCCTTTGACTAGTCTTTATCCTTTAAACGAATAGTAAGTGATTTCTAAACTATCAATAAAGGCTTTTTATAAAGTAGTATGCAAATTACAAACACTTGACATTATTGCTAACAATGTTTTATTACACCACAATGACATGTAGTGATTTCTAATCCTTTGAGCATCCTTACATACGTGCAGCAATCACAATAATCTTTTTTTATGTTGCATTACAGGGAGTGCAGAATTATTAGGCAAGTTGTATTTTTGAGGAATAATTTTATTATTGAACAACAACCATGTTCTCAATGAACCCGAAAAACTCATTAATATCAAAGCTGAATGTTTTTGGAAGTAGTTTTTAGTTTTAGCTATTTTAGGGGGATATCTGTGTGTGCAGGTGACTATTACTGTGCATAATTATTAGGCAACTTAACAAAAAACAAATATATACCCATTTCAATTATTTATTTTTACCAGTGAAACCAATATAACATCTCCACATTCACAAATATACATTTCTGACATTCAAAAACAAAACAAAAACAAATCAGCGACCAATATAGCCACCTTTCTTTGCAAGGACACTCAAAAGCCTGCCATCCATGGATTCTGTCAGTGTTTTGATCTGTTCACCATCAACATTGCGTGCAGCAGCAACCACAGCCTCCCAGACACTGTTCAGAGAGGTGTACTGTTTTCCCTCCTTGTAAATCTCACATTTGATGATGGACCACAGGTTCTCAATGGGGTTCAGATCAGGTGAACAAGGTGGCCATGTCATTAGTTTTTCTTCTTTTATACCCTTTCTTGCCAGCCACGCTGTGGAGTACTTGGACGCGTGTGATGGAGCATTGTCCTGCATGAAAATCATGTTTTTCTTGAAGGATGCAGACTTCTTCCTGTACCACTGCTTGAAGAAGGTGTCTTCCAGAAACTGGCAGTAGGACTGGGAGTTGAGCTTGACTCCATCCTCAACCCGAAAAGGCCCCACAAGCTCATCTTTGATGATACCAGCCCAAACCAGTACTCCACCTCCACCTTGCTGGCGTCTGAGTCAGACTGGAGCTCTCTGCCCTTTACCAATCCAGCCACAGGCCCATCCATCTGGCCCATCAAGACTCACTCTCATTTCATCAGTCCATAAAACCTTAGAAAAACCAGTCTTGAGATATTTCTTGGCCCAGTCTTGACGTTTCAGCTTGTGTGTCTTGTTCAGTGGTGGTCGTCTTTCAGCCTTTCTTACCTTGGCCATGTCTCTGAGTATTGCACACCTTGTGCTTTTGGGCACTCCAGTGATGTTGCAGCTCTGAAATATGGCCAAACTGGTGGCAAGTGGCATCTTGGCAGCTGCACGCTTGACTTTTCTCAGTTCATGGGCAGTTATTTTGCGCCTTGGTTTTTCCACACGCTTCTTGCGACCCTGTTGACTATTTTGAATGAAACGCTTGATTGTTCGATGATCACACTTCAGAAGCTTTGCAATTTTGAGACTGCTGCATCCCTCTGCAAGATATCTCACTGTTTTTGACTTTTCTGTGCCTGTCAAGTCCTTCTTTTGACCCATTTTGCCAAAGGAAAGGACGTTGCCTAATAATTATGCACACCTGATATAGGGTGTTGATGTCATTAGACCACACCCCTTCTCATTACAGAGATGCACATCACCTAATATGCTTAATTGGTAGTAGGCTTTCGAGCCTATACAGCTTGGAGTAAGACAACATGCATGAAGAGGATGATGTGGACAAAATACTCATTTGCCTAATAATTCTGCACTCCCTGTATAAACTTGAATTCCTGCCTCCTTTAAATGAAATGAAGGACACTCATGATAAATACACTGATGATAAAAGAGCAAGCTTTTTTCTCTACATAGCACAGTGCTACTAAGTCAGTCTGCCAGATGGTTAACTATTTTATCCCTGACTGAAATATCTTACTAACACTATCGCCTACATGATGAAACCTAATGACTTATCCCCCCAGTTTTTTCTTGTTACTGTGACACTGTTTTAGCAACCGTCTGATGGACTGCCATGAAACTTGATACAGACATCCATGCCTTTAATATAGAGCCATTAGCTTATTATCTTTTGAAAAACTTAATTCCTTTTACTTCAATTTATCCTCAAAATACCTTAAACCAAATCGCAATCCTGCTCAAAAACAGCTTCGCTGCCGTTACTTTCAGCGATTCACAAGGTATGCTTTAGAAAGCAAGAATACAACAGCAAACCATATATAAGTTGTAGTAAGTGGGCTAATGCTTGGGAAAAAAATGAAACCTGGTATGGTGTCGTATCAGAAATCATTGCTATGGAGATGATGATGAGAGAGGGACTACCTGTGCGTTGCTGCTGGAGTCGCTCTGTGAGTGAGTATTTTGTTGATCTGAGTTGCTACTTAGAGAAGACTGGAGTGAGACAGAGTATCACATGAGACAAAAACAGCAGAACTGTTAGCCAAGTTATTTTCTCACAACTCTTGAAATAGTAGGTGGTAGGTGTTACATAATGTGGATTTTTTTGTTTGTTCAAACTTGCATCTGTACTGATGGTGGAGTCCCGCTGCACGGGTCCCCTTTCCACGCTGGCTCCGGATGAGCATCGGGCGAGTGCCTCGGCATGTTTCTCTCTCTCCCTCTGACGGACAATGGCCTCGCAACCCTGCCACTCCTTCATAGTCTGCTCGTACATGCACCGCATTTGCTCATCAATCTGAAACAATACGCATGTGTAAATAACTGGCAAAGAATAGATCGGGGCATGAGAATATATCTTTATACTTTGAAAGCACATGAGTAATACCTCCCGCCGGCATTTCTCACTCATGCTGAACTTATAATGTCCTAACAGGAAGGGCCAGACTTCTTTACGGAGTGAAGGGGCCACCCCACCAAAATACACCAGTCTGTGTATCTCCTTTTCCTCATAGGCCTGAAAGGGGAAGTATTTTTACTTTTGTGTCAGACTGAAATCGCTCACTAATGAAAGGAGGCATTTCACACAGGAACGAATGACAACTAGGCGTTGTGTGATGGCTTGGTGTTCATGTATAAATCTTACAGAGCTGTCTTTGAGGAAGTTGCCCCAGACCTTCACAGAGAGGCCTCCTCGAGCATCACAGGGTACGCCGGGGTCAACAATCGTGGTGTTGACCAATGCGGAGAGGTGGGTGCGGACTGTGGACAGATGACGACAGTATGCAAGCCCTAGAGAGGAGAGATAAGGCTTCTCATTTTCAACCACTGTAATGAATTATTGATCTGCTGAACAACCCAACCAGAGTGATTCTTAAATTGCAAACACAAAGAAGATGTGATTATACTCACAGCCATAGAACGCACGGGAGATTATCTGGTATTTCATGGTGTCGCAAAGGAGCTTTAAGGGAGCCCTGGTAAAGTGAGAATATTTCAAACTTTGTCAGGTGGACTAATCAGAACGGTGATTGCAGCCTGACCATTGGAAATACTTACCTTTCTTGGTTACAGCCATTAGGCAGAGAGCCATCAGATGAGCCATTCTGTGAGCAGGAGGAGCAGGAGGACTTCCTGGGGGCTGGTTGCCACATATTAACACCCTGATCCATGAGCTCTGGGGCCACTGCACAGCAAAGTGTCCCTTACTACTACTGTTCCTATTATCACAATCAATTAAGCAAGCAAAACCAGGAGCAGCCCTAACTGATTTGGATATTAAAATGAATTTCTGAAAATGATAAGAACTGATAATACATGGTGAAAAAAACAAACAAACGAGAGAGAGGATGGAGATGCAGATGTGGCATACAAATTGCAAAGACTCCTTATTGTCAATGGGACTTTAATGTGAAATGGAGACATGGACACTAAACAAGGAGGAAAAATATTATGGCTGTAACAGTTTCACATTAGAAAGGACTTAATTACAAAGACGAACACTGAATATATGCCTGGATGAAACATCAGATTCATCTAAAGTGAACTGTTTGAAGTCAAATGACATATAAAGTAATTAGAACAGTTATAGATATAATCTTTGATGATTCTGTATTGCATTATCTCAGGGAGGCAGGATAGAAAGATTAAAGGCACTAACTGAACTCCATCTGATTGCCAGGAAAGAGGATCCGAAACACATAATCGGTTGCTTCATCGTCTTCCTTATCTGATACAGAATCACATGAACCATGTGGACTTCTCTTTCGCAGTTTGGGGAAAACCTTTCCCTACAAATGGAAATAGTATATGAAGAAAATATATCATAAATATTGGTAAAGTAAATATTGTTGCATGAAATGTTGAAAAATTATTGAGCAGAGGTGTCCCGTTTACCTTCCCTCTCTGATTCCAGAGTGGCGGGTCTAGCTGCCCATGAGGTAGCAGGCCAGTCTCTAAGCATGTGAGAAACTGGAGCAAATGGCCTCCTTTAGGAAAGTGTAGAGGAGGCCTCTGGATCCCATCCTGGCTCACCAAAACGACTGTGCCTCCACTGTTCACTGGAGGTACCCACACGTGGGAGAAAAAATAAATAACTCGTGAAACTCATGTGACTTTATTTGGGAAATTAAAAACCATATCTGATTTTAATTTTTGCCGATTTTCACTCGATGCGCCTCTGGACCAGTGCTAGCACAGCTGGGTTTTTTTTTAGAGCGCTCCAAGTCTTTGAATTGTATTCCATTTTATTTATATAGCAACAAATCACTACAGCAGTCACCTCAAGGCACATTATTGTACGGTAGAGACCATACAATATGACAGAGAAAGCCCTAACAATCAGCCAACCCCTTTTGAGCAACAGTGGGAAGGAACAACTCCCTTTCAACAGGAAGAAAGCTCAGGCAGAACCAGACTCAGGGAGGGGAAAGCCATCTGCTGTGGGGGTGATGGGAGAAAGACAGGACAAAAAACACTGTGAAAGAGAGCCAGAGGTGAATAATAACTAATGATTAAACTCAGAATAGTGTATAAACACATACTGAGTCAAATAAAATGAGTGCATCATGGGAATTCCCAGCAGCCCAGACTCATTGGAGTGCAACTAAGGGAGGATTTAGAGTCACCTGATCCAGCCTTCACTACATGCTTTATCAAAAAGCATTAGGTTTAAACCTAATCTAAAAATTAGAGAGGGTGTCTGTCTCCTGAATCCAAACTGGGAGTTGGTTCCACAGAAGAGCATCCTGAAAGCTGAAGGCTCTGCCTCCTATTCAACTATAAGTAGAGCTCTACTGCTCTATTGAGGTGATATGACACGATATGGTCTTGTTCTGATTGTGTGCATTTATGCATCTCCTATTTTACTCTGGGCCTCAAATGTGAGCAAAACGAAAACAAAATCCCCTTCTGTGACAAACTCATCAGCCATTTATGTATTACTGATCACTGAAGAGGAGATATGAGTTTCCAAATACAAACCAGCAGCTTTTGCTTGAAGAGCCCACAGTGTTTAAGCCCCATCAGTAGTACATTAGGTCAGAAGTGTGACCGCGAGCATGCTTGGTATTTTTTTAGACATTCACAGGGTTGTGAACCATAACAATCTCCTCCCTGAGGATCATACTGTCATTGCAGTTTTAGCGTACAATCTGAAGGACAACATTCAGCCTGCCAGCATACCATAGTGCATCTTGCACAAAGTTTTTTTTGCAACACAAATGTCACCTACTACATGCCCTTCTAACTGGGTTTCTCACTGAATTCCCTGCAACTTTGTGCTTTCCCACTAAATTAAATTCAAATTATATTTTGACACACTGGAAAAGAACAAATATGGCTTCCAGGGAAGAATCTAAAACAAGGGGCTGCACTGCAATGCTGCATAAGGTGACAACTTTGAAGGGGAAACAGGCTTAATTTAATTTTTAAATGGCACAACTTTGCATTGCATCCAGTACTTTAATAGGTGAGTTACCTTGCTGATGACAGTGGAGATACACAATCTCCTCCAAACGAATTGTCATAGCATAATCCCAGTAAACACTGAGAGAAACACAAATGGATATTGGTCAGTGAATAAACTTTGTAAACACAATATTTAAGTCTCAGTAGATTGGGCTCTTTTTTCTCTGACCTTTTTTCAGAGTCCAGCTCCCCAACATTGCCATTCATCAGTTGATTTGGTGTCCACTTCAGGGTCATGAGGTCTGCAGTTTGATGTAGAGAAAGGTAGCCTGGAATGGCTTCCATGTCATCTCTCTGTACACACAAAACAAAATGAACAAATCCCCACATGTGCTGTAGTATTCAGATCAGTTACATATAAACAAATTAACAGGAGGCATCACATTTCCCACAGAGTAAGCAAGCTTCTCTTAATATTTTCTCTCTCTTAAAATGAGAACTAGTTTTGTATGGTTGTTTTGAAAAGGACAGGAAAATCCATACCGGCTGGACCAGGACATTGTTCTTCCCAAACAGAAGTGTGGCTCTGGAGTTTTGGTGAAGTGATTCAACATATTCCCTCACCCACATAAGAGGGCGATCATCCATGCTACCACTGGACTGTCTCTTTTGGATCTGTTAGGGATTAAGAGAAGAAGAAAAAAAACAATTGCATACAGCCTACTGCTGGTTGTTTTTACAAGGAAGCATTCAATTTATTGACTGTCTAACCAAGGCAGGTCTTCTGGAGGGGGAATCCTGCCGACAGTGACCGCTGTGAATACGATGCCTCTGTACAAGCTCATCTGCAGATGGATCAGTCCAGAAATGGTCTGCAGTCTTAACCTTGGTGTACTCCAAAGCACAGGGGCCAACTGTAAAACAAGGTTAATGGGCTTAAAGTAGACATCCGAATAAGTAGCTATATAAACTGACAGCACAGTTAAAAAAAAAAAAAGTACCCAATAGGGATGCAAGAATCGGTCCATCCACAGGATCCATCAGCATGGCTTCTTTGTCATAGAATGAACTGAAGCACACAATAATAACACAAGTATACATGTGGAAAGACCGTAGCGTTAACGCCAAGGCTGTTTTTTAATTCAGCCCCATGTTACTCATTGCATACCACAGCTCTTGATGACTTCTGTGCAAACAGATAATGTATTAATATTACCATAGAGAGGGTACAAATTAGAACACATGAGAGAAAGAAGCCTAAAAACTTTGGTAGTTACGATACATAGAAATCAGCTGCCTATGGCAAAAAAAAAAATAAAAAAAAAAAAATAGTGGCATTGAAAAGAAAAGACATTCCAAAGCCTCAAAAGGATTAAAAAAAATATAGATAATCCTACCTGCTGTTTTCTACTAAGTACAGGACAATCTTATCTAGGAGCTTTTCCATCAGGGCAGTTCGAATCCACAGGTGTTTCAGCGCTTGAGGAGGAAGGTTAGCCAACTTGGACTGCCGACTGCGGTCAGTACTCAGTGAGGAATTGTTCTGCTTGCTAAAGCAAAAGAAGAAATTTACAGACGATGTCCGCATAGGCTCTTAAAATGTAACAGGATGAAACAGGAATGAAAAATAGCACAAAAGAGTTTATATATCGATATATATGAAAATAACTATAAGAAAGAGTCTGTGGTCTCCCACAGATAAAAGTTTCACCTGTTTTCAATGAGCTGTTCCAGCTCCTGGACCTTGTGACAGAGCTCCGCAGCAGGGGAAAAGCTTTTTGCCACCTTCATAAAGAGTGCCGCAACCTTATTACTGCACAGCAGGCCTGCAATCCTACGTTTCAATCCATGAAGCACACACGCCTCCACTACAGCTATACAAACACACATAAACATGCAGAGACTTAGCAAATATTTGATTTGTATTTATATATAACATATAGGTATATCAATATGTACATTTTTTATTTCAACTTAATCTAATCCATCTTTTATGGACATGTGGACATGTTTGTATTTGGCCTAAAGCTTTATTTTTCTCTAAAAAGCACAGTACAACTCCCTTTTGTTAAAGGCCTCAGTCTCATGTTTCTTTTACAGAAACAGGCGAAAAGCAAGCACAGGTAGCTCAAGGAGAAATAGGCTGAAGTCAACACTGCCTACAGTTGCTAGGATATAAGTGTTGAGAATCATATACACCTCACTCCTTGTTAGTATCAACACCTTTGAAGGTTCATCCTTTTACTTTATTGATTATAAATAGATGTGACTAATGAAAAGAAATCATTAGGAACAGACTGCACAGGACCTTTGGGCACTGTGAGAATGAACTCGTAGGAGGTGATATGGCTTGACACAAAGTGAAGTCAGCCGTCATTCTGTACTGTAAATGTCAGTATGGATGTGGCGGACGGTACTGTACTATTTAAAACTGAATGTCTTTTATTAGATTAGATACAATACAGAAAACCTATAATACCTTTTTTAGTTGGAGGTAAAGATTATAGCTAAAAGAAAAGACATTGTTCATGTCATCTGCAATATTAACTGAGTAAAGGATTGTAATAAAATATCTAATAAAAGCAGGCAGTAGAAAAACATTTACCACAGAAGGATATAATATGGCTGCTGTCTGCATGCACAAATTTCCTCGTTACTGCCTCCTCCATAATTTGTTTCACCTAAAGGAGAGAAGTTCACCGTCAGATACGTCTTAATCAGTCTGACACAGTTACATAAGGTGATAAAGACAAAACAAGAAGCACAGAAGCGAGTGATGTTAGAAAAAGTAATGATGAAGCAGCAGTATGGCAACATAAGACATTTCCTACAAGCAGGTTATAGCATCCTGCTGATGTACGCTGCCAAAACTACCAAAACTACCAAAACTATAGCCTCATCTTCTGCAGTTTACAAAGCCATTGCAAGTGCTGTACAACATCCAACGTGCACTTCAAACTTCAAATGATTTTGCATGTAAAGCACATGCAATTTCTGATCTCCTCAATTTGTCTGATTTATTGTAAGCAGTAAAAGAAAACCTTCAAGTTTTTGTTTACATTTTCTAGTGATTCCAAAAGGAATTGTTTCTTGATGTTTTCTACTTGCATTCCTAAACACATTCATCCATCCATCCATCTACTTTTTTTTTTTAGCTTATCCAATTAAGGGTTGCAAGTAGCCTGTCTCATGTGTTGTAGGTTGAGAGGTTCTGTGCACCCTGTACACCCTGGACAGGTCGCCAATCGGTCTAAATAATCTAAATATATCTAAATAATACGTAAATATGTAAATAAATTCACTAACAATTTATTAACACGCTATACCAAACTGCAAAGTTTGCAATAAGCACACTTTTACAATATAGCTACAATCAAAGCAGCAGATAAAAAAAATGTACATTTTTACCCCATTGTATGAGTCAATTTCCAACTTCCCTGTATTATATGTTTCCAATAATCAACCTAGTAATAGCACTGTATAAAGTAAACACCCACACCTTAAAGCTATGTTTGTGTCATAAACAGTGATCTACAAGCCAAATGAGAGAAAAGCTTCAGTGACATCATCTGGGGTTATTTGGTCAGGCTCGACAAAGCCACAGACATTACTGTAAAACTGTGTTTTCAGTTCAAATAACACTTATATACTGACCTTGAAAAAAAAAATCAGTGTTGCTCTCCATTTCACTTTAATAAATGTCATATTTTTGAACAAGCTTGTTGTAATAGCTGCAATTATGTTCAGGTTAAAAAAGAAAGAAAGAAAGAAACTGAGATGAGCATGATCATGACTACACTTTTTGAGCGCGGCATTTTCTCCGAATGTTTATTGTTTGGTCGTGATCCACAAAGTAGTCACGTCTGCTGCTAAGAAACGTATCATTAAGCAATAAAATGCACTAAATTTAAACTGATGCTCAGTGCCCTAGACACATTCTCCCATGAAATTAGATGAAAATCACTTCCATGCTTAAATATGATTGTGCTGGAATTCTGCTGAATGTTCACAATTCAGGGGTTATTTGCTGCTGCAACCAGACCTCACGACTGTCCTGTCCTTCTCCTTCACATGAGTAAACAACATGAAAGGCACGCTTTGTATTAATTACCCATCTATATAAAGCAAAGTGAAACATTAAAATGCAGTTTTGTTTTTGTTTTTCTTAGATTTATATATCACAGCTAAGCCACTCCTTACTGCAGGATCCTGTATCAGTGCCTTAGGTTTTTGAGAGGCAATGAGTCACAGGTGAGGGGGAGAACACACACAGAGTGGGTCTAGAAGTAGCCTGCTTGAGTAAAAGCTTCATATTTCTTTGCCTGCATGAGGAATCGTGGAGTCACTGTGCAGTTTATAAGGGTGGTGCATTGTGCCGCTTTCTCTGACTGATTTGCAAATACATTTAAACATATTTATGCTGTCATAACCTATATTATGGCAGCAAGAGAAGCTACTGCAAAAGCACCTATTAAAAACGCCAAATTAAGCAGATGGTTGGGTCACACCTTTAAATTCTGACTAACAGGGCGGTGGGTTGAAAGGAATATGCCAGAAAACAGGCTTAAACAATCTGTGCGTGGCTTCCTGATTGTGGTGGGTTTCTTCCACAATATAAAACCATCAACATCATCAGTATTATCGTCATCATTACCATCACCACCGTCGTCATCACCATCTTACGCCAGTCCACCAGCAGTCACAAACAGACCGGTATCCTGCACAGCCCCACCGGCAGCCTAATTGCGTCTAATCACATTATGTAAAATAAACCGTCAGTTTTATCATAAACAGGCCTACGGTGGAGTCAGCCCTGATGAACGATAACCACACACACACACACACACACACACACACACACACACACACACACAGAGCATATAGCGCCCGTAAACATAAAATGTGATGCGCGCAAATGAAATAAAATGCACCAACCTCCTTCTTCACATTGCGCAGCAGTTTCTGGCGCGTCTCGGCCTCTGCCACGGGAGAAAACATAATGAGTTATGCTGATCAGATGCTGTTTTGGAAATTGATGGTGATGCGCTCACGAAAGAGGGAAATAGCGGCGTCGGTACCTCCCATCGCTCCTGACAGGGTGCAACGGCTGACACGCACAGCTTTCTGGACGGTCTTGACGGTGATTTAGGCAAGGCTGCTTTACAGGGAGAGTCAGTCCGGGATGTACGAGGTGTTCTTAACGACTACATCAAACCTATCTGCTACCTCACCGTGAACCACCACCCCTTTAAAGTCACAGTACCCTGTGCGTTTAATGTACACAACGACACAGTCTCCTCTCCCCCCCCCCCCCCCCCAGGGGAAAAAAATGCAAGGTGCACTCACAGTCAAAAATGTATCTGTAAAAAATACAATAAGAAACTTTTCCTAAAATGTTCATTGGCTGATTATTATTCATACAGGTAATGAATGAGTTGTGGGGAAATGTATCTTTTCTTTCCCCTTGCATTGTACAGAATGATCAAGGAAACGATCAATAAGAATGTGCCATCCCATGATATACAATACAGTGTTTCCAGTGTTAATTATATTTACTTGCTAAACGTTATTTGTTCTTGCATATCATTTCTTGATGACGTTTGATTTGTGATTTGTACTGCATAGGTTTGCAGTACAAATCACACCTCTAAGAGTTGTTAACATTTTCTAGAGCATAATAGAGACATACAGAAATGCAAATACAGAATACATATATGGCACAAAAAGTACAGAAATTAAGGAAATTTGTGTTTGTTTGTTTTTTTAATTTCTTGGATGGAAAGCCTGATTATGTCCGCTTAAATAGTGCCATAACTGTAAAGGTAAATGCATTTTTGGGTTGAGCACCAGAGTTATGTATGGATAGATAGATAGATAGATAGATAGATAGATAGATAGATATAGATAGATAGATAGATAGTAGGGGTGCAACGATACACAAAATTCACGGTTCGGTTCGGTTCGATACTTTGGTGTCACGGTTCGATATTTTTTCGATACAAAAAAAATGTTCATGCCTTTTTAATTTGTCATTTATTAAAATGATAAATATATATTTTAACTCAAAAGTACAGTTTTTAAATTTAATGTTGCTGAAACAAAAGTAATTTAAAAAATAAATATATCACTGTGATTGAGGAATCACTCATCTTTGGAAAAGAGAGTTTATTACAGAGAAATGGCTCTTTCCAAAATAAAAGTTATACTATACGCTTCTTCTGGGCTATATTCTCAGCAGCATATTGTAGCGGGTCAGGGCTGTTCGGGGTTCTGTTTGTATAGTTATGTTTTGTTTATGTTGCCATAGTGACGGGTGACGCCCTCTCGCTGCGACGGTGTGTCCTTCCGGGGTCAGAGGGCGCCCTGTGTGTTGTTGTTGTTGCTGTGCGGTTGCCACGCTGAGCAGTTAGCTAGCGGCAGTGTTCTTCTGCAGATGTCAATAAACGGCTGTGCTCCCTGGCTAGCTCACGGGAAGCAAGACCAAACAACACCCCCGTCTCCTCGTTGTCTCAGCTCGCCACATTGGTGTCAGAAGTGGGATGATGGTGGCAGCCCATGTTCTGACCCGAGTGACTTTTCCCCCGCCGGTCATGACCGGCCGGTGCGCCAAAAGAAGGCACCTGAACATTTGCAAAGTGAAAGCAAAAAACAAGCGCAAATTCAAACGCGATTTCAATATGTCACATATTGACAGTGGCTCACCGATGCCAATGACATAATTACCCAGCTACATTTCCGAAAGAATGCAAAAGCATTGACATATAATTTTCCTTCCTACAGCCCGACGGGCAGGGCAGAGATAGATTTTGGTAGCCCGACTGGAAAAATCGCTAGCCCCGGGACGTCGGGCTAGCGATTTTGCAAGCCCTGTGTTACAGGCATGGCCCTTTAAGGATGAAGCCTGATGGGAAATGTATTCGGGATGTGTGTTAGCGGGACTGCCTGGTGTGTGTGTGTGTGTGTGTGTGTGAAGAGAGAGAGCGGAGAAGGGGGAAAAGTAACGGTTAGCTACAGAAGAGACGGAAAGAAAATAAATAAAAGGAATATAATAACTCCCTCGACAGCCAGAGTTGTGTCGGCGATGCTCGCTGTGAGTAAACTGTTTCAGCCCACTGTACGCGGTGTTCGTGCCTTAGAGAAGAAATAAAGTTCGGTGAAGCAGTTTCCTACGCCTCCTTCGATCTTTTTGCTAGCGGAGTTGACCTGTATAGTAAGCTGTTGCCGGCTACGAGTCAGTTACGGAACCTTCAAGTAACTGCCAGAGGTTTCCTTACTACTGTTCGGGGCCGCGGATCTGGCGCGGTAACACCTGTATCTGATTGAGGAATCACTCATCTTTGGAAAAGAGAGTTTATTACAGAGAAATGGCTCTTTCCAAAATAAAAGCTATACTATACGCTTCTTCTGGGCTATATTCTCAGCAGCACATTGTAGCGGGACAGGGCTGTTCGGGGTTCTGTCTGTACAGTTATGTTTTGTTTATGTTGCCATAGTGACGGGTGACGCCCTCTCGCTGCGACGGTGTGTCCTTCCGGGGTCAGAGGGCGCCCTGTGTGTTGTTGTTGTTGCTGTGCGGTTGCCACGCTGAGCAGTTAGCTAGTGGCAGTGTTCTTCTGCAGATGTCAATAAACGGCTGTGCTCCCTGGCTAGCTCACGGGAAGCAAGACCAAACGACACCTCCGTCTCCTCGTTGTCTGAGCTCGCCACATTGGTGTCAGAAGTGGGATGATGGTGGCAGCCCATGTTCTGACCCGAGTGACTTTCCCCCCCGCCGGTCGTGACCGGCCGGTGCGCCAAAAGAAGGCACCTGGACATTTGCAGGACTTTGTGTGGGGCAATGGGGTCGTCGGGGACGACTGACCCCTTAGGTGGGGGCTATGTAGCGGGTCAGGGCTGTTCGGGGTTCTGTTTGTACAGTTATGTTTTGCTTATGTTGCCATAGTGACGGGTGACGCCCTCTCGCTGCGACGGTGTGTCCTTCCGGGGTCAGAGGGCGCTCTGTGTGTTGTTGTTGCTGTGCGGTTGCCGCGCTGAGCAGTTAGCTAGTGGCAGTGTTCTTCTGCAGATGTCAATAAACGGCTGTGCTCCCTGGCTAGGGAAGCAAGACCAAACGATACCTCCGTCTCCTCCTTGTCTGAGCTCGCCACAATATTAAACATATCAGGTCCCCATAAGGAGAATCATGTGCTAACGGCTGTCTAAACGACCCGGGTAAAGTTTGTAGCATGTATGCTTGTTGTTTTTGTCTGCTTCCACTTGTCTTTGCACTAGGATGATGTCGGCGTAAATGTGCAGTCATATTCGTTGTGTTCCCACTAGTGCTGTCAGCGTTAATCTCGTTGAAATGACGTTAACGCCACAACACGGCAAATCTCCGTTAACAAGCTACCCCTGGTGGGGCTAGACGGCTAACACGTTAACGAGCTAACTGCACCTAACACACTAGTTCCCACCCATGTAATTGAGCATTGCGTGGCACATCCAACATACTGTTTTACTTTAGTCCATGACCAAAATAATTCCAAACGCCAGATCTGAATGAGGGTGGGGGAGGTTCAATTTGCCATGTTGCAAGGGGAGCTTAACTTCTGTCTCGCTAGCTTGCCCTGCTCTCTTCCTTCTGATGATGCTGTCTGTGTTGAGCGCTCAGTGGATCTGCGCTAGACAGTGCAGCCTAGGCGGAGTAGTCGAACGCAGATTCACTGAGCGCTCAACACAGACAGCATCGTCAGAAGGAAAGTTGATAAAATAAATTGCAAATTTTGTATTGTTCGATACATATGCGTACCGAACCGAAAGCACTGTATCGAACGGTTCAATATCTATACGAGTATCGTTGCACCCCACTAATAGATAGATAGATGGATAGATGGATGGATGGATGAAAAGGCCAATAGTATGCTCCTTGTGGATGGCCACTTTTGGATCTTGGTGCTTGTGCCTTTTGCTTTGATAACAGCTGTGCACACTGTTGGCATTCGTCCACTGGCCTGTCAGGTGGAGTTTTCCCAGCAGTTTTGGGAGTTCTCACATATGTTGAGTTCCAGCTGGCTTCTTTTTTTTCACTCTGCAGTCTAGCTCATCCTATCTCAAAGGGGCTTAAGTCATGTGATTGTTCACACCACCAACACCATGATCTCACTAAACACAAACCAAGCAGCCATGTACTGCTTCTGATTTGGAAACGTCTTAGGCAGCACAAGAACAGCACAGTATACATATAATGTCACATTTGGACTCATCAGGACAAAGCACAGATTCCAGCTGGTCTGATGTCCATTCCTTGTGTCAGTTTGAAGAACTCTCAGTAGTGATTTCTTTAGCATTCAACCAAGCCCTGTACTTCCTCAAAATGATGTTGAGATGTGCCTATTGTGGCTATTTGAAATAAAGTGGGCTGTGGGCTCTGAGCAGAGGAAAGCCATTTCTCTTCTGTTTACTGTGCTCTAATGTAATCCTCTGCAACAGATGTTTTAGTTTGAAGTTTTAGAGAATGAATGCATTTTATTCTATAATCTTTTTGATGATATGCAAAATGTAGTGGCTTTGAGGCTGCCAGATCTATGTACTGTAGTAAAAAAAATAAGTTTAATCTAAAAGGAGATGCCAGAAGTAAACAAACATAATTAAAAGTGACATAAAGTTCTCTCAATAAATACAGTATAAAATCCAATTTTCAAATGCTTATTTCATTTATTAAGGTAAAAGGGTTTTCAAAACGACCCGACCCTATGTGTAAAAGCAGTTGCCACCAAACCTAATAACTAGCAGTCAAACATGTGCAAAGGTAATTAGACTTTCACATCACTGAGGAGGAATTGTGTCTCACTCTTCTTTGCAGAATTGCTTTAATGGAGCCACACTGAAGAGTTTTCTAGGATAAATGGCCTGTTTGGTGTTATGCCAAAGCATCTCAATTTGATCCTTGCACGATGTGTTACTTTTGAAATCGTTTAGCCTACTTTGCCAGACAGTTTCTAATTAATTGAGTTCTTGATTCAACAGGTCTGGCAGTAATCTACGGAGCCCCCCAGGGGACATGGGAGAAAAAAAAATTAGGGAGGAAAAAAAAAAAATTAGGGAGAAAAAAAAATTAAGACGACTTTTGCGAGATCTGCGAGATCTCGCAAAAGTCGTCTTAATTTTTTTTTCTCCCTAATTTTTTTTTTTTTCCTCCCTAATTTTTTTTTTTTCCTCCCTAATTTTTTTTTCTCCCATGTCCCCTGGGGGGCTCCGTAGAAAGATGTATGTGTGACAAGAATGCAAGTAAATAAATAAATACAATAATCAATTAAACAAATCTGCACTGTACATTGTATTTATTTTATTCATACCGAACAGTGAATTTCCACTTTTGTTAATTTCAGTGGCAGGCCAGTGTGACTTTTATTGTGTCCAGTGTGACAATTTTCCTTTATCGCGTTAGTCTCCTGATGGTGGTGCTTTCTGCACTCTGTAGGGCCTTTAGAAGCCACTGAAGGAAACAAGGAAGGAAGCAGCCTATGAGGCGCGGAGGAGGCTGTGTGAGTGTTGGAATGGGTCACGGCTTTGTTCAACAGTAGGAGGGGAGGGCTGACGGCTACAGTCGCTAAAAGTGTAAAATACAATCAGCCGGGCGAACTATCCTGTCATATCTCTGTGTAGCTGTGTTGCAACGTAACTTCCAGATATTTGTTTCTCCTGGACTCGAAGGATTTCGTCTAAGGGATGTCAAAGCGAGTGCGAAGCAGAGAGGTCTGCGCTGATTGCAGTGCTCCGGGTACGATGCCAGACAAGCTAGCTGTAACGTTAGCTATTCAGCTAACCAGCTAGCCCCCACTATAAGTTATCGGAGTGTCTTGTTAGCCTGGCTAGTTACTGCGACTGTACTAACAATTAGCAATTAGCTGAATTACTAATTGTAGCGGTTGTATTTTTTCTTGTGGAAACGTTAGGTGTTTTTTTTTTCTTCCTCTTTTTCCCCCTTTTTTTGAAGGCGTGCCTGTGTAATCACATTAACCTGTCTTATTCTGAACTAGTTGCTTGACTGTATTGGTTGTCGGGTTACAGTAAGGTTAGTGGTGCGTTAAAGGCAGTATTATTTAATTTCTTAAATAGCGCTGTCTTCTGAGCAGTCTTAACTTGCTGATAATCAGTAATGCCGCACAGTGGGTGTTAATGCTTGTGAAAACGTTTCTTGATTATGTCAAAGATTTGAGGGTGGGATACACCTTACCTAAAGCAGTCATGTCTTACTGCAAGTCAGCGAATATCTTCGTCTGGTTAGAGGGAGTTACTGCTCTGGGTTAAGGCTGTCTGTTACGTTATTCATCAAATATTAGACTCATGGGATAAAAAGCACTGTATCTGTATCGTAGAACCTCGCTGGGCCTCTGTTAACAGGGGTGTGCTGATCTGCGATGAGTGCTGCAGCATCCATCGAGGTCTTGGGAGACACAGCTCTCAAGTCCGACATCTGACTCATTCTCCATGGCCACACTCACAGCTGCAGGTGGGGAAGCGGGGACACGATCTCCATAAATCAAACGCAAAGATGCAAATGAGTACAGTCTGTTTTCCATAATGCAATATGTAAATAAATAAGAGGACCATGTATGACTAGGAATCCCCAAAGTAAACGTATTTTCTGCCTGTTCTAAAAATGTTAATGTGCTTTCTTGTTTCAGATGGTTCAAACACTGTATGGCAATGGAGCTAATTCCATATGGGAGCACAGTCTTCTGGATCCTTCCTCTTCAGTGAGTGGGAAACGCAAAGCCAACCCACAGGACAGAGTGCAGTAAGTTTTATTTTTAAAAATATGTCATTGCTGGTTTTTGGTACACTTGATTGCACTTTGATATTAAATTGTATTGACAAAATTGATTTTCTTTGCTAAGGTCAGTAAACATGCCTAATCAGCCCGCTGTACCATGAACGTCACTCACAGATAATCTTAACTTACTTGGAGAACTTGCTTGATCAGCTGACAAGCAGGTTAGAAAATAAATATATCTGCAGTGCGGTCTAGCTGATCAGCTACATGATCATGCAAGAATCTATCTATCTATATATCTATCTATATATATCTATCTATCTACTTAGCACTTTTAATTCTTATTCTCATTTTTATTTTCATGTCTATTTAAGCTTAATTTATAACAGTATTTATAACAGTATGTTTGCACTGAAGCACCGCAGCAATTTCCTAATGTTGTAAACCCGCTCAACATTTGGCAATAAAACCCTTTCTGATTCTGATTCTGAAGAAACTGAATTTTAGAAGAGTACCTCCTTTAAAGGTAATGCTTTTTGTGAGGAGTTTTTCCCATCCTTTAGAAGTCATAGTACAACAAAAACAAAATCTGCGAAGCAAAGAGATTTGATGTAGTAAAGCCTGTTATAAACACCATGTCAGTCTGCTGTGTAGCTTGGGGAGTAAAGATAAACAGTCAGCCACATGTAAGCACAGCAGTGCTGTGTCTGACCCGCACACTTGGAGCAAGCACTTTCATAACTTCTTCCCAAATGCAATTTCTGAGATGGACGCTATCTTATAAGGTTTCCACCACAAGCACTTTCCCCGAGAAACATTGTAAGGATCTTGGGTGCTCAGCAGTTTAAACTGGAAACAGGCTAAATTTAGTTCCTTAAGGTGTAGTTTGAAATGTTTAGTTCCAGGTCTTTTAAAACCACTGGAACTGTGGGGGAATTCTGCTGGGACCAATGCTGCTTAGTGGTTAATTACAGACAATTCAACTGCTTTAAATTCTGTTCAACTTCATTCACACCATATGGATTTATTCTGATTGCTGGACGTTGTTTTTGGGATTAATAAAGTTAGGGTATTTTTACTATAACTATTCTTTTCTATTTGCGTAAATATTTTGTATTAAAACGAGCAACGACAGAGTTTGGATGTGACCTAAATTGCACCCCTAAGATTCTTGGCTTACGTGAAAGCCAGACAAATCTAGCGTTGTGGCGGTATGGTGGTTTACATGACCGATACGTTTCTCTGCCATTAATGTAATGCTGCACATACAAATCTGCAGTCCATTGTTTAATGTCCAGTTTAAGTGTTAGCTTCTCGTCAGTGTTTGTCTTAATCATAAACAAAGATAAACAGTGATGTGCTCACTTGAAAACTTGTAATTAATGTTCACATTTTGAGATTGTGAGAGTCTCTTGTTGTTTCCAGTCCTAATAAGACAGAGTTCATCAAGGCAAAATATCAGATGCTGGCGTATGTACATCGGATGCCTTGTCGGGAGGATGACAGTGTGACTGCAAAAGACCTCAGCAAGGTGACAATTTACTCTGTTGTTTCATTTAAACGTTCCTCTTGTAACACTATTAGACGTTAAAAAAAAGAGGATCTTTGAGACTTTATTGTAATACAGCAAGTGTTTGATTTTAATGTTAATATCTGACCAGTTCCTGCAAAATCCAGTGATGAGTTTCCTCAAACTTAACCTGGGCTACTAATATTACGTAGCCCCTCCCCAATGTCACCAAACAGGGCATAGACATGGGGGGTATCCTGTGGAGGAAGTTGTCCTGTGGATTGTGAGGGATTGTCGGGTGGGGTCTGTGTAGGTCAAACCTATTCTAGTGCATCCTGTGGATGATTGATTGGATTAGGTTCTGGGGAATGGCAGGCAGAAGGCAAAGGAGTGGACTATAAAGCAACATTAATGGCTTAGGGGACTATGTGATTAAAATCAGAGTTTTCTGTGTCCATGTTTTTTACCTGGATTATTAAACTTGGTAACTTATGCTGAACACCTAACCTGGTCGGGAACAAGGTATGTTCTGAGTCTTAATTTAAAATCATCTGGAAGTGCCACATTTTCAGTGATTCTTTTATTTACAGTATGTTTTAAGTCCTATGTAGATTCTGTGCTGGTGGCATACTTTTTATATGTGCAGCTTGTTAAGCCGTAACTTACTAAAACTTACTGAATGAAGTGCTAACTCTGACTGTGCGTCACATTGTCCTGGGAATGTGCATGTATTGATTTGTTGATGCAGAAAATGTTTTAATGTTGTTCTACTTGATTGTAATCTGCGGGAATTCAGCAACTAGAACACGCACCAAGAACACCTGTTCAGTTGATAAAATAAATTTCACTTGTCCATGTCGCCTTTACTAGGCTGTGGGATGGTAAGATTTCTTGTTAAAATGTATCCAAATTAAAGCACAGAGAGCGTACTCGGCAATAAAAAAACAAAACAAAACATTAAATTGAATTAAAATGTTTATATTATCACTCTGTACTAAATTGCTAGATTAATACTTTTTTTCCTGCATTAATTTGCAATAGTGTTGCATTTTACTGTTGCAGTTTTTATGTCCTTTATAGACTTTTAATTACCCTTTTATATGACCTTTAAAAGCCACTTTTTATGTGACCATGAACAGAGCCTGAAGCAGACACTCTGCTTAAAAGAGGAAGCTGGTAACCACCACTGTGATAGCCATTATCTTCAACTGGGGTTTGAATGGTTTTTCAGACGCTCAGCCAAAAAAAGTCTGGCTGTGTTGAACTTTCTTTGTAGAATGGCGTTTCGTTAAATGTCTTGGGTTGCTGCTGTCCTTGGGCTGTTCCTGAAATTTTTTATAGTGTGCAGGGACTGTTGTGCTGTCGTGGAGGCACCGTGTATGGCAATGCGGCTGGTCGTTATGTGTATATGTATATCTCAACAGAGTACTGCATTAAAAAGAAATAACCTGTCACCACAGTTATAAGAAGGCCTAAAGCCGACACAGTGTCTTCATAATCAGCTGTAACGGATTTTAAACAAGGTTCTTGTTAAATGTCTTTCAGCAACTTCATTCCAGTGTCCGTACTGGGAACCTGGAGACCTGCCTTAGACTCTTATCTTTAGGAGCTCAGGCTAACTTCTTTCATCCAGTAAGTTTGGGGGAATAAGCAGAAAGTTGATTTGGAAGTGGGCGTGATAATACTAATGATTAACCACTGTTTTTTTTCCCCTTCAAATTTTAGGAGAAGGGAAACACCCCACTACACATAGCAGCAAAAGCAGGTCAAATATTACAAGCGGAGCTATTGGCAGTTTATGGAGCTGATCCTGGAGCGCTGGACTCGAGTGGGAAGACCCCCATTGATTATGCAAGGTAATGTATAGCCTGTATTTTTATTTTAACACCTTCAAATGTTCTGATAAAAGGTTTGGGGTTTTGTTTTGTTTGTTTTTTTTTTAGGTGAGAGCAGTCGAAATCTTATATTGACACTTGATGATGTTAATACCACAAGATAAATTTAGAAGTTTCACTTTTAAGTGGCATTCTGCTTTCACGCATTTAAGTGGATCATATGTTGTAGTCAAGCGAATTCAGGAGCCTTGTTCATTTTCTGTATGTTGGGAAAATGACTTCAGGCATATGTCTTGTATAGAAAACGCAGCAAGCTGCGAAACAGTATTTGACGCTGTAAAGTTGGGATTCCTATGTGTAATGGTAGTGCAGCTGCAAGCATCACCTTAAGAGATGCAGTCCAGCTCATTAGTGGCTGTGATACAGGAAATGATGCACAAGATGCAGATGTAAAAATACACAGGGAAAAAAAAAATAGCTGTGCTCTTGCTTTACATGTTGTATCTTGTGGAAATGTTAGCCGGATACTTAAACAGCAAGTGACAGGAAGTAGCCAGCAATACACAGCAGAAAAGGACAAAAACAGCTAAGCTGGAAATGGAGGGGAGGGGGAAATATTGTCACCCGCTGAAATGGCTAAAATATTTAACATGCCTTTTACAATGCTAGACAAAAAGTGGCTTTATGTCCGAGTTTGACTAATTCAATGAAACGAGCAAGGCAGAAGAGAAAGGAGGAATTCAGTTGTGCAGTGAGCTGATGACTCAGCTTGGTTAGTTTATAGTAAGTTTCAATTTAGCTCAAGTAAAAAAAAAAAAAAAAAAAAAACCTTGTCCGTTTGGACCTTGATATTTGTCTTCAGTCTCATCCACTCTGTTATCATTTCCTCAGCCAGATCAAACTGGAATCTAACCAAAATCTACATTTGATTTTTAAATATAATTATTGATGTGTAAACTGAAAGCGAAGACAACAGATAAGACTATGGAAGCTTGTTTCCACCACTGGGGAAAAAATATTTAGGATTTATTTTTATTATTTATCAACTTGAAGCTATCAAATAATAACCTGTAATTTTGACTTTCAGATGGCAAAAAAAAGTGGCAGAAAGAGGCTTCCATAAAAGACAGATGCAAAAGATATTGGAAGGTTTTAGACTTCTATTTACAAATGGTCCTCAGCAAGATTAAAAGTGTCAGGGTGCATTAAAATGGAATGCAGTCGGCACATATTGAGAAAATCTCACTTTTAAGTTCATTTAGTCCAAAATTTTGAATCTAAAGGTCATTTAAGACTCATCTTCACTCAGAAATACTCACACTAACTCCAACATAATAGTGTGGTGTGAGGCATTTTTACTTTAGTTTAACAGATTACAACATGTTGTTGTTATTCCCTGATCAATGATTACTACAGTAACACTGCCTTAATAGTTCAGTGCAGACTGACTGGCAGACAATCTGATGGCTGTCAAAGAGCTTACAGGTTTTAGTTGAAGGAGATTTATCAATGACTCTACTATTACACTGATGACTGATTAGCAAAACAGTTACATAGTGTAAGAAGACAAGATAACGCATAGATGAGATGATAAGACTTAATGTGCTCTGCTGTGTGGTTTGATATTGTCTGTATGAATGAGGAAATTAGTGTGTCTGACTGCTGGTTCAAGCGTGGGAGGTGAAAAGTCACAGAAAACCTCAGTTTGTTGAGGAAAGCCTGCCAATGAGCAAGTTACTTTCAGAGAGTCTGTTACTCTGGTAACTCACTCAGTTTAAGGTAACGCTCCTTATTGAGCTTTTACTGAGCCCGTCCCCACAGCCTGCAGAAACCAACAAGCAGAACCTGTTATTTGTGATGGTTTTCATCAAATTGAATGTTGTAGTGCTGTAATAAATATTTTTTTTGTTGTGAAACAAAATTATTTTGAAAATCACTCCAAATAGTGGAATAGTATGGGAGTACACGATTTAAAATATGATGCTGACATTGTAAGGCATTGTAAGGTACCTGAGATATTTTTAGCTGTAGTTCTTTAGCATATTTCTGAAACTTGACCTTTTTATTCCTTACCTCTGCAGACAAGCTGGGCATCAGGAGCTGGCAGAGAGACTAGTGGAGATCCAGTATGAACTCACTGACCGGCTAACATTTTACCTTTGTGGACGAAGACCAGGTAAATGCAGTAAATCAGTCAACCACAGCTGCAGCTTTGCATTAGAGGAATGTATTCAATAGCTTTAAAATGGCTTTCAATCATTTTTATGCAAAAAAAATGAGTTCAACAACACAAACTGTTAAAAAATAACTGAAAAAAAAGTGTTTTCTGGAGTCCTATATTTAAAATATTTTGTGCAAACACACTCAAAAATATTTAAGTACTCGATACAAAATTGGAAAGATAAAACAGATGACAATAAGATTAAATCATATATGATTTAAAAAATAAAACAGATTACATACATATCACCAACTTTATAAATCACCACTTCCAACTTTGTGCTATCCTCACCACACTAGTGGGTCAGTCCCTGCCAAAAAACCCCCAAGAACTTTTGATTGTGAAAATATTTGAAACGTTATCTCTTCATTGTTGTGCTACAGATCACAGAAATGGGCAACACTTCATCATTCCTCAGATGGCAGACAGGTAAATGTTAAAGCTTTTAATTTGAAAAACTTGAGATCTGGTAATGAGTTAATGTGAGTTTCCGTTGATATACGTTAACCATCTTATTTTCTTGTGCTGCATTGGATGGATAAGAAATAAGTAAGTTTCTCATTTTTGCCACGAGCCACTGTTCTTGTGAGTGTGGAGCCGTTTCCTGCAGGATAAATAAACTTTGTTAATTTCTCCATTTAAAGCAGCCTGGATTTGTCAGAGTTTGCTAAAGCTGCAAAGAAGAAGCTGCAGTCGGTAAGACGTTTTTACATGGGATTTGTTTCCCGTGACATTTACAGTGTAGCCTCTTCTTCATCTGCTGTTTATTCTTTAGGAAACAGAAGTACTAATTCTGCTTACTTTGCCGTAGCTAAGCAACCATCAGTTTGAAGAGCTGGCCATGGATGTTTATGATGAAGTCGACAGAAGAGAAACGGATGCAGGTTGAATTACAAGAACTGTTTTAAACAAAATAATTTAAAAAATCACACAGTCTATAAAGCTCTTTTACATTTTATTTAAACATTATGTGCGTCTTGCTTTTTTCAGTGTGGCTGGCCACTCAGAACCACAGCACGCTGGTAACAGACACCACAGTTGTGCCTTTTCTGCCTGTCAATCCTGAGTACTCATCTACCAGAAACCAGGCAAGTGCTGGCACCTTATGTCCTCATGTTATAACTTCACTTCTTTGTATGCGACTAGTAGATTTGGTAATTGGTTTGGTTTTAATCTATTTGCTTTCTCAGGGTCGTCAGAAATTGGCAAGGTTTAGTGCTCACGAATTTGCCACACTGGTCATCGATATTCTAACAGATGCTAAGCGACGGCAGTGGGGTAATTCCTGTGAAAGTCCCAAAGGTAGGACATGATTATTTTCCACTTGTAGCACATGTTAAATTCCCCTGCTAATCTACTTTTGTTTTTTGGGCTATATTACGTTTGTAAATGTCCTGCTTAGCATATGAACAGAAGAACATTTTCAAAAACCGCAAGCAGTGGGGGGAACCTAAATTTGTTGGCCTATAATAAGATGCAGAAAGTGTTTTCTTTGTAGTTCAATGTGGAGCGAAATATAGACAACGCTACGGTACACAGGCAACAATTAAAGTTTCAACCATGTGTGAAAAGGGGCTTAATAATGTCCTGCATGCTGCAACTCACAGAAAACCAAGAAAAATTGTAGGAGGTCACTATAAAGAATGCTGGGTGTTGGATTCAATCAATAAAAACGGATTGAAACAGCTGCCCGTAGCCAGCACTGCTGTTTGATCCCTAGTCCTTTGATCTTTGGCTCTGCTTTCAGATAATGTGGAGCTGATCCTTCAGGGAATAGACGGTCACCACAACAGTGAGGGCCAAGATAATGACCAGCCAGATTACGACAGTGTGGCATCAGATGAAGATCCGGTCCAAGAGGCAACATGTGGAGACAGCTGCAATGATGGAAGGACCAAGGTTAATGTCTCTTGAAGCCTGTTATTCCATTGCTTACTGTAGGCTTTACTTGTAATACCGATCAAATGAATCCCATCTTATGTCCGTATGCATGTTTCACTGCAGAGCTCAGAGTCTTCTGATCTGTCTGATGGACCAATCACAGTGCAAGAATTTATGGAGGTGAAGAGTGCCCTCACTGCATCAGAAGCCAAAATACAACAGCTTCTGAAAGTCAACTGTCACCTTAGTGAAGAGCTACGTTTGATGCAGAGCAAGGTTAGTTAAGACGCAAAAGTCGAGGTCACTTTATGTGTCACATTATCTCTGGTGTTTCTTGTTCTGGTTATAAATTGCATAATAATGTTGCTATTTAAACATAACATTACATGTGTTTAACATGTAATGTTAGTATAACCCAACTCAGGGTTTATAGATGAGATGTATCACTGTCTTTACCCTAACTCTACAGTCTTAAATGGTGTGTGTGTGTGTGTGTGTGTGTGTGTGTGTGTGTGTGTGTGTGTGTGTGTGTGTGTGTGTGTGTGTGTGTGTGTGTGTGTGTGTGTCCCACAACATTTCACCACCACCACCTGCCTGAACAGTTGTTCTTCGAATCGTTCATACCAAATTCTGACCCTATCATCCAAATGTCACAGCAGAAATTGAGACTCATCACAGCAGGTCAATTTTCTCTTGTCCAGTTTAGGTGAGCCTGTGCAAGTTACCTGCTCTAAGCTCACAGGAGTTATGTATGGTGTGGTCTTCTGCTGCTGTAGCCCATCTGCTTCAAGATTCCACCTGTTGTTCTTCTGCACACGCTGGTTATAATAAGTGGTTCTTTGAGTTAATGTTGCCTTCCAGTTAGGCTGGCTGATTAGATATTTTGTGTTAATAAGCAGTTAGATGTAACTGAAAATCATTTAAGGAAGTCATGCTGTTGTTTTTTTGTGAACAGATAAAATGGCTACAATGTGTCTGGATGCATTAAGATGCCTGTGACAAGGATAGCAGATTTCAAATTGCAAAGCAGTATTTTATGTTATAGATGTTTGTGATGTAAACTCAAATCCTATGTCAGATCTTAAAAGGCAACCCACAGAGGACATTTTGCTCCATAGCATAAATCTGCAATGATTATTTAGGAACCACCTAAATGCAGAAAAATAACTGGAGTTAGCTTTTTCCATTACACAAAGGTCAGCAAGTTAGGTTCCTGACTTGTAGACCCACAACCCACAACTGTCTAATTTATACTATTTATTTCAGGCATGCCGCATCACTCACTTCCTCATATCTTGGTATTTCGAAAGTCACTCTTTTCCCTGGTGGTATTCAAACATGCACATTTTTACAGTTCTACGTGTTTTTGGGAAATAATCGTGTTTACTATTCCCTTCCCTTCTCTCTGGTTGAAAAGTAGCAGAGCCGAACAAAAAGCCTGTGGATGTAGAGACTGAAGTGCAACAAAATCAGTCAACAAAGGCTTATTTTTTTCTTTTTCTTTTTTTCTTTTTTTCTTTTTTTTCTTTTTTTTGTTGTTATTGTTAGAGAAAATATACATTCAAGTTCTTACAATACTGATGATAATAGGAAAAACTGTTTCTCTATAACTGCATTTTCTAATGTAATTTGTGTTATATGTTACATCAGTCATTGTTGCACTCAGAAACATAAACTAAAGCAAAGGACAAAATTGTAGACAACCCAGTTTTTGTGCGGTCTGTACCCCTTGTGCTTCATCAGAATCCCAGGTTTATTTTATTGATGCCTCTGAACTTTACCTCGGGTATGTCTCATAGTTTTAAATATTGACTTGATATGCTTATTTTTGCATAGTAATACCTACTTTTTGTTTCTTGAAGCTGTTGTTTTTTCAGAGTGTAAGCACTGTTTGTGTAAATAAGGGCAACCCCCTCTGTGGCACTTTATCAGGGGGTGTCGCACTTCAAGATCTGTGGTGGGTTGTTTTTTTTTTTTTTGTTTGTTTGTTTTTTCAACATACATTGTCAGCATTTCATTTGTCAAGGAAGCAAGCCTTTTGTTGTTTGAAGGACCTTGAGCAGAAACAAGAACAAAACAGAGATGAAGATAAGTTGAACCTTATCCGAATAGCTTCCCACCTGGAGGCCTAGCTGTAATCTACTCTATTATTGATGCCGCGCCCGGCTTTTGTGTGGAGATCAGCTCACAGTTAAGAGTCAAATTGAAAGATGTTTTTGTTCTCTACAGCTGAATTCCCTGCAGACTGAAAACACAACACTGCGATGGCAAACCCCCAGCGGACAGCAACAACCCCAGGGCCTCTTTGGTCGACAGCAACCTCGCGGAGGCCGCGCCAGGTCCATGTATGAGACGGGCTCTACTCCAAGGCAGTACCCCCACCGAGTTGACACAGCTCGGCATGACGATGGAGTCATTTTACAACCCTTCCCTACCAATGTAAGCACAGGAGCAGGAGTACCACTGTTTTCATTCTTAATTTACCAAAGTGGTGATGCCTGGCTTGGGGCTGGTGTTGTTGTTTTTTTTTTATATTCATTTATTCATTCATTCATTCATTCATTGCATCTCAATAGAGTATGCTCAACTTGGTTTGACCCCTTTCTAGATTGGTAGGGGTCCTTTGGGGACGGCTGCTTCCTCCCTTCCTACCTTCCCCTCTTCCCTCTCCTGGTCGTGGGATGAGAGATCTCGAAGGGTTAAGTACTGAAAATTCCCGTGGCTCAGAGGCAGCCCCAGGGGACGGTGAAAACTGTCCTCTTTGACCCCACAGTCTTCTCTCCTGACCTGTGTCTATAAACTGCCTTTTCTCAGCATCTCCTGCCTGCATGCATGCACTGCAGTGCCGCTGCTACAGTTCAGTTTCTGAGCAACCCCAGCTTCTCATTGTCAAAAGTGCTGACATGTTGCATCAGAGATGGCTGCTTGAATAATCCGACAGCTGAATCCAGTATATGTGAAAGATGTATAACGGATCACCACATTGCGCTTTTTAGGGATAACTTTCTGATAAAACAGAGGACAGTTGACACCTTCGCGTCTACTAATCGCATCCTGGGCAGTGCAGCTGTGCTCCGCCACATGAACTGATTGTATCGTTTCTGCCTTTTTTTCCTCTTCACAGTGAGATGTCTTAATAATAATGAGATCACAGGTTTGATTTTAGGATTGCATGTTTCTAATTTCTGTGCGGCCACATTTGCTGCTGTGATAACTTATCTAACTAATCACATACAGTATATACTGTGTTTGATTGACTGTTGTCCTCTGACATTCCTACAGGGCTGTAGTCTGGAAGGACAGAGTACAGTGCTGGAGAATGACTATGACACTACACCCAATCACTCTGAAATGGAGGAGAGTGGGTAAGATCTTCTTCTGTTAACTGTTGATTTTAAAGACTAAAACACCATTTTCTCTGTATAGGTTTAAAATGAAGGCCACTTTGATCACAAATATAAAACATCAAAGAAGCCCCTTTGCAAGATTTGCTTACTCTCTCCTGAAAGAAGTGCATGCATCACTTTTTTTTTTTTTTAATATACCAACTGTTCAAAGCAAAAGGAACAAGTTATGAAAAAAAAGGATAAGCCTTTCCCCCTGTTTCTTGTCTCGAGACATGACAGTATTGATGGAGCAGAAGCTTACAAAGTTAAAGGTCACAGGAATGGAGAACGGGAAGCCAGATGTGGATTAGTTTTGACAGGTGTTTAGGAAAAAAACGGCTTTGAGCCGTTCAGCCTGCCTGCACGGTTCAATGAAATAATATACAGTTTCCAAAAATATTTTGACATATAAGCCAAATTCTAACATTTATGAATTTAGATAAGATTAACCTTATTTTAAAGAAAAAATAGGAGTAAATCTAATTAAGTAAGGGTATACCACTTACTTGTTAAGAAATGTTCTACTAGTCTCTTGAGAGGCAGCTGAGGACCGCCACAACAGCGACCCGGTCAGCCTGCCCAATGGAAAATGGGAGATTAGGAGCAACTGAACTTTCAAAATAAGAGCAAGGGGATTTTCCACTAATAAAGCCACTGCATTATTCCCACCAATTATGAAAAAATGGCATTAAATTGCAGGATGTGTAGTACCAGTCAAAAGCTTCACCGTTCAAGCAAAGTCTGTCGGGAAACACTGCACCCACCTACTGGCTTCACTACAGATCACAGTTATTTAGAATATTGTCCTCTGTAATTTATCGTCCTTTAGCTTTTATAAGCCTGACCCTGACTTTAGCCTGAAGTCAACCAGTTTCTGTAAAAAGCTGTTTCTTTCAAAGTAGAGTTTTTCTTTTATCCAAACTCCACCCAACAGGTACTTTGAGGTCAACTCTCTGTGTGATACTTTTTGTTTTCATCTTGATTTCATTATCCTCTTCAAAAGATCCACCTTTGTTGTATAATTCATTGTTTGGTGGGTTCTTTAAGTAACACTCCTGTAAGAAGATCAGTTGTCAGTTCTGTTTTTATTTGTAGCAGCCCTCTTGCTGCCTCTGAAGCAGCCCACCAGCAGGAGGAGGGCGAGGAGGATGCCACCCTGCCTTGCACAGAGGACGTCATCTGTAAGACGGAGCAGATCACTAAGAACATCCAGGAGCTTCTGAGAGCTGCCCAGGAGACCAAACATGAAAGGTATTGACCAGTTATATGAATAACATGTAATGTGATATTTATACAAAATGAGCCAAGTTATATTTCAAAAACATCTGAAATTTCTAGCTATTCAAAATAAAATCTTTTCACCCGATGCACTGTGAACCTCAGTTTTTCCACCGTCTGGCTCAGATTCCATGCTTGTATTTCTGTCATTCTGCCTGATTTGTTTAAGAGCTGACTTTGCCCAGGTGCTTTTAGGTCAGTGGTTTTTTAAAAGTTGTGTATAGGGCCTTGGCCTGGATGATGCCAGCTTGCATCCTAAGGAACTAAAAGTCTCCTTATTTTCACCTGAGTTGCAGAGTGAATACAGTTACTCACATATTGGTGAAAACCAAGCAGCACTCTGATTTCCAGCCCTGTTTAGGATCCCTCTGTGTGAGTCTAAGGAGTGTGGGTCTTAGGTCTGTCAATGCACCTAACAGGAAACAAACAGCACATGATCTTATTTTCCCCTGTGGCTTGCCAAGTCCACAGTAGTTACTTGTTTATTAATAATTTCTTTATTATTTTTACTGTAGTTTTTTTTTTTTTAACTGTTCCACACTGCTACCCGTTTTCCTTTTTGTAGGTTATTGCTTACATCGTCCCCCTTTTTTCTTTTGTGTAAATATCTTGAGATTAACAATGTTTCCCATCTAGCTCCAGGGATATGAGCAGCTACGTGGTTAAATGCTGCTGAACTTCCGTGTTGCTTCTAGAAACACTAGCTGGTACTAAAATAATAGTTCATATTTTATTAATGAACTAGAGCCATTGTCTCTCTGGGATGGGAAGTTGTAAATAAGAACGGTGGAAAGTATAACGCACAACAGCCGTGTGAACCAGCACGATTCTGCTCGACTAAACTGGCATACAACCTCTCAACTGAAGCAGTGTGTAAACAAACAAGGACAGGCTGCTGGTACTAGCATGTTAGCACTGCCTACGTTAGTCATGTGGGTGCACAACAATCAGACAGTATATGTGTGTGTACACATTTGAGTGACATAAAAAAATTTGATTCGATTATTGAAAAATGCGTTTCATTCAAATGGCTTTAAAAGATAAATTACATACATCGACTATTTCAGTCTGTTCACATTTTTAAGACGTGCTGCTGATCAAGGCAGCAGATTTTAAAATAGTGTTAAATAAATGTCCTTCGAGGTGTGGCCCTGCCCAGAAATGCCATTCACTGCTTTCATAGAACAGAAAGGTGCCAAGTATTGTTTTTAAATGATCGCTTATTCTTTATTTATTTACTGTACAACTTTGAAAACAGTTGAATGAAATCCTAAATAGCCAAACACTATTACACCCCGTTGCTCTTTTTGATCGTTTTGAGAAAGGTTTGTGGAAAAAAATTCACCCATTCATCCTTTTTGTCTCCTCCTACTGCAGCTTTCTGCCTTGCTCTGAAAAAATCTGCATGGCTGTGACAGAGATGGCTGCCCTGTTTCCCAAGGTAAGATGACTCCGTTCCAGCAGCTCAGTGTCCAATGGAACAGTTTGCTTTGTCTGACAACAGCTGAAGGCAGTTGTTTTCACACATGAACTCCTGAAAATGTCGGGAGAATAAGGTCGGGACATTGTCAGAAGCGGCACTTTATCACATGTAGCACGCAACAGGATATAATCTTTATTAAGCCAAATACTCTTTGAGGGTGTTGCTTGAGTGAAACTCACTATATTCTCACATCAGACGGACTTTGTAATAGAGACCCAACAGAGTAAAGAGTGCTTAATGTCTGATCGAACCAGATCTGACATTTTGTTCTCATAGCTTGGCTGGATGTGTGAAAGCAGCTTAAAGGTATTTGTCCAGATAGGTGGCACCTGCTTGTTCCATTGCTTGTATTGGATCTTGTTTTACCATCTCAATATTTACCTTGTTGTAGTCGCATAGAAATCTAGTGCCTGCCTAGCACATAAAGTGATTACGAACGCTTTCATGTCCTCGCCTTATCAAATCTCCTTCCCTCCTCCCTTCAGAGGCCGTCCTCAGAGACAGTGCGAGGGTCTCTGTGTCTGCTGACTTCAAGCGCTAGCCGGCTCCACGGAGAGTGCCAGAAGGCCGCAGAACACAACCTCAGCCCGTCAGACATCCAGCTGGTCACTCAGCAGGTCATTCAGTGCGCCTATGACATAGCCAAAGCTGCCAAACAACTTGTTACTGTGACAACCAAAGAAAACAATAACTAATTAAACTCCAAAGACACTCCCAATGCGCCAAACATACAGCATATAAATGATGTTAATCAATGGTTTCCTTTCCCCCCCCCCCCCATATTAATCAGTGTAAGCTTTTGTGTACATTCCTAGAGGTGGAGAAAAAAATATAACATGCAAAATCATAGCTCAATCAAAAGCTTTATTTATTTTGTTTTTATACCATGGTAATAAAAAGTATATATATATACAGGGGGGAAAAACTACTTGTTCTTTACCTCACAGATTGAATCTATTCAGTTTCCAGAAGTGCAGTGTTGCCTGTGTATATAAAAGCAATTAGAACAAACAGTTTTGCATTATCAGTTTCCTTCTAGAGGACACCATCAGTCATTAGCTGTGCTCACTGAGGTCCGCTTTCTGGTACTCATAGACGATCAAAAGTCTTACCTAGCAGCAATGATCAGAACAGATGAGCTACTCCAATCACAATGTTTGTTTTTCTTTAAGAGGCAGTTACAGTGTTCATTGTTCTTGAATCATTGTGGTGTTGCTTGCTTAAAGTTCAATTGTTTGTTCAGTAAGCCAACTGTGATTATAAAAGCAGCTTCAGTGTATCGAGCACCGTGTGAGTGTCCAGACTTTCAGCCCATCCAGCAACTCCAGCAGTTTCAGTCCATCTGCGGGTTGAAACAGTGTTTATAAGTAAAGTATCAATAGTTTTTGGTTTTTTTCTTTTTTGAGTTATAATGTTGCAGCCATACTTAAGATGTTCTGTGTGTGTGTGCGTGTGTGAGCGTTGGCCTCAGTGGCCTGTGTGAAATCCATTTTGAATCAATTTTACTAGCGTTATGCAAATATGTAAGATGTATGTGTCCATGTAATTCTTTATCAGAATAATCCAAATGCTATTCTATTTATAAACTGTATGTCATACCTCTAAGAAAATATCAATGTTTATTTTCATAAGCTTTGGTTTAACACGATGCTCGGCGCAGGCTAACGTTTTTGTTCTGAGGTCTGGGACGTCTCAGCCGGCAGTTAGTTATAGGAAACGTGTGGTCTGTTTATTTTAGTGTGGTGTTTTAACTCCAGTATTTTAGACGCTTCATGTGGTCGAGTATGTACCGCCTACGGCTTACAGCCAATGATAATGTAATTGTACCCTCAGTTCTAGAATAGTTGTTGTAGAACACGGGTCTAATGTGACACTCACTGTGAGCCAGATGTGTTTGAACCAGGGGTGGAAGGAAAACTGGAATACGCTGCACGACAAGTGGATGGCAGGGTTGTGCTCTTATTGCAGGGTCCTTACTGTGCAATTTAAAGTGTAATGTAATTGGTGCTAGATAAAGAAAAAAGCAAATTCATTTATCACTGCTCAATTTCCTTAAAGAGGACTACCTGTTAGAATGTGTTAAAGAAAATCTAAAGCGCCTGTTTAACTGTAACCACAGCAGTATGAATATGCACGTTCATTTCTATCTAAAACTGCTTTCTTAGGTGGCTGGGTGAGGATTAAAAAGACATTTAGAAGTATCCTTAAAACGTCTTCAGTGCACATGAGTATACTGTTCATTTCTGGTTAGTTGCTTAAGTCTTCTTAGATGTGTTTTTGACAGAATATTAAACTATTTGTCAAGGTCTGCATACTGTTTTGTTTTTTGTTTTTTAATAGTTTTCACTTGCATCACATGATCTAGAAGCTTGTTCATGTGATCAGTTTTAATTTTTTATTACTGTTTTCTAAGTCTTTTTGGTCTGGTCTTGGTGGTCTGGTGAGAGTGATTACTTACATTTAGCTTTATTCTACCATTGTACTGCATCCTTGTTATTTTCTCCTTAAGGTTGCAAAGCAGGGGTGTCAAACTGTGGGCTACTTAAAGGTCCTAAAGTACACATTTAATAAGCCTTTCAGTTATAACAGTGATGATGAGCAGTTGGAGATGGCTCAAGAAACTGGTCTTGCAACTTTTTAGTAGCAGGTAGTTCAATGTGTTGACAGATTTTTACACCAGATCCCCTTCCTGATGCAACCCCTAAGGGTTTTAGGTCTCTTCCCAGGATTAAACTTGAGATCTTTTTGTTATTAGGTGACTGTGTAAACCTCAACACTCAGAAAAATAGGTGCAAGTTTAACAGTACGTGTCCATTTTTCTACATTATAAAGAACTGAAACCCATCAGCAAAACTGTTCTCTGGTCTTACACTTTAAGAAATAAATGCATAATTAAAGAAGCACTGACGGCTCATTATCCAGACTCATTTCCAGAAAATGTGCCAGTTTTAGTAAGGACTGTAAAAGTGGGGAATGTTATTCCATTAAACTGTTATTTAATGGGATACTAAATATTTAAAAAAAAAAAAAAAAAGTTTTCGTATTACTTAGTGTAGCTTGGCAGGCCACGAATGATATCAGTGTTAGAAATAAAGCTTTAAAACATATAAAAAATACTGTTAAAAGTCTGAATTTTTTTTGCCTTCCTGGACTCAATTGGACCCTTTGGTGGGCTGGTCTGGCCTCTGTACCCTATGTTTTACACCTTTGTCTTAAAGGAAGACTAGGTTTTACTGAATAGCATGGTCTGATCTTACCTGGTCTGGTAGTAGAGCATTATGTAAAGTATGCAGGTGGTTACAGCAAACCTAAGAAGGCTGTCTTTTAGAAAATAAATACCACTGCCATTCATCTCCTAAAAACCAGCCATAGTACCTCTGTGAACAAAATGTAACGCAAAGCAATTTAAGTAGCATATAAATACTTTTTAGACTGCCATTTTTTAAAAGCACATAAACTACTGACTTTATAATGTTATAATGCACGTATTCAGTTACTTCCACCCTGGAGTCAAAACCGTCATTTAACTCCCTGTAACTTGGAGCCTGCCCTACCTGTGGTTCAAATCAATCCCTGCCTTAGGTATAATAAAGTCATTCATACCTCATCTTTTCCTCCTCGTCTTATTTCTTTGTGTGTGTGTTGTGGACATACCGCGTGTTTTCACCACGCTCGTGAATTATTTCCCACCTGTTGGTGAAGAGCGAAAGTGGCCGGTTGCGCTTCCCCACCCATCATAAGAACATAGTTCCGGGTTTTTCTCAGCCGAGAGCTGCTCGCTGCCGTTGCTCTTCTCTATTCGCCGAGCTCATAAGGAAGGATCATGTCGCTTTTAATGGAAAATCAGTTCTGTGAACTGCCCCCTGACAAGGCGATCGACACGAAGACATTCCTGGACACAGTCTCTCATATCCCTGCGTTTTTTGGTGAGTGCAACTCCATCTGAAGTCATACAAAAACACGTAAGGTGACTTTGCGAGTTCCCTCGCGTCGCTACGGTGTCAGCCTTCGTACTTGGCTGAATTTTTTTTTTTTTTTTTTCAATTTTACGTCGTCTGACCACCTGAGCTTGGTTTTCACGTCGGGACGTGGTTATTTCACTTCAGAAATGGAGGTGTCGGGTCACGGGGACCATGTCAACCAGCTGCGGCCGTTTGGCCTATAGAGAAACTCTTTGTTGACTCTGTGAACAGAGCACACATTGCCCTCATTGTGACTTAACTGAAACTGTGCATTCACGGCATTTTTTTTTAGCCCTCTCTTTGTAAACAGCTGATTGGCATTCACCCCCTCCTCTGAGCCGGGGACATGTCAACTCATTCATATTTTATTGGCCCTGCTCTCAAATGTCTCGTTTCTTTTCCAGACTGCTTAGGATCAAAAGTGTTTTCAATCATCAAATCAGACATTAACGGCAATATAACGGTAAGATGCAGGCGGGGGTATCTATTTGTGTTACTGTAAGGGATTTAAATTAGAGATAGGTTCAGCTCCGACATGCAAACTGAACTCAAATGTGCATTTTCAGAAAATTAGAGCAGTATATGTCACTAATCCCGCAAAGTACACCACCCTGGAGGACATTGTGGTGGCAGAGCGAGAGGCTCATGGAGCAGAGTGGCCTAAAATTGGAGCAACGTTAGCTCTGATGTGGCTGAAGAGGTAAGGACCTCTTGAACTCAGTTGTGTCATACTGTCTGTTCAACTTTCGTCTAGTGAAATGAAAGCCTTTATGTACTCCGTTTCTCCTGCAGGGGTCTCCGTTTCATCCAGATTCTGCTCCAGAGTTTGGCAGACGGAGACAGAGATGAGAACAACCCCAACCTCATTCGGGTTAATGTCACAAAAGCCTATGAGCAGGCACTGAAGCGATACCACGGCTGGATTGTTCAAAAGATTTTTAATGTGAGTAACATGTGGAAGAAATTTATTGTTTCTTGTTGTGACACAACACAGACCACCCCAACCGCACCCAGACTGATAAGAATCGAGAACTGGTTTCAGATTGTGCAGTCCACTGCAATCGCCTCATGCTGGCGTGTTTTTCTCTACACTGCATAAAAATGCTTTCAGATTCATTACAACTGCGTTTCACTTTGAAGCGTTGTAACCTTAGGTGCCTCACCTTATGAGGCTGCACAGCATTTTTGTCTCTTGAGCCCATCCCTATGTTGTAGTCCCACATTTTGCAAGTGTCCCAAATCTTGTCGCCAGCACTACATCCAAGAGGGAAAAATTGCAGTTAAGCTGTGGAGGTGATGGAACCTACCACAAAAAAAGGAAATGCAGTTGGGGAAACTACTTCTAACAGAGGATGTTAACAACTATGAGAATATGGCTGAAGTCTCATGTAACATTTTTAACTGATTGGTATAAGAAGGGATGTCAAATTCAGTCTACATTGTGGGCCACATACAGCCCTTTGTGATTTACATGCTTAATCCATGAGATGTTTTGATTTGAGGGAAAAGAAGAACAATTTCAATAGGAAGTCTCAATTTTTCTACGTGATGGAGAATTGCTGCTGTAGTACATGACAGAAGTCTGTCAGCATGACTCCCTGGGCTCAAATTTTAATAAATAAATGTGTAGAATTACAGAAAAAGTTCAGTTAGCTCATTGCCCAGACTGCTCTGTAATTATAAACCTGAGAATCGACAGAAAATTACCTTGTTTTGTTTTTATTGTAGACCCACTGTAAAATCATACATTTCCATAGTAGATAGTGTAACCTTCTGTCATGTCATTGTATCTATTACTTAATTACTTTTGCATAACATGAATGGCCATGGTAGAGGTCTTTATCATTAGGAAAATCTGTCAAACTGAGTTAAAGTTTAAAATCTACGCCCTCATTTACATTTCCAAAGCCGTCCAATGTGCCCTTGTTCACAAGCGGTCTCTAAACTGGGTGGGATCGTACGTATGTTCTAACAAAATGCCTCAGTTTTTTAAATGATAAAGAATTGAAAAATCCGTCTGCAAAGCTTTTGGGGCGTACACTGAAAGAGATAAATGCATAATTTTAAAAAAAGCACTGACAGGTGGTGAATTGGACTTTGCACTGCAATTTAAAAAAACCCAAACAACTTTAGGTAATTTCTGACCTCCATGCCTTATGTTTGACACCCCTGGTATAGGTGATACAGTATAAGTACAGGGAATACAGGAGTATACAAATATTAGATCAACTTTCCACTTCCTCTAACCTCCTTTGGCTTTTTATTGCATGTACTTTGCAAGGTAGTTAAGAAAGTGGCATTCAAATAAAATACAGCTGTTGCCGAACCCGTAACCTACAAACCTTTGAGTGTTTATTTAGTTTGGCAATGTCAAAATGTGTGTAATGTGTCCCACACAAACACTCTTTGCCCCACAAGTTGTTGTTACACTGTGGTCACCTTACTTGCAGCCCCCCTCTATGCTGTTCTGACATTGTGTGGAGATTCAGATAAAATGGGTGCATGGGTCTATTCTTCCACACAGAAAATTGATTAGGGATCAATAAAGGATAAACAATGAGACTCATAAGCAGGCTCAATAATGGCATTTGTGTCAACATAATCTTATCAATATTGTCTCCTGAGCTGATAAGGCTTTTGGTCCTGGGTTAATAGATTACATCGAAAGACAATCCACAGCAAAGCACTTTCATTGCATGCTATATAATGTTGCATACATACACCCATCTTCATAGTTTTCATTAAAATCCATTTAACCTTTCAGTAAAACCGGCTTCTCCATCTTTTTTCGTTTTTGTTTCATAGGCTGCGTTACTTGCAGCTCCCTACAGATCAAACTTTCTGAAGGCTCTGTCGAAAGGAGAGGAAGTGAAAGAGGAGGACTGTCTGGCAAACATGCGTCAGTTCCTGGTTAATTACACAGCCACTATAGATGCCATCTACGAGATGTACACAAATCTAAACGCCGAGCTGGACTACACCGTTTGATGTCCCGGCACATGGCTGGACCGGACGCGCAGGAGTATCCTGCATCACTCTCAGGTTTCCCAGACGTCCAGTTGTTTTTATTAGGACTGTTTTTGGTTTTTGGGTTTTTTTTGTGTGCGTGTCCCTCCTTGGGTGGTATTTATTACTTTGATGATGCAGTAATCATTACTAGCACTGTGAATTTGCTCTCAAGATGATGCCTTAATAAAATGCAGTTTAAAGTCTTTTTTTTGTTTGTTGTTGTTATTTTATTTCAACTTACTACTGCAGCTTTTTATTGTAATTTTTGTGTGGGTTACTGCTTTAACAGACTTCTTCACCTTTAACTTTAGTTCCCGTCCATGTCTTACATTCAAATGTTCTCCACCTCCATCCATGAGCCGGGGAAATTATATATTTTACCATCCCGTATTATTAGGTTTTTAAATTTAGGGATTTCAGAGTGCCTTGGTGTCACTGAACGAATGTTTTGAAAATATTAAATAGAATATTAAATATATATATATATATATATTCTCATCTATAAGTTCACCTGTAAAGAAAAGCTAGTAGAAGTTTTTCTTTTGTTTTTTCTTTTTAAATCCCTCTAAGGGCTTGGAGTTTGTGCTGTTATTGTTCAGCAGTAGGGTGTGACATGTGTAAGCTTTGTTTGCATTGTTGTGTTACCTGTTGTGTGAACCTGTAGTTCTAATTACATGTCAACTGCTTTAAAACATTTTTTTTTTTTTAATGTCTGAAGCTGTTTTTCATTTTATGTCATACAGCCAAGTCATGTTCATGTGTACGTTGACTTCATCAGAGGCGTGTTTTCTAACTGAATACTTTATATGGTGTTTGTTTTAGAAGAATCATCTGTGATCATATTTCTTAAAACTGACTCAAAATTAAATTCAGTTCACGAATCTTACACTAGGTGGCGATATCTGCTTGCTTTTCCCCATCTCCTTCTTGAGCGTGGCTGTGTACAACTACAGCAAGCAAAACTGATTAAAAAAAATGGTTAAATGCTGCATGTAATAAATAAAGCCGTAGTTTGGGAAAACGGCTTTGTGAAAGAGCTCTTAGTGGCTTTAAAGTTGACTTTTAGTCAGTTTATTTATTTTTTTATACAGAAGTAAATCAGAGAGGATTCACTTCCTCGTGCATCCTAATCCTCCAAATCAACCATCCTCTTCCTCTCCTTGGTCTAACTTATCTGAAGTGTTTCCCAGAGGCCAGAGTGGCTCTGGTTCCTCTCCCACAGGAGCCCAGCCTGAGTTAATCGTCTCCGAGCGAGAGAAGCACGTCTGTAATCCTGTCGGTTTATCAGCAGCACTGCCTGATAGGATGGAAAAGCTCCAAGTAAAGACAGGACACAACAGACTAAAGACCGGAAATAATTTATGACAGCGATTCAATGACAAAGCCACTGACCTTTTACCGCTGACATATTTGTTATGCGCAATGAGGTCATCATTTGAATACTGCAGTTTTATTCCTAACAGGGCGCCTAATGTCATTATTCACACCATCTAGGTTATTTGTTTTATAATGGCCTGCTTAAAGTGGCTGTGCATTTCGTGTCTGGATCGCAGCTAGAAGCGTCCAATTTAGGAGGACAAATGAACCAAAATAAGGAGCGCAGGCAGGCACATCATCGAACATTAGCAATTCAATAGCTGGGGGAACGGCCAGCCTATTTCTCAATAATGTGAACAACAATATTCACGTGAATATGTCTTCAAGGAAGCATGTATTTTTCATATCAAAATGTAATATCTGCAGGAACAGGCCTGCACATTTTCACTTACGTATTTCGAAGTATTCATTGGCTTCTGCCTCAAGCATGAGCCATCCATCTGGACTAACATCATTCAGTGATAACAAAATTAGCGCTTTCGGCTTGCATCATTTATAAAGGAGCCAGTCCAATCTTTTCCAGCTAAGGATTGACTTACATCATATAATAAAACTGAAATCTTTGGGTGAAAAGATGGATCTTAATGGAACGAGGTAAAAAAAAATAAAATAAGAAGAGAGCGACTCGCCTTGTGCTTAAGCTTTAAATCCCTTTGCAATAAAGCCAGAAAAAAAATCTTGTCTTCCTACAACTGCTTTATCATTCGTGAATATAATAAAGACTGCAAGTTTGCCAGATAATGGCTATTAATAGGTAATAAGACAGTACTCGCTGGGTTTAGAAAATTTAATTTACTTGACAATCCTTATTAAGAAGAAGCAAAAAAGGGTGAGGGATTAAGGTCGTACATTGCAAAATGTAGTTATTTCATCAACATAATTCATGGAGAGCGCTCACATATTCATATATAATAATTGCACTTTATAAGAGAGACAGTTTGCCATATAAATCAAGGGAGAGGGGGGTGGGGACATAAATAAATTGGATTACAGAACCAGTGCAGACACACAAAGAACTACTCAGTCACACATCTCAAACCATCGCAGATAATATAGCCCTACAAAGAAGACACTGTAAATGATTCAGGCGGCCTGCTCCTCTACGTAGCACTTCCGTTATACACACGGCGTCGTGAGAACAGTGTCGGGACTTTATGTCATTCAAGGAAAAATGTTCACACAAGCTTCTGAAATTCAAAAACGGTTTAAAAAAATACAACCAAGGGCATATCTTGCTTGGCCTGAATGCCACAGTGTTGATTTGGATATGCAACAGTCCTTAAAAGCCGAGCTGAGCGTGACTAGGTTAAATCAGTATAGGTGTTTAAATTACACAAGTTTCTCTGTGACTGTAACAAAAAAGTATGTTGGTTAGATGTATATATATTCACATTTGAATGGTGAAAGTATTTCCCCATGCAGCATCTAGGAGAGTTGCATCGTACTGAGAAAGCTGGGGCAGTGCGTATGTCCGTTAAAGGAAAGCCAGGAGAAGGAAACCAAAACACAAATCCACAAGAAATCAACAGACAACCAAGAAGATTGGTTAAAAGTGATTTTTGAGGAGAATTCTTGCTCTCAAATAACTAATAAGAAAAAAACCCCATAAAACAAATACAGTATATTCACAAAAAGGCTTACCAGAGATCATTAACCGGATTCAAGTAAAAGTTTTCAGAAGGTTACCGATGATTTTGTCATGTAAAAATGCAAATAAGTGCTCGGCATCACGTGAACGACAGTAATCATGTCCAATGGCCATTTAAAGATATAAAAATACAACGTGGAAAGTCCATAGAATAAACCTGTATTTTAAAGTCATGATTATCATTTTACCTTTTTTTTCTTTTCCAGGCTTGTGAGACAAAGCCTTCTACAAATAAAGTACATGCACAAACAAAAAGGCATGTCTCTCGCTCACAGACACCTCTGCGGTCTATAAAAGATGTGTCGCTTCCCTGTCCTGCCGTCTTATCTGTAGACGGGGAGCTGGATGTGGGCTTGCTGTTGGTGCTCCATGAGCGGAGGCATCCCCATGGCTTCGTACCCACGGCCCAGCATGCGCTCTTTGATGCAGGGAGGGTGGATCTCACTGATGAGGCACTCCAGAGACTGCAGGCTGCTGCTAAGCACTGCAGCGTGGCACAGGCTAGAACTAGACAGCCCACAACAGAGGTTTTGGTCTGTGCTGTAGGCCTGGGTATGAGGAGGGGGAGGGGGAAGAGGAAGAGGAGGGTGAAGCTGTGCCTGGTGATGTTGTGGGTTGTGGTGGTTGTGAAGATGGGGATGGGGATGAGGATGGGAGAGACCCACATCTCTAGGCCTGGCTGCACATGTACCCGTTGTCAGCACCTGATAGGGATAACAGTCACTGTTAGGGGTAGCCACGACGCTGTCCCACAGAGGAGCGAAGTACTGTCCGACAGACACCTCCCCCTGTACGCTGGCGCTGACTCGCTCCTGCCCGACGCCCACTCTGCCAGGATGCGGCCTATAGGGCAGCTGTGAGGAGCGGGCCAAAGGGAGGCAAGTTTCAGGAGAAAGGCCAACCCCAGCCTCTGCTGCTCTGTGGCCCTGAGCACTGCTACTCACACCGTACATCCTCACTGCTCCCTGCTGATAGGGCTGCTGCTGTTGCATTTGAGCTTTGTGCTGCCACACAGTGTAGTCTCCTTTGTCCAAGTATCCAGCTTTGGCTCTGTCTGCGCTCTGTGTCGGTAGCACCGCTCCCGCGAAAGCCAGACTGCTCTGGGGAGGTACTCCCAGGACAAAGTCTGAGTCTGAATGCGCCACCGCAGCCACGGCCTGCAGCGAGGGGCTGGCTCGGGCCTCTCCCCCCAGCTGCGGCGCCTGGCTGTGAGGAACTCTGCTCATCTGCCTCATCAAGCTTTGAACCTCTGCCAGCTCAGACTGGGGGGGCAGGCTCTGATCTCCAGAGGCTATTCCAACGCTAGAACAAAGTGTCTCGATCGGTGCATCGGGGGGCTTGCATGAGTTTACGCGATAGGCTTTATGCCCGTTTCTGACGGTGTAGCCATTATTCAAAGGATTATTATATGGTGCCACAGAAGCCTGGCTGTTTACATGTTTAGTCCTTCTGCCCTCTGAGGTTTTCACCACACCTTTGACCACCACAGAGGCTTTGACAATGGCCAACAAGCCTTGGTAGCCTCCCGAGTACGGATGCGAATAGGGGCTGTAGCGTTGACCAGTGGTGTCCAAGCCGTTTACTGTTTTGCTGAGCTGTTTGTGTTGCGGCACCCGCACATCCGACGGGAAGATTTTGATGGACAGCGGGCTGTTGGCAGTTTTCTGCGCAAAAGCATCCAACTCTGCAGGAGAGGGGTACCGAGAAATCACGGAGGACGGCTCCCCTGAGAAGAAAGCAGAAGACAGAAACGGTGATTAGCTCAGAAAATGAGCCCCTTGTGTCTTTCTTTTTTCTTCTTTTTCCCTCTTAAAATCTCAAACCGGTTTTATTACACACCTCCAGGATTTTTTTTTTAAACTTAGGCTCAGTTCAACTCACAATTAGTTTATCCTGGGAAAAGAAGAAACAGGAAAAAGCAAAGGGTCTAATTTCACAGCAGTACAAAATCTATAAAAACAGCAGCTAGCACTAAATGCAGGATGATCCTGATACAGGAAACTCTGACAAATAAGCAATACCTTTTTTTAATTTTTGCTTTTTAAAAATGTGATCAAAACGAATCTTGGTTATTGGAGCACACCTTAGCAGAAGCAGAAGCCTCATCTAATAAGGAGTACCTAAGCAATTTACCAACATAATTACTCAAGTATCACCACGTCCTGCCCGTGAAATGCCATTCCACTTTATGCCTTCGTAAACTTGGACCTAATCTATGCAAAAGCCTGCAGCCTAAACTGTGAAGGAAAACTTGACACAGATGGACAAAGAAAAAAATCGTCGAGGGCACAGATGATTGAATTGTGTGCGGGAAAGCAGACGGGACAAACTAAGATTGGATTTAAACACTATTATTCAGGCAATTTCATGGCTGCTTAACTCCTAGTGACTAAGGTGGGGAAAAGGCACCCCATTTAAAAACAATAAATCACCGTGTAGAAATTACCACCACCTTTCGGAGTGACACTTTTATGGAATTTCTGCCATAAAAAGAAAAGCTGCTGAAATGAACCCAGATCGAAGCGTAAGTCGGAGGAAATCACAGCAGGCAAAAGAACAAAGCTGTAATCTGCAATAAAGAGTGAAAAGGGAAAAAACCCCGAAAAAAAACCCTCAACAAAAAAAACCAAAAAACAAAACACTTCATTTCATTTTCAATAACAAATCCAATTCCAGCTATGCAGGGGAGCGCTCGCTCGTCGTTCCCATTTGAAATTGATTTGGGAGTTCATTTCATTTCAGGCCTACAGTGAGCCTCCCGACTGTGAAAATGAGTCAATCTACAAGATCCATCTCATGAAAGAAATAAATTGGGTGTTTAAAATGGAGGAAAGAGGCAAGGTGGAGTGTTCAATCCATCCAACAATCTCCCAGCGGAGCAGAAGGAGCAGGCACCACGGTGCCAGGAGCATGAATGAATTCTGGGGAGAAATAAAACAAAAGCAAAAACACTGCTTATTATGTATCGCGGTGCAGCGCTGCTATAGAAAACAATGACAGCTGGGATGTTGGAGAGGTGTTTGTATTGTATACAACATCAAGATGGGAGCTATCCCTTCTCTGGTTTCCCATAATACTGCTCACGGGGGGGAAGGGGGAGAGAATTGGGGGGGGTAATCGAGGAAAAAGCAGCTGCAATAACAATTTCTGGCAAACGAATAAAAAAATAAGATAAATATTCATGACTACAAAGCATAAGAAGAAGAGGATCACATCCACCTGAAAGGAGCTTTAGATGATTAGATGCGATGACACATTTAAAAAAGCGTAATAACCGCTTGCATCACCACAGCACAAAAATCCCCCCCCCCTCTTTTTTTTTTTGTTCCCCGCCTTTGATAACGGCGCTCAGTTAAGCAAAGATGGATGATTTAGCAAAACAAATCAAAGACAGACATTTTAGCCGTTTCTGGTTGAGTAAAATGTCAGTGCTAAGCCCCAGCATGCTGTGATTGGCTTGCTGTTCCACAAACACTTCAAACACTCTGAATGCTAACACGTCTTCACGGGGTGTCTGATATTGTTAGTCCAGAGATTACAGCCCTGTCAGAGCTATGGAGACACAACACAGCTGCACTTCCCACTGCGGCTGCCGTAATGTTGCCACTATGGAAAGCCTCATTTGCAAATAGGCACTCTGCATTCACATATTTATCATCTGAGGACCACTACTGTGTGACACAGGCATAAAAAAGGATCAGTTTAGACTTCAAAAAAAAGAAACAAAAAAAACCCAACCGCTGGATAATGTGAAGTTACAAGTGTGATCAAAAACAGCATGAGCGGCATTACATTTGCTCGAAATTGCAACCACAGGTACTTGTTTCAATCTTGAAGGCTTTACCTCCAGTCGGCAGCGTTTGATGGCAGTGAAGTGAGCGCCACGCGGGTTGGCTTCCCCCAAAGCGTGTGTTAGCTGTAATGAAAGTAACGCAGTAACTCTTTCCTCGCAAAACACATAAGCTTTCCTGCGAGCACACCCCAACCAAATTAAAAAGTGCAGTTCATCAGTTGCAGTGTGAAAGCTGACGTTTTCTCTCCAGTTGCCAATTAGACAATAGCCTACTGTGCCGGCTGCCACCTTATCCAAATACTCAACATATGCATATTATTAGAGTGAAAACCGTCGGCCTGCAGAAAGCGCTGCCTCCACTGCGATCCGCAGATAGGAAAAGGTCATTTGCACACTCCGAGATTAGGTTTGAACTTTACTGTGAAAAGTTACAAGGCAAAGCAGACTGTGTACCTCGCAGTACGCGTGCTCCTTTCCTCCTTTAGTTTGAAAACAAGCAAACAAAAAGTAAAAAAAATAAAATAAAATACAATAAAAACGAAGCCAGCTTTTAATTCCGATTCATTTGCATCCAGTGTTAAGCCACAGGGATTGTATTCAGAGCATTTCAACTGCAGCACATGAGCATACGAGGCAGGAAAACCTCATTATTTTCATTCTGCAGATAAGAATGCGCGAGATAAAACTGCTGCACACTTTTAACCCAACAATGAGTTCATCTACTCTAATCTTTCCCTGCTGCAATTATGGGATCATGCACGCTGATCTTACAGTAAGTTTGTATTAATGCAGGCTTATATTTTTAGCACATTCATTGTCAGTTTTTACGCTATAAGCAATATTATACAGGCGTGTACTGTAGGAAGACTGGAGCCATTTTCCCACATGAACTCTGAGTGTCGCTAGGGTCAAGTCGGTACACTGTGTGCCACTGCCCTTTATCACATTTAGCACACAGCAGGGGACAGTCTCCTTCAGACAGGCTCAGTACTGGAAATTCTCAGCTTGGATTAAGTGAGAGTGACACACATAATGACCGCTCTCTTGCTGTGAATTCAGTGGACAGCTACATGCACTTTTCACAGGTTAAAGGGCGTCTAACGCTCTAAAACTCCAACAGATAATGCCATGAGTCCAGATCATGTCGATAAACAGCTTGAAAGTAAAGCGTACATTGTCGTTCACAGCTTATTTGAGTGGATCCAGTGCGGAGGGGTGGGGTTAATTTCTCAAGACGTCAATCTCATAGGTCACAAGGCTTTTAAGATACGAAGAGATCAGATAGCACTGAAAAGGATATGAAGCAGAAGCATCTGAGAAGAAAACAGTTTTCCCTTGAAGTGGGTGCTCAGTGAGGGTGACAACCACTGCTCAGCTGTGAAGGATTATGAGCAAAAGAGGATTCAAAATGAGGCCGGGGGGGGGGGAATCGCTTGTCTATTTAATTTGAAACCAGATTTTTAAAACCATCTTTTTACCTTTTTTCTCCAAAGTGTACATTGCTTTACTGTGAAAAGGCACTGTATCCACACAATTAAATTCAGTGGTATAAAATAAAGACAGAAGTGAAGAAGTGAAAACAAATACGAGGCTGTTCGCATGACAACAAGGAAATGGCAGCTATGTGCTGTGAGGTAAGACATGGCAGAGAGATAATTAGCAGTCTGACCTTAAGCACTTAATCACCCTGAACCTGCAGACAGCACGCTGTTTCTCTCCTCTGCCCTGACAGCGAGCAGCAGCAGAAGTAGAAGCAGCTCAGAAAATACCATCAGCCACTTTTCCGCAAGCAGTCTTGACCAAAGCCATCACGCAGTGCTTAAACAAGCTTTGACCTTTTAGCATTTCCACCGCTTGCTTTTTAGACGGGACTGATTGAATCGAGCTTGTTTATGTGAGGCACGCTGGACTGTGATGTGCGGTGCTGCTAAAAACCATGATAATACATTTAGTGGCTCCTCCGGTCGGGATTTGGCGTTTTCTTTTGGTTGAAAGGGGTTCGGCACATTTAACACGCCAGTTTCAATGGGTGCTGTTATGGCACCCATTGAAACTGGCACACTTTCACAGGAAACAACTAATCCTGATTTCCTGCTTCCACGCAGGGGACGTGCTTGGAAAGAAAGAGCTCAGGGTGAGGGGCAATCATAAACGCTCAATCACCACTACGCCTGATTGTGCGGGTGTGTGTGTGTGTGTGCGGGTGTGTGTGTGTGTGTGTGTGTGTGTGTGTGTGTGTGTGTGTGTGTGTGTGTGTGTAGCTTCAGGACAGAGATTTCATTAATATTAGCATAAAAATAATCTGGAGGGATAAACCATTTTTAATCATACAGTGTTATGTCGATGTATACATACGTATGGGTCTTTCATAACCTTTTTCCACCCACACGCAATCCCACTCGACGCTTTCTGCCACTTTAAAACGGGCTAATCTTTTTCCCGTGGTCACACTTGAAGCCATTTCCCCCAGATTAGAGCAGGGACCTCATTGTTTTGGAGCACTTTGAGTTAATCACTAATTTATGGGCAAAACAAGCCCCAGAGGCAGGGCTGAAACAGGAGTTGGACAGGCTCATTGAGTTTCCAAAACCACGGCTTCCAACCATTTCATGCCCAGAGGGAGAACATAAGGAAACAATTACAATGGTTGCTAGATACGATTCCCAAATGAGATAAAACTAAAATAAATAAAAAAAATTCCATTTCATTGTTATTATCCATACATGTTGGCAAAACTGCCAGACCAAAAAAACTAAACAAAAAAACCCCCACAGGCCTTTGATGTTAGGCTAAAGACTTATCTTGAACACTTTTGTGTGATAACATGTTTACGAGTGTCAAATCCTCAGCAGGAACATGGCACTGAGAACTGGCAGTTAATTACAGAACAGCGCTTCTCAGCAGGCATAAATACTTGTTTACCACACCAATAATCCTGATATTTAAAATACCTTAATAACTAGGGACGAAGCTCAGAAATTCAAGAACGCTTTTAAAAGCCATCCCTCTGTTACCATGACAACCTCCTCCGTGCACTCACTTGGCCCAGTAAGTCCAGTCATTAGAACCATGTAATTAATTGCTCCTGCCTTCATTCATCTGTTTAAGACGAGCCTCTGCAATCGACTATCTGCCTGTTAGAGCAAACGGAAGATAACTTTATGGCTTTTATTTATCTTTTTGGTATTTTAGTTTACATTATTTACATGATTAGAACCCAATTATATCCTGGTGTGATTGATTATTTCAGTTAATTCCCAGCTTCCAATTTTATTATAAAGCAGACCTACGCCATGCTTTTATTGTGACTCAGAGTAGCTGCGTGATTCAAAGTTCAAGAAAACTCATTTGTCTTGTAGCTCCATTCATCTTCTGTGTATAAGCAGTAATAATATCAGCAATATAGTACTGTACAGAAGTCGTGATTCATCCCTCATGTCTTTATATTTCATAAAAGTGTAATTTTTCAAGGGAAATGTGAAATAAGTGCAACAGTTTATTGAAATACATTCAAACATGCTTGAAGGTCAGTAATACTCGGAATGACCACCTTTATTCTTCGGCACAGCCTGAACTCTCTTATTCGGCTTTCTTGTCATTTCTTTAAGCCGTCTTCGGGAATAGTTCTCCGGGCTCTGTTGAAGAACAATCAAAGCTTATCTTTGGATGTTAGTTTCCTTTTGTTCTGTTCTCTGTCAAGATGATCCTACACTGCTTTTTTCCCCCCTATCCTGACATGCTTTTAGTAGCAAAGTGCCTTAAGATACAATTTAAAACTGGTTCTTTGCCAAGCTGGGGTTTTTTTGTACACGCAACACTGGTTCTTCCTTTGATTTAGGCTCCTTTTTATGCTTAAATGATTCATAGGTAACTGTTAAGTGGCTTAACAGCATATAAAAACTGAAAATGATCAGATACAAATACTGGACTCAAAACAACTGAGAAAGCAGCCAATGTCTAAAGTAAAAATTTTTAAAAGACCTTCAGAAAGCCCGGAGAACTATTGCTGAACGCCACTTCAGCAAAATATAAAGAAATGAGAATCGGCTAAAGACTTTTGCACACTACTGTATCTCTTTAAGGATCCCCCCTCTAAAAGCCCATTTCCTACTTATTGGCTTTTGCAAATAGAACCCTATACTTTTCAATCTCAGGCTCTTGCTGTGCTTGAGATGAGCATATAAGGACATATGTACAGAGTCGACATCAAGTCAACACAAGAATAGAAAAAAAAAAACATTTGAAATTAAGCATTTAGAGCAGCCTGAAGCCTTAGCTTTAGGTTCATAGTGATTATGTGTACTTTATTTTTTGAAACTGTGAATAATCAAAGCATACATAAGGAAATGCATAACGGCTCAGCTTTACACACACTGACTGAACTCAGTTTGAAGTTGGAGTGATTAATAAAAAGGGCATTAAAAAGATTCACAATAAAGTTTTAAAGTTGTTCTAAAGTCACCGGCAGAGTTATTTCAGGTGCCCCCAGTTCAAGAAAAGACATCCCATTCATTTTCCCTACAAATAATCTTTGGGGACTCAAAGCTGGCTCACCTCTACTGTAGTTAGAGTTGATTCACTGTCTCAAAAACTAACAACAGTGCAGAGACGTTTTAACTCCAATTGCAATGGCGAAAGAGAAAACGCTGCCTGTGATTTGCTTCTTCTTCTTCACAGCGGTAGCGGCTAAAGCTTTTATTGTAGTGTTTAAAGCCACTCGCCATGCCCAACAGAGCTTCAGATTTGAGTGCTAATTCTCTGCGCTTCACATCGCAGCGAGGCACAGGAAAACGCTGACACCGTATGCTCTTAAATCTCACTCACACTAACCTCTCTATTCACAGGCTTCTTTGGTAAACACAAAAATAAAAACACTCAGACACTCATTCGCCTCATTTTCACGAGCCTCGCTCTTTCCACGTCAGTGCTCCCTGGATGAAGGCTAGGTACTCACAGAACAGAGTAACCTCAGGGTTTAACACTTGGTTATGTGTGCTCGAGGAGGCTCTGGCCAAATACTTCCTTGCACCAGTGTCATTCCTCATTTGTTTCTATGCCGCTTGGGCAAAGTTTCCCCCTCTCAAAGGCGGGCCGAGTGCAGGCCGGCAGCGTGGGAAAAAAAGCATTTCCAGCTCCGGCTTTCAAGCTGAGATAACAGCGAACATCACAGCTCTCATTTACTCTCATCACATAATTCCTAACAGTCGTTTCTCAGAAATCTTTCGCGTTGGTTTGCGTGGCCGGGAGCTCTAATGGCCCCGCACCTTCCATTTATCGATGGCTAAAAATGAAAATGGCTTTCAAAAGCACAGCAGTGGCTTAATACTGTCCCCTTTTAACTTGATCCAACGACTCATTTAACGAAGAAGCCCAGACCACACAGACTGAGCTCCCATCAGTAGTTTATTCCCTGTGGCTGCACTTGAAATGTCAGGCTACAGCTGGAGGGTGCTGCACCACGCACAGTGCAGTGCATAAAACTGAAGGGGGGTAGAGGGGGGTGGGTGGAGGCCCTGCAGGTAAACAGGATGAGAAAATGCATCCCTGTTTCTGCCTGAGGCAAACCAGGCCCTTCTGTTCCAACATTTAGCAGACAAGCGCTCCACTGATTCCCAATTAATATTTAATAACAGAAAAGACAAAGGGGTATTTCACCTGGGGAAATGAGGGATGAGTAGATGGAGCTTAAGAGGGAATGAATTTTTAGCATTTCAAATTTGAATATGGTTGGATACACACTGCTTGGCTACAAGTAAATAAGGAAGACATAATAATTAACTGCGCAGTCTGCGACACCACAGATTTCACTTATTTTGGCTGATTGGAGCTTTTATTGTAACTGTATACAATGCACTTAATTGACACGCCCCCCCCCCCCCATGCTGTTAGTCTCGTTTCACTTTTTATGGTACTTTTAACTGCCTGGAGTTTGGTGACCTCATTAGACTCACAGCATGACTCTATAGAAGGTCAACCTGAGGAAATCTAATTATCAGAAATAAATGAGAACGAGACGCACGAGAATGCACAAGATCATGCAAACAAAGAAAACCGGTAACATAATCAGTCAGATAAGCTAAGAAACAACTGGGAAACACTCACTGGCCATTTAATTAGGTACACTTGCTAGTACTGTGTTGGACCCAGAAATGCCTTAACTCTTCAAGGCATGGGTTTAAGAAGGTGCTGGAAACATTCCCAGAGATTTTGGTCCATATTGACATGACGGCATCACACAGTTTCTGCAGAAGTGTCTGGCTGCACGTCCATGGCGCAAATCTCCCATTCAGCCACATGCAAATGTGCTCTACTGGATTCAGATCTGGTGACTGCGGAGACCATTTGAGGACTGTCAGCTTAGTGTCAGTTCAAGAAACCAGTCTGAGATGATTTGATGCGTTATCCTGCCGGAAGCAACCATCAGAAAATGGGCAAACTGTGTTATAAAGGGTTTGACGGTCAGCAACGATATTCAGCTACGCTGTGATGCCTAAACAATGCTCAGTTGGTAATCAGAGTGAAGTCCCCCCCCACCTTAAATCAAACAAAAGTGGTGTCAAACAGGGAGGGGGGGCAACTTCACGCCAATCAGTGTGCCAAGAAATTACCGCCTACAACATTACAGCACCACCAGCAGCCCGAACCACTGATACAAGCCATCCATCCTTTCATGTTATTTACATTAGACTCTGACCTTACCATCTGAATGTCACAGCAAAATCAAGACTCATCAGACCAGTGCAGTTTCTGTAGCCTCAATTTCCTGTTTTTAATCAACAGAAGTGAATGAAGTGGTGTTTAGCTGCTGTAGCCCATCTGCTTCAAAGTTTCATGTGTTGTGCATTCAGAGATGCTCTTCTGTAAACCTTGGCTATTTTATTTATGGTTACCCTCCTGTCAGCTCGAAGCAGCCAGGCTGTTCTCTTCTGACCTCTAAGATCAACAAAATATATTTTCACCCAGAAAACTGCAGCACACCATTTAATTTCCTCTTCTGGACCATCCTCTGTAAACCCCAGAGATGGCTGTGTGGGAAAATCCCAGCAGATCAGCAGTTTCTGAAATACATCAGACCAACAACTATATATTAAAAGTCACTTAAATCACCTTTCTACCTATTCTGATGCTCGGTTTGAACTTTGGCAGGTCATCTTGACCACGTTGCTGCGATGCGATTACCTGATTAGATATTTGCAGTTGAACAGGTGTATCTAAGAAAGTGGGCGGGTGATGAGAAACAGACAATAGAGCAGAAGTAGGCTTTGCAGGTAGGATGAACCAGTGGAAGCGAGTCGGACAACTACACAAAGAGCATGAAAGCAGAGTAAACGACATAAAGAAAATAATAATCATCTCATTTAATCAGTTAATTGAAAGAAATCTAATCATAAATTCCACTCCCAAAGATTCAACACTCAACCTTACAGCACATGCAGTGCAATCACTCAAAGTGAAGGTCAAACAACACCCACACACGAAGCACCTTCTGCACAGTGTGAGCATCATTAGTAACCCTGTATGGGCGATTTGAGTCACTCTGTAATTTCACTTTGTCCACTCTGACCTGCATGCATTTGCACTGCATGAGCACGCTGATTACAAGCTTTTACAATTAGCAGACATTATCATCAAGTAGCCCATTACTTTAATTCAAAATGCTCCACAGTACCTGGAATCTCAGCGAGCGCTGCTGAAAACAACCACGTGTGATCTTTACGAGCACTTTGAGCCAACAAGGTCAAGTAGAACGTGACTTTTTTTTTTGTTTTTTACTCCCAGTGTGTTGTGAAAAACAGATACTTTATGACAAAATGCCTTAAATGTGTTCGATAGGACTCACCTTTGTGGGTGCATGACTGCAGCGGTGGTACCGGCAGCAGCAATGGCGGCGGCGGAACATCGAGGCTTTTGGGTGTGCAGGCCAAATGCTGCGACGAGAAGTTTTGCCGTCTCTGGATACAGGCCAGCATGATAGTTCACTAGGGCTGCGCACAGCCTGGGTAAACCTGCTAGAACAAGACAACAACAACAAAAAAAGAAATCACATGATTTTACACTTTGGTTAACACTTAACACCTGATAGACAAAACCACACAGACATATCAGCAAGTTTTAGAGACTGTACAGTTAACTAAACGCTAACTCGCCTCTATCCACAATGAAAATGTTAATGTGGGGATGTTTAGCAGGTATACTAACATCTGCTAATTAAGGCATCAAAGTACAGTCAAGATCAGAAGGAATGTCATTAAAATAACCATCTACCATCAATATTTCTTTGAATAACCACTGTTAACTTCACAGTCCATTTAGACTTTACAGGAGACTGGATCAGCTCCAATCCAGCCAATTGGATGGCTCTGGAAAATGTGAAGGGTGGCATCAATTTTTAACTTTTAACTATATTTTCATAAGTTTTACAGCTTTTCCTACTAATACAAACCTTCCCAATGGTCATTCATAAGTATTAGATTTCTGTAATTTTACACATTTATTACATACAATTTAAGACTAAAGAGTTGTGCTGACAGATATCTTTCATTTACTCCACCAGCATGCAGAAGAACTGACACGCGCTGTTGAAATTGCACTAATTTTTCTTATATTAAAATATGTCAGGGATTAAATGTCTAGTTACATTTCTGTACACCGACAGACGAGGGAGTTTCACCGGTCGGGCCAACAGAAGATCAAAGTAGCTCTATGTGGCCCGCGATGTAAAATAAGTTTGACGTCCCTGCTTTAGAGCACTGGTTCTCAAACTGTGGAGCACAGAGCCACTGCTGCCAGAGCCTTGAAGTCCAGGGGTAAATTGTAAAGACAAATAACAAAACGTCTTTATTTAACTAAAATTCTACTTGGATTCTTTGCTGATTGATAAAAAGTGCGGCATGTGACCCTTTTTTTCAACATCTGAAGCAAGGCATACCAGAAAAAGTTTGAGAACCACTGATCTAGAGGGTTAAAGTCACATTCACCCAGAAGATGTTGAGAAATATCTGTAGTTACTAAAAAATCAGGCCTGCTCAGCATAAAGATTCGGCCTCTGACCACCAACAGCTATCTGTTCCAAAATTCAAGCTAATCTTCAAAATAGATATATGTATTTTTTTAAAGCAGGTGGCTGCCTTATTTGTGCCTGCGGAGCTAAATGTAATCACTGGGTTTTCTTCTCTAGGGAAGATGAACCGTTGTGTGTAGTTTTGTGGCATCCCATCTATCAAATAGATGGGCTAATTATTCCTTCGATTATCCACAGTGATTTTTTTAACTTCAAATTATAAGCATCAGGCACTGCTGATGGAAGCAAACTGCAAAGCTTCCTCGTGGACATTAAAATCCAATAGGCGTGTTCTTTGTAAAGCGCAGATCTAAATTTTTGCAACCGCTCGGATCCTTTTACCATATTAAAATTCAGCTGCCCCTCGATGAAATGCAGAGACTGTAAATTTAAGAAAGTAATATAATTTAATGATGACTCCATCTCCTTCCTCTGCTTAGTTGTTATGATGGCTCCTTCCCGTTATCAACCTTGCTTTCTGCCTGTTGTGATCACAGATCATTTACAACCCCTCCTGTAGCCTCGGGCCGCGTGTTTCAATTTCTAACCGGCTCTGAGACCTTGGTTTCTTGTTCTATAAATTTATGACCGTATTGATCAGCAGAGAAAGCCAAAAGCAGCTCGCTCCCTAAAATAGGCTGCGCTGTTTGCAGTGTTAAGTACTGTCAGAGGAAATGAGAGCCTGTGTCTGAACAAGACTCGCCAAAGCCACAGCCACAGCTGTGCTGATTGAAGCAATCACTCTAAAAAGAGCAAGCTGCGCTTTGAGGAAATATTTCAGCGATAATCGCATTTGACATTCTGTTTGATTATCTGAAAGAGTCAGCAACTCTGAATGCCAGCGTTGCAAAACTAAGAAAAAAGAAACCTCAGGCTATCGTGCTGTATTTGTATCAGGTAGCCCATCTCGAAGACAGACAACTGCTGTCAGTTCAAAATGCCGCAGAACTATTGGTATACTAGTTAATCAATCTGGTGATTACAAATTGAAACACTGTATTTTTCTTAGATGTGTAGTAGTCCCCAAAATGGCTACTACGAGCCTGCAGCATGTAGCTTTCAGATTGCCCTTTTTTTTTTTACTTTTAAGGTTCTTCTGGATTTTTGTTTTGATTTCTGCCTCAGGGTCTGGAGGGCAGCTAAAGCAAGTCAACCACATAACAGCATATTCAGCAATGGGCTGCAGAAACATGATTACCTTCGCCTCAAAAGGAAGAAGACGGAGTGGATCTTATGTTACTCAGGTGCCAAAAAGAAAAAAAGATTCCCCCACTCCCTTCCTCCACTCAACATCTGTCCCTCGGTGACAAGCTCACTTCAAACTGCTCAGCGCAACCTGCCTCATCTGAACACACACATCTGACGAGCTAAAAGCCTCGGTATGTCTGGATTCCATTTTGAAAATAATAGCAATTTCACAACAACCCCTCCATTACTACACATTTGTCAAGAGGGAAATACTGAAAAGGCAGAAGGAACACAAGAGAGAAAATGCACGTCTGGAGAAATCCCTTCACAAGCAGAAAATGAGACATGAATTTGGAATACCTTCCATTACTCCCATAATTTGCAGCTGGAAGAAAATGCATCAAGCGGGGCGCTATATTTCAAAGAGAGGGCAGCAAGGACTTGACAAAAAAAGTCACTGAGAGCGCAAACTTAAATCTTAAAAATAGTCTGATTATCCACGAAATAGAAGAGAAATGAAAGTAATGTCAGAATGCATGATATTATCTCAAGCCCTCAAGCAATTTCATCCTTTTTATACAGACACAGTTTTGCTCGATGAATCTTTTTTATGCTTTGCACTTTCTTATGATATATCCTTCCTTTGTATTTTGCTTCCAATGAGCGAGTCTGGTATTTTTTATTTAAGAAGTCTTTAGGACTTGTTCTCCAGGCATTCTGGAGGTCTTTTTTTCTTTGGACACTGTCTGCTTTTTAGTCTTTGCTTCTGACCATTTGCAGAGTAACATTGCTTTCTTGTTCATTAAGCCACTTCAGAATGACCTTTGAATTATTCGAGCACAAAAAAAGGCACTTAACTCAAAGGATGAACCAGTGTTGTTTTTACACATCACAGGCAACTTAGCAAAGAACCAATTTTAAACTCTTTTGTTATGTGCTTTCTTATTAGCAGCCTGTTAGTTGAATCTAAAAAATCATAACACATAAAATAAATAGTATTTTTGCATATCTACAGCAGATGAACAGCATCTGAAAGTCATTAAGAAATAGGTAAAAGATCCTGCAAAGACCTGACACAGGACCTGAGAGATACATCTGACCCGACAGTTGATCCAGCTACTGTTCACCAAAGCCTCATCAGAAACGTTCTCAGTGGAAGGATGGCTGTCAAGAAGCCATTCTTAAAGGGAAACAGGGAGAAACAGCTGAAGTATGCCAAATTACACAAGAAGTGGACTGAAAATCAGTGACATCAGATCTTATAGACTGATCTGTCCAAATTTTTAATTTTTAGTTCAAACTGACACTGGGGATGCCAGAAGAAATCTACAGCCCTCTGCAAAACATGGTGGAGGCTCTATCATGGTTCAGGCTGCAATTCAGCCACTCACGGCCAGAGCTCGTGTCAAAACTGATGGAATTATGAACAAAGAAAATTACTTTCAAATATAATTCCAACATGCAGTACCATTTAGAAAGCATCTGATTGGCAGCAGCTTCATTTTTAAGCAATGACAATGATCTCAAACACTGCCACTGCATAGAAAAAAGCAGTGTGAAATCATCTTTACACTGAACGCAACAAAAGGCAGCCAACAGCCAACAAGAGATATGAATGTGCTTCAAGAAGCCTGGAGAACTATTCCTCAAAGAAATGACAAGAAAGCTTGCCTAAGAGAGTTCAGGCTGTGTGAAGAATAAAGGAGGTCGTACTATTACATACATACTATTATATTGACTTTTAAGCTGTTTTTTCCTGCACGTATTTCCCATTTTCCTAGAAAAATATAAAGAAATGAGGTGTGAATTAAGCAATATGTGCGACTGTCTGCTCCATAATCTACAGTATTTATGCATTCAGATATAAGCTACTCGAGCGTTTAGGTCTTCTGACTCTCAGGCGACATCCATGCAAGTGATAAGCAATGTCGTGTGGCCCACTGAGGACCTGACAGGGAGATAAAGGCCTTGTTTTTGCAGCCCATCTAACTGTCCCCCATGGTGCTCTGATAAGGACATGTTGGCGGACAAAGTCGTTTTTCAAGCCTTTCCCCTTTGTCCCTGTCATACTGTAAAATGCTTCATATTATAATGTGACGTCTGTCAGCACAAGGCATTTTGGGAGATGATGAGGTGAGGTGAACTTCAGTATGGTTGTTTAATTTAACAGACAGTTTGCAGATGATTCAAACTGAATTATTCAGGCATCTTGTTATTCTTGAGATGACTACACCAAAGCAGCACCATTTATATCCTGACAATTCACCGATTATAAATTCATTCCCTGAGATAATAAGGTTTGGTATGCATGATAACCTAGACAATGCTACTGCATTATAAAACACATAAAAAGGCTTGTGTTCTTGCTTTACCTGTTTGGATGTATAAAGCAGCTGCATAAGAACATCCATCAAAGGAGGAAAAAGCCCTAAATTATACACAGGCTCAGACAAGAGCATCTGCCTGACCTTCTGGAGGCTTTTATGACTTTGCACAGCATTAAGGGTCAGAGCTGAGATAGAGGCAAATTGCACAAAGAGCCTCCTTCTCAACTAATGTCAAATGCACAAATACACCATGCACGCTGGCTCCACGCACACGCACACACTCACGCTGCCACATTTACACTCACACCTCCCTAACCGAACCATCTCAGCTACCGTTAGCAGTTCTCAGGATCCTCTGTAAATAATTAGATGATAATGAAAAAGACGAGCACCCTTTTCACTCTGCCAGTGGATTAGCACGGGTGCTATGCTAATACCTTTCCTTCTACTCAGAAACTGCAGGCAAGCAAAAGGCAAAGAGAGAACAAAAACCCAGAAAAGAAGGTTAAATGAGAATCAATAAATGACTAACAAAGAGCAATTAGTTATTACAAAAGAGAAAAAGCAGTGTCTCACTTTGAATAAAAATGACAGGGTCCATGAATAACAATCCACTTATTGTATAATTAATTGTATATTATGTATGGCTTTCAGAGGCACTGCAGGAACCTGTCTAAGTAATGGAGACCAGACAAACCTCACATAGAGACAGAATTAGACAGCAGTGTTGCTGCAGCTGCTGAATTCACGCACACACACACGCACACACACGCACACACACACACACACACACGCACACACACACACACGCACGCACACACACGCACACACGCACACACACGCACACACACACACACGCACACACACACACAGATCATCCGTCCCCAATCCCTTCATACATTTTTAATAGAATCTATTACTTCTGGATTAACCGATAAGAGCTGGCCTGGTTAAATTCTATAATAGTTTACATAATTGGTATCAGAATAGCATACAAAAGAGAGCCATACTTCTCTTTTCACATTTAGTGTAGAGAAAGCAAAAAATAAATAAATAAAGGAGAAAGGAAACAAAGGTTCATGCGCGGGATAGCCAAACAACCCGAAGTCACTCTGCTTTAGTAGCAAGAACACTTTGGGCCTGCGGCTGATAACAATGAGCCTCATTAGCACCAAGATTAGTTCCTGTAAAAGGCTTTACAACAGTGTAAGAACGCATTTCCTACAACTTATTTATTCAAGCACAAACTTTATGCAATTTATCATGTATAATATTGCGGCAGATGAGCATTTGGTTGGATGTAACTTATGCAGCATTATTAGCCAGGTCAATAAGTCACTGGGAAAATATGATTAATATTAAAATGTGAGCTATAAACATGTTTACAGCCTTTACCCATTCACGTATCTGCAGTTATTTTTCCAGTCCTGAAGGTTGCTGTGTGCCCTCTACTTTCTTATGTAAATCACTTTTTCCTTCTAAACACAGACTTTTTTTTTTTGCAAATCCCACAATCATACAATTCAAATGACCAAATTTTAACCCTCCCTTTATCTAATAGCGACAACATTTTTTGAGCACAAGTTGACATTTCTAACTTCCAGAGATGTGTCTGACTGATACAAGATTTTTAAGATAGATACCAAATACTGATATGTCTCTTCTTTACTTTTAAAATATTTTATATAACAGGCATGACAATGCCAATAGATTGACCAGCTAATATTAAATAGCTAACACTGACCCACGGCCAAATTGCAGAATCCTGAATTGAAATCTATGGAAGAGTTCTGCAACAGCAAAGATGGTGGTAGAAGTATAATTTACAGGGTAAAAAAACAAACAGTTAATTCAACTTTTTAAAACTACATTTCAGGGAAAAGCAATCAAACTTTTCAAGCTTTGTTTTTCAGATTTCACTGGGTGATTTTTATGTGTAGTTTGTATATATGTCCTGGGACCAGTGAAACTGCTGCTCAACAAATGACCAGACCTAGTCCACGGTAGGCTCGAGGTTCTTGAAGGACTTTGATATAGAAACAGACGATCTGTGAGGGTCACAGTTTTTCTCAAACAATTAATCATTTACTTTTCTGTTAATATAGGTCATTTCTGTCTGTATTTAATCTACACGACACAACCTATACACATGTAGAATTTTGCTTTTATGCTCAGCTTTCATTTCTGCAAGCATGAAATGCTAGTATTAGGGAAAAAAGGTAAAAAGAAAAAAAAGAAGTCGAAATACTAAATTAACTATTTGGAAAACAGTAATTCTGACATTTTATACATAAAGATGTGAAGCACAAATTCAGCCACGAATCTAAACCTTTTTAAACAGCCTTTTTTTTGAGCAGGAAGCCTTGGGCTGACCCAAAATGGTCTATGTGCACACACAGTGCCAAGGTAAAAGAAACACACTGCACACTGGGTAAAGACTGGCCAATGCCAAAGCAGTATTAGAGGCTAAACAGAGCTTTATCTTATCTTTATCCCAGTATGCACACTTGAGACACACTGTCAAAGAGCTATGGGTATGCAGCCTGGCCTTTAGAAAACCCTGACTTCAAAGATAACAGATCGTGAATGAGAGTGAGCTGTAGGTTTTGTGGAGAGATAAGCTCTTTTGTCAGTAGATGAAGACTATTATTTTAACATGACATCTGTTTGCCAAACCGTGGACAGGCAGGATTGTTTTTAGTCTTCCAATTCCATGACAAAAAAGATAAAAATGAGTTTATGTTAGACAAACAATCTTCTCCCAAGTCCTGTCTCCTGGCTTCTTAGTTTACTGCTAAATTGTAAAGGGTCACTGATTCCTTCAAGCCATTAAAATTTTGGGGCAAACAAACAACTCATTAAAAACTGTGGAGAAAATGCTGCCTGTATGGTTCTTATGCGGGAGATGAACCTAATGAGAAGCTTTCTGCCATGCATCACAGAAACATTAAAATGCTCTATGAGAAAAGAGTCTTTGATCTTTGGTTCAGCTTATAAAGACATCATCTCACCGCCTTTCTTTAGCCTTTCTTTTCAGACTAAATGATGACGCATCAGTTCAAATTTGGCTTTACATTAATCAAAAATAATTACCAAGTAGCAGTATGTAGACAAAACAATAACAACCTTAGGAGGGCTGGTTCCCTCCTCCCTAACCTCAGGAGGCCCAGTCCTTAACCTTCAACCCACAGCCCACGTCTGACTAAGCCTTCATCCTGTTAGAATTAAAAGACCAATTAGACAAATTTCAAAAGATGACAGGCTGCTCATAATTACACCTGACATCTCCTAGCAGATAAAGAGCTGATTACAAAGGGTGCACAGGAGAAATTGCTAAGCAACAAAACCACTGACATTATCCCAGTGAAATGGACAAGTTGAGTGCACAGAAGACAGATGACAAACCAAATGAAAAAAAATGAAATAGCACCGAGTAAAGTGCCGGGCCAGCATGTGCCACCAAACAGCCTCGGTGCACCTTGGCATTGATTCTTCCAATTCTTCCAAGTCTGATGGTTGTGCAAAGTACTTACAGTCCATAACGTCCCACAGGTATTTCAGTGCTTTGAAGTCAGGCGATTGGTAAGGCTGTAAAATAGTTTCTGGATCAGAAGCCAGTCTGGAAATTGGTTAAATCTGAACTCCTTCTAATAACCAGCAGGGGGCGACTCTTCTGATAGTAGACAGCAATTAATGCGCGGCCTACAAAAAAATCGCCCCAATTTTCACTTCATTTATGGCTTCAGTAAGCACTTTTCTTATGCGTTTATCACCCCAGCCATTACTTTAAGTCTTACTGGATACAACACAGTGTTCAATTTGTAAAGCATGGGCTTATTTTGAGTAGAAAAGACAATAAAGACAGGGCATTGTAGGGTGTGGCTACTTTTTACTGGAAACACAAAGAAGAGGACAAAAATCCCATCCACATCACAACGGAGCCACTGGATCCCCTTACTGTAGAGGAGAAGGGATCAGGTTTTGTTTGTCACCCATCCATATATTTTCCAAGTCATCTGCTTCATGTTATCATTCCACATCCTAACCATGGACTGATACACCACAGAAAATTCGCTGTACCCTGAAAAGTCAGTCAATGGATGACATAGCAGAAAAAAAGGACATGACCTTAATTAGTCCTTGCACTTGCCTGAGTAATAATCTTTCAAGAAAAGGTCATTCTCCTAGCGAGCAGCTCCTTCCATTCAGTAATTCGGTAGGCCTGGAGATTGAGCCAGCCTGAGGAAATTTCACAATAAATCAGAGCTCAGCTTCGCTCCTGAGAAAGCAAAGGGAAGCAGGCAGCCAAATGACAAATCCCTTTTCCCTCACAGAGCTGGAATTACTGCTGGGGTGTGAGATGTGAGATCAGAGGGAAACCCCCATGGGGGTTACCTGCACACTGACTGCTCCTGATACAATGCAAATTAAAAGCCTCTCGAGCAAGTTCGGACTCGGTCAACACATACTTCAAACACGCAAACACAATGTGAACATGTAATTACAGCTAGTTAGCTGAAAGTAAGATTTTCAAACTGAAGCTTTCAGAGTGAAAAGAAAAGCGATGGAAATGAGCAGGCGGCAATATTTTCAATACACTCTGACATTATAATAAATCAAAGGCCAGAAAGTCATAATTTAAATATGTTTATAGGAAAGCCATAAGGAAGAAAAACGACCCAGAAAAGCCTATTAAACTAAACCCAGGGGAGTTGGCATATATTTCTCTTTTGCTCTGGAAACAGCCAGAAGAAAAAGAAGATGATAATAAAACACCAAATTGCTGGCTTTTCTTCTCTGCCTCTGGTGCTAAGCTGTGACATCCCATCTCTCTGGGTAATAAAGGATCTGGCCCAAGCAGGAAAAGCATGCAGGGTAGAATTTCACACCTGGCCAATAATCTTTAGGAACTCCGCTGCGGCTAACCTTCAACCTCGGCTGCCACCGGTGCAGTGAGGTGCGATGATCCCACCTCCGGCTTCTAGACAATAGAAATGGAAACCTTCTGAGGCAGCCATGAATGACCGATAATATACTTCAAAGCACTTCCCATATCCACTGAGATGCTGACATATAAAGCGCCTTTCAAAGCCTTCATCCCATTCATGGATGTGCCGACTGATATTTACTTACACCATAACGCCTCTATAGGAAAAAAAAGACTAAAAATTTAAAAATGTTTTGTGTCTTGAAATAAAATAAAAATCACGTGCCTCCTATATTTTCTACAATTACTCGTTAAATACATGTTGGAGCTAGTAAATACTATATATTATTGTTTAAGACGAAAACAAATGAGCGACCTCCGCTCTGATGAATGCACACTGGCCAATAGATATGATACACAGCTATAATGATATACAGTAAGGGCGAGACGCTCCTATCCTATTAGTGCGCACTGGGCATCTTTCACCAATTCAGCGCTGTCAACCTAAAATCAATGCTGGCATTACACGCCGAAGCGCCCGTACGAACCTTATTTCCTTTCTCACTCCGTTATTGTTAAATACTACACACACACACAGCCATAATTAGAGTAGAGGCAGTCTGACTGGCACAAATGCATAGCAAACTAAATTACTGAAAAAAACTAAAAAACAAACATTTCACAGGAGTCCCCACAGAGAAGATTAAACATTATTATAGAGGAAAAAGGGGAAACGTGATCGATGTCTTACAGAGTTTTGTCTTATCATAAGGCTTGTTTATCTTTGGTTCGCCACGGCTGATTGGTTGTTCTCCTGCTCGGAAGGCGTATTTCCTCTGCAAAAGCAATCTCGCCACAGAATTCGCGATGAGCGCCTGAAACCCCGGGAGGAATATCCATTGATAAAGCTGGCTCCGTTAACTGCACTTCCTCGACATATTCGCCGCTGGTGTGGGAGATAATTTCACCGTTTAGGTTTTCCTTGCCATCGCTTGCGTATCATGTCAGCAAGCCTAACCGAGCCGTGTGAACCACGGAGAGTGATGTCGGAATGAAAATGAGTCCTCTGCACTGTTGAAACCGGCTCCGGGCCAATCAATCAAAGCTTCATTTGAATATTCCCACGGCTCGGCCAATCGTGCGCGAGAGAGGGCGGCCGCTGTCGTGATCCCAAACCAGTCAAAGGAAGCACGTTCCCGTTTAGCGGAAAGATTTAAAGGGGAAGAGCGTCCCGTGTGTTGGCCCAGAACAAATGTAAGTTTTCGGTCTTTACACAAGCACATCTGATCGATCAAGAGCGCTACACACCAGGATTCCAGACGGGTTTTTTCTGCAGCTTATCCAGTTAGCAGTGCTTAATCAACCCTTTATTAGATTAGGTGTTCAGGAGGAGAACTGCAAGTAGGTGTCCTCTGTCCAAAAGCTATATATTATACACCTAGACTGTTAGTCACGGGCCATCTATATGGTGGTGGTTTAGAAACTGACAACCAGCTATCACTAGGGTTTACAGAGAATAGTCTGAAAAAGAGAAACTATCCTGTGGTATTCCTATGTGGCAGTTCTCTGGATGAAAATGCCTTTTGACATTACAAGTCAAAGAAAAGACTGATTCAAGCTGGTAGGAAGGCAATAATAACTCAAACATCCACTTGTTACAACCACGGCATATGCAAAAGACCAGCGCTGAAATCACAATGCATCAAACCTTGAAGCAGAAGACCACACGGGGTGCCACTCCTGTCAGCCAAGAACAGGAAATTGAGTCTACTATTTGGAAATGGACAGTAGAAGACTGGTAAAATGTTGCACGGTCTCAATTTCTGCCGTAACATTTAGATGGAAGGGGCAGAATTTGACGTGGACAACATGAAAGCATGAATCCATCCTGCTTTGAATTAATAGTTCAAGCTGCTGTTGGTGGTGTAATAGTGTGGGGGATACTTTCCTGACACACTTTATGCTCCTTGGTATCATCTGGGCATCATTTAAAAGTCACAGGTGAAACAACTCTATGGTAGGCACTATTTTGTACTTACCAACATGTTGTACTGGAGCAAATACAGCATCTCACATTCTCTCTCCGTGTCTCTCTCTCTCTCTCTCTCTCTCTCTCTCTCACACACACACACACACACACACACACACACACACACACACACACACACACACACACACACACAGAAACTCACACTATTTTCTTCAGCTAGACTATCACAAACCCAGAACACATTCAGCCTTGCTAAAGTAACATGAAGACAACTGTAATGTATCTGTGAGTGTATAATGAGCTTATTATTACAAAGTCATTGTTCTGTCATTATTGTTGTTAGTTTGTAAAGCTATTGTAGGCTATTTGAATAAGACGAAACTACTTTATGGTGTAGGGGAATTTCTAATGAATGCATCTGAATGCATCTTTTATACATCTGAAACTGTTCGGTAACTTTAAGGTAAACAGAAAATACCCTTTACTTAACACTGTCAGGTAATGACTGAGAGACAACAGATACACTGTAAAATATGGGAGAATATCACAAACTGTAACCTTTAAAAAAGTCAGGGCTCATCAGTTCAGAGATAAAAGCCTGTTTTCAACATAAGCTCATGACAATCTACAACACATCAAAGAAGGCGAATTTAAAATGCACAGGAATACATTTCCAATGCAAATAATCAGATTAATGTACCTGAAGCATTAGCAAACTAATTTTACTACTATTGCTACTACTACAACAACAAAGGTTGAGACAACTACAGCTGAGTTGTCTCAGGAGCTTGGACAGAAAAGCGTCTGGACTCTCACAGCTGAGTTATTTTGCATTTTCACTGGGACTGTCTGGACTGATGGCTCATATTTTTTTTAACTGTTAGTGAGGAGGAATTTACTTTTTGTTTTGTTTTTGTTTTTGTTTTTTTTAATACCGGTTGTATTTGTCAGTGTAAGAAGATTTTAGTTCGCTATGACTGCTGGATCGGAAACGTTGAAAGGTAGCGCTCGAGTGGTGCATTCTTCTCCTAAAATGCTGCCAATAGCTACATTTAAAAAGCTGGGATTAACACAGTTTACTGCGCTGAATGGAGCCATCGTTATTGCAGTAATTCAACACCAGCAGAACTGTAAGTTTATTTGAAACCAGTTAATCTAGATCTTGAAATGCAAATATAGATGTTGTAGGAAGTGGAATAACAGTGTGTGCCAGACTGTGTTTCTGCTTTATGTTATACATTTTGCTCCCTGAGGTACACATTTAAAATTAGAGCATTTATCAGTATAATAGCCTTGTGTCTTGTTACCCTTAAGGACATGAGGTATATGACATATTCAGATAGAAATGACAATCAATGCTTGACTACTCACCCCGCCTAAATCTAATCATAGTGCCCAGTGGCTGCCACAATGAACATGCTGTAAGTCTAATGACATGACTGCATGAGGTGATTGCATTATAGAGGGGAGGTAAATGTACCTGTGCATTTTTATGTGTCTATGCAAGTGTGCTTGTTTGAAGTATCTAGAGATTGTGTCAAACAATATAAGCCTTTTACAGTGATATAACATAGTAGGAAATGTACATGTGTAAGGGATTAAAGTAGGAGTTTAATATTATTTAGCTGTCTCACTTTCAGGGCCTTGGAATTGCACATCATGGCTCAGTGTCACTTTTTCACTGCTCACTGCAACATACAGGAAGGAGGGATTTTAAATGTCTTTATTACCACGTCTTTTTTGTAATGTGGCGAGGAAAATGTCAGGAGTGTTTCACCGTAAGTGTCTCTGATGAGTGAACAAGGCATTTTAAAGAAACAGTTATAGGCTTGGCTACCCCCCATGATGCAACGAGTACCTCTTCTCCTGTGAATTATAGACCACATCTGCATGTCATTAAAAATGTTCCTCTTTCTTCCATAGTCTGTGCTTTATCCTTGTCTCTTTATGTTCTCTTCTGTTAAAGGGAATTCTTTCCCAGTGTTACCTGGAGCTTGCTCAAATAAGGTTGTCTAATTGTTGGGGGTCATCTCTCTAATACTGAAAGGTCTTTTGCTTGTAATATAAATCACCTTAAGACCCCTGTTGCTTTGAATTGGTGCCATAATGCATTAAAAATCAAATTGTTTTTTTTCTGCTGTTCACCAGAGTATAAAGACATTGTTGTTTGATTTGGGGTTATAGCAAGTAATACTGAATTAAAGAATAAACAAGCACACCCACACAAGAAAAAAAAAGAATAAAGTTAAACAAAAATTGTGCACATTTAAGTCATTATCTTGGCACATTACATGTATACTTCAGAGGATATTTAAAGTTGTCTCAAAACTACAATATTTTTGTTGAAGCTAGCAAAGAACAAGAAGCAATGCAATGAGCATGAGCATTCCTGTGATCTTAACTTTCTAGCTTTCATGTCTTAAGTGTTAATGTTTTGGTCATGCTTCCAATTAGTCCTTTGTGTATCTACAGTCCTCTCCTTCCCTTTTCCTTTGTTAGATCCTGCTAATGAATCCTCTCAGTTGTTTTTCATGTGTCAATCTCCTCATTCTGGAATTCTGCTTTTTGTACTTTTCTATGTTTACAATTTTGGTTGGCTGGATAGATGGATGGATGGATGGATGGATGGAGCTGTCAGTAAAGGCAATTGTTGGTTTACTTCACGTCATGTTTTTCACCTCATTGTCTGCATCCCACCTGCAAGGGCTCAGAGCCCCCACAAGTGGTGCCTGTCGCAAGCAGAAATCTAGGTGATGATTAAGTTATCATTTTGAAACATACCATCTGTTGGTGGGCTACAGGTAGATGCCTTCGTCCATTTTTCCAGGTTTAAAGTCATTATTATCCCATGCTAGGCTATAACCAGAAACTGAAGAAATGGTACACCAGATAATAATAGTATTAATATCTAATGGATCAGGTGTTTCCTCTCTCAGCTTTTTAATATTTGCAGAGTACATGTGTCTTAGTCTTAGTTCAGGAATAAGTTAAGATGATTCAGTGTCGACCCATGCTGGGTTGGCTTTAGGGAGAAGTAATACATTATAGTCTGCAGCTGTGCAGCCCAATAGTACCACTGAAAAACACTGTAATTTGCCAGGTATAGCAATGTCAGTTGTAGCCTGTTTCATCTATCATTTCACAATAAAATTGTCACACAAATGCCAAAAATGTAGTAAAGGAGGAAAATGGCAAGAGCAAAGATTTGGACCAGGTACAACAATTTTGGAGGGGTATTAATTTCAGGTACTATTAATCTTTCTTCTAATTTATAAGCTCAAAGGTAGGATCATAACTTTTTTCAACAATTTTACAAATGCTAAACAGGTAAATATGTTTAAATATGGAAACGTAAGCAACGGAGCTGCCCCTTTTATTTGTTTAACAAAATGAAAGAAAATTTAGAAAAATGAAAATAATCTGGAAGTTGTAATTATACCTCAAGAATACCTCGAACAGCATCTTCAAATAGAGCTATGCAATGCGTGCATCTGACCAGTCTTAACAGCAAAGATATTTGTGTGTGTACCAGAAATATTCTTGTGTGCCACAGCAACATAACAATGGGTTCTGTGGTTAGTTTAAACAATAAGGGTGGCAAAGCTGCTAAGCTACTAATATTAAATGCTTGTGAAATAACATTGTTATTCAGAGCATCAAGCAGGGCTATCTACAGTATCCTTTTCTACATCTACTGAGAGTAAAGTTCTATCTTCTCCATCTGTTGTATTCGTGCAGTACGTTATATTAAGAGGCTTGAAAGGCTTGCCTCTTTTAAACAGATGCATTTTGATCGGAGTCAGTAATGCCTACAAGAACACACTCTAATCTTTGTGCACAAGCTGGCAATACGAATCTACAATGTCACGAACATTTCAAATTCTTTTCTTTTCCATTCATTTTCTTATTTGCTTATCAAATATGGGGTCATGGGGGGTGCTGGAGCCTATCCTAGTTGTCCCGGGATGAAATGTGGGGGTGCATCTTGTACAGTTCACCAGTCTATTGCAGGGATAACAGAGCACTTACACCTGTGGCCAATTTAGAATAACCAACCCGAGAACATCCAGATTTCACAGAGATGCCAAGCAAGTTGGTGGATTCAAATCGAGGACCTTCTTTTTGTGAGTCATCAATGCTAACCACTGCAGAAGCGTGCCACTGCTTGTCACCATGACAAGCATTACACTTTCATGTATACAAGCCCAGGAACGATTTTGAAGACTACTTGAGGAAAACTTTAGCAACTATTTAGAGACATTGTTGTTTTGTAACTTTGTTGTTTGTAGTGTGAACATACAATATATTAACTAAGTGGCTGTTGGGTACAGTCATACTTTTATATTATTACCACCTCCAAATCCTGTCACATTTGACCTCTGATCTCTTCTTCAAGGTCTGTAGACTGAAACTGAAAGTCAAAGAGATAATAATGCTATACAGAACTATTTAAAACTGTTTCTTTATACATTTGTTTGTATTAACAACATTTATAATATATACCACCCCATCCTATATGAGTCAACAGTTTCCGAATGTCTTTGATTGCTGCCAGTAACTTCTAATGGTGAGGCCTCTAAAGACTACAGAAAGTCACTGCACCTGGCCAAGAAATAGCCCTGATCTTAAGCTCCAGTAAAACCACAGCTTGTTATATTTACACATCCATTTATCTGAAAATGAGATCTAACGTTAATAAAGGCTACCCAATTTCCTTGTATGCGTTTCCAGCAAGCTTTAAGGAACTGACAAGTATTTTACCCAATATGTCAAAGTCTGCCATGATCCAACACAGAGTTTTCAGTGTTTTCATTTCCAGAAGTCGAATAAGATGCCAAAGACCATTCTATATATAAATTTGTCAATACTTAACACACTCCTGCACTCAGCACTGTATACACTAATCAATCAATTCAAATCATATTCACTGCAAATTAAAGCCTTTCTAAACATGCCATTTGTTATTTCCTAAGAAAGATATACACCATGACCAAGATTTAGAGAAGACATACTCTGACCTGCTGTTACGGCAGGAATATTGAATTGTTTCTTGACAGCTGCCGGAGTGTCATTTTTCAGTATGAATGAGGCCTGCAGATGGGAAATGAGGTTACCATGCCAACTGATGTCCCTGTTTTGAGCAGTGAATTTATAGATGGGAAATAGTTTTCTAGTTAATCACAGGCCGCTAAACTGAAAATCCACTTTTAGTTCGTGCTAAAGACGCAAAAGATGTTCCTCTGTAGCTAAACATGGGATCCTGATCCTGAAGTTGGCCCCATAACTGCTTGCAAAAGGATCATCCAGAAATCCTAACCTATTATCCACCACCAGCGTGCTTTCTTAAGAGAGCATAATTATAGAGTAGATGTACATTACTCTATTCATAAACCATTTTCTATAATCTAGCAGTCTGGATATAGTGTATATTTGCCTACTTTATAAGAGCCTTTGACAGATTTAAAAAACACTCTACTAAAAATTGTTAGAGGCAAAGCACATCTCCATATGGCCTCCACCAGTAAGATAGAGCACCACGAAACGTTTACTAATGGCTCAAAGAATTTATCCAGCTGCCAAACTCCAACAGATCCCAACTCAATCAAGTATTCATGAGAAGGACCTAAGCTAGTGAGAGGGGTAGAACCCCCACCCCACCACCCCCACACACCCTTCCCAACCCTTACCTAACTCGAGCCTAAGACCGATGTCTGATGTGACTCCAAAACCTAAAAGCAGAAAATGAGAGTCAAAATATGTGACTCCCGGCAAGAGCAAGAAGAGAAAGATGTTTCAGAGACAGTGGTAACTCAGTGAAAAAGTACAGCAGTTTTGAAAAGTACATTTTATTGTCAGGTGTTGTTGTTTGCCCACTAAAGCTATCCTTAAGCTCACTAAGTAAATGACAGAAGTAGTCTGCCCACCTCCATTAGCAAACCACAGCATCAAAGCTTTGCTACAGGTTTGCACTGCGCTGAGATTTTATGTAACAGGAAGTTTCCTGCACTGTTTACTGTTGCTGTCATTACTTGTTCTTATCCTTTTCATGGTTACACTCTTTGTTTACTACTGTCTACTGCTGAATTCATCCAGGAGGGGGTTATAAGCTGGTGGACTCCTTGTGCCAGTCCCGAACACAGATAAATGGGAGGGTTAAAACCGGTGTCAAATCAAATACGTGGATCCATCCGCAGGGGTGACCTGCTGGGAAATAAGGCAGCATCTAAAAGGACCTTTAAACTGTTGAATTCTTCCAAAAGACAAACATTTCCTGCCGCAGTAAACATAGCTGAGTGGTTAGATGCTAGATTTCTTCTCTGAAGTAAGTCTGTGCAACAAAAACAGTGTACCACAGTCTTGCTCGAGAAAGTCAGCGCAATGGATTAATTTAGACACATGACTATTTTGGTTTATTTGCACCATAGTCAAAGTCTATTTTGGTAAAATTAGCCCCTGGTGAAAGACACCCACAGAGATCCTATGCCAATGCCCAGACTGGTCAAGATACAGAAGAGATCTGCACATTATTAATATTGTGGATGATCACTTAAATCTATCTTACCAGAATATTCTTGAGTTATCCCAAGACTGGATGCATTATGAACCGTTTCACTGAATAATGACTCATGTCAGGACTAAAGATGAATTAATATGAATTTAATTACACAGACTCCCCTTTAATATCTTTTAAAAAAAAACCCTAATTGTTCCTGATGGAAATTTAGTTTTGTTTTGTTCTACCTTCATTTATCCTTTTCTATTTACTGCTAAAATTATCACTGTCATTGTAGTTAGAATGATTTCTTTTCTTTTGATTTAATCCAGATCACCCAGTCTGACCCATGAAATTGACTGGTTTCTGTATAGGCAATGGGGAAGTGTGACATTAACCCCATAAAGGGTTGTATACTGATGTTGTATTTTTATGTGTTGGCGCCAAGATAATGATGATGTTAAGAACTACTTGGGACACAAATATACAAATATGTATCTATGTACAGTATTTTAATGTTTGTAACCATACGGACATCTGCTGAAATCACAGTATCTAAACTAAAGAGGCTGGATAGCATCAATCATGTACATCACTGTTCTCTGTACACTCATCCCTCTATGTCCACATACTTTCCCATTGGTTGTTTTTTATATACCACAGAATCAGAATAAGGAAAAAGAAGTTTTTAAATATGTTGCCCCTTTTTCTATGGAAGGAGAAGTGGTTTGTCTGAGGCAGTTTATGCCCATTTTAAAGGAGGAAAACAGTTATGTTATAATGTATGCTTTTGTTGTTTTGTTCACTTTCTTATAACATTAACAAATATAGCTGTCATGTGTGCCAGTTGTATTTGTTTATTTAGTTATATTTATTAAAATCTCTGCTGCCTTCTCACTTTAAATAAAGCGTTTCAGTCTGGGTGAGATTTTTACCTGATTAAATAAACAGACATACAATTATTAAAGGCATGAAACTGCAAGCACACCCCAAACAAAAAGGCCTTATTGAAGAATAAACAGAAAGACTAAAGTGAAACCTTATAGGTGGTTAGATTTTATCTTTACACTGTGATCTCATAGGGATGAGACTATAATATGGTAGGCTTGCTCCATGATGAACTGGCTAAAATAGAACTGCTTTTGGTTAGTTTGTTGAACCGATTCTGTTTTGGCCATGTCATCGTGTCATTTTAGGATGTCAAGCTCTTCCTCTTAAGACACTCATCATCATAGCAGAATGAGCCTGGCAGTGACAGTAATAAAGAGCTCCATCTGTGCCTGGCAGGCAGAGGCAAATGAACTAATTAAGGTCTGGTGAAGTCTCCTCTTTCACCTACTGGCAATGGCAGCCATCATCCACGTCGTGATGAAAAGGAGAGAGTGCAAGGGTAATTAAATACCAGCAGGGGCCGCGGGGCAAACCTAATAACTCTCTGTAACAAGCCAATAAGAGACTTATTGCTTAAGGGCTTGCACAACCCAAAGCACGTTAATAGTGAAGATGATCACTTACCGCACATAAACATTCAGATGGGTTGTTGTTCCTGAGAGAAAATTGACCTTGTCGAAGATATCTGCAGCAGCGAAGGGACAAAGTACAAAAGGCCTTTTATGCTTCTGTTTATTTGCCACAGTGCTCACGTTGATTCGAGTCAAGCTCCTCATGTTAACTCAAAAATGCTTTTCTGTGCTCAGAAGAATTCATTCTTATTGCAGCAGGTCGCCATCTGCTGGCATTAGAATGCTTTTACAGCCCTGTTCTGTTTTGTTTTTGTATCCTGCATATAGCATATAACACTCATTGTATTTGTGCATTTGGAGCAATGCACTGATGTTTAAAGAAAAAGTGCAATTATTGTCAGTACTGTTAGTGTTATTTCTCACTGAATTGGGTGGGGAGCATTTTAATATGGCACTGTCAATATAAAAAGTCCATTCCTTAAATTTTATGCCAAACCAATTTACAACCGGCCTTGTTTATTGCTCTCATACCCATCCCTAGTGCCCATTAGTCCTTTCCCCCGTCACCTAATATGCACAAACACAACCAAAAAGCAAGGAAACAAAAGAAAAAACATTCTTTTGTTTTCAGTTTTGATATTGCAGGTACTAGACATTTCAAATGTCAAGTAGGACATAGATTTATTCTAATTTTGTATTTTTCCATATTTTCAGGTTTTGTACATGGTTTAATTTCAGTATTGGCCAGAGTCAATTTTGCCATTTCACTTTATTAATTCATTTGTAATATTCTTCAATTCAGTTCAATTCAATTCAATTTTATATAACAGCAATCACCGGAAATGTTATTTATATTGTAAGGTAAAGAGCCTACACCGAGTATATCAGATGGACAGCTTAGGTTGAGCAGTTTGGAGAGAAAGTCATGAGGCAAGGTTAAGATGGTCTGGTCTTGTTTTATGTCAGCTAATTAAGACGCATTTTTACTCTTTTTAGTTTAGGTTGACTTCACTGTAATAACTTTGGAAGTTTGGAACTTTGTTTGTTTGTTTTTTAAGCATTATTCCGCACGACAGAACGGTAACAAAATGTCCCTCCAATGTTCAGGCTGCAGTGTTTTAGTATTGAAAAAAATACAACATTTGGCATAAAGAGCCAGAAAGTCATATAAACGTCATGACGAATGGAAGAGAGGAAATTTACAATATGTTCAGCTTCCAGGGGTGACATGAAGCTGTATATCTTTCACGAGCAAAATAACAGCTGTGAGGATTTGGGACGCACAGAGTTAAAAACATGGAGGGAGCGGAGAGCGTCTGCCACAGCTGCCGTCACGTTCCTACGGCAACGCGCTTAAGCTTCCTCCCGGAGGATCATGGGAAGCAATTCTGGCTACTGAAGCGGAGGGAGTTTCGAAATATTTCGTGATTATATACGGTATAAATTCCAAATAGGTAAGTTATAATAAAATTCTCAGCATCGCTTAGTCTGAAGATAACCAGTGAATATAGCCAATGTGCTTTAAATATTCAGGTTAGGCTTTTTAGGGACTTTGTCTCTGCGCACTAAACAGAACCAGCTAGGCTGCTAACGCTATTTTTTTCATGTTAATCATACCGTTACCTACAGTAATGTTTCTTCCCCGTCTTTGTTGTTGTTGCTGTTGGTTTTAAGCAAAGTTAATTTTAGCTCACAATATAATGAATACATTTGCAGTGAGCACGTTATTTATCGTATCGCAGGGAGATTTACGACTACGTCTGGAAAAATACACTGTCTGTGTTGCCGTTACAGTTTCCTGAATGCACAGTCACAAGGAAGCACTGATGCTGTCTTTCAAACATGGAGCTGAAGTTGGAAGTTGTTCTGTCATCCAGCATCAAACGGAAGAAACCATGGCCGCGCTTCTGCTGGCTCGGGCAGGTGAGGGGAATTCATTTTTACGAAAATACATTTCTATAGACATACAAAATATGATTACAAGCAGGTGTCATGGCTCTTCAGGAGAAGGAATCTGTGTTTCTGTTGGATGACAAGAGGATCAGTGAAATTAACATGGTGTCTGGTCGTACCAAGAAGAGAACTCCTAAACTCCATCCTTTGCTCAACAATGTTGTGACAATGGCTTCATCGCAAAACGGTGAGCTTAGTATGTCAACTCGAAGCAAAATAATGCATTTAGCTCTGATTATTGGCTAAGAAATTTATCTTGTTCTTGGTTTTTGTTCCAGGTATGTGGCTTTGTGGTCTTTTGGTCTCTGGAGAAGTGTTTCTGTGGAACCGGGATAAAGATTTGCTGAAGACTGCTGCAGGAGTCCCAGAAATAGTTCAGATAATTACTTCTTTTCAGGGTATGTGTGTATTTTATAAAGACATCTAGAGGCAAAATAGTTTGACTTGTGTAGTATTTGAAAGTTTTCAATAAATTGAATAAATCAGTTGTGGGACCTTTATATGCATCACTTTAAATATCTTGTCTATACTGAACAAAGTATTGCTTTAACTTTGGCATATTTCCTTTTAATTTATCATTGCACTGCATGAATATCTTAGTTTTACTTATCCTAACTGTTCTAATTCAATTCAATTCAATTTTATTTATATAGCGCCAAATCACAACAAAAGTCAAGGCGCTTCATAGATACAGAGAAAAACCCAACAATCATATGACCCCCTATGAGCAAGCACTTTGGCGACAGTGGGAAGGAAAAACTCCCTTTTAACAGGAAGAAACCTCCAGCAGAACCAGGCTCAGGGAGGGGCGGCCATCTGCTGCGACCGGTTGGGGTGAGAGAAGGAAGACAGGATAAAAGACATGCTGTGGAAGAGAGACAGAGGTTAATAACAGATATGATTCAATGCAGAGAGGTCTATTAACACATAGTGAGTGAGAAAGGTGACTGGAAAGGAAAAACTCAATGCATCATGGGAATCCCCCGGCAGCCTACGTCTATTGCAGCATAACTAAGGGAGGATTCAGGGTCACCTGGTCCAGCCCTAACTATATGCTTTAGCAAAAAGGAAAGTTTTAAGCCTAATCTTAAAAGTAGAGATAGTGTCTGTCTCCCGAATCCAAACTGGAAGCTGGTTCCACAGAAGAGGGGCCTGAAAACTGAAGGCTCTGCCTCCCATTCTACTTTTAAATACTCTAGGAACAACAAGTAGGCCTGCAGAGCGAGAGCGAAGTGCTCTAATGGGGTGATATGGTACTACAAGGTCATTAAGATAAGATGGGGCCTGATTAAGACCTTGTTTGTGAGGAGCAGGATTTTGAATTCAATTCTGGATTTAACAGGAAGCCAATGAAGGGAAGCCAGAACAGGAGAAATATGCTCTCTCTTTCTAGTCCCTGTCAGGACTCTTGCTGCAGCATTTTGGATTAGTTGAAGGCTTTTCAGCGAGTTTTTTGGACATCCTGATAATAATGAATTACAGTAGTCCAGCCTGGAAGTAATAAATGCATGAACTAGTTTTTCAGCGTCACTCTGAGACAGGATATTTCTAATTTTAGAGATGTTGCGCAAATGGAAGAACACAGTCTTACATATTTGTTTAATATGTGCATTGAAGGACATATCCTGGTCAAAAATGACTCCAAGGTTCCTCACAGCGTTACTGGAGGCCAAGGTAATGCCATCCAGAGTAAGAATCTGGTTAGATACTATATTTCTAAGCTTTCAGGCCGAGTACAATAACCTCAGTTTATCTGAATTAAGAAGCAAAAAGTTAGCAGCCATCCAGGTCTTTATGTCTTTAAGACATTCCTGCAGTTTAACTAATTGGTGTGTATTATCTGGCTTCATGGACAGATAGAGCTGGGTGTCATCTGCATAGCAGTGAAAATGTATGCTATGTCTTCTAATGATGCTGCCTAAGGGAAGCATGTATAATGTAAACAGAATTGGTCCTAGCACTGAACCCTGTGGAACTCCATAATTAACCTCAGTGTGTGAAGAGGACTCTCCATTTACATGCACAAATTGGAGTCTATTAGATAGATATGATACAAACCACTGCAGTGCAGTACCTGTAATACCTACAGCATGTTCTAATCGCTCTAATAGGATATTATGGTCAACAGTATCGAATGCTGCACTAAGGTCTAGCAGGACAAGCACAGAGATGAGTCCACTGTCAGAGGCCATAAGAAGATCATTTGTAACCTTCACTAAAGCTGTTTCTGTTCTAGGCACCTAACTTATTCTAACTAATTATTCTATTTGTATAGATTACATACACAGACACACACACACACACACACACACACACACACACAGACACACACACACACACACACACACATATGTAGTGAACATCTGTAACAAAATTATCCGATCCGATATTTTCACAGGGAATTCCTCAAGGCTGTCCCTCCAGGTTTCCTGTGATGGGACACGTGTGCTATTGGTGGCCATAACTGGGCAAGTTTTCCTGTGGGAATGTATAGACGTGAAGGATTTGACAGGATTGCGAGATGGTCCAGTCAAAGGACACTGGGCTCTGATAAAGTCCCTAGAAGACACCATCCTGCCTTCTTCCCAAGACAAAGAAGCATCCCAGCACACAATTTTTGTCAAGACAGAGGTCTGGTTTCTAAACAGAATCCATATTTGTGGCATATTTAAATCAACAAAAGCATTTTAAAGACCTCATCATTTCTTATTGTCTAGAGATCTTGTATGTTTTTTTGTCATCCAAACTACCTCAGGTTATGGGTGATAGCTGCTTATCTGCCTTTGTTTTCACATCTGGGAAGAAGCTTGTTATCACTTGCCTTAAGATTAAATGGAAAGAAGGTCACGTGAAATCAGGGTGAGTGAACACATTACTGTAACAGTAAGACTCTCCTTGAGTAAATATAATTCGAAACATTTAAATAGTAAATTTAAATACTAAACATATAGAACTAAAAGGACTATTTTTTTCCTTTTAGTTCTGTGGGATACAGGATACAGTGGGTCACTAAGACATATCCCATGTCTCGTCTCACTCCACCATGCCAACCAGTCAAGTCCAGAGGGGCTTTGGTGCCAGCCTTCTCACCAGACGGCCGACTGTTAGCCATTGTTCTGAACCAGAGGAAACCTAAGGTGAGCATGTAGCTTCTTTCTTTTTTCACATCTACATTTTTTAGGTCCATTGATCAGTAGAAACATAAATCAAAACGTGTGTTGCCTGTTGGAATTTAGGCTACACAGGTCCTCTTTGTGAGCATGCAGAATTTTGTCTCGATATCAAGTGGCCTTGGAGGATGTGGAAGTAAGAAAATGGAGATCCCCTCCAAATACATAAGGTCAGTGTGTACAAGTAAAAATGATTTGCACTGTGCGACAGTCATCCAGTTAAATTTGGGAGAAAACTTCTATTTAACACTCATTGCTAGATTGTACAGTATTTACAAGAAATAAACAGCATTGCATGATCCTTTCCCAGCATCCCAGGAAGAGAAATCAACTATATATGTACAAATGTGTCAAAATTGCCAAGAAGTGCAATCAAGACTGCCACTACTACTAAATGGTGTGATGTATCACACAAGGCTCTCTGTGGTTGAAAGTATTTTGGGATCTCTGTTGGAATGATTCTTATCTCATCCCTGAGTCTGCTCCCGTGTGAGGTTTTCTCATGTTAAAATAGCATTATTTGTCATCTCTAAGTGTTTATGAAACGGGAGTTTATTTATAACATTATGCAGCCTTCACCATAATATGTAAAGTCACTTGTTAGGGATGATTTGGTGCTATATATGTAAAAATGAGCTGAAACTAATTGCATTTCTTCTCTTTCAGGTCCTATTGGGTGGGCAGTGTCAGCTGGTCCCCTGGAGGCCTTTTCTTCGCATGTGTTTTGAAGCGAGGCTCTCTTCTTATGCTGGCTCGCCTTGGGGGTCTGCTCACTTTAACAAGCTCTGGTTGCAATGTCGACTTTGGACCTGCACACTTCCTACCCCTGCACCCTCTCGTCACTTACCGGTATACTTTATTTAAAGGCTGTCATGCTTGTCACTTACTACTCCATTTGAGAAGTTGTTGATTGGTTTGACCATATGTTCCCTTTCTTTATTTTGTTGTAATTTCTGTGCTGATATTATGTTTCTCTATGAAGTCCACCCATGTCTACAAGGAATGGGGAAGCCTCTTTGTCCAGCTCCAGTTTGTCTGTGCGGGACGTGATGAGACAGCGGTATTCTGTGACCTGGCATCCACGACTGTTGTATCTCATTGTGTCTGATGGTTACATGGCCACAGTGATGAGGGTGTTAGACAGGCCTTCTCCTGCCCTGTTACTAAAAACACTTCTGAAGGACACAAGAAAAGATCTTGAGAAGACCAGCCAAATGCTGGATGAATCACAGGTAATTAGCCCAGGACTTTTAGAAAATTATTAGTACTCTAAGCATTACAATTTACGTATATTTGTTTTTTCTAGAGTCATGTAAAGGCATGGTTGGACTCGGTATCCTGCTTGAATCTGGACCTCAGCCTGGATGTATTCAGTCCCACTAGTACATGTCGACCCAAGACCACAGGCTCTTTCATTTCAGCAGCCACAAATGGATCCACTTTGCCTCAATTTCTGCTGGACCAGCAGACACTGGGTGGCACAAAGGAGCTTCTTGAAAACATACAAGTCAGTCACATATTATTAGAGAGAAATTTCTTGTTTTAGTCTGGGTAACACTGATTTATAATGTGTCCTGACTGTTTTAATCTGCTGTTTGTGTGTGTGGCTTCCTAGGCTGTCTTTGAAGATGACTCTGATCTAGATGGACTTCCTGCCGGTTCTCATGTGGAGGATGGTGGTCGTTTGGAGTTTGCATCAATGTTTGACACGATCCATGCCCTAGAGACACACGCTGACACCTCATTTGTTACTGGCCAAGATTATGAAACTGACTCTGTTGAACTGGAGAGGGAGACTCTTCTTCACCGTAAACTTGGGAAGATCCAGAGTAGACTGTTGACTGCGTGGGCCTTTGGCATCTCTCTTGGAAATGCAGTGGAACACAGAGCTCCTCTGCTGAGGCGCACCCTCCACTTTGTGGTTCGATTTGCTGCTTTACTCCATTTGGTACCCAACTCTGTCATCCATACAGGAAGAATGAATACCTCGCCATTTACTTGGCTCTCACAGCTCATCAAGACCCTTTTTTCTTTCCTTTCCTGGGATACTGTTCACTCAGATGGGTCCAACTGCTTAGGGCTGATGGTGGAGTTTACGAAACAGATAATATGCCTTATTCTAAACCCTCATCCTGACTCCAAACACATGAGCCAATGCCTGGTATCATCTGAAAGTCTATCCAGAGTCATGCTTATATTGCAGCTTATCTCTGATTCTCTTGACCACACTTACTGCTTGCAGCAAGAATCTGACTGGCCCTCTATTGAGAAGCAATCTGCTTCACATCCACCGCAGCTCTCCTCTTCAGATATATATCATGTGCCTCAGTTACAGGATGAGAAAGAGGAGAAATCAATTTTTGTACCTCAAGCTCAACCTGCTCCTCAGCAACCGTCCAGCAGGTTGGAACAGACTTTTTTCTCTACATCAGTAGTTATAAGCAAAGCTTAGCTTTAGCCACTAAATTTCATGTCGTCCACTGAATATAAGGCTTTATCAAAGTCTTACAGAATTTGATTTTATTGTTTTTTGTTTGGGGCAGATTGTTGGGAGTGTGGCAGCTGGTGTACAGGGTCACCCAGCAGTATAAAGAAGAACTAAAAAGATTTAAAGGCTATGATGGCTGGGACGAGGAAGATCAGCATTTGTCTGTCATCATGTCCCAGATTCAGACAGCACTGCAGGGTATTGGAGAAAGGCTAGAAGAGGGCCCCGCACTGCTGAGTTATCCAGGTATGGAGCAGAATGGATAACTACAGTATTTTTTTCAAATGTAACTCTGATGCCAGATACAGAAAGTGAAAAAACCCAAAAAGAAACAAAAAGTTGTTTTTTCTTTTACCAAATATTACCAAATATAACAGTTACGCTTTATGTATTAAAAGACAAAATAAGCACATAGAAATAGTGCATCTTGTGTGGGTGTTGTTTAACTAAAAGTTTGTCCTTTGTTGCACTAGGTGAACATCTTTTCCTGTGTGGCTTATACCCGGAAAGTGCCGATGTGTGGCGGTTACAGATTTGTCAAGAGAGTGACAAAAGTAAGAACAAGTATATTTCAGGTTTTACATTAGGGCACCAGACTGCATAGTCACAGTCAGTTTAAAATAGTCATTATATGCCTCTCTTGTTAGGTTGTGATCGTAGTGTCTTTCAGCAGACACGGCTTTGTCTGGCTCTCCTGTATAGTCTGCTATCACAGTACCAACTAAAAGAAGCCCAGCAGCTGGGGGACCACATGTCTCAGCTGATACTGTACAGGGCTCGACAGGAGAAGGACAGCTTGACCTCCAAAACCTCATCTTTGAGTAAGTTTCGAGAATCAAGATGTTAAGTAATTAAAGCCATTGTTGGAAACTTTCTAATAAATCCTTTGCAGTTAGGCTTGTTTGTTTTTAACAGGGATAGTGTTCATTATTTAACAATGGAAATGTGATATTTGGAGGCAAAAGATCAGTTCACTAGATTAGATTAGAAAATCCAAGAACAGAACAGAAGAAAGGTCGCAAAATGTCCTGCTAAACTGTTGTAATGCAAGCAATTACAACAAATGGTTTTAAACAACAGATGACCCAGAAGAGACATTATTTGATAAACAGACCAAAGGAAATTGAGGAAAAACAAGGCAGTAACTATATGTGATAGCAGGTCTTATTACATTTAACAAAGTTTTAGGGCAGTAGTGTACTTTTTTGTTCTTGATGTGATCTATCACACAGTTACTGCAGATTGTTCTGTGACCATATTCTGCTGCATGCAGTACATCATTTTATATTACCTCACGCTTTAAAGCATGCAGGGTGCACATAAAAAGAGTCATTAGCATGAAATACTTTGATTCGACATTCACATACATCTCTCTGTCTGCAAGACCAGGCTTTAAAAGCTGCTTTAAAGCAGAGTTTACTGTCTGTCTTTATGCAGATAGGCAGTAGGTTACAGTCTCTCAGAATAACTTTAAAAAGCACAATTTGACCACAGTGGAAATCAAATGTGTTTATATGAGTTCTATATGAAAACCAGCTGCCAGCTGGAGAAGTAGAAGGGTGGCAAGACAGGAAAATTGAACACATTTTCAGACTGTTTCTCTATAAAGACATTGATAGTGTTACTGTACACATGAAGTGTCATGAAAACTTTATTTTCATACAATTCTGAGGGGAGTATTAATGTCAGATAATAGTGGGAAAACTGACTTCATCTGACTATCTGACATATAGTTTAGACAAACCATAATTCTAACTTACTGGTTATATGCAGCGATCAAGTAACCAAATCACTGTAAATAGAAGATGTTATTTATTATCTCTGTCTTTACACCCTGCAGTAGATTCTCTTCCTTGCCCATGGCTCCCGATGGACCTTCACAATGACGCTGCCTTTGCGGTGGTTCAGACACTGGGGAGATTCATGGCCTCTTACTTCACCAACCAGCCGCTCTTCGTCCTGCCCGCTCACAATGTCGTAGTTCTGCCTCCACTACATCTACCTCATGGTGTGTTGACAACTTACTCATCAGTTAAAAATTTATTATGATTTATTCATAACATGTATTGTTGTATCATGTAATATGTCTTTCCTCAGCCCCTAGTGTTGAGCGTGTGGTGTCGTTGTGCCAGGAGGAGGTGGCTCGTGCAGTTCGACAGCAGCATCTTTCGGAAGTATGGACAGTGGACTATGCTCAGGACCTGCTCCTGATAGGGGGTCTACTTCCTGAGTCTGTTTGGTTAGCTTATCATCTGGGGGACTGGAAAACAGCAGTGTCTCTGAGCCTGGCGTACACCAGTTACTGCACCAACCATTTTGACTTCACTCGGTCAGTTTGAAAACGTATAACAAGCAGGCTGATGATTTTAGAATATCATATATTAAACTGCATAAGCAGAAGAGGGTTGATGGATGGATGGACTTCAATAATTGTGTATTTTTTTTTCCCTGTGACATGTTTTATGACAGGCTCAGGAGGAGAGAGCTCCACCTGCCAGCAGTTTTAGAACCAGAAAGCATTTTTCAGGCGGAGTTGGAGTCTTTTCTGGGCAACAAGACTGCCTCCCAAGATTGCATTGATAAAGATGCTGACAAGAGCTTATCAGGTTAGTGAGACCTGACTTCTATGAGGTGATCCCAGTGCACATGAAATCTTTTAACCTTGCTGTCTGTGCTATTGTTTTGTCTTTGCGTGGTTGTTTTTTAAGATCCTTTGGAAGGAGAAGACTGGGACTTGTTACAGATCTCCATACAGGAGATTCTGAAAGCTTCAGTCATTGCAGGACTGAATGTTTTATCTTCACCCTTGTCTACCTTGCTGGACAAAGCCAAAGACCTGTGTTCTTCCCTACCTACCTTGGTGCCCAGTGGACTGTATCTTCCCTCCCCACCTCTGTACTGTCCACAGCCTTCTCCCAACACACAGGTGCATTAATAGAAGATCGGTGTTTACATATGGTACATTCACAGGATAATTGTCTGCTAAATGTTGTGCGTGTGTCTCATGATTAGGATCAAATAGGGACAGAGGGGCAGTTTGCAGAAATCACATGTCGACACAAAGTCTCTATGGATCTTCAAAGATTAGTGTTGCTCCTAAGATCTGGCCGGTGTTGCCGTCCTGCTGCTCAGTGGTACATCAGCTCTCTGCGCCGTGCCAGACACCTGCTACACAAGGTATTTCTTTGCTTAAGGAAAAGCTTAAAATGCTGCTAAAAGAAGTGGGATATTCTAGTTTGAATGAATGATTTAGATAATTTAAAAAAAAACAACTAAATTTCTTGTTTACAATTTTGTATTACGTGTGTTCTAAAAGACACATGAAAATGCTTTTTGTCTCACTCCCTACCCTTTTCTTTTTTTAATAGATCTTCATTGGTTCGTTATGCATATGGACAAAATAATGTGGTCGATCATGTCCTGTGGAATAGGTGGTGGTAAACATTTTTCTATCTTTAATCAGATCAAGAAGAAGTATTCTTATCGATCCGCTGCTGAGGAGGAAAAGGCTTTCCCGGATGGATTGATGAAGTTAATCACTCGTAGTGTTTTTTTCAGAAGGGGGCCGAATAATGATGGTCACCTGGACTCTGACATCATTCAGACTATTAGTAAGATGCTGCTTACTCTAAATTGTGGATATAATTGGTGATGATCTAGTTTCAGGTTACTTGTATTAACCATATTTCTGCTATGAAGTTGTTTTCAGGGAGCTGTGTGCTCTATGCTGGATGCTTCATGTCAGAGACCAGCTCTCAATATGTTGCAGGAGGTATCAGGCTGCCAGAGAGCATGTTACAGATGAAAAGGTACACTTTTTTTGAGTGTGAATGTGCAATTTATTCTCTATTCTTTAGCCACTGATGCCTTCTAAATGCTCTGGTATATTTATGCTCCTCAGTTTTCTGGAGATTCTGAAGTGAATTCTGCCTGTGTTGATGCTCTCCTTTGGGCCTGTCGACTTCTGCCTTTCTCACGCTTCCTTAGTGCTGATGAAATACTTCAAGACATACTGCTCAGCCTCATGTCTGAACTACCTCCTGTGTCTCTGGTGACAATCCCTTGTCTAATTATACATGGTATCTTATGATGAAAGACACTCTAGTGACTACATTTTTCATTCTTTGGTTTGTCTTCTTTTTTCTTAGGTTGCAGACACACTTGTAAAAGCCTTCCCAGAGGAGAAAGAGTCTGTCAGAGTCCCTTTGAGAGAAAAGTATAACTCGCTGTTGGAGAGGCTGAGGCAGTGCAATGTGCTTGGTACAGACCCCACTTTTTGTTTGCAAGTTGCTTTGAAGTGCTGTGCAACACTTAAAGAAATTAATAGCTTTTGGCTTTAATCCTTCTTTTAACATTTTAAATGCATAGAAAGCAGTGAAAGCCTTCATCTTATATTTTAAAAGGCCAGATGTGATGCCCATATAATAATTTATTATGGTCTTTAAAACAAGTCATAATAGTAGTGTTTGAGCTTTGATTTCTGTTGAAAACACGTGATAACTGGATGCTGATTCTCTGTGTAATATCTGATTCCTAGATGGGAAAAAAGAAGAAGGCAACGAGCTCATGGTGATTCTCATTCAAGACAAACACAGGCAAAGAAGGAAACATCTGGCACGACTAGAAAGGCACTTGGCTCCCCCTGTGCTCAATCTGTGGGAGAAAGAGGATGAAGAGGAGGATGATCAGGAACATGGGATGGCCATGTTAGGGCAGCTGTCATTGGGTACAAGTCTGAGTACCAGCACCATAACTGACTGTGGGTTTCCATCAATGCGAATTGATGGAGACACAACAGATGATACATCTGGGGCAGTCTCTCCTGAACAGTATTCTAGAGCTATGACCAGGTAGGCAGTGTGAAATACTATCACTGCCATTATTCTGTGGTGTTGTGTGTCTTATTTGTATCTTATTTTGCGTTATGTGATTATTTCAGAGTCAAAAGAAAGGAGAAAGAAAGAGAAAATGAAAAGAAGACTGCTGTTAAGATTGAAAGCGTAATTCAAGAGGAGAGTAACCAAGGCAGTGCCAAGAAAATAAAGGAGCCCTCCCCACCAGTGGTTGGGACCTGGGAGTTTGAGCTGGAGGATGAGGAGTACTTGCGTTTCCTGGAGCTTTTCCTCAGCTACGTGCTAGAGAAGGATAGTACCGATGGTGGGGACTCGAGCAGTGAACTACCTTTGTTTAAGGGCTACTGCTCTGAGCTGAGGAAGAAGGAGTTGCATTCTCTCACCTTTGACGTGCTCACAACCATACATCGTCGTCAAAGAGATGGGCTCAATCCAGCAAGAAAACACCCAGGCCATGATCCACCTGTATTCAGAGCTGGTTATTGCTACAGACCTGTAAAACATGGCACAACACCTGAACTGAAAACTTCCTCTGTCTGGAATGAAACCCCCATAACCAGGTCTAACCCTTCTGCCAGTTCTCATCCTGGACTGAGAATAGGGCGGCAAAAAGGTTTGTTTGGCCTCCGACAGCAAAGCAGTGTGCCTTTAGACCAAAGAGTGATGGGAGGGCTCTCTGGTAGTGAAAGTAGGCCTATTCAAAGTGCCTTAACCACTGCACAGCCATCAGATAACATATTTAGTCCTTCAGTGTCTGTGGAAGCTGTAACTGAATTGCAGCAGGGCTTGGATACTCGATTGGAATCCAAGTTTCCAGAACTGGGCAGGCTGCTGGAGTGGATGGTTCGCTGGGCTGACAAAAGGGCGCTAATGGGGCATCATGGTAGAATAAAGAAAGATAAAGCAGGAAAAGTTGGACGAACAGCAGATGAAGGTGTAGTGATTCGTGTCAAAGCCTCAGCACCTGCCATCCTTACTTCTCTCAGTTTGCTGGAGCGCAGGTACACCGCTCAACTTGGGATGGACTGCTTTAGCGCCCACTTCCGAGTCCCAGAAATGAAATGGACAGTAGCCCCTGTGCTGCAGTCTGAGGTGGAAAGTAAGCTAGAAAGAGAGAGCAGTGTTGACACAGGCTACCCCGGATCAGCTAACACTCCTGTCACTGGTCTAGATCACAATCTACAGCAAGGAGAACTATCCATGTGAGTGCCCAATATTTTATTTACAGTCATAAATTTCTATATTAAACAAACTGGACTGACACACATTCAGAGGATGTCTTTATCGAGCCAGTCTGTACTTGCCAGTCAGTTTATTTTGGATTATAGGTGGCCAAATGAAATCTACTCTTTGATATTTAAGTCTTGATCAGTTTATAAAACTGGGTTGTGTTTAGTTAGGGCCTCCTGTCCTACTTTTTCCTACATGTTGCTGTTCTGTTGGTCCTCTGTGCCATTTAGCTGCCTCTCCACTGAGTCGTTCTTATTTTCTTCCTTGCAGTGGTTCTCATATAGATGAACCAGAAGAGCTGAAGAGTCACCAGAGTCCTCTCCCTGCTGTCCAGAATCAGCTGACTTTTGATGCGCCACACAGACCGTCAAGTCCAATACAGCCATCTCTCGATGACTTAGATGTTACACCTGAAAAAGACTGTATGACGCTATGTTATACTGCAACATGAAGGCTGCCATAACACAGTTTTTTGTTAGTTTCTTTTTTAAAGAGAAAATACTAATGGATTTATATTATATTTCTAGGCAAACACAGTGACAGTGAGGGCTTGGATGTGTTGTCTTCTGGTTCCAGTGGAAAAAGCTGCACACCCAACATGGTTAGTATCCTCTGTTAAAATTCCCAGTATTCATCTCTATCATCGTGACTGTTAAAGACAATATGATTGTTGTTGTTTTTTTCGTTTTCAGAGTTTAAAGCTTGCAGACCTAGACTGCTCAGCAAAAACTGACAATATATCCAGTTCCACCTCTGTGTAAGTTATTATACCTATACCTATATATAATGGTGACACTGTTTTCTCAGAGGAGAACATTTAATTTGTTCAGTAATGCATGTTTCTCAGACATTTCTAAAATTTAAAAAAATCTCTGCAAATCCAAGCATGCAAAATTATTGGTGAAATTTCCTGTACAGTCATGCTGGAAGCATACAAGAACCTCCACACCCAGAGCCTCCTACACCTTCCATTATACAGTCTGAGGCTACAGTCCAGGCAGAAACTTCTGATTCAGCTGGCATGCCACCCCCCAAACCATCTGTAGCTCCTTCAAACTTTCATCCACAAAGCTCCACAGCTAGTGGAGCCACTGCATATTCTCCAAACTCCAATCAGCCGTCAACCACCCACATTCCACCAATGAGAGAACGTCTGGGTGAAGACTTATTCAGGCTGGTTCAGGTAAAAATGGGACCAACCAAAAGGGAAGGATTGGATTCAAAAGATTAACACTGAACTGAGCGTATTTGTCCTTTCATTGCAGCATATCAACTACATGAGTCTGAGAGAGGTTTTGGGAGTTACATTTGCCAACCTACAACTTGCCCAGCAGAGTGCTTCTTTGACCCACCCAGACATGAACTCCTCAGACCCTAATGTGCCATCATCTTCCACTACCAGGTTCGTTCCTGAGCCAAGTGCCTTACCCAATCAAGCTACCGTCTCTGTGCCACATCCAGTACAGACATATTCAGGATCCAAGAATACCCAGTTCATTCACACCCATACATGCAGACCTCCAGACCAGCCTGCCAATCAACAGACACAGACAAAAGCTCTGCTGTCTAGTACAACCAGTGTAAATTTTCAGGTAAGATAAGATAAGATAAACCAATATATTTATTTATCCTAAAAACAGAGAAATTCCTCAATTTTAGAAAAATTTTAATAGATTGCTTTTCTGTGTGAATAATGCTTGCAACACAGTGAAACCAAGTTTGAAATAAGTCCTTGTTTCTTCAGGAAATGCAGCCACTGTCCGTCCAGGCGGACTCGGCAGACGTTCAGCTGTTTGAGAGCAGGAAGTTAATCCCCTCCTCCGAGGGCCTTCTCACCACTACAGACACTGTTCACAGCACTCCTGTGTTGCAGCCTTGTAATGGTAGCAACCAAAATGACTCTGTTCCACAGGTTTTGGGCCTGAAGTTACCCCAGCAGAATGCCCCGCAGTGTTATCCGGCCCAAAACCCCCAAGCATTGCACGCTTTAAATCCTGCAACCTCAAAATTTGATCAGAAAAAGTTTAAGCACAGTGACCAAACCACCTTAAAGAAAGCAGACGGGTCTTCAGTTCCAAAAAGACAGCTGAATTTTAATCCTCCACACAATCCTACTCCCAGAAACTCTCAAAATCAGATTTGGCCATCGGAGCAGTCCAGAGGTCAAGAGTTCTCCCTACTCCTTCCCGCTTTTCCAGCTCACACACCTGCAGCACTGCAGGGCCTTCGCCTTCTGCACGTACAGTCTGTTTCTCAAAGCAACATCACCTTCCCCAGATTGCCTTCTTCTCCCAGACATCCTCCTTTGATTGCAGCTCCAATTAGAGAAGCACCTGCGATCAAGCTTCTGCATATTAAATCTGAACCAAAAATGGTAAGCAGTGCTTCACAAACGTCCTGATTTTCACATTTGGTACCGCTGTATCTTGTGTTATAGCTTATTGATGGATGCCTGTCCCACAGAAGTTACCCTTGGCCACTGCTTCAACCCATGTAACTCGTCTCTTTTCCATGGAAGATTTGACTAACTTAGTGAAGAGAAACCCGAATGCTGAAGAGGCTCGGCTGCAGTTACTTAGAGTAGACCCATCTGCTGAAACAACTAGAAGAGACCCCACGTCTTCCACCGCTATCTCCAACAACAGGCAAACACATAATAGTTTTATATTAAGTGTTTTCCCCCCTTTTTGGTCACCATTTTACTTATATATCATTTTGTGTCATTTCTAGGCTGAAGAGGAGAGAGGGGAAGGCGAGAAAAACTGAGGTCACATTCAGACCAAATGACTCCATCATTCCTACACATGAGGTAGAATGATATTAATTCCAAAAAGTTTTTTGTGCTTAATAGATATTAAGTTACAACACACTCATCATATGTTTGCTTCATTATTATGTTTTTACGTATGTTTATATATTTAGCCAGCTGAACTTCCTGTGAGTGAAGAGCCTGCAGCTGCCAAAGAGATTATCCCTGAACAGGATATTCCCATTCTTCCTGGTTGGTCTTAAATGCACAACACTTGATATTTACAGCGATAAACACACATTGCATGCTTACTGTATGTTAGTAGGTTTTGGCACTGTTGAGTTTCCAGTTTCAGAGTATTAAAGCACCTCTGTAGATGCCAGGAGCCACAAAATGTATGCTTTCTTTTTGAAATCGCGGAGAAGTAATACTGTTTTAAAAATCTCTTCTGAACTAGCAATAATTATTCAGACTCTTTAAAAATTTCCTCAGAAATAAGAACAAGGAGATAAGGACATTCTTGATGAGACAATATCATATATTATGTCCCATTTGCAGTTCTATTGATCTGCTTCTTGTTAACTCCTAGAATCTTTTGACTCTTCACTGACTGGTCAGAGATTATTGGACAGAGTTATGTCCACTTCAGCTGAGCTCCATGCCTTTGCTTCCGCATGTAAACGGCCCCCAGAGTGCCATGATGCTTCCACCAACACAGATCCAGGTGAGTTAAAGTTAAAGTGTTGATGCATTGGTTTTACATGGTTGTAAAGTTACTACACAGCTTACATTTATTTGTAGTTGAATGAAATTTCTTTAACAGCCTGACTGTTTTTATTCATAAGAAATAATTAGCATAAACAGTTAAAGAAAAACTTGAATTATAGCTAAAAATCTTAGCATTTATTCTTCTTCTTTCAGGTTATACTCCCAAGATTGTGGATAAAGCTGTATCTGTCCAGGCTGGCAGCCCTAAATGTAAGTCTCTTTGAATTTGCAGGGTCAGTGATAACAGTCTGATTATTTATTTATTATATGATACAACTGAGAATATCTGTGGGTGTGTATGTTTGTGTTCTCCACCTAGCACAAAATTCTGGGGATTTCCGGGTGTGCAGTGAAGTCACTATTCAGAACACCAAGGAGCCAAGACAGGAGGAAGAGAAAGTTATGGTAAGATCCTTGGAATACATGCTGGATTCACCAAATAAAGGAGCATTACAATTTTTAGCTACAGTAAATTGTGCTTTTGGATTGTACAGCTATATTTGAATACAACAGTATATTTTTTAACCTGCTGTTTCATGTCAAAATAGCTGCTGTGAAATAAGGGTCTGTTATTACCTGGATGCACTGAATATATTCAGCATAGATGCTCTTTTAACGCCTGTAAATAAAAGTATGCAGGTCTTTTCATGCAGTAACTATAATGTATTAAGTTCATATGATTTATGCACACTTTTACCCCTTTTATTATATTTCATCAGGAGGTTGCTTAAAGTATCTTGTTTGTTTGTTTGTTTGTTTTTTCAGGATGTGGGCAGCCGCCAGTTCATAAGTGTCTTAGATATAGAGGAAAGGAGGCACCGTCAGGATCTTCCATTCATCCACCCTTCTTCAACTACATCTGCTCAGCTTCATGTTCTTGCAACCTCTGTTATCAGGGGTGATGATGTCGGTGCCATTCCGCAACCGTCAGTCACAATTCCAGAGAATCTCCTGAAACCTACGACTCAACCAGGTCTTTATAAGTTTTATAGAGTTCCGTCTACTGAAAATTGTCGTGCCGCTGTTAAAGCACACCACTGCTATTCTTCCAAATATCTTTGTATATTTTAGATATTCCCGAGGAGTCCCCTTCAGTCAGCCACATTGAACCCAGCAGGGTTTCCGAGAGAAACACTCCACTAAACAGCGAGGCGGTTGATTTGTCTGACTGTGAGATCCTTCAGGCTATAAAGACCCAGAGCTCTGAACCACCTGGTGTCTCCTCTTCAACTCCTATAGTCAGGTTCTCCTCTTGCCTCTCAGAGCTGGATTCCAAGTTGGCTGCTCTACAGAACATTGCAGATCATTTGGAGAAGGACTTCTCAAACTCCGGGATGGTAGAAAATGTTTTGTACTTATACTACTTGTATTTTTAATGTCACCCAAGTTTACAAATTGAATTCTACAGCTGACATGCTTATGTTATAGGTAATTTCTTGGTTATTCTGTTGTGTCTTCGTGTAGCTGGTTAACACTATTGAAAAGCTCAAGCCAGAGAAGGTCCCTTATGTGAAGACGACCACAGCAGTAAAGAAAACTGTCAGACTCACTGTCCCTACGAAAGGTGCTTCCTAAAATGTATTCATCTGTAGTGAAATCATCTGCATTATTAGTTCATCTCAAAAAATGAGTTACAGTATATAATGAAAGCGTTATTTTTGTAATATATTTCAAATATAAGATATTACATTGTGCGTCACTGTTTTTGTTCAAATGCTGATATCAGTTATATATTGTCTAACAGCATGGGCACCTGATGTGGACATTTTACCTGAACTGAGTGAATCCCAAGAAGATGATGAAAATCAAGAAGAGGAGTTTGTGTTTGATTCCAGTCCTGAAAGAACAACTTCTTTTCATTATTCCACTTCTCCGCACGGTCACAGAGCTGGTCTGTCCCACCTAAACAGCGCACCAAGTAATCGCGCAATTAATTTAAAAAAACATCACTAATGACAACAAATATATTTAACAGCAGGCTGATTTATAATAACACTTACTAGCTGTCACTCTTGTTGTTTGTTTCTATGTTTCTGTCTCACCAAAATGAGCTGAACTTGGGTATAATAATGTTTATTTTTCTCTAATAGAGGACTACTGTACCATTTGACCTGATTGTGAATCTGTCTTTATAGATGGAGGACATACTGTACTAGCATACGTGGTTATTTAAGTCATAATTCTTGTATGTTTAATCTACAGGAATGGAAGCTCAGTTAAATGAAACATTCAGGATATCTCACGTGTAAGTTGAAGTTGGTATACTGATCTTATAACTTATCATTTCTGCTGTTGATTTGCTTGCCTTTTTTCCCATTTCTCTTGAATATTAAAATATTCTGCCCTCTACCTGTCAATGTCTAGATCAGCAGATGAGAATCTGGGTCAGACTGAGCTATCCGATACAGCAGAAATCTTAGACGAGTTGATAAGAGAAGGCTATTTATCTCAGACTGACTTGGATTTGTCCACCTCACAGACTCCACACCGTAGCAGGTATAGTGACTACTAAAAATGAGTGCTGCTCAAATGGTGACTTAAACAAGTGTGATTTTTCTCTGAGCTGTTAAATATGTCCCACAGCAGGCAGGACCAACTGCAGAGTAGCTCCATGTCGCAGAATCATGCAGAGGATGAGAGAAGAGAGCTGAGGATGTGGATGAGAAGAAGACAGAGGGAAAGACTGGCTGCTTATCAAAAACACAGAGAGACCCTGAGAGAGAGGGAGCACAAACCTTTCTCTTCTTCAGCAGCAGTGGTGAGATTCAGTCGCCTTTTCATTAGGGTTTCTATCACATGCTGTGTATTTGAAATATCCCATTCACTTTGTTACTTTTTTGCTCTCTTCAGTATTCAGCAACCAAAAATAGAACGACCAGTTCGAGAAGCAGAGAGAAGAAAGAAAAGTATGTATTTTATTTACTTAATCGTTGTCTTAAAGAAATGCGTCTGCCTGTGCAAAACTATTTCTCTTGATTTATTAGGGCCCTGCTTCTTGAGCAGTACAACAAGAGGACCCATGAGGCTTTTTCTTTGGTCAGTGACTTTCTTGCCTCTCCTGCATCCACATTAAGCTCATCAAGGCCTGAAGGACCTCAGGTGGCCTCCGCCACACACTCTTCCTTTGCTCCTCCCTCAGGCAGCACTCACAGGTATCGTCTGTGACAGTAATTCGACCGGGAACCAGACTCATTAAAGAATAATAAGAATGTTGAACACGTTCCTTGTAAACTTTTTTTTTTTTAAAGATTATATACAGTGACGAGGAAAACTATGTGAACCCATGGACTTTATTTTCTGAAGGTCCAAGGCCCAAGTAGAATAAGGCTGCTTCTGTTATGATGCCATGAATTTATCATCATACGAGTGCATTAATAGTTCATCTATAGAAGTGCACCAAGGTTGTTCTCTCATTTGCTTCGGTGTCTTTGTGCCAGGATGTTGAGGTCAGGGCTGTCGACTACCTCTGTCGTATATTCAGAGACACTTTGTTGAAAACAAACTCTTGTGTTTCAGCTATAAGCAGTCACCAGCATTAAAGCTGAAATGCATTTGTCATCCTCATCCAGAAATAATAGTTGGTGTAATTATCGGTGAGAGCTGCTATTCTAGTTGTTTTGACATTTATTAAGAGATGAGCGCACAGTTACCTTTTGTGGCCTTTTTTCTAGTTACAGAATGAATTCAGAACTTTTGCAGAGTATCCAAGACGTGTACCTACAGAGACGGTGTATTAAAAAATAAACAAAAAAAGAATTGAGGCTTTATATAGTAATGGAGTTGATTTCTCTGTCCTAGAGTTTACAGTGATATCAATAATAAAAGAAGTCTGAAACCCCAGTCAGGACAAACCCCAGCCAGCCTTGGCCAACAGTTTGCTGAAGTGCAGGTACGGCCTTCTGACGATTACCACAGGAGACTGGGACTACACCGACCAGGTACTGTAATGAAATATATTGGTATTAAAGTAAATGGATGCTTAAACTGTAAAAAAGAAAAATGTTTAGGTTGTGCGATTAATTTTTATTTATTTGTTTATTTATTTGTTTCAGCGACCTTTTTGCCAAAGGACCGCTTGTCTCAGGTGACTAAACGCGGTATGCTCAAGACCCCAAGTAAACTTCCTGCAGCGAGCCACAGTAAGGAACAGCATGATTGGTACCAGAGAAAGACGGAAGTGAACAGAAGTTCTTCAGAAGGAACTGCAGTAAGAAGAGGGATCCTGAGGGAGCAGACAAGGCCGGAAGAGCGAGAAGAGATGGAGCGATCAGGGTTCGATAGGCTGCAGGAGGAGTTGCAGTCTAACATAGTAAGAACCTCACTTTTTGCCACCTATTTTCCAGATGCTGTAGATGGAAAATCAACTCTGAGTCACTCTTATGATCACTCAGTGCTTGAATTAAAAACTGTAATTGCTAATTAGTTTAAGTAAACCAAACAGCAATTTTAATGTTTCTGTGTAACTAAAGGGAAAACAGATGATGTGGTTTTGTGTTAAAATGTATTTTTATTTGAATATTTTCTCAGGCTTTGGCAGGGCTTTTGGATGAGCATGGTGATGCTTCCAGATCAGAGATGGACTGGCTGGATAATCTCTCTGAGAGTGGAAGCAGCAACCTGAGCAAAATAGACTGGGAAGCTATTGAGAGGATGGCGGCTGGAGAGGAAGTCTGAGTGTCTCCAGGAAAGCAAAAATGGTCCACGTAGACACTTAAATACCTTAAAATATTGCTGGAAAAATGAAATGTGCTGTATTTGTATGTACCTATTGCATATACTGTAAATCCAAAGTGTTTTAAACTGTGATGAAAATAATAAATAAATAATAAATAATAATAAAACAATAAATTACATATGATGTAATCAGTTTTGTAGCGTAATAGGCTTGTGTCATTTTTGTGTATGTGTAAAACTTTCTACATTTGTACTTTTTTGTACATACTTCACTTCCTTAATAATAAATATTTTGAGGCAGTTCTTCTCTCCTTTGCTCAACTTCCATTTATAATGTTATGTTCATGTCTGCGATCCTCTGTAATTCAACCACTTTGAAGGGTTTTTGAACGGCCTGTTTAAGCTGAAGCATCTCAGTCTGATTTGAGTCCAGACATTTTTTGTTTGAGGTGGACTTGCTATGTGTTTCGGATCACTGTCCAGCATAACCCAAGTGAGCATGAGCTTCAGGCTATGAATAATGGCCAGACATTCTCCTTCATGTCTCCTAATTACAGCTTCGTCCAGGCCCTGAAGCAGCTTTTTATGAATGGTGTGTTTTTGTTTTTTTTTTCAGATGCAACAGGACTTAAATCTTCAAAAAGTTCAGCTTTTGTGTCATTAGTCCACAGAATATTTTCCCAAAAGTGTTGGGCATTATCAACATAGGTTTTTTTTTAATTTTTTTTAAAGCAAATGTGAGATGAGCCTTTATCAAGCGGTGACTTTCTTCTCCTAAAGCTCATTTTACAATGGATCCACAAAAATGCACCCTAAATAAATCCAGTGTTTGCAATGAATTCGAACATTAGAAGAATTGTGAGCTCCTGTGTTTCATCGATGCTTTGTTCTGAGCAAAATATTATTACTTTATATCTTATTGGCTTGGACAACTTATTGGTTTATCAAAACAAGGTCATACCGAAGCACACCAGCAGCGGCGCTGCGAGCCGCACAGCAGACGTACAACGAGAACGTCCGGAGGTCAAAGGTAACGTTCGTATTTGAAAACATGGATTCCAAAAGAGGAGATGAAGGTAGGAACTTTTTGCCTTTGTCTATCTGTAAGCCGGACACTATGTTAATTTTAAACATGAATGACCACTTACAATAAACTCTGTCCTGAGTTCTTAGTGAAATTAATTTAGTAACACAACATGTGAAGAAATGGACAACGTTGCTCTTTTTGTTAGCTTATTTGTTAGCTTAACTAATGTTTTCTATAATGTGAGCATAGTTAGTTTGAAACGCCGAGTTGTTGTCAACGTTCACGCATTTATTTACCCCCCATTTTATCCCCTTTTGATCTTATCCTTATTACCCTTTAAAAGGGGAAAGACGAACAGCTACTGCTAGTTGTAAATCTTTTTGTGTAAGCTGAAATGAGGACAGCATACGTATTTTCATATTGTAATACATTTGAAGTGGATTAAACACACTTATCGGAAGCCTACATATAAATCCCGGAATGAATTCCATGCCAATATGGAAATTGGTTGTTGTGTCGGTATCAGTATTTCTTGGACATGATTATTTGCTTGTTAGCTTTCACAGCCCCATAGTCCGTAGTTTATGTAGAGTTATGTCCCAATTTAAATAAAATAATTGTACCTTAACCAGTCTTTAATAATGGGACAGATTTTAAGGGATATTGGCATATGAACTGACATTGTTTACATGTCTTACATCATGATAAATGAAAAGGGAAAGGATGGGGTTATTGATTGAAATACTGTACATTACTGGAACATTCAGAGTAGACATAGGAGGATACCTCTGTTCATCCGTGTGTACGCTGCTAGTGTGGAGTATTAAACAAAGCATAAACAATAGAGTTAGAGATGCGCTCTCAACATATATGTCTTTCATAGCCATATAATGGTTGATGCACTATATGGATAAAACCACTGGGTTACCTGGACATTACACCTACAGGAACAGTGGCTCAGGAGTTAGTTGTGGGAGGTCTGTGTAACCCCAGTATTTTTCCTGGTCTGCCTAATCTCACTGAAACACGTGATGTTGAAGCTGTTCTTTGCTCTACAGAGGAAAACAGAAACCCTCCCAAATTGAATTACTTTTCATTTTTAAGCATTCTGAAGTGATCTGAAAAGGAAATTGTCACTATGGAGTCAAACACTGTAAACAAGGCACTGACCTCTTTTACAGCAACAGGCAAGACGAGTGACGATGGAGACATTGCATCTGTCATGGGATTCTCTGGGTTTGGTATGTGTAGTCCAGCACACTTGTCAGAAAATATAAACGTAAAAAAAGTATTCTTTGATAAAGTGACAGTTTGAGTTGTTGCAGTCATACATCGAGTTTTATTTTTATCTTCCAGGTAAGAAAGCCCGCACATTTGATCTTGATGCCATTTTTGAGCAGACCCGGCGAACAGCCATCGAGAGGAGTCAGCGTGTGATAGGTAAGTGTTTCATCACTGGCAATGTGATAACCCTGCTTAGTAGTCATGATGAGTTTAATTGCATTTGGAATCATTGCGTCCTTAGAGGAGCGGCAGAAGGAGATAGAGATGGAGGAGGAAGGGGAGAGCTCCAAGTCAGTCAAACCGTCAGTCCAGAGTCAGAGAGAAAAAGCTGCTTCTTCCAGGTAGGGAGGCATTTATGAGGTTTTATCCTTAACTGACTGTTACATCTGTTCTGGCTTCCAGTTTGTCTACTTAAGTGTACAATATGTTTTGCTTTGTCTGACAAAGCTTATTTATTTATTTTTATCATTTTTAGAGTCCAGAAGAGCGACAGCAGCAGTGACAGTGGCTCAGATTCTGATTCAGACTCAGAGCTTATCGGGCCACCGGTGCCTCCTCAGCATGCAGCTCAGCAGGGCGATGATGATGATGATGATGAGCACGTAGGGCCACCTCTTCCACCAGGTTACACAGGCAGCACGGCTCACAGTGATGATGACGATGATGAAGAAGGAGAGGCACAAGATGACGACGATGATGTATGTCTGAATTATACAATCTCTTAGTAGGCTGTGAATTACAGCATACTACACATATCTGATTACACTTAGTCTGTCTAAAGTGTTGACTTTCTTCTTGCTCATTAAGAAAACAAGATTTTCTCAGTAAATGTTGGGCCATGGTGGTATGTTAGTAGTCTATAGGTGTTATACAGCGCTTTGCAGATCCATGTTGTAGCTGTGTACTGTGAGTTACCCTTCTTTGTGCATGCGCTCTGCATTATTTAGCTTGCCATGAATTATCCAAGAGTTAAAAACTATGAAGATGTTGATTTTTTTTAAGCTGCTCTTCCTCTTTGGTGTGAACTCTGCTCTTGTTTCTCTTCCTGTACAAGATAACTTTTCAGCCAATCAGCTCTCTCCTTACACGTGGCACAATTGCCACTAGGCTATGAGCTGCTGGATTTTTGGATTTCCACGTTGGTTACATTCCCTTAACCTCGTCTCTGTGTCGCTAAAAGAACTATTTTATTATCATTGCAGGGTAATAAAAGTAAATAAAAATAAACAATGAATAGCTATTTGAACGGTGAAATAGCATGCACAGTTACAGGACCCAGATACTGAAGAATGGAATGGACTGGCTTTTTCCACAGTGCTTTTACATTGATACTGACCACTCAAAGCTCTTTTCACTATGAGCTAATTTATAGTGTGATTTTCCTACTGTGACAGATCACAATCTCGACATATAAAGCCAACATTGTGTTCTGTGTTTGAGGTTTTTTAAAACAAATCCAACCACAAGATGGCAGCAGGAGAAAAGATTAACGTTGTTAGTTTTGCACTGTACACGATGAAAGGTGAACATTTTGCCTATTTTCTTAGTTGTGCTTTTTTCATTTGTTTTCTTTACATTACCAAAAGGACAATGACACCTAAAAATATCTGAATTTTTAATTAGAAGCATTTTTAGAATGTGTGTATTGCTTTTTACAGGAAAGTACTATCTACACAATATCTCAGATTCTAACCATTTACAAATATGACTTCTGTCGTTAAATGTCTTAGACTCAGAACCTTTTAATGTAAAAATATCATACATATTGCTGCACTTTGATCAATTGACATAATATAGACTTGTGTTGTTTTGCCTTTTCCTCACGTTCATGTCAACTTTCTGTCCCAGAATCCAGTGAAAAAAATTCCAGACACTCATGAGATCACGCTGCAGCATGGCACTAAAACGGTAAGGCTTTCGCCTCTAACACCCAGCCAGTAATTAGAGCTGGTGACAACTCTATTCTCAGTTGACATTGAATAAAATTCTATTTTTTTCACAAGCTTGTAAACAGTACAACTTTTGCTTATATTACGCACACACACACAAACATCTGGTTTCGGAGGCCTCTCATTGGATTTTCAGTTAACATTTATCTCACTGATTTTAGCCAAAAGAGCAGCTGTGAAGCTGTTACTTTTCTAGCTGTGAGAAAAGGGATGATTTTTTTTCTGCTTTTGTTTAGTCTGGTATCCAGATCTCGCACTTTTTCAGTTTTTAAACAGTTTAGTTCTAAATTATTGAAGAATAAACTTAAAATATTTGGGTTGTATTTATTTCTGTGCCTTTTAACAAAGCCAACATGACTGTATTGTTAAAGATTTCTAGTATTATAACTAGTAATCAGCAGCGGCTTGCTTTCTGAGTTGTACAGGCTCATAAGTTGTCTCTTGGTTTTCAAACTGCTTCCTCAGGTGTCGGCTCTTGGCTTGGACCCCTCTGGAGCCCGCCTGGTGTCTGGTGGATATGATTATGATGTTCGATTCTGGGATTTTGCTGGGATGGACCAGGCTCTGCAGGCCTTCAGATCTCTGCAGCCCTGCGAGTGGTACTGAGAACAGCAACACACCTCCTTGACACGTGTTCAATAATTAATTTCATGTAAACATCCACTACACTGACTGCATTTCCATGTGCCAGAGTGTATACACTTTCACAAACACACACACACACACACATCACCAAACCTCATGCTAACTCTGCGACATCCTCTGTTTTCATGCAAAATGAGTCTTTTGAGAGCAGATGGTTAAGATATGTGTCTGTTTGTGTGTTTGCATGTGTGTTTACTCCGTGTTTAACTAAAGCCATCATCAAAGATCAAATTCTTTTTTGCTTTTGGGAATCAGTGGGCTGAGCTGGAGCAGGTTTCCCCTTATTAACGCTACATTTAATTTGATTACAGTGTGATCTAGGAGTCTGTTTGGTTTACTAACAAGCCGGGTTTCATATAGAAAGTTGTTGAAGCTTCCTTGGCCTGGGAACTGGATGAATCTGAGGGCTCATGTTTCATTTGTTCTGACAGAAAACATCGGGCTGATCTCACATTCAAACAGATTTCCACCTGGTCTTGCCCTTGCTCGACCAATCAGAAGCGTTTATCTAAAACGGGGTGGGTTATTTTTAGTGAATACTGTAGTATGTTTACATTTTTCCAGTGCTGATTGTTACCTCTCGCTTTGCTTTGCTCTAACTGTTTGTAGGGTTTGCCCTTTGATAATGCTCCAAGCAGAACTGAGAGGTTCCAGACTAATAAGCATTTGCACATTAACCTCGCAATGTCAGCACCCTGCCCCTATTTTTAAAACATCAGTTTTTATCAGTGGATAATTTTCTCTGTGAAAGCTTTGTTTTTTATGCTTTAAAAACACTTTATTAGAAATATTCTGCTGTTGTTATAGTTGGGTGTCTTTGTTTATTGTTGTAGGCCAGTCATACAAATAATCAGGTACATCAGATGTTGAGATGTTTTGTTCTTATAGTTGCAATTATCTGGTGTTTATTTGTGCCTGAAAAAGTGAAGAATTAAAAGCTTCTTATATAAGAATGTTTTAGTGAAGCAATCTTTGTTGTGCTGTTTTTGTGTCTCCTCAGCCATCAGATCAAGGCCCTGCAGTACAGCATCACCGGTGATGTCATGTTGGTGGTTTCGGGCAATGCACAGGCCAAGGTGTTGGACCGTGATGGCTTCAGTGTCATGGAGTGTGTGAAAGGAGACCAGTACATTGTGGATATGGCTAACACAAAGGTATGCCAAACTGCTGACTGTCAGTTTCTACAATAAAATCTAACGAAACAATAACAATGCGCTCTAAGAGGATCAGACGAGTGGCAATGAAGCCAAGAACACACAAGTTTACTAGAAATGTCAGTAATAATCGCTCACTGCAGTCAAACGCCACACGTTATGCCAAAAAGTAACTCCATTGTTACAGTTTCCACATCTGCTTTAATCTGAGTCATGAAAAATTTGTTCTTCAGAAAATATAAATAAAAAGAAAGTGCTGCGTGGCTCTGTAAATGACATAAAACAGGTGCTCATCAGTACGGCGAAACAACTCAAAGTGCAAGTCTAACCAAGAGATTTCCTGAGGTACTCTCTTGGTTAGAATTATAAAAATATTTAATAGACATGATAAAATTATAAAATAGTTGGAGCAAGCGACCTACATGTATCCACTAAAAAGTCTTCATCACACCCCGATAATGAAGAAAAACAACTCCCTGTCTGTTGTTTTATCGCATTTTGTAAGCATGCAGAATCACTGTGTCAGTCTGGTTATTATTATAGATGTTTACGATACATTTTGCTATCATTTCACTGCCCCCTTGATTTTCTCTTTGAAGCCAGATTGTAATACTGCAGATGTGACTGATCATCTAACAGCCCATATTTTCTACTCCAACTTCCAACTTTTGTGATGCCGAAGTATTCTGAGATTTCAGCATTTACCTCGGAGAGTAAAATCACAGCTAATCATAGTAAAATCTTATTAAAAAAATATGGTACAAGTTGTAATACTCTAGAATGTTGCAGGTATTCGTGTTTTCATTTCTATAGCAACTGCGGTCTACCCAGGATTCACTGCTAATTCCAAACATGCAGCGGATGATCTGTTCTTCTGCGCTGTGGGTTGACCCTGCCAGTGCATAATGGTAGCAATGTGTAGTTGGTTTTGTTTTTGTATGTGGGGATAACGATGTGTGTGCTGTGTGAGAAGCCAGCAGCACTCAGGAAGAGAGGAACACATGCTTTCGGGACTGTCGCGGTTCATTTCTTGCATATACCTGAATCTACAAAGAAGGATCCTAATTGAGTGTCCATGTTTGGATTTTAGTGTGTTTAAGAAAGGCCATATTGGTAGTCAATGAGCATCTGTGCCTGCTGCACTGCATTTAGACATGGTTTATACCACCCATATGAATTACTTGAAGTGAAGGCCCATTGATCGCAAATAGTGTTTTCCTTGATGTCCTACATTCTTGTCCTGCACGGTCACATCTGGTGCTGATGGGGGAGTTTGGTTCAGTGAAAATGCGTTTTGGACGGGTGACGGTGTCCCAGTCAATTAGCTGTGTCTTATGTGATAATTAAGTCCTTGCTTTTATTCTGTCTCAGTTGACAAAAACTAATTTCCTTCCTAACTAACCCCACTGTGTGCAGAGATTTGTCACACGCAGGCCTGCACTGTATGTACATGCAGTATGATCACATGGTATTGCTTCTGTCTCCCTGAATATGTATTGCTGTCAGTGATACTTCTCTGAATAAATACTATAGACAAGACAAATTTCCATAAGCAGGTGAAAATAATTTTCGTACTAGTTCCAATTTTTGCACAAACTATTCTTCTTATTCTTTCAGTATTCCCAAATGTAAACGCTAACACAGACACTTTTCTGGCCTAAGGAAATTGTGATAATAAAAAACTGGGCTTGCCCATCCGTTCTTGTCTGTTTGTCATTATAATTCTTTGCGCTTACTTTTGTTATCGATATCTGCTGTTTTTTAGTCTTTCGCAAGTTGTTGTTGTTGTGAACCTGAGAAGCATAATGCATTTACTGGAGAAGAGTAATTTTCCATTGTTTTCTGATGATTACACCAGAATTAGGAAAAAAATGTTTCATTAAATTAAAAGAATTGCATTTTTTTTTTCTAATTTAAGGAGAAACCTTAAAGTCCTAAGAGATGCGTTCATTTACTTGGCAACTGGATTCCATGCAAGCAAGCAGTGCCTTGCCAGTTTAATCCAGTTCTGGTTTGGTTTGGGTTTCGAAAGAATCAATACACGTGATACATATGCTTTAAGTAACATACAGTGGCTTGCAAAAGTATTCGGCCCCCTTGAACTTTTCCACATTTTGTCACATTACAGCCACAAACATGAATCAATTTTATTGGAATTCCACGTGAAAGACCAACACAAAGTGGTGTACACGTGAGAAGTGGAACGAAAATCATACATGATTCCAAACATTTTGTTCAAATAAATAACTGCAAAGCGGGGTGTGCGTAATTATTCAGCCCCCTGAGTCAATACTTTGTAGAACCACCTTTTGCTGCAATTACAGCTGCCAGTCTTTTAGGGCATGTCTCTACCAGCTTTGCACATCTAGAGACTGAAATCCTTGCCCATTCTTCTTTGCAAAACAGCTCCAGTTCAGTCAGATTAGATGGACAGCGTTTGTGAACAGCAGTTTTCAGATCTTGCCACAGAAATTCGATTGGATTTAGATCTGGACTTTGACTGGGCCATTCTAACACATGGATGTGTTTTGTTTTAAACCATTCCATTGTTGCCCTGGCTTTATGTTTAGGGTCGTTGTCCTGCTGGAAGGTGAACCTCCGCCCCAGTCTCAAGTCTTTTGCAGATTCCAAGAGGTTTTCTTCCAAGATTGCCCTGTATTTGGCTCCATCCATCTTCCCATCAACTCTGACCAGCTTCCCTGTCCCTGCTGAAGAGAAGCACCCCCAGAGCATGATGCTGCCACCACCATATTTGACAGTGGGGATGGTGTGTTCAGAGCAGCTGTTTGTAGATTACACACAGGTGCACTCTATGTAGTCATTAGCACTCGTCAGGCAATGTCTATGGGCAACTGACTGCACTCAGACCAAAGGAGGCTGAATAATTACGCACACCCCACTTTGCAGTTATTTATTTGTAAAAAATGTTTGGAATCATGTATGATTTTCGTTCCACTTCTCACGTGTACACCACTTTGTGTTGGTCTTTCATGTGGAATTCCAATAAAATTGATTCATGTTTGTGACTGTAATGTGACAAAATGTGGGAAAGTTCAAGGGGGCCGAACACTTCTGCAAGCCACTGTAGATGAGTTTGAGATTATTGTCCTAACTCTCAATGCCAGTGGTAAGTTCTTCTCCAGTTACCTGCTTGAAAATATTACCTTCCCCATACTTGAGTAACCACAGACCCTACGCCTTGCAGGTGAGAGCTTCTTGCATGACACTAAGGTATCCCATTAAACCCTGTGAAAAAGCAGATTTTTTTTCCTTTACATGAAAAGTTGTCTTTTACTTCTGGGATGACATTTGCGCTAATTTAAAAAAAAAAAAAAGACATTGTTTTCAGTGATGCATTATGCTTCGAACACTTGGAGAAGGATGAATCTGATTTTTTTTAAAGGAAGCTAGTGCCTTTTTCACGCTCATGCAAAGCTGTTTTGAAGGTTGCTGTTTTTGCACAGAGGAGGGAATTAGTGAGGGGCTTCACGGACCATTTGTACTTTCCTGATCATATAGCGAGTGCATATTTTACCATAAAATTTAACAGCTTAGCAATTTGTAGTTCTTTTTAGTCATAAAACAGCAGGTCATATGCAATTATTCTTAATCAGTTATTAATATGGTGTGTTGTTAAAGTATTTGACAGTGAACAGACAGGCCCTCTTTCTGATCCACACATACCAATGCCATTTGGTCAGCTTCTGCTCATGCAAGGCTCTGCTTCTTGAGCGTCCTGTCAAATAGCAGTATGTCTTGTCTGAAGCCCCTTCGCAGCACACTGAAGTGTTCCACTCTGACCTGGCAGCCAGAGAGGCCTCTCTCTGGGTTATACTGCTTTGAAGTTATTTGTTATGAGTAATTCTCCACATGACTCTCCAGCAGAGGAAATGTGTAGAAGTTACAAAGAGCAAAGAGCTCACTGTTCCAGGGCCTCTGAGTTCACTAGCACAGTTGTAAAGTGATACTTATGTCGAGGAAATCCGAACGTTAATGTAAAGTCAATGTATTACAGTGTAACCTAATTAAGGATATGGATAAAGGACTCACATTTGTAATGCACAGTGCTGGAAAATTCACCATCGGATTAATTATCTGGTGACCTTTTGTGTTGCAAGTTTTGCCAAAATGGAAAAACAACAGCTGTCTTTACTCTTTATTTGTGCGCACGATTACGAAATATGTCTTAATCTCCTTTCAAGTTTCTAACAGCACATGCTAGCTACTATTTCTGTGGCTTGCCCTTGAATATAAAGTGTTTAAAAACTGCTGTGAAGAAAAGGAAACTCTCAATAAAGCCACTGGAAGGCAGCCACAGGATATTGGGTCATTTTAGTGCTTGTTAAAAGTGTGCATTTGTTTATTTTCACTTTATGCTTTTTTTTTTCTCAGGGCCACACAGCTATGCTTAATTGTGGGTGCTGGCATCCCAAGATTAAAGAAGAGTTCATGACCTGCTCCAATGATGGGTAAGTTTTAACCAAGCATTGTAAGCTGTGAGTTAAAGGCAGAAGCCTCCACGCCCCTGTTGTCTTTCTCGCGCTGTTACATTGCACATGTTGTGGATCCAGTTGTTAAGCTTCACAGTGAGCCGTCTTGATTTTCAGGGAGGAGAAAACAGAAATGGCTTTTAGATGGGCCTAATCTCTTTGTGACTCACCAAGCATGTGTATTTCGTATAGTGAGTTTTAATCTTGGCTGATTTTATCTCTTTAAATGAAAACAAGCCTCTGGTCTTTCTAAACAATAACTGTCTAAAAGATTTTCTGGAGAAATGGTTACTTTCCTGTACACTTCATTTACAGGCATAACAAGGAGTCTCTGTTTTACAAACCAGCGTGTGCCATTTATAGTAATAATCATTGAGAAAGTCCCCCAGGACATTGAAGAGTATGCAGTCAGTGAGAAATACCCTTTCTTATCTTCAGAGCACTGCTGATAGCACAGTGACACCCATCATACATAGGCCACACCTCTTTGATACAAAATTAATGTCCAGCATTATATTTAGTAATTCTTACTGTCGGATTTTCAAAGTAATGCTCTCACCGAACAGACTTTTCTTCGCTCTCATCCCCTCCGTCACCAGCAGGGAGTCCTCTAATCCAGACTATGCCTCTGAAGATTGTAGCATGGCCTCATAGCTGTGTGTTTGCACATGGCATATTTATACTGGATGTTGTCCAAATGGAGCCCTTTATTTTTATGCAGTGATTTAGACCAGATCAACCGCTGTCATACACAGATATTTATATTGTTTGCTTCAGACCGCAGAGTTTTAACAGTCAGCGACATCCTTAAATCAGCACTAAACCTGTAGAAGCTGTAATTCTTTGTCCTGTGTATAGGTGTGCGGGAACATTTGTAAGGCAAAGAGTATGACTAAGCTACAGCACATTGATGAGTCTAAGAGAGTGTGACAGACAACAGTAGAGAAAAACCTAGGGCTATCATCATTAAGGAGAAACAAGGGCCCGGCTTTGCGGGCAGCCCGCAGCCCAGTGTTTACCAGTGTTACTGCTCCCCCAGATGTGGAGGTTGGTTTAATTAGCTCTCATTGAGGCTCTGGAAATCCTCCCGTGGCACGTTAGCATTGGGTGTTTCTCCTGGCCAGCTAACAGGAGAGCAGCAGAGAGGAGCGCACAGGGAGCCATTCATAGGCAGAGGGGCTGCATGCGGGAGAGGTTCACAGCAGCAGGCCCAGTCGGTGTGGCAAGCTGAGTCTCAGAGATGTGGCAAAGACAGAAAAGAGGGGGGTGGCTATGTTTATTTACAGGTGGAGGAAGTTGTTCCTGGTTACATTTTCCCACCTTATTGTGTTGGTAATGTGCTTTGCAACTTGGTGCAGAATTTCACTTTATTGGTGGACACACTGTCCCTGAACCTACAATGTTTTCAATCAAAAATCCCTTTTTGTTGCTTTGGAGCAAACTGCATGTTACTACAAGTCCTAAACAGATAACTTTAAGCACACAAGGTTTGCAGAAGAATGCTTAAAATTGCGATATGTGTGATAAGTTGCTTAAACTACAGTTGCCACCATAACGTAAATATTATTAATATATATTTGTGGGGTTTTTTGCTTGACTCAGGCTATAATAATTTGGAAGGCTGTCCCTTCATATTAGTTCCTTTCGTTTGCTCACTTTTAATTTATGTGGGTTTACTCAGTGATTTACAACATCACAGATGGTTTGTCGAGGATCTTAATGTCTATGGATCTTTCTACATTAATGAGACTGTTCTGTTGCCATGAAGGTGTGAAACACACAGTACCATCACTGAAACCTTATAGACAACTATGCTTTTCAGCATGGATTATGAATGCTTCAGTTATTAAGGACAGTCTTCCTCCTTTTCTTTGTCTCACCATCCACTCCATTCACTTTAGTGAATAAGTATGGATTCTGCACAGGGGCCAGGCGGTAGTCAGTGGACGTCTTGAGAATGGGCCAGCAGTTGGCCAGTAGTATGAGAGGCTGTCAGCTGCTGTCTGTCTGCTTCAATATTAGACCAACATCCAGGCTTTTCCAGGTCTTTCTGCCTAGTTAGAGGCTCTTTGTTGTGTTTACTTGAATAGGTTATTAAGCATGATCACTGGACCGCCCAGCTTCTTAATTAAAGGTCCCCCAGTAGTGTGGAATCTCATTCATTAAGGGCTACCTCCCAGCGCCTTGAATGATTTCATTAACCCATACTTTTTTTTTTACCCTCCTGGGAGGAAGTGGATGAGAGGGAAGTACTGATAATATAGCAGCAGGGTGTTCTCAGAAACTGTGGCTTGAATAGGGCTTCAGTAGAACTGTGCGAATCGAGTCAGTCAGTGAAAAGTGTTGCGCTGTGTGTGTCAACATTTCACATTCTTCTGTCATTCTGTTTGAGAGCGTGCAGTTGTAAAATGAAACAGTGTTTTCCAACAGTATTCATGTTTGATCCTAAGAAACAAACCGCACAAGTATGAAGCAACTTTAACTGCGTCTGAGTCTTTGGTGAATGTTTGAAAGCCACAGATTTTATTTCCAAGAAAGTGAAAGCAATACTTGCTGTGTTAACTCTCAGTGGAAGTATTTCTTTGGCAGGGTTGATCTTGAAGTAGTAAAAAGTAGTAAAAAAGTTAAAATATAGCTGTGACTTGGAGCCTATTTAAAAACTTCTAATGCACCAAATCTTTAACACTTAACTAACCACATTGCATAAAACAGTTTACCAAGTATAACACTGGAAAGATTTGTGTTGTTGTTTTGAAGGATAGGACATTGGTGATTCTTGGCTTTACGTACGTAGTTTTATAGTGCCTAGGAGAAGGTTAAAAATCCATGTTATGTTCCTTTTTTTGCGACTGAAATTTCAGCCAGTGGAGCACAGAGGACAGGACAAATGGCGACGTTCTAATTGGGCCCACATGTTACTTCTGTCGAGTCTTGAAGCACACTTGAGCATGTGTACACACAAATACACACAATTTGAGGAATGTTTCCAGGAGGTTTGAATGCCAGGGATTCCCTTCGCGCTGGCCTGCTGTCAGGGCTGCAGCTGGACTTGGATGTGTAGCTGTATACAAGGAGACCCAGAGGACAACATGGCAGGGCCTTTTACTGCTGACAAATTGTTTGTCTTTGTCATGTGCTCAAACTAAACATTTGATTTGAAATGTGTCATACTAGAGAGCATCGACAAACACAAAGTCACATAAAGCAGATTTGTGATTTAACGCATGGATAAATTGTGGTAGTAATTCATCTTGTTTTGCGAGAATGGTACTTTTGGTTAGGCTTTGTGTAAGGCCGTACTTCTGTCTCTCACTCTCTTTGCTTTTGTCTGCTGTGAGCGCTAATTGATCATTTCTAGCACTCGGATCTTGATGAATTAGCAAGTCAGTTGCTTTTCAGTGCCCTTGGTAATGGTTTACTTTCAATTTTAAAGGAAAGGAGAGTTAAATGGATGACATATGAGGAATGACTCCTCAAAGTGTGGGTGAGCATGTTGGGGCGATTCACTGGACTGGACGGGTTCATCCACAGTCCAGCACATCTCCAACTCTTTCCCACCTTTTTTTTTTTTTTTTTTTGCCTGTCCCGTTTGGATCTTTAGCCTTCAGAATTGTTGTCTGAAGGCCAAGAAAGATGCCAAGTGGATTTACTTTACCAAGTGGATCATCATGGCCTTGCCATATTGGTCCATTTGATTGACCTTTATTATAATTACCGTATTTACCGCACTATAAGGCGCACGTAAAATCCTTAAATCTTCACAAAAATCGACAGTGCGCCTTATAATCTGGTGCGCCTTATGTATGAATTTTGGTTTGTGCTTACTGACCTCGAACCGGTTTTATGTGGCACACTATGCTCAAAAATCTGTCAAAAAAAGATTTTTAGTGCCACTTTTTGGAGCATTACGGTTACCGTTGCCAGGAGCCTCGCGGAGTAATACGTACTGTGCTTCAACACAACATTACCGTGTTGTGTGTGTATAACGACTCCAAAATGGCACCCGCGAAGAGACACGCTTACGAAGCTGATTTTAAACTTCGAGCAATTAGTTATGCAGAAGAGAATGGAAATAGAGCAGCTGCCAGACAATTCAGCATTAATGAGTCCATGGTGGGCAAGTGGAGGAAGCAAAAGGATGACCTAAAACAAGTAAAGAAGACCAAAAGGAGTTTCCGAGGGAACAAGGCGCGATGGCCGCAGTTAGAGGACAAAATTGAACAGTGGGTTATTGAACAGAGAACAGCAGGTAGAAGTGTCTCTACAATCTCTATTCGACTCAAGGCAACAGCGGTAGCACGTGACATGCAGATCAACGACTTTCGAGGGGGACATTCTTGGTGCTTCCGTTTTATGAAAAGGCATAATCTCTCAATCCGCACAAGAACTACTGTCTCACAGCAACTGCCAAAGGATTACAAAGAAAAGTTGGCCATTTTCCGCACGTACTGCCAGAATAAGATCACTGAAAAGAAGATCCGGCCAGAACACATCACTAACATGGACGAGGTCCCCCTCACCTTTGACATCCCCATGAACCGTACTGTCGAGAAAACAGGGACCAGTACGGTATCTATACGCACCACAGGGAACGAGAAGTCATCCTTCACTGTAGTTCTGGGCTGCCAAGCTAATGGCCAGAAACTACCACCCATGGTCATTTTCAAGAGGAAGACTTTGCCAAAAGAAAAGTTTCCGGCCGGCGTCATCGTCAAGGCTAACTCAAAGGGCTGGATGGACGAAGAGAAAATGAGCGAGTGGCTGAGGGAAGTTTATGTCAAGAGACCGGATGGCTTTTTCCACAAATCTCCGTCTCTTTTGATCTACGACTCCATGCGCGCCCATCTCACCGAGGCTGTCAAAACCCAAGTGAAGCAAACTAATTCGGAGCTTGCCGTCATTCCGGGTGGATTAACCAAAGAACTCCAACCACTAGATATTGGTATCAACAGGTCGTTCAAAGTTAAATTACGAGCTGCGTGGGAGCATTGGATGACAGAAGGCGAACACACATTCACCAAGACAGGGAGGCAACGCCGAGCGAGTTACGCCACTATCTGCCAATGGATCGTGGCTGCTTGGGCTAAGGTATCAGTCTCAAGTGTCGTCCGAGCTTTCACGAAGGCTGGAATAATCACTGAACAGCTAAGTAACAGCAACGAGACTGATTCGGATAATGATGAGAGGGATCCGGGCATGCTTGATGCCGAAATTGCCCAGCTGTTTACCGTAACTCAGACACGGAAGGTGAAGAGTTTGATGGATTTGTGGAAGTGGAATGTACTGGAAATGTAAGTGTATTGTTCAATATTTGATGTTTAACAGCTTAACAATGTTAATAGTTACTGTGAATGAGTTGGTTAAATTTTAACTCATCCGATTGTTTTATTCTGCTGAATGCACTTTAAACGCCTTTTAATCCGGTGTGAGAGGGATCCGGGCATGCTTGATGCCGAAATTGCCCAGCTGTTTACCGTAACTCGGACACGGAAGGTGAAGAGTTTGAGGGAATTGTGGAAGTTGAATGTACCGTACTGGAAAAAGTGTGTATTTTTCAATATTTAATGTGTTACAGCTTAACAGTGTTAAGAGTTACTGTGAATGAGCTTAATAAAGGTCGAGTTATTTTTTGTTTGTCTTAATGCGTCTTATAATATGATGCGCCTTATGTATGAAAACAGAGCCAGTCTTCAACAGTGCGCCTTATAATCTGGTGAGCCTTATAGTGCGGTAAATACGGTATGTATTTATTTTATTTTCGCTTTTTAAAGACGGGACAGACATGACTGGGGGGTAGGACAGGGAGAAAGAATGAAAGAAAGAGAGGGAGGGAAAGAAAAATAGAGGGGAGAAGAGATGGTGAGAAAGGGGGGAAGAAAAAAAAGAAAAACAAACAAAACACCTGGATTACCTGTATGGAGATAAAAAAAAAAAAAAAACAGAAGAGAAAACACTAGCTAACAGTAGATACTTTTTTAATTTCACCTGTTGAGAATGAAAAAAGAAAACAAGCAGAAGAAAACGAGAGCAATACAATAAACAACATCACGATGATATATGGGAATATAACTGTAAATACTAAATATTAAACATTATTGTGCAGCACGTAAGATCGACATCACACAGTGTGCTTTGAGGTAGGAGCCAAAAAGGGTGTCGTTTGTGTGTGTGAGCACCCGTGTGTACACCTGTGAGCATGAAGGCGCTTGTTTTTAAAAGGTTCCTTCATGTAATGATCTGCTAGCTAACTCTTTCCCACCTTACATTGCAAGTGTTCCATATTCTGCCCACGAATGCACATACCATAGCTTTAAGGAGTGCATTAATCCTTTTTGTTCAATTTATAGCCATGGCTGAATTTTTGACTGACAGTAGCCTCTAGTTTTTTACTGTGAGAGCTGTGAAATACAGTGTTTGTTTCTTTTGTCAGCGAACTGGGTCGCCACTTATCACACCTTTGCTTGATTAAATCTGAAAACCTGCCTTGACTCAAGCTCAAGAGATATTTTTCTAGGCATTTTGCCTTTTGTAGTGTATGGTCTCACCCGCCTTGCTAGTAAGCAGAAACAATGTTGTGAAAATGTTGTGAAGTTTTGTGAATGAGTCTGTCACTGTACCCACAGCCCATCTGTGCCACAATGGCCACAATCTTCCTCCTTTTGATTCATTGCTTGGGTACAATTGTGTGCATGCCTCCTAAATCCCTCTGTTATCTTCTTTAGCTGTGATGGAAGATTGAGCATCTTCCCTCCTAATCCTCCTTTCTCATAACAGAGCCCCAGTTAGTCAGTCAACCAGGAAACAGGCAATTCAGCCTATCACTGGAATTCGACCAATAAACAACCTGAAACAAGACGAACGCTCTTCTTTTCCGTCTCTCTTCTTCATCCCGTAATCTGGAAAGGTGATCCTAGCAGCCGTCACCCCCACTGGGCCTATAACCTGATGTACAGATAAAACCCGGGGCCTAGGGAGCTGTCACTCCTCAGTTGATGTGTCAACGACTGTGCTACCTCGTAAAGTGCACATGCATGACTGAGGTTGAATGGGTCTCATTTTATTGCATTCACCCCTCTGCCTGTGAAGCGTTTGTGCAAGAAAAGGGGGCTGCTGATTGAAGGGAAAACAGGCCTTTGAGAAATGGGAAATGACAATGTTATTACCTGCTAATGTTTTTTTGTTCATGCTGTGTATCATTTTTTTAATATATACCTGTTATCCCCCTCCCCCAACCATCCATTTTGGGTTATTTAGACCAAAATACTGAATTTTGCTCTACAAGGGCCCAATATCCACTTACAAGGACATTATACTGCTACTGTTCTATCAAAACTTTAAACGGATATACTCATATGTGGCTCTTATTTTTCTTAAAAACAAAAATAAGGTAAAAAAAAAAATCTGGTAATTTTTTGTTTTTACATTCATTGGGCCCCAATATGCCCAAATATCAAAGAGAAATTAAAAATGCATGCCGTGGAAGAGTTTGGGTCTTAGGAGGTTAAAACTAAAATGAACCCCTTTAGATAGCCCTCAGTTTCCCACAAGCATCTTACTCCCGACAAGTGACTGTGTGCAGTCTTTCCCCATCACTTACGCTCTGCTCAGCACTGGTGGGCTCCAGCCTCTCCGCTCTATCCCTCTGACAGCCAGCAATGCCATGTTTTGGAAAGAGTTTCTTATGATAAATACCATTCCAGGTTTTGTGTGGTACATGAAAGGTCATGTTGTCTTTGTTGGCTTGACACTCGCCCACAGTCTCCTGTAAACAGAATTGAGATGTCTGTGTGAGGCAGCAGGTGGACCAATATGTCACTGAGTTTGTGGCTATCGCTCTTTATCCCTCACTCACACACATACACATGGAAATCTGCTGTGTAAACAGCTTACTGTACAGTGCAGAAGCCTCCAGTTTGCATTGGAAAATATGATTTTATACATGTGGCCTTTGCACTTTTTTCCCAACAGGATTTTTTCTTTTCTGTGATTTAACAGCTTTCTTGTTATGTGGATTTAAACACAACTATGCATCAGAGTTTTATTTGACCCTTGCAGGTTTTCACTCAAACCATATGTCTTCAGCTGGCATTTGTATCACATTGTTAGACTTATCCAAACACAGTTGAGTGTGTGTGTCTGTGATTTTGTAGCCGGCCACAGTGGAATCCTTCCCTGGCTGTTAGTAGCAGCCCTGCCTGTATGTTTATACTCCCCTGCTGACCCCGTGACCCAGAGGTCAAGATACCCACTAAAGCAGGCAGTGGGTTCACAGACACATTTGGATGAACCGTGTCTGTCACGAATGTTGGTGGGAGCATGTGAGGTGCTGGCATGTCGATGTGTACTAACACCCTTCCAATAAATAAATGTGGGAGGTGAAGTCTGTCTCATCACTGGTGGGCACCTGAGTTAGTGCTGTTATCATTTTTTTGCCGTCTTTGCTTTATCAGTCTGAGATGATGCAGAGCTAGATTAAGGAGAAAGGCAGATAAAAGCATCATTTAAACTCTATATTTATTTGCAATGTACAAAAATTTAAGTATTAAAACTGCATTTTTGTTGCATTTTTTTAGATGAATGCTCATTTTGAATTTTAAGCTAGCAACATTTGTCATTATGCAGTTTTAGTGGATAAATCAATCAATAAATAGGTTTATCCTCTGTATGACAGCATATGTAGCTCCAAAGCATGAATACATCGTACAGCATTAATGGTGCCTTCGCAGAAAGTTTCAAACTCAATTTTGGTTTCGATCCAGGAAAGAACTGTAAAGTGTTACACAGACTGACCTGTATCCATGAGGGCTTATTGTTTTACTCTCATTTTATGATGTTTTGGAATGAAATCTCTCATTTGTATTTTACGACAGGTCTGCATTCAAACCCCCACTCTCAGTGCTCCAGGTTGTGTAATGTGTTCAACAGATGTAGGAAAGAGAATCAGGACTTCATGGACGCTTCAGACGTACCTGTCAGACTGATCTACTGTTTTGCTCTTTGCAAAACTTCTCACCCTGTGTCACAGAGCTGCCTGACCTAAAGTTTCACGAAATGACGGGGGACACCGTATCGCCACAGTTCTGATTTATTATGGTGGATGCAGGTGTTAAAGAACAAATATGTTGTGAGAGATGGACGTTTTTTGAGTGATTCATGATAACCGGGTTAGGATAAATTAAATTATCTGTCTGTTCACAGCACTGTGCGCACATGGGACCTTAATTCAGAGAAGAAGCACAAGTCTGTGTTCAAGCCTCGCTCCTTCCAGGGTAAGAAAGTCATCCCCACATGCTGCACCTACAGCCGCGACGGAAAGCTCATCGCAGCGGGCTGCCAAGATGGCACCATCCAGATCTGGGACAGAAACCTCAGTGTGAGTTTTAAAACACAAACGCATGCCAGCTGCCGGCAATGTGCAGTGGATTGTAAACATTGGATGTCTGTTTTCTTATGGGCTCAAGTACAGAGTCATGAGACTCAGGTCACAGGCCAGAGAGGTCAGAGGTCGGCAAATCGCTAAGCCCAAAGAATTTCAAATGCTTTTGTCTAAACTGGAAGTAGCCCAGTCTGAAGTATTTATGTGATCAAATATTTGATCTGATGTTGATACTGGGGGGAAAGCCAGCACATGTTATGACCCCCCTAGAGCCTCTCCCCTAGCATGGCTTGAAAGAGCTACTTACGTAACAGAATTAACTGATGGTTAATGATTGAGGTGAGTTACATGAAAGTTGCTGGGAGGCCCAATCACAATTTCCCCCTGCACATTTTCCATTTAATTAGGTAATTAGGCAATTAAGTGATCAAAGTGTACATTCCTTTCCTCAAGATTCACATCGTTGAGGTAATAGTTGATCTTGGCTTCTGGCAAGCAGTGCACTCACTTATTTGGCTCTTTTCATTTGAGTTATTTGACAAATCAACACTGTTGATAAAAATGACTTCCATTCAGGGTTGAGAAAGCATGACGTCCATCAGATCTTTTGGGTGACTCGAAAGTTTTTTTTCACTGATTCTTACTCCGTAACACATTCTTCAATGTCTTCTTACTAATTTGCTTCATCTTTTCTCCTTCATGACTGTCGCAGTGATGTGATGTCAGTGCCTGGGCTCCAAATGCTGCTGTTTCCTGTTTATTGGCGACAAGGCATATCTGACAGTTTATTGTTCTTCTCATTAGTCACACAAAACATTTACTTCCATGAATGGATGGAAAGATGAGAAAGGGAAAAAGAGTTTAGTGGACCTAGAGCAATCAATTTAGCAGGCATCATTGCATTCTGGGAGATTATAGGCTGATATTTTGTCATCAGAGATTCCTTAAACGCTGAAAACGTAGATTTTAGGATTGAACATAAAATTGAATAAGGATTATTCATTATGCTTCTATTAAACATATACACTGCTTAATAGAAGCCAGTTTAAGGACAGTTTTTGACTATTTGTCGGTATAAGTCTAATTTTAACTATCTGAAGAATAATAAGTTATTTTTCAGTACATTTGTTCTCTAATTCTTTTGTTCCACTTCATATCCTTTCATCTGTTCAGCTCTATCTGTGGTCAGGGGTGAATGCTTTTGTTATTTTGTGTGAGAACAGAAATAGTAATAGTAAGCTGTAGTGAGTGAGTTGGAACAGACTCATTGGGCATAAAGGCTTATCCAGATTAGGGAAATGGGAAGTAGTCGTCATGTTAATTAATCCAACAACCGGCTTCATAATCAAATACAGTGTAGTTTGTATGATTTTTTTTTTTGTGTGGCTCTAACGGCTTTCCTATTGTAAGTCTTTGCTTCTATGAACCCCACTTTATATAGACTCCCTTCTCTGCTCCAGTCACCCATCATCCCACCCCTGTGCTGCTCACAGCAGCATGCTTTTTGCAATTGGGTTAAAGCTCTCAAAATTTATTACCCCTCCTTCTCCAAGCTAAATATTTACCCTGCGTCCCATAGCAGCTTACAATAGTCATGGCTGTTTCCTGACCACTGGAGCCTGTCCTCTCTGAATGGCTCAAGAATTTAGTTGGTGCCCTCTGCCCTAATCAGCAACCTGTGCTGCTGACTCGAATTTAGCCACAAGCCTAAAAAGGAGTTGACCTCCCGATGCTTTTATTGCTGCTCCCTCCCCCCGCTTTTAAATGAGGCCTATCTGCTGTTGTATTGCCACTATTACTCATGGCAAGAATATGCAGGCAGATCAATCATGATCAATCTCATACATGACCTTGATCTATGGCTCAGTCTGAAGAGAAGCTATTGAGAGTGACACATCGCGCTCTTGAACCCTGACATGAGTTGATTGATCCTGTGATGGGAGTCAAGTAGGTCTCGTTCGGTGGACTGCCACAGAGGGTGATTGCATGTTCATTCCCTGACCAAAGGGGTCGGTGCCAGGATTGCAAGACTGCATTTAAATGGTTGCCAGGTAATGTGCACTTTGTGATACTGGGTGCATTGATGGTCCAGGTTTTTTGCTCCAAAACATTACCACAGAGACCTGAGGAATGTTATGGCGTCATAGGTGAACTTACATGTTTCCAGACTTCAAAGTGGGACCCCAAAAGAGGTGGTTTTGAAAAACTACACAGTGCAGAGTATTACGGTTAGGTGGTGAATCAGATATGCAAGCAAAAAGAAAAAAAATCTGCCACACTTTCAAGCTTTTGAATAAGAGCAATCAGTAAGTGTTAAGCTGGTCCTGCTGTGTCTTACTTTGATCTTATATTGCTCTTGATATAAAAGTAATTAAGAGTCCAGACTCACTTTCATTCCATTAATCACTCTTATAACACTGCTTTTTCTGTCTAGAAGCGGATTTCGGTTTGGTAAGCGTAGGAGTTGAACATAGCTGAAATTAGTTTTCCACTTGATCTGAAATAGAGATATTAATTGAAAAGAAAGATATTCAGAGGTAGTTCATTATTGACTTCATTATTACATGTGTGATAGAGGTGGGAATCACCACACATCCCACGATACGATATTATCACAATACTTAACGCACGATACGATATTATTGCAATTTTTAAAAATATTTTGCGATATTCAGATTCTGTACATAAAGGTAAACTTTATCAATATTCATTTTATCTAATATCAAAGTCTCGCACTCAGTCTTTCTCTCATTTCAGTCAGTTTTATTGTTGACAAACTGAACGGTTTGTATTACAGTCTAGTCCAACTTAACTGAATGCAACCATCTGGTACAATTATAGCTATTTTGAACTATGAAATTTATGAAAACTATGCAGCCCCTTCAGCAACTGTAGAATTTGAAAGTAAATTAAAACAAAATATGATTTTACATTAAATAAAAAAGTTTTAAACGTAATTAAAATAAAACATGTCTTAAATTAAAATAAGTAAACTGTCATGTTTATTGCTGCCAAAAAAAAGTTAAACACATTTGGACAGTGAAGGAATGTCAGGATTCTTGCTCAGAAAAAGGATCAACATGCTCTGAAGTTCCAGTCCACAAAAACCTTTTTTTGTAACAAAATATCGATTTCTGCTGTCCCTGTATCGATACATTATTAGCAAACAAAATATCACGATACTACACAGTATCGATTTTTTCCCCCACCCCTAATGTGTGAGAACATTGACTTACTTAATGATTAGTAAGTCAAGGTTTTTGTCTTGCCAGAGACATCAAATATACTGATGAGATCCTCAAACTAGGAAAAGACCTTTAAAAATTCATAGCATAGATCAGGTTTTTGTTTGGGAAGTTAATATATTTACAAGCAGCATTACTCTTGACAACAGATTTTGAGGTTGTTTTAGTCATAGTTTGTTTTTTTACTAAAATGCCATTTAGTTTTATTCATAATTTAAGCATCTGAACATTTTTCATTTTATTAGGCTAAATGCCATATGATTACAGTAGACTAAATCTAAAGTTGATTCAGTTGACCAAAATATAGAGTGTAAACATTTTTTTTTTTACCTGTGAGACCTGCTTCGTGTGAAATGTGTCCATATGTCCACCCTTCCTCCAAAGCGTTAACATTTTGTTGAGTTTTCATTAGAAACAGGGAGTACAGTAAATAGTTGTACCGTTTCCTGGGGACAGATTAAATGTGCTCATCTAACCTTACCATAGAAGGACATCACTTCTGATTGGATCGCTTCCAAATATGTCCCACCTTTCTACACAATTTAATTAGTTTCGATTGGATCTCGTCTCTCCAGCATGCCTCTCGTTTTTGCTCGTTGATGAAAGTGTTAACACCTTTCATCAGCTTTTTTTAACTTGTGCATTAGCTTTTGTTTAGTTATCGTCTTGCTTTCACCAGGAAAAAAAATTGTCATTAATAAAACTGTGATGAAAATTATTGGTCAACGAAATTAGCATTGATTACAAGGGAAGCTATTAAAATGCCACTGAATAGCTTACTGCCATGAACCTCTCAGTGCAGGGTCATCTAGAAGTTCGATTAACGCACCTTCAGAACATAGTATTTTCACTGTAAAGTAGTAAATCCAGTGGGTGCTCAAAGATAAATTAGGAAAGGCGATCAGAACCTCTTAAAGTCAACTCATGTTTCTAAATGATCTAGGATTTGACAACACGTGAGAGCATCTAAAAATGAATAAATCCACCAAGCACTCTAGAGACATCATAATCATAAACATTTATGACATCTTAGTCATATCTTAGTCCCGTCATTTTGACTTGCTCATTGTTTTTCTCATTGCCACACACTTTGATTCTCTGTCTGACTATGCTGTATATGGGACCTCTCATAGGCGCTGTATCGACGATTAGACATGTCTGAAAAGTGAAACCACTGTGGTAGCGCCTTAAACCTGCATTCTTTCTAATACCCAGCAGGAGGCAACTCTTCTAATTGAAAAAAAGAAATCCCCATTATAGAGAAGCCTATAGCTTATTTTGTTCTCTGAATTTATGACTCTAGTGTCACTCGCTTTTAGATTACTGTCAGATCCACCCGTTGCTCATCACGTAAGTTTTCAAAACATCAAGACTATCTCCGTCTTATACATACAGTCTAGGTCCACTAAAAGATGTTAGAGAAGTGTTTTACAGGAAAGCAATGCCAACGCTTTCATTGTTGTGTCCTTTTTTGACCTTGAACAGGACTTGGAAGAAAAGAGAAGCATGTGCAAAATATTCCTGCCATCTATAGCCTTTTGTAACTGAGACATAGAGGAATACAGTTACTTTACCATAGCGAACATTTGGATTATCTAGAACCTCTTCGCCACCACCACTTGTTGATTTCCATGAAAGATCAGAGCAGCTGTTAGGACTGTGGTTTGGCCACTCGATCCTCAGGGAGTAACAGAGGTCAGAATGAGATGTGAAACTAACTGAACACTGTTCATCAAGTCTTTCAGGTGTGCTGTTGTAAAAGTATGAAAGGAGCTGAGATAAAGAGCCCTGCAGTATTTATGTAATGCCCTGATAGCGTGATTTGGAACAGTTGGCGCTGCGGTAGATTGTTATCATAGTCTGCTCAGGATGAAACCCAATGCTGTGTTCCTTCAGCTATGTATCAGCTCGTGCTGCCGAATGTGTGCGCGCATACGTGCATGCATATATGGAAGACTTTCATAATTTACTGGATGCTGTTTATAAAAATACGCACATTAGCTTTCTGAAAAAAATCTTAATCATTTAGCTTCGTGCCTGCTGGCTGGAGAAGAGGCTACAGCTTACAGAGGATGTCACAAGGCGCGAGTGAAGTTTCAAACAGTGTACGAGAATCTGGTTTCACAGGCCGGCTGTGTAGATTAGCACAGGAAGCAAACGCAATGGCATCTGCTAATGCCAGCCAACATCAGGACAGTAAATAAATACTCAAGCTTTCACAACAGCAGTATATGATCTAGAAATAGCTGACGGGGGTGTATGTTTGCAGTATGCATCTAGAACAACCACAAACTACGTATTAAAGGTGCTGCTTTCCCCCAGTTTCTGTATAAACTATTTATGAAAAAAAAACCCTCTGTCTTATATTTATACCCATTTAGCATCTTTTTCTCAGTTTTTTCCTTTTCATTTTTTGATAATTTACTCCAGATTCAGGCAAGGGTTTTCCTATCTGCTGTCTGGTTGTTTGTTTGGATGACAAAAGGAAGTGCTGAAACGTATTTTCAGTTCAAAGAAAACACACAGACAAAAGTATAATGTAACAAAAGGACATGAAAGGGGTCAAAACACAGCATGTGCTTACAGCAGATGGTGTTCATCTTTGAAAGAAAGATGTCAGATGAAAAGAAGAAGAAAAACCACATCGCGGAGTGATTCATCACAGGTTGAACAAGTACTCATAACTTTTCTTATTAGTCGAGCTGACGAAAACTGTGGCTGTGCATTTTGAGGTCACGGAACAGGTTGATTCAGATGGGAAAAAAGCACATCTGTGCAGTTCTTTCGTGGAGTTATGTAAAGAAGATTTCATCACCTTCCCCTCGCTGAATATTTATGTTGTAATATTTACATGTTTGATGTCATTTGTTCTCACCCTGAGACTGCACCACTTATGCACATTTTCCTGCAAACCCCTAAAAGGAGCCTCAGTTCATATCTGCTCCGCTGGCTAATTTCATGGTGTGCAACTGAGCAACATGCTAAGACAAGATAATTACAAGAAAATGGTTCATGAGCAAAAGCCTCCTGTTCACAGTGTCCTGACTCCACCCAGTTGGTGGTTACCATGCATAGAATGGGTGCAGAGTTACATGAATGCATGTTTGGATACGCCCCTATTGCCCATTTGCAAAGCTCAGTAGTCACAATGGTCATTGCAAGTGATTGCAGGATTAAAATGGGGTCTTCCAAGGGCTACGGATATTATAGGTTATGTTTTATCTGCTACTTATTAGCACTGAAATAGCTTGCATAAGATTAAAAAGAATCCAGTTTCTGTATTAAATTGACCTCTTGGCTTCGCACTTTCCACCAAGTCAATTTTGGTGCAGTAAAAAATGAATAGGCAGATATTTGTAAGATAATTGTGGAGAAAAATGGAAATAAGTCAGAGGCAATCTATGAGTAAAATGATGATGGGGAGCAGAAAATTATTCCAGGAGAGACTACAGAGACTAAATGGCCGAGGACTGAAGAAGTGTAATCCACGTTATCTACAGTCCAAGGTAACAGTGTTATCTGTCTCGTGCAAGTTAATAACTTCCCTCCACTTACTTTGGAAGTGAAGTATGGCCTCGTTTCCTTCTGTTATCGCCAGGGCACATCACTCATTCACCTCACGCTCTACTCTCTCCTGCAGTTTTTGCCAGCTTTTCTCTATATTTCTGCCTTATCTGTCTTCCACACTGTGTGCTTCAAATTCCTTATCCGTCTCTTTTTTTTGGTCTAAAGCCTGCGTTGCTGCAATTCTCTTTCCACTGATTTATTTGCATTCCGTTTGGGATTAATGAAAGTGGAGCTATATAAACCAAGGTTATGTTTGTTTGAGTGTTAGCAAGCCTACTTCCCAGACTGTTGCTTCATCAGCGCCTATTAATGATCGATCTTTGAAATCTGACTGTTCTCAGGTAAAAGGCGCTGGGAAGTAAACGGGAGGAAGCAGAGAGAAGGGATGGTTACTAGGGGCAAGCATTCTGGATATCCCCATGAGCTCTTGGATTGCCTAGTTGATTGATTTGGAAAATTATTAGATGAATCAGCAATGGAAAAAAAACATCTCTAGACGAAAATCTACAATTCTGTTAATCTCTTGCTCTTTTTGCACTCAGGAAGTGCAAGAAATGGTACAGGCGTGTTGGGAACCACTATTTATACAGGGTAGACGTTTGAATTGGCTGGGAATCGTCAGGAATAATCGTTTAAATCTTATTATCTGTCTTTACCCTGCAGACTACAAAGATAAGTCCATTCACTCTGTCTTTTCTCACCTCTATACCATGACCTCGAATGAAATGCCATTTAGCCTTCTTAGCTTTCACTGATACATGCTCGTCATCACAGCCAAGATGAGTAGGATCACGTTCTCATTCTGTATATAGCAACATCCCAAGGAAATGTTCACAAGGGCAGAACTTTACTCACAATTTAGTGAAAACGCTGCCTCAAGGTTGTAATTTGCGATGTGCAATTTACCCCTATGTTTTCATTGCAGCTGCTTTTGCCCTGTAGCCTGTTGGGATGTAACTGTACCAGCTCTGTTTTAGAATTGCACATACCCATTTAGCAAAATAACAGTTATTTTCAAAAGTCAACTAATATGCTGATTCAGTAAAAACAAAAATCAAACCCAAAAAAAGTATTCAGTTTACATTCACACGGGACAAAAGAAATCTTTACATTTGAGCATAAAGTAAAGTTTCTAAATTCCTGCCAAATAAAAATGATTGACATTTTTCTGTCTTAAACTGGAAAATTATATGACAGGAGGCAGTGGGTATCCCTGTTGCCTCACAGCAAGAAGGTCCTGGGTTTGACTCCAGTCTGAAGTGGACTTTCCCGTGTGGATCTCTTTATGTCTCTGTGGGTTTTCTCCCACAGTCCAAAGACATACATGGGATTAGGTTAATTGATGAGTCTAAACTGACCGCAGGTGTGAACATGGGTGTGATTGGTTGCCTGTCTGTGTGTGACAGATTGACAACCTGTCCAGGGTGTACCCGGCTTCTTACCCAATGGAAAATTATGACTGAATAACAGTTATTATGCTAGTCAGCACTGAGGTATTTAATGATAATGGGTAAAATCGAGGGTAATTACACCTAAGTTAGAACTATGATAATAAACTTTTTCATTTTAAATGCTTAGAGTCTTATGCCAACCAGTTACTGGAATCAGCTGTGCATATGTAGACCTTGTTTTCCTTGAAACTATAACTGTGTGTCATGAGCATTTCATGGCAGTGTGTAATCACTGGCGGTGGCAGAGATGAAGCAGGCTGATCATCCCAGTCTCTTACTGACTAGGATGAGGTGGAGTTGAGGCAGGATGCACAAAGGGCAGAATGACATAAGCGCAATGGCATTTAAAGCACATGTAACAGAGTCTGATTGGCTCGCAGAAGGCAGGCAAGAAAATGATTGGGCCAAAGTGATGACTGCAGAGCTGAGATTGATATAATCAATCAGCTAATCAACTGTTTAGATTATAAACAGTTGATTAGCCCGAGCACCCAGGAATACTGGAACCAAACTCAACATAGATCTCTCTTACTGAACATAAGCTTCTTAAAATGATAAGGATTTTTAAAAAAATATTATGGCAAAGCATCAACGTGTAAGTAGAAATTAAGGGCTCAGAAACAGAACCTTGTGAAAATCCATATATTATTGGCACCAGAGCCCATTAATATTTCACAATTTCTGTGCCAAATTATTTCCTCAAATAATAATAATTAAAAATTGAACAGAACATATATTATTAAATTAATACTTAATAGCCACACTTTGAAGAGTATGAAAAATAATCTTGTCCACTCCACTAGCTACTACTGTCATCTATGCTTGTTGCACATGTTGTCGAGAAGTGGAATTGTTGATATTGTGCATTGCTAGTTGTTGTTACTGGGTGACGATTGTGGCAAACCACTCATTCAAAGATGGCTAATATACCAAAGAGTGACCCCTGGCAGTGATAGTGTGTCTTTCGCCTGTTGCAGGCTACTAAACTGTGTGCAGTAAGAGTATTAGAATACCATTTCAGGTAGGAAAAAATCAAAATACCATCTGTCAGGCAGGGACTTAAAAACTTGCCAAGATAAATGTCTGTGGTCTTGCTGAAAAGAGTGGAGAGTGTGGTGTCTTGTTGGTATTTCATAGGCTCTAAGAGGGCTTTATAGTTAAATATATAATTTGGTGCTCATAGTGCAAATGGGAACCGTGTGTTGTTTGGAAAACACAGGGAATGAAAAGGTCTTTTTGTTACTACAGCAAGACTAAAATGTCTTGCTACTGAAGCAGAGCAGTGGCAGTTCCATGCAGTGGTTTATCAAGAGGTTGTAATAACTCTTTTTAACACTGATGATTAATATTGACTGAAAAAACGTTGTGTTTATGGAAAAACTACTTATCAAGACTTATCGCATTTTTTTTCTAGCTGTTGCTTTGTCTGTGATGTTTATGTGATAAATATTAACATGTTTAACATTTTTGTCCAGTTCTTTCTATTTGTGTCACTTGCAAAACAAACAGAAGCGAACTGGGATCTTTAGATAGGATCTGTATCATGCAGTTGTAATATACATCATTATGAAACCATAAACCTGCACCATGGCTTGTAGAAAGTGATGTCGCTAATGCGTCACTTTCTCTTTTTCCGTCTTTCTAGGTTCATACAAAGTTCCACTGTCGGCAAGCCCACACCCCAGGATCGGACACCTCGTGCCTCAGCTTTTCTTATGATGGCACGATGCTTGCTTCACGTGGAGGTAAAAAAAAAAAACCCAGAACATTAAATAAAGTTTTTAAAAAAAGCCTTACCCTTATCTGCCAAGCTTAACAGCCACAATTTGAAGTTCTGGTCATCAGTACCCAAGCTGTTTTAAGGTCAAAGATCACTGTTGGGAAGCAGTGGCTTTTCAGTCTGAGTATACAAATAAGCATGGATCATTAACAGCAACACCCTGCAGACTTAGCTTGGTATGTAATCTGGATGTCTAGCACAAAGGTAAACTGGAATAACTCTGCATAAGAGACCTCCGCTTCACATTATTCTGTAATGTAAATGAAAAATAACTCATACAGCCTTGTTCTATGTTAAGGAGGATGCGCTGCACTATAGTAAAGTAAATAACCTTCAGGAAAGTTTTGTCTGTGGTGACTCACAATTTACAGTTTGCCTTTTGTCCCCAACTGTTATTTTTCCCCCCCCCTAGGCGATGACACTCTCAAGATGTGGGATATACGCAACTTCAGGAAGCCAGTGAATGGAGTTAGTGGTCTGACCAACTACTTTTCCATGTGAGAGTCTTAACTGTCATCTTAATTATAATCTGCCTGTTTGTTTCTGTAAGTGCTTACATATGCATTGTTACCCAATAATGCATGTCTGTAACTTTCCCTGTTAGGACCGACTGCTGTTTTAGCCCAGATGACAAGCTTCTGGTGACGGGGACGTCGGTGAAGAAAGATGAAGGAAATGGGAAGCTGGTTTTCTTTGACCGCATTTCGTTTCAGAGGGTCTACGAAATAGATGTCACCAACGCAGTAAGTTCTGCCTCAAATCCCCAACAACCACAGCAACAAGATGTTTTCCAGCTCGTTGATATGATATGTTAGTTACAAACAAAACGGTGACCTTGAACACATAACGAGCAGTGGAAAAGATGATGAATACACAATGACACATAATGAAATCAATATGACAGTCATTCCTTCTCAACATAAGTGGTTTGCGCTCAAGCAAAACTGAAGCATTTAAAATGTTTTGAAAACACAACAGCAGTAGTCTAAGGACTCATTTAAAGATCTGTTTAGCCCAATGCATTCCACTGCTTTTTTATGATTTCAGCTTGAAATGTGCGTTGCAGAATTTGAGCTAAACTCAATAAACAACTCTACAAAACTGCCTTAAATTATCATTTGAGCTAAAGAATGACTTTCTGCAGATAAAGAAATGTGGGTTTGGTTTTTTCTTTTTCTCTATCTAATAAGTAGCACAGTTGTCTGGCAGTGACTAGACATTTTCCTCTGTAAATCACTGTGTGTGAGCAGAATTCAACTGTAAACAAAGTATAATATAGCATCATTGAGGTAAGAAAAAAAAATCGGAGCTCTATGAGCTGAGTTTTGAAGGAGAATAAAGGCAAGTTAAAGGTAAAAGTGGGGCAATGTGACCTTTCCTTACTGCAATATTCCCACAAACCTATTGGCAGGACAGCTATTGACACTTTTATGCGCACTGCCTTTGAGTTATATTTGAAATTTAATTATCTAAAAACACAATCCGCACGTCCCATTCCCACATACAGAGTACTCTGTCAGACACATGAGCATGCTCTGTACTTTTACACTAATCCCGCTTTCTCAGAAATCCATTTGGTGTGGGCAACCAGCCATAGGTGCTGAAATGATTTGCAGAGGTGCTTTCTACAGTAGAAAGCACTTTTTTGCTGCTTCCTGCTCCTCCGCCTCTTTCTCTCAATCTTCAAACCCTTTTCAGAGATTTAATTGTGTCTATCTATAGACATAACATTGAGTCCTGGCTGAAACTAATGCTTTCTAACTCAGTTTCCTCGGCTGAGGCATGCTCCTTCCACATAGGCCATTGAATGAACAAGAACGAGAGGGGAAAGAGAAAAGACTGTGTGTGTGTGTGTGTGTGTGTGTGTGTGTGTGTGTGTGTGTGTGTGTGTGTGTGTGTGTGTGTGTGTGTGTGTGTGTGTGTGTCCTCCAACCCTGCCAGCCAGCTGCTGTTATCTTGCAAAACTTGGCACAGCATTCACACTAAGTGCACACCCCACTGCTCAGCTGCACTAACTGAGGGGAGTGGAAAAATGGTCAGTTTTTTAATTAAACCTGAAATTAAACATTATTCATTCCTGTTTTATAATTGCAATTTAGCTGTCTTAAATAAAATGACTGAGTTTAAATCTAAGCTTTCAGGTGTCCATACACTTGGTAACTTTTGTCATATTGCCCATGTTGTCGACACAAAATGAATTCTCTGATTTCTCTGTTGGTTACAATGTTGCCAAAAAAGAAGAACAGCTTGTTTTAACATCGTGGTACCCCCTCACTGTCAATTGATTGACACACCAATACCATGAAGTGTACGTACCAAGATACCTACCAAGTTTTTCGTTATTGTTTATGAAATTCAAAGCCACATTTCTTCTCTGCGTGAGTGGTCTTGCTTTTTTAAAAGTCTTCTGCTCTCTAAATAGCTAGGGCTTCTGATTGGTGACAGTTAGAAGACGACACTCCACAAACCTGACAGGACTAAACACTGACGCCACTGAGTACACTTGACCTCTGAGTGTAATGATAATGCTGTCATTCAGAAACGGTGGCATTATTAATCTGCAAACACCATAATCCACATATTTTATGTGTAGTTCTCAGTCATTTAGACAAAGCAGTTAAAGTTGTGTCTTTTATTTAAGTATTTGAAAAGCCTCACAAACACTTACACACTTGTGGTTATAACATTTGCTCTCACTTTAACTATGGGTAGCATTAAAACAAAAGACCTCCGATTCTTTGGGTCAAAGAGTCTGTGCAGAACTTAACAGCCTCCTCCTCCTTTGCATCACTCTGTGGACGTTTGTCTTCTCTTTCCCTTTACTGAAGAGGGTAAACATTTGGAAGTGATTTTTCCATTGGCCTTTCACTTGCTCCACCATCTGCCATTCGAAGAACCTCTGGAAGTGTCAGCTCAGTTTCACTTAAAGGATGGCAAAATACCTCTTCCTGTCTTTTCACACTGTGAGCCGTACAGAAATCCAGTAGATTTCCCACAAAATCCAGCCTAATGCCACAGAAAAAAAGATTTTAGATTAAGGAATGATGCAGGCTGCAAGTCGTCTTGGCAGTGCTTTTATTTGTGTTAATTGTACTAAACTCCCAAAATTTACAACCCCATTTGCAAAATAGTTTGGACACACTGTGAAATGTAAATGAAAACAGAATGCAATGATACAATCCACCAAAGCCCTATTTTTAAACCAGATAATGGCAACATATCAAATAGTTGCCAAATTTTATTACACTTTTTATTTTTATACCAGCTGCATGTTTCAAAAAAGTCTTAAATAAAACAAAATAAGAATGAAAGTTGTGTAATGCTAGAACAGCAAAACAGCATTCAGTTAAAAGGGGCTCTGTTTTTACAAGTAAAGAATTTTTCTGTGGGATGGTTTGAGTAGATTTCAATGGATGTCACATTAGAAACATGGCATGGCTTTGTAACAGAAGTCACGGCACGGGCTCGTGGGTGCTTATCATTGAAAAAAGTCTGTCACTGTCTCCACAAATGTGAGTTAAATTTCTACCACACAGACAAAAACCTTGAATGAACAAAAACCAGCAATCCTGTTGTCTACTTTGGGTCTGACTACTTTGACTGATGTCTTTTCCCTCCAAAAGGAACTTAATCCTGATATGGATTCTGTCTCAACCTGATTTATTTGCTTTTATATGTCCTAAAACCCCTCAGTTTGTTGGCCCACAGGGACACAGAAATAAAGTAAGAAACAAAGACATGTTTGTGTTTAAGAATCATAACTTCTTCTAAAACATGATTTAAAAGCGTGGTTGGTTGCAGGAGGAATGATTAATAGACTGTCTAGCTTAGACCATTTTTTTTCTTGTGTTGAGTTGATAAACTTCTTCACCCCACCCGCTGACCAACAACACAGCAGTTCAAGTATAAATCGGTCACCCACACCTGCTCGTATCAGTACGTTAATTCGATTTTCTAAAGTAATTTTGATGTGTGAATTTAGTTTTGTGCAGCAGATCAGTTATCTCCAGCATGCACTCGGTGAACCTGATGAATGTGCTATTTACTATGTTTACATCAGCCGTCAGCTCTCGGATGGCTCCAGAATTTAAGTGCAGTCTTTATAAAGTGGCGTACCAAGCAGGCGAGTGAAAGGAAGGGCCACCAATCATTTCTAACTAAACAGTCTACATAACCCCAGACCTGGATTCTGGGGTGCGCTCAGGAGCAGAGGCTGTTTCAGGCTTGTTTGGTAAATATTTCAGACACGCTTAAGCTTATCTTAGTCCATCAGATGGGTCAGAAACCAGGTGAGATCCTGTTTACTAAAAAAGCATCAAGCTTTGGCTGCATTTCAAATGGAGGCTGAACCCTGCAGCTCTTATGCACTTTCTGTAAATCTGTGTGTGTGTGCATACTTCTGTGTGCCGATTGTCATTTTATCTATATATGCACATTTGATCCCAACTACATATGTGCACCATAAATACTTTATATAATGACATTTCCTGCTGTGGGAAAATCCATCTGAGGACGTTTGCTGTATGGAACTTTTTTCTTCTGTTATGTCTCTACTGTTGCTGTGTAGTAAATAATATTAATCATGTTTTGATACGTCACTCAAATCACAAATTTAATTCACGTTATTCACGCGGTATTGGCCATATATTATTGATACTCCACAAGCAGAATCACAATGGCAAAGTGCAGACCTCCACCAAGGCCAATAGTCCACTTTCCAATGATACCTGAGATTGTAAACACAATGATGATGATTGGTTATGCTTCCATCCATCCATTTCCTGCAACTTAGCTGGACGCAACAGTCTAATGCTGCCATCCAACTAGTAAAAACAGTGCTTGGTCACTGTGGCACAGCCAAAATTATTGTATCCGTGTGCTGTCTGTGACAACTTCGTGAAAATCGCAAATATGTCTGCTGCAACTCTGTCGTCTACATTCACATTAAACTGAAATTTACACTGGCTATTTGCATTCAAAGTCCAGAGTTATTGCAGAATGACATAGGCACCCGGTAACGTTTTTATATAGGAATATGACCAGAATACAACCAGTTGATTTTAGTCCCTTATTGGAAAGAGACTCATCACAGAGTTGTTGAGCTCATCAACGCAGACTACCCAAGGCTGCAATGTTCTGGCGCTCTGTGTTTACAAGTTATGCAGATCTTCACCAGTTTGTCTGAAAGTGAGTGCCGCCAGTCCAAGTTGGACTGCATTTGCTTGGAGACAGGTTGCCTCCTATCAGGTGTCCTGTGCATTCACCTTGCAGTCGAAAGTGGTCACCCAAAGACTGAAGATGCTGCAACATCAAACTCTGGGCAAACACAGATTTTTTTTGCCCTCTAATCTAAAGAAGGTTGCTGTCTTATCTCTGCTTTAGTGTGAGTGAGCCATAAGCATAGATAATATAGACCTCAGTCTCCCTAGGCAACGTGGCTGGGGAGACTCTAGCAACTTTAATGGTGACATTGAGGTGTTTCCAAGCTAGCAGAAAGATGAAATCTCTTCAGCATACCCAGAACATACCCAGATGCCCAAACCAATCTCTCCTGGCTTTATTCAGTGTGGAGTATTGGCTGCTCTGCCTTACACCTCTTCTAAATGACTGAGCTCCTAAAAGATAATGTGAGGAATAGTCTAGCATATTTGGGTAAAGATTGGAAAAAATTAGAGATTTTGGTAGAAACTTTAAATTTTGTTGCAAAGTCTAATATAGCAAGAATTAGACGTTAAATGCTGCTTTGAATTCTGCTTGATCGGTGCTTCATTTCTGGAAATCGAGCACCTTTTAAAGTGAGATGCATAAATGCATCTCCAAACCTCCAGCGCTGAATAACTGTACAGTGTTTAAAGTGCAGATACCAACATTTAATTTTCTTCTTTCCTTTAGCTACAAAAACAAAACCTCTGAAGTGAGCTGTTCTTCTTTTACAGCTCACTGAAAGTCAGCGGTTCTCTTTACCATACCTTTAAAGGGGACTTTTGACACTTACCTGTGTCCTGTGTTTTCTCTTACCAAGCGTACCTTGGAAGTCAGCATAGAGTTCCAGTCAGGTAGTTTGTGCTATTTGTAGACTTCTTGGAGAGTAGCCCTCTTACTGTGTAGCGGAGTTGCTTAAACTAGCATTCTTCTCTCTTTTTTCCCTCTGCTGCGTTCATTTAACCATTATAACTCAGTCTTTCAGAAGCAGTGCACATTTGGATCCACTCACCAGCAGCCAAACAAGAACTACAACTGACTGTTATGTCTCATTAGTGCCTTATTTCATAATCGGCATATATATTGGCCAAGTGGCTGTTGTTATGTTTATCCATAGTCAGTCTTCGTTATTTTAATCTGATGGAACGTAGAAGCATGTTACTGAAGAACTGACTGATTAAAGTTTCCTCTCTCATAATGTGATGTAATTTTGTGGACATGAAGTGTAAACAGGGGTTCCTGGAGTATAAACATGCTTCTCTGAATATCTGGAAAGCAGTCTGGACTGGACTGAGCTGTGCTTGGCTGTGGGTTTTTCGGTGGGTGCAGCTGGGATTGGCTCCGCTGACCTAGGTTGTTTTAGGCTGCTCAGGTTTTTATGTTAGATTTGCTCCACTGTTAACACAGTTATTTTCAGAGGTATCAACAAGCATATTTTGCTTGGTTGTTGTTGTTTTTTTTTAACTTGACTAGGTAGCTGTTCTGGCCTCTTTGTCACTCATCCTGTTGCATTGGCTTTTCTGAGTGCGTGCTTTGACAGGACCTGTGAAGTGAATGTCTGCATTTCTCTGCATGACTGTCTTTTGTTGCTTTAGCAACTTTGATAGGCCAATTAATTACACATTTAAACTGAAACAAATCCACAGTTTGTGAAATTATAATTCATGCACGCTGGTATGTGTTGGGACACGCATCTATCCCAGACCAAATAGTTTCAGTGCTGGATGAGTGTGTGTGAGACTAGGTGAATGAGCCAGTGTATGTATTGCACATGCATTTGTATTGGAATTATTAACTCAAATTATGCATGTCCCATTGTATGAAAAGAGTATGCGAGGCGTGTGTTCGGCACGTTCTGTTTCTAGCATTTTTCTAGATCCTCCAATTAATTACAGCTGGCTCATCTGGTTGAGCAGATTAACCCTCGTCTGTCTCATGAGTGACACACCACTGAGCTACTGGCTTGATGGTGCAAATATGTATGAGGCGTGAGTAAAACGAAGCCTGGTTGTGTGATTTTAATTTACCGAAAGCATAGATAGTCTTAATTGTGTGTTCGGAAAATGGGTCAGCGTCAAGCAATTTTATTCTTTCATGCTGTGAAAGAATATCTTGGTTTATAGAACACTTGTAGACTCTTTATAGTTTTCATATCAAAGAGCTAGGCGTGTTTTCCTCTATGTACGTTTATGTACAAGTAGTCCCCTGTCTGTTCTTTTGTGTGCATGTACGTGCTTGTGTATGGATGATCACATGTGTGCTATTGAGACGCCTTCCTCTGGTATCCTGGTGGGAAGCTGAACAGCTGGGCGTTAAGCAGCTTTCACTCTCACAGAATCCCAGGACATCCCAGTCATAGTCCTACCTACCCCCATCCAACGCTTCTGTCCCAGACCCCATCAGATTGCCTTCTCTGTTCCATATAAAGACGTACCAAATGTCTGTACAACTACAGGACATACAGACCACAAGCTTATCCACAGATAAAGTGTGTGTTAACAATAGCCCAGAATTAACCACTGAAGGCTGTGATGATCTAATAACGTGTGCAAAGAAAGCAGAGACAACTGCAGGGGGTTTCGAGTTCTCTGCTGTAACTTGCATATCACAGAATGAACAGAGTCTTCGTCATTATGACTACATTTCTTACTCTGCCCCTGTTTTGTCTGTATTTTTCTTTCTCTCTCTCAGACACACACACACAACCAAACCTCTGGATAAATGTGGTCACATTTGCGTATTGGCACTGGGCCATCTGTCACACACAGACTGAGGGATCCAGGCCTCATCCCAACAACCAAATATAGTCAACTAGAGCAGCAGAGCACGCTGGGACTGATCCCCTCTGCATCACAACCAACCTGGGTTACACACACTCACAATACTCAGGACAATAAAATAGGATTGTTACCTTTGTTGGCTGAGGAGCAAAAATGTGCCTGTAAATCTGGCACCTAAACTGATGCAGACCTCTGTTTGAAAGTATAACCTCCTCACACATACAGCCTTGGGTTACTGTAGAAAAGTGCTTAAGTGACTTATTTTGTTTTTGTCCTTTTTTGCTTGTATTTCAGAGTGTTGTCCGCTGCCTGTGGCACCCCAAACTTAACCAGATAATGGTGGGAACTGGAAATGGGCTGGTTAAGGTGTATTATGACCCCGTTAAAAGTCACAGGTATGTTCGGTTTAGACCTTTTACAGATAAATCTCTCACTTTTGCCTTATCTGAAGTATGTTGTGAAATTCTCAGATGAGACTTATTTAAATAACAAGTAATTCTGATATTTCTAACCATAAATCTGGAGCGCACAGGATCATAAACTTATTCTATGAAATCTTTTTAAATAGCACCATGTATAACTCTTTCCAGGGGGGCTAAGCTGTGCGTAGTGAAGAGTAAGCGCAAAGAGAAACATGCGGAGGCTCTTACACAAGACTACATCATCACACGTAAGTTTCTCTACACACAAGTGTAGAAAACACATTTTCCAAATAATAATAATGTGTGTGTTATTAATTTTCACCATCCATCCATGTGCTTCTGCTTGTCTAATTCTGGGTCATAGTTAGGCTGGAGTCTATCCCATCCAGGGTGCACCTTGGATGGGCTTGTCCACTCACCTTTTTAATGCAAATCATAAATGTTCATCGGCCACTTTATTAAGTACTGGGTGGGTACTGAGTTGAATTCTTCGTGACATATATTCAACAAGGTGTTGGAAGCATTTCTCAGAGATGTTGGTCCATATTGGCATGGCAGCATCGCACAGTGGCTGCAGATTTATCGGCTGCACGTGGACGATGTGAATCTCCCGTTGCATCACATTCTAAAGGTGCTCTGTTGAATTGAGATATGAAGACTGTGGAGGCCATTTGAGTGCAGTGAACTCAGATGTTCAAGAAACAATCTGAGCTGATTTGAGGTTTGTGACACGCTGTGTTATCCACCTGGAAACAGCCAGCAGATGATGGGTACACTGTGGTCATAAAAGGATCGACATAGTCAGCAAAAATACTGAGGTAGGGTGTTGCATTTAAACGATGCACAATCGTGACTAAGGGACCTAAAATTTTCCAAGGTAATATCCCCCTTACCATTGTACCACCACCAGCCTGAGCCTTTGATACCTGGCAGGATGGATCCATGCTTTCTTGTTGGTTAAATCAAATTCTAAGTCGGCTATCTGAATTTCAGAGCATAAATTAAGACTCATCAGACCAGCAACATTTCTCCAATACTCTGTTGTCTAATTGTGATGAGCCTTTGTGCATTGTGGCCTCGGTTTCCTAGCTGGCAGAGCTCACACTGTGGTCTTGTATTGCTTCAAGGCTCGATTGTGTGTTCAGGGATGCTCTTCTGTATACCTTGGTTGTAAGAAGTGCTTATTGGGGTTATTGTTTCCTTCCTATCAGCTTGAAGTGGTCTGATCAGTCTCTTCCACCTCTGACATCAACAAAGCATTTTCACCCAGAGAACTGGAGCTCACTCAATTTTTTTTTCTTTTTTTCAGACCATTATCTGTAAACCCTAGAAATCGTAGTGTGAAAAAATATAGTAGATCAGTAGTTTCTGAAATACTCAGCTGATTGGATATTTGCGTTAATGAGCAGTTGAGGAGATGTAAGTAGCGAAGTGGCCAGTGAGTTTATACCGCTTTTATCATGTCAACCTCAAGTCACAGACGATCTGCTAATCTGCTTCATACAGTAAGGCAGTGGGATTTAAACAGGACAAAAGAAGTATCACCAAAACAATGCCAACCATCTTCGAAATGTGACGTGACAAGCAGAGCATGTTTCTTTTCAGACAGAGAGAACTAAAATGCCAGTCCTGGTTTACATCCTACATCCGCTCTGGCTTCTCTTTCTGTCTCTCTCTCAGACACACACGCATACACAAATATTCAGACACGCTTTATCTCATGACGGGTGGAGGCTTTGTGAGGAATTAGTGAGTGTTCAGGGTGTTCATTAGCAGATGGAGTTGGGTGTGGAGTATTGAATATAAAGCCGGAGGGGCACTGTGCCACGCGATGGCCATGTGGTCTTCTGTTATGCAGGATCACGCTAGGGACAACCTCCTCTCCCACCCCCGCTGGCGTGATCCGCTGCTGGTCTAACCACACACACAAACACTACCTGTCATGCTGTCATATCACCAACACACGAGGTTGTCATCTGTTGGGTGCGTGCCTCTCACTCCTGTGGCCCCAGACTGAAGTCATAGACCTAGAGGACTGTGACAGCTGCCGACTCGGCGCCGCTGATTGGCTTCTAGGACCCCATTCAAATGCCATTTATTGTTTGGGCTACCTTTTCAAATGCATCATGTGATTTCATTGCCATGCCAACAGGGTGTGAAGTAGACAGGCATTTGACTGCCAAAAGTGGTGAGTGACGCACTTGATGCCCTGGCATTGGAAAATTAGAAGGCACAGGAAGCAAGTGATGGCCCATTGAGAAAAGCGAGGGAATCTGTTAACAGTAACCTTTTTGCTTAATGTAGCATGGCGCAGAAGAATTAACACTGATGGGACTCCCGAATGGAAAATCACTTTATCTAACTCTTTACTAGAGTGTCACCTTGTAACCCCTGAGGATAAGAGCAGCATACACACTTTCTAACACAAACTGGCTTGTTCACACTCACACACACACACACACAGACACACACACACACACACCACACACTTTTGAGGGCACCAGTTCACTCATGCACTCATGAGTTTAAGTACTGGAGGCCCTTGTTGTGATGGTGTGCACAAAGGTGTGAAAAGCAGTAGAGTGATTGTCTGAATTGAAACTTGTATTGAATATGCTGGTGTGCATTACAGCAGAAGAAGAACACAATAGGTGGGACGCTGCTGGGGGTCACCTGGGGCCTTGTTTAAGAAATATAAGTGGTCAAAATTCTTGAGGGTCGTCCTTGTAGATAATGTTCAATTTCAGAAGGAAGCGCACCAAACCAAATAAAATAAACAATTATAGCCTGAGTACTTTTTGGAATAGGAGGTTGTTTTGTTGCACAATGCAGTCATCTAGCTCATTGCTTGAGATTTGTGAAGCCTCTATATGGACTTGTACATGACTAATGATGTCAGACATTTGTATTTAGCTCAAAAATCAAGCGTGTAAGTCAGTAAAGTTGAACATGTGGTCACCATCTGTGCACCTGGTGTCCTTCTAAGTCTATTTGTTCACCAAAAAACCCCCACAAATCTATCCAAAAATGTATTTAAATGCAGCTAGTGACATATTTGCACACTGTGTTCTCCAGATCTGTGAAGATATTTGACAAACTCTGGTGATTGTTTTATCAGTTAATATAGGCGACATGAAAAACCTGTATATTCAACATTATTTTTGAGGAACGTGATGCATCCTGGCTCAGAGAACAGCTGATATGCTGGTTTGGCGATAAAGTAGATTTTAGATCTAAGGAAATAATTTGTGTACAAGTGCCTGTTTTTGCATGTACGCTGTGTATCTAATGCCAACAGTGCAGTAGGTGAAATCGTGAAATGTGTTCATTTTCTTTCTTTTTCTATTTCTGTCTGTACTTTTTAAGGACAATTTCCTCGGTGCCTTGACTGCTTATTTGTGTGGCAGTGTTGTGTTGGTCTTAGTTACCTAAGCAACTGATTGTCCTTGTTTACTCTGTGCGTCTCCAGCTCATGCCTTACCCATGTTCAGAGAGGCCCGACAGCGCAGTACACGCAAACAGCTGGAGAAGGACAGACTTGATCCAAAGAAATCCCACAAACCCGAGCCTCCGGTGTCTGGACCAGGTAACATGCTCTTTTCTTCTTCTTTTTTTCTTTTTTTTTTGTTGTTGTTGTCTGTTTTTAAAATTAGTAATGCAAAAACCAAAAAGTTAAGTGAACAAGAAGAAAACGAAAGGACCAAAGGTGATATGAAAAGTGATGTTAAACAAGATTAGATTAATCAGGTTTGGCTGCTGTTTTTGTTTTGGATGTGAGTCATGTTCGTAACTGGACACCTACAAGATTTGGTGCAAGGCAGATGTGCAAACCCGTAATTGTTGATATGCTCGGTATTATGCAATCCAGCTGATGTCGAGCTGTAACAGTCTCTCAGAGATTTACTCTTGCCTCATATTTTTTAAAGACGCCTTTTAACACACTTCTACAAAATACTACACCTAAAAATAATAATAGGTACCGTTGTGAGCCATGTTTCAATATGGCAAAGGGCCAGACAGTGTTTCCTGTATCACAGTATCCAGCTGGCTCACCATCTCTTCACTACCACTGTTTTTTCACTTAATCCCTCAGCACAATGTCTTTGCAACAATGTAATGGTTCCACAGTGGGGATTTTTTTTTAAGTTCAAAAGACATGTTTAAGCCATTTGGAAGTTTAGGCCAATCACAACAGGTCTACCTTAAACTGCACATGAGGCCAATCAAATGTTTTGGATTCAAGGAAATAATTGTTTTTCAATATATACCAAATAGTATCTGAGTCGTTTAACTCTTATAGAGGCTTATAAATAGTAAACACAAACTTTGCTTAAAGATAACAAATAGAAAAATAAATAAATTTAAAAATATATATATATGCGTGTGTATGTGTATGTATGTGTGTGTGTAAAATAAATGAAACAAATAAAAGTGTCTAAAAAAGTCTAAACTGAACAGTCTGCGAATGAAAAAAGAAGATCCACTTCATGAAAAGGTGGGATGTTTGATAGCAGGTCCTGGGTTTTTAGATTACAGACGAACTTTATATTGTTTGTTTTTTGTGAAAAATGACTTTGGATGACTGCAAGGTAACGTTTGGTGGTTGGCCGGATGCTTACAAGCAATGGAAAGAGGTGCCTCTCAATCCCCAAACAAACCTATGGCCCAGCTTCAGCAGGAAATCCCTGCATGTTTTAAGTATGCGTGCATGTGTGTGTATCATATCCTTGATCCTTTAAGTTGTCCTCTCTGGAAAGCAGGAAGTTTTCCCCCCCAAAAGTTCCATTAAGTGCAGTCAAATCCAGCCAACTGCATACGGATGCTGCAGCAAAGAGCCGAGCTTGTATGCGCTGCTTTGTGGAGGGACTAAAAATTAAATATGTGACAACCCGATAATTGAAGAAAGCGTAATGTTCCCATTATGTTTTAAAGTAGTAAGAGAGTCACATCTATATTTTTAAACAGCCAACTGGAACATCCTCTCTCTTAAAGCCTCATGTCACAAACTAGATTTTCTTAAACCTGAAAACAAAGCTAAGTGGAGGTTTGGAAGTCTAGTTTCCTCCCAGATCACATGAATTTAAGTATCGAGAAAGGTTACGCGTTTTTCCCCACTGATTCCAAAAATTAATTACCTAACCCACAAATTTCATCACTTTCCAACATCTCATTTTGTACTATAGATTAATATGTAGTACATCAATATGAGTAAATAAATCTCACACGTCTGGGATTTTCCTGTGATGCAGTGGGAAGTCGCCAAAGTTGAAAAATGTAAAATCCCGGTTTTCAGAACTTCAGCTCATTAGCTAGTTAAGAGGTCTAATATCCACTGGTGACAAAAGGACACTCATCATAGCCTTACATCTGCTGTTTGCCCATTATGATGATGTCAGCTCATGTTCCTGTCTATTAAGGTGGGGTTAAGTGAATGAGGCCCCAGTAACACGGGCCTAGAGACCGGTCCGCAACCATCCGGGAACGATTGGCAGCAACCTCTTTGTGAACGTTTTGGTTGAGGTGGATTGCTGCGTTTGTACAGACATGCTGATTTACTGCCAACTATTCAAAGTAACACTTTACTGATGTTTAGGATTCGCTGAACTCTTAGAAGATGCACAGTTTCAGTAATTTACACGTAGTTTTGTATGTTCATGAGTCTCAGCTGGATCTAATCCACTAACTGTGTGCACTGACAGGCCGAGGAGGCAGAGTCGCAGCTCACGGCGGCACGTTGTCGTCATTCATTGTGAAGAACATCGCATTAGATAAAACGGACGACAGTAACCCGCGAGAGGCCATCCTGCGTCATGCCAAGGAAGCATCAGAGAACCCTTATTGGATTGCTCCAGCATACACAGAGTAAGAGAAAAATGCATGAATAATTCACACACTGTGTCCATGTGACGGTTTCTGTCCTGCTCACCCACCCACACTCTCTCATTATCAGACAGTGTAAGATGAGTGTGTCTGCTTTTTAGTACTGCGAGGTGTCACACAGGTAGGTTTCTTCTTACCGGTGTGACACATAAATGTTTAAAAAGCTGTACTGTTTCACGCACTCGAAACTGCAGAGCAGAGAGCAACAGACAGTTTTAGATCACTATCAGGATCCGACAGCTATGTAAGCGTGGAACAAATCTGAGCCAAATCAAACAGTCTGTCTTTCAGACTGCAGGCACACAAGCTCGAGTTAAATTTAGTATCCTAGTAATACACAGTGTAGTAGGTAAATCAGATGAAGTACGTTAGCCTGGCTGCTCACACAGTGGGCTACTTTTCAACGTTACAGCTCTCTGTGGGTTTAAACATTCAGTTAATGCTTAGAGGTGTTGCAAGCAGCTATAGATTTTTTGTTGCAATTATGCATGTTTATTTGAAAGGTACAAAAACAAGCACTCAGAGTTGAAGAGCTTTTGCATTAAAATACACAACAACAAAGAAAAAAACGACTCAATAGTATGCACACACCATAGCTCAGTGTAACTTAAAGCACATTGTTTAAAACAAAATGGGAATAATCAGAAATCTGACAGCATTTAATGGAATTATGTCTCATAAATCTGATATTTGTTTTAGGAGAAAATCTACCTGGTCCCAACATCACCAGACATTCGTGTGTATTTTTTAAATCTGATGATCACCTTCAAATAAACTTTTATTTTCATTCTTGTCAGAGTGTTCTTTGGTCTAAGAATTTTAGATTATTCTCTGAGGTAAACTGCAAAAACCCTCCAACTGTGTGTATTTATCTTCACACACCTGCGTAGTTTGGATGCTACTTAATAAAGCTGCCGTGTTGGCCGTGATAAACTTGTGTTGTTACTCAGGGGTGCACAACGACATGCCAGTGCCTTTTTTTATGGCGGTCTGCGAAGATAGTTGTACACTTTGTGCATGAATGTTTCAGTTTTTTGGACATTTTTTGCACGGCTTTACCTTCATTTCTTAGAACACCGAAGAAATTTTACTAAAAAGTCACAAAGGCTGACGTTCCAGGTACTCAGCGAGCCAAAGTCGTCACAGGAGGGTTTTTTGTTTTTTTATTTATATTTTTTAAATCGCGTGCGCTGACACGATCAGTTAGTCATTTATCATAATCATAAACTTGCAGAGACTCTGGCCAACAGATCACAGGAGTGACAGTTGCTAAATAGACTCATTCAAGTCATTCAAAACATTTCAGGTTAGTTTAATGTTTTGGTGTTGAAAAATTTTTAATCTGGAAAGTTTCAGTTTACGGCCTAAATTTCAGTAAGCCATGTTTATTCTATATAGAATAAAACTTTACTCCAGTGCACTAAAAATGTAACTTTCTCCATTACTTCTCATTTGCTCTGCTGATTTTCTTTGTTCGTACGTTTCATTGTTTTTGCTCTGAAGACGTTTAAAGAAGCAGTTAAATCATTCCTCTTTGTTAATCCCTTTAGGACCCAGCCAGAGCCCGTGTTTGCAGAGGAATCAGAGGATGAGGAGCCCGACCAAGAGCCAGAATGGAAGAAACGCAAAATCTGAGAGACTTCAGTGTCAGTTCATTTTATACAGGACAGCTGACATGGTGGGCAATTAGTCGCAAGACAGAATTATTGTTGAGAACTCAGCAAAGGAGCATCAATTATGTTCCTAGATTGTACAGTATCTGCCCCCCTGACAACGCTGTGAAGCCTTTATGTGTATATATGTGCACTCTTCTGTGTTAAGGGGAAACCCATAAATCAGAAAGGATTTTATCATAAAGGTCATTTTCTTTAGGCTTATGTTCCTCTCACTGCAATTCATAAACAGTGGAAAAACTTGGCTTTTTACGTCTGTTTAGATTGTATGTACTTTATTTTCATCGCTCCCATTGTCCTCTCACCCCACATCTCCAGCGTTTGCTAATGCCTCGTAAATCGGCTCCAGATTTTGCGGTCTAGAGCTGTTTGTCATTACGAAGAACAGTTTGCCACTTTGTACAAAGTAAATTACTAAGAAGTACAAAAAAAATCCATCCAAATTTACTTTGAGATGTTTTAAAGGCTTTAATGTTTCTACAGATGTACTTTTTTGGTGGGTTGCGACAAAACTTTATCAAATCATCTGTTTATTTTAATTTATTTTTTTTTTTTACACCCACCTAACACCTTAATAAAAGACTTGCATCCAAATGTCAAATTGTATATTTTATCCAAAGTGAAATAGTTTTAAGAGCTGATTAAAGGGAGATCTTTGCCAGATACCTTTTCTGTGCGGCTGTGGATATAAAATACACAGCACACAGTCTTATGCTTTAAAAACAAAAAAAACCCCAAACCTGTTTTCACTGGTTTCTTACAAAAAACATAATTGCAAGTACAGCAATGTTTATTATGTAAACCATCGTTATGTTGAAAAGGTAAATTTCAGCAGTATCCAACCACATGTTAAACGCAGTATATGGAAGTTTACTCAGTATGCATCCCACGTACACATTTCATTTCCAGCGCTGAGCTGAGTCTTTCTCAAACAGCTGTTCTCAAGGTGAATGATGAACTTCCACAGTCGGATTCCTTAATTTCATTGTGTTTCACAGAGGTCCTGTTTCCCTGTGCATTCATACCTTTTTCTTTTCTTTAGCAATCCTTTGATTGACCTGGGTAGTGTCTAAAATCCTTCAACTGACAGAGAAAAACCACAACATACAGAGTTAATGAAAGCCACGTTTGTGTTCTGTGTACTGTGCATCTCTCTGGAATGCATCGCCTGCCTACAACGCACTGGCTCTCAAATGTATCTAGTTTGTAACAAGATTAGCCTGCATAATGACAAACAGGAGCCCCGCAATACGTGACCTGTCCACGGTGTGCCCCGCCTCGCAACCTATGGCAGCTGGGACAGACTTAAGCCCCGACCTCTAAGACCCTGAATTGGATAATAAAATGAATGAGTGAATGTCAAAAACTGTAAACTAATACTACACCTTTTTTTATCCAGATCTGGCTTTTGGTCCATCTTTTTACCAAGTGGCTTAGAAAGGGCTATATATGTAGAGCAATGTGTCCTAACTAAAATTATAAGAAGACAAATAAAATGTCTCTGTGTGTCCTGGCAAGCATCCTGTGGCCATGAAATGAAACTGAAGAACCAGAAGAAGAAACATGGATGGACTGAAACAGTGAGTGATGTATTTAAAAGCATCTAGAGAGGATACTGGCTTCGTGGGGAGAGACTGACGTCAAGCTCTTCAATAGCAGAGTCCTCAGCCAGCAGCGGGAGGTGGGGAGTGATTGCAGTTTGATTCAAGTGGGACGGTTGATCAGTCCGTCACTGTGTGAAAAAGCGTCTGGCACGTGAAAAGGAGAAGCTCTGTGTAGGCCTAAAGGTAGAACCTTTTATAGGCCTATAAAAGACTAAGCTCGCTCTCAAATTCAAACATTTTTTTTTAATTACAGTACCATTAGTGAATATCTGGGGGGATGAATCTCTATTTAGATTCCTGGTCAATTCAAATATTTCACAGACCTCGTTTTCATTGGAGCATCTTTCTGCTTAAGCAATGAGACTGAAGACAACCTCTTTTCTGCACTTAGAGGTAAAGAGGTGACCTTCAGGTTTGTTAAACAGCAACTAACCAGTTGTCCATTTAGGTTCACATTAACCAGGCCGAGCAAAGAGATTAGAAGGTGCCATCAGGTATACATTGTGTGCACTCCTTGCGTCTGTGTCATGACTCACTATCTGTACCTCTGCCACCTTCTCATCGCCATTTACATATCTTCTCTGCACAGTGGAAACAGACTCGAGCAGCTTGATATACAGTCGGTGGCACTTTTCTGCTGGCTTTTGTTTACTGTACGACTCCCGGGCTCCCGTTCAAGAATTCAGAGCAGAAGGGGGATGCCACACTGCGGAGGCCATCTCTCAAACCATCCTCGCATTTCCACCCATTTAACCCAAATTTTTCACCCTCAATTTTGCTTGATGCCTGTGTAAACATTACCCTGCAAATTAGAACCATCTGGCACCGGTGGATCATTGTCGTACATGGCACAATACCAGGAGACATTTTCATTTAATAGAAACAAGTTTAATTCTGTAAAAAGTTATAAAATGAATATTGTACAAAAATAAAGTTTGCCCAGAGCTTTGGTTCTGTAACACACAACAAGTGAGACGACATGACAGTTTGTTTTTTTCTTTTCCACAGAGGTGATAGCGGAGTGATAACAAATGTAGTCCTTTTCTTCTAAAATTAACACTGAGGATTCCTTTGCATCTTTACACTTTTGCATCAAAACCGGGGTACTAATCACCGATGAGACGAGTGGCCGCAGTTCACACTCTTTAATGTATGATGTGGAAGAGTAGCGAGGTGCTCTGGAGGCTTCTGGGAAGCCTCCACATTCCCATCTGGGAAGGCTTATGCACGAATCAGTTGTTAAAGGGGAAGATGATCCAACTGATGAGGTATGCTGTGATAAAAGCTAGACTTTTTTCCCTGTCTGTGTAGTATTTGGCCTAAATTCAGCTTGATGCATTGGATTTGTTCTGTGTGGGGGGATTACACAGTAAAGCTGGCCTGCTTGCTGATGGGTGGGCACAGATACCTTGGTCCCTAATCCGTGTTAACATCAAGACCTACTCAAGGGCTCTCTTTGTTCCACTTAAAACTACCCCCTTAACAGGGCACACAAACGCGCTTTTTAAAGAGTCTCCTTTCCTTAATGTATATTTCTTCCTAAACTTTGGGGACAGGTGGCTGGACGGGTTATTACACCGAAAAAGCCCACTGAGCCTACCAATCATTTGCTCAGTAATTCCAAAACATACTCCTTTGTTGAGTCCTTTGAGATATTCATATCAGTTGTGTGATGACATCCACTACAGCAGCTAGATCTTCCTTAAACTGCCTTTGCCGGTGGGGATATTTGGTTAAGACTCATGTTAGAGGATCACTTTCAAATCCCCTTTGAGGATAAAAAAAAAAAAAAAAGACCTGTCTGTCACAACTCAGACAGAAACACGGCCAGCCCCGTGAACTTTAAAGCCTACTGGGACGGTTATCGCTGCAAAGCCTTTTGCTCAGATTTGGTGCGAGGCCAGGGCGAGGTTTCAGGTAACGCGCGCTGACAGGCAGAAATAGCAGCTTCTGTACTGTGTGACTCAAAGGATGGATCGTCAAAGGCACCTGCAGATCCTCGCGAGACCACACCGCTCTCGTGTCGACTGCAGATTGAAATTAAAAGTCGTTATGGCTTATGGCTGGAGTGACGCCGAGTCTGTCCTGGATTGTTGATTTTAAAAAAACAACACACACACACACACTTTATAAACAAACAGCAGCAAAGAATTATTTGCTTCCGCGTAAACATAGAGTGTTCTTAAAGGATGCTTTGAATGGGAGGCTGTACCCGGGTGACGTTTTCTCCCTGTCTTAGTGTGGTCACATTAGCGATAACGAGGTGAACTACTCAAAATGCAACAACAGATCAGCTCTATTTAAAAAAAAAAAAGAAATCTTCTATTGGTCCCCTCCTCTGCTTCTCTATCTTTCCTTAACGGCTAACAATGATCATTTGGATCTGCTTGAGAAAGCCTGGAATCTAAGTGACATAAATAAGCTTTGGGATCGTGGGAGTGTTTTAACAGGTCTGAGTCAGCTTGCATGGTTTTACTTGAGAAAATGCTCTACTTTGGCATTATCCAGGACAAACAAAGCTTTAAATAAATAAAAAAAAGACATTTTTTTAATAAAATGGATTGAAATAAATAACAATAAGTTAATTCCATCTTAATAAATATACCTCTGACACACGTATATACTATATGTATGCATATAGGTTGGGTTTTATGTAGATGTGTTGCACAACAAAAGAAGAAAAAAAGTCTTTGCTTAACTCCAATGGGGTTCCTTGGCTCTGAATGTAAATGCCAACATCCAGGCTGGAAGTGTTTCGATTGCAACTGAAGCTCGTCAAATCTCTGGATTCATCTACAGTCTAAAGAGCCAGCTGTGGAAAAAACAAAACAACTGATGTTTCTTCTACTCTCACCCTTTTTAGATAGCACAGTTGGCAAATCTGAAAGTGTAACAGTATTTAATCTTCTGCAAACTGGTGCACACCTGATACATTTTGTTTTGCACGTGTTTGAACAGTCGAGTATGGGATAAACGCACAGTTTCCTTTCAAGCGGCTGTTCCAGTGTCTTTCAGGCGGTCTCAGTACACCTACCTGCTCCTCCTTTGATGACTACTGACAAAAACAACAACAACAAAAAGGAGACAAACACTCCCAATTTGACCTTGTGTACACATGTCCCTCTCCAGCGTGAGCTTGTAAAGGATATCCTTAGTCCGCTACATGCCGCTCATGTGACTTCTTTAAACACACCCACACTTCCGGGCAGAATGCTTCTTCAGCGTGTGATACACCACATTGTCGTCCAGAAAAGACAGGTCGTCGTCAAACGCGATCGGCCGGCAGCAGGTGCGAGAGGGTGTATCCTTGTCCAGCTTTTTGTTGTGCGTGAGGTTGTTCAGGATCTTGTCGTAGTTGGTCTCTGCCTCAATACAGGGGCCGCTACAGTACCGGAAGATCAGCTCCTCTTTAGTCTGGTAGCCCAGCCCCAAATCCGTCACATTGAGGTGGACTTCCTTTAGCAAGCACCCCCGCGTCTGCACAGATATACTCTCTTTCTCCTTCCCTTTCTCACCTCGTCCTCTTTTGCCATTTCTACTCCCCCCTCGGCCCCTATTCCGCCTCCTGTCGCCGTGTCCTCTCCCCTCCTCTCTCGCGCCTCCTGTGTTTGCCGCTCCTCTCTTTCTCTGCTCCTTCTTTCCCCTGGAACCACCGCTGGTTTCCGAAGATCTCCGGAGTCTGCCAATGGTAGCCTCAATAAAATCCATTACGTCATCAAACTGATCTGGATAGGGACCTCCAATGTCATCTGGAAGAAGCAGAAGGGAGAGATCTGCTTATAAAGCTGCTTTTATAAAGCTCATATCCAGGCTCCCGCTGACACTAAACAGTTTTCTGACATGTCAGCTCTACGATCATCAACTATATTGTAATTAATAATTTACTGTTTTGAAAGACTGCATGAGCAGATAAGATAAAATTTGATAGATCGTTGTGGGAATAGGAACACATCAACCACAGTGATAGTACATGACATTTAAAACATTGCACAACTAACAAAAAGACACACACAGACAGACATGCGCACATTTACTGTAAGTAAGACATTATCTTACTTACAATCTCATCATTTTAGAATGAGACAGTCCAATCCAAACTTTGCCTGCTGGCACCTCCAAAAAGGTGCTTGCCAAGAAACTGTTCAGGCATTAGTCCTAAATAGTAATAGACATATGAAAATAGTATCTCTATTGTCATCTAACTATGTGCAGGAAGCACAATATTCGAATTTTCAGATGTGAAAAAATAACACAACACTATCCGAATGTAGACTGTTTTTTTAGACAATGCACAGAAATACTGGCATATGTGCTGCTCAGACGCTCAAGAAGAAGTCTTGAGTGGAGGAATGCAGAGCAGTCCAGTCCAGAGCAGTTCAGACGTAGGTTTACAGGTGCCCTGTTTTAACCTCTTCCGTGATGGCTGCTGTGTGATGAGTTGGAGGCTGAAGGTCAGAGGTTGTTGTCAATTTCATTTTCAGTTTTTTTCAGTCAGAGATGGGAGGAAAAAAATATAGGCATGCAAGGGCAGACTTGACCTCGGATAAATAATGCGGTTACCCCGCTGCCATGCAACCCTGAGTCGTTAAAGGTTAACTCTACAGCTTAAGTTAATCCAGCAGGCTTTCACACAGGAACCGACTGTATTGATACAGTAGGCACAGGCCAATTACACCACCTAGAGAGATGCATTTAAATCTCGGACGGATGTAATTTTAGAACGCCTAGACTTCAAAGGCTGAATAAGAGGAAATCATATGCTTTGACTCATTCAGATGAGGCAGATTGCAGTCTGCTCAAAACTGAAAACATGCACCAGCACAGCTCTCTGCCATCTGCTGCGAGGAGTGATGAGGACTGACTGAAAGGCTTGGATGCTGCACTGTTACATGTTGATTCTATTACAGAGTAACGTCTCTCCTAGTTGAGTGCCTGCAGCTCCAGAAACAGTGAAGTGTGCATAAAGATAATGAAGACATATTGCTCTCAAATGAAGAGCTCAAGTCAGCGTGGGTGTGTCACCAAGAGGTCAGGCCGGCGGCGTGTGATGTCTGGCAGGTAGTGTGGTGTGTAACAGCCTTTAAACTGCAGTATCTCCTATCGCTCCTCTTTTACCTATTTGTCTGGCAGAGCGCAGGCCATCTGATCTGCCTGAGCTTCAGAGCCTGTTGAGCCACAAATCTAATATATCAGGTGAGCTAGGGCCAATCTGTTTAGACACACCTACCCTTTGATTTAGACAAACCCCAGCATCTCAGATGACAGGCAGGGGTGGCTACAGTTTACACCTGCTAATCGACTAGACTAGCAGCAACAAATGGGGGGATTCGCTGTGCAAACCCTGCTGGAGTTTTACAGAGTTAACAGTTAAGAAGTTTGCTTTTTAAAATTCACTGAACACAACAATAAGATCAGATCTAACCGCTGATTTTCTGGTGTCTGCAGCTTCTAGAACTTAAATGAAAAAGAAACAAGCTTTTTATCTTTACAAACCAAAAAGACCCATTCCCTCTTTGGATCTCGATTGTTGCTTACAGTATCTGAGCATAGTTAATGTACTTGGGTTGCACAGCAGATCAGTGATGTAACCCCGGCCCAAACAAAATATGAGGTGGCAGGACAAACACTTGTCCGAATGTTCCATTCCTTATCTAGTTCTTGGCCGTGTTTCACGTCTGGGTGAAGATGTTACAGTGTCACGTTGATCCAAACAAAATAAATTCCTGCCCACTGTCGCTGTTAAAATGAGCATAAACACAGAACTCTCAGTCGGTGCTTCAAACTTTCCGGTGTTGTCTGTCGAAAATCCTCATGACCTGGCCCCTGTTCTCTAAACCACACCATAATTTCTGAGCTTTGGCAGATGGGTAAAGGTTGCGGGTCTCTAAACCGCAGAGAGGCAGAGGTGAATATAAACAAAGGGAGAAGGGGGTAGTGTTGAGAATGACCCCATGTTTGGGACTGGAACTGTTCACACTCTTATTCTTCCTGCTGGATTGTTTTGACATCCGTATGATGCAACCCAAAGTGCCAATAAAACGCAAATTAAGATCTTCCGTCTGATAACTTGCCTGTCTGACAGCCTTATCAATATGGGACTCTCCACTGTGGGCTCAGCATATTGCCTCGCTTATCACTGCGTGTGCTGTTTCCCAAGTGTAATTAGTCAAGGAAGACCAACATTACATATGCATCAAATCAACAGGGTAATATGCCTGGATTATATAATGGTTAATTGCATATTATTACATTGACATTGCTTTGGACAAACAGTACATCTCTTATGTGACACCCATACAGCCTAATTACAAATTCAAGACAGACTACACATCTTACAAAAACATACTTACACTGATTCTCCTTTGAGATCTCCTGCAGTCGGTGGTCTTCACGCTCAAACGATGGCGCTTCGTCCTCCAAAGAAGGCAAGGGCACAGAATCACTATAGCTGCTGGGGAAATAAGTCCTCTTGGCTGGCTGAGTGTTTTGGTAGAGAGGCCTTGTAGCAACAGAGCTCAGGAGCAACAAACACATGGCCAAAACATCCCATAACTTCATCTTAGACTCAGTTCCTATGAAGAAAGCTGCAAACAAAACAAAACAAGATAATATTTTATTTTAAATCAAAACAAACTGATGGGTATAAAAATGGGCAGAGTGAATGTGAGCCTCCTCTAGTTTGTAATGAAGTCAGCAAAGTGTCTGAAACACTACTGTTGTGGCCAGACCTACCCTGACTCATTCTTTATTAATAACTGTGTCATCATGTCAAACAGCTTTGATCCTCAGTTTTTTTTTCTGTGCATGTGCCGTGAACGTGAATATCAGAGTGAAGCTGCCAGAAAATGTTGATTCACATTTTTTAAAACAAAATAAATGAGCATATTGTACCGTAAAAGAACAAGAATCCACAAAAGACCACAAATGAAAGCTAAAAATATCAATGCAAGAATGCGCAAATCTGTGCGTAAAAGTACTGTTTTAAATGCGTGATTAAATAGAAAGCTACTGATGGCAGATTGGTTGTATTTATTCACGCTGCGTTAAAATCAGCCAAGCTCTTACTACTTGTGAGAGACTGGGAGGGTGCGCCTCACAGGAAAAAAAAATGCGCTGCTTAAAGCACGCATCGAAGCATTTTGGCAACGATTGCCTAAATAGTAGTGTGAGTTGGCCAGATGGCGAACCCCAAAGCTTACGTGACTCTGTCTAATGGCATGTTGAGTCTGCAGCAAAACTAAACAGTTATGCATAGATAAATACTGGCTCAGACATACAATACAAAAGTTCTACTGTCTTTATACGTGTGAAAGTCCCGTCGTTCACAGTCACTATTTGTTTTTTATCTAAATGCGCACAGACAATCCGAAACTATAGGCAGTATTTGGTGTGACACTCTGAAATGAGAAAATAAAAAAAGACTTACTTACCTTAAATATGGCCCATGCAGACCTGAAACTAGCTCGGCTTTTAGTGGTAAAAATCCAAACAGAAAACGCCACTCATTTGATGTTCCCAGCTGATTCCGCTGCGTGAATCATTTCAACAACCCCAGCACGAAAATTTCCTTCAAGCGAGTTCAATTTCAGTTTGCGTCCAAGCGGGAGAAAAAAGGCTGCAGTAACGCACCAGCTATGTTTTTCATATTCGGACTCAGCACACCGACCATCCACGCGCCTTCTCACACTTCAGAGTCCAAAGGTAGGTGCTGAACAGAGCGGACCAAGTGCCACTGCGCCTTGGGGGTACAGTTGCTGCCGCTGATTAATTGGATGCTACGTTTCCACGTTGGAAATCCGAGAGAGAGCCACCATCTCCAACTGAAAGGAGTCCAATGAAGACATCAGTGTCTCCAGCACACGAGCACGGCGCTAAAAAGTGCGCAATATGTTTGCCAGAGTGCCCGATCGTGTAGTCCGACTTTTGATATAACAGTCAAGAACCTCTCATATCCAGAAACTGCGTTAAAATGTCACAATCGCCAACATTTTATACAAATCTTGTCAATGTAAACAAGAAGCCCGGCGGTATTTATTCTCCATATTCTCCAGGTCAGCTGGTGTCTATGAACCTCGAAGGGTGTCCACACGCATTGTCTTCATATTGGACTGAGGCACGACAGATGTTTGCGCATAACAACGCGCCGGGCGCAGAGAGCAGTTTGGAGAGATTTATAGTTAAGTGCGCTCTGACGTTTGGGGGCAGTTGGTGTCCGCCCCTCTTTTATAGATCCCTGCAAGAGCAAACAGTGGTCCACATATCTCTCCAAACCACCCCTGGAGCCGTGCTTGGAGGAGCGCGGTTTTCAGATGTCTTGGGGATTATGTCACACATCCTGATGTCCCCGGGTTAGATTTCAGTAAGCGGAATGCGATTTGGAGATGTTCTGTTGCGATCCATGTTTCTAACCTGATCTCCTCACTCTGTGCGCCTCGGCGTCAAGTTCCGTCTCACGGCTACAGCACGTCTCAAATGTGAGGTTACTATCTCACTTGTTATTTACTAGAACGAAGTTGTGAATACCAGCAGACACTTAGCTCATACACATATTCGCAATTTCTCGAACTTCAAAACTTGTTACACAGAAATTACATTCACAGGTTAACAAATTGGAGCATTTTGTCATTCAATACGCGGTTTTATATCCAGGTGAGCTCAGGCCAACACCACGCAGACCACAAAGAAAGGACGCTGCACTATTTAAGATATGGCACCCGAGAAAGCCTTTCCATCTCCTCTCATGATTTACAAGCTTCACTTGCCTTTTATCTAACGCAAAACTGAATTCCACCAGTAACCCAGCCCTTCAAGAATTAAAGTAATTTTGTGTTCGTGCGCCAGGAGAGACCCGCTCCAAATGCAGCTAAACACACTTCCAAGAAGCGCTCTGGTTTTAATTTAACACGTGAAATGCTGCTAATGGCTGTTCAACAAAGGGAAGAAAATCTAGCGCTGTCACTTTGAATCCACGCTGACCTGTCTGCTTCTCAGAGGTATTAAGGCTCATATTTGTTTGCTCCTGGTCTGAAACGTCTTGTTGATACATGCTTTCATTCAAGCATTTCTGTGCGCCCTGCCCAATTCTAAAGTGTCTGTGTGGTACTGAGCCAAGTCTTCATTGTATGGATTCCTCTCTGTCATGTTCTCGCATGGTTTCATTGTATTAAATGACAGCCGTGAACGGTTCATTTGTCATCATACAATCTTCTCAATTCACATGTTATTTTTGTTTACAGTTTTATAGTGAGTCATATTGGAGCTCTTAATTATTTTATACAAGGGCAAGTCTCTCACGTGTGGTTCTTTAATGTTTTAATGTTATGATCTCATCAAAAATGGCTTTGTTCTGCGTAAAGGAACACATGGGCCACAAATGAAGAAATTCCAAACATACTTTAAGACTCCATATTTAAGCTTTATATGCTGGCTGATGCTTATGTTCACATTTGACAATGTAACACAATCACAAAAATCTGCTCATCTGTGAAATAAAACTGAATAACATTTTTTTAAGGTCAATGGAAAAAATCAGACTGTCAAACAAAATGCCACTCTGTGATGTTTTCCTGCCTAATTGTTCACACTGATCAAAACAGGAACAAGCAGGTGTAGAAAATGAATGAGAGACAGTCGGTGCTTATGTAAACAGGCTCAAATGTACGGATGTAATGTGAACTTGCTTTGAGCAGATTACAATAAAAGACTGAGTCACCTAAAAGTGGAGCCACTTGCTAGACATGCACGTTCAGTTTAGGGAAGGAAGTTGGGGGAAAAAAACAATTACACTACATATTATCTCATATTTGTTATAAAAGCAATTACTGAATAACATATGATTATTAGATTAATTACATGTTTTGATCTTTTTTTATTTATCTACCACACCCTTACAAATGGCTACTACACTGCCTACAACTACTACAACTACTACTACATGCATGTACAGGGTCCACTTGTACCTTAAAAATTGAGTCGGTCATCCATCCATCCATCCATCCATCCATCCATCCTCTTAACCACTTATCCAATTAAGGGTTGGAGTGGGGGATGCTGGAGCCTATCCCAGCTGTCACAGGTAGTTGGTGTACAGCCTCGACAGGTTGCCAGTCTATCGCAGGGCTAGCACATTAGAGGCGATACACACAGAGTCACCAGTTATCCTAACATGCATGTCTTTGGATTGTGGGAGCAAGCCGAAGTACCCGGAGATACCCCATTCAAGCACAGGGAGAACATGCAAACTCCACACAGTGGGTGGCTGCATGGCTGGCGTCATGGTGCATGGTTAGCACTTGCCCCTCACAGCAGGAAGGTCACAGGCAGCAGAGAGTCTTTCTTTGTGGAGTTCGCATTGCATGGAAAAATTATTCAACTGCATTTTTTTTGAGTTGAAACTGACAGAGCAGATTATTCAACCTCTGTGTATAATTTTTATGAGCAATTATTAAGTCCATATTTAATCATTAGATTCGGTCAGTTACGTATGCCTAAAAGGGTTAGAGAGAGAGAGAGATAGGTCAGGACGACAAAGTCTACTGTCCACAAGCAAAAATATAATATAATAAGATATAATAAGATATAATACCCATCTGTTTGATTACTGGTCAAACAGAACAAGAAATGGTACAGATGTCATCACATGTAACGGGAAACTGAGATGGAGATTTTATACTATACACCAAATGATTTATCAACATTGTGTCAGCTAGAAAATATATTTCAACAACATTAAAAATGCTCACTTAGGACATTAAAACCACCAGCTTACAGTCATCATTAAATTAAGTACATTCTCATTTCTAATGTTTCTATATCAGTAGGAAGTACGACACATGCCGTGTAACACCATGTCATTATTTATTTAACAGCAATCAAGCCAAAATGCACAAGCACTGTGTGAAAAATTACGTAGACCTTTACTACTTCCATAGGAATGAGGAGGGCAAGTGTCAAGTGTCATCCATGTGCTGCTAATCAAATGCAATTGATTAACTGATCATCAGCAAGTATGAGCACCTCTATAAAAACAAAAGTTTAGGAACTTTATAAAAATTGTGTGAATTCTGGAACAAGACTGATGAGCCCACAGTGGAGATGTTTGGACATAATGTACAGTGTCACATTTGGCAAAAACCAAACACAGCATATCAGCACAAACACCTCAAATTAACTGTCAAGCACAATAGTGGACGGGTGATGATGTGGGCTTGTTTTGCAGCCACAGGACCGGGGACCCTTGCAGTCCTCAAAACAGCAATGAACTCCTTGGTATATGGCTGAAACTGGGTCATAAAACAGGACAATGATCCAAAGCACAGCAACAATACTATAATAGTCTAAAATAGAAAAGAGTCAAGGTGACACAATGGCCCAGATAAAGTTCAGACCTCAAGCCGACTGAAATGCTGCAGGACCTTTGTGGCAGAGAGCTTTGCATAAACAAATACCTGCAAACCTCAATGATCTGAAGCAATCCCGTGAAGTAGAATAGGCCAAAATGGCTCCACAATGATGTGAGTGACTGATAAAGTCATACAGAAAACAATTAGTGACCCTGGTTGGGGTGTTTTTGACACACTTTCTGCATTTTTGAGTACTTTTTGTGAAATAATGACAACCGTAAAATGCCATGTGTTGTTGTTCAAGTCGGGTTCAGTTGACCTAAATTTAAGATTTCCTGATATGTAAGATCCTAAAACTGACAGAGGCCACACCTTCTCTTTACCACGACTGTATTAATGCAAAGATACTCTTCAACATGAGCGCCCTGATGTGTCCGGCACTGTGACGTATGCTGTGCTTCCTGCCACACACTTGGTGTATGCAGCAGATCTCTTAGGAGATACTTTTACACGTCACTGCGTGTGACATTGCAGGCTAGTGTAGGACACGGCCTACTCAGAGATATGACAGACAGAGACTGTATTGTTTATTGATATTGTCACTCATGTCACCAAAGGAGTCCTCTGTGACCCTCCTCTGCCTCACACAGACAGAGCTGTGAAGATAATGGTCACTGAAAATAGACCCATCTTAGAGAGTTCCTTTATGTGAGAGTGCTGCGCTGTCTGTTGGGTGTCAAAAATCCCCCGAGCTGAATGCCTCAGTGACTATAATAAATATTAATTTGTTAGGAGACGAAACGTGAGTAAGCTCAACGAATCATCACCACATGGGGTGTGAGGAAGAGCGTCGTCACTCACACAGAAAAGCCTCTTTCATTATTTGTGACACCGACAGAATGGACACATTAATGTTTGATGTCACGTCTCCGCGCCGCACTCGACGGGACCTCAGATGGAAAATACCCACGACTCCCCACAGAGTTTATAAGAGCATCTAACAAAGCTCACATAAACAAAACCACATCACGGCGTCTGCTTCAGTTTAGCGACAAACTGTAAAATAATAATAATAATAATATGAAACAAATGTCACATGTGGCTAATCGGCTTTTATTTCTGTCTTTCGGGATCCTGTCTTCTCGTCATCTGTATCCACCGATGACTTATTAGATTTAAATGGCTGAAATTATTGAAAGAAAAAAACAAGGAAATGCCAAACAACTCGCAACCTGTTCATAGTCCTGTTCATGTTTTCTGCCTCTTGACTTTATGAGCCATTGTTGCGTGCCTCATGCAGCCAAAATGGGATACCTGTGGCTTTGTTTCCAACTAAACTTCTAAATAATTAAAACGCATAGTGCACTGGGACAAAACAGTTAAACACATTTTACTCAGTTAACAGTCTTATTTAAGGATTTGCTTTAGGCAGAAGGTTAGTGCTTTGTTTGATCCACCCTAATATATTCATGATGAGGTCGGTATTTGACCTTTGTCAATGTAAGGCTTCGTTTGAGAAATGAACCTTAGACTATTTAGTACCAAGAGAGCATAATTAGATTTGCCATGGTTCATAACTTCAAAATAAGAGTTATGGGAATAAAATATGACAATATCAGTGCTCTGGTGTTTTCCAGAAAAAGCAGCAGGAACTCTTTTTTGGGGGTTGGAGCAAAAACAGATCAAAATCATTGAATGCTCAACTCTTTTTCAGAGGAATGTAACAGGTACACAAGGTGCACTGTAATGAACAGGTATTGTCATGATCCTGGAGTTTTGTGCATGTAGCAGATTCCTGAGTTTCTCTTCAGGTTTCCTTTGTTTCGTTTGGTGTTTTGCTTGGTTTTCTTATTTTCAGGTGCTCTGTTTGATTTAGTCAGTTTGATGTCTTTTAGTTCTAGTTACTGTTTATAGTTTTAGAATTCAGTAATTATTCATGTCATGCTTTACTTTGATATTTATGTGTCTCTGGTGTTCCTTTTGTTCTTCCTACCCTGTTTGATTGTTCTTATTGTCTACACTAGTGTCTTGTTACCCTCTTGTGCCTGATTCCCTGATTGCCCTCATGTGTATAAAAAGTTCTGTCTTCATTGTAGCCTCTGTCAGATTGTCTGCTGGTCTGCAGTCCTCTTACCTGTCTGCTGGTTTTTGGAAAACTAATATTTGGATTCCCCTTTGCTTGTTGCTGTTTTTGGACTGGAGCTATCATCTTTAAAATAAAGCTCTCCTGTTTTCACTTTGAGCCCTGAGTCTGCATTTAGGTTTTTTAACCTCACAATCTATGGCAGGTATACTGTACGTACAGTGTTGTGAAAAACGGTTTGCTCCCTTCCTGATTTCTTAGTCGTTTGCATATTTGTCACCCTTAGTTAAGGTCAGAGTTCATGATTCAACAACAAGTGGTAAGTGGACTGCGCTTTTCTACTTTGCTTAAGCACTCAAAGCACTCTATACTACAAGCCTCATTCACACAGGCACTTTTTTCTATGCCTGAGTGCTTAATATCTAACACACCGATGAACGGATCAAGTCGGAGTTCAGTATATTGACCATGAATACTTTAGCATGCAGACCGGAGCAGCCAGGGATCACATCACCAGCCTTCCGATTAGTAGAGATTAGTTTCACAGCACTGTAAATGGTTAGGTGGTGGAAAAATATAAATTACAACAAAGTGTTTGGATGCATGCGTAGTTGCTTTTATTGAGACTGTGGATAAAGTAAATCATGGAGGGTCATTAAGCACAACTCAGCAAGAAGACAGATAAAATATCTTCTCTATAGACCTGTGACAAGTCCTCAGTGGATACCTCCATTACATAATGCCCATTAAACACCAGGGCAGCTCTTCCTCTGTGCAAAAACCTGCTCTTTAGCACATCTTAATATTTTTCTTTAAGGGCTTTTTTTGCAGCTCTGCCAAGAAGAACAGCATTCACGAGTCACTTCTTTTCACTTCTGCAGATTAAAAGAAGGATTAAGTGTCCAAACTGCATACTAGCCTAGAAAACTCTTCATGGGTGTCCCGTAGTTTGAAATATTATGTCAAACTGTTGATAAACTCTAATGATAAAGATCTCCCTTAAATTAATGTGAATAATAAAAAATGAGACGAAGGGTGTTTAACACTGATCATTACAAGCATGAAGTTAAAACAAATAATGTTAAAATAGCGCCTGACTCACTGTGTTTTAGACAAATTTATGTTTTTAGTGCATGTTTGACAGATGAAATTTATTATTGGGTTCATGAGAACACTTTGCCAGGATGAACATCAGTATTTGGCAGCTACCCCAGAGACTGAATTACAGCTTTTCCCCCCCTTTTTTTTTATTGATGCACAGCAAACAGGGAAATATACCCTGAAACAAACAACGTGTTTAAGAAAGACAGGCTGCAGAGTAGGTGACCAAAATGACCAACTTTAGCTTGCGTTTGAATTCCGTGTTTGTGCAGAAAAATCTGATTTGTAACAGAACTTTCTGCAATTCATTACTGCAAGAGTACAAATGTCTTATACTGTCGCCGCCCTTTGCACATTAGCTCAGACTGGATATCGTTGTACTTCGGGCTCTTGTGTTGATCTGTATTCCGAATGTAGTGTGCAGAAGTGCCAGTTATCTGCCAGAGTAAGCTTATCTGTCAGCGGGCACAGAGGCCCGGTCACCCTTGGCACAGAGACAGAGAGACAGGGAGCAGGTAGTCAGGGCAGATATGGAGGGATCCGCATGGCTTTTAGCTTATCCATTAGGACATGCTACAATTCCGATATGGCCCCCCGCCAAATACCCAGCCATTGTGGCACGCAGCGCAGTATTTCCATCTGTTTCACTCATTGCTCAAACATTGTACGAGTATTTGTTGGCATCGTTCACAGATAGATTGTATGCATGCAAAAATATGTGCTAGCATGAGTGTGTGTGTGTGTGTGTTTGTGTGTGAGTGCGTGTGTGTAAATGAGATCACTTGGTACTATCAAAGTGCAAGCAGGCCTATGACACAGTTATAAATAGAAGGGAGGAAGTAAGGAAGGTTAAATCTCTCAGACACAGTTACTAAATGAGGAGCCATTTAAAAACCCGCATGTCCTGTTAGACCTCTTTTTTTTATTTTTATAGCTAAATATTCAGCTAAATAGTCTGGCCACAGCCACACAAGAATCCAGTAAGAGGGAATTTATTGAGCCATGACATAAACAATTAAGTCTAGGTCCTTAGAGTCCAGCAGAGAGCAGTGAAAGTTGTTGATGTGTAAGCATTTACAACACTGCATCCCACAAATCTTTAACCACCTACTCTGTTTTTTTCTGCGAGTCAAGGCTGGACAGATGGGGTACATAGATGCACTTCTTGGCTAGGACCCAAACCAATGAAACTCGCCAGGAGCATCTGCATTCAGCTGTCTTTGCTACAAATGCAGAAAGGAGAAAGAACTGTGTGTATTATGTATTGTACGATCTGCCATATGTGCAAACATATGGGGCAGCAAGGATGTCTCAGTTAGGCTGATAGAGTTTCTCAGCTCTTTCATTTCTGCCCTCGATCATCCTCCTTTCTTGCTGTAATCCTGACTGCTGATATTTACCTGGCATGACTTTGACCCCTGACTTTCGGCAGCTGTCGGTGGCGCCCCTCTTCGAAGAGGGGACGTGTGGAATACTAGCAGTCCTCCCCAAGGTGGCACGGTGTCAGACTCTATGCTGGCTTTACGGTTTTTAGTATTCAAAGAGCGTCCGCCGGAGCCTCCTCCGACTACATTACTAAATAAACAGGGCAGGCTAAGTGTTGATCACAACCACTGAGCAAACATAAAGCTCCCCGGGGAAGGGACACTATTACATTGCTTGTTGTCCATTTGTTTAATGTGTCTGTATCAGTTTACAGATTCGAACTGAGCTATTTTGTTTATAACCTCAGGCCTCCGTGTCCGCTCCTTTGGCCGCTGTGCTAAAAGTGTGCTGCATGCAACTTGTTCTTGACTTACACGAGACCCACAGACGTATCCCAATGAAACAAGGTCACACTAATTGGAGGAGGAAGTGTTGAAGATGTCTTTGGGAAGTGGCAGCAGGGTTAGAGAATGATACCAGAGAGAGTCAGATCCTGTATCTGCTCTGGTTCCCTGTTCTAATCCAGCCTGGTATGTGTTCAGAACAGGTCCCTTTCACCGCAGCCATCCGGCGGCTGTGCAGTGGGAGTTGCTACGTCTGCAGTTCCCTTACTGCTGTGCACTAAGTAACAGACAACAGTCTGGTAGACACTTGAACTAACAATCAAGTTCGCTAAAAGAAACTGAGGACTAAGAGACCCAACAGAAACATTCCCACAGTCCATTTCAAGGTACTAAACCCCAGGAAACATGGCACTAGACAGCTGTGTGTTCCCCTTGATGTATTTATATGTCAGCCGCTTACATAAATACTCTGTGTCACACATTCACACTCATACATACAGGCCTGTGTAACTGCACACATTCACAGTGAACACACAGCGACACACAGGCATACAGTGAGGCACAGACACTAACACACACACGTATCATGCTCCCTGTCAGTAAAACCTCAAGGATATTATGTCTCTCTAGGCAGACGAGACAGTTGATCACAGCAGCACAACCACATGATCACTTTGATGTAAATCCCGCAGCACCGTCAGCTTGAAAACTGCTCAAAACTAAAGCACAAGAGAGAAATCTTGTCCACCATCAGCAGCCATAACATTAAAATCAGGGATGATGGTTAGGAGACAGATGACGTGAATAACTGCAAAACCTTACATCCTGGAATTCATTCTGTGGCTGCTACATTGGCACTTTCAAACAAATTTTTTCCTGATGTTACCGCACTTCCCCAGCAGGATAATGCACCACACCACGCAGCAAAAACTACTAAGTAACACCTCAGTAACACCTCAGGGAACACATTGGAGAGCCCATTGCACTGACCTAGCATCCAAACTCCCCAGATCCCAAACCAATCAAGAACCTGCAGGATGTGCCCAAACAAGCTAGCCACATAGGTCCCACACCACAACTCAGAAACCATCACAGAGACCCATATCTATGCCTCAGCAGGCCACAGCTGTCAGTGAGGCACAAAGGAGAACTATACAATATTATTATGCATGTAGTTCTATTGATTGTTATTGTCATTTTTAACGCAGCACAGTTAAGATGCATGGAAGGATTTCTCTGAGTGAAAATGCCTTGTTGATGCCAGAGGTTGAAGGAAAATGGTTAGATTGCTTAGATATGATACGAAGGCAACGGTAACTTGAAGCAGATGAGTTACAACAGCAGAAGACCACACCAGGTGCCACTCCTGTCAGCTAAGAACAGAAACCTGAAGCTGTAGTTCACCCAGGCTCACCATTATTGGACAAAAATTCAGATAGCAGGTTTGGAACTTGGTGTACGCAACATGAAAGAGTGTGGGGGATATTTTCTTGAGACACTTTGGGTTGCTTAGTAGCAACTAAATGCCACAGCCTACCTGAGTATTGTGGCTGACCATGTCCATACCTTTATGACCATGCACGTACCCATCTTCTGAAAGCTGCTTCCAGCACCTTGTTGAATCTATGCCATGAAGAATTAAGCCAGCTCTGAAGGAGACTCATCTTTTATCACTCTTTTTTTAAACACACTGCTCACGATGCTTTAAAATGAGCCAACACTCTGCTTTATGACAAGGCAAGTAATGAAAAGAGTTTGAAGTTTTCTCTCATCCTTTGATGACTCACTGCCGTGTATGATCCACCCCATTCTTGGCCTTGAAGTTAAACACTTTAGTGATTACCAAATAAGCCTGACCTTCATATTCTCATTCCAATTTTTATAATTACGCATGATCATCCCAATATGGTAATGGCAAGGTTTAACTAATGGAGCGAAGTAGCCAGTGAGTGTATTTAAAATCAACTTACTAAAAGGGGAAAAAAGCAGAAAAAATATTTTAACATATAAAAACATATGCACAGTAACAAAGCCATAACACGATCAAACAGATCAGTCAGTGGGCCACCCTGCTGATGTTCTAACTGCTTCTGATTCTGAAAAGAATCATACATAGTTAAATGTTGCCTTTTTTTGTACATTTAACTGCATATTCTGCAAATACATGCAGACTCCTTCTGCATTTACAGGTTTACCACTTCTCAACTATGTAATACACTTTGTCAGCAAATGATTCTGAGTGACTTCCCATTATATGCATCAATAGGTAAATAACTTTTTTTTTTAAAATCACAAATTGTCCCATAACACAATCGGGTCATTTCAATACTGAAAGTCGAAAACTACACCCACACACTGCAAACCTTCACTTAACGAGGCTCTCACACTGCAAATGTTAGAAGTTCAGATTTTAACTGGACCACCCATGTGAACACGTATAAACTCCTGGTGCTGCCAGGCAGTCGAAATCCATTAAGGACACATGTTGGCAAAAAGGAGGTGAACCTTTCCAGACCTAAAAAATATGACTCAGGATCCTGCTAAACAGGATGTGGCATTTCCCGGTCCTTTATATTCTGCTACCATTACATTACATTACCACTTTAACACCTAACAGACGCAACGATAAGGAGAATTAGCACACGCTGTTACTCACTGTTGTTATTCTTGTGATGATATGAAAGATGAGCGAAATGTGGCAGCAACCTTGAACTTTGCTTCATAACAAGTGGCTTCCAGTAACAAACTAAATGGAGCATACGGAGAGACAAGTGAATATAATGCCATGATAATCTAATCAGATCACTTGGGTGTAGAGGTTATGGGAAAGAAGACTTGCAGTGTCAATGTCCTTCCAAGGTTAAATAAATTAGTAATAGCTATGGGCTGCATGTATGGATCTTTGGATCCTGGACTGAATCAGACGTAAAGTACTACTAAATATCAGAATCAGAATACGTTATTGATCCCTAGGAGAAATTATGTTAGTTGCAGTGCTCGAGTTCAAACAGTAACAAAACAGACAATACAAGAAGTAACAAGTAGCACAATATATACAATATATACATACATGTAAGTCACTTACTAATAAATATCTGAAAAAGAAAGAAGAGCATGTGCAAAAAGGGTGTAGCTATTGCAGTATACAGTGTGTTAGGTGGATGAGTTGTACAGGGAGATGGCCACAGGCAGGAATGATTTCATGTGTCGTTCAGTGGTGCTTTTTGGTAACTCACTCACTGAACGTGCTCCTGTGGCTAGCCAGCATGTCATGAAGTGGGTGGGAGGAATTATCCATCATTGTCTTTATCTTGGACAACATTCGCCTCTCCGTCACCACCCTAAGAGAGTTCAACTCCATCCCCACAACATTGCTGGCCTTGCGGATTAGTTTATTGAGTCTGTTAGCATCAGCAACCCTATGAATTAAAGAGTATGTTGTAACCAACTGGAAAACACTGATCGACAGAGTTTGGCTCAAAGATCTGGAGTGATAATGCATAGTAACAAGAATAGGAATCAGAATATGACAGTCGGGTTTATTTGGTATTATTTACGAAGGTTTCGAGCTTCAAGGCCAAGAATGGGTTGGATCACACAAGACAGTGAGTAATCTAAGGATGAGAGAAAAGTTCAAACTCTTTTCATTAGTAGCTTCGAGTCTACCCGATAGCTGGAGTAGCGGCAGGCTTATCCTTGAGTTCACAGGTCATGCTTCAGGTGTCACATGCTGAATGGCTCTGGGCACAGGTTTGCCTATCATCCAGCTTTCAAAAAGTCAAGTTCGTAAAACACAGCATGGACTCATTTCGAAGCATCGTGAACAGTCTGTTAGTAAGCGTGATAAAAAGATCGAAGGTTTGTGGGACACATGACAACTTGTGAACTTTATCATGACTGAAACAAGATAATCTGGCATCGTATCGCACATCGCTCCCATTCCAAGACACTTTATCAGCTTAAGCCCAAATCTGAAAGCGCTACAGCTGTCTCTTTGACCTGTGACAGGTGATCTCACTGCAGGTTAGGATGCTGCGCTGGCTCGTGTTACTAACAATTGGCATGCGCGGGTTTGTGCGTGGAATCACGAGCAACGCCACTGACACGCTGAAACAGCTGAGAACACTATCGATGAACGACAGCCTCTTTAATGGATGATAGACAGATAAACGTATACATGCTTATACGTATAGAGAGCCAGGAGGGTGATAGATAGACACACACTACATGCATCTCAAGGCACAAGTAAGATGTTTGAGTAAAAGAAAAAGCTTGCTAGTTGGATCTTTTGTGGTGGATTGTCGTTGAAGCAAAGGATCACTTATCCAGTTCTTGCTGGGGATCAACACACTCATGAATTCCTTTAGAAATGTTTTTCTGTTGTTTAAAAAAAAAATGTCACCAAAGGCATAAGAGTGCAAAGGGCAAAGCTTTGGAAAGAGATGACTATCATCTTTCCAATACATTTCTACCGAGAACAGAAGAACTTCGGTACCTGTCGCATGTGCATAACAGAGAGGTGTCAAAACTGAAACGTGATCGGAACGTCTGACAAAGGGGAGGCTGCTATGAGGGATCAGTTCAGAGAGAGACAAGCCAGGGTCTCCACAGCAGATGGGCGCTTTATCGTGACCGCCGCAGGGGGAAAAGAGCCCGAGAAGGGAGAAGCGAGACCACAAAAAAGGCTGGAGACATGGCTGGACCGTGACACATGTCCCACTGTGGAGGGGGGATTTTATTCACCTGGCCTTTGGTGTGTCATCGTGTTACCAGTCCTGTCATGAGCCTCCACCCTGTCCGCCTGCGCTGCATTGTTCTGTGCTGCACGTGGACAAGTGAATAAAAGAGAAAAGATAATGAAAAAGAGAGGAGGGTAGGCAGTGGGAGTGAGACACATTTTGGCCCATTGTTAGTGCTGTATTTTTTTTTAACACGACTAAAGTGAGGGATAATTCTGATCAAAGGCGTGTATATGATTGCTCTGGTAGGTTTTGAGGAGAGTGAATACAGTGGAGCGGGGGTGGGGGTGTGCGGCTGAGGTACCGTGGAGGAGTTAAAAAAAATCATAGTGTAGAAACATTAATGTCATACTTCATCATGTAGCTCTTGAAAAGGCATGCCTGAGGAGAGCTCACTGTGTACCGCACCTGGTTTTTAATATCATCCAATGTCTGTCATCATCTGTTTCGCTCAAACTAGGTACGCACAGTGTCTTCTGCTTGTATCTGGGACATCAAGACATCTTGTAGCCTTTGTTATAAGTTTTGATGTGCTTTCACACAATCATAAAAAAAGGAGAGAGAGAATAAGTCAGTGATGATCTTAGGAGAAGAGAGTGCCTTATTCATAACACACCCCAGATGTGCTTAATCCCAGAATAAGCAATAGGTAAAGCCAGTTTTGCTGTGCTGAATCCTTTTTGACACTGACGTAAAGACGAACCTTCGCTTGCACTGTTGAGAATCGTCATCCTTGGAATTAAAAAGATCAGACGGCAAAGGTGAAACACGAGTCAGCCGAGCAGATCCGCGCTGCAAACATAAAACAGAGGAAAACCATAATACGCAGAATTTACACAGCACTGCATGTGCTTCAACTTTGAGTCTGACCTTGTTTTGACTGAGATATTTATAACATAAACAAACTCTGTTACAAACATATTACAAGTAATGAGTAAGAACACAGTCCCAGAGAGCTCCATGTCAAATAGCTTTGTAATAGAGCTGTTTTTCTAGGAAGGACCCAAAACACACACACAGACGCACACACACGCACACAGACGCACACAGACGCATGCACGCACACACTCACAAACAAACACATACACAGGTACTGTACTTGACTGTTTGTGCACAATAAATACACCTAGAGGTTCTTTACGGGGAAACAGAGAGAGAGCTCTGTGCCAGCCTCCTGGAGGTGCTGTGAGATCAAGAACAGCCTACCTCCAGGTGGTAAAGCTAAGCTTTCAGGGGTGAGAGGTCACCAACACTGGAGTGGTCACACACGTGTTGGAACACTATTTACAGCTGCAGAGGCCCACCTCAGACCACCTACAAGTGCTCTTTCACTATAATACTGTAGGTACCGAGGAGGCTATGTACCACATGGTCCACCAGGTGGTAGTAAAGGTCCGCGCGGAGCATCTTTTTTTATCTGACATCCTAAAACGAATGACTTCCATCAGCCATCAGCCACATGACAGTGTAGCTGTGGTATCTCTGAACTCTGATCCTTGACTATATAAGCAAAAAGCCAGTCAGGACTGCACAGACACTGATTTCCCTGCAAAATGAAACCACAGCGTAGCTGGATGTAACTATAAATGTGTAAATGGGAATGCACGTGTATGCATAACTACGACTTTAATTTTAAACAGGGTCCGTAACCTTTGGGCTCTTGTTCAAGGTCGCTGAGAAGTCCAGGTCAGAGTCAGAGTGTGGCTAACAGTATTGGAATGCCTGCTGGTTGTCTTGAGCAATGAGGCACACTTACTAAATTTATTATTCAAATAGTTAAAATAGAACTAAACTACGCAACATGAGAGCATCATCTCCCGTTCCAGTGCCGTGAATAACCTTCGATCCTTGATCTGTAACCACTGATCATACTCAATTACACTCCTGCAGGTCCTCAAATTCCAGGTTTGATGAAAAGATATGCAATGAATTAGATATTAGCAACAGCTAAATGTAGCGCAGATGACACAGAAATTATTTATATGACAAAAAAAGTACAGTATTTAGTGATCCTTTGATCACTTTTTATTTTTTGTTCAATAAAACATATAGCATATAGTAAACAATGAATCTGTAAACGACAGCTGTTGACATTTTTTAAAAATGAATGAAAAAGCATATTTAAATAATCAACATACATGATTTAAATATAAACACACACGTGACAAGAGACAGAACGTGTAGAAGATATATGCAGAAAGAGCTTTCAGTGGTCAGCTGATAACATGATATCTAAAAAATACATAGCTCATTTTCCTGTCTGTTAGTTGGACATGCTAACCTGTTAACAAGCCCCTATATTCATCCATACGGTTTGTAGATCATTTTGCTAAAATAGGTAAAATCTCCACTCTTTCAGGGCACTAATAGGCTAAAGGCATATTACAAAAGGTCATTCATGTATTCACAGATTCTCTGTAGTTATTCTGCTGCTCATTCACCTGTAAAAACCACACCGATCATTATTTCAACAGCCTTTTTATTTTACCATATGGAACAAAAGCATTTGACGATATGACTTACAGGACGTTACCAAATTCATGAAGCTATATTTGTGAGTTTATTTGTCAATATCAGTTAAATGTAAACAGACTGATGTAGTAATAGACAGTAAAATGTTGGTGCGTGTGTAATATATGAGCGTTTATGTTTCTCTACATGGGTAAAAGTACTCCATGTCGCCCTCTGGTGGTAACAACCAACTATGAAAAGAATGGATGTTGTATCTTAACTAAATGATAAAAAGTTTTATTACTTTCTATTACTTTCTTTTTAATTTGGTAAAATTTACAGTTTTAATCCCATAAGAAAATAAATCACTATCATAGAGAGGGATATTAGTAATTCGTTTGTTAATAACACTTTGTTTGTGTTTGCTAATGTTTCGACAGGAAAATGGTTTTCTACAAAGTTGTTTCATGTACAGAGTAACACACACACACACACACACACACACACACACACACACACACACACACACACACACGTATGACTTTGCCGGTCTCAGCTGAAACAATTTCAGTGTTTCAAACCATGTTCCAGGATTTTTCCTTCACCATTTATGAGGTTTCAAGAAGAAGATAAACGACAGGTATGAATGTTTGAAAAAGTTATAGATGAAAAGATTCGATGAAAAATACTCAAAGGATAAATTCAATTGGTTTATTGTTTTATGAATAAGTTGAAAAAGAAAAAGTTAAACAAGTAAATAACGAAACAAGGTAAAATGAAGTAAGAACGGAACGTTAACAAGTAAATAATGAAACAAGGTAAAATGAAGTAAGAACGAAACGTTAACAAGTAAATAATGAAACAAGGTAAAATGAAGTAAGAACGAAACGTTAACAAGTAAATAATGAAACAAGGTAGAGGAGAGAAAACCCCAACAATCCCCTCTGAGCACGCACTAGGCGACAGTGGGGAGGAAAAACTGCCTTTAAACGGGCAGAAACCTCCGGCAGAACCAGGCTCAGGAGGGGACAGTCAACTGCCGGGACTGGTTGGGGAGGTGAACAGAGGTGGAGCAAGACGAGGCTACACCAGGTGAGGAAGCAGTAGAGTTCCTCCTCCAGGGCCAGCGGAAGCGTTTGTTCTTCTTTTTCATGGAGTTTTCTACAAGAGCTTTTTTTTCCAGGATGAGGGTTCTCAACTCATCGATGGTTTCTTTGTTTTGTTTCTCAAGCTTCTTGCATGCTTTCTCCACCTCTTCCAAGGTTGCTTGTTTTTCTTCAAGCTTTTCCCTGAGCTCTTTGGATGTTTCCTCCTGCATTATCTTGTCCTTGTGCATGTCTGCGTTTCTCTGTTGTACTTCTTTGTACATGTCTTGTAGCTCCTCATTTCTTCTGTGGATATCTTGGAGCGTACGCTGCAGGTCGTCATGCATGTTGTCTTCTTCTTGCTTTTGCGCCTGCATTTCAGTGTGTTTGCGCTTCAAGTTGTTGTATTCCAACAATATCCCCTTAGTGAGCTCGGAGTTGTTTCTCGCCATTTGCTCCATCCTTTTCTGCATGTGCGAGCATTGTTTGTCCAGTTTTTCTTTTTCCCCTTCTAGTTGCTTTTTCTCTTGAAGAAGGTTTTTATTTTGGCGCAGAGTATCATCCACCTTCTCTTTCAGCATTGTGTATTTTTCCTCCGTGACTTTCAGTTTGTGCTCCATGTCTCTTTGCTTTTTCTCCTGTTCTTCCTTCTGTTGGAGGAGTTCTTTATTTTTTTTCACAGCTTCATCGAAGTTTGTTTGGAGCAGCCGATTCCTTTGGTCCATATATTGGAGATCCCATTCTGTCTTCTCAACCGTAGCTTTGCTGTCTTTAAGCTGGTTGGACATCTCCTTTAGTTCCGCGCTCTTTTGCTTGTTTTCCTTAATTAGGAAGACAATCTGCTCTCGGGCTTGTCCAAACTTGATCCCCCAACCCTCATTAATAATATTTATGTCGGGCTGGCGTTGTTGTCTTTCTTCCAGGTTTTTATATTTCACTTCCATCTGTCTACACTTCTCCTCCAGTTGAAGTTTCTCTTCTTCAATCTGTTGAATTTTATTCTGGAGATGGTAGTTTTCCTTCCTACTGTCATGTAATGCCCTTTGGACGGCTAAGAGGTCATTTGGCTGGCCACGACAGGAAGGAGAAGCGGCGTAATCTTTTTGCCTTGGTTGGTGTCTTGTAGGATACATGTTGAAGGTTGTACACGACAACTCTGAAAAGGTTTCCAAAAGTTTCTGTGGTGAACGCGTGAAGGCTGCAAACACAAATGCTGCGAAGACACGAACTAACAAACTGCTGTTTCTCACCCCTGTTTATGGAAAAACTTCAAAGGATCGAAGTGTAGTGACATCATAACTCCGTGAGCCAAAGGATCGAAGGATCGAAGTGTAGTGACATCATAACTCCGTGAGCCAATGAGATTGTCATGTGACATTTTGGAATGGGGATATTTTTTTTTAAACCGTTTTCAAATTTAACTTAATATTTGACTGTTTCTTAACTGACCTGTTTAGCTGATTAAGAAATGAATTGAAACGAGCATCACTAACGTTATATAACAGACAACAGAAAAAAAACAGTTTTTTTCTAAGTAATAGAGGTATAATACATTTTTTAATTTTTTTTTTAAATTATCCTACTTTTTATAAGAGGGAACATTATTTAAAGAATATGTATTTAATTGAAAAACTCTCTATTCATCTAAAGGCTATAACAAAAAAGGTGAGCTTCCTGCTCAAAAATGAAATGACCAAAATAAATGGAGCATTTCTCTGCAATTACAAACTCTGTGTAAACAATCTTGGTTTCAAAATAAGGCTAATGCTTGTGAGATGTCATCACAGGTGTAAATATTACTGCAGATGTTACTATGTCAAAGTCTCACAACTGTCTTATGTTTATTTATGTAGGCAAGATCTACTTTTCACTTTTTTGCTTTGCTATATGTTCTTGAGTGTATTAGTTTGCCAGCAGCACGAACATGTACTAGTGTCAATAATAATCGTACGGTGGATTAGAAAACCTGCTCACAAGTTGAATAAACACCCAGGATTGTTGCATAATTTTCATTCAAAACCAATATTTGAGTCAAAATGAGAAAGTTGTTTGTGCTGTCTGATGAAGAAGAAGCAAAATAAAGTGCAGTTTTGATGTAGATGATGCTGTATACAAACTAGAAGAGGAAGATAGTAGGATCTCTGTATCATGCTTTGTCACTTTGTACCATGTAATTCTTTCTATTTCCACCAGGGGGTGTTTTCAGAGGTGGTAGGTGGTAAAAGAAGAGGTCAGCAGGAAGATGGCGAAGAGCGACCAAAGACCAAGAAAAAGAGGCAGTCAGGCAAAGATGAAGAGTATTATATCCCTTACAGACCTAAAGACTTTGACTCTGAGAGAGGGTGAGGCATTAAACTGTTGCATCTGTTTCTTTAAAAAATGTGAATGGCTTTGTGTTTTATGCTGTTTTGTCCTGTTTTATGCGTCGACAGGTTGAGTCTCGGTGGAGAGGGCAGTGCTTTTGAACAGCAGGCCTCTTCAGCTGTCCTTGATCTCATGGGAGATGAAGGCGATCGCCTTAACCAGCAGAAGAAAATGATGAAATGGTACAAATTTCCCTATGTTTGACTCAGAATCCACCAAATGGTCATTTCAAACTATAATTTAAAGTCTTTTTTCCCCCCTTCTTTTTTTAGGGACCGTAAGAGGAAGCGTTTTGTGAGAGAAACGGGAAAAGAAGACCAGAAGAAGAAGATCAAAACAGACAGCGGTCAGGTTATCAGTAACAAGAAGAACAGGAAGAACTTGTATCCTTCCAACAAAAAGCTTCTCTGTGTGCTGCTCTCAATGACCCTCTTCTCTACTCCTATGACAATATTAAGCTGTACTGTGAAGATGTTGTATCACTTGACAACATGTCAGTTATGAGGAGTGGAAGAAAAAATACAAGATTGATGATACAGGATCTGGATCGGATGGAGAAACAGGCGGAGGAGGCAGGAAGCCAGCAAGAGGTAGGAAGGCATCAAAATGAATAGCACAAACATGTCTGCCTGTTAAATATAGACCATCAGCCACCATGTTTTAACTCAACTCTAAAGGTAAATACTTCAAGTCCCTCTTCCAGCCTTGCGAGCTATAACCTCCAACCTCTTTGTTGTGTCGTGCCTCTCCCAGGTCGTGGCCGTGGCCGACGAGGTCCAAACGTGACCACAAAGCACGCTCGGAGCTGAAAACAAAGGATCAGATCATGAAGCAGCGCAAGAAGAAGCAGAAGCACCAGTTCCTGCAGGGCGGGGGGATGAGGAAGCTCCGCTCCAAGAACAAAAAGTGGCTCGGAGAAGTTAAAAAGTCAGGTTTTGGAAGGGGTGGCCATAAGAAAGGCAAGCTGAGGAAGAAACTGTGAGGAGGACAGAGGGTTGATGGTGTGGAGGACATCACGAGGAACTGGGTGATAAGCGTCAGAATCATCTGAGAACATCACCAAAGATTTTCCTGGTGCTTTGTGTGACTGTAGATTAAGGAGAAAATGATTTGTGCATCTTTACACTGCAGAAATGCACGTCACTTCTACCTTGATGGCCTGCTGAACTCTGCGTTTGCCACAGAGTTATGTTAATTATGATCCACTAACCTGGATTTACTACTTGTAAGCATGTTGGCAGTCTAATAAAAGTGTTTTGGAGTACTGAAATATGTCTTATCAAAATGGTAAAATACAGATATTAAATATTGTGTGCTTAATTTGCAGTTAGTTTCAAAAATCGTCTCGCCCATCTTTTCTTAAAATAAGAGGTGCTCTATAAAAATGACATTAAATTCTGTAAACATGCTCTATTTGCAATTATTCATCATTACTGTTGTCCAAGTGCTCTCATTTCAAAGTTGAAAGCGAGCATCGGAACGGGCAAGAAAGGCGACTTTTAATTGACTGAATGTGTTGTGGTTACTGATATCAGATGGGCTGGGTTGAGAAACTGGCTTAGAATTCCTCTTGCCTTCAGCATGGCCACGCCCCTCTGACTTCTGCAATCAACAAGGCATTTTTGCCCAGGGAAATGTTTATTTTGCTTTTCAGTTTGGACTGTTCTCTGTAAATTCCTGTAGCGCAGATGACACAGAAATTATTTATATGACAAAAAAAGTACAGTATTTAGTGATCCTTTGATCACTTTTTAGTTTTTGTTCAATAAAACATATAGCATATAGTAAACAATGAATCTGTAAACGACAGCTGTTGACATTTTTTAAAAATGAATGAAAAAGCATATTTAAATAATCAACATACATGATTTAAATATAAACACACACCTGACAAGAGACAGAACGTGTAGAAGATATATGCAGAAAGAGCTTTCAGTGGTCAGCTGATAACATGATATCTAAAAAATACATAGCTCATTTTCCTGTCTGTTAGTTGGACATGCTAACCTGTTAACAAGCCCCTATATTCATCCATACGGTTTGTAGATCATTTTGCTAAAATAGGTAAAATCTCCACTCTTTCAGGGCACTAATAGGCTAAAGGCATATTACAAAAGGTCATTCATGTATTCACAGATTCTCTGTAGTTATTCTGCTGCTCATTCACCTGTAAAAACCACACCGATCATTATTTCAACAGCCTTTTTATTTTACCATATGGAACAAAAGCATTTGACGATATGACTTACAGGACGTTACCAAATTCATGAAGCTATATTTGTGAGTTTATTTGTCAATATCAGTTTAATGTAAACAGACTGATGTAGTAATAGACAGTAAAATGTTGGTGCGTGTGTAATATATGAGCGTTTATGTTTCTCTACATGGGTAAAAGTACTCCATGTCGCCCTCTGGTGGTAACAACCAACTATGAAAAGAATGGATGTTGTATCTTAACTAAATGATAAAAAGTTTTATTACTTTCTATTACTTTCTTTTTAATTTGGTAAAATTTACAGTTTTAATCCCATAAGAAAATAAATCACTATCATAGAGAAGGATATTAGTAATTCGTTTGTTAATAACACTTTGTTTGTGTTTGCTAATGTTTCGACAGGAAAATGGTTTTCTACAAAGTTGTTTCATGTACAGAGTAACACACACACACACACACACACACACACACACACACACACACACACACACACACACACACACACACACACACACGTATGACTTTGCCGGTCTCAGCTGAAACAATTTCAGTGTTTCAAACCATGTTCCAGGATTTTTCCTTCACCATTTATGAGGTTTCAAGAAGAAGATAAACGACAGGTATGAATGTTTGAAAAAGTTATAGATGAAAAGATTCGATGAAAAATACTCAAAGGATAAATTCAATTGGTTTATTGTTTTATGAATAAGTTGAAAAAGAAAAAGTTAAACAAGTAAATAACGAAACAAGGTAAAATGAAGTAAGAACGAAACGTTAACAAGTAAATAATGAAACAAGGTAAAATGAAGTAAGAACAAAACGTTAACAAGTAAATAATGAAACAAGGTAAAATGAAGTAAGAACAAAACGTTAACAAGTAAATAATGAAACAAGGTAAAATGAAGTAAGAACAAAACGTTAACAAGTAAATAATGAAAGAAGGTAGAGGAGAGAAAACCCCAACAATCCCCTCTGAGCACGCACTAGGCGACAGTGGGGAGGAAAAACTGCCTTTAAACGGGCAGAAACCTCCGGCAGAACCAGGCTCAGGAGGGGACAGTCAACTGCCGGGACTGGTTGGGGAGGTGAACAGAGGTGGAGCAAGACGAGGCTACACCAGGTGAGGAAGCAGTAGAGTTCCTCCTCCAGGGCCAGCGGAAGCGTTTGTTCTTCTTTTTCATGGAGTTTTCTACAAGAGCTTTTTTTTCCAGGATGAGGGTTCTCAACTCATCGATGGTTTCTTTGTTTTGTTTCTCAAGCTTCTTGCACGTTTTCTCCACCTCTTCCAAGGTTGCTTGTTTTTCTTCAAGCTTTTCCCTGAGCTCTTTGGATGTTTCCTCCTGCATTATCTTGTCCTTGTGCATGTCTGCGTTTCTCTGTTGTACTTCTTTGTACATGTCTTGTAGCTCCTCATTTCTTCTGTGGATATCTTGGAGCGTACGCTGCAGGTCGTCATGCATGTTGTCTTCTTCTTGCTTTTGCGCCTGCATTTCAGTGTGTTTGCGCTTCAAGTTGTTGTATTCCAACAATATCCCCTTAGTGAGCTCGGAGTTGTTTCTCGCCATTTGCTCCATCCTTTTCTGCATGTGCGAGCATTGTTTGTCCAGTTTTTCTTTTTCCCCTTCTAGTTGCTTTTTCTCTTGAAGAAGGTTTTTATTTTGGCGCAGAGTATCATCCACCTTCTCTTTCAGCATTGTGTATTTTTCCTCCGTGACTTTCAGTTTGTGCTCCATGTCTCTTTGCTTTTTCTCCTGTTCTTCCTTCTGTTGGAGGAGTTCTTTATTTTTTTTCACAGCTTCATCGAAGTTTGTTTGGAGCAGCCGATTCCTTTGGTCCATATATTGGAGATCCCATTCTGTCTTCTCAACCGTAGCTTTGCTGTCTTTAAGCTGGTTGGACATCTCCTTTAGTTCCGCGCTCTTTTGCTTGTTTTCCTTAATTAGGAAGACAATCTGCTCTCGGGCTTGTCCAAACTTGATTCCCCAACCTTCATTAATAATATTTATGTCGGGCTGGCGTTGTTGTCTTTCTTCCAGGTTTTTATATTTCACTTCCATCTGTCTACACTTCTCCTCCAGTTGAAGTTTCTCTTCTTCAATCTGTTGAATTTTATTCTGGAGATGGTAGTTTTCCTTCCTACTGTCATGTAATGCCCTTTGGACGGCTAAGAGGTCATTTGGCTGGCCACGACAGGAAGGAGAAGCGGCGTAATCTTTTTGCCTTGGTTGGTGTCTTGTAGGATACATGTTGAAGGTTGTACACGACAACTCTGAAAAGGTTTCCAAAAGTTTCTGTGGTGAACGCGTGAAGGCTGCAAACACAAATGCTGCGAAGACACGAACTAAAAAACTGCTGTTTCTCACCCCTGTTTAAGGAAAAACTTCAAAGGATCGAAGTGTAGTGACATCATAACTCCGTGAGCCAATGAGATTGTCATGTGACATTTTGGAATGGGGATATTTTTTTTAAAACCGTTTTCAAATTTAACTTAATATTTGACTGTTTCTTAACTGACCTGTTTAGCTGATTAAGAAATGAATTGAAACGAGCATCACTAACGTTATATAACAGACAACAGAAAAAAAACAGTTTTTTTCTAAGTAATAGAGGTATAATACATTTTTTAAAATTTTTTTAATTATCCTACTTTTTATAAGAGGGAACATTATTTAAAGAATATGTATTTAATTGGAAAAACTCTCTATTCATCTAAAGGCTATAACAAAAAAGGTGAGCTTCCTGCTCAAAAATGAAATGACCAAAATAATGGCCTGCTGAACTCTGTGTTTGCCACAGAGTTATGTTTAATTATGATCCACTGACCTGGATTTACTACTTGTAAGCATGTTGGCAGTCTAATAAAAGTGTTTTGGAGTACTGAAATATGTCTTATCAAAATGGTAAAATACAGATATTAAATATTGTGTGCTTAATTTGCAGTTAGTTTCAAAAATCGTCTCGCCCATCTTTTCTTAAAATAAGAGGTGCTCTATAAAAATGACATTAAATTCTGTAAACATGCTCTATTTGCAATTATTTATCATTACTGTTGTCCAAGTGCTCTCATTTCAAAGTTGAAAGCGAGCATCGGAACGGGCAAGAAAGGCGACTTTTAATTGACTGAATGTGTTGTGGTTACTGATATCAGATGGGCTGGGTTGAGAAACTGGCTTAGAATTCCTCTTGCCTTCAGCATGGCCACGCCCCTCTGACTTCTGCAACCAACAAGGCATTTTTGCCCAGGGAAATGTTTATTTCGCTTTTCAGTTTGGACTGTTCTCTGTAAATTCCTGAGAAACTTTGAGAAGATCAGGAGTGTCTGAAAAACGTAAAACAGCCCATCTGTCACCAACAGCAATGCTGCCTTCAAAGTCACTTGTCTGTTCCCCTTGTCCGCACAGAGCTGGGTAAGAAAGCCTTTGTCCACTCTGCGCCTTTTTCGTGGAACATGTTACAGAAAGACTGGAAACTAACTGAATTGTTGTCTTTAAATGTTTTTAAAACTAAACTCAAAGGCGTACAGGCTGCCTCAATAATGTGTAATTGTTTTGTGTAATTTTAACTTTGTTTGTTCGTATGTATTTGTCTTGAAATGTGCTGCCTCTTGGCCAGGACTCCCTTGAAAAAGAGGTCTTTGATCTCAACGGGACATTCCTGGTTAAATAAAGGTTAAATAAAAAATAAAACTTAAATCGCCCTTTTTTTTCTGGCATGTGATTGGCTGATTAGATATTTGCATTCAGAAGCAGCTGAATAGGTTAGTGCAGGGGTCAGCAACCTGCGGCTCTTTAGTCCTTTTAGTGCGGCTCTGCGTGGTTTGGGAAAATAAATTATTTTTTTAAGTATTTAGCTGAAGTGTATTTTATTTATGTTAGTTCTTTTTTAACTTGTAGTTCTAAATTGGAAGATTACTGTGATATTGAAATATAAATATAAAATTATATTCTATTAGTTTTTGAACGCTCAAAATAAGCGTCACACTTGCGGAAGCTGATATACCCGCCGAAACGCCGTGCATTTATCGAGACTTTCAACCCCAGGTAGGCTAATTATCAATCTTCGGATCCATATTATGTCAGCAGCTCCACCGTGAACTATGTTAAAAACAAACACTGCTCACGCCTCACAGATGACAGCTTACAGTCCTGTGTAAAGATGAAAGTGACTTCATACAGCTCCGATTTGCAGACGCTGTGCGCAGAGATTCAGGAGCAGAAGTCCCATTGTAAACATATCACGGCAGACCCAACGATGTTTCCATGAACACGCTTTACAGCTTCTCTTTATTGACCACTTTTCACACACGGTTGCTGTACGCATACAGCCGGCGTTAAAGCTCACAGCCCGACACATACCAACACAACAGCATAGAGAGCACAGATGTTAAGGCGGCGAGGCATGATCGCGGGTGCCGCTCAGGTGCGTCCGCCTCCCCTGCAGCGGCGCTGCAGACCACGCCCCGCCACACACATTAACCAGGTAAAATACATATTGTCAGGGTTCCTGGGTCGGTGACCCAGTGTTTTCAGTTTTGTTCATGTTCAGTTTATTTTGCCACTTCCATGTGTTCACTTCCTGCTTTTCCTGTGTCAGCTCGTCTTGTGTCATTAGCCAGATTATGTTCAGCTGTGTACTCACCGGTCTCTCATTATCATCCTCATCAGTCTGTGTATTTAAGCCCTCTCTTTCTACTCGTTCACTGTCGTGTCATTGATGTTGATGTTATGTTGTCCTTCCCGTGTGTTCCCTCAGTTCAGTCCGCCATTCAGTTGTCCAGCCAGTCAGTGTCCGTTCACCCACTCCTTATAATAAACCTCACCTACCTGCCAGTCCTGCGTTTGGGTTCCTTCTTCCTTGCCTCCACACAACGCCTGACACATATTTAGGCAGAATTTTGCAAATATCTATTTTTCATCTTTTAGCAGCATAGTGCTTTTTTCCAATTATTTTTTTTTAAAGTCAGGTCAAGGCTCCAAAAGCCCAAAGGTGATTTAAGGATGGCGGCTCACAGTGGCATGTCTAGGGCCAGGTAGGGGCACAGATTTGGAGAGGGGTGGCAGATGTAATTGGCAGATAATGTTTAAAAAAAAATTCTACCGACCGTTAAGCATAATTCAATAACCCTGTAAACCTAATAACTGAATGCGCTTTTAACTCTTATTAGAATGAGATTTTAACCACTACAGTGCAAAGTTTTTAGATACTGCGTTGATAAAGTACAAGAGATACAATCAGTGCTTTGACAGTGTTTACTCAGCATTCAAGGACAGCAATATTTGCATAGTATTTTTACTGACATATAGTGCACATGTGTTTTGGGGAAAAACATTTTTTAATATTAAAATACGAACATTTGTAACAAACAATTGACAAATTAGCCAATTCCAATGTAAAACTTTATCTGCCTGTTAAAAAAAGAAGATAATCTTCTCACAAACTGGTGTTTGATTTTGAAACAGGAAAAAAGTGGAGAAACAACTGAAAAGACTAACATTTGAATAAAACCTGAAAGCAAGTAAATACTTTCTCTGCTGCCTTATGGTAAACTTTGGTAATATTGATAAAGAACAACACTGGCTGATGATGAAATACAGTCAGCTGGCATGGTGACACTGCCAGTATTAACCTGCAGGGCTGGACTGGGACAGAAAATCGGGCATTTTGACTAGAGACCGGCCCACCAGATATTAAAGCCATAAAGCCTTTGAATGAAAACAAATGCTGTTGTGATAGTGATGTACACTGTCTTGTTGGTATATGTATGATTTCTATACATTTTACGTCAGATAAAAACTTTGGTTGTAAGATTTAGATAATTATTTAATAAAAGCTAGATATTTTAAATGAGAATAAGAAAGAAAAGTATTTCCTTGTGCCCCACCTTTCCCTGTTAATGCCCTGCCTGGCCCCCTGGCAACACTTTGCTAGACCCGCCCCTGCACAGTTACCAGCTGTCAGCTGCTTAGAAAAGGATCCTGGTGTTATTTGTCTCTCAGAAACAGTTCATAACTTCCCTTGTGACCTAAAAGGTAAACCTGTTTCTCCATCACCTGTTCAGCTCTGATGATTCAGTAAGGACATCTCCTGGTTTCATCCTCATGTTTCCCTCTCACCAGATATCCAAACCGATATCATGACCAGCAGCTTTACAGCTGTGGCTCCAGCAAACATCAGCTGATACTAGAAGTTAACATTAAATAAATTCTAACAACAGCTGATCAAGCTTAAACGTGCTGCTGTTGTTTAGCGTGACATCTGCTGGTTTCCTCTTTCTGGCGCAAAGTGGGCGATAAATAAACAAGAGAGAAAAGCCGATCATTGATGGGCTGATCATTGATCAGTTTCATGAAATAAGTAGCAACAGGAGAGGCAGGGGAGAGAATGAGAGAAGAAGAGGAAGCTGTGCAGCATAACGACAGAATAACTCCTTTGTGTCTTTTTTTCATTATAGCGAAAGTCCGGGACAAACTGCGTCTCTTCTCAGCTCAATACGAAACGTGTAATATTTTCTCTGAATGAGGGACTATTCCATTTTTTTAAGGAGCCGTTGGCAACTCTGTTAACAAACCTTATGAATAAAATAAAGTTCACTATCAGTAACATCATAGCACCCACCCACAGCCCCTTTTGAACAAAACATATTATTCTAACTACAGCAGAACTGATTTTAAAATTATTAGTACCATATGTGTCCATGCTTTTTTATCCACATGCTCTCTTGTATAGAAAATCTAAAAGCGTGCTATAAAATATCTATAAATACATCATTGTGTTCTCATGAGCTGCATGGTCTTCACTGCAAATGACATTAGGTAAAACAATCAATACCTACAATTTATTGATTTCTCATTGCAGCTCATTAAAGAGTCCTTTGTGCCACTGGGTTTATTAATAACATCTCATTCCTATGAGTTCTTAACAACAGGACTACAGAGCTTATCCAAATCTGGAGTAACTCTGACAAGTGTTACATTATGGGTTTCCAGTGGGAGAACACATTACATCTAGATAACAACTCCCTAATTCAGATTCATACATGTCAAAGTACATGTCAATACTTGTTAGTGTTACTGAATACTAAAGAAAGATACTTGTTCAAAGCAACAGTTAATGGGCAAAGCTGACTACACAGAGTGAAAAAAATAAAAATAAAATTCAGCTAAAAATCAGCCTGGTAGAAAATCTAATGCAGTAACAATAGTTCAAGCAATCCTGCGACAACTGCCAGCCATAAAGGCAACATTGAAAAAGTACTGTGAACAGACACCACAGAGTGCACCTTTTAAAAGCATTTATAAACAGGAGAACTTAAGACTTTTATAGCAATAAATTTAAGGCAATGTTCTCAAGACTGAGAAGCTAGTTTGATTAAACATTTTGACATTATTAGCTTAACTTCATCTTATTATTTAAAAATTTTGATTTTCATGTTAACTTTAACCTGTTTGTTACAATCACATTGTATCTCATTCTAGTTTTAACATTCCATTTGGATCCTGCATGGTCTATTTTCATAGGTTTACTTTGATTTTTGTGATTCTGATTTTTATAAGTGCCATACAACTAAACGGTTCATTGTTATTAAGTGAGTACTTCATTTAATATCTTTTTTAGACCTATTTAAGGAGACCTCTTACATGCACATCTTGAATTTCATTCTACCGCTTATCTCGGGCACATTAAATCTCAAGTACAAGCTACCTCATTGAAGTGTACAGTGCTTGTCTTTTTTGCACGTTAGACGGGGTGACGTAGGTGACAGACTGCTTTGACAGTAATTAGATGTTTGATAGTTGTGGCAGGGTGACCAGAGGCAAAAGTGGCAAACAACCAGCTATTTCATCAGCTCTTCTAGAATGACTTTGACAAGTGCTTTGTTATTTTTTGGGTTTTTATTTATTTATTTATTATTATTTAATATCAACAATGCAGTTTAACTACTACTACTTCCAATACGGACCATTTACAGCTATTGCTAATTTCCAACCCTTGACCTCAGTTGGACTCTTACATCCACAGTTCACAGGCAGAATTTTACAATGTAAGTATGTGTTGGTGTTGGTAAACCAAGGCACTTACTTATGTATAATACTATCCTCCTGGTCTAAACAGTGTTAGTGATCAACACATCTGCTACTCACAAAGTGCAGCGTCTTCCTCGTGCCATAGAGAAGTCGGACAATATGGCAGCACATTAGAGTCTCCCAGCTTAAAATAGTCGTGCTCATGCTCACTCCCTGGACAAAAATCACCTTAAAACTTTCCAGTTAACAATGAGGTTGTGTTTGCTTCGACGGACTGAATGTTTACACTAAGTTGCCCTCCTGGAAAACCATCACTTGGAAACATTAATGTTTTCCTTTCTGATTAACAGAACAGAATTGCTGAAAGCTTTCTTTGTCTCATCTACATGCTGAGAACAGTGAAGCCTTGTACCCAAGACACTAAAAGCATTTCCAGTGAATCAGCTGGTCATCACAACTGTATCGTTTGACCTAGAAAATCATGGAAAAAACGCCAAAGAATGCCCCCAAAACAAATAAATAAATAACAAAAAACCCCAACAAAAGTGCATGAAACAACTAACATCTGCCTCCCTGAGGTATTATGTCAGGGGTTATTATTGTTGAGGCTAAGTGGTTGGAAATTGGCACATATTGCTAGGTTTCGCTAGGAAGTGCAGTGACCCAGAAGTGTGAAAGGCTTAGCCTCCTCTGGCTAGAATGTAACCATACTGAGTCTCAACAGAGAAGAAAAGGGGGTATAGATGAGGATGGGCTACAGTTGGCAGCATGAGGTAAACACTGAGAGGCTTTTATCTGAGCATTTTCTCTTTACACAAGGATGAGCAGGAAACATGTATGACACTTTGTAAATGGTCTGCTGCTTTTCAAAAACCCCAATCTGTCTCTCCCTAATTCTCAAAGCACCCAATGGGATGCAGCAGAGAGCTGGGGTGTGTCATTTCCTCACTTCCTCTGAAAGCAGCTTTAGATGTTGGGCTCACGTTGTGCTCCAGCAATGGGTATCAGACATGCAGTTATTAATGTGCATGAGAGGAAAACAAAATTTGGAAAAGACACAAAAATCTGTCACGTGTAATGTCTTGACTTGACCGCGCCGGCCACATGAACAGCAGCACATGGACACCCTCATGCACGCATCACACACCAGCTTGATCGATGTGTTTTGCCATAAGAGAGCTGTGTGTGATGGGAAGCTTGCAGGGGAGGTTGGGTCAGTGCGTTGCTTGCTTGCTTTCTGCCCTTCTGGGTATTCTCATCTTCTATCCAGCACTGGCAGCAGCAGAAGCCTGCATTTGGATTTGGGGGGGGGTTCACTATTATACGCTGTGCAGCTTCACTGCCGCAGAACAAAGGGGCTTTCTGGAGAAAACGGTAAAGTAATGTTCTGTTAATTTATTAAGTTTTGCATGAGTAGTATGGAGCAAACTCCTCTGAAGTTTATTTAAAGAAATTATTACTGTTATTACAGGGAGACTCTTATTTAGGATTTAAATAAATACTTATGAGCAGTAATTGAATTAGGACAGATGCATACCATGTCAGCAAGGAGCACTACGTGAAGCAGACAATGCAAGTTCAGCAGTGACATTGATTAGATGTGCATGCAATTTATGTGACTTGAGCCTTTCATATGAAACAATGCTTTGATGCCTAATGTGGGGAAGTAAGTGGTCATTTTAAGTTCCTTTGACGCACAAAGGCTTTGCTGAGAGGATAGCAAGAGATCAACATGTTGGTTTCGTACAGTGAATGTCTATGTGTACTCCACCCACTCTGTGGCATGTCTATGTGTACTCCACCCACTCTGTGGCATGTCTATGTGTATGATCATGGTTAATAGCACAAAAGAAAATTCAGCTCCATCATTTCAAAAACATAAACACATTTAGTGGATTTTAAAAGGTGTGCAAAAAAACATTGCAAAGACAATTTATGCAATATCAATAAGACTCACCACAGCTGTGACTGATTAAATATAGTGCTATCACTTAACTTAATTTTCAATGAGTCAGACTCATTGTTCTTGTTCTTAAACAATCAAATTATTAATGCAGTAAAGTGTCAGATTTACCGGTAGCTAACTTCTTCTTATTCTGAAGATGCAGTTAATATTACATGGTATTAACTCCATTACATTAACAAAACATAACCCTGTTTAATCAGAAATTCCTGGACTTCATCTATGCCATCTGTGTACTAAACATTTCTTATTTACAGAAAAAACTATAATTTGACATTTAAACAAAATGCTGTTATGCTTCCATGCTAAACCTCAGCTCCTAAAGAGACATCAATTTTGAAATATGTGTCTTGAGAATGACCGGATTTATGAAAGCTCTGAACTGTATAGAAGATTTTTGTGGTGCATATATATTAACAGACATGAGTTCTTATTCCACTGCATAGGGAAGCGTGTGCGTCCCAACACTGAGGAGACACTGAGCTAATGGTCAATTTCTCCTGTCATTAAATCTTAAATCAAAGAAATTAAGAAATTTAAAGAGGATTAAAAAGTCTCAGAATGTACAAAGAAAACAAAATCAGAGCAACCTAAACAAAATAAAGATGCCAGATGTAAATTTTTAGTGTCTGATTTCTTACCCCACCCAATGATGTCAACCTCAGATCCTTCTATAAACTTGTATACATCTGCTCAGTAACCCTGAGAAAGAAAAGCTCCCCTCACTATTTTTTTTTTGTTTGTTTTTTGAGCAGCATTGTTGGTAATACACATGGCCCCATGATATACCCATAAGATTAAAAGTGTACAGACATGCTCTCTAAAGTAGTTTTCAAATGTGCGTTCAGCTCTGAGCTTTTCTATAGATTAACCAACAAAGATGCATGCGGGAAAGGAAATCTCCAAAGCAGCTAGATTATAGAGTTTTTAATCTAGACACTTCCTAGTGCACTGGTTTTACCCAGTGTCACAACACAAACAGTTTTCAGTGGGAATGCAGCTGGTGCTAACTACTCCCTACTGCGTGCTAAATGTAAGAAACGACAGCTATGAACAGGAAGTGTGAAAACATTTAAAGCTACCCCCAAATCAGTGTAGCTTTAAGCTATATGCTAACACCTGCTGTTTACAAAATCAACTTGCACATACACTGATGTTCAGCAATTATTGCAGTGATCTTTACCTTACAATATAAAGTGTCTAGAGGCCACTGTTGTTGTGATTTGGTGCTTTATAAATAAAACTGAACTAGACTGAAAAACTGAATTTACCATCACAGTTTACTGCAGTGTTTTTAAAATGAGGGATCTAATTTTAAAAGACGTCACGAAGCTGGCTGGAGATGTGCAATAGTTTTGAGCAGCCTAAACAGCATGTGAGATGGACGTGGGCTGGCATTGGGATCAGCTGACATGAAGAACTGAGGCTGAGGATGATTTCATGGCCTGATCAAACTCTAAGCTCAATTTGTAAAAGTATGTGGACAATTTAAATGTTGACATTAACCTAAATTAATATGTATATAAAATATCAAAACAATCCTCCAATTGATACAAAAGAATATCACAATATAACCTCAAGACCTTTAGGGAATAGGAAAAAAACAGTTCTCACCAAACCTGACATGATTAATCCTATGATGATGCTTAGATGGCACATTATTGAAGAGAAATCCACAAAAATCAAATGCAGTGAACAGAAACAGTAACTAAGTAAAGTGTTGCAGTCTTGCAGTCTGTTTTCAGCCTCACATGCAGTATTATAGTTGTTGATCATAATATTTTTTGCTGGGGAGTTAAGCAGCTCAAAGCTGAATATTGTGTGTATGTCTGAAAGAAACCGTTGTGCACAAAGATCCACTGATGCTGACGTCTGTGTGGTTGAAGTCACAGAAATGGACGTGGAGCGTGGCTTCTATCAGCTGGTGGAGGTCCAGGACCACGTTCACTACATCTTTGCTTTCGTTGTTTCTGTGATTGGAACAGTGGGCGTTACCGGGAACGCCTTGGTCATGTATGCCTTTTACTGGTAAGCCACCCTACACATGGAAATGATCATGGGAACAAATATGCTTATCTTTTAGAGCTGCATCTTTGCGGATCTGAAAATAAGTTTGGAATATTTTAATATTTGATACATTTTTTTGTGTTCTATAAAATATGTGACTTATTTACTTTTCACATGGCACCCTGAGTGTTTTTAAATTGTGGTTACACAAAAAATGTGATGGATGGATGAATTTTCTGCTATTCATTTGGATTTGATGGTGCTCATAACATTTTAAATAATTTCAGTGAGCCATTTGAGGTGGCTCTATTCTGAGCCCTGGCTGACTGACCAAGCTCCTCATCCTGTCTGTAAGGGAGAGGCCAGGCAGAGGAAGGTCATTTCTGTCAATTACGTATATCAGGGTGGGATTGTAGATCAACTGGTATATTTAAGTCTTTGCTTTCAGATTTCTCTTTACCACAGCTGCCCAGTACAGCATTCGCATTACTGCAGATGTAGACTGTACCAATCTGTTAGAATTCAGTTCTATTCAATTCACTTTTATTTATGTAGCCTCAATTTCCAACAACAGTCACATCAAGGTGCTTAATATTGTAAAGCAAAGACCCTAAAATAATATAGACAAACCCCAACAATGATGGGAATCCCCCAGCAGCCTAAATCTATTGCAGCATAACTAAGGGAGGATTCAGTGTCACCTGATCCAGTCCTAACTATAAGCTTTGTCAAAAAGGAAAGTTTGAAGCCTAATCTTAAAAGTAATGTGGGAGCTTCCTGCCATTCTACTTTTAAATATGCTCATTGCACCAGAACCCTACAGACCCTCCTGGAGGCGGTGGATCCACAGGAGGACAAGGCTACAGTGTGCAAATTTTCTCAAGCATCTTCAATCTCCAGTTCTAGCATCCCTGTTTTGAAGTTCACTCAGGCCAGATACTGAGCCTGAAGTACCCTCTGATACGTCCATCTTTATGTGTGTGGGTGTGTGAGCATTAAAAAATATATCTGTGGATGCAGGTTGCAGTGAAAAAAAGACATCGAGATTAAAGTGTTGTTAGATGAGTTATGAGTTAGCCAGTATAACAAATATCTGGGCAGCACAGTGGCGCTTTAGTAACCTTAAAGCAAGTTCTAGATTTGAACCCGTCCAAAGACATGCTTGTCAGGTTTTGATTTTGTGATTACTGTGCAGCTACAGCTATTTAAGCACTAGATAACATGTAGCATATAGCCCATTACAATTGTTGTATTTTACTTGAAATAAAGAAGCTGTGGAGAAGTTTTTTAATGTATAAATTTTACTTACTTATAGTCAAAAATCACAAAAATCATGTGGAAAACCTCAGAAATATATACAAGTGGTTGAAATTCTAATGACAAAAGCGAAAATAATATTTTCCATTGAAGAAAAGTTTGTTTTTGTTTGCATATTCTTAGTTTTATAAAGTCAAACTTCTGAATCAGGCAAAATTGTAACTGGTGCATCTCTAGTTATGAGAGTATAAAATAAAATATAATTACATCCTATTAACATGTAATGTAGTAAACAATAGAATGTATTAATAATAATAATGCAAGTGACTTTTAACGAATACTTACATGTGGTAACTGATTGATTTAGTCCTTAGGCTGTAACAAGGTAGTCATTAAAAAAATCAATTGTTATTGAAGCTGTGCTAGCATTTCATCTAAAATGTATTTGACACTGTTATTTGGTGTTATTAGTACTTTGTAATTCCTTTGTTGAGCGGGACTATAACATACAAACTATTGGATGCACACCGAATTGGCCATGTCTACAAACAACTCCAGGGCAAACAAAAGCTCTCATGATGAACACACAATGAGCACTGTGGTGGAGTAATAATGTCCCTGCCGGTCATGTTACAATGAAGAGTGTGACAGTAAAACTGGTTTGTGGGGTACTAATCGCTTTTAATGTGTTTCAGCAACAAGAAGCTGCGGACGCCCCCCAACTTCTTCATCATTAACCTGGCAGTCAGTGACTTCCTCATGGCAATTACACAATCACCCATCTTCTTTGTCAATTCCCTTTACAAGGGTTGGGTTTTTGGAGAAACAGGTATTTTCCTACATCCAAGGTTTTGCATATCAGAGGATAATACAAATAATTATATCAGGTCTTAGAATGAGATAAATAGAACCTGACAACAAAATGTGAGCCGACATGAAGAAGCAGTGTGTGAAAGGCTATGATATCCCCGTGACTCAGTAGCTCATGCAACCAACAATAACTTAAAGTAGTAGTTTTCAGTATCAGTGTTTTTCTGTGTATCTTTCTGGAGGAATTTTGGCCCACTCTTCTTCACAATGTTGCTTTAGTTCACTGAGGTTTCTGGGCATTTGTTTATGTGCAGCTCTCTTAAGGTCCCACCACAGCATTTCAGGCAGACTGAGGTCTGGGCTTTGACTGGGTCATGGGAACTCCTTGATTCTTTTTTAGGCATGCTGCTGTACATTTAATCATTTGCTGATGTGCCCGGGATCATTGTCGGCATGACACAATTTCTGCCAAGCTTTAGCTTCATACTTGACTCTAGAACACTTTGGTTAACAGAGGAGTTCATGGTTGACTCAGTGACTGCAAGGTTCCCAGGTCCTGTGACTACAAAACAAGCCCAAATCCTCACTTCTCCACCACCACAGCTGGTATGAGGATTATGCTAATTTGCTGTGTTTAGCTTTTACTGATCATTGTGACCAAACACTTTGGTCGTGTCTCTCCAAAGGACATTGTTCCACAAGTCTTGCGGTTTGTTCAGATTCAACAGGGGAAGACACACAGACTCGAAACCAGGAGGCTTGTACTGGCAATCCTTCCGAATAAGTCTCGCTTGTTCAGTCTTTTTCTAATTGTATTGTGATGAACTTTAACATTTAATGTTCTAACTGAGGCCTACATAGTTAGAAATGTAGTTCATGAGATATTTGCAAATTCTGCAAGCATTGCATGGCCTAACCTTGGGGCCAGTTCTGGGAAGATTGTGGGAAACCTGAATGCTGCAGACCAGCAAATTATCACAAACTTGTGGTTTTATAGAGGTGCTCACATTTGCTGATGAGCAGCTAATCAAGTTCATGTGATTAACAGTGCCTGGCTGATACTTTCCCTTTTATTCATATCGAAGCAACAAGGATGTGCTTAGTATTTCACACACTGCATTTTCTGTTTCAGTTCTGCATTTTAGTTTCTTATTAAATAAATGATGTTCTTGCAGCTTATATGAGGTTGTATCTACCTAATGATAAGGACCAGATTGTATTTATTATGTCCTGATATGTAAAACCTTAGAGTTGTGCTTTTCATTTTACCATGACTGTATAAATAATTTACATTTAATATTAAATATCTTTATCCTTTACACATATATCTACGTAAACGTTGTTCATATTGTAATCTTATTGAGCTACATACCATAACTTAATTTTAACTGCTGTAACGAAGACATTTCCCAACCAATGGATAAATAAAGTATACACTTTCTTACTTTATATAGCACCTTTTTTTTAGTTAGAATCTGTTGATGGTGGAACAATGTTTAGTGGAGATGTGTTCACCAGTCTAACAGAGAGCAAAAATAAATAAATAAATGTGCACTTTTTTCCTCTCCCCCTGCAGGATGTAAAATATATGCCTTCTGTGGTGCTTTATTTGGAATCGCCTCAATGATAAACCTTCTGGCCATCTCTATAGACCGCTATGTTGTTATCACCAAACCTCTGCAGGCATTACAATGGACCTCCGCGAGACGCACTTACCTCATTATTGCCCTCGTGTGGCTATATTCATTAGCCTGGAGCCTCGCACCACTCTTAGGATGGAGTAAGTGACTTAATTTTTCCCTCCTTACCAATTTTTAAGTAAGCGTCCACCTTATCATACTTTTTTTTCTCTAAAGGTTCATATATACCAGAAGGTCTGATGACCTCGTGCACATGGGACTATGTGACCTCCACTCCAGCCAATAAAAGTTACACTTTGATGTTGTGCTGCTTCGTATTCTTCATCCCTCTTGGCATTATATCCTACTGTTACCTCTGCATGTTCCTAGCAATTCGCCAAGCAAGCAGGTACATCTAGATAAATAGATTTATAATATTCAATATTATAAATATTACTTTTTTTCTGAATATGCATAATTTAATATTGTTTTTAGGAAGTCATTTTAATACATGTTTGCTGGAAGTCCCATTCTGGCCGCTTGCATGTAAGCCAGTAAAAAAAAGGGGAAAAAAATACCTTTTCCAATAAACAGTACTCACCTTTATGGCGACTACTGCAAGAAGTGATGAAAGTCAGGTTTTTGGCTACAACCCAGGGACCAAGCATCAGTTTTTAGTGGACTAAACTCAAGTTTTTAAGTCTGAGGTCATCAGGGCAGGATCATGCATCTCAATGTTTCTGTCTACATTTGCAGGATTGTACATAGTCAATTTGTTCTATAGGACAATTAGTGCAGTTCTACTGCAAGCTCGTGAGACATCTAACTAATAACCTTTCCCTTTGACTGCCTGGGCTGTAAAGCATTCCAGCACATGCCTGCTTCAGCATAATTTAAAAGGAGATTTGCGGCCATCAACATATTTCAGATCATAGGGCACACTGTAAATGCTCACATGCACCTGGTCAGTTTGGGACTTCAATTTAAACTAAGTGTATGCATGTGCAATGATGTTTAAAAAGGTGGTAAATGTCAAAGTGAGATCCCAGTTTCTCAGTAGATCGCTGTATGTGCTGCTTTTAAAGATCCCCTTACCCACACCTCTGGCCTTCATTTCACCCTCTAAAGTCTTATAATATGTTACTGACCACAAAATTCTTTGTCTTCTTATAGAGATGTGGAGCAGTTGGGCAATCAAGTGAGGAAGTCCACACTGATCCAACAGCACTCCATCAAAACTGAATGGAAGCTAGCCAAGATTGCTTTTGTGGTCATCATAGTGTTTGTGCTTTCTTGGTCCCCCTATGCATGTGTCACCCTCATAGCATGGGCTGGGTAAATATGATACGTTAGCACTTAATGCTAGGATATGTAAAAATAGCTTGGTAGACCCTGGTTTGCAGGGAGTTGCAGGTAGTAGAAGACCCTTACTTAAAGCATTTCAAGCTACAGTATAAGTATGATCATCTCTTATCATGTTTCATCTCTGTCCATCAGATATGGAGGCATTCTCAGCCCTTATTCCAAAGCCGTCCCAGCTGTTATAGCCAAGTCATCAGCCATATACAATCCTGTAATCTATGCCATAATTCACTCAAAATACAGGTAACTGTGATCATCTAATTAACTGACAAACTAATTCTGAAACGTAATGGCACAATTTGTTAAAAAAATCATGTTTTTTTTTCAACAGGATCACCCTTGCAGAAAAAGTACCTTGCTTGCACTTCCTAGCCCAAGCTCGCAGGAAAGACTGCATATCAGTATCGCTCAGCGAATCCTCCTTAAGGGACTCCGTGCTGAGTAGACAGTCATCAGACTCCAAGCTGCACATAGTTTCCTCCATTACAACAACTGACACAGTGAGTACTGGATGCTGCACTAGTCTTTGAAAGTGAGAAAAATCCTGAGCATGTTAACTGTTTACAGCAGTATACAATTACCGTCCCATTCATATAACGTGGGTTTAGTTAGATATGTCAGTAGTTGTAGTAGTTTTACCACAAGAGCAGTTGCATGTTGTAAATATGCAGATGTAAATTCTTACCTTGATATACATACGTGTCTTGTAGCATGTTTGGAATGATGTGGAGCTGAATCCTATTGATCAGAGTCATACTTTGGGATCCAGCTATTCCCTTGGAACTCTGAGGGATAGAGAGTGTCAGTCATTGACTAAACACACAAAAAGAAAGAAAAGCCGAAGCCAGGAACAGCTAAGGTAGGCCCTAATCATTTGAACTGTTGATTTCCAATTCATATTACTAGCAAGTCAAAGCTTTGAAGATAAAACATGTCTTTCCCACAAAACACTTACATTTATATTTCATTTTAATTCTCAGAGCAAGGTTCAGTGAACAGTTGTGATCGCGATCTATTGACTGAGTCAGTTAAAAGACTTTTATTGCATATTGGAAGGAAGAGGAATACGGACAATCTGGAATCAGCCAAAGAAATGTAAAGATGGGTATGATATGAGTTTAGACAAGAAGAAAAAAAAGCACAAAAAATATGAAGTCCTCATCCAGCCACACTTTGGATAAATGTTGAGCAAGAAAAATCCAGTGTAATTTTCACACTCAATTTCAAAGACTGATGTTTGGAGGAAGGCTGTTTTGAGAAAAATAAATGAAGTTACACAAAGCAGACAGAGAGAACTGTGAATTGACTTATGGTTCAGCAACACTAGCGTAAAAATAGGATGTCAACCTTCTTGCAACTAACTTGCAAAACTCAACAGTTACCCAGTAACTGCAAAGCAAAGAAACAATTGCAAGTAGTTACAGCCACTAACTAGTCAACCAGAGTTTGAGTGCTTAACAGTCTTAACCTCTGGGCAACCAGTTTTGACCACAAGGCGATTACACGGGTCACATTGTAGGAGGAACCTGTCTCCAAACAACTGTGGTCTGACTTGAATTGACTGCAATCGCCAAGGTTTGCAAATAACTGCCGTGTCATTTATAAATGCAAACAGATCGCCAACATGCTGCAATCAAGTCTGTGCTGATGAGCACAACTTGTATGTGACGCGTTTCTTTGCAACAGTGGACACCAACTAAACTGGGTGCCAAATGGTTGTATTCTGGCTATTTTCCAATAACAAAGTTGCAGAGCACCAAAGACATTTTGCAGTTAAATTACAGTCACAATTGCAACCATGTTCAGTTAATTAATGTGCGAAGATTTCTTTCAAAAACACTAGCTTGTTAAATGTTAAAGAGATGCACCAATCCAGCGCTTGGATCAGATATTTGTCCGATCATGATTCAAAAAGCTGGAGCAGAAATAAGTGGCACGATTCAATTGATTTGATTTGATTCAGTGTTGTACTGCCATAACCATGCCACTACTCAATAGCAGGCCAGAGGTTGCTAGCGGTTGCAGCAACATGTTTTCTTTGTATGTTTGCACTATATCTTGACAAAACGTGGTCAAGTGAAATACCACAATTGTAGGTCTTTGACATGGTTGCTTTCCCTGTTGGCGTCTCTCTGTCTCTTGCTTTCACATTATATTCAATGTAACACTCGTTGGGTAGCTTTCATTGCAGGCTTAGTCACTTAATATTATCTCAGTCTCTTGCCAGCTCCACTCCACAACTGACACACAAGTGCACAGTTAGAGCAAGAAAATGAGAACCTTGTGCAACACTGAATAACAGCAGCATATAACAATGCCTCTCACACTAAGCTAAAATAAGACAAGACCATATATGTAAAAACAAACAAACAAACAAAACAAAAAAACTTACTTTGTTTCCCATTGCCATTTAATAAACTGTTAATATATGCATTACATTACATTTAGAGCCAGGATATATCATTCTAATAAAAAATGTAATAATATTTCCCAATCTCTTTCTCAGAGTGAGTAATACAGCTTGTCAATTTAACATCAGCATCAGATATTTGGTATATTTGGCATCAGTAGATATCCAAAGCCACTGTGCTGGTATTGTATTCAAACTGGGAAAACGCTGGATAGGTGCATAGTTAAGGATCTTCTTTGTCTGCGTGTGCGTGTGTGTGTTTCTGTGTGTGCGTGTATGTGTGTGTGTGTCCGAGGACTTGTTTATTATCATCTTGTTGTAAAGACGCTGAGAATTCTCTTTTTAAAACAGCACTGAATGAGGAAGCTAATTGTATCCATTTGTTTACATTATAACTAAGGCTACATGTATTTATATGCCTCAGTAAAATATGATCACTGCTGTATTTCATGTAAAAGTCTGTTCTATATTGTATTATTTAGAAGGTTAAATATATTTATTTATAACGAGTGTTGCTCATCGATGAACTGATTTGATTGCAATAAAGACACTGAATAACAAGAATACATTTTGTATTTGTTGACACGTGCTCTAAGTTTTTGTGATCCCACAGATTAGGATTTTTACAACCTAAGACTGGGAAGACAGTGACACGGTTAGTCTGCAACTCAACATTTATCTGAAACAGAAAGCATTCTGATCCAACTTGGATCACAGTCAGATCAAAATGTTTTTGTACCGCTTTTATTCACTGGAAGTATTTTGGGAACTATTTTTATTATGAAGCATTGTGCAAGTCAAAGTATGTGAATTTATGTGCAAAATACACAACAAACGCACCGTTTTGTCAGTACATGTTTGCCATGTTTGCCTACTGGTGGTGGTCAGAGGGCCCGGTGGCGCCAGTGTCCGGCAGCCTCGCCTCTGTCAGTGCGCCCCAGGGCAGCTGTAGCTACAATGTAGCTTGCCATCACCAGTGTGTGAATGTGTGTGTGTGAATGGGTGAATGACTGAATGTAGTGTGAAGCGCTTTGGGGTCCTTAAGGACTGAGTAAAGCGCTATACAAATGCAGGCCATTTACCATTTACCATTTACATGTTCTCGGACATAGAACTGTCACAATCACTGACATGCATCGAGTCTTTGTTCACATACTTATGTGTGTATTTGCTGCCATAAATAAAGGTTTCCATATGCTCTTTTGCAAATGATTTTCAGTATCTTTATTTTAATCTAAAGCAAAATTACATCCAAAATAAATCAGTTTTACTATTTTACTTTAAAGCGATTTATTACTGAAGAATTTTTCTTTTTTTTTTTGCATATAACAGTCGACACTTTTGCATATAATGTATGAGAGCGAGAGGAAGCAGACATTCAGAGCAGGTAGAAAGGTAATTACTTTTAACAGCTTTCTGCTGCCTCCAGCTGAAAAAAGTAACAACTCCCTGTTTCATTCAATTACAGTTAAATCATACTAAGATATAGCGGCGCAGTACACTAGACCTTTTAATCCTCCCAGATATGGCTGATGTGAAGAAATATAACAGGTTTGTGTCAGTAAATAAATGACTGGTTTTGTAATTATTGCGTTTTATGTGTGATTTTTTTTCCTGTGATGTCATCAGCTGTGTGTTATCCTTAAACTCCTACCCTAAAATCCAAGCATGAGATGACATGCAGTTTCACAGGATGTGAAGATTAAAGCTTTGCCTCTAGAAATGGTAACATAGATGTGTATCTAACCAAATATTACAGTATAAAAATAAAATACTGCAATCTAAATCATATTGTAATCTGTTTCATGCTTATCAAAAGTAAGATTAAGACAAGTTTTTATTTGTGCTAAAAACGGGAGACACATACAAAGATAGACATGCATACTGTAGGCTTGTGAAACAGTAATCGGATCATTGTGGATAACAAAATAAAATACTGGCACACTTCTGTCCTGTCTGAAACTTTAGCTCTGGCTATACTGATACTAACTGCTTAAGGGCCTTTAAGTAACAAACAAGTATAGGTCGAGGCAAATCCCTTCTGCTTTCATTTTCAAATGACATTGCACCCTCTGAAATAAATTTATACCCTGAGGGCAATAAATCACGTGGTATCTTCAGTCAAAGTCCACAGTGCCTGTGGATGTGAAGTATTTTTCTGACCACTAGAGGGCACACTAACACTAAAACCTAAATCACTGCCATATTACAGCAGCCACATGATAACAAAAATCTAATTTATAAATGAGAAAAGGCTTTATTGGTTATACAATCCAAATCAATGCAAAAAGAGGCCTTAAACTCACACAAAGGAATATGTGTGGGCTTCCTCTGTGAATATTTTACATGTATTTTGAATTTTAAACATTAATGCAGTTTTTTTTTTTTAATTCCCACCACAAATGCAAAGCAGGGAACACTGATGTCTCCGCTGATAATTCAAAATGTATTACAGCATGTCTGACCTGCACACTGGTACGCCACACGTTAGTGGAAAACATGATGACATCGCTCAGTGATGCAACAGGGGAAGTCAGTGCCCTGTCAGATGCTTAAATATTTCTTTCATAAGATCATGCAAAAGTATCAGCCTCATACCTTCCAGTAACCACTGACAATCAGCTACTGCTGAATGACTAACTTTCCTTGGCTCAAAAATGCCAGTGAGACTATTTTTACTTCTTCATTTTTGCTGCAGGCCTAAACCTACTGCTGTGCGACACTGCAAAGTTTGGCATTAATCTAATACCAAGTAAATACAGGGGCAGTATTGCTGATACCAATACTGATACAGATACAAAGGCAGTTTATAGGGGAGCTTGTCATGACTTGAGAAAATTAATTTAACACAATTCAACGGGCTACATACATTACTGAATTTAAATGACAGAAACAAAGTATTGATTCTGTCAATATCAATCTGGTATCGATACTATTGATATTTTGATAGCATTCACTTGTGACTAAATCCACCACAGAGGTAAAATTATTGTCAATTAGACCGTTACATCAGGCAAAAATGTTAACAGGTTGTAAATGAACCAATTTAAGAAGCTATGGACACAAATTTAAGTGATACTATTATTTTGGGTCCTTTTTAAAAAAAAAAAAAAATTTCATTTTTTAAGCTTTCATACAACACAACCTAGATGTCTATTTGTCAAAAGTGACTAAAAACAAAACAAACAAACAAAAAAACTGTGAAGATGGAACAGTTTGGGGGTTTTGTGGTTGTAGTAGGCTCTTTCACGAGTTTGAACTCTGTTGTAACTGTAGAGGTGGAGGATTTGATCTAAATATCGATAGTGTCAATACCAGAGTTGGTAATGGTATCGGACAGGATCAATACTTACTTAGGATCGATACTTAGCTTCTAGGAAGTTTCTAGGAAGTTCAGTATGTAGCTCACTGAATTGAGCATGAGAAAAGTCCAAAACTTTTTGTGTTGACTGTTCTATCTAATTTATTTATAGCCACTTAAACAACAGAAGTTGAGCCAAAGTGCTTTAGAGACAGACACGTTTACATTCCAGGGAGAAAAAAAGAAACATTTCAAAATACATTAAAAAAAACGCTGAAAAGCCTCTTGTCTCAAGTCGTGGTCATTAAAATGTGTTCAGAACTTGTGACGATTCATGTCATAAATCATGACGCACTACATAAGCTGCCTTTTTACGGTATTGGTAATGGTATTGGTGACACCGGCCCTGTATTTACTTGCAGTATCGCATACCACCAGTTATCAAGTGTGCACTTGCAGTCTCATCCACTGTGCTTTTTATTCACCACCACTCACCTGCACTGCCCCAGCGCTAAACAAGCCCACGCCTGCAGGCGCCCCCAGTGAACCGCCTGGCGCGCTAAAACCCTCCTACTACCCGGTAGCCAGATAGGTTTGGCTTTAACGCGGAAGTTTCAGTTCCGCTCAGTCCAGTTGTTCAAAACTGAGAAGGGACTAAACACACTGCTGCTTCTCTCTCACCACCAAACCCGGCTCCACACAGCAAGGTGAGTTCTGCGCGGCACATCTCGCCAGTTTTCCTAGTAACAATTCAGAGAAAGTTACGCTCGCTATTTTACAGCTTCATGTTTCCGTTACAAAGCATTTCCAAGAAGAATAACCGTATTTAAATTTTCAGTCCTGCAAACGGAGTTACGCATTTGTTTTACCCAGTTTGCGTGAGAGCGGTTTCAAGCAGGTTAAAAGTCCATGTGGAAATATTCACCATTATATTAAACATGTGCTTTATTGTGTCTGAGAGCTGCTAAGAGACTTTTGGTTCGGCTTCATTTCGCTTCTCTTACCTCCTTCAGAGGGGACACATGGGTGCAAACAACCGTAGCTGTTACTACTAGTGCACTCATCGCGCACTGTGAGGCAGCACGCTAAATTAAAAGGGTGCATGTTGAAAAGCAGGCTAGAACGTTGCATGTTTGATAAGAAGTAGCTTTTAATTTTGACATTGTCATTTATTTATGCAAAATGCAATCATTTGAGTATGAACAATTCCATGTGATCGCCATTGCCTGGGTGTGACAATGCAAACATACTCAAATTAAGCGAGTCAACATATCTTGCAGTAACTGCACAGGACAAGCGTTTGACGTGCAGACCGTTTAAAGTTTCCTTCTTCAGACGGCGTTACCTGGAGATCACATGTAGGAAACCAGACTTGGCACAGCTGTAGTTTGACATGCTGGGAAAGCAGTTTGTGAATGCTATTTACATTCAATGTGTGTGATTCGTAACTGAGACTGCTTTCCTACCATGAATGGAATTTTCATTTTGAGCTTTTTATTTTGAAGCCTGTGCCATGTTTTTTTTTTTTTGTTTTTTTTCTTTTTAAATCTTGCTACAAGCAGGAACTTATGTTTGGAGTTACATATAGATCTAAATGTAACTCCAAACATAAGTCAAAGTGTGATTTGACTCACAGGTTTTGTGAGGCCACATGTGCAGTAACATACAAGTTTTACTGTTTAATGTAAATCCAGGAACTTTTGAGTTCAGACTGTGTGGTTAAGATCCAGGAAGTTAAATGACATCTAAGTACATTCAATTGCCTGAGCCATAACTTGATAGCGTGATTGTGCTGAAATGTTTATCAGACCGAAAGCAGCATTGTGATAGGAACTTGAACGATTAAAAAAAAAAAAAAAAAAGGCTCAAATTTGTCCCCTAACCAGTTTAGAGAATGTTTGACGATAATCTTGTTAATACTTTCTCATGCCTAACTCAATTGCTTTTCTATGAAGACATTAAAAGGTGTGTCTGCTCATGTCTATGCATGATATCACTGCAGATTGCAAAACAAGCAGCAACATGAGATGAGCGTAATGTTTGTTCTCTCCATATTAGGTAATGTGACTTCAGTCTGCGTGAACCAGTTTTGCAGTATTTTTGCTTTCTTGAGACTCCTGAAAACTCACACTGAATGAATAAGTTAAACAACTGAGGAACTTCAGGCCTGCGTGTGTGCATGTGTGTTGCCAAGACATCATTTTCTGGGTCAAAGATCTTCCCGTAGCACAGACGGTATTTGTTTGTTGTGTCCTGTCACTATCCATAAAATGATTTCTTTGTCAGCGTTGGAGGTTTAGCCAAGTGAACTCAAGTGGGATAGTAAACAAAGCTTCTGGCAGTGTCAAAGGTGTGGTTGAGTTCCTTATTTTGAGGTTAGGAAGCGAGACGCTTTCATGTTCTTGTTTTTGGAGCTCTGTTGGTTTGTGTAGCTCTGCTGTGTTACAATAAATTGTTAAAGAATAAGACAAACATTTATATTTGTGCTGAAAGAATGATTTATTAGAATATTTATCAAATATGTTTCTCATGTGACGCTGTACTTTGACGAGCTGAATTGGGTGAATGCAGTTTATGGAGTTTATATTTAGGAAGGGATTTTTCATTTTAGCCAAAAATACACTTCCTGGCTCACAACTCAGCCTTAGGTCACCCTGAGCAGGCAGACAGCTGTTTTCAATCAGTTTGAGTCTTAATATAGACTTGCATATTTTTGCTGTTGATTAGTTTGGCGTGATAATATTATTATTATGTTCTACAAATAACAGAGCTATGGCCACATACCCAAAAAGTATGTGTATATATATATATATATTGGTAGTAAAACTCAATTCACGTGCCCTTAATTTCTCACAGTTGCCACTACAGCAATGACTACGAGTGTGTTTTAATAAGTTCACCAAGTTGACAGTCAGTTTTTTTTCATTGTCATGTAAAAATGTAGCCTAATGTTTTGTAAAAACACAACCCAGTCATATATTTTAGAAGAAAAATTACATTTAGAACAGCGTTAAAAGAGGTTAAAATGCCGTTTTTTCTTTCAAGTCACCCTGTTTACCTCATGGAGGTTTTGTGACAGCTTGCCTTACCTGTCCTAAATACTGCATACTACTGCTGTGTGTGTGCTTTGTGCTATTCAGGTGTTCACCTTCTCCATATCACTTTCACACATGATTTTAAGGCTCCCACCCCTCCCAAAGGTCTTTTGTGTCCTCTTCTTTTAAGGGCTCGTTCCCCTCTGGGTGTGATGATGAGATGATGTGCGCAGGCCAACACTCTGATCTGATTTATGTCTAGTACAACTAACCAGGTGACGGGTTCTAACAGGTGCTGCTTTGGCCCTTAGGGAACTTGTAATGGTAGCATGAATTATGACACCAAAAAGGCATAGCTGTGGGATGACAAGGTATTATTATTCATGAAATACCCATTGGGAAAAAATGCAAAAAATGTGAGAGTATTTTTTTTTTTTATGCCTCTTTTTCACGCCAGGCAATGAAATTGTACACAGTACGAGTTACATTCTCTGATGTGTTTCAGCTGCCAGGTTATGTCCTTAAAGGGAAATCTTCTCCATGAAAACCAGTAATAAAAGAGAAAGTTATTCAAATACAAAGAACGGTTACAGATCTCGTGTCAGACCTTTAGTTAGTTAGAAAACCGTAGCTTTTTGGGTTTAGATGTTTTTGAAGTTATTTGCTAAAAAATGTGCTTCCATATTTCATTTTCTTGTAATTAAAACATACAGTGTGTGACATATAATGGTTGTGGGTTAGGCTTTGATGCCATATTTTTGTGTCAGCCTGTTGGCTCGGGTAGAGATTAAATGTTTCTTACATGATTTGTGGTTTTTCAGACTTGCCCGATCTGACAGGCACAGTGACAGATTCACTGCTGTTGACAGAAGAGTCGCAGTGATTTTGTCTCTCTCTCTCTCTCTCTCACTCACTCACTCACTCACACACACACACACACACACACACACACACACACACACACACACACACACACACACGCTAGAAAAGCATATTTTGCAAACATTCCAGTTTCCTCAAAAATCAGTCTAATGAATTTTATGAAGCGCTAAATCGTAACATGTCACTGGATTTAACCTCAGTCTCACTTCCAATAAATGTTTGCCGCTTCAGTCTTTTAGGGGAAAAGGAATGCATGACAGGCAGGGCTTAAACCAGTGAAACTTAATAGTGCGTGAACTACATTACTTGCACCAAGTAAGTTTTGCTCAATTAAGTCCTACTTTCTTACTAATTTCCATGTACAAAATTCACATAAAATAGCATATTTGGCCCAAACGGTGATGTAGGTGGTGTCTCATTTAGCCAAAAAGGATGGCGGTGCAAAAAAGAAAATCAAACTGTTGCCAGTGAATTGAAGCTGATCTCTAACAAGTCTCTGGCAGTGCAGGGTATGCCTTTTCTTAACTCCCTTCGCAGGCTTAGTACACTCATTCTGTTACACACCACACTTGGGATTAAAACAAGTTTTTAGCAAGATGTGAATGCAGATGGGGTATTTCATCCCTCATCTGTCGATCCTTACAGCCCTAAACCCCAGGAATGAAAAATTTGACCAGTCTTTCTATTAGAAAAAGAGTGGTGCATTTATAAAAATGCTTCTTTGTTGGATCATGTGTGGAGGAAAGTGTGATTATAATATAACATAATAGCCCCAAAGTGAAGCTTCAGAATATTGATTTGAGATTGATATGTGTTGTTCTGTTTCTAGGTACATCATGAACACCAACTACAATGTCACCCTGGATGGCCCCGCCCCTTGGGGCTTCAGACTGCAGGGAGGGAAGGACTTCTGTCTGCCCCTCACCATCTCACGGGTGAGTGGGACGGGGACACACACACACACACACACACACACACACACACACACACACACACACACAAGTTATGCATGCTTCACTTCATGACAGTCGCTTCAGAGGAATGCTGGTCATTCCTATTATGCCATTTGCCTTGTCACTGACAAAAGTGTGTGTGTCATTTGTCTCGTATGTGACACTCAGTGCTGCATTTAGACACTTTTGTTAACACTACATGCCCCTGTCACTCTATCTCCAATGACCTTTACATGCGTCACAGCAAGGCCATGCCTATTGTGAAAATGATGTGACGGGACATTATTTTCACAACATTTGTCAATTGGAAAAAGTCCCTTGAACCTCACGTGGTTGCTCTGGAAAGATTTGGGGGACGCGGCGTATAGGTGTTAACGGCTGATGAGCGATAGTGCTAAGTGTGCTGACCTTTGCTGACAGTGTGCTGTGGACGCATAAGAACCTGTCTTCAAATGTCTTAACTGAGTGAAACTCTAGAAAGCCACAATGGATCTGTAATAACTATTTAGGACTCGAAGTCACATAAATTCAGAAGTTGAGTGGCCGTATCCTTTCAAGTCCTGAGCTGGCTGATGGATGGCCCGCTGTTTAAAAAGTATGATTGTTTATGAGGTCTGGGCCTCAGCCTACACACAGACATACTGTTTAGGTACACAGTGTGAGAGGATTGTGTGCAAATTGCTGTGGTTGCTGCAAAAATTAAAGGAAGTCTTCAGTGCAGCTCACTGTTTGCAAAGTCAGAATCTAGTTCTTCCCAAGGACATCTGAGTTGTCTTTATTATAGTAGCCTTTGCTGTTGTAAAGTAGGATTATAAGGAAGCAACTTGTCCTCTGTGTTTTGAGTGCAGCTGTGCTTCTGTGGGCAGTATCATTTAGTTCCCACTATATCCTGTTTTGAAACTGTAATCTCAACTCTATGACAAAGGTCAGTCACTTTGTTTATTTGTTAGTGGCAGGATCAGTTACAGAACTTTGAATATCATGAGGAGAGAAATGACTTTTCTTCTGTGTTTGACAATGTAACTCTGAGAGCATTTAAAAGGCCAGCATAGCTTCCCCGTCTATTTTTAGGTTTTGCAGCTATGATAATAGCGGCATGCAGGACATAACGGCGTCGTTGTCAGCAAACCTTCTTGTCATCACATCTTATAGTACAAAACGCATCCACACAAAAGCATTTTTCTGTCTATCCGCCGGAGAAGCGCCCGATAAGACATCGTGAACGCTTCCTGACCATCCAGCGTAGATGTCAGTGAAACTGTTGGGAAGACAACGTTGGAGAAACGTGAACATTTTATTTGTACTGTATAATCTGCAGATTCTGACAGAAATCTGCAACTATCCTTTGAAGCACCGCTCCTCTAAAACAGCAATAAGGATAATTATTAGGTTATTTACATTATTATGTAAATAACAAAATAACTTAAAGCAAAAATTGGGAAACGTAAAGTCCGAAGTCTTTATATTAAGGGCCATCTGTCAAACAATACTGTTTGCTCTGGGTCTAAACAGAGCGCGTTGTGTATGACGTCTTCTTTTGCGCATGCGGGCTGCTTTGAGCGTTCACACTAGAGCACGTTTGCTGTCGCATTTTATTTGTAGTGTGAACACGCAGACAGAAAAATCGGATTTGATCAAAAAATTGGAATTGAGCATTAACACCTGCAGTGTGAACGTAACCTTAGTGTCATTCCTGTGACACATTTTTGTCCCACCACATGACCAGTGAATGGCTTAGATTCTTTTTTGTTATTTTTAAGGCACCAGGAATAAGCTTAATCCTTTTCTTTTATCTTAGTCAGAATCTTGTGGTCACAAATGGCACTGCCTATACATGATTGTGTGTAGTAGAGCGGTATGCCATCCGTAAAATTGTCAGAGCTATCAGCCGCATCCAGTTTCCAGGTTGGTAAAGGTCACTGTTAAGTTGGTAGGCAGTACATATGTTGAAACATCTGCCAACAGTTTAATCATTACTTCAGTTCCTTCATTAGATGAGTGATGAGAAAATCGCGTTGACCTTGAGCTCATTTTAAGGTTCATTACAGATCCACAATGTTAAACAGACTTAATTTGGAGTGAGACTTACTTTGTTGACATCACATTAAAGCGTGCATGTATTTTTGCTTGAATGGATGAGATTGCTGTGGAATAATGATGTAATCACTTTACATATGTTTACCATATGCACATAATTCAGAGATTATACAAAGAAAATGAGGGTGGTCACAAGAACACAGCAGCCTGTTGTTCTGATGCCTTTTTGAAATTTTGCTCTTTGAATGAGTGTTGAAAAGATATATGCTCTACATGAACATTTTCTATTTTTAAAAAAAGGCAGGATTGATGTGCGCCTCAGATGGGTTAGAAAAATTTGAGTGAGTGGATATGTAATTGTTTACGTAACCTTCCAACAAGGCTGCGCACTGTGAAGAGTGGATCACTTAATACTGTATGGCTGATTTATGGAGCAGGGATCCAGTTGTGCATATTACTTGTGTCTCTGTTTCTGTTTCTCCATCCATGGCAGTCTGTGTTTGTTCACTTTTTAGGCATATCTTCACAGGCTTTTGCATCTTTAAAAGACAGAAGAAAAGTGCAATTATATCATTACAGTCTAAATGTGTTGAGTCACCACTCATTGCTTTATTCTTTGCTTCCAAGGACCCAGACTTTCTTGTATTTTTTATTTTTTTTCCCAAAGTAGTCTTGATCAATAGTTCTTCAGGCTTTCTAAAGGTTTTTCAAAGGTTTCCTTTGGACATTGGCTGCTTTTTCACCCATTTTCAATTCAGTCCTTGTATCTAAACATTTTTAGAGGAATATTTGGGTTTTTTTCCCAATTTGTTGAACCACTTAACACTGACCTATGGAGTGAGGAGTGAATTAATCTTGTGTCTACATATAACAGGCAACTTGGCAGTGCATTTTAAATTGTATCTTTGGGTACTTTATTGCTAGCATCCAGATCATCGGTGTATATACGAAGAGATCTGGAGAGAGGTACAACAGTTAGTGTCTACAGCCATCTGTAAAACACAGTGGAAGTACACATTTTGATCCACAGTGTAATACCATCTGGAAAACATTTGATTGGCAATGGCTTCATTCTTCAGCACGACAATGATCCCAAACACACTACCAGTGCAGTAAAAGCATACCTGGATAGACAAACACACAGTGGAACACTATCAGTCATTGACTGGCTTCCCCAGTGTGGGATCATCCTGACAGAGAACGGAACGTAAGGCAGCCAATATCCAAAGAAGAGCTTTGAATGTCCTTCACGAAGCCTGGAGAACTATTCCTGAAGACTACTTAAAGACATGACAAGGAAGCTTGACTAAGTGAGTTCAGGCTGTGTTGAAGAATATGACTTTCAAGCTTATTAGAACAATCTCAAATTTTTGCCTCTTATTGTATATTCATGTATGTTTATGTGTGTTTCAATACATTGCTGCACTTATTTCTCATTTTCCTAACAGAATATAAAAAAAAACAGGAAGGTTGACTCAAGACTTTTGCACAGTACTGTAATTCTGTTACGCATGTCTGCATCTATCATGCCTGCTTGCTGGGTCATTTGAGGGTCACCACAATGATTTTTTTTTTCCCCCTTTCTTTTTCCTTTCTTTCCCCCCTGACCCCTCACTTCCTCCTCTTGTTTTGCATGTTTTTTGTTATTGTTGTTTTAGTGGGTTGTGATGCTTTAAGGGAAAATAATAGAAACTCATTTTGGCCCTGTGTTTACTTTGAGCGTTTCCACCCCAGCCAAGAGTACGTGTATTGTCAAGCACCACTGGCATATCACATTTTTGTTTTTGTTATGGTAATGCTACTTTGACACTGAAAGGAGAAGAATCTGATGGCGTAGTATATCTGGGCAAAAACTTCAACAACAAAGTAGGTACATTTTACAGTTTGTGCATTCACGTTAGGGAGGGGAAGTTTTCTTATGGTATGATAATACTGTTCATGTATTAATAGAAAACTCCCCATCGAGTAATATATGAACGTTCGTGTTTTGAGTCTTCAGTAAGAAACTGTGAAACTATTGCTCTTTTTGCAAGTATTGTGAATATTTTTGGTTTCCAGCACCCTTCACTGCGCTCTTTAATTTAACTTTAAACATGTTCTTCACTCGCCAAACATTCCTCTTCACAAACATTTTTCTTATCCAGTGTTCCAAAGGCTAACCAAAACTGCAGTTTAACTGCATCATACTTGTCACACCTCTATAAAACATTGTGAAATGGTGAGGATAAGCTCCAGTGACAAAGAGCTGCTTAAAATGTTTTCTCTGGAGTCAAAAGAAGAAACATTTCTCAACTAAAATGCAGGTGGTTCAGAAAAAACACTTATTTGAGGGTGTTGTATTATTTTTGGCCACATAAGGATCAACTTTAGATATTGTTCTCAAAATGTTCATGTGAACTTGTCATGGCATATTTACAGCAACTGTTGAAGTCCAAGTAACAGGAAAAAAAACAATTCTCCTGGTTGCATAGTATGCAACCAGGAGAATTGTTTTTTTTTTTTGTTATTGCTACACAGTATTTGAATCTTGTTAAGCTCTTTGGATAAAGGATATTCTTGCTGTCTGACTATAAGCCATAATTTATGGCTCAGCCCAGGCCCAGAAAACATAAAAGCAAGCATTTCAGGAAACCATTGAGACCGATAGCCTGTGGCCTTTGTTGCAAAGCACTAAACATTGTTTTGCATTTTTTCCTTGTATAAAATCTCTTGAGCTTTATTACATAGAAACTAAAATGTAGAAAGCAATTAAATCTACCCAATATCGCTCAGTTTCATGATAAATACATGAACCTAAATGCTACAAAGTTCTTTTAACATTATGTGCTATATGCTGTTGTGTTTTCTGTCAGTCCTATTCCAGTGAATGTGAAATCTCTACAATGCCTTGGGGGAATTTCTTCATATTTGGAACTAGTTTCTACTTGAACTTGAAGTTAAATCAGAATTTCGCAGTCAAGCCATTTTTCTTGGCCGTCCTTGAAACTTTTATACACTAAAATGCTGAACAGTAAACTGGTAACGTTTTAAAAAGTCCAAGCTTAACTTGCACTGTGGTATTATAGCTCATGCAAAACCACATTTCCTGCCATTACTCAATGTTATGATTCAGCAACAGAGAAGCAGATTGTGACCATATTTCACATTTATTTGGATACTTAATGGGTGACACGAGTCTTTGGTCCCCACATATATACATATAACTGCAAGGTCTTAATTCTGGTTTAAACAGTCTTTCAATATGTGCCTGTTCAGGTTACATATGGGTTTGTTGGAAACCGTTATTTGTAGTATGTGTTTGATCTCTCCGGTGTCTGTCTTGAGTTGTATTGCGAGCATCTGCTTCCAGTCTCCCTAACATTACATGGCAAAGCTATAAAGGATAACTAAGCTGTCACTTGATTTTGATTTAGATCACTCACACTTTTTTGGATAAAGTATATTTAAAAGTAAATCCACTTCTTTGATTTGACTTGCCAGTTTCCATGAACTAGAATAAGCACATATGCAATAAATGTATTGAAATGTTAGGTGACTACACATTTTTAATTTTAATTTTATTTTTTTGCCAATTCTGCCATTAATGCGTTAATGTAGCAGAGCAGTAGGTAAAAACTGAAAATGACCGTGCCACTTAGTTCAATAAAAGTCCAAAAAAAATCCCCTTTTTATTAATTCATGTAAGAGTTGCACAAATCATAGATAAAGGTAGAAACGGGCACTTGGCTTAATCCTCACCATGTCTAAAAGCCTTTTCATATCATCTGGCTCAGCAGTGTTAGTCAGCCGGGTTTGTTTTTGACCTGACTGGAGAGCATTCAGTATTCAGTGCAGGGTTGGTACTGCTTTGTGTGTTTTGTTTGCGTTGCCATGGCGATTTGACTAAGACCTCCTTGTAGGTCTGCTTGGCATCTCGTGCTTTCTAGCAGCCAGACTGATGCAGAGCGAGACCGGGGTCAAACCATGACAACCGCTTTCTACCTCTGTTCAAGTGCCCTTAATTGGGATGTTTGGCTTAAAGGAGAAAGAGTAGCTACAATGTGGTCCCCTCCCAATGTATGCTTCCTCTCCAATGATGCATACTCTTCCGCTTTACTGTTTGAACAGTTTGTGCAAGGTGTTGTAGGTGTGCCATCTTAAAGATGACGTCTTGACAATGAGCTGTACTGTACGTGCTAGTACAGCAGGTTGCTGCACACTGTGCTGTAAATATTTACCTTTTGGGGAGCTTTAAAAGTAAATTTTTTTTTTTATGTGGAATTGTTTTCTATCACTCCTATGGACTGTTAACCTTAGGGCTGTATTGTATTTTTGGCATCTTTTCAAATAAAATCTCAAACATGTATTTAGGCTCTTTAAGGTTTTCTATTTGGTGTTCCCAAATCTACAGAAGGAGGTCGACACACTGTATTATTTGCAGGAAAGAATAACACAGGAGTTTGAAAGCATGCTCGTCTAAGGCCACTTTAATAGTAAGTACCAGTAAGAGGAGGTCAGTTTGCTTTATCATGTGCGTTTGTGATGGTATAATTTTAGGTCTCGGTCTTTTCCATATAAGGTACTCTATCTTACACTATCCTATACAGACGTGACATTCATCTCGCAAGCCTGCCAGCTCTTACCACAAGACACTTCCTCCAACATGACTTCCCAGATGAAAAATGACCGCAACCTTCTTCCTTACTCCATAATTTCCTTAAAGCCAGGAAGCTAGACACTGACCAGCCAGGGGGATGATTGCTAACCCCATAAAATTGGAGTGTGATCTTAAATACGTTGTATTATCATAAACACACCCAGTTTATTCAATTTATTATTGACAGAAGAAGTGCCTTCCTCTTCTTCTAGGAAGAGTTTTGCCTGAACTTAAGAAAAAAAAAAAAAGTGGTGTAACAATGAAATCATAAATCAGTGGTATAAAAATACAGCATTGAGTTTAGTAAAGAATCCAAGAGTATTAAGACATTTGGCACCAACAGACTCCAGAGAGGGAACACATGTGTCATAAATTTAGCTGTAAAAACAGAATCTCTTTTTTTCCCCCACCAAAATAAATCTTATAAATGTGTTGTCTTTGTTTGCATATCACTATATTAAGGATACATTAATAATTGAGTGCACATTTAATTGTTCACAATCTTTTAAAAGAAACTTTTTCCCTTTTTTCTTTGTGTCTCTATTTGATTATGACTTTACAATAGATGAAGACACATGGAAGCAATAGACATTTTGGAAACAGTGTTACTTTTTCTTGACTTCTGTTCCACTTGTGAGGTTTCGTAGGTGTCCTGTTTTGGTTTTGGTTTGTTTGAATATCGAGTTCTTAAAATGCTTTTTGTACCAGGAATGAATTTGGCGATCCCTGCACAAATCTGCCATGTATTGGTGAATTTAACTGCAGGCAGGATGTAGTAGTGCTGGAGTTAATACATGTTTAGTTGTAGTGTGGAACAACCAGTTATTATCAGTAACTCCACAGCAGTAAAATCACCAGTGTGGGAGGACCGCTGTAGCGCCACAGTCACACCATTATGCAGCTGGAATCCCATTCATGTAAACAAAGTTGGAAAAAGATGTCATTAATTTGGAAAGCACCAAATTTTTCAGATTTTTTTACTCCAAGTTATGCTGTGTGAAACCCTTTTGGATGATTTTATAGCAACATTTGAAAAGAGGTTTTTGATTCCACACATTATGTAATATGGCCTGGATAATTGGATTTGGCGTAACACTTTGCTAAAACATGTTGATCTTTTGAGAGAACTGGAGAAGCGCAGCCAAAGTTCCTGTTCATTACTTATCTCCGTTCCATCACGAGTGTCTCAGGCCTCTCCATTTATATTTATAGACCACGCATGCCAGGGATTCTTACTGTGACGCCTATTTGTTTCGTGGCCACATGAGAAAGACGGTGTTTGAGTGAAGGTTATCTCTCTGCTCTCTACAGACTAAAGCCCATCCAACAACGCATTTCTTTTTCTCAGAATATTACAAGAGCCTGTTTCTTCTTCTCTTGAGGTGCTGCATTTCTGAGAGCTTTCCATGTAAAGAGCAGTAGCAATCGCATCCTTACAAGGAGAGAACTTCCGATCTTGTTTTCCACCCTTTCTCTCTGCCTGACACTCACAGGCACAGGAAAAAAGAGACTCTGTTTAGTGGAGAGCAATGTCTCACGGATGTGTGCATTCACAACCCCTCAGCAGCTCTTTGCTGTTGGCCTCCGGAGCTGTGCAGCAGATTTAGACATAGCTGGCAGATGTCAGTAATCTCTGAACAGTGCTTGCATCACTTTTATTGCCCCGAAGAGCTACAAGTTACTTTGCTGAAAGTAAATGTGTCACGGGAGACTCAGAGGCACACCTGCCATCATTTACGTAGTCTGGTCTGTGTCATACACTGAGTCAGTTGAAGTTATGATTGTGTTGTGGCTAGTGTAGTGAGCGCTCTGCCTTTTGTTAGTCGTACTTAGCATGTGACAGCGCTATAGTTTTTCCTGGACGCTGGTGTGAGTAGATCCATCTAAGCTGGGCATTTGACACTTCCTGCTATTGAACTAGTGGGAAACATGAGGAATGCACAGCTCCAGAGAAATGTGTCGGTCAATTCAAACCACTGTTGTCATTTCCTCATTCTTTCTGCCCCCCTCTTTCCCACTGTTTCCCCCTCCTTTTGTTACTATGAGAGCTCACACAATGGCACTTTCATTACATTCAACTGGCTGCTTTTAGTGTTACTGATAACCTAAAGGTATTATCTAGCAGTGGTGAAAGTAAACACCTTGTTTGTCTTTTCCCCTTTTAAATCAGCTTTAAAATGATTAACTTAAAAGATAACTTGATGTTGAGAGATGAAAAACACGTGCATTTGGATACATGTAAATTTTATAGGTTAATACAGAGTTTTATGTACAAAGCTGGTACATTTCATTCAATAATCCACTAAATCGATCGACAAAATCCCTTCCTCAGGCTTCACACCCTCTTCGCTTGCATGTGCTGACACTTTCTGAGTTTTGCTCTTTCACAACATTAAGAGACCTTAACAAGGCCAGCACAGGGTGAGTACGCAGAATCCCTTTTCTGCCTAAACATGGCTGTACAGGTTTTGAGTGTGTTAAGAGTGTGCTGAGTGATTGATGAAGTGTACTCGCCCTTCTAATCACTGATCAGTCACCGCACCAGTCATGTCATCATCATGTTTTTTTGTTTTGTTTTTTTCAATGTTGATTCCAAAAAAGTCCAGCATGATAGCAAGGGATAGAAAACCTAATAAAACTCAATTTAAATAAAAATAAGTGGATACTACATAAACAGCAGTAGCTGTGTTACACAGCAGGTAAACACGCGGATTGTGTGATGCACCCACAATTTTAATGAATGGAAGGTTGAATCAAGCCAAGAAGTGGAACCAAATAAAATTAACTTCTACAAGAGAGAACACAATCTGTGCATCAGCACCTTTTACCATCACAATAACAAATTACCAAAAGGGAGGAAAAAAAGCCTGGAGGGGCTCCAGGAATGCTTCTGGAAGTCCCTGCCTGACCAGGCGAGGACTCTAATTTTTTTTTTTTTTTTTTTTTAATGATTAAAATGAAAACTTTCAAACCATATGGTTTTGATTTGTGGTCATTTGTCATTTGGTCATGTGAGTCATCTTTGTGGGAAAGTTTTGGCTTTTTTATGGGCAGATGGTTTTGGGTAGATTTAGAGTCCTCTCGCTGATGTTGTGATGTTGATGCTGTGAGGAGAATAAGATGACTATCTTATCTGACAACGGTTACATAAGACAGGAAGTGGAAAGGAATTCACAATAGTTAGTGATTACAAGGGGAAAAATGAGCACAGTATACATGCATCATAATTACTGGTTAACATTCTTTCGCTCCTTCAACTACACAGAGGCAGAGTTGTTTAAACTTAAATGCTATGTGAATAACATTAATTTGAGTGCATAATGATCATACTTTTCTTACTGGTATTTTTTTTTTTTTTCTGCGTCTTTGCAGCTGACTGATGGAGGCAAGGCCACCAAAGCCAAGATGAGTGTTGGAGACATCATTCTGTCGATTAATGGGATTTCCACAGACAGCATGAATCACCTCGAGGCCCAGAACAAGATTAAGGCCTGCACAGGCAATCTCAGCCTCACTCTACAGAGGTAACTGCATGAAAATCACATCACTCACACATCTTGGGACTTCTTCAGGACAACCTATGAATTTCACTTACTTATGTGACTAGACAGACTTCCCTGGGACTCCTGTCAACATTTAGATTTTTATTAATATGCTGTTATAGCTGGTTTAACACAGCTTCAAAAGCACTATGAAGTGATTTTTCCTACTTGTGTGTATTGAAGCAAATTAAAAGTATTTTGACAAAAGTTATAGTAAATATTTTAAGGTACTTTTTGTAGGACAGAAAGGCTGACAACTGCAATAAGAAGCTTGATTTTTAGAACTTTACTTTATTTGTGCTTTATTTAATTAGACATTTTTATTATTTAAAGCAGATGAAGTCTTGCTGTGCTAATTAAAACAGTTCAGTGTTTTTGCACTGAGCTGCAGTAAAATCAGTGGAAACTGGTTTTATTGGCATAATATTTTGTTATATTTTTTATTTTAATCATGTAAAAGCCTTATTTATAGTCAACTATAGCATATAATAAATAATTTTATAGACTAACTTGGCCTTGAATGCATTGGTATAAACATAAAATAATATACCTAAATAAATAATAATCAGTAATAAAAAAAAAGTATTCTTTTATGGCTGGTTCATTACAGAAAAGTTTGTAACCAATAGTCTACAGATGTTTTTTTTTTTTTTTTTTTTTTTCTGGCTGGTGTAACGTGTGGCACCAAATCTGCAGGAGGCATCCAGCTTTGTATATGATCATGCTGAGTTCATCGACTGTTTTTCCACTAATTTCATTAGGAAAGTATAAAATTCTGAGACCCACGAGGATATAAAAGTGTGGTGTTAGTGTTTGTTTTGTTTGCTTTTTTACCAATATTTTTATTGATTTGTCTCATAAACTAACAAAAGAAACAGATGAAAACAATATGATCCACAAACTGATAGTTTCCATTCCACACATGGCAAAACACATGACAGTGAAAAAGAAATGCTTAAAAATCTCTTAGAAAAGCAGCTTTCACGTAGTTCAAAAAGAGTCCACTAATCTTTGAAAACTTCAATTTTCTTGACATTCAGCAACTATTTTCTTTCTTTTTTCCCTCCATATACTTCTTCATTTCTAATGGGTTATCAGTCAGAATGCATGCTGAGGCAGGACGGACACACTATAGACATATTTCCCTGCACAACACATGTTAATCATCCTCTGTTCTCATAGCTGAGAGCAAACAAGCCTAACTCTATGGGAAAACACCCATAAACACACATTTGGAGTAGAAATGTACTGATGTTTAGAGGAATAAACTTATAAATAGAGAAAAATGTGGATTTTCTGCCAAATGCTTGGCAACCATATCGCCACATCAGTGAGAAAAAGCGGCCTCTATCAGTTTCCTGACTGAACAGTCAAATTTGCTGTTTATCTTAATGGGAGCCATTCAGTTAATCTTCTGGAAGGGGAATGGAGCTGACCAGGGAAAGAATAGAATCCCAGGTTTTATGAAACTACTATGCTAATATAGAAGTGTAGGAACAGCATTAAAATCCATTTGAATTGTTGTAAATATCTCAATGTACTTATTGAACACAGAGAATTGCATTTAAAATATACAATACAATTTAATGTAGATAAGTATATTTATTGTAATGATCAAGATATTGGTAAATATATTAGATATCATCAGATATTTTTGTATCCAGTTTGTGATACAGTAGGGAAAAAGAGGAGGGATTAAAATTAGCAATAGTGAAACTCTGTACTATTTTTATTGGCGAGTCTTTTGTCTGAATGAGATGAAGTGGTGAATCTAACAGTGTATACGAACCCAGCGAAGAGCGACTTTACTGTCACATAAACAAAGAGAGCCAAAGCAAGCACGCACACTTTCCAAACTATAAAATTTGTTGACAGAAAACTTAAGCCTGGTTTGCTTGTACTGTCATTCCATCACCACATCAAAGAAGAAAGGAGCCTCTGTGCTTTAATCGTGGGAAAACTGTCTGAAAATAACCCCGTCCTGCAGCTGTATGTAATGTAGTGCGGGTAATGGATGCGCAATGAAACATCAAACATTGCCATTTCAGAGTATACGTAAATGCACTCAATAAACAACAAAAGCCTTCTTATTGCAAATATTACATTACTGCAGTATTTTGTTTATGGCTTCATTTTCATATGCTGCTCTGAAATTTTTATTATTGCTTATCTTGTTGAGTGACAGAGTATTTGAAATACTCTGTGCTTAAATACATTATTTATAGTGTACAGGGTGCATTATATTGGTTTGTATAAAAACTCTTAAGAATACTACAGTACATAACCCGATTAGTACTTTTATGCTGCTGTTTTCTGAAATGCTTCAAACCCAGTGTGCATAACTGACACTTGGTGTGAAGCTTTACCATCTCCAATTATGTGCTACGGTTTGATTGACAGTTTTGATCCTTGCTGATAAGACTGTTTGTGCCATAGCAACATTACAAGACTACCAAGAGATGATTAATATGGCAGTTAAAAGATTCCTATATTATGTCACTCTGAAGAATGTGAGCTATGAAAAACAGTTCACATAGAAGATATGTGACCATCCAAATAGCATTATTCATCTGACAACATTTAACAGTGCATTTTCTAGACTGCATATGTGTATTGATTTTCTATCAGGAGTTTGATCTGAAAGAATATTATGGTCATTAATATCAAAGTCTAAAAAAATGACACTTTAAGTACGTTTAATCTTGCATGAAAATGGCTGTAAAGTTACTCTGACACAGTGACGCTGCATAGAAAATAGTTTAGTTTCTATTCTGGTAGGAGTGGTCTCTTCTAGGATGACAATGGCTCCCTTCATAAGACACCAGGTGTTACTGAAAGGTTCAGTGACTATGAAAATGATGTCGGTCATATGTTCTGACTGCTTAGAAGCACTCTCAGTCATTTAAAATGCCAAATTCCAGTCATCCAGTAGAATAACACAGACTTCTAAAACCATTGTCAGTGTCTTTTCTGGAAATGTGTAATGGCCCAACATTGTCTTAAGACACTTGTCAGGTATGGCATGCAAACTAATGATGGTGTTTAAAGACGCCAATTCCAAAAAAAGTTGGGATGTAAAATGTAAATGAATATCAGAATGCAGTGATGAATCTTATGAATCTGTATTTTACTCAAAGTAGAACACAGAAAATGAATGACATATTTAAACTGAGAATATGTAACATTTTTAAGTTTCAAGTTTGAATTTAATGCCATCACAAATGTTGTGACACAACCAAATTTACCACTGTGTAGCATCTCGTCGTCTTTTAAAGGTCTGGAGACCAGTTGCTGGAGTTTTGAGAAAGGAACGTTGTCTCATTCTTGTCTGATAGTCCCGGGTTGTCTTTGTCATATTTTTGTGTTTCATGATGTTTCAATTGGTTTCAGTTGGTGAAAGGTCTGGATTGCAGGCAGACACCCAGCACCCAAGTTCTTGTCCTACGAAGCAGAGCCATAAAGCCAATAGATGGAATACGTGGTTTAGCACGGTCTTTCTGAAATACGCAAGACCTTCCCTGAACAAGATGTCTGGGAACATGTGATGCTCTAAAACCTGTATATACCTTTCAGTACTGATGGCGCCTTCCCAGATTTACAAACTGCCAACTCCACATGTACTATACGTGCTATAAATAATGAGATTTTTAAAACAACAATTTGTATACAGTTTTTTGCTTTTTGATAAAGTTCTGCCAATATATGGCCATCAAATTCAAACCTAACTAGTATATGACCTTTACTGGTACATTTTCTCATTTTATATCTTTTCTGTTTTGTGAAGAAAATACTGGTTTATGAAATGTAAAAAATCATTTATTGTCCATTCTTCTTTTATTTACATTTAACGGTGTCCCATCCTTTTTGTATAGCTACCAATGTGGAAAAAACAGGCGATCACTGAAGTGAATCTACATAAAGGCCCCGAGGAATTTGGGGACTTGCTTGTACCACACATACACTGATTTCAATGCATTAATGTTATTTTATTGTTGCTAGGTGAGGATAAACATGTTATCATCAGAAAGGAAATGAACCTTGGAAGTGCCCTTCCTATCCTGTTGTTGCGTTATATAGTAAGTCATAACAAATGACTAGATGAGGGTGAGCTGTCATAGAGTTTCTGGCAAATGGATAAAACCGGTTTTATTTTCCAAGACTGTAATATAAGAAAAGGAATTTAAGCATCTCTGTTTGCTCATTGTCAGAATGTCATTAATCCGAGTGGAATATATATTATTTAGTTTTGCGGTTTCGTGTTTTGAATTGGAATCACAGCCAGGAAGACTCAGTATAATTATATTTAGTTTGGCTGTTTTTGTGGTGAATCCAGTCGCTTCTATGGTTTAGTTCTACCAGCATGCACATTTACACACAAGACAGCATTTGCTGAAAATGGTCATTTTTAATGACCTCAAAACACTGGCTGTCTAAATGTTTTAGACTGAGATCTTCCACATCATCTTTGTTGATGTGCACAGAGTAAACATGAAGAGTGGGCTTGAGTGAATTTTATCCTTTTTTTTTTTTTTTTTTGTTCCAGTTTCATGGAAATCTTGTTGCTGACCAGCTAACATTGGCAGCTGTGGAAAGAAGTCTTAGGAAAGTATGATAATTGATGTTTATTTATTGTCACTGAAATATGCAGCACGGTGTAATAAAACACCATTTCCGAAAGCTTGTGGCAGGGTGCACCTGGTTCCAAAACCTCAAAGATAATACAGATCAGCACAGCCAGCCCCTGTGAACCACTCTTTTTGGATTTTCTTTTCCACATTTAACACTAACAGCGTGAGAATCCTTTTGAAAGGTGTTAATTGTGCAACTGCTATATTAATGATCCGATACAGAAAGTTTGCTGCCCAGAAGAACCGATCATTGTGCTTTTGATTGTTTTCAAAAAGTCAAAAGAAACCAATAAATGGGAGGGAGAAAGTAGAAAATTGCAAAAATATCCTCTTCTAACCAGAATCCTATGAATTTGGCATCACTTTTGCTATCATTAGATTTGTATCTGCAGCCTGTGCTTTAGCTGCGGTCTGTGTTTTTAGCTAAACAGTAGTCACCTGCTAAGCTGCTCTGGAGTCTGTCTGCAGACACATCTATATATAGCCAACGTACACCCAACCTGTCTTACGCTGTTTCTATCACAGGGAGATACAGAACAATCCAATGCAGTCCAAAGCCCTCACTTACTGCTGGCTTAGTCAGATGTGGTGTGGTGGTTGGAAGAAACGTAAGAAAGGATGAGGGTTTATTAAATTGCTTGGACACTGCTTTCAAAAAATACATTAACTAGAATCTGTTTATTCTGTTGTGGGTTCAGTGATTCATCCTTAAGGAAAATTCATTTTCCAGCATAAATCAACCTGGTCTGGATGTGACTTGGGTTTGCTGAATATAATCAAACTGAAATCTGAATATCTTGTTATGATGCTGTAGTTCACTTTTTTTACATATTGCAATTTTCTTGCCAAGACAAGCGCACGCGATCAGTGAGTATCACTTTCACGTGTGGAGGAGCTGTAATATTCAGAGTGATGCACGTGCGAATGGTATGAATGTCCTCTATCAATCTAACACACGTGACAGCTGATACGGACAAGAGCGCAGGGTTCTGGCTCGGCAAATATACACACACCGGACGTGCAGAGACAGGAGATTACTATGTTAGTTAGTATCCAGGCAACTGACTAGTTACATGCTGATAAGATTTACCTCAGTGAGCAGCATGTGTGTGTCACCTATTTAAACCTCCGTCCCCACTCTTGTCTGTTGTAACATTCACTATTTCCTCTTCAGAGATGCGCATTCATATTGAAATATGAAGGGGGAGGGCGCATGGACAGACAGGAAAAGCATTGTGCCAAACACATGCCGAGTTTTGCCATTGACCGGATAGGCTGGCTGCATAAAAACACAAATACAAAAAAAATGTTTTTTCCACCACATCCCCTAATGTCTCATATCTGTTGAACTTAGTTGTTTTCTTTCCCTTTTTGTTTTTGTTCATCTTCTTTCTTCCATGTCTGACAAAACACATTGTGATTTCCACATCAGCTACAAAGTTCCAACAGTTTTACACAAGTTAAACATAACAGGGTAGACTGTTAGCAGAGGTTTTGGAATAATGTAACCTTTTGTATGCATGAATTATCCTCAGCCCTATCTTCCCATGTGTCATATCTGAGCTTTAATCAGACAGATGTTTCTATAGATTCTTTCCAACATCAGAAAATGCGTGTGAAACGCGTATGGGGAAAATTAACGGCCACTCCTATGTGAGCAGTTTTTCCTCTCCATCAAAAAGTGGATATGCGGGTCTGCAGGCTGGTAAGGCACATGTCTGTGTTGAGAAAGCTGTGTCTATTAGTCTCTCCATCATTCAGTCAAATGCCATATGCCAGACTGTTTCTCTTGGCCCTCAAAGAGACGCAGGCAGAGTGGAAATACGTCACATTGCTTTGCCCTCAGGCTGATTCCTCCTGTTGCCTCCTCATTCTCGTGTTCTGTGTGTGTGTGTGTGTGTGTGTGTGTGTGTGTGTGTGTGAGAGAGAGTGTGACAGAGTGGGCACAGTGAGAACTCTATGTTGATGAAAACCATGCTCGGCTTTTTTTTCCTCTGAAGAAATCTTTTTGGTGTCTAATTTAGAAGTCAACCAGATGTAATATTTATTATTCATCATTTCATTTGGTGCATAATCTAGAATTTTGTGCACATAACACGTAAATCTTTGCCTGTGACACACGATTAGACAAATACTAAAGGTGGAACTATGTCTTCATGAGTATATACAGTAATACAAGTAGTGGTGCTTTGATACAGAAGGAAAACAGTCCAGTAATCTTATATAATATATAAAATAATAGTTTCCATAAATTACAATGAGAGAATACTTCTCAACAGAAACCAGCTTCATAATGAAAAGTAGATAGTTGTCATGACACCCTCGACACTCTTAGGTCTGAATGTCTAGTTAAACTGAGCTTAACCAGCACATACAGCTGGACTTTGAACCTTAAATACACACTTGTGGGCCCGTTGTGTTACGCAGTGTTTGTCTCTTTGTCGTAGGAGAACAAAAGCAGGTCCAGCTAGGATAGCAGAGGGGCTGAGTGGAGCAGATGTTCACGGGACCACCCTGTCAAGTGTTTGTTCAGTTTGCTCTGGGAAAAGGCTGACAGAGTGAATCCGCCCAGCTGCCCCAGTCTGCGACACTGATATCGGATACATGCTGCCTCATTTTAGGCTGGTTTCTGTTTTTCATGGACTGTGCTGTTTGATCTTTAGACCTTTTGCTGTTTTCCTTGGCACAGTGTGGTGTTTCCTTCATAAGCAACTATAGCCTAATGGTGCAATGGAATAGTACACTGGAAAATAAGCATACTGTATATTAACTGTTAAGTGGAAAACCGTCAATGCAAGTAAGGGCACAGATGACATCAACATCTGGTTGAAGGGTGGGGCTCTTTAATAACCTGGTTTTGGCTCAGTTATTGCACTTCAGCACAGTCAGAAAGGAAATGCGTGAATTTGTTGACTGTTTTCCTTATAAGGGATGGCAGCGAAAGGAAGCGAGCCAGAGGACATACGTAGCTCCTGGTCCGGAACCAGCCTTGCTGACTCACTGTCTGTCTTTTTTGTTTTATCTTAATGAGGCATAAGAGGCACATTGTCTTCATGTTCAGACCAAATATAGGACACATTGTTAACGAATGCCTCTGTCTGTATTTGAATCTTAAGAGATCACTAAGCGTGTTTTGTGCTTGTCATTATTTATATATGCTGTTACAGTGGTGGTGGCTCAAGGTAGCCAAGCATCAAATTATGAAATTAAGAAGAAGGATATGTACAAGTAATCACTTTAGACTGCTCTAAGAGTCTTTGTATGATGTCAGTGAGAGCATATATCCCTCATATGATGATCGCAGCCGTACATCTCTGGTTTATGAGGGGCAGCCAATCACAAGAAGGTAATAGAAAGATGCATAAAACAGTTTCTTTCAGACAGAGAATGAGCTGAAGGGCTGCAGCAAGGCTCAGCATAAGATCAGTAAAGACTATTGTGAATTGTAAAACATGCAAGGTTATTGAAGTAGACTCTAAAAATGTATATGCGTAAAGAAAAGAGCTTAGTAGGGTCCACTGTTAAAAGCCTTAAATTTACCTAACAAGGGCTTACAATTGGTTAGTTTTGTTTGACGCTAAGAACTGTGCTGGTTATGATATTTGTACATACATGATGCAGATTTCAATGTTTTCCTAAACATCTTGAGAAAAAGAGATTACTCTCTTCTCCCACAGCAGCTAAAATTATGGCAGCTGCTTTGGTCATAAGTACAAATCAAATCTATCCCACACTTCAACACCAGGCTGCAGAAGAAAACATGCTTTAAATTACAGTGAGTTCACACATACTGCAGGTTTTGCTTGTTGCTTCACTTACACGTGATATATATTTGTTGTTAATCACTGTGTTGAATATTTCCTCCTCCAGGCTGCTATTTCTTTGTATCTATTTGAATACATAAAAAGTATGTTTAGGTGCCAAAGACATTATGTTATCACACATTGTGATTATTATCATTAATACCTTTACTCTGAATTGGTGCAAAGTGATCTTTGTTTTTAAAGAATATAGTTTGGGTTTTGAAGAGTTTACAGCTTGGGCAGTAAATTACAAAACTTTTTTTAAGTTAAATTTTCCATGCAGCCATTAAGTTTCTACATTTAGGCCTGTATAAAATTCTGTGTAAGTCTTTGTTTAATTAAATTCCCCATGTTATGGTTTATTTGTTTCTCTGCATTAAATCTATTCAGCAGGTACACTGTAACCGCAAACTGTTCTCAAACCGTGTGCTGAAACATGACGTAATCTGATGTGCACTTCCCTAGAAATCTAACAACACACCACATCAACACAGTCTGTTACAGGTATAAATGTTTGCACTGGCGTCAGCCACGTGCGTAGGCTGCATAATAGGCTCTACGTAGAGAAACTCTAAATTAGGGTTTAGCAGTAGCGGTCATATTCATGCTTGTAAATCGCGCTATTTTTAGTGAACTTTATGGTTGAGAGTTGTACATGAGATGTCTATACCGGATGTGCATTTTGCATTAAATTGAAGCATGTGGATAAAGTGCATATGTCTGTCCTTTGAAGTGATTCTCTTTTCCCACCGTGGCCTTTGTTGAAATTGATATTGATTATGTTTTTACACCTTCTCCAGAAATTCTTAGGAAATCCTCTCTAATCCTGAGAACAGGACCTTTGGAAAAAGACAGAGACGTGAAATATAAGACCGGTGTTCGGCAGCTCATAATGAAACCTATTAATTGTCCACAAGCAAATTAAGCCCCGACTTGAACCATGTTTTTCTATTATACATTTAGTAGGTCTAGTGAAACCAAGTCAATTGCAAAATGATGCTGAAAAGATGTTTAATGAGCACTGATTAAATAATCTTCTTTCTGTCTTTTCAGGCCCTCTGCTGCCCCTTCTAAAGATGGAGTACCCAAGGTATGAAGGAAAATATTTGCTATATAAAATAGATTAGCTTAAGCTATTTTCATCTCTATTTATTTATGAAATAGTATAGGTTTACATGCAAGTAAGCATCCTTGCTGTGCCCTTCTGAGATTATGTTGATCCACAGTTTTGGTTTGGCATGTCCAATGGCCCAGAGCACCATTTTTAACCTATATGACACAAACAAAGTGTGTGAAAACAGTTTATTTACATGTTGTGCTGTGCTGTTGGGAATGCTGTTTTAGAGTACATGCATGGGATGTTTTATTGTGAACTTGTTTGTGCATGTTGTTTGTCTTCACTTTCATGCAGGATGAACCTCAAGAAATCATTAAGCCCGTTCCAATCACTCACCCTTCCCCAAGCACCACATACACCAAGCCAATAAGTCAGGCCACTCCTGCATACAACAAGACCGCTCGTCCATTTGGCGGCAGCAGCAGTGGGGCTTCCTCCTCACCGGCTGCTCCTAAAGTCGCTTCTATACCCTCTGAGTCATCTGCTTTTACACCAGCTGCCCCTTCCCAGCTGCCGCAACCTCCGTTTCCGCTGAGGTCGAACCAAGCTGCCACAGACTCTGCTCCAGCTAGTTCAGTTCCCAAACCCAGCCCTGGTCGCTCCACCTTCACGTCCTCATCCACCTCTTCCTCCTCATCCAACTCCTCCTCTCCTGCCAGAATGACAACCACCTCCTCCCATCCTAACGTCCCACAGCCCTCTGTCTATAACACACCTATTAACCTTTACTCCAATGCCAATGCTTGTGAGGTGGCTGTCGGACAGAGGCGAGGTCTTTTGGAGAGCCAGGGAGTGTCAGAGCATGTTAATGGGTATGTACCATTTATCAATCTAAAAGGAACTAAAGGTGGAAACTATTATTTACAAATATAAACACAATATGTGCTTCAGTAAACCACAGACATCGTAGCGTCTCAAATTTCCTAAAATACTGCCTTGAATGAATATGAAATATCTTAATCTGATTTTCCGCTCTTACCTCACTGGCAGTGGGAGCTCGTTTACACTTTACAGCTGTCGAACAGATACTCTATCTAAACTGCAGTACTTGCATCAACATTTGTTTTTAATTAGCTTAAATCCTTGCAGCTATGTACTTCTAAAGACCACAGAGGAAGCAGTTTGGCTGGATTGGTCTTCATCAGCAGGTTTTTGGATCAGTAGCCGGGCTACAGTAGCCTGATCTACGTTTACCACTCATTATTTTTTTCTGTCAAGTGAAAAAATATGTCATAGCGATGTGATTTATGTTACCAGAGTGCATACATTGGTGAATTTATTTTTTAGTATATAAACTATGGAAAATAACATACATTGAGGGCCATGATACTGAAGTACAAAATCCTTTACATGTAAAACTGCTTTCTTTACCATCTCGTCAGTCTTTTCTTTGCCTGCAATCTTGGACTGTTGGCCTCTAGAAGGTGTGTGTGTGTGTGTGTGTGTGTGTGTGTGTGTGTGTGTGTGTGTGTGTGTGTGTGTGTGTGTGTGTGTGCTAACCTGCATGTCTTCTTGTTGTGGTTTCTGTGGTTTCCTCAATGCACATTCTCTCAGAAGGGTGTTTTGAACTATACTTGTTCTTTCCGACTGGTCTATTTATGTTCCTTATGGGCTTCAATTATTTTCCATTTACCCTTTCTTTACCCACAGGAGGAAGAAGAGACAGATACCAAGTTAGTGCAGTGAATGATAAAGTAGCTTTCTAACCATGTGGAATGTGATTATAGCCTTTACATCTCTCTACTTTATGATTACCGAAGGCATGCTGCTTGCACCTCTTTGACCTAATCCTCACAAACCTTATGTTTCTATTCATTAAATTACCATACTTGCTTATTTCAAGGTCCAAGGAACTGTGAAACCCTGTAAATAACCAATCTCTGATTCTAACCCCCACATGACACCCAGCAGGAGGTCACTTCATACTGTTAATTATTATTTTTTAGTAGCATCAGGCTCTGTGTTGGTTAATACCGTGTTTACACCCAGTGAAGTCTGGCCTGTCATCACACTGGGCCTCTTAAGTCACTCAGCTCTGCATCTGTCTGGCTCCATCTGCTACTGTGTTTATTCAAGGCCAATCAAATCACAGCCAGTGTATTGTGTTTTGGTTGAGAATAGCCTGTTTTGTGCGCTTTTTGATCGCACCGTGTCTCCTCTCTCTTGAAACAAACACATAGTGGAGCAGCTTACATAAACTTGGGCTTTTGACATTCAATCGACCCAAAGCTTAGACCAGTACTCGAACACTACACTTATTGTATTCCAGAGTGCGGTAAAATTAGTTTGGGTGGGAGCCCTTAATTCAAGAGCACATCACTCCCATCTTGTGGTGAATTGTGGTCATTGTCGTTTCTCAGTCACTCCCTGCTGTTAACATGCAGCCCGTGTGTTGAATTAAACTGTTTTTGGCTTCTCTTAACTCATGTCATCAAGCATTAGACATTAAGCAGAGTTTTTAAGGACGTTTCATAGATTTTATTCACTGGCTGACTTTTACTCCAATAGTGAAATGTAGAAAAATCTGGGCAGTGTCACATATAAGCAGAATAATGTCATACTAAATATTTGGAGCTCTATGAGGCTTTAACTTTCAGATCATTTCTGTCCTTGTTCCTTTTCTCCTCTGTACATTCTCATTGCTCGCCTGCAGAACTTCACCTCCAGCTAGACCTCAGAGGTAAAAATCGAATAGCTTTTAGGTCACAGTGTGAAACCTGCATCTACAAGCTGCACCTTCTATTGATACTGACTCAGTACTGAGCTTTTTGCACATGTGTGCACAGCGTGTGTGTTGGTTGCCGTGATGGCAAGAGTGTTACACCTCAAGTGTGCATTTAAAATGGTTTGACTGTGTTAAATATTCGAATTTGTACTAAATTCATTATTTGTGTTATGTCGGGCAGGGATTATCCTCCTTGATGCATGTTTAAAGCACAAAAGTTTACCACGTCCTTAATATGATTTCTTCTTATTTGTTTAATTATAAAGGAAAGCCGCTGTGCAGCCTGAGAATCATTCATCCCCACTAAGTGATGCCAGCAAGAAGCGTCTGATTGAGGACACCGAGGACTGGCACCCACGGACAGGCACCTCCCAGTCACGCTCCTTCCGTATCCTGGCCCAGATGACTGGCACTGAGAACGGTGTGTACCAAAATAAAATGCTGAAACTAGCCGGACATTATTTCAGGAACCAGAAAATACTGTAAGGATCAGTTCAGTGTTAAATTCCAGTTTCTAAACCACTGCTTGTAATTGCAATTTAATTAATTGTATTATATTTATATTATATAGTATATTTCTACTTTCTTTCAAGCTAACTTCTAGTATAATATTTCAAATAACAGCATTTTTATACTCGGACTTCTATTGCTGGTGTAGATTATAGTGATTTTGGAGCTTCCTCAAATAATAGAAAAAAGCTTTCATCACCATATGATTGATTTATTATTTCATATTACAGTTTTGACTGTAAGTGACATTTGATGTTACATGAGCAGGCTGTGGTTTGGGCTTTTCCTCCAGCTCTAAGGGTTAGTGCATGCAAGTGTTTGTGGATCACTTCAGATGCATGATGACATTTACAGTGGCTCACTTCAGTCAAGTAAGATCAGATGTCTTTTCCCTCTAATTTTGTCAGGCACACTTACCAGACTGGTGTGAAACACATGTGATTTGTTGTGTGTGGTGTGTCTGCAGCTGAGCAACTGGAGAATAGTTCAGGAAGTCTTATCACAAAATGAGCCTAAAATAGGTTCGAGTAGAGGTAAAGCTACAACCTGTAGAAAGCTGAGCGTAAAACCTTTTCTGGCCTTGCCTTCCTTCAGAAGCTGATAAGCTTTATGTCCACAGCCCCTAAATTATAAAAGCATGTGTCTTCATATATGTTCACTGACTATTTAATCCACATTCAGCTTCATTTTCATTGGTGTTTTTGGTTATTTTCTGTTGCAGAACAAACCCCAGACAACAGTGGAAAGAAGTAAGTACTGTAATCTTATTTGGTGTATGTTTGAGGGTTCCCCCCCCCCCCCCCTCTGTCTGGTTTCATTTTTCTCACTGTCTGGGTGTCTGCGTTTTGAGTACTTTTGCAGGAAGAAATGCATCTGCTTTGGCAGTTGTACTGTTATAAGAAGTTCTTGATCACAGAGGTTTTGGATTCAGAATTGGCCCTCAGAATAATTGTATAAGCATACGGACGAGCCTGTGATTTAAAGTAAAGCACTGATTTCCTGATCTTAATGCTCGAATTATTCTTAATTTGGAGAAGCCAGTTTCAAAGCTCTCGGGGGGGGAGATGGGTGAGTGGAGACAGCCACTGGCTTAGCGTAGGCCGTGATTTCTACGGCTTTTCTCATGTTGAAGTTGAGTTAATCCGCAGTAAACACAGTCTGCCCGCTGTACCAGAACCCCAACCAACCAGTGTGTCATTCACTCTGCGCGTTGTGGGTTGTTAAATGGTACGTGGGTAAAAGCACCTCTGCCAAGAAGAGATTCTTGCTCTCCTTCTGTTAGTGACATTTAATTCAGAGAACTTCTCTTAAGGGAGAAGTGACTATTACACATCTGCTTTGTTTAATAAATAAAAGTTTATAAAGAGTAGGTTTTCTATACTTAATTCATACCTTTGCTTCCTTGCTTGCATGTGTTATCTTTACTTAACTTACTTAACCTTTCAACCTTTCCCTGTTCTCTTCTTTTCTTTAATCCTTTCTCGCGGGGCAAATCAGATTGAACAAGTTGGACCCAGAAGTTATAGGACACAAGTACAACAAGCTGAGAGACTGGCATCATGGCGTTTCAGCACGAGTGCTAAATGTGTAGTAGAAAAGGGTTTGTTTTGCTTAATGCTTTATTTAATTTTGATTTTTGATTAAATTTACATTGTCGGCCTTTGCGCAGCAGCATAGTTGCACCCTTCATTTGGCAAACTCTTTTAAAATGTCGAATTTTAAAGTAACACGAAAACAAACTATGTTGCAAAGATAGTTTTAAAGTATATTTTTTCTGGTGACATGTAATTTAAATATGTAAATGATTCATGCATGCACTACATGTGTTTGACTGAACATGAAGCACAACACGATTCTGTAGTGTATAGTATGTGTTTCTGTAGTGAGTTGTTCATATCTGAGCCTCCACTCTTAATCTTATTCCTTACCATTCTGAGCATTTTCTGTGTCTTTTTCTTGTATTTTGTACACTAACCTAAGTGATATTTGTCCACCTTGTATGATTTTACCTCAATAAACTTCTTTCTGTATTGCTCTTGATCTTTTCCCACTCTTTTCTTCTTTTATTCTTCTGTGATTGGAAAAAGTCACTTTGCCAGTAAGAAATTTCCAGTTTTTGAATGTGTGTGATGTGAAAGAATTTTCTGTACATGAAGAATTTAAATTAAAATTTCCAGTCATGTAATACAAACTCCACAATTCTGCACCTTGTAGGGCATTAGTTTAAGCACAACACAAATGCTAAATGCTCCAAACCAGTAAAATGACAAAACTTATGCTGCTCACACTCAATCAGTTGGAAGTAGCTACGTAGCCTCTTAATTCCTATGGAAGCAGTAAGGATGTACTTTGTTTTCCACAGAACTGTATTGCATTACATTATTCAAAATAGCATCCAGTTTGAAACAGCTAACTATTCTTCATGATGCTTGTCACTAGAAGAACTTCTCCGTGTAGTTTTTCTTGGATTGTTTTTTATATGAGTTACTGGTCATTCAAACAGTAACACATTACAGACAGCATAAGACAGAGAAAACGCATTGGAATATGATCAAAACTACAAATAAACATAAAACCTCAAGTCTGTTGTAACACATTCAATGTGATCTGGCTGAAAAATAATCCAGATGTACAAATTGTTAACCTGTTGGAACAAAGCTGGTCTGCCGAGTGATCGCTAACTGGGATCCCTTGCCGTCTGTCACTGTCTCTCCAACGGTTGCGAGTTTTCTTACATCAAGGGAGACGTAGTTAAAATGGTTCCGTACACACATTCATTTTCAGTTCAAAGAAGACGGTTGATTATGCAAATGTGAGCCAGTGACTCATCATACTGCTAGTCATTAAAGCTTAAGGTGAAAACATGGTTCAGGTCTAACTATAGGTTAGGGCCAAACAAGTAGTAGTTATGGGTTTATACTGCATCAAAAAGTCAATGTAATGTCCTCTGAAGTCATGGAGAAATTACTGTGCACACATGCGTGCGTGTGTTTGTGTGTTGCTGAATTATGACATATGTATATCTGTTTTTAGTGAGTCTGTTGAGAAACCCAATCCCACTGTGCACACCTCACCTGCAGCGAAAACATACTCCAAACCTGCAGTGGCACCCACAAATGGCAAGGTTGTCCCTGCTTCCTCATTTAAAAGTCCTGCAGCCCAGAACAAAGCCCCCTATCAGCCTGGAGCTCCATCAGGTAGAGTAACATCCTGTACAGAAATCCTTTTCACTTCCTACTTCTGTTGTTTACAGCCACTTACACGGTTCTGCTTCTGCCTTGAACATAGATCATGTGATGTAGTTGTTGCTTCTAGCCTACAGATGGCAGCACCCATTCATCTTATCTGACACCAAGCTATTTAAGATTATGAGCTCCATAACAGCCAGAGTTATTCAGTTAATGTGCTTAGATTATTGGCTTTTCCTAAGATCCCTTTAGCCAAATAGATTGTGAAAGTGATGTTTTATAGGTTTTAGAGGTTTTATTCTGCTCTTTAAATACAGAAAACCCTGGCATGAAAACTTTAGGAAGTAATGCAAATTTTCTTTTTGTTGAAAGGAATCAGCCTGTGATCATTATTATCAATCCAGCTGTATGATAAAAGCATGCTGTCGCACATGAACAGATGCACTGTGCATCCAAAAGTATTTCCCTGGAAGCCTTTAAAAACATCTGCTGAAAGGTGCCTCAGAGGGAGAGAGAGCAGGAGGCGACACAGTGAGGTCTTTGTTGACTGTTATTTATCAGATTAACAAGTGCCTGAGTTAAAGTAAACAAGCACATATCTGTGAAAGGGGGCTGAGTATGTGCCATGCATCATTCAGATTTACAGTGTTTATAGGTTTAATTTATCATTTTCACAATTTAAATTTCAGCACATCATCATCATCATCATCATCACATCAGAATCATTTTTCATTGTGTTTGGATTAAAAGCTTTTCTATGCCTGTTCTCTAAAGCTGTGAGGAGGGCAGAGATAAAATCACAGCCACAAAAACAGACTGAGGTGAAAGAGCTGCTGCCTAAAAGGCAAATAGCATTTGCTACACGGGGAAATATTTTCCCCAGCTTTAAAAGTCTCACTGTCCTTTGTGTTTAAAGACCTAAAAATCGCTTCCAGTAAGAATCAGTTTCTGTTAAAAACCGTTCTGTTTTTCCAGGTGTCTTGGAATTTGTTTGCCTCAGTAGGAAAATCACAGTTGGGTGGCTCTGTCCAAGCCTGATCTGTCATGGTTCAGGCACTGAAGTCATTAAATAATTCCCATTCCTCATCCGACCACACACACCCCTAACCTCTTCTTTTCTATTAACTGCATCTAGTAACTACTAGTTGTTTGTTCACTTTCATTTTGAAACATAAACCAGGACTTGATCTTTTTTCTTTTTTCTTTTTTCTTTTTTTTTTCTTCAGTCATCTGACCCATAGCTTTTTCTCATTTAGGTTTTCCTAAGGGTGGAGCACTTCCTTCATTTGGCAAAATCACCAATCCTGCTCCAAAAGGACCAGACCGCCCCACCCCGCGGCCACATCCCGAGGACCTCAACTCTCTGGTACAGCGTGCTGAGCACATCCCAGCTGGTACGCGCACCCCAATGTGCTGCAAGTGCAACAATATCATCAGGTATGTCAGAAAAACTGCATTCGCCAAAGGAGCTTTGGAACAGTAAAACATTCTTCATCAGCTACATTTACATTTAAATAAGTCTAAAGGTCTGTATAGCCTACAGCTTATTATGCAGAATGTTTATGTAAAACTCCTCAAGTGGTGCTTTGCTTATGTTTATGATCTGTGCTCAATCCCACCAGGGGACCATTCCTTGTGGCCATGGGTATGGCATGGCACCCTGAGGAGTTCAACTGCGCTCACTGCCGCTCCTCTTTGGCAGACCATGGATTTGTGGAGGAGGGGAACAAGGTGTACTGTGTGCAGTGCTATGAGCAGTTCTTTGCTCCCACCTGTGCCCGCTGCCAACAGAAGATTCTGGGGGTGGGTTAAAGTGTCTTTGTCCGCTTTAACTAGAAACTCGTATTACCCTCCACTCTATTCCAGGAAATGAAGCAAACACTGATCAAATCCACTGAAGTGTGTGTGATTGCACATTTAAAAATATACAGCACATACTGTGTGTTGACATATATTCAAAAAAAAGAGCTGTAATATGATTGTAGCACATATACATATGTAAGCTGTAGCTAACTTTCCTTAATATTGTTAACTGTGTACAATCATGTGTTTATAGCAGGAGCTGCTATCCATCTGCTAACACTGAAATAGTCACTTTATTTTAATTCATTTTGTCGTGATAAATACAAAAATGATTCAAAAGTGTTTAATTTGATATCTTTTCTCCACAGGAGATCATGAATGCCCTGAAACAGACCTGGCACGTGTCCTGTTTCGTCTGCTCGGCCTGCCACCTCCCAATCAGAGGCAACACGTTTCACATGGAGGACGGACAGCCATACTGTGAAAAAGGTTAAACGATGTTTTGTAAAGAAAATAAAGACAATGTCTCGTTCAAACAGACTAACATTTGCTGTTCACTCAGACTACTACAACCTGTTTGGGACCAACTGTCATGGCTGCGACTTCCCCATTGAGGCAGGGGACAAGTTCTTGGAGGCTCTAGGATTCACCTGGCACGACACCTGTTTTGTGTGCACGGTATGTTCAGGAGATTAATTCTCTGTGCAACAAGAGCTGGAAATCCACATAAGTAAATACTGCCAATGTCGCATTAAGTAAACCAACTATATTATGTTTGTTTCTCTCTACAGGTGTGCTCTACTAACCTGGAGGGTCAGGCATTCTTCTCCAAGAAAGACAAACCTTTGTGCAAGAAACACGCCCACACCGTCAACATCTGAGCTGACCTTCTGTGAATATACATAAGAGAGAGAGGGGGCATCAGTTTGCAGCAAGTTATATTTCAAGCAAATGTTAAATATGTTCTTGATTTAAACAAAAATAAATAAATAAACTGGATTACTGGCATTCTTTAATAATAATAATATTTGGTCAGAGATTCCACTGTAAGCTTCATTCTGTGCTCTAGTATTGGTATTAGCTATTATCATTAGTTATGTCACAGAACTTTTAATAGAATATGCAAGAGTAAATTCAGTGCACTGTTGACTTCTTTGTCAGTTCCGTATCTACACCGATGCATTTTTAATACCCGTGTGGTGGTGGTGTGTTGAAGATGAGAAAAAATTAGTTTACAGGGTTTAAAAATTAAGCTTATTTAACTTTAAATAATAATAAAAACAAAGTATATTTTAGACAGGGATCACTCAGTCTGGCAAAACAATGGGAAATATTATTAATAGTAATTTTTAGTAAAATCTTTAAATGATGTGCTGTTTAGTTATCACAGTGAAATGGAAAAAAAACCAGGCAGTAACCTATTAAAATGTGCAATTTATATATTGTGCGTGCATTTTATTATTGATGCATCCAGGAGTATTTTGAAAAGACTTCCTAATGTCAAGTGAATAAAGTGGGGACATCCAGCTGTTTCTGTTCATGTTGTAAAGTCTATACTTCAGTAGTTAAATGTTTGAATGAGCATCCTTCCAGTGGTATTGAACCAGCTCCTGGCATTAAAACGCATTTTATTTTTCCTATTTTGTGCTAAACCATTCAATCACAGTTTTGTGGGATTTTCAGGTTACCAAAAAACAATTTTAAAATATATTTTCAAAAGTGGAGTTCTGCTGTCAGGTTTTGGTTTGTTTGTTTTGCACACTTTCTATGCATTCATTGAAATAAAACAGTCCAACATTGGCTGCCATGCATCATTTCAAAACCATGTTATTCAATTCTTTTGCACCGGACACTAGATCAAAACTGTTGTTTATGCTCCGTTTATGAGACGTTAGATGGACAGAAAGCATTGAGACGAGTGTGTGATGTATCACTGCTTGATATGTGTCTGCTATAACTATTATTATGAGGGGAAGCTTAAGAGGCAGGCAGACGGGCGCCATGCACTTAAACTTCAGTAAGAAATTTAAGTAGCTTACAAATGTCTATATAAGAATTAAAGAAACTATACTTGGTCTTCTGTCTTGTCTTGTAACTGCTATAGGCTATAAAGTGTGAGAGATTCAGGAATAACTGAAAACATATCCAGTGATATTCAAATAACTGCAGGAGCTCAGGTTATTGCCATTCTCCAAGACGTCAGAGGTGGGAGCTGTGGGACACGAGATTTAAGCAGCCTCCAAAAACTATCGGTAGCCTACACTTGGAAAACTCCAGACGTAGAGGCACATGGGCACAAATAAAAGAGACCAGAGTAGATCTAAAATCAGGACCGACTGGGATTTTATTGTGCAGCTTTAAGAAGAGACGGTAAGTATACTTTTGTTGTCTCTGTGGGAGCGCAGTTTCAGCTGCACTGGGAAGTACTCGTGCGGTGGATGTCCAGACTTTCGTCAGTGAAACCCGGAGGGGTCCGTGATTTGTTTTTCGTGCTGCTGTTCAAATGAATTCAGCCGAAGTGCTTATTTGGCTCCCTACGAGGGGGGTTATTTAGTGGCAGCAGCTGCGGGCGATCTGCGCGGTGCCGGAAGCGTTATTGGTGGAGTCTGTGACGGTGCTGATGATGCTTAAATTGATCGCGGCGGTAAATCTTTGATGCCTGATCAGATGGACAATGGCCTCGAAGTTGCGTTATGATAAGAGACAGCTGTTTTAATCCACTGAGTAAAGTTGTTATCAAGGTCTCCCCTGTTAAATTCGACAATTTGGCCAATTTTGCGATAGATATTCAAAGTTGTTTTCATTGCATTGATTATGACGGTCATCTTCATCACCAGATAAGGTTAGCCCAGTAGTTCACTTATAATATATTATTGGTGCTTAATCTGACTTATTAAACTGATTACATATCAAAATCAAATTGGGTCAACTCCATCAGCTGATAAAGATCATATGATATAATCAAAGTCTATGTAATAATGTAATCACTGTGACTGATTTGATTTGCCACTGTTGTACTTATTGGTCAGCTGGGATGTAGATAATGCAGGGGGAATAAAATACGTAGATTTACACTGCCTCTATGACTAGAGGTAGATTGAAGGTATTAACAGTTCAATTCAATTTTACTTATATGCCACGAAATCACAACAACAGTTGCCTCAAGGTGCTTGATATTGTAATGTAAAGACCCTACAATCAGATAACCAGCTATGAGCATGCACTTGATGACAGTGGGAAGAACAAACTTCCTTTCAACAGGAAAAAACCTCAGGCAGAACTAGGCTCAGGGAGGGACGTCCATCTGTAGCTGAGGGGAGGAAGACAGGACAAATGACGAGCTGTGGAAGAGAGTCAGAGATAAATAATCACTAATGATTAAATGCAGAGTGGTGTATAAAGACCTAATGAGTGAAGAAGAAATACTCATGGGAATCCCCCAGAAGCCTAGACCTATTGCAGCATAACTAAAGGATGATTCAGGGGCGCTTGATCCAGCCCTAACTATAAGCTTTATTAAAAAGGAAAGTTTTAAGCCTAGCCTTGAGAGTAGAGTAATGAGAGTGGCTGTCTCCTGAATCCAAACTAAGAGCTGGTTCCAGAGAAAAGGGCCCTGAAACCTGAAGGCTGTGCCTCCCATTCTAATTTTAAATATACCATGAACCACAATTAAGCCAGCAAATCTGAGAGTGAAGTGCTGTGTTGGGATGATATGGTACCATGAGGTCTTTAAGACAAGATGGGGCCTGATTATTCAGGAGCTTGTATGTGGGGGACTGTTCTCTCTGTGAGAGTTCAGTGGCATAGGGTTGATGGAAATACTTGACCACTGAACGGATGACACAAAGTAAACTGTCTATGACATCGTCTCATGTTTACACGACTATCTCTGAGCCCGGTGGGAGCAATACACCTCATTCAGGCCTGTGGTGTAGTCTTGGAACACAGCAGCCCCTCTAACTCTCTACAAGACAGAGAGGCTCTTTGAGGCACAACAGAGTGAGTGTTTATTGGTAATATTAAACTCACAGAGAGTGATCAAACCACCGCCCACCACCCGGTTCTTGCCCTGGCTCTGCCCCTGGCAGGAGTCACGCCTGTCCTTAGGCATGATGGCATGTCAAGTGAGGGTGGCTGGCAAGGCAGCCCTTTGTGGTCTACCGCAGACTCCTGCTACAAGTGTTTCAGTGTGGTGGACTCTCTGGCACTGATGACTAACACAGTGTGTGTATATTCTACTTGTTAGGCCTGTTATGCAGCAGCATGAGGGCTGCCCTGTCTGTGAAAAATGTCAGATGGAGTTCCCACAGAGCTCTGTATGGACTGCAGTGTTGACTAAGAGTAATTAACCAATAGATTTCTTCATCTGGTTGATTGAAACCTTCACGGGTGGAAATGTGTAGCAATGATGAGGAATCACAAGTGATGGATATGTGGCTTTAGACAAATCAGAATTTTAAATCAAATAGCATCATATTTACGTGTGTGGTGCACATAAATGCACAAACACTCCTAATCACTGTGGTTAGATACTGGCCTATGTCTGGATTTGTCCACAGGGCTAAACTTAGCAAGCTGCGACCTCTCACCTCAAGTTTCCTCCCTTATAATTACAGGAAGCAAGGACAGCCAATCCAGGCAGAGATCACTGCTGCATATTAACAAGCTTAATAGGAGCAGTATTTGAGGACCGCACAGGTAATGACCGAATATGTGGGAGGAGGGAGAAGTTTTTACCTATAAAGTTTTGTCAGGACTGCAGAAGAAAAGCAATAATGAAGACTTTAGCTCATCACCTCACACTCATGTAACATGAGCACAGAGACAAATGGAGTATATCGAGATACAAACTTTCAGAGATCCAGTTACAGACAGGCTTTGCTCAATGCCTTCTCCAGCTGCCAGGACTTTATATGTTTTCATCATTTCTTTTAGCCTCTTCTCCTCTGTGTGCACTCCCTGAAGGAAGAGCATCTCACATCAAGAATTTTCCACAGGTATGGCTTTTCCATCTGCCACTCATTCACTCATATTTTGTCCGCTATTGTCTGTCTTCCCATCCTAAAATCTCCATACTAAGCTTCTCTTTGAAACAGGAACAGTATTTAACATAGGTGGCACCTGGGAAGCTTTTCTCTCAGAAATCTTATCCTGCCTTAGTTAAATTCTTTATTTTAAATGATAAGTTTCTGTCGTCATTACCATTTGTAGATTTTTCCTATTACTCCTCTCTGGATATAATTAACCTGGAAGCACAGGTTACATGTTCCAATCTGAAATAGTCGATCTTGTTTCAGTTAGCTTAGATTCCCCTGGGACTTTGACAATTAATGCTAATTCACAAACACATAAGTACAAATGACCCACTCATTGTTTTATGTAGGGTTGCTGATGAAAGACTAATGAAGATGATGGGAGGTTGCCTGTAAGTTCATATTACTGGAGAAAAATAGGATTGTATTAAAAAAAAAAGAGCTGACCTGAGTTTGAAATTTAGTCTGCAGTTTTATGACAGACATATGAGCTTCTTCCAGTATTTCCACTTTTATTTCTTCCAGAGAAGGACAAGTGCTGAAGCTCTGGCTGGGCACGGTGACAGGATGCTTTCTGATGCTCTGGGTTTAGATGGTGAGTCAAACTCTCATGCACTCTCTATCCATGTGCCTGAGAACATTTCTTATAAATGGAATGACATAGTATCTGTTTATCTGTTTATATGCACATGACTGACTGTAAAACCGAGCTCTTTTGTTAAATGGGAACTCACAAATGTAAAGTTGAGTGGTCTCACTTGAAGCTCCACACCAATAATATTGTGAAGAAAATGTAATCCAAAACTAAAAGCTGTATTGATCACGATAGGCTGTTTTCCTGGAGTTAGAGGTAGTATTTGACAAAGCTCGTCGTGTGTGTGTGTGTGTGTGTGTGTGTGTGTGTGTGTGTGTGTGTGTGTGTGTGTGTGTGTGTGTGTGTGCGCAGTTAGCCTCCAAAGTGGCAGGCTAATTGACTTTCTGCTCGGCCTGTTGATAGGCTATGTAAAATAAACCGCTCTGACTATAATAGAATCCTGTTTTCTCCACTCAAGTTTTGGGTCAGGCTCAGACTCCCTCTACTGACCTGACTAACTGAAATCAAGAAGATCAACATCTGATATAGTGTAGTAAATTTTAGACACTCTCAGAAACACACCTGAGTAAATTACTAGAGCACTGTATTTATGAATGTACCTTCTCATAAAAATAAGACAAACAAAAAAAAAGAAAGAAATTTAATTATGGTAACGTTAAGACGATGCTGAAACAAGGAAATAGACACAGAAATCCAAAAATGCCAAATGTCAGTATAAATGAATACCAGAAGAATTCATCAAATCCAATTCAAACAAGTGTAAGTCATGTTATTTTCACCCTTTGATTCTGTCTTTGTGTAACCTGCTGTAGCCACAGCTGTAGTCTGAGTTCTTTGGCAGTTGTTTGTCTGTATCACAACTGTGAAAGACACAGTCACAAAACCTTACAGGTGGTTAGTAAAAATGAAGGTGTGAAGATAGCCATGGTCTGACTGATGAGACAAGAGGACCCCTTTTCCACATTCCTTTTTAACTGTGAAGTACAATTTTTACCTCCCAGTATGATTTATCTTTATCCGGTTTACATTCAGCAGCCGCTTTGTTAGGTACACCTGTTCAACTGTTCGTTAATAGATAACAGTTTGTTCTCTAGTCAGTGCATTTAGGCACTGTGTGTGTGCCTAAATGCACTGAGCTGCAGGTCAAGGCAACCTGCAAGCTGAGCATCAGAATGGGGAAGAAAGGTGATTTAAGCGAGTTTGACCATGCATGGCTGTTAGTGCCAGACTGGCTGGTCTAAGTGTTTCAGAAACTGCAGATCTAGTGGGATTTTCCCATCACTAGGGTTTACAGAGAATGTTCCACAAAAAAGAAAATAGTGAGTGTCAGTTCTCTGTGCAAAAGTACCTTGTTCATGCCACAGGTAAGAGGAGAATGTTCAAACTGGAGCAAGCTGATAGGATAGCAAGAGTTGAAATAACCACTCGTTACAACCAAGGTTTGCAGAAGATCATCTCTGAATGCACAAAACATCAAACCTTTAAGCAGTTGGGCTACAGCAGCAGAAACCACTCTGGGTGTCACACACTGAGGTGGTTCCCTCAGTACCAACTGAGAACAATATAAAACCCACAATTTACTTGAGCAGATGCTGACCATGCCCATCCTTTTATTACCACAGTGTACTCATCTTCTGATGGATGCTTCCAGCAGGATAATGTGCCATGTCATCAAGCTCAAATCATCTCAAACTGGTTTCTTGAACACGACAATGACTTCACTGTACTCAAATCTCTCCATCGTCACCAGATCTCAATCTAATAGAGCGCCTTTTGGATGGAACAGGAGATTCACGTCTTGCACGGGCAACTAACAAATCTGCAGCAACTGTGTGATTCTGTCATGTCAATATGGACCAAAATCTCTGATGAATGTTTCCAGCAACATCTTGAATCTATGATGCAAAGAATTTTGGCAGTTCTCAAGACAAAAGGGAGGTGTACCTAATAAAGTGTCCGGTGAGTGTATAAAAACATGTAATACTCTTTCAGGATGGATGCGGTCTGAGAGCTCTGTGGCTTTATGGAAGGTCATCTTGTGATTGATACTTCTACATATTTTCCTGCATAAAAAATATTTCAGCCTACTTGCATAGTGCATTTCAGCAATATAAACATATAGTAGCTCATGAATACATTTTTATATCTTTGCATCTTGGTTTCAGCCCTGAGTTGGCTTGTTGCATCGTTTAATTAGCATTCCTTTTACATTAAGCAACATTGAGCGTGCCACTGCAAGACCCGTCATACACAGCAAAATATGCTGATGCAGCTCCAAACCTGGAGTCCTTGTTTCAAGTGGTGTTCAGTCAGGGAGCTGAACCTGTGCAAGACTGTGAAAAATGGACTTCCTGCATGTAGAGAGGTCAATAATAGCCTGTATATGTGGGAAAGGATTGCTTGAACTCCTTCTGCGACAGTGGCCTGCTGTCCGGAAAGAAAAGCGTCCTGAAGCCAAACGCCAGTTTGAGTTGGAGAGTAACTCACACCCATAAAGAATGTCAAGAATCTGTGTGTTAAAGTTCACAATGTATCACCATTTGCTGCTGGATCCTGGCAAATAAAAGACAGCTGTGTGAGTCTGCATGGGTGGAAAAAAAGATGATACTAAAACAAAAAAAATTACAGTTATGCAAATATTTTCTCCATTTTTGTGTGTATATGGTTCACGTGTAAGTTCACACAGCTGATATGACACTGTCAGCACTTTCACCCACACATACAAGTCTGACACGCTGGCAGCTCGACAGCCTATAATTACACCCTAACTTACTGGTTTATTAAGAAAATACAGGTCAGCCGAGACCACCCAGAAACACAGTACGAGTCACCTGTTTCCATCGTGAGGGAACGTTGCTGTTTCACTTCAGCACCCAGCTGTGGCTCACTGTAATTTTGCTCATACAATATTGTCTCAAGGTCTCTGAAATATGTTTCATGGCGCTTGCCTTCTTTTCCTGAGAAGTTCATATTTCCTTATATGTGTATAAAGAGCGGGCTCTGCCTTTCACCTCGTTCAAAACATGTCACCCTGATCTCATTTGACAGTTTGATCTTTCAACATACTAATCTGAAAAGCTTTGTTCTACGGTCCTCAGCATGTCTGCTCTGCTGTCGACCTTTTTCTGCACCGCGTCTGATTAATAGGAAGCGACAGTGAGTGCCAGTCAGACTGCGAGAGGAGATGGAGAAACACATGAAATCAATTTCTGTCTCGTGCGTATTTTTCCTGCTTCCCAGCCCTTGATGACAGATTGCAAAATGGGTTTTGTGTGTGTCTTTTGTTTTCCAGCAGGTTTGGGAGAGGGCAGAGGGTATTCAGAGTCATACCTGTGAGGCAGTCTGCGAGGAAATGTGCTGACATCAGAGATTTGCATTTTAAAGCCAGGGGATAGAAGAGGAGGAGGAGGAGGATACTTCAGCAGAAGAAGCTGAGTTTGCATAGATCAGATCAGGTGAGTCTGTATTCAGAATGACATCTCATATCAATGCTAATCTGTTAATTAAAGACCCAGTCTCATCCTGGAACATACGGTGAAGAATGAAGCGCTCTGTGTGCCGATGATTAAAAATAGCATTACCTTGAACCACACGAGAAGATCCTGCCAAGATAAAGTGTTCCGCATTTGTCAGTCGCGTTCACAGCGTTTGGAGATTAATTGTCCACTTCACCATGTCGTCAGCTTCTGTTGTGATGTTTGGATCCCAGCTGCTCGCTCTGCTTTATTTGGAAACAACCACACACATACATTGTCAGACACGACACACGGTGGAATCCCTGACAGGGTTTGGGATTAGTCGTGAGATTAGGGAATGAGCCAAAAGAGGTAACAGGTGACAAACTCGTGTCAACACTTCATGAAAAGCACTATAACCTCAGATTAAATAAACTACTGCAGCAAACAAAAGGTGAGTCAAGTTACTGTATGTTGCATGAGAGCAGGTACAAGCTGCCAAGCCTCGTTTGCTGAATATATCTCTGGTGGACAGTTACACTTCAATGACACCTGTTGTCCTTTGTTAAAACTGTTTGCATTTGTGTTGAGCTGATATGGTTTTCAAGGCTTTCCCAACTTTTTTTCTTTTTTTTTTTGTGATCTGTTTTCCAGAAGAGATTATTTGTTCTGTGTGGAAGTTTATCGTGTATCACGTTACTCTGGAAATCTTGAAATTTTAACCGTTAAACCTTTTACAGCTACTCGCTGGCATTCAGCCTAATTTGACTCACCCAGGTAGCGGTGTTTGCAATTGCGATTAAGTTACTTGTTTTCTGTATTTGCGGCAAAGATGACTGATGACATCAGTGAAAGAAAAGCTCCAGGCTCCTCTAAATAAATTAGTTCAAGTTGCGTTGGGTCTGCCCTCAAGTGACGATATGGGAAACAACTAAAGCGACGCCTTTGGAAGACTCGTTGTTTTAAATGTGACTGCTTAGTAATATCAGCATATTTATTTTAGCCACCCAGCCTCACTGGCAACTCTGTGTGTATTTCAGTTCCAACTGTGGTCTAAAAAAAGACTTGATACAGACTCAGTGGAGAGTATGTCCTGCTTTCTAAATTAACGTCCAAGGGAAACACATTTTGGCCACATCAATCTTTCCTTCTTCTTTCATCTTTACTTACGGTTGTATCCAGACTCAGAAGAGACCGGCCTCTCTGCTTTGCTTTCCAAACCTCTTCTGTAGCTCTGAGAATTTTACGTAGGGCAGAGGCTGGATCAAATGACAATGCAAAGAAAGAGAGGGAGAGCAGGGAAGCTAGCTAACCTGCTACACGCTGGATTGTTATTGCAGGTGTTTAAGAGAAGTTACAGCTGTTAATTTATTCTGTGTGGTGACACATGTGGAGCTGCACGCACCAATGTTGCTGTGCCACAATGCACAGATCACATTTTAAGGATCAGGAGACGGTTACTTGGTTTCTGTACTCTACTGCTTCAACCTTTTTACTGACCTTGTTACTGTATGCATGTAGACGTATAAGGAATTCATGGTTAGTTTCTTTCTTGCTGTCAAATTCACTCATAGGCGAGATACTTTGCATCTGTTTGTAAAGCATTGAAAATGTGCAATCTGGGACATTTTGTGCGGTCTGAAAGCATGTTGGATCCACACACTCGTATGTGGGTCTGATTCTGTTAACTCGATTAACTGCTTTTATGTTTAAAGAACCTAACATTTATACCTGATCTTTGTCTGATTTCAGCATCAGCTGCTTCAGTTTAGGGTTATGCAAAAGATGAAATAATTAGTTAAGTTTGAGTGACTAACCTGCAAGACTGTATCATGAAACAAGTGCAACAGTTATGTGTTTTAAACAACCACCTACATGATTGGTCATTTTTTCATAGGATCAAACCGAAAGCTCATGTTTTGAGAATAAAACATGAAGAAATTGGAAAGTCAGTAACTTTTTTCTCTCTGATGCCAACGTAAAAGGTAAGCTGAAAATGCCCGATTTTAAAAACACTAATAATGTAGGCACACACACAGGCCTTTTTACTTCATTACATAAAGTGGTCAAGATGCTGGGTGGTGCCCACTGTTTTTTTTTTTTAAAACCTATGTTTGTTTTACTTTTTGGAAGTGCTACAAATTAAGCAGTTAGAAGCTTTGGGTGGACAATTCTATGGGAGTACAAGTGGGTGAGAGGGAAGGCGGGGGTGGGGGAGCTTAAAGAAAAACCTCAAATGTGAAAACGACTGGAACTCCCAGGGTTTTCAAAACAGAACTCAAGATTTCGTTACACATACCTGGACAACTGAGGGCATGGAAAAAAAACCCTTCCATATGCACTCGACAGCTGGGCTGGTCAGAGAAATAAGACGAATAATGTAAACAAAATAGAACAGAGAGGACTCCCGGCCAATAGAGGCAGCACGTGTCAGCTTCAGAAATATGCAGAGCCACGGTCATCAATCACGGACAGGAGTGCCACAGTCACATTGACAGCTTTGGACAGAGAGGAGGCAGAGTTTTTTTGGCCACTGTCTGTGTGTGGACTGAACTGTGGTCGCTGTTTCCCAGATCTGCCTCCAGCTTCATGATTCAGGTCTGACTGGGATTCATCCAAAGCACTCAAGACTGACTGATGATGGGGCATCGCGGCAAACCAGTGTCAACAAGCGAATAAAGTTAATGGTCTTAACTTGTCAATAAGGCCTGTTGGCAAAGCTCGTAGAGGTCCTCCTCAGTGTTGTTTTACTAGGTTTCAGTGTTGGTGTAAGCTGCACATCAGGACTGTACTGTGGGAATATTCTCTCGCTCTTGTGGGAATATGGTGGCTTGACAGTGGTAATAGTATAACTGCAAGCAGTAAATTGGCCTAAACCAAGCAAAACAGAGCAAAGGGAGAGAGACAGTCTTTAGGGGCAAAGCTGGGGTTTAGTCCCTAAAATTGAACCTTCCCCAGGGTTTCATCAGAAGGATGAAGGATGTTGGGATAGAAGACGGGGGTTGAGAGATGATCTGGCAAGGACAAAGCCCTTAGGGTTTTCACTCAGAACAAACTTTGTCTGTTCCAACATGTTTGGAATGGTACATTCTGTTGTTTGCGTGCATGTTTGTCAAGTTTAGTACAAGGGGTTAGTACAAGTGAAGTCCACTACATGAATAAATTTGAAAAAAGGAAGGAGGATCACCATTGCAACTTAGTGCTGAACACATGTTGCGTTTGCTGCTGCTTTTTTGTAGCATACTAAATGTTTTGTAGCTTCTGTTTGTCCCTTCTGTAATAGGTACAGTTTTAATTACCAGGTTGATGATTGAAAGGATCGCTTGCATGTGCATCTGTAGAGATAGCTGTCTAATGGCAGTAGTCATCAATACATTCTAACTACTCTGGTTATGTGATTTAGTGGCAAACTGTAATTCAAACTCAAGATATGAAGCATCATACCTGTCTTTTATCATCTGACAAGGGTTCCCCTTCACCAAAGAAGCGAAAACGCGAAGGAAAAAGAAAACGTGATGCACATCTGGAGAAAATATCATCCTTTTCCTACTCAAGTTAACCCTCATGTCCTGAACTGAAATCATGGCACCGACACACAAAAACATGCATAAACATGCTCATTTGGTCCCAATATTGTAACAGTTACTTCTTGTCAGCAGATTTGACATGCAGCCTCCTGTCTGATAGCTGACAGTGAGCTAGCTTAAGATCAACAGCAGAGGGATTTAAGCTAACATTATAATGTTAGGATTGCGTGTCCAAAAAAATATCTCATGTTCCCTCTGATAAACAATTTCATCACGTTCTCCCATCTTATACAAGTTTATTTGCAAATTGTCTGAGCCCAACAATGTTAGGTTCACTATAAATAAAGTTTCACTAATGCCAACATAGCAAGCAGGTCTGGCCCGGATCTGGTATCAAGCCGGCACTGCTGGCTGACTTCTGGCATGATAAGACGTATGTCATCCTGATATGGGCCAGGCCTGGCATAGAAGGCACTGTCTATGTGATGGCATGCCACATCTGGCTCGATTGTGGTTTGGTTTATGTGTCCCAGGCCCATAGAAAACAGGTCTGGCGGGATCCGGCATCAAGCTGGCACTTCTGACTGACCGGTGTTATGGCAGAGTGTATGTCAACCAGATGTGGGCCAGGTCTGGCAATGATGCACTATTTATGTTCCTATTTTCCTATTTTAGTTAGAAGACCCAAATGCCATGTTGCAATACTATACTGCTATGGTAGCCAACGTTTCAAATGCAGGTTTGACGGGTTTGTGAGTTTACACTATATCCAAAACCTAGTGAGGGTTTACTCATCTTTGCCAGTGGGTGGCCGTAACTCAGGCGGTAGAGCAGGTCACCTATTGATTGGAAGGTTAGTGGTTTGATCCCTGGCTTATCCAGTCTGCATGTCAAGAGTGTGAGTATGAATGTAGTTAGAAAGCACTCAGTTAAGAGAAAGTGTGTGATTGGGTGACTGTGGCATGTTGTATAGAGCACTTTGAGTAATCTGGTAGAGTTGAAAAACACTATATAAGAATCAGTCCATTCACTGTCTAAACAGAGTTTTGTCATGTGTGTCTGCAACTGGCCCATGGCTGCACACAACTTACACGTGGCCCACATACCGCAAAGAATGACGGCCCTTTGGTGGCCCAGACCAGGTTTGCCAGAGATAATCCACACATGGGCCAGCAAAGGACCACCAGTGTGTCTGCAACTGGCCTTGTGCTGGCCCATGTATGGCCCACCATTGGCAAACCAGATCTGGGCCACCAAAGGGCCGTCATTCTTTGCGGTATGCGGGCCATGTTTAAGCACATTGTGTGGGCCAGATCTGGGCCATACCAATTTTGCTGACTAACAGCAGCTAACAGAGGCTAAGGGCAGGAAAAACAGCAGCGCTTACCATAAGAAAAGTTCAGGATATCCTCAGCAAGCGGACAAGAATTTGTCAGAGCCTTATTAACTCTTCGACTTGTATTGGACTCTTTTAACTAAGTTTGGCAGTCTCCTCCAGAGTAAATAAACACTGACACATACTGATAGCTGAGGTAAACAGAAGATTGATATCCTACACTAACAGAAACCACCATAGCTACGATTATGCACTTGAAATGGGAGGGGTAAGAAAACAGATCTCAGATGACCGCACATCTAGTGGTGATATTTTACACAATGTAAATCGAAGCTATTTTTCCAGTCACACCATGATTTAATTCATTCATGTGATGGTAAATTTGACTGCTCTCTGTATTTAAATTCATACATAATACTTAAAATCAGACTTTGAAGATTAAGTTCTTGCTATAGATCTCTTGTTTCACTTTATATGTTGCTGCAGAAACCTAATCAGGCTGTAATTGTCTTACGCAGATGCGCAAGTTTATATTGGGGACCCAGTACAAATAGAGTTCATGGCCATCTCAGTCCCCTGTGAATTCAAAGGATGGATCACTGCGTCCAATCGTTTCTTTACCCACTGTCTGTCTTCATTAGATACGGAGTGACAGGACAGCTGTTTCTATGTCTGGCATGTATAACTCAGTGTGCCGTCTCCTTGCTTTGACATTGAACCATAAAGAAGAATCATCACCAGTGAATCTGACAGACTTTGATCACAAGCCAGTCCAATGAAGGTGCAGGATTGATGCCTCATGTGAAGGAGAAAGTATGCCATGCTGAAAACTGAAAACTGTGCAGTGTGTGACACAATTGTACAAAACTTATCTGCACAGTGGACTATGAATCTGCTGATGTAAAATAGCTTACAGTATTACAGTAAATTGCCAATCAAAACCAAGGACACTGCTTTTCTGCAGTGACACACACACACACACACACACACACACACACACACACACACACACACACACACACACACACAAATACAGCAGCAGTTATGACTTCATCCTGAAGGCCGACAACCACAGATTAGTGTCATAAACAAACAGAAGCCATAATGAGACTGAAGTTGGTCACCATGATTGTTTACATTCCTTCACACAGAGCCTTCAAATGCAAACTGCAGAGATCATAAGAAAGCCATAACTGCCGATTAGCATCCAATAAACAATGATAAACATACTGCAGAGGATCATCGTGACATTTCAGTGACTTTTTACCCACTTCACTCTCAAACAGGATGTAGTTAGTCCTTAAAACAGGCCATTCCAATCTCCATGATGAATACGTTGTTGTCTCCATAGGATTAAGTACATGAGAGCTAGTTATGGGTTGCAGCGCTGAAAAGATTAAATTAGTTGATGTTTGAAAACACTGCTGCAAGCTAATGATATTGATGGAGTAAAGCCCATCAGTTAAGAGTGATATAGTCTGCAGTGGCCTGAGGTTCCATTTTCTGTGTTAGACGGACACTTCAGATGAAAACCCTTGTGGTTGTCACCCTTGGATACCATTAAGCTGAACAGCAGTAGGAGTCCTTTACATAAACTTCTGGAGAAGGCGGAAACTGCCATCCATCATGTGTAGCATGTGATGACATGTTTGACCGTTTGTCCTCTCCCACTCTACACACACACACACACACACACACACACACACACACACACACACACACACACACACACACACACACACACACACTAAAAATACTGCCTGTTTGGGTCTCCACTGACATTGCCTTGCCTTTCCCCATTGGAAGACATTTATCACTACATCTCAGTGTAAAAAAAAAAGAAAAGAGAAAAAAAAGTATGTGTTTTTATCTGTATTTTCCACTAACCTTTTCATTTTCAGACAAGTGCAGCTCAGAGGCTACTTTCTGGAAGAGGGATTAAATGGAGGGCAATTCTGAAATGAATTTGGACTGATACAAATCAGTGTGATTGTCTGATTTGGTTTACAAAGCATGCATTTGTGTAATATGGAAATTGTTTCTTAAAGTTATTTTCTTTGTATTGGCTCAAACCCAGGCTGGATATAATTATAAAAGAATACCAGGCCACTCACTTAACAATACATTTCTTCATGTTGAGTCATCTGTAGACTCACAGAAACTTTAATCCCCCCTTTTTAAACAAACATGATTTAAAATAAGTTAATTCATGCAACCTGTAATTTATTGCAGCAGTAATAAGATACACAGCATGATAGTTATCTGAGTTTCATTCAAGTTATTTCTTTAGGTTCTCTGCTTTAAAATGTATTAAATCTGAAAACTAAGCATAAAGGTTGAAAGTTTCCTTTTAATATGAGTTGGCGTTGTCTTTTTGTAAGGGGTGAGAATAGGTGGGTATGACAGTGAAAAGGTCATGAGGCTAAAATAAGAAGCAATCAGAGATATATCAGCTCGAAAATGGAAACCAAGACCACGTTAAGGACAAGATATGTGGGTGATAAGAAAGATGTTCATATTGCAAAGGAAACCCTCTATTTGACTGCACAGGAAGTGCAGTGCATGTTTCCATTTACTGTAGGTGTACATGTTTCCATGTTAGCAATCAAGACGAGGTTTTGTGAATGCAACCTCATAAGATGCGAACCATCATCAAGCAGAACAAGCAGAAAGAAAGGATTGCAGTTTCTGAACACAAATCAAAAAGAAACCAGCAGATTTCTTGATCAAAGATTTATCGATTGATTAAAAAGATTTTAATCATATATATTTAGCATAAAATGACTAATGACTATTAATGACCCAAATCTCTTCACCTCATCTTTTGAAAGTGGTGTTTCAGTTATGGCTTGCAGAAGCAACAAATGAGGCATGAAAGAGAATTTTTTATGCCTGTTTTCAGTCAAAGCTCAAAGACTTCATCTCTCTTAAGGATAGCAATCGTAAATATATACCCAAAACTTATCTGGCATTTGACCTTTGCCATTGCTAAACTTGAACCCAATTAGAAGAGAGGGTTAAGTTATCAGCTACCACTGTTTAACTAGAATAGCATCCATACACTGTATAGGTACTGTGATAGACTGTATATAAAGGATGGACAGAGGTTCAAATTTAAAATGTGACATGACTTAAACCTGCATTCTCTGTGGTGCTGACAATTCAAATGCACCAGCAAATAGAAAAAATGCTTCAAAAGCTAAAAAAAAAATAAATCACTAAACAAAATGAAATCTTGTCTGGTTTCAGAATACCAAGATGGCAAAAAGCTCAAACTGAGTGTCTAATGCCATCTTTTATATACAGTGTATAATTGTGTTACTAAGACCCAAAACCTGATAATTATGGCAACAACTAATGAATTCAATAATAATAGTATTACTGAATGCCCCCACCAACAATAAATAAATAAAGACAAACAAACTGGTACACAGATTTCTTGGACAGTCTGTGGGTACAGTTAGCTACAGAGAAAACCATTTTATTTTTCAGAAAACTGTATTCAGAAAGACAACAACGCCAGCATAGTATGCTCAAGAAGTCCAGTTCAGGGACTCGTTAGCAAAGGTGAAACCTAGCAGACATCTAGTGGTTCTAGCATGTCCACAGTTTCAGGACCCACTTGTAAGTCAACACCTGACCACGCCAATAAGCAAAAAAGGGGCTTGGCTCATTTTTGGAGCCAGCTTCAAGTGGCTATTTGAAGGTAGTGCATTTTATGTTGTTGCAACAAAGGTTGCCACTAGAGCCAGTGTAGAATTTATAAGTCAGCCAGATTTCGAGAGATTTTGCATGTTGTCACACAGGTACAATACTTTACTGGTGAACCTCTTAATTTCCTACAGCTGCTCCTCTTTAAATACAATTAAACCGAGCAATTGTGTGATGTTGACTTTGGGTTTGGTACACTTTCTCTCTGGTCCTGGTAGCTCGTGCTTTCTGAGGATGACATCATGGGTTTCAGGTTGCCCGTTGTGGCTTTAGTTCCCAGGGGGTTGGGCAGACTGAGTGTAGGCCTGGTGAGCATGCAGTGAATAGACACTCATTCTCTCCTCTCCTTCTGCTCAGTCCACTGACCTCTCTGCTACCTCACTCGGAGCTCAGGGTTTGTTATTGGCTCTGCTGGGATGTGTTGACAGATGAGGCAGATGTGTGTTCCCCTCTTGTTGATAGTTTGGCAGTGTTGCTTTCAAAGTTTAAAAGCTCTCGGAATTAGCTAAGTAAATACAGTAATTTGGCTCAGTGCCATTGTGGTTTGATATGTTTAAAATATCCGTGTTACAATTAAGAAATACTGTTTGGTCTATCATTTGTTTGAAGGGTGGAGAGTGGTTATGTTTTATTTGGGCATACGCAGCATGTGTGGGTCTGCTTTGATTTTTACTTACATGATTTGCATTAAAGCCGGTAGTTCCCTTTAAAAAATGTGATTGTTGTAAGTGGGTAACATTTGCATTTTGTGGATAATCAACAACTTTTTTACAATAGATTTCATTTTAAAACTGCTGGAGTGATGATGTATTTGTTCGTCTTTAAAATGACCAAGCAAGTATAAGTTTTTACTCAAGGTTTTTTTTTGTCAGTTGCCACCAGTAACCCGGTTATCAGCGTGATTGATATAAAATATTTTGTAAGTCTGGCTGTTGTATCTCTTATTTCTTTTCATTGATTGGTCTGCTCTCTTTTGGTAAAGAGCTATGTTGATCACATGATTTAGCATCATTAGCTGTGGTACCATTTCTCTCTGCTTCATTTTCATAGTTGCTCTGGTAAGTTGAACACATTTGAACGACGGCTGCAGGTTCAAGTGTTAAATTATCAGCTAACAGTTGATAGCTTGGTTAGTGTGGTGCGTCACACAGACACGGATAGCTTCTAAATATTGCTATAAATATAAAAACAAAATATTAGCCATAAATGCAGTTCATGTAAAATACATTAAACCATAATATTGTTGGTTATTTTCATTAAAAATGCTCCAAAACATAACCCCACGGGATACTAGTACATGTTGGGTAGGTCAGCGACTTAGATAAGATGATCACGCTGCTAATAGTCTGTAAATTGAAATCTTTTTAGAGTTTAACAAACAGCTTACATAGTTTTAGGGTCAAATTTGACACATTTTGACAATTGAAAGCAATAAAAATACTATAATTGTCATCTTTCTAGTGCAAAATTGAGATACGTTTTATTTGTGTTTTTGGGTTCTAAGTGTTAATTAAATATTTAATTAAAATTTGACAATTATAAATTAATTTATTACAATATAGCAGTGAGCATGGTGTTTAATAGTCGTAATGTTTATACATGATTTATACATCCCAGTTCTAACTTGCAGTAGATATATAAGTAAATAATATATTTAAATCTAAGGAACTTGGAAAGAAAAGCGTCTGGACTTCTTTAAGTTGCTTGAAGACGTTTCACCTCTCATCCGAGAAGCTTCTTCATCGTCATGACTGCTTTGATTTCATGTCTTAATACAGTACACAAAAAGTGTCAGATCATTATAGCATTATGATGTGTGATAACATGTGTTTTTCTCCAAATACAACACACTCTTCCTGCTCTATGAAACATTAATTAAGGATTAATCATTCATTCGTTTATTAACCCTTTAAAGCCGGTCTTTTTTTTGCATAACTATTTTTAAATCCCCGTAGAACCGGAACCACGTAAGTTAGCGCAATAATTTTTTTTGCATATGAAACCGGAGGAGTTGTACTTACATCTTATGCCATGAGCTTGGGTCACAGTTTCCTTTCACATATAGCTTTGCAAAAATTGCATAAAAAGCGCTTGCAGGAAGAAAAACATAATATTCCAGCAACACGCTTTGCCAATCCGATCAGCTGTTCATAACACTTCCTACGTTGAAATAGATGTCAGCGGGGACCATCGCATGTCCGCCATTACCTGCCCAAAACCAGAAGTGACGTAATTTTCGCGGAAAATTTAGTTTTTTACTTGTAGACCTTATAAGCCTATACTGGTGTTTTTAAAATAGTTTCTGGGATGCTTAGAACTCAAATTGCACTGCTTTAAATAGTTTGATGCACATGCTGTTTTCTTTGCAAATTTGCATTATAGGATTGTTTTTCATTTCTTCTGCAGAATATAAAAATTGGTGTATCTCAAAAATAAAACTATGAAGACACTCAAAATAAATTTCCTGTTGTTGTAAACTATGTTTTGCAACTTTTTTTGTATTTAAAGTTTTGAGGGATAAACCTCTTAAATTTCTCCAAGTAGAAATATATGTAAAAAAAACCCAAAAACGATTTAATGCATACCTATTATTAAAATTTGGGCTATAACGGTTGTATTGATGTATAGCAACTTGAAATGCTCCCAAAAATGGCACTACAGCATGTAAAAATATAAAGTAAGCTCTGGCGGACTTGGTTCTATGGTAGGTTTTAAAGGGTTAATGTCAGTAGATGTGTGTAGTTCAACATTTTGGAAAGACACTTGCTGTGTGTGTGACGGCCTAAAATATGCACAGTGTGTAAGGGATGAACTCATCCCTCTGTGCAGTAGTCACAGATGGGAATGGGGTAATTGAGTGTGTAGACTGACAGTCACTTTAGCGTTTTATTCTTACTTTAAAGGTTAGACATTTTTATAGGAGGAAGCTATGGGTATTGACTTTTGTTTTTGGAGCCAGCCTAAAGTGGACATTTTCAAAACTGCAGTTTTTGGCACTTGTGCAATGGCTTCATTTTACAGCCTCAGAGGGTGATGTTTGCTCAGGATCTGACATTTTTTGTGTACTGTATTAAGTGCTGCCTGACCAGTTGTTATTGGTTGATTTTATGGATATTTTACAGGCAACATAGAACCCAACGTCCTAGTTGATTTCCATGAGTGTCAGTCACTCTGTCAATCATCTGTTTTAGTCATTCATAGAACCCTACAAAGTGAGCCTCGTCCACTGTGGGGTCAAACAGTGTGAGCCAGCTTTCCTCTGTTTCCTTTTTTCCTCTCCCTGCATGGACACACATGGTGATAGCAATCTCTCTCTCACACACACACACACACACACACACACACACACACACACACACACACACACACACACACACACACACACACAGTTATCTTGAGATTTTGTGAAAACGAATATTTTGAAGAAGTTTTCTTGTTTTGCCAAACTGTTTTGTGTAAAATAGAGAAGCAGCAGGCTGATGTTGTTGCCTGTCTGGACAATTCAAGAAGCTTTGCAAGGGAAAACTTAACACTTCACGATTGTGCATAATTGAAATCAAGGTCTGAAGGGAGGGATTTGTCTGTAATCTTGTATTGATCCTTCCTAGACAGCCTGTCTGGTGGACTGACAATCTGCTGTACCTATGGGCACTTAGCCACACAGGCTGCATGCCTTGCCACATCTAACTATAGCAGCAAGTACAAGCTGAGCCCAATTTGTGGTAGATTTAATGGCTCATAGTGGAGTCATTATGTTAGGGCGAAAAAAGGCAAACTTGCGTAGTTTGTTTTCCAGTTTAAATGTCTGTCCCAGAAGTCTTTTCATTATTAGTTGTCGTATGTGCTTTTAATTCTTCATTCCTCCTGACTAACACACTGTGTTCATCTATCCTAATTAAGCTAAAGTGCACTAGAGGGAGTCCGCTCCACTCAAAAAAGTTGCCAGCCAAAGTTCAGGTTTGGAGGAGTCTTAAACCCTGTGCATGTTAGTGAACGAGCAAACAGATAGAATTTGTTGTGTATGATTATTTCTCATTACACAGGAATAATAAAGAGCATTTTTTTAACTCAGCCAAAATAATAAAAATAAAAAAGCTCCAGTTTTATTATGTCAAAATACTTTGTTTAATAATAAAATGTTTTTGTCTCGCAAACAAGCCTGCAGGGCTCAACTATACTCATGTAATTACCAAATATGAGATTATTATCATGCTATTTTTGTTAATATTGTAGTATTTTGATGTAGTAATGTGAAATTAAACCAGTGCCCTGGTACTCCTGCAGCAACCGTGTCTCCTCTCATATTTTTTTCATATTTGAGCTGTTAATTATCAAATGAACTATGTGCATTTGGAGGAAAAACAAGGGGCTGACTGCAGAAATGTATATCCTGTTTATACACCACAATAGCTTGTCAGTGTAGGGACCCTTAACCCTGTCTGTTTAAACATCATCTGTTAAAAACCCCCAAAACAAAACACAAAAACAAAACTTTTTTGCCTGTGGGTATGTGAAAAAAATGTTACCTTTCTAAGACACAAATGCTCTGACAGAGCATCGAATAGTCTGACAAATCCCTTCCGCTCTTGTGTAGTAAAGAGATGCAGCCACGAAGGGAGCAGTGTTCAGGTGTGCTTTCAAGAGCTGCTGTCAACACTTCATTGAGAAAATGTCAAAGAGCTTGGAAATATCTATGAATAAGAATTTTAATGAGTCGGATAGAAATCTTTGTTTGAAATTTCTCAGACATTAATGCTGTACGTACACTTCTGGGGAATGAAAGGAATTAAAGTGTCATTGGCAGTAGATCAACTTCAAATGCGCAGAAATGCTGCTAATGATCCACATCTCGCTCTTAGGTCATGATTCTGTCCAAGAAGAACTGATAACAACCATCATTAATAGGAAACAATGATAACTGGTTCACTGAAAGATCCATGAGTTTTGTGTAACAGTGTTATAAACTAGCGTCTTGCTGTCGCTCTGATTGGATAAAAATATTCTATAGTTATTAATCCAATCTTACTCATATTTTTTACAACATATTTTGCATAATTTGTTTTTAAACATTTCTGTGAGACACCTAACTTCATAATTGTACATTATTTAATGCAGCCCTCTGTTAATAGGAGCAGCCAGACCACTGTAGATGATAATAGCAGGCATGGCTAAATTGGTAGCTACAGTCTATCTGATGCGTCTGTCTTTGGGACAGCAGTTACTCAAACCCCCCTGATCGGTCAGTTGGAAGAACCCAAGCAGTGGCCTTGGTGACCAACTGGGTGCACCACTGCTTTACAGGATAAGTGTGTGAAGTGGGGGTGAAAGATGTTATATACAGTGAAGTGTGCGAGCATAAAAATACCAGGCGGAGCAATTGCTGATGATAGATTGAAAATGTTAGAAAAATATCCATGCCATCAGTTGACATAAGAAGAGAAGGTAGACAGAAAGAGAGAGAGTGACAGGGACAATGGCTGGAGTGTGACTGAACAGCCAGTCGAACCGTGTGGTTGCATTCTCGCTTTGTTCCATGAAATCACAGTTGTGGCAGATGCAGGATAGACTGGGAGCAGCTGTTTTGCTCTCTGTTCTCCAGTTACAGACGCTGGCACTGCCTGCACTCTGGGGATGGGCAGAGGGGCACATTGTCGAGTCTTAATAGTGTTTGTTCTCTGAGGGTGGGCACAAAGAGTCCTCAGACCAGTACTCCATCAGTATTCTTGGCATCGGAAGAGAGAGATGTGGCCGAAGGTGTCAAACAGATTGGGACTGGTGACAAGACATAACATGCAGCTGGTCCCACTCTCATAGGACCCATGGCGCCATTAATTACTATGACTGGGGAGGCTACAGTGAACTCAAAATATTATTGGAATATGCACTTTTATTGTTGCTGTCAGTGGAAGTTAGATCAGATAAGAAGTGGGTATAAATTACATGACAAACACGGGGAAAGTGTAGAAATTTGTCACAGTTAACTAATTCAGACACACTGAGACAGTAACCTTTATTCCAGTAAAAAGTGACAAATGCACTATAACAAGGGCTTGGTTCCTTGGACAGGGAAATAAAAAATAAAAGCACTAATGAGGTATGAAAAGTGTACCCAGCTGCCTGACTCAGTTTTGAGAACCAAGCCAACAGCAGTGTCAGTGTTTACATTGTTCTGTAGGATTCGCTTGTTTGTGTGCTGTCATTTTAATAGGATTTGGCATCTAGAAGCTCAGTTAACTGTATGTATGTATTACTTTGAACAGATGCCTCCCACATTTGTCATCTTGTTCTCAGTAGCAGGGGCATGTGGTGGTTTTGTTGCCCCTGTAGTCTCCTCTGGTGCCCCCATCAAAAGCCACTGCATGAGAGTACTGTTAACAACAACAATCTAGCAACAGTAGATTCATTGGCACTTGAGTATTTTACTGTACCAAAGTACAGGCTCAGTGTATTTCTACTTTAAAAATATACTTTAAATATATATACGACTACTTTCAATGATACAGGGAAAAGCAGACAATTAAATGACCCCTTTATGAAAATATTTGGTGAAAGTGGGAAGGAAAAACTCCCTTTTAAAAGGAAGAAACATCCAGCAGAACCAGACAAAGGGAGGAAAACAGCGCTATTATATTTAAATTCTTGAGCAGCCACTTTTCATGTAATAAACCTGTCCAGTGACATAAGGCAGCCCTCAAGTGCATAAATCACACCCAATGTGTTGTAGGACACTGATTTTCTCTCTGATTAAATATTCCAATGTCCTGTGGAACAAAAAAACACCCCAAAGCTCCCAAATCCCAGGAAACACCCCTGCAAAGAGAACTAATAGCTATATTTTTAAGTGTATTCAAATACATTAGATGTAGCTGTATAATTTTTTTGCTCGAAACCTAATAAAAACACCATGTACTGAATTCACAACAGTAATGATATGTTCTGTGGGCAACTCAAGTATTGGATGATTTGGCCTTGAAATTTTCTTCACACTCTCCACATCTTAATGGTGCCATTTGACATTGCATATACCTTTATGTGTGTAATAGTTTCCCAAGCTTGATGTATCACAATAACCAAAACCAGGTGTATGAATACCTTGTGAAAAATATGGAAAGCAGAAGGTTTTAAAGTGGAACAGTCTAATAAGAAGCTTCTGCCAACAACTTTCCAGTCTTCACAGCCAACACCAAGAGTCAAGAGAGTAGAAAACAACCAGATACAATCATTTGAAGAAAATCAACACTTTTCCATGAAGTCAGAGTGGATTTTACTAGTGTGTTCTGACTGCAGACACTTTCTGCTTCTGCAAGAGAAAACGTAGGCCTCATCTTATGGTCCTGTTCACAAGTAAAAAATAGATATTTGGCAGAAACTGCTGCTATATGCCCCCCTAAATGCTTTTTAACAATACAAATCAATATAACCCCATTTATTAATTTAATTGAATGATTTTCAAACCTTTGAACCCATGTTAAACGGACAATACATCATATGAACAATTTCATCGGCCCACTGAAACCCAGACACAAAAGGGAAAATACTATTGAATGGTCCAGAGACAAGCACAGTTACTTTCATTTCATTTAAATGATAATGAAGAATCCACAATTACAAGTATAGTCTAACATGCAAAGATAAAAAAAAATATACGTGAATATATGAAATTGTGGCCTACTGACTAATCCATCACCATCCCTTGGATCTCTGTGCACTGACAGTAGGGGGATCTGGTCTTTCATTTGCATCTAATGTCTTTGCATTTCTCTGATGTTTATTAAGAAACACGTAAACATTATTACTGGATATTTTACAGCATCCTATCCTCTCTGGAAACGCCGTTATACATCAGCCAGACTGACTTACTAGTTTAGTTCTATTGGTCTTTGCAATCATTATATATCATATTGCAAAAAGTTATGTTTGTACCTAATAGCAGGAGTTGTTTAGTCTCTTTTTTAGTTGTGTTTTTTTTCCTTCATTATTTTATATGGCTCAGTTGCCAATGTGCAGCAATTATGGATTTTGTTGCCCAGAACTCATAAAAGTCAACATTAAAGCCAAGAAGTATCAAAGGACATAAGAACAGAGCTGCACATTATCATACTCCATTCCCAGCGACGTCTTTTTTAAAGTATCTCTTACTCCTGGAATGATGTGAAATACAGGCTCATATCTTAAAATAAGAGCCCAATTTAGACACGTAGTCTATACACTGCAATTTTAGTAGTAAAAACTATGTCTGTGGTTGCATATGATGATGCTCTGTCATGGCTGGGGCCGCCTGGTGTAGTCTTCCTCCTTGTCAGCACTGTGGGGATGGTGCCCTCTGTGATGTGCACTTACAGTAAGTGAAGGAGTGATGTTTCAAAGATGGGTAGCATTTCCAGTATATATCGACTGATGCGAGATGCGCTGGATGACACTGCATTCAGATACATTAGTGGTTGAGGGAAGCTTGACGGGCTATCGCAGGGAAAGAGAGGTTTGAGAAGTGAGGAAGGCAGCTGTTAAGACATCACCTAGCTTATAGTTGGACACAGAGACATCGATCGCAGGCCCCGCGCTCTCGAGGCTACTTCCTGTGTTTTCATTGTGCTATCATTGGAAGAGAGCAAACAACACTGTCAGGGGGAAAGGGTACTGATAGCTCCGGATCTAATGCACTCAGACCTCAAGGGAGAAAGATTTACATGGAATACAATGCCCAGTAATTTACTGCACGTCTGGACGCCACAAAATAAGCTATTGCTGATGGAGATATATATATATATATAATAATACTTACAATTTCTCACAACAGAATCACAGCATATCCTAAAGTGTATTGTGGAGTAATCGGTGGATAAAATTTGATTGTGACCTCATTGCCACTAGTGTGTGAGAGAAAGAGAAACACTAAAGTTCCCCACAGAATAGATTAAAAGATGCTATATACAGTATTGTGCTAAAGTCACCACTCATCTCATTATATTTTGCTAGGAAAATGAGAGACAGATGCAGTAATTTATTCAAATAAGTGCATATTAAAAAAACAGAAAGAAAAAAGTCATTATTTGTTATGACCAAATAAACTCAGCCTAAACTCACGGCAAGCGTTTCTCATAATTTCTTTAACTAGTTTTCAGAAAAGTTCTCCATGCTTCTTGAAAAATCAAGCCACTGCTAGTCAGGTTCTTTCCATGATTGATCAAAACCTGGCACTTTTTTTGTTTATAATTCTGTAAATTTTGATAAAGTCTCCAACACCTCTGGTTGAAATGCAGCCGAACACCTAGCTGCCACTGTGTTTTACAGATGGCTGTAGATAGTCACTGTTGTACTTCTCTCCTGACTCCCTCCATAAATTAGATGACACACTGGTGAAATATGCAAAGTATCTTTTTAGGAATCACCTTGATGCTGTAAAATACTATTTTATGCCTGTCAAACTGTCATTTATGACATTTTTCATAGCTTCAACAAAAAAATGAAGCAAAAATAAAAATAACCAACAACAAAAGCTTCTACCCTTGTCCCTCCTTTAATATTTTGGAGATGCAACTACAATGAAAATGCTTAAGTACAATTTTATGACAACTTCTTTTGGGCTTACCAATCTGTTTTCAGCTTCTTCTGAAAGCTGATTTTGCATTTGCACTCCATTTTGTTTGCATTTTGAAGTTGTTGGAATTTTTATAGCTGCGATTCCCCGGCATTCTTAGAAAGTAATATTAAAGTGTGCATTATGGAGTATGGCTTTATTGTTAGGGTTTTTAGTGAAAAATAAAATAATAAATCCCATTGATTGTTAAATGATTGCAGGAGGAGAGGGTTCTTTATGATAATATATCAAATTGTTTGAGACGTACAACTCAGTTATGGCTTCATAATGTCACACAGATGTTAGATATTCAGAGAAACTAGTGAGTCTCTGATGTGGCTCTCTTTCACAGATGGTCCATCATGAACATCTCACATGTCTTTTATTACTCCCACACTGAGGATATGAATGTTTCTCTGTGTATTAGACTTGTAGTGTACTGCATATTTGTCTAAAAACAAATGGGATGCCTAAAATTACAAATATGCTACATTTTTTTGTGAAATTACACTATGTGTGTGTGTATGTATATATATATATATATATATATATATATGTGTGTGTGTGTGTGTGTGTGTGTGTGTGTGTGTGTGTGTGTGTGTGTGTGTGTGTGTAAAATCAAATGATTCAGTGTGTTTTGTTTTTTTCATTTTCATCTAAAGCTGCTGAAATCTGTTTTTCATAAGACAAAAAACAGGTGTCCATATTTTCCACCATGTGTAGGGACTGACAGATTTGAGGGAACGCAGACTATGAAGAAGAGTATTATAAAGCAAATTACCTTTCCCACTGAAATAAGTCTTTCAGTGGCGCCTCAATCTAAGCTGATGGACTGTTTCTTCTAATTAAGGCCAAAGTTGTCTGATTGATAAATGAACTGTGGGTCAACCAGGCAACCAGAGACAGGATTTTGCTGCCAAGACTGCAAAGCCCCTGGGTTTCCCATCAGCCACAGGAGCAGATGGTTTAACACTCACTCAAAACTTCCTGGAGGAAAACAGGAATGTCTCATCTGCTTTTGTTAGAGCACGGGGATTATTATGGGCAGCCCCTTGAGTGCAAGGAGGCAAAGCCAGTGAGATTAGAATAAATAAATGGAAACGTGTGTTTTGTGGTTGTTGTATTGGACACTATAATTTGTTGTTGTTCGCCAAGTGGATAAGGATTTGATTTTGGAGTCAAATTAAACTTCATACTTGACCTTCAGTGACTTCAAATTTAACCCCTGAATGCTGACATATTTACATGTGTTTGTAATTGGATTGCATGGCTGCAGAATTTGCATATTGGATTGTTTTGGGGGTTTTTTGTGCTCCCTAACTATGTCACAAACAGCAGGGATTACCTATGGCTTTACTATTTTATGATAACAGAGAAAAATTGAGACTTTTTTGATGGAGTTTGGTAATTAAGGAAATTTAATATGTTGATGTGTAAATAAATGGGAAAAATTGGCATGGCATATTTTACCAGCAGTTTAGTCTGACAGACAAGAATAAATGATGTAGCTCAGTACTATCTTCTAAATTCTGACTTATCAAAAAAAATGTTGTAGGTTTGTAAGTTTAGTAAGAGCCATATCAAAAATACCTTTGATCTTGAAGTGTGTTTTAGCACGCTAAAACCCCAGTGCGCCACCCGTAACTTTACTGCTCTTTTAGGCATTACCAAACTGCCTCTGATGGAAAAAAAATCTACTTTAGCAAAAGGTCAGTGTCCTTGATTTGCTCCAGCATGGAAGTGAGAATTTTACTGAGTAAGTCCAGCTGTGAGATTCACACATTTCAGCTACTGTGTGTCCTTGTCTGGTCAGAACACGTACACCTTATTCCATTTACTCATTTAGTTAATTTAATAAGGCAGCCATGTGCTCAGGGAGGAATCACGGTAACTGAATCTTTTCATCTCTTCTTCCGTTCAGTGTCTTTGCTATGTTAGTGAACGGATAGCCTCTCAGTCTTATATTTGCTGATTTCGTGCTTATTTGATGTTAGAGAATCGAAATGTTTTAAAGATTTAAGAGTTTGTTTGTTTGTCTTTTAAATAAAAGGACTTTTAAAGCCTCACCTTAATTTGCAATGACAAAGAAGCTACTAAGTTAAGCACAAATTTAATATTAAAAGTTGCTAGTGACCGTGCACGTTAAACTTCTGTGGTGAATACTTTATCACTGTAGCCTTCACACCACTCACAAACACACAAAAGAGCTTTCAGCACCACAGTCGAGGGAGGGGTGTGGCCGCACATGGAAAATATGTGCTGAAAACTCCCTCCCTCTCTCTCCCTCCTGCTCTCACCCTGCAGCCCGTCTCAATCACACTCCAACAACACAGAGCAGGTAGTTTGAGCAGAGGCAGCGGGCCGGCTCCTTCTGTTAATTCCCTCTGATTTATATAAAGCTGTAAAACGAAAATTTGTCCAGACACCATTAATCACAAAGGCTCAGAGCGTCTAGGCGTAGTGAAGAGATTCTTTCTGGGGGCATCTACGGGCAGTTAATTTGCCATTTAAACCCCACCTGTCTGTGTCAACTAGTCCGTAGAGAGGTGCATGAATGAAGCCCAATAACTGTTCCAAGGGTTGGGCTGTATCCTTTCCTTCTTGCGTTACCGCAGCCAGGGGCAGGGACCACGTAAAAGGGGATTCAGTGGGCAAATAAATAACACAGGCTTGTTGTTTGTCTAAATAGGCTGTCAGCACAGGGGCCAATTGTTCTGAAAATTTCTTGTGCAGTCTTTGTATTAAGACCGTTGCTTAAAAAAAAAGAAAAGAAAGAAAAAAATATTTAAGGTTCAAAAAATAGAGAGGAAAAACATCAATATTGCAATAATTTAATAATTTAGACAACTCTTCTATGTTATGTTTTCTTAAATAAATCTGTGTTATCCTGACAGCTTTGTTTGCTCTGAATTACAGCAGACCGTATCCTCTGGCAGCTGAAAATGGAACAAGATTAAAGACATTTGCTTGTTTACCAACTAAAATGTTAATTGGCTTTTGTTTTATTTCACAGTGTGGTAGTTTGGGCTCACACTTTCCACTTCTTATTATTCTTGACAGATTTGACACATTATATGTTGCCCGAGCTGGTCTCTCTATTAAATGTCCCCCTGCTGCTTAGGAATGACATTCAGTGGGCACACACTCTATTAGAGCTCGTTAAAGAGCACGCGATATGGGAAACACTACATATTCACAGCATCACAGTCTTGGGTGAACCTTAAAGGAAGCAGGTGCTTTGGTTGACTCGTTTCACCTTGCCCTTTGCTGCCTTTTAAAGTAAAACTGAAAGACAACTACTGTGTCTTTTCATCCTTTGTTTTCCCTACACAAATGGACATGTAGTTATGTTTCACGCTGGCTACATTTTCTTTTGTTTTTTTTAGGGGGGGGGGCTTTTCAGTTTCTTCGGCCCTATTTTGCAATATGTCTCTGCAGTGGCTGGAACAACTAATTGGAGTGAGAGACAGGTGGAGCCACTGTGTAACAATCAGTCCTATTAGTGGCAGAGCCTTAGCTCACGCTAGGCAGTCTTTTTGTTTTTCCAGGGTGTACACTGAAAAGAGGGCATGAACTTTTGACGCTCTCGCCTACGGGGGCCCTAGAAGCTTGTAAGACTTCACTTACTGCGGTTAATATTAAAGTATCTATATTATAGGGCTAGTTGGTCAAAGCACCTCTTTGCACACATATAGGAAGGGAAACAGATTACACTGATGCCTCTGATACTCTGAAAAGATGATCTTCATTATAACTCCTTTGATGTTTCAGATTTGTGTGTGTGCAAATACAGACCTCAGGATTATACTTCTCTGCACTGATCAACACTTCCATGGCTGGATTTTTTTTCCTAAATTCATCATCACACATTTAAGTGTAATTACTTGCCTATAGGTCTGGTTGGCTCTTGCCTCATTCTAAAATTTTGTCTCAGCTTGTGTGTGTGTGTGTGTGTGTGTGTGTGTGTGTGTGTGTGTGTGTGTGTGTGTGTGTGTGTGTGGGTGTGTGTGGGTGTGTGTGTGTGTGTGGGTGGTTTGTATGAGTACCAGTTCCATAGTGATGTGTCGGTAGGAGCCTGTCCAATGTGTGCAGGCATGTTGCAGTGTAATGGAAGCAGGCAGGTGTGAGGGTCACGGCCAGTTTGTGAGCCAGCGTCTTAACCCCTGCTGTCTGCTTTGTCTGACCGTCAGAGGAACCCCTTAATTAGACCCTTTAGTTAGTAACGTCCGCCCGATGCAGCCCAGCAGACATGCCGCAACAATCCTTTCATTAAATGCTCCTGGATGACTTGACAAGGAGAGATTTGGTTTCCCAGTTCCTGCTGCACAAAGGCCATGTTAAGGAAATTTCCTCTCATTTCTCAGTTTGAGAAATGAGAGCACTTTTTGTTCCCTTTACTGAAAAACGAGCATGTGTAAGCCTTAGTTTGTAGACTATTTATATTCATCTAGTTGCTAGGTAAAAAGACCCCCCCCCCCACCCCGTCCTTTTTGCAAAGGAAAATAGTTACAAAGCAATAAGATTCACAACATACCTTGGGTGATAGTGACATTATGTGCCTAACTGTTTATTAGTCTATTTCAAAGCTGTAAAATCTTGCTTTTTTGTCATGAGCCATTAATTATAGGTTTACACACTGCTGCATAGTGTTATTTCAGCAAACTGCTGCTTTTGGTCAGTGTATGTTTGCAATATGAGTTATGTAACTTGCCAAACTAAAGAGATCCAAGTGGCCAGAAAATGATTGGAAACAGAGCTGTGAGGGAATTAGCTAAAGTGTGGCTCAGTGGCAGCCAAGTTCGCTGACAAAGACAACAGGTCTCACTCTGTAGAGATCCAGGACCACAACCTGGTCCAGTGACCTTCAGAGGCAGACACAGAGAATGAGAGTGAGGCAAAGGATTTTATTCTGCTGTTCTTGGCCAGTCTGCGTTGTTGCCTTGGCCATGAAAAATCACCTTCCTAATGGCACCTTCAGAGCCAGATGGACATCTCGGAGTGTTGTGCAGCTGTTTGTGCCAGTGCTTGAAATCTGAGCCACAGGTGTGTTTCAGGTGCAGCTACCAGTTTGTCAACAGAAAGGACCTTGTGCTTTGTTGTAACTGTAGGCTGAGCTGGGCTCCAGTGCTGGTGGTTATTTCTAAAGAGATTACGACATTGCTGAAGCTTTAATAAGGTTCTCATAAAGAAGCTACATACACAAAGAAAAGTATATATTTTAGTAGGAAATCTGATCATGTTGACATGCACTGCAGCTGTAGATTTTGAGTAGCAGATTGAGAATAAAGAAAAAAAAATCCCCTCACAGGTATATCAGTTAACATCTCAGAACAGGAGGATGTAGAGTTTGCATGTTAGTTGTGAAATGAACGGTATTAGATAAACTGGATTACAGAAATAGACATTCATACATACATACACACACACACACACACATATATATATATATATATATATATATATATATATATATATATATATATGTATATATATATATATATATCCAACAACGCCCTGTTGTTGGAATGCTACTATGCAAGTAACCCCGGCGGAAGGGGCTACATGAATAGGATGAGGGACCTATGGATTCTTCGATACCCAACATCCACAATGACGGCAAAACAACTAGTAGCTCAGTGTTCCAACATTCGAAAGAAGGGACTGCTCTCACAGCTAGAGATTGACGAGGTACAACACAAATGCTACGGCAAGGAGGAGTCAGGACGCCAGGTCAGGGGGGAGATATCATCACCCCCACCCGAGATTGGGTACATAGCCCCAAGTGCGATAGGAGAAGGATCGTTGAGTGCGAGAGGAACTGACCTGAAAAATAGGATCATGGCCAAGCTTGAAACCTGGATCCCCGGTAGCCGGTTACCAAGATTACGTGAAGTACCCTCAGAAGGTCTGCTAGATGATGTTAATGCAGCACTACGGACTATACCTACAACCACAATTACCGACATTAACAAGCTGATCTACAATACGGCAGCAGTGATCAGTGAGATGCTTGGCTACAAGTTGAACAGCCACAAGGGGCAGTACCCTCCATGGAGAAGGAGGCTAGAGGGCAAGATCAAAGTAGCACAGAGGGAGGTTAGCCAACTAACGGAGTTGCAGAAAGGTGCGACAAAGAAGGTGCATAAGAAATACAGCAAGCTGTCCATACCTGAGGCCTTGGAAACTGCCAAGCAAAGACTCACAGCCTTGGCCAGCCGCTTGAGGAGGTACACCAGAGAGATAGAAGGCAGGAGAATAAACCAGCTGTTCTCCACAGAACCAGCAAAGGTGTACTCTCAGTGGCAAGGGAACAATAATAATAAGAGAACAGCACCACCAAGGCTGGAGACGGAGCAATACTGGAAGAGCATATGGGAGAAGGACGCAACCCATAACGGCAATGTTCAGTGGCTAGTGGATCTGAGGGCAGACCACAGCGACCTCCCTGAACAGGGTCCAGTAACCATCACAGTGGCAGATATCCAAGAAAGGGTCTCCAGTATTGGACAGCACCAGGGCCCGACATGGTTCACACCTACTGGCTGAAGAAGCTGACTGTACTCCACGAGCGTCTGGCAGCACAAATGAACCAGCTGCTAGTTAACGAGAGACACCCGGAATGGCTAACCGAAGGTCGGACGGTCCTGATCCCCAAGGACCCCAAGAAGGGACCGGTCCCCTCCAACTATCGACCAATAACCTGCCTCAGTACTACATGGAAGCTCCTGTCAGGCATCATATCGGCTAAGATGAACAGGCACATGGGTCAATACATGAGCGGGACACAGAAAAGAATTGGCAAGAATACCAGAGGCGCAAAACACCAGCTACTGGTAGACAGAACAGTCAGCCGAGACTGCAAGACCAGACTGACCAACCTGTGCACTGCCTGGATTGATTACAAGAAGGCCTATGACTCAATGCCCCACAGCTGGATACTGGAATGCCTAGAATTGTACAAGATCAATGGGACCCTAAGAGCCTTCATCAGGAACTCAATGGGGATGTGGCGCACAACACTAGAGGCCAACTCCAAGCCCATAGCACAAGTCACCATCAAGTGCGGGATCTACCAAGGAGATGCTCTGTCCCCACTGCTGTTCTGCATAGGCCTGAACCCCCTCAGTGAGATCATTAACAAGACTGGCTACGGATACCGACTACGGAACGGAGCAGTTGTCAGCCACCTCCTGTACATGGATGACATCAAGCTGTATGCCAAGAGTGAACGAGACATCGATTCACTGATCCACACTACCAGGCTATACAGCAATGACATTGGAATGTCGTTCGGACTGGAGAAGTGTAGTCGGATGGTAACAAAGAGAGGGAAGGTAGTCAGAACTGAGGGGATTGAACTACCAGAAGGCAACATTGCAGACATAGAGGACAGTTACAAGTACCTGGGGATCCCGCAGGCGAATGGGAACCATGAAGAGGCCGCTAGAAAAGCTGCAACCACCAAGTACCTGCAGAGGGTCAGGCAAGTCCTGAGGAGTCAGCTGAATGGTAAGAACAAGATCCGGGCCATCAACACGTACGCCCTGCCCGTGATCAGGTACCCTGCTGGGGTAATAGGCTGGCCAAAGGAGGAGATAGAAGCCACTGACATAAAGACAAGAAAGCTCCTTACCATGCATGGAGGGTTTCACCCCAAGTCCAGCACCCTGAGGCTGTACGCTAAGCGGAAGGGGGCCGGGGACTGGTGAGTGTCAGCACCATAGTTCAGGATGAGACAACGAACATCCAAGAATACATTGGGAAGATGGCCCCAACTGACCGAGTGCTCAGTGAATACCTCAGGCAGCAGAAACCCAAGAAAGAGGAGGAAGAGGAGGAACCATCATGGAAGGACAGGCCCCTGCACGGTATGTACCACCGGCAGATAGAGGAAGTAGCTGATATCCAGAAATCCTACCAGTGGCTGGACAAAGCTGGACTGAAAGACAGCACAGAGGCACTAATCATGGCAGCACAAGAACAAGCTCTGAGTACAAGATCCATAGAGGCTGGGGTCTATCACACCAGGCAAGACCCCAGGTGCAGGCTGTGTAAAGATGCCCCAGAGACAATCCAGCACATAACAGCAGGGTGCAAGATGCTAGCAGGCAAGGCATACATGGAACGCCATAACCAAGTGGCCGGCATAGTGTACAGGAACATCTGTGCCGAGTATAACCTGGAAGTCCCGAGGTCAAAATGGGAGATGCCCCCAAGGGTGGTGGAGAATGACCGAGCTAAGATCCTGTGGGACTTCCAGATACAGACGGACAAAATGGTGGTGGCTAACCAACCGGACATAGTGGTGGTAGACAAACAGAAGAAGACGGCCGTAGTGATCGATGTAGCGGTTCCGAATGACAGCAACATCAGGAAGAAGGAACACGAGAAGCTGGAGAAATACCAAGGGCTCAGAGAAGAGCTCGAGAGGATGTGGAGGGTGAAGGTAACGGTGGTCCCCGTGGTAATCAGAGCACTAGGTGCGGTGACTCCCAAGCTAGGCGAGTGGCTCCAGCAGATCCCGGGAATAACAGCAGAGATCTCTGTCCAGAAGAGCGCAGTCCTGGGAACAGCTAAGATACTGCGCAGGACCCTCAAGCTCCCAGGCCTCTGGTAGAGGACCCGAGCTTGAAGGATAAACCGCCCGCAGGGGCGAGCTGGGTGGTTTATATATATATATATGTATATGTATGTATATGTATATATATATATATATATATATATATATATATATATGTATATGTATGTATATATATATATATATATATATATATATCCCCCCTACTCAAAAGTAACAAAATATGCAGATTAGCTAGGAAATCTAAAATAACCCCCAAAAAACCATGACCCTCAGTGGCTAAGCATGTAATTGAATTAAAACCACAGCCAAAGAACAAAAACTGAATGTTGTCACAAAATAAGCTGCATGGCCATGATGAAAAGGGACAAGCATACAAATTAAAAATAAAAAAAAGTTTAACTCTGCCTTGTATCAACAGTTCAAGCTGGGCTGGTGGTGTAATGGTGAGGGGGGTATGTTGTCGGCACACTTTGGGGCCCTTAGTACCATCATTAAAATACAAGTCCCTGAGTGTTGTTGCTGACCATGTCTATTATGACCACATTGTCTCTCATTATCTCTCATTATTATTAAATGTTTATTTACTTTAAACGAAAGAAACAAGGAAAGAACTTCAGCTAGCCCTGATGTGTAGCATAATCAGAGGTGTAAATTAGAGCATGCTTGAAGAAATTTAGTGTGTAATGTTGTTTAGTGCAAAATAAAAGAACATTGTGTAAAAAAAAGAAGAAAAAAAACAGGTGTCTGAGGGAAGAGAGCCACACAGGAGCTGAGCTCTGAGGGCTTTTATTGAGCGCTGGCACACTGGTCCCAAGTGCTGCTGGTGTCACTGGAAACGAGCCACACCAGCCCAATAATGGCCGCCGATGAGACCTGCCACACAAATAGGGTTAAAGAAGCTAGAGTGGAGTGGGTATTCACCTTATTTACGTCATAAAAACAAGCAGAACTGGATTACATTTTAAGATTTGAATTTGATTGCACAGGCAATTAAGCAAGTACTGGGTTTCGTAAGATCTCAGATTGTGGGAATTTGCATTTTACAATTGATATATATGTAGGGGTATGACATTAAAAAATGTTTCCGTCGTGATAAAATAACTTATTCACAATGCACTATAAAATGCAAATACAGCTTTACATGTCCTCTCTGCATTCATTTTACTTGACTAGCTGGAGGCAGTGTGCAGTGAAGTTTATGAGGATCACAAATTTTTGACATTTATAGTCTGATGAAGAAAGTGCACGGTTGCGACAGACTTAATTATTACTTGCGAACTGTGCATTTAATGGTCGTCTTGATGCCGTAAATGCTAGTACGTGGATATGTGTTCCCAGAGAATTTCAGTGGAGTTTACAAGCATTGTTATTTTCCATCAGACAGGTCAGATCCCGAATCAAACATAATTGCATCACATATTCTATCACGAGCTTTTTAGTTTCAGTTTGAAACTTCAGATGAGCATTTAACAGCCAGCACGAACCCTCCAGCGTTTTGTCAGAGGTTATAGTGATTAACAACAATAATATTGGCTGAGAAAAGTGATTCAACAGAAGTGTGATCATGTTTCAGTGCTCTCCGGTGTCACGTCGTAGTGTCATGAAGAAAGAGACGGTGAGACGGACTGAGTGAGAGAATGAGACAGCATGACAGACAGAGGGAGGGGAAGGAGGGAGAATCTGGCTGTGACAGCCTTTTCACTCTTTATGAATGGAGTTTTTCTTCCCACTCAGCATTCTAAAAAGTATTCGTCAATCTCAGCGCAGTGATTTGGCCCTACTATTGTGGGAATCTTTAATATTCATGAAGATCTTTCTTTTACTTGAAGGTCGAGGCTTTGCTGGGGATATTCACATTCTCCCAATATAGTTATAGATTTATATTCTGAATTATCCTTAGAGATTCAGTAGAGAAGGTGTCCTGTCTACACATGGGCATTGTTAAGTCTTAGCATTGTAGGCTGTAGCCTATTTGGAAATAAAAAAAAATCCAAAACAAATACATATAAAACAATAGAATGGAACATGGTCTTCGCATTATTTTAATGCCTCACACAGGAGTAAAGTGACGGAGAGTTAAGGTGCAGATGAAACACCAAAAGAGTGACCAAGGTTCTGTTCTATTCAGTTTAGATTTAGTTATGCAGCACTAATCAAAAGCTGCCCCAAGGTGCTATATACCTCCTACAATATAGTATTCTGGAGAAAACCCCAACAATCAAATGAACCCCTATGAGCGAGCACTAGGCAATGGTGGCAAGGAAAAAACATTTCTATGCTGATGACATTCAGTTGTATGTCTTTTAATCCGCTGGATAGGCTGTTTAACCTTGATTTGTGCTTGGCTCTTCAATTACCTTGACCTAAGCTTGAACAAAACTGAGGCCAAGATCATAGCGCCTCCCGATTTACATTCTGAAATCAGTCAGACTCCTTCCTAGGTTTCCTCTTGCATGTAAAGTCTCTTTTTATCTCAGCTTCTTACCAAATGCACTGCTGCGCGCAGTGTTCAATCACATGCTCAGAATCTGCTGTTCCACCTACAAAACTGAAGACCAGGCGATAGAGCTTGTCAGTCTGGGCACCAAGGCTTTGAAAGAGTCTGCCACTAAAATGACATTTAGCTGACTCTGTGGAGTCTTTTGAAAACCAGTTAAAAGCCTTTTTGTTTAACCAGGTAACTTCATTAATTTTTAATTAATTACATATCTTAACTTGTTTTTGTAATTTTTTATGGCATTCAATTTTCTTATTTATTTTACACTTTTTTGCGTACATCGCTTACCTATATTAAAATACACACAGGCACACACACACACACACACACACACACACACACACACACACACACACACACACACACACACACACACACACACACACACATACACACAACCCCATTCAGCTATCTTAGTGAGAACCTTCATTGACATAATGCTTTCCCTAACCCCTTACCTTAACCCTAACCATTAAAAATGAATGCCTAACCCTAACCCTTACCCTTACCCTAAACCTAACCATAACCTAATTGTAACCTTGATACTAAAACCACATTTTGAGTCTCAAAAATGCCTTTAAATGCCTTCAAATTTATGAGGACCAGGTTGTGTGTCCTCACAGGTGACTTTTGGTTCTCACAAGTATAGTGGAATGCAGATTTCGGTCCTCACAAAATAGCTAGATAGGAACACACACACACAACATATTGAATGCTTGTTTGATGAAGACTCTGTCAGATTGATAGAGTTTGTGAGTATTGTTAAGTTGCTAATTCCCATTTTCACGTTTATATAAGACCACTAATTTCACTGTTGGTTAGACAAAAGCTGTGATCTCAGCGATGTCACCTGGATCTCTGAAAACTAAAAGACAGAGCACTAGTTCAGCTCCATTGTATCAAGTGTGGTTAATAATCTTTTCTTATAACTCAATGAAGAAAGGAAGCTAATCTTTGTCCTGCTGGATGATGAAGATAGTGTCACGCTTTCCTGACTCTCGCACCCCGATTGGACCATTTGGTCTAGACAGCTGTGTTGTCACGGTAATAAAGTGCTTTCCAGGATTCGGTGACAGCCGTTTTAACACTGAGCTGCTGAAAATCCTCCTAATTTCACAGAGCTGAGGGTCAGTTTGGCCCCAGCTGAAAAATCGTTCAAGACACGCATTCCATCTTCTGAGAGTAATTTCATCATCTGTGTTCTGCCATGGCTTTTTGTTTCACAGGTTAGCGGTGATTTTTCACAGTCATCTATCCCGTTCCTCTTGCTGTATGATGAAATGCGTGCCCGCTTCTTTAAAGTCACTTTCTGAAACAAAAAACATGGCTCATTTTCATGGTGCATTGCAATGCTAGTGCGGGTATTAAAGTAGGGTCTCTGTTTCAAAAGAAAATGTTTACTTTATGAAATGGAGACAGATTATTACAAACAATGCAATAATTGATCTCTGACTGCTAGAGGGCAGAATGTGAAGCATATAAAATCTGCAAAACGAAGTGACAATAATCTCTGAGCTAATCTACTCTCCACACAAGCCCTCCAAATCAAAGTGGGTGAAGTAGCACAGCACCCAGTTTACTAAGCCAGAGCTATGGTAGAGCAGCACCAAAGAAGTTACTGTACCTAAAATGGCAAGTGAAAGGGGCTCGTACAAGTATGTGGTTTATAGAAGAAACAAAAAACAAGAATTTTTTATTTTATTCAGGTAAAAGCAGTAATTTGTTCTCTTCAAATAGCTTAGTGTAGTGCAGTTTCCCTCATGTCATTACCCATGCTATTTTACTGCTATTTTACGCCTCCTTTTCATGCTTACTGGAATCATTTGGGATTTATTGGAACTGTCCTGATTTTTTTAAGTTACAGCATACAGCAATACTGCAACAATATTGTCAGAAAAGAGCAGTGAGAAGAGGGTTTTTGCGATGCATCGATGAGCTGTAATCAGAACCAACAGGGAGAAGGAAAAATCTTTAGTCTGATGAAGAAATTTTGAGCAGACATAAAAATAAAATGAGGTTATAAAAAGATATGTCCCAGGATGGTCACCCAACCATTCTAATAAAAGTGTCTCACTGGGGACATGTGCGTGTATTTGCTATGTATTTTTTGGCCCATGAAAGGCTTTGTGACCTTTTGATAACTCTGCATAATATTGTGCACAGGAAAGTACATCTGAATCAGTGGGTGTCTTTTGACCTAAACCCACCCTGTGGTCAGAGCATATTTCATCGCAAACAAACTAGACAGTAATAGTTGTTGCACATTATATTTCACACTGTAAGCAATAGTCATTAAATGAGTTCTTCATTTATTTAGGTCTGTAGCTTCTTAAAGGTGCAAGGCTGCAAGGCCTGCAAGAGAACAATTTATTAAGGAAAGATCAAGCCAGTACAAGCTGAAATATCCAATCTGTGATATTGACCAAGGTGTAATTCATACATTTAGAACAAAAAAATGGTTAAGATCATCATAGATTTTATTTTCCTAGAAAGACAGAGCCACGTAGGGAATTCCCATTCATTTTAAATTGATGATTGATCCTACAGCTGACTATGAGACAAACAATTTCTCAAGCAGTATAAATCATCTCTAAATATGTGTGATAGCAGATATGCTATCACACAGGAAAGGAAGAATTAATTTAACTGAAAATAGCTCTTGCAACCAGTCTGCCCCACTTTGAACCCCTTTGTTTGGTGGAGTGACGCCCACCTACGGAGCTGCTTACTCCACTGGGCCCCCCATCACTGGCCTTTGGGCCCAAGTAGGCTGTGTGAGAGTCCAGAGAGGCTCCACGCTGGGCATTTGATGGAGCGCAGTAGGGTGTGTAAGGTGCAATGACCCATTCACATTGCTCCCCACGCGTTCATGCTCCAGAATAGTCTGACTTATCACATGTAATACACAGAGATGCACAAATCAGGAGTGGCAGCTTTAAGGCTGGAGCACTAGAAAGACGAAGAGGCTTCTGGGAGCCGATGTTCCCACCCAGTGAGACTTTCGGAGGGGACAGTTGTGGGTGGAGAAGCCCATTTGGCTGTTGTTGTTTTTGCCTTGTTTTAGCACCGCATTTGCTTTTGTTTGTGTCCCCTTGAACCATTTGGAATGAATGAAACTCCACCCAGAAGACCCATACATACAGCATGTGATTGTGGAAATTCTTCCCTCTCTGAAATGTTTATGATTCCTATAGGCGCTCTTGTAGAGTTAACGCAATTTGGCACACGGCTTAGTCAATCCTCTTGACTTTTGCTGTGCAGTGTGTCCCTATTGTTATTCATGTTTCTTCTGTTCGGTTGTAAGTTTGCAAGTGTGCTGGATTAGTGTGAAGTTGCAAAGTTGTGGCGGTGCCTGGAGGTGTGAGCTCTAATCGCCTCTAATCACCTGACGTGTGATGGGCTGATCCCTGCTGAAGCTCTTCGCGTGGTTGTGTTTTCACCCCTTTAACACACAGGCTCACAGGAGCAACTGAACAAGATTGAGCCTTCATCTGAACTTTAATACCATACTGTTAGTTACAGATTAATGCCTGCGCGATTTTTGCCATTCACACAACACCTGCGTCTGCAGCTGTAGCTCAGCACACTTTAGGTCAAGATGGGGTTGTGGAAAGGTCGGTTTCTTTTTCTTTTTCCCTCTGATGATTATTGTGGAATGCGTCGCCTTTCTTCTTCAACTATCAAACAAATGAAAGGTGCAGATGAAAGCCTTTTATTTTATAATCTTTCTTAAGATTTTCTAATTGTTAAGGGGGAGACTTAGATGCCATTAAATAACCTCTGCGGTGAGAAAGACATAAATGTCATGTCTGGAGCACTGGTGCCGAGCCAAGATGGATAACCTGCAATAACCTATTTGTATTAACAACAAATGCAAATTTTCCTCTAGATTCTTGCTTTAGTTGTTCATACTCTCTCTGCCTTGCAGGATTTGATATCAGTTTGCTTTACCATAGTATATATACACATGTCCTCTGTAAGTTTATAGTCTTGAGTTCACTCTGTAGCTTCTGTGTCCCTCTTGGCATGCTGTGTGTTTGCACCAGTTCATAATGGCTTCACTGCTACCTTTCACACCTCACGGAGCCTCATGCTTGCATCCATCGCCCCGGTTCACCCCCGAATGCCCCCTCTGCACTGCTGTCTTTTCTGGGTATGAGGGATGAGAAAATTTGCACCGTGTGCCTGTGTTGTAGCAGCACCTCGGGGATGTGTAGATATACTCAGCTGTTCCCTCTGCGGTGGACATCGAAAGGGCTGGACAAATAGCACAGTGAGAGAGCAACAAAGTAACACCCTCCTCCCTCTCTTTTGCCCCCCCCCCCCCCCCCCCTCTTTTCTCAGTGTCTGTCTCTTCCAGGCTGTCAGTGTGGAGTAGTGCTGGAGGCTGCAAGGCGACTGTGCTGTGGGAAGTTCCTGAGAGTGCTGAGGGGGAAGTCACTCACAGAGAAACACTTGTACAGAAAAGAGCACTGAGCCTCTTTCACCAGAAGGATATAAAGTGCACTCTCGCACCTCCTCCTTGTTGCGCGGGGTGTGTTCGCTGTGCCAGGACCTCAGGGGCTTGAGGAAAGTTAATGCTGGCATGATGGTGGTGTGGCTGCCTCAGGAGTGGGCCTGGCAGGCTGTTCTCCTGGTGACTGGACTAGCATCACTGAGCCCTGGGTCTGATGGTGAGTGTTTTGATGTTTCTGCTGTCCTGCTGTCTTTATGTTTTGATTAACTGTTTGGCTTATATCATAGGCATGTTGTCTTCCTGTGTATGTTGAGACTAGACTGGTTATGCACTTCTTTTACTGGTTGAGTTAGAAGCAAGTTTTCACATGTTTTATAGGCGATATCATACGCTGACAGGTTGATCGTGCTAGCTGTGAACTAGTCGGTCTATTTTTTGCCCTGGGGTATTTATGATGAAAAGCTATTATGATCTCCACAGGGGCTGCCATGAAAACCGGTGTGCATTTATCTCCGCTGTCCTGTCTACCCCCCCCCCCCAATCCTCATGTCCCCAAATCCCCGTTCATGTTTTGAATTGTTTGAAGATGGACAGCCAGTTGTCTTTTATTATGAATGCCAGCAATGTCACAGTGCCCCGTAAGGTTGTGACAAGCTGAACTCCCAGTCTCAAGAAAATGACGCTTGCCCATTTGTTCTGGTTGGAGTAGGTCAGTATGGGTATTACCATGTTTAGGTGGTTTTCAGTTTTTATTGCTATTTGCAGATATTATGACACATAAATCAAACTTAAATTCTTTGTTTAAAATCTAAAATTCAATGAATTCTGCAATTTTTCATGTTGCATTTTCTTTTTCTTAAAACCTTTTACACCAACTATTACAGATAATTTTAAAAAAAAGTTAGTCCTAATATTAAAAAACAGAAACATTAAAAAAATCATTGGTTGCACCTTGACTTTCATACTTCGTAACAACAGAGTTTGGTGTCAAGCTGTAAAAACCAGCATCTGCTTGCACACAGTAACATGCAGTGTTTATAAATTCTGCCATAAAGAGATGGTCTGGAAAATTTCAGCATGACTCTTAGCTGTGAGTGGATTTCCCTTAAGTGATAGATGGCATGCCACTTCTCTCATTTGTTCACCCAGTGCTGTGTTGGCCTCATCTTGCTCTCCGTTAGTTAAATTGTTTTCTTAGTATAGGATAGAGGCTCATTGGAAAACGGAAGGCTTCAGAAAAAAAGTTGCTCTTGCTGATGAATCCTTTTTAGTGAATTAGCCCAACTCAGATCTAAACTATGCGGGTTACTGGAGCAAAACTCATCAAAAATGCCTCCGGAGAGCAACATTGATTTTCACTCTTCCAAAACTGCAGCGTTAACTAACTGGAGGCAAAGTGTCTGCTTATTCCTGTCAGCACAGACTGATAAATACTTCCCGAAATGAAGCTGAAGAGCTTCTTGGAAAAGTTTTATACTAAGGTTATTCTTGAGCTTCCTTAGTTTCACTCCCCTATGCTCAGATTTTTCCCCCACTAACTTTTATCAATACCTTTTCTGTTTCCCCTGTGATTTGATCTTTTAAAGGTCACCCAAATGAGTTTAACATGTGGGAGGTAGCCCATAAATCTAAGTAGCACAGCCAGTTTGCCACCTGTTTCCCTAGGGTGGTAAGGTTCACAGAGAATAGATGAGTCCAAACACTGTTCATCCTGTGGCAATGCAGTGGAAATATAAAAAATATGGTCGGTTATATCATAATAAGTTAGGCTTTTTTGAAACTGATACATTGATATGTGTTAATTTCCTCCTAGCTATATTTTGGGTTAGGTTTTCCCCATGTTTGTCACTGATCGATAAAATATCTGTGGTATCGCTGCTGTTTCAGGAAGGAAAAAATGAACAAAAGTTGACACGGGAGAAGTTGACATGGTATGTGTTTGGCTTAGTGACGTGAAAATATAAAAGGTCTGAAAGCTTGCTTGAGTACACTGGAGGAATTCTCTTGAAAGATGTTTATAATCAGGAGTCTTCACTGAAGAGCTGCTACTAAAGTAACTTGCCATTTATATTTTACTTCCAGCGATCTTCACATATTTGAAAAATGTGCATTGAACATCCAGTGGTTTAGACAGCCTGCAGGAAAACCTGAATAAGTTTAATGTTCTGTAGGTAATGTTACATTTTTACTGCAATTAATAATTATGTTATTTAAACGAGACAAAAGTCTTGACTAATGCACGTACTGCATACATTATTTGAAGTTATTTTAAATGGAGATCAAGCGTTCTTGGATGCTCAAGGAGGATGATACCTAACTCAAAATCTTCCAGACAAACATGCAGAGGTTTTTGCTCAGTACTTTGCAAGGACAAAAATTATATGCAACAATAATATACCTTTCCTTTGGAACATGTTTGTGTAGTTAAGCGCTGCACAGTAAGGTCAGAGTGTAGCGTGGCGTAGCGGTCCAGCAGTACAAAACAGCAGCAGTTGGTCCTCAGCAGGACCGAGCTCCTTCAGCGTTCTGTGTGCTGCTTCCTGTCAGGATGTGGATACGGTTCCCCCACACAGAATTTGATCCCCAGGCAGATGTGCTGCTCCAGCGGTCAAGCCTGGGAGTAAAAACTCTATATGTGTGTGTCTGTGTGTGTGTCTATTAGTCATTCATGTGAACCATGTTAATATATCTGCTTTGTGAGGTTTGGAAACTTGGGACTATTTTTGTGAGTTTTAAGAACGTACTGAAGGGACTACTAAACCCTAGTTGAATCCTTTTGAAATATGAAATTATATAAAAGGGCCCTGTTGTCTAACAATTAGTTAACAAAGTTAACTACGTTTGCAGGCTTCAGCTGGGATTCTTACTAGACTTTAGAGGTGGCAGCAGGTGGATTTTGTGATCGTGCAAAAGTCCTTAGTCAAAGGCAAACATACTTGAAAATGGAATATATAAGGCAAAAAGAGAGTTTGTGTAATTTTAATGAGCTTCAAATTTAGAATTGGGTATGAGCACCTTTATTATTCCACACAGCCTAAACTATGTTAGCCAAGCTTTCTTGATATTTCTTTAGGTATCCTTCAGTAATAGTTGTCCAGGGTTTTTGGAGGACATTCAAAGCTCTTCTTTAGGTGCCGCGTGCTTCTTCTTTTTTTTTCATTTTCTGCCAAGATGATTCCACACTGCTTTTGTCTATCCGGGTATGCTTTTAGCACACAGACAGTGTGTTTGAGAACATTGTCACTGCTGAAAAATAAAGCTGTTGCAACCAGATGCTGTCTAGATGGTATTACATGGTTGATCAAAATATGATTTGATAAGATCCCATCAACACTGTCTGAAATGTAGTTTTTGACAGCCACCCTTCCACTGAGTGCTACTGAGGCTTCAGTGAACGGTAGACTGATGAACTGAACGGTCAGATTTATCTCTCAGGTCCTGCATCAAGTGCATTTGGTGGATTTTTTCCTATTTCTTATCAACATGATTTTCAGATATCTGCTGGAGTTTGCTCAATTTTCTTAAGGACACTCTGTACAGGATACTGAGAAGTTTTTAGCTAATAGCTCTTTGGGAATCATGTTGTTGGTGCAAAAATACTTTTTATACTGTCAAACTGTGTTATTTGTGTCATTTTCCATAGAGTCAACTAAAGAAATGGGAAGAAACTATGTTTTTTAGACAGGCTGCTAGTAACAAAGAGCCTAAAGATGCATTTTAAAATTGGCTCCTGTAATGTCTAGACACAACACTGATTCATCCCTTCATTAAGGTGTCCTTTTATGCTTGACTGCACTGAACTGGGCTGAAAAAGCATCCAATGTTCATAGAAAAACTTCAAAGACCTTCAAAAAGCTTGGAGAGCTATTGTTGAACACCCCTTTAAAACTTTACATGGAAGTCTGTAAAGCTCCTTGAAAGCAAAACATACGTAATATAGGGGTGGCTCAAGATTTTTGCACTATCCTGTATGTCCTCAAGTTTTTCACCCTAAGATACTACTCTCCTGGCTGTACTTTCATATTTAACATATAGACATGTAAGTGTACTATGCTATACTTACAATATACAATACTTACATAGATTAAACAACCTTAAGTACAAAAGAGAAGCGTCTGCCCACATTTCCTTTTTTTGGGGGGGGGCAGAATGGCTAAGGTGACATATTGTGGTGGCGCTATGGCTGCAGTCTGTAATGAACCCCAGAATTTTTCAGTCGCTTGTGGCTTTTTCCAGTAAGTCCAGACCACATGAATAGATAGACGAGCAGTGAGACGCGTTGATGGGAATTGTGGGCAGATAATGTTAAAAAAAAATAAGAGAAGATGGGTTTGAGATGAGACAGATACACTTGTGGTGTCAGCACCTACACCTGTTTCTTGTCTATCAATGTGTGTGTTCGTCAGCCAGTGTGTGTCTGTCTGCAAACCTTTTGCAAGATTCATACAATTATATGCAAGATTAAGAAGTTTAGTGCATCTGCGCACCCTATATATAGGCCTCTGTGTCTCTGTCTCTTTATGTTGCTGGCATCTGTTGTGAATAGAGCAGTTATTTCATCTGTCTGTGTGTACATCTGCCTGTGTTTGAGTATTTGCATGTGGATATAGCAGCTCTTTGCTGTATTCACACCCATATGTAGAATTTCGTTTCTGACAGTGGAGCTAGTTTTTTTTCGAGGGTGGGATTTGAGAAAAATGCAGGGCAGGGTCAACTCCATAAATTTGTCGTGGCATTATTGCTCTGTCTGGTGGGAGCCCCTGTCAATCCTTCAGAAAGGCAGCCGATAAAGAGAAAACAGGTTGGTGGAAGCTGTGCGCTGGAAACCGATGACCTGATGTGGGTGTAGCAGCAGCAGCAGAGAAGAAGAAGCGAAGAGTGTGGAATGTGCTCCTCGGACACTTTCTTGTGTGTGCGTGTACAATATGCGCACATGTGTGAGTGTCTCACGTGGCACAGGCCTTTGAAGCCTGTAGGGGGTTAAGAGGAATGAGAGTGCAGTGGCAGGGTGGAGGAGGATGTATGGGCCCTTTGCAGGTTGGTTGTGACCCCCTCAGGGTCAGAGTGCACCCGGCAGACAAGGGGGAAGATGCCTCTTTTTGAGAAGGTGATTTATCATGGCCACCTGGAGTAACTTATCCTCCTCTGCACCCATGACGAACAGTTAACAGTCTGTGCAGTGGTCACAGCTCACAGATTCAATGCCTGTTGTCTAGTCTGTGAAGTCTGCTCCTGTTATACAGCTCTGTTAATTGGAGTGCTTATTTTTCAAGGCATGCAAACCCCGTCACATCCCATTGTTGTTACTGTTTTTATTAAAAACTTTTATTTGTAAAAAAAGAAAAAGAAAAGTAAAAAAAGTTCAATGAAACAACAATGTAGCACCTCAAACTGACTCAACTTAAAACAATCAGTAAAAGTCGAACGTTTGGTTAGAATAAGGAAAAATGGAAGCACGTCTTCCATTAGAACTGGCAAAAATAAAGAAGTTCATTTAAAAAAAATGCATGTCTCAAAAAACGTTTAAAAAAAACACACCCAAAAAACCTAACAAACAGAACATGTTATCAAGTGGGAATTTCCATGATTCTTCCATGATGGCTCCCATTTGTCATTGCTGCCATTATAAGGTTGTTACAGAGGTCATAGTCATGCTTCGCTTAGCACTATAAAAGAGGAAGGAGGTTGTGTCACAAACAAGGCCAATATTGCTCAGTCACAGCCTTCAGAAATGAACAGAAATGAGAAACATGGTCATAAAGGTGGCAGATAAACTACCGTCAATAATGCAGACATGTTTGGAAAAGTTCAATCCAGTGTGGAAGCGCTCGCATTTACAGTGCCACTGATGGTGATGAGCTGTGACTGAAGGTTCTCCAGCTGGAGTAATTCACCATAATTACACTTCGCTTGCTCAGAGGGTGTGTGTGTGTGTAATATTGTGTCAGAGACAGAGGAGCTGCCTGTGGAATGTGTGAGGGATGCAGATCAGGTTTCTGGGTGACCTTCAGCGTGCTACGTCGCTGACAATGCAAGTTTGTGTGAGGGTCCATGTAAGCTTATGCATCTCCAAGACGAGAGTAAATATAAGGAGGAAACGAAACGAAATGTGCTCAGTATATATATGTGCATACATGGGTGACAGTGCACTGGTGTAGTAGTTTATAGTAATGAATCAAACTTAATGTGATTTCCAGTCACATTAAGTTATAGGACACAGAATATTAGTAGAATTTGATGCCACTCTCCTGCAAATACAAATAATGAGGCGATAATGGGTAAATAAATAAACCTCCAGGGTCTGCAGATGGAAGTTGGGATGCTGAAAGGCTGGAAACAGCAGGAAATGATGAAAGGTGGTATTGACAGTGAGATGTAAGAGAGAGAGGGATGAGACATTCTGCAGCTAGACCACCTAATTGGGAGAATGCATTTGACACATTATGTGAGAGTCAGTGTGAAGAAAATGTCACATCTTGGTTATTTTCCTGTCTTTAATTTAAGAGAGGTAGTTTCTCTTTGATTTTTTTCTTCCCATCATTGAGGCTTTTTAGTAATTTGTTGAACATCAGTGACAGTAAAATTACTCATATGTACAGCAGGCTTTAAAACTTGTTGGATAAATACCTTCATTATGACTTCCATAACAGACAGTTTGTATTGTAGTGAGGTTGAGGGCCCATCCAATAGTGATTTTCGGCCTTATCTATATCCTCAATTTCAAATTGATGGCAGCAACCTAACTATATTTTTAATGAGATACCACAATGTCTCAGTTTAAACACTTGATACATTTTCTGTGTTCTACTGTGAATAAAATGTGAGTTTATAGAGCTTGCAGATCATTGTTTAAAAATTTTACACAGCCTCCCAACATTTGTTTAATTGGAATTATATATTGGTCCATCAGTCAATGAACTGGCGGATACGATAGAATCTGCATACTTTGTACAGCAAGCTATAAAACTTATTGCCTTCATGTCAAACAATATGTGTAATCAAGCAAGTTTATTTATAAGTACAAATTGTTTGAGACTAATCTGTTCGTACCCAAATGAACTGTTTAGAAAATATGTAATCCATGTGCTGCTCTACGTAATGCTCATTTTTGTGTTTATGTCATTGCAGTTAAGTGCTGTCATGGTACAACGTGCACCTTGTTTAGCAAAAGATTAAGTGAATCGGAGCTCTTCAAGACAGAAAGTTCCTTACAGACTCGTGAAACATTCCATTCTTGTGTCCTTGTTTTGAATATTTGCAAAACAGATGTGATAGAGAGACCAAGGCCACTGTGAGGGAGGATCTGAACACCTCCACAAACTTCCCCTCTGACAGAAACAGCAACACAGAGTGAAAGGACACAGTCCCACTTAAAGAATAGTCACTGTATTTGGTATTGCAATCTGATTTAGCCTTTTCATCACGTACTCCTCTGGAGGATTAATCATGTCTCCCTTTTGATGCCTGGTTGGCTTTCTGGCTGTTTCTGCCCTTTAGATCTTGTTGCATCTATCAGGGGGAAACTTTTCTTGGATTTGACTGACACAGCGCTAACATGGAAATGGGCATTCTTGATGTCTTGAAAGCCTTGACTTTGGCTTCGCTGTGTATAATCTGTTAAACAGGTTAATTTTTTTAAATATATATATATATATATATATATATACACACATACATACAAGGAAAATAATGTGAAGGTAAAAGGAAAAGTGAGAATCGGACAGAGAGCAAGAGAAAGACATCCATCTAGTGTGGCACAATGCTGTTCCGCTCTTTGACCACAGTGGTCTTTGGGGATTATCTGCTGTCATGACTGATTTTACACTGGAAGACTTTATGCAGCTTCAGCTACTTTACAGTAAGAGTGAAAAAAGCACATAAGCTGCACAGTTACTTTTAATTGAAAAATGTTTCTATACCAATGAGCAGGGTTATTATAGTGTGTCATACCGGTTTAAATAATTATACTTCTTTTGGAGATTTCAGCTTGCATTCTTTTTTAGCCCAAATATTTGTTACACATGTGTTTTATTCATTTTACAATGTATGATTACAGGTCATATATCTGGCATTATTCACAGTCTAAAAACAATTAAATAACTCTTTTCCTTTTGTGTAGCACACAGTCAGGTCAGGTCAGGGCAATCCATCCATCCATCCATCCATCCATCCATCCAAACCTCACATAAAAAGGCCTTAAACAATCAGAACCTATCAAATGTTTAAACTGAGAAAATGTACCATTTCAAGAAGAATATCAGGTCATGCAACACATCTCATAAAAGGTGGGGCCGTGTTTACCACTGTGTAGATTCCCTTTTCTTTTAAGAACAGTCTGTGGGAGGCAGGCTGCTGGACTGAGGAATGTTGTCTCATTCTGGTCTGATATAGGATTCTAGCTTCTCAACAGTCCTGGCTGTTCTTTGTCATATTTTCTGTTTCATGGTACTCCAAATGTTTTTAGTTGGTGAAAGGTCCGGATTACAGGCAGGGCAGTTAAGGATATGGAAGTCCTTCCCTGCAAAGATGTAATCTGGATAGAAGAATATATGTTCCTCTAAAAACTGTATATACCTTTTAGCATTCAAGGTACCTTTCCGGATGTGCCGGAACCAATCAGAGATGCAAGGTTTTGAAAGGAACGCTGACAACAAGCTGGATGGTCCCTCTCTTCTTTAATCCACAAGGGCAATGGCATCCATGTTTTCCAAAAAAGGATTTCAAATTTTGATTGGTCGGACCACAGAATAGTTTTCCAGTTTCAGGCCAGAGAGGACAGCAGCCTTTCTGGATCTTGCTCATTTGTGGCTGCTTCTTAGCGTGATAAAGATTTAACCTGCATTTGTGGCTGGCAAGCTGAACTGTGTTCACAGACAAAGATTTCTGGTCTGGTTCTGGTGCTTCTGATGTCCATGACAGAGCCATGCTTGTTTTGAGTTCGGTGAGGATGAGAGGAACATCGAATACTGATTTTCTGACAAAGCTAAAAATACTGATTTCCAGCTTTGTCCCTTGCACACAGAGCTTTTTCCAGATTCTTTGAAATTTTGATGCTATTATGTACTGTAGATCATGATATATTCAAAGTCAATTAAACAATTTTGCATTACAGAACATTATTCCTAAATTGTTCTGCAATTTATAGACACAGTTTGTTTGCAGGTTGCTAAACCTCTCCCCTTTGTTTCTGAAAACTCTTCCCCAGCTGTTTCCTTTTAGTACCGCTTCCTTTTTTCAGTCTTTTCCTCCCTTATCCCAACTTTTTTGAGGCACGTTGCTGCCAACAATTTAAAATAGAGCTAATATTTTTCATGAAATATTAAAATGCCTCTGTTTAAACACTTGATATGTTATCAATGTTATGTGTTCTACTGTGAATATGAGTTTATGAAGTTTGCAAATCGGTCCGTTGATCAGTGAGGTGGGAGATGCAATAGATCCACATACTTCATATTATGTTTTCACTTGTTTCCTTGATCAGCTCTGCTAAACTCTGACCACTTGGAGTTAAATTCAGAACAGCAGGGTTTCTTTCAGCAGCACACTGTTAAACTCCAAACAATGCTAAGCTAGGAAGACAATTGACAGGCTTTGAAAAAGGGGATGTGTTATTATTATTGATCACTGATCACTGATTTTCCTGAGGTGCAGTGTACTAAAGTTCTCTGTCTCCTGTGTCTTCACTGTACAGCTAATATGTTGGACACTATGCTCCTGAAGAACGGGGGGAAGGGGGCATCGGATCGAAGGGTGGAGGAGAGCAGCAGCGCAGCCACAGTTTTAGCTCAGAACATGCTTTGGTGCCACTGCTACCATCACTGCCCTGAAGACTCGGTCAACAACACTTGCATGTATGCTGGACTACACACTTGCACGCTCACAAAACAGACACATACAAACTATTAAAAAACACTGTACTAAGCCCATTAAAAGACAACGCAAACATTTACCCGGTGTAATTAGCCAAAAGACTCATAATTGCGTGATTAGATCAGAAGCACACAAATGTTTTAATTCAGCTCCATTCTTCTGAAACCCCTGAAGCTTCGTGAGGCACAGCTTATTTCTACTCTCATTATCCAGTTCAGTTGTTTGTTTCTTTGTTTCTTTGTTTTGTTTCAGAGATTACATTTTAATACTTAGTGGTACAAGGTCTATATGTGCTTAGATGCAGTTATTTAAAATATAAGGATATGAATGTACTATTTGTCATCTTTGCTATCTATTTGTTTTGTGTCATTATTACTTCATTTCAATTTTTTGACTATATTTAAAGGTAAAAAATGTACTCATAAATATACATCATTTAGTGTGTAATTACATCTTCCTACAAATTGATGGATTCTCATAAGCTTAGAATGAATCCATTAAAAATATATAGACGTTAATTTGTGGAAGCCACCATGTTGCCCTGCCATGAATACAGCGGCCACGATCACCACCGCTCTCTGTCCTTCCTCATTTCCATTTCATCCTCATCGTCCTCACCTCAAGCCTCATCTCCTGAACTGAAGTCAGGGCTCTTTCACATTCAAAACATTCATAAATGTGCTAGTGTATTCCTGGTATTGTCACAATTACTCATGCCACTAGATTAGACACGCGACTAACATGCTGACAGTCAATAAAAATGATCTTCAAATCTAAATATTTATTTGGATTTCTGTGATGGTGAAATTGTGTGCATATTCTTTGTAGGACTGATGGTTACTGCTTCACTATGGTGGAGGAGGAGGAGGGGGGGGTTGCTGTACTCACTGCAGGTTGCCTGGGACTGGCTGGCTCTGAGTTTCAATGCAGAGTAAGTCTGCTGCATGTGAATGCTGCATGTGAATGTGCGTGTGTCACCCGTGAAATCTTTTTAAACCTTTATAAGCTTTACTTGACTTACTGAAGCTGTTGATGAGACCCATTTAAATAAGAATTGTCCAGACCATTGTGTTTACTTTATACACAGTAGAAGAGCTTTTGTTATATTACAAAATGCTAACTAGCCTCCTCTCATTAGTGTTACATAGACATGCACAGTTCTGACATTTTGTTTGTGTACATGAAAGGACACGTGGAACGCACGTTCAAGGAGAGCTCTCGAGTGTTGCACGGATCAAGACTTCTGCAACAGAGACTTGCGTCCCACCCTTCCTCCACTGATGACATCAAGTAAGACAAACACACACACACACATCCACTCTTTCACACATTTTTTTTTTTCACATAATGAAATCCTGCCCCTCTTTAAAGTGTGAGTGGCTTTCAAAACTGGCTCTTTTAGGCCACGCTGGGTTGGTGATGGGTAGTGACAGTTTAAGCTGTTACAAACCACAGTGTGGTGCTGGAGTGAAGTGGCACATGCAGAGAGACAGAGAGAGAGAAGGAGAGAGAGATGAAACGGAGCCTGCAGATTTGGCTTGTTCTCTCACCCTCTAATGAAAAGGACAGCCTCTCCCCAGGGCCTGCTTGAGTTTCTTGCCTCAGGACGGATGTGAGATATCTGTCCATCTGTCATGCCACAACCCACTAACTAACACACACATACACACACCTTCTCTCTCCCTCTGGCACATACACTAACCTATGTGTATTTTTTATACATTCAAGCTACCTCTGCTGTTTTGTTATTTGACTCTTTTTTTCGTAGTTTGAGGTTCATTCTTATACGTTTTAATAACAAGGAACAGTTCTTACTATGATCTGAGGATAGGATAGAACAAAATCTCAATGGGCCAGAAAAGTTGCAAACGCAGCTTTATCACCAAGTGAAAGATTAGCACAAGAAAACAGCAAGCGCTGCTCTCACGTCTGAGGATGAAGTCAGTTTTTAAACAGTAACAATGGACAGTTATGGTAGTAATTTATTCCATTATGTTTTCCTTTAAATGTAGGTTCATTTGAAACATTACTTATCATCAGTTAATTTGCAGTGACCTTATAAGAAGTTCTTTCTCCACTAATTCTTATTGTGTTTGTGTGTGTTATTTTCTTCCCCACCATGAAGTATCACTGTTCAGCCATTCGTGTTTCTGTGCTTCTGATTGACAGTGCAGAAAGTCTAGAGCCCCAGAGCTGCTTCAGACCTCTGGGGTTTCTGTAGATGTCCGTGTGACATCTGATATGTGAGATTTGGGAGCGGGATGTGATCGATAAGGCAGTAGGAAAAGGGGGTGCAGGGAAGAAATAGAGAGATGGAAGGGGGAAAACTTGTCCCTGCCAATGAGAGATATTTGGAATGACGCCCATGAACAACTGACTGTCACCTCCATTTATCAGTAGTTGTTCTGTTGACTTTCCATCTTGACCAGACCAGGATTTTATTTTTTGTTTGTTTCAAAATCGCTAAATTAAAAAAAATTAAAAACTCTAATTTATATCGTCTCATCATTACATTTTTAGATTACCACAGTATCCAGTACATGGCTCTCTTAATTTCAGTCACAGTTTGCAGCATCATCCTTGGCATCATCCTCGTATTTTGTTACCTAAGGTAAGAAGGTCGTCTCATACACACATAATTTAAACACTTTCACACCTCTGGATGTTCACTCAGCAAACTTTCTGCGCCAGATATAAACGGCAGGAGTCACGGCCACGCTACAGTATCGATCTGGAGCAGGATGAGACCTACATTCCCCCTGGGGAATCTCTGAAAGACTTGATAGAGCATTCCCGTAGCATTGGGTCTGGCTCTGGGTCAGGACTCCCTCTACTGGTAAGCAAAACTCTCTACACCTCTGCTTCACCTCAAGCTGAGATTAACTGTGATAAAATAATCACTGTGTCACTCCATTGTTTGTAAATATATGCAGAATATGCGGAAGAAAATGTCACACAATGATTTTTAGTGCAGTAAAATATCTGAATTACATCAACCTGTTCGCTCGTATAAAACTTAAACAGAGCAAGATGCTCAGAAGGAAGTTTTTCTATATTTATAATGAAAAAAAGGGATTTTAAAGAGACTTGTCTTTGTAAAAATGGAATTTATTTTGTTTTGTTGTTTCAATAATTTGTTTCCAGGTGCAGCGCACCATCGCCAAGCAGATTCAGATGGTTAAGCAGATTGGAAAAGGACGATATGGAGAAGTCTGGATGGGCAAGTGGAGAGGAGAGAGAGTGGCTGTCAAAGTCTTCTTCACCACTGAGGAAGAAAGCTGGTTCAGAGAGACTGAAATCTATCAGACCTTCCTGATGAGACACGACAACATACTGGGTAAGGTCCTGAAAACTGCGAAGTGAGTGTAAAAGAATGAATGCACTTAGTTAACAGTGAGCAGCGGTTGCAATCAGCACAATTAAGGTTTGCTTTTATTTTTCTTCTCAGAGGTCAGTTTAGGTCAGGAAAGTAGTTACTCTGCGGAATGTGTTAATGTTGCAAATGTAATGGTAAAGACAAAAATCCAAGAAAGAACAGTCAGTTGCTGTATTAAATGTATGAAAGTTAATTTAAGAAGAAAAAGATGAACTTCCAAATGGTACGTCCATGAATACAGGAATAAGGCCATAAAATAACTAATACCAAAAGGAAACCTAAAGTCCAAGTTTGATATGCAATTATATGCAAATGCATAAAAGGATCGACAGTTCCAAAAGTAATTTCCTATTCCAAGTTGGTGTCCCATGGAGCCCTGGCACCCCCATCTGTTGCCATCTTGGGCGGGCGTACCACGTGACTTCCACAGACGACCATTCTAACATTTCCATTGCTATCAAAGTTGTTTTTTTGGCGGGTTATTTTGGAGTTTTGATAGGGGACCATCTTGTTTGTGCCACACATTTGTTTTTCTCGAAGTATCTTGATGCATGTCCTCAGATTCAGCAAAGACTGATTTATATTACCTGCTTCAGGTATACTAGTGCCTTCTGCTCCTGTCCTGCCAGGTCGCTCACTTCATGCCAAGTCCACCAGGCACAGCTGCCTGACACTTATCTGGTTCTTATCCTGGAGAACATTCTTGCCTTTTGCATCAAGAGGGGCCTGAGCCAGACAACCAGCCACATACATGATGTGGGCTTGATTGCATCTTTCCTCCAGGAGATCGTAGATGTTGTAGTTGTAGATTTCTACATAGGAGATGAAGCTGCTGTAGCTGCTGTCATCATCCACGCCATCTGATTTAGAGGCCTCATGGCAGCAATTTCAGGATCAACCTTATAGGAACAGACAAGTTGTTGTCCCGTCTTTGGCGCTCCAACAAAGCATCTACTTCAGTCTGAATCTCCATACCATTTTTATCATCAGTCTTAAATACATATCTCTTGGCCTAGTAAGGACCTAAACTGTTCAAGATCATGTCAACGAATAGTAATATAAGAAAAAAAAAGAAAAATCTCCACAGTTCTTTCACATGTTAGAGGAATGCTGCTGTAATGAATGAAAGGAATCTGTCAGCATGACTCTTTGGCAAATGTGTAAAATTACTTTAATAGTTATTGTATAATCATATTTTCTTTTCTTTCTTTTTTTTTATGTGGATTTATTGTTAAAAAAACAGAAATTTCTGCAGTAGTGAGTGATAAAATATGATCTCTTCTGGTATTTATTTGCTTTTTATTACTTCATTACTTTGGTATGGTATGAATAGCCACGGGTGAGGACTTTATCAGAAGGAAAAGCTGTAAAACTTTTGAAAATTCAGGTAAAAGTCTAAAATTTATGCTGTCATTCCAATATAGAGGGCTGGATTGGAGTGTCTCAAGCCAATTCTGGCCCCCAGGCCTTACATTTGACACCCCTGGTTTAGGCTCTTCTGGGAACTCATTGACTGGACTGCTGACTTAGCCTCTGGGGTTAACGACTAATTTCTGGAGTTTCAGAGGGCTCTGGAAGTTTTGATAACTGAGTGCCAATGTCAAAAGCCCGGGAATGATTGATGGTTGCACATTTAGTATTTATGCATCTGCTCAAAGGGCTATATTTATATTTATGTAGGTTTTATAGGTTTTTCAGGTTTATTAACATTTGATTTCTATGTTAATTTTAAGACGATTTAGATTTAAAACTAAAAAGGTCTCATTTTGTTCTGCTTCCACACTCTGACATTAACTGTGGATACCAGTTGCATGCGGGTCAGACTTTGAAATCTCTAGATTTATAGGAAAGGAGTGTTTGGTTTCTCAGAACTCATTGTTAACAAGTGTAGCAATTAAAGTCTGAACAGCAAGCTGTCATAGACAAAGACAAAACAAATATGAAATATCTGTAAAGATACACATTTTTTCAACATGTCTCCAGGGAGATATAGCGATACACTGGGTGTTGCATATCAAAAGCAGAGGTAATAGCTGACAAACAAATGGAAAATGAGAACTAGAAAGAAAAAATACAGTGCATGGTTCCTACTTCCACCTCCACGTTGTCTGGCACTATGTTTGATTGTTTTGGAAGTTACACACACAAATGGATGTTCAGTGACTGAGCAGAAGTTGGTGCAATGTCCCCAAAAGTGAATGAAACCATGCGCATTGATTTCTGTGTGTATATTTTAATCCCCTCACACCAGCTATCTAATCCCCAGGATTCATTGCAGCCGACATCAAAGGAACCGGCTCGTGGACTCAGCTGTACTTAATTACAGACTACCACGAGAATGGCTCTTTATACGACTACCTCAAGTCCAACACCTTAGACGTCAAGGCTCTTCTGAAGCTTTCGTATTCCTCCATATCAGGCCTTTGTCATCTCCACACTGAGATCTACGGCACACAGGGCAAACCAGCTATTGCACACAGAGACCTGAAGAGCAAAAACATCTTGGTTAAAAAGAATGGATCCTGCTGTATTGCAGACCTCGGTCTGGCTGTCAAGTTTAATAGGTACACAAGACATTTTGAGTCTTTTGAGCGTTTATTTTAATTAAGGGGAATACTGGACGATGCTAAAAATTCTTTGACTCGTTCCTTTTTTCCTCCCTGTTTCAGTGACACCAATGAAGTAGATATCCCTCCTAACCTACGCGTTGGAACAAAGCGCTACATGCCACCTGAAGTACTGGATGAGACCCTCAACAGGAGCCACTTCCAGTCTTTTATAACAGCTGACATGTATAGTTTTGGCCTTATTATCTGGGAGATGGCCCGACGATGCATCTCTGGAGGTGAGGAAGATGTGTTTATTTTGACTTGAAGTGTCTTAATATTTTATTAATGATAATTAATGGACATTTTCTTTCATTATAACTCCAGGTATTGTGGAGGAACATCAGCTTCCCTATTATGACCTCGTCCCGTCCGATCCTTCATATGAGGACATGAGAGAAGTGGTTTGCATAAAAAAACAAAGACCTTCATTTGCTAATCGATGGAGCAATGATGAGGTACTCTTATCTTTATCCATTTTTAAAACTTAAACTTAATGGCGTTTATGTGTGAACGTCATTACATCAACATGGTTACTTACATTAAAATAAATCCATGTAAATATGCATTAATCTGCATTCTAAGTGGAGATTTCTGCCTCATAGTATGAGAGAAATGATGCATTGAAACAGCTGTTATTAGGCACAACAGCTGTTAATCATAGACTTTTCCAGAGTATTCTTTAGTTTACAGTTTACCTGTAAAACTTTATCAGTAAAATTATTTCCTCTGCCAAGGAGGTTATGTTTGTAGTAGTGCTTGCATGCGTATCATTCTTCCTGTCTGTAAACATGATGACTCGAAATGTCTTGAATGGATTCTGATGAAACTTTGTAGCAGTGTAGATCATCCACAAAGGTCATTCAAGGTCAAGTTTATGATTTATTGGTCGGAAATTGAGAAAAAGGCTTATAACTTAGAAACTATGATGAAGTGTGGTGTGTATTGTCAAAATATAGAAAGCTTTGTATAAGGATTTAAAATAGCATTTCATACTTTCACCTTTGAAGTGATTCTACATTGGCCTTTTTAAACTATGTTATTTCTACAACATATAGAGTGAGCATACAGGGAATGATATATGGGGTTTCTTAATATCACCTTTTTTATTATTATTACTGTGTTATGTGCATTACAGTTATTGATTATAACCGCTTTTTCTAATTGATATTTATTATTAAATGCTACCCATTTATTATATCCACATAAATAAAAAAAATAATTATACTCAAAATGATATCAAGTATATTAAAATGGGTTTCAGCTTGGCAAATAATAAAAAGCCTGCACTTTGCACATAAACACAACGCTATTCCCTTTAAAAAAAAAAAAAAAGTACAGCCCTGTTTCTAAGTTATAGGTTGACCTTGTAGGTCTCGGTGGATGTAATGTACATTTTTGCTAAACATGTTTTTGCATGCCCATAAATAATTAGTAATCATGGATTAAACCATTTGCCTAAAATGTACTTGTATTCTTATGCATATGGTCGTGTGTGTCTTTAGTGTCTACGACAGATGGGGAAACTCATGTCGGAGTGCTGGGCTCACAATCCAACTTGTCGTCTCACAGCCCTAAGGGTGAAGAAGACTCTTGCGAAGATGTTAGAGTCCCAAGATATCAAACTGTGACAGAGAGTCCACAGAAAAGATATCATCTCCCAGAGTCTCATCATTACCACTGGCACAGGCCACTCAAGCTGGCCAGAAGAAAGGGAAGAAAAAAAAGAGAGACTGTGAATAATAGAACAAATATAACTGACAGGGAGGATGAGTGATAGAGATAATGGTCACCGTAGGGCCAGAATAATGATATATACCAAAAAATTTATTATATCAGGGGACATCTGCTCTACCATTGTCTGAGGTGCCTCTCCCTCAGTGTTCAGACTGTGCTTTCTGTGAAAGCTAAGTGGTTTCTGGTTCCAGACTGTTCAGGGGGCCTTGCAGGACTAAAATCTGGAGGATGCTCTTGCGCTGCTCCTCTAAAGCCATATAGCAGTATTCTACGGGCAGTCTTTTGTACTGTCAAAGCTGCTTTGTGTGTGTGTTTTGCTGTTTTGTTTTTTTCTGAGTCAGCCGCTGCATGCTGTGATATAACAGTGGACTTATGACGATGATAGTCATCCATTGACCTCAGTGTAGAAGATGTGGATTCATACCATTATTATTATTATTATTATTATTATTATTATTGCTGAACAAACAGAAACATGATTAATATATATATAGATATATTAAACAAACAAATATACATGCATACACACACACACACACTCAAGGTGAATCAAAAAAGAATCATCTGATTTCTGATTTCATTGTGCTTTAATTCAACAGCCGGAGACAACAGAGACAATTTGTGAGGTTCATGTGGTTGTTTTTGTAGTTTGACTATCGTATGGATATATACCATCCGTCCATATTTAGCCTTTTAGTTTAAAATGTACAGGATGCCTTTTGAGACCAGATGATTCTTTATAACCCTTGTATGTATTTATATATATATTTATACATTTGTGTGTGTATGTATGTGTATATATATATATATATATATATACACATACAACCTCTTTTTAGATCTGGGCTTTGCTATCCTGCATCGTCTCATCTTTCTGGTCACGTTTCTTTTTCATCCATATGAAGCTGATCTGAAATCTATGTATTATTGCCTTGTTGGATGGTAAAATGCATTTTTGATCAGTGTCTATACATATATATATATATATGTCTCATCCACTCTGCCACTGTAGCACGTGCCTTATTTAATCTGTACATATGTAAGTAATGATGGTGTATGAGTGGATCTGCAGAACATTCCCTATTAAAAAAATATTTGAAAAATATATCTTGAAAGCCCATAAGGTTTTTTTTTTTTAACACAGTCTCACAAGTCAAATGGTCGCACTCCATTTTCAATGTTGCATATAAATATAATTTATTATTAGTCTTAAAAATTCTTTCTTACAGTTTGTACAATAACTTGACAGATGAAATGCAAGCCGTTGCGAGGAACATCATGAGTGCAAGAAACAGACAGGCTACATTCTCACTATACACAATATTAATCATGAAGCTGAAGAACAACTAGGGAATGCAAAGGCTAGCCCACTGAGAATGTAGAGATTGTTTCAAAGGGATGCAAAGTTTGCATAGACGGCTTCAAGAAAACTGGGACAACTGCCATTCAAAAAAACAAAACCAACCAAGAACACTTGTATGGGCGCAACTGCTGCTCCATCAAAGGAATGTCACATTTACAGATCATTTTTATGCACAGAATCAGTGTCATCGTGATATTGATGGCTTCTGTAGTGAATGTACAAACATCGTTGTCTGAGTTAAAATCTCTTATCCTCCAAAAGTACGCATGAACGTCGGTTGATTGAGACAATATTTAGATGATCACCCTCTGTATTAAACCTTACATGTCAGGTATTTGGTAAAAAGCAGTTGTTTTCAGTTGGACTGGTCCTACAAAAATATACTGGTTTGATTTCCCTTTCTGCACCATCTCCCTCTTCGCTCTGCCTGGTATCTTATGTGAACGCGACATCATCATGAACGTCACACAAATTTGCATCACTCGTGACTTTTTTTTTTTTCAGTCTGGCTAATTTCCCATATCCTTTTGTTAACAGGATATACGATATGTAGAGATATGTAGTTAGCCAAATGATCCTGCTAAAAACAAAAGAAAAGAAAAAGCAAAATAATCACCAATGCAACTCAAAAATATCACCCATAATAGAAAAGCAATAATTATACATAACATGACTAAAAGTATTAATAGCAGTTATAACAACACTTAAAAAACGGTGTAATGATTATGATCGTTGAGTTCCCTCTGTGTTATAAATGTGGCCGACAGAAAGAATAGTTACAGCGCCAGGTGTCCACCAGGTGGCGCTGTAATACAGTCAAACGCAATGAAAGAAGAAACGAAATACGGTTCAGTAACAGACAGCATAAGATACAAAAAAGACATGTATAAATAGGCATATCATTAAATACTATGTTGTCACAGAACACATACTTTTCCATGGAGTTGCCATGGAGACTGATTTTTGGAGAATGAGACGTTCTTTCGCCGATCTTCCTCCTTTGATCCATTGACCTCTTTAGCGCGTGTCACTGTTGTGAGGGCATCATCCACATCTGCACAGTCCATCCGAATAAACCGGAAACATGTTTCCAAGGAAACCATAGCCAAAAATATCAAATCATTCTTACAAGAGAGGGAGAGAGAGAGAGAAAGAACGAGGAGAGAAACAGCCTGAAAATGACTGGCAGAGATTCTTGTTTACTCTCCAAGTTTTCACAACCTTTGTTGCCAATATTTAACTGGGTCATGGCAGGGTAGACCTGGCTGTGACTATCTCCTTACTTCTTTGAGTGTACACACAGGCAGCTTCTGTGAGTGTGTGTGCGTGCATTTGTCATCGAGAATGACTTTTCCTGCTTTTTTTTTTTTGTTGTTGTTGTTTTTTGGGGTGTGTGTGGGGTGTGTTTGAGGGGGTCCACCCTCTTTTCATATTCACTTTGTGTCTTCTTCCTCCCTGGAATGTCACTTGTCCCTGGCAGGCAGATGTCAGTGTTCAGTCACCGCGGGAACAAGGCTGTCATGGCGTCCCATCTCCTCCAGTACTTGGGCAAGGCGACTGAGGTTGCCGTCAGGAAAATGCTGGGCCTCCCACAAGTCCAGGATCACTCCAGTGGGGCTGGATTTGGTGGCAAAGTAGTTAAGATACCTAAAAGAGTGATCATGTGAAACCAGAGAGAGGTAGGTTAGAAAAGCAGATAAATGGTTAATAGAGAGGAATGAGTTTGCTTATTAGTAATAAAAAACTCGCTGGTGTGCTGCAATAATCTTTTCATCATCAAATACTTTAATTTTTACTTTCTACTTTTTCCTTCTATACACAGTAACCTTTCTGCTCAGTAATGAGATACTGTGGGCATGAGAGGAAAGCAAAGTGAGCACTGATATACATCCTTAAATGTATTTGCAGTCTATGCAGAACTAATGATCGCTTTGTTTTCTTTTAATGACTTTTGCTTTGGCTTTAAATTATATATATATATATATATATATATATTCATTCATTCATTCGAGTCTCTCGCCTTCACCCTTTGTCCTTCATGCCAAAGTCTGCCAGTGGTCTCGTCAATCTGCAGCTGCTGTCTGTGATAAGGCTGCCCTGCTGAGCTGGGACCTTAAAAATGGGTGCGCATTGTACGTCCATCACAAACAGAAGACTATCAAAGACACGGGGATGATGTTTTAAAAAGAGGAACGTCACTCTGTCTCCATTGTTTTTTTCATCTTTCCTCAGCTCTGATGTTTATCAGAATGAGTCACATTCCCACAGATCACTCACAATCAAATTAAAAATAGATCACTTATCAACAGTTTGACTCCCCATGGACTCTTAATGTTTACTTCTAATGAAAAAACAGCCGTTCTTTCTTTACTGGTACCACGCTATAAAAACCACTATGAATAAACAGAAAATTGACAGTTAATTAAACTGTAGTTAGAAGCTATTTAGGTGTTAGAGCCACTTAGACCCTATCCTAGGACACATTGGGTGAGGGGTGCGGTACACTGCAGACAGTTGGCCAGTCCCATCACAGCAACTAACACAGCAACTCAGACGATTCATGCTCACATATGCATCTAAGGACAATGTAGAATCATTAATTAACCCAAGGGATCCCATGCAGCCACAAGGAAAACACACAACCTTCATGACAAAAGGCCCAAGCTGTGAAATGACAAATAAATATGTTGATAACTGGTTTTTTAAACCAATCGATGAACATTATCAGTGTGGCTATTTTAAAGTTGCATCTGATATTTCTAATACTTGTGTTTCAGTGGACAGTCTGGGTCCCAGTAGGAGAAAAAAAACCTTTAAACCTGGAGCTGCGGTTTATGTTCTGTTCATTATGTATGTGTTCACTGGTTGTTTAGTTAGGTTAATAAATCAAAACTATGCCTGTTCAAAACATTAATCTTGCAGGCTGAAAAGTGACACTTAAATGTTTTCCAAGTGAGACCACAGATCAGTAATTAAACCTGTATGACTAAACAACAACCTCTAGTAATATGAACGAATGCATAATGTAATATATAAAAGGCTTATGGGTCATCTCCTCTCGTTAGCTATGATTCAATACATAATATGTAATATATAAGATGTACAGATGGCTGGCCTGCTGGATGGATAAATGAATAATTACTTTTTTAAAACAAATTCTAATATATTTCATTTTAGTCGTCTATATTAACAGAAAAATAGTTTTGTTTAAACTATTTAACTTTAAAGTAAAGCATGTTTCTGTGGCCAGACTGTGATCCCAGAGGTCCTAAATGTAAGTCACCATTTCACCTTTTTCATTGTTTGTCAACCCACCTGTCAAGATTGAGTTTGTGGGCCAACATCCTCCAGTCATTGCCTCTGGTCTGCGGTGCGTCCAGGCTGCCGCACAGCTTCTGACGGATAGAAACAGGGATGCGAAAGGCATTTGGCCCTACCAGTGTCGTGATGTTGCTGGCAGGATCCAGCAGGGATGTGTCAATACTCTGGGAATCCTGTAAAGAGAGAATGAGAGGGATTAAAGCAGAGACACAGACTGTAGCTGTGGCTTTTTTCCCCCTAGTTTGCAGACTGCCTGGACATAATTCAACACCTCACAAAATGAAACATAATGTAGTTCAAATGGATTTGTAGCACAGGAAATTTCTTTTTCCAGGTGCCATAAAAAAATTGAAAACCCTTCGTTGCGTCGCCATCCATTTACTGATGCAAGCTGAGTGATTTTCTTTTAAATATACTGCATCTGGAGGATTAAGCACTGGATGTCTGGCTACAGAAACCAGATCAAGACCCAGAGACAAATGAACCAAGGCCAGGCAGTAACACAGCTCTGCACTGTATGTACTGTAATTTATCTCATTACTGAGCACAAAGCATGAGTGCTCCTCCATCCCTCAAGCTCTATTCTCCTAGCCAGATGGCCTTTGTAAAGCAAGTGCAGCATGACTGGGGGGGGGGCAGGCTTATTATACCCTCCTGTGCTCCTCTCTTGTCATAAGCAAGACTCTATGTAGGCGGCATGGTTGAAACTCCCCTGTCTCACACCTTGCCAGTTTTTGTGAACGTTGCAAAAAGCGGGAAGAGGAAATGGAAACGAGGTTAAATTCATTCCGAGCGTCTGGCTCGGTGGAAGGACAATGAGGGCGAGGTGGAGGGGAAGAGTCAAAACAGCTCTAGATGCAAAATTCATGTGAAAGCAGAGCACAAAAGTCGCACAGACCTTTGAGGTTTGAGGTTAATTTCGAAGGCTGTGCCCCGTATCCAGTCAAGGTGAATAATTACTTTAAGCCTTTATAAATCAAGTGAAAGCATTAGGAGGGAAACAGTTCATTACAAAATCAAATACAAGCATTTTTCCTCAGCCTGTAGTGCTAGTCGCGTAGTGCTCTTTTATGTGAATATAATGAAATCAGATGGTATTTAATTTGTTATACTTAAAGGTCTGGCATCCAACTTGAGCCTGACTGTCCTACACATTTACATGCTTCACTCTCCTCGTGTCATACACCGTCCCCACCCAATTTATTGTTATTTTTAGGCTCCAAAATCTCCAATCTCCCTCTGACAAGTCAGTGGTGCTGATGCCTTGCATCACTGCCTGCTGCTTCAACTCCTCCACTGGCCCAGCATCCACCTGCAGGGGCAGGGGGGGATGTTTACTCCAAGTATCAAACGCTACCTCCGACAGTGTAGTGTCCAGCTGAAAAATCTGTCCTTCTCCTTCCACTTGGCGCACACATATTTTGCAGGTCAGGTCCACCGTGCTGGAAGAGAAGCGCTCCAGGGTAAAGCAGCAGTGGAGGTTCCTTTGTGAGCCGCTCCACACCTGCTGAAAGGAAAGCTCCTGCAGAGAAGTGGAAAGTGTAGAGGAGTTACATCGGTGGGAGAAACCATGTGGCACACTGTGCATGGCCTTTTACTGAAAAAGGAGTAAAATGAGCAGTTTACCTGGTACTTGGCTAGCAGTTTGCTCTTCCATAATGTGTGGGGAACATCATGGATGGAAAGCCTCAGGTTGTGGGTGCTGTCCTTAAAGATGAGAGTCTTTGGTTCATCCAACAGTTTCCCACCCATCTGCTTCTCCATTTGAAGGACTTCCTAAATAAACAAAAGCAAGCTTGATTAGCAAGGACACCATCTATACCGACCTCAAAAAGCTTCTTCTTTATACCAGTTGAAAAGCAGACAAACTGCTGCTGTATTCCTGTGATAATAGTCTCTGGGGAATTCTCACAAGTACATTTACAAATGATTATTTTTTAATAAAATATTACGTTATAATCATCCGCAGGGCTTTACAAACTTAAATCTAGACATGCAAACCTGAAATCAACTTCTGTGTCCTTGCAGCAGGATCACTATCACTTCTCATTACTCATTCCCAAACTTAATAACTGTGTTCAATATCCCTCCTCAGTACAATAATCCTTCCTTATCTTTCCTTCATGCAGGCGCATGAAGGTATTAAACAGAATTGAGGTGATGAGACAACAGTAGAGAAGGAGGGATATATGTGGCTTATTTTGTGTTGTTGCAGCAGCTACGTTATTCAAATACAAGCGCTTGTATCTCCTTATTGTGACACACCAACACAAAGATTTCTCATTCTGCCTCCCACACATCATCTGCTGGCTGTGCTTGCGCATAAACAATTCAGTTACAGTGGGAAAAAAAAAATCACAATTATATTCATTTCAGTGATACAAATAATGAGACAAAGGCTATGCACACATTCAGTACAGCGTGCTGCGCATTTACCTTGAGTGCGTCCTGTGTGTCGTCCAGGCAGTAGACTCTGATGTGATACTCCATGGCTGGGCAGGTGACGGGGCCAAAGATGGCTAGTTTGAGGCGCTTAGTGGTGGCAGCGCTGAGAGATTGACCCACGAGGCAGTAGGTGCCCAGCGTCTCTGTCAGGATGTGGCAAGCCTCGTCATCCATTTGGATATAGCAAGGTGTGGTGAAATTCTCTTCTCCTACTACCACTATATCCTAGAGCGTGGACAAGGAGAAAGGGGAAAAAAGAGGAATGTTGAAGAATAAACCTGGGTTTTGTTATGTATGTATCAAGCAAAAAATAGAAGTGGGGCATGGTTAATACGATTTTTGACTAGAGCAAAATATGCCATATCCAATTTTCCCTACATATCTCCATTTGCTGTTAAGTAAGACCAAACTATAGCTCGCACAATACTGCTACAGCTGTCATTTCTATTTGGTTGTATTGATCTGTTTCGTGAAGCAGATAACTTCACATTACAGCAAAAATGTTCACAGATAGATACAAGTACCAAAACTGGCATGTATGCTCTCTTTTGATTACTTTTTTGATCGAGCCCATTAGCCATTTGAAAACTGCAGACATTTTCGTGATGGCTGATGAGAAAGGCGGAAAATATAATTTTTCTTTACATAAAGTAAGCAAGACTTGCATTTATGAATGATTTTAGTGTAAAATTGTGCATGTTCAACTATTTAGAAGTCGACTTTAGTACTCTGAAGTTGCTTTTTCTTAAATCATTTGCACAGGTAATGCTTCTCATTTCAGTTACATTTCATAGATGGACCTGCACACTGCTCAATGGTTACCCATGACCTCCCAAAAACCTTGTTGTTTTTAATGGCATAGGGCTGATTGTGGTCGGTGGTTTAATCCCCAACTCCTGCATACAATGCTGAAGTGTCCTTGGATAATTCAAGATATTAAACCCCAAGTAGCCTGCAGTGCTGCGTTTGCATTTGCGCATAAACCTTAAAATTGTGTCCATGTTGCAGTGTAGAAAGTGCTATAGATGTCACAGTTCTGTTTATATATATATGCATATGTATATATACACGCACATGACAGGGCGTGCCAGCATGACAGAGCTACACAGAGGACATGCATCATGGATCAAATATATGAAATTCACTGAACTGGGGAATACATTGGCAAAGGAAGAATGTTGAATGCCTGAGCCTACAGTGCTATGAGAGGGATAAATCCCTCGACCTGCACAGCACTGTGTAGCTACAATTGTCATTGGACCACTGGAGCAAAATATAAGATTGACGTAATTTGAATTATTTTCTTTCACGTGAAATGAAGAAGCTCAGATGAAGTTTTGAAGTCATAAATTTGACTTACTCAGTCAAAAGCATATAAATCAAGAGTAAAGCCTCTGAAATGCATCCAGTGGTTGAAATAATTCCTCAACAAACATCCCCCCCGATTACTTCAAACACAGCATGAAAAGGAGGTGACGGTACAGAGGAGGGTTGCAAAGGGGCTTTCAGGAGAACAGCAACTGTAAACGGTTTAATGCATGTTGTCCAGGGAAACCTATGTGAGAACCATATTCTTGCATTATTTGTACATCTGCAGAAAAACTGGAAAACATGCAGCAATTTTATCAAAAGAATAGAAAATGTCACAGCTTGTTTGCTGAATTCCACATTTGAAACCGATTAGATAAATAATCGGTACAGTGTCTTCTTTTTCTTTCAGCTGCCTCTTTATTAAAGGGTCACCACAGATTTTTCTTGTGGATGCACTTCCTGTTACAGCCCTTCCTGGGATTTGTGTCTCCTCCTGGTCTTGAACTACTGTGTGATCTTTTACATGTTATTGTTAACCGCTAGACTACAGAGTTACTGTATAGTATATTGCGTGGAGTTATGCATATATTAACTGGCCTACAGCAGTGAGTCTGTGTATTTAAAAGAGTGTATTTAAAAGCCTCAAGTGTGGATTTGTAAACGTTAAATTGGATTGGCTAATTAGTGAAAACCACATATTTTTACATGAAATCTTTGCCACTGGGTAATTAATAGCTAAACTTGTACATGTGTTGCTTTTTTGCCACACAGAAATGTGCTCAGTCACATTTAACTGAAACAGAATGAATTTAAATTGCATTTTAATGTAGAAAGCACAATTAATGTCCTGACCTTTTCACAGAAGCCGTGTACTCTGGAAGTAACAGTTAGTGTGTGTGTGTATTACTAATATTTGAGACTGTCTCACGCGGAAAATGGAAGCATAAGTATCCCGACTATTTGCAGTTGACCCCTGTAACGACACCAATGCCAGGACACATTTCTCTTTCATTAGGATTGCAAGGTCTGAGGAGCCTCCTGCGACTCTCCCTCTTTTTCTTTAACCCTCTCTTCATCTCTCTTCATCTCGCTTATTCTTTCTCTCCGTCTCTCCGTCTCTCCGTCGTTCTCGCTCTAATCCAAACACTCTCACAGAGTGGCACACTGGTATTAATTCAGCCTATTATGAGAGACAGAAGAGGAATTACAGCATTTTATTGTGAGCTAGGCCGTTTAACAGCAGTATTATGGCAGATCATTAGACTCTTAACTGCTCCTGTGGGATGGCACTAGGGATCCTTATTGGGGGATAATTGGAACGCACAGTGAAAAAGTGGCCCTGCTTCATATGTAGTACTGTGTGCAGGCAGAAACAATTAAACATACAAACATACAAACGTTAATTTAGTCAAAAATTCATCAGCTGGCTTTTTCCCCCCTCCCATGTAGACGTGGGAGGATTTTAAGTAGGAGAGTTACTGAAGCAGAAATCCCCACATGTTCCTCATTATATGACACGCCATCTTCATCATCATCACAACACCATGAGATTGTGTGTGAATCGGTGTGTGCGTGCGTGCATCAACTGGGGAGGGCTGCGGGCTCCCAGACGCCAACGGAACTGATTATTCTCAATATAAATATCCGTGAAAAACTCCTTTGGAGGAGCTCATCTCTCCTGTATCCACTGCAGTGATGAAAACACATTTTGACAGAGCATGTCATATAAAGCAATATTTCACTCATGCAGCGCCGAGGCTGGCCTCAGAGGGAAAAGGAAACTCATACGAAGGAAGCCGCCGTCACATCACATATTACCATCTGCGTTTGTGGCATACGGAGATGTAATCAGGAATCATTTCTTCTTTAAAAATCCTCAGTTTACACTGAGCTTTATTGGTTGTGTCCAAGTAATTCATCAATGTCACGAAGGCATGTGGGGGCCAGTTGGGCAGTTTTTCCTCGGCTCTGTAAGTAATGCCATCGCATCAGCAAGAGAAAATTATGCAAGGGCTTGCTGAAAATTACATTATTTAAGTCACTTTTTAATGATGATCTGACAGAAGGCCTTATTATTGGGTATAGACTGATGCTATATATTTGGACATGGCCTTCCTGAGAGTAATGTGCATTTTGATTATCATCTTATCATTTATGCAATAAGCCTGGATAGACTGGAGTCGTGTTACGTATCACTAAAGCATTGCCTTTCATTATGCTTCCTGTACTGCGCCCTGCTCCTGCTAACCTTTATTAAATGCTTTTATCTTTAAGGGAGCCTTTCTCTTTAAAAAGGTTTGAGTAGAAAGTTAATTAAAAACCACAAGGAAGGAAGACTTTTTTTTCTTTTGACAGCTAAGAAAAAGATGCTGATAGCTGCCCGCAAGAAGGTCGGCCACGTCAGGTGAGGTGCTGAGAGATATGTTTTGGAGGTAAGCTGACCACCTGGCACATTTCTAACAAAGTTCCCTCCTAACAAGCAGATTTGTTTCAAGTTTCTCTGCAAATGATCCCTTGGTAATTGGTCCATTTCTGCATCAGTGTGTGTGACAAAAACAGCAAAAGGGAAGACTTGAAAAAAAGCAACATGAACAGAAAAACCCCCATACATGTTCACACCTGATGAAAAACCTGCCGTTATAAAGGTACAAGGAAACAGCCTGGGCAAGAAAACAGTCCCAGTCCATTCCCTGCTATTAGAGATGTACTATTTCAGCTCCTAGGTGCAACAGGGGTTTACTTTGAGTACTACTATAAGTTGGACAAACAACACAGGGGACGTTGATCCCTTTCACCTCCTCCATCCTATCAGTTCTCCCATGCCATATCATGGATTTATTTCTCACAGCATCTTTTCTTTTTCACTGCTCGCTGACACACTGAGCAGAGATTCGCTTGTAAACACATAATTTCAATTCTTGTGTGCGTGCGACCGTCAGAAGCCCATTTTCGAAATTCGAGCGCAGTCGATAGATACAGTCTACTGTAGCACAAATTTCTCTGTGAATCTCACATCTCACCTCCCACTGATTCTGCGGCGACTGGCTTTTGAGCTGGATCAGCCAGTCCTGCTGGCCATCGCACACGGCACAGTGATGCATGGTGATGATGACCGGACGAGTCAACAGGGTCCCCGGGGGTCCGCAGCTCACCATGGGGCTGAGCACCGTTTGGCCATCTTCCACCGAGGGCCTGGAGGCGCACAGGGATAGCATACATACAATATTTAGCCACAATCTGATGGCACTCTCAGTATGTATGTGTGACACGGAGCGGTTGACAGCAGCAAATAAGGTTCTGGGGCGTCGTCGCATACCTCATGTTGTCCTTCCTGTGAACTGTCACATACATCTCATACACTCTGCCCTGAGGAATAGCCCCTGCAGGAATTAGCAGACTAACCCCTGGGAAGCAAAAAGCAAAAAAAAAGATAAGTTGACAGAGGTGTCTTTATACTGTCAGTGCTTGTTATGAGACTTTTGTAAGAATGTGAGAGTATAGAGAGTGAGACCAACAGGCTGGTGAATCCTGGCTACTCCACATATAGAAAGGTAAATTATAATTTTACATTTAACTAGTGTGTCTTCATGCAGTGCTGCACAATTACAGAGATATAAATTGATTTTTTTTTTCATTTTATTCAAATGAATTTTTTTCCTGGATAAACACAATAATAATTGCACTGCCGTTCAGTCCCACACACAGCAACTATGTAATTTTACCACCTTCTTTTATGGTATCAGGAAATGATGTGGAATTTCATTTCTAAAAATCAATGATCTCTTTGCTCGTCACAGCCTTGGCATATTGCTGCAGCAGGCGCGATTTACATTTTTCCATCTCAGATTTATTCGATAAGATGTCCTATCCGATACGCGCGTGTGCGTTTTTTAGAAGCCTAACCCCCAATTTCCATCATGCATACGCACACACAAACACACACATGGCTTCTCTCTGGAGTGGTGGTGGGGGAGGGATCTCAGATAGCTCATTGATTTCCCATGTCCTTGTACTGAACTTTTCAAAAGGTGACAGACAGCTTCTCCAGCTAGCTAGCGAGGCAATCACAACTCTGCCAAGGGAACGTCTCGCACGCTGCTACTCTGCCTCACAGCAAAGCTTCAAAGAGATGAGAAATGCATTTTAAGATGCAAAATACCAAACAGCCACAGTGACAGCACCACAAAATATTTCATTACCCAGACTCACAAACAGATCAAATATCAAATGTGCTCTTTCCTCTCCCTATTCCTATGTAACATGATGAGGTGGCTGAGCGCAGCCAACAGCTGAGAACATTTTACAGTTATCAAAATGAAAAAAAAAGAGAGAAATTTAAGAAATGTGAGAAGTCTGCGTATCCTTTAATGTCACTGCTAGTTTGCCTCTGCCTGTCAGCATGCATCTGCGGCGCGTTACAAACAGTCTGCATGTGTTTGAAGTGAGGACAGCATGGCTAATGTAAGCTGCCTGAAACGGGACACCTCCAGCACTTCTGGTGCACACACCTTGGGTATCCATCAACTCTTGTCATACTACGTGCAGTCAATATGCTGATGGGCTGCACATGGCTTAGCTTATTTCAAAGTCGCAGATCATCAGGGATATACTGCTACAGACAGCAAAGTATTGAATGATACTGCACATGCTTTAAAAAGAATTCTTTTATTTTTACTGAGAGGTTTGCTTGGGGTTTGCAAAGATTAACAATTCTTAAGTTAACATTTATGGTTGATTTGAACTGCCGTGTCTACTGAGAGCTGCAATGGTTTTGTATTTTTCACTTTACTGAAGAGCTCTTTATATTTAAGCTCTCACATACTGAAATCTTCATATTGCACTGACAGCGAGAGCAAGTGTAACAAGTTTGGAAGCTTGTTTGAGCCCCAGAAAAAAATAAAATACAATTTGCCATTAAAATCCAATTTTGAGGGTTTTTTTTCCTCTTGCTTCTTGCTTAAGTCAGAAAGTCACAATTTTGAGATACCCAACTTGAAATCTAGAGATAATAAACTGAAAATTTGACTTATGGGTGGCAAGTCTTTTTTCCAGGGGAGAAAACGTGCTTCTATTAACAACTGAAATGAAGCTAAGCTTTGAGTAAAAGCAATCTCTAAACAGGAAGCACTCAGGGAGCATAAACCTTCACCGAGGCAGCTCACTCTCTGGCCAGTATTTACTTTTAAGGGAAAAGCACTGTAATTTGTATATATTAATTTTGTTTTCTTTGTTCTGTTTAAATGTACTTTAAGAAGTTTGTAGTGCTGTAAAAGGCAGTTATGGGTAGAATCACACATGTTTACTTTGACTACAGAAACATGTAGGTGTGTGTAGGAGTAGGTAAAGGATAATAGGTAATGATTTGTAAATAGCTTGAGCTAATTATATAATACTATACAACAGTATATTTATAACTAACTAGGCAGCTCATTCTCTTTCTCTTGACAACACTTTCTTTAAAGATGTCACACATTTTGGGGTCAATTTGAAACAGTGAGGGCAGAGGTCACATGTCATATGAAGTTTGGATGCAAACTATAACGTGATATTTAGAATCCCCATATATCATTCGCTATATGCCTATACGATGTCAATACAAACCATGGTGGTAAGGAACATAGTTTTAAATAGCTCTATATAGCATTATTATCACTTTGACCTTTCAAATCAGTCTATTGACCTTGAAGGAGAGGTCAGAGGTCAAATATGCCATAATATTTGAAATCTTTCTAGAGGTTGACAGTACACACCCCATTTGTAAGAATCAGTTTATAGTTAAAAGGCTTTCTGTCAATTTTGAACCAATAAATCATGAAGTTGACTTTGAAGACCTTGGCGCACGTAAGCCAAATTTGAATGGATTGCTAAGTTGCCCCCACTATACACTCCTGCAAAGTTTTATCAGAATTCAGACAGAATGACATGCATGCATGCAAACCCTACCAAAAACATAACCTCCTTGGTGGAGTTAGCAACTTTCTGAAATGTATTTTCTTGCAGAGAGTTGATGGCAAGATTGATATCACTGTCAAACGTGTTAACTAAATCTAAATCAAAGAAAATCTGCAGCCAGTAAACTTTTCCCAGCATAAAGACAGGAGGAGACGGCCAGCCTGGCTCTACCACAACCTCTAATGTTCACTAATCAAAATAAATAATGTAAACTTGCACTTTTATGAGGAGGGTATTATGTGCCAGATCATTTCCTGGTCAGACATAGTGACTTCCCGGAGTCTTGTCATCACTATGAGACTGGCAGAAATCCAGTGGAGACACCAGCAAGTTTTGTGTTTGAAGTTTCTTTTAATGTTTTTTTAAAATGGGATCTTTAAGGGAAACGTGGGCCGAGATCATCATCACCAGCACATTATTAAGTGAAACAAGAGTAGACATTTAAGGGCACGATGAGAAAAGCTGATGGTATATTTCATCTCCTATCAGGCTATACAATGAGAGGAGTTTCCTTTCAGTATGTGCACACATATAGACATTCACACATGCACATCCACACAAGTGGAGGTGCTATTACTAAATGCTGATGTGCCACTGAGTGAATGAAAAACGTGGCTCCAATCATAACTCACAAAAGACAGCTAATGAGTTTTAAGACGAACACTGATAGAATCTGCTGGAAGTAGCAGATGCTGCTTTTCATGAACCTAAGCTCGTTTATTCATTTTTTAAACTATTTCTTTTTTACATTCCTGCATACTTTGAAATATGCAACATTTTCTCTTGATATCCAACTGAATCACCTATAAAATAAAAATATATAAATATGGAAAATCACTACCTATCTTTGGCTAGTATAGTACCTGAGTTGGGCACAATAAGCTGTCCTCCCTGGGAGCTGAACGAGCCCAGAGCAGTGCATGATGGATCCCTGGTGCGGAGCAACGTCTGGGTCTGTGTGCGCCGTCCCATTGTGTTGTCACCGTTGTCCAGTAGGCAGTGCGGCAGCTTAGGTGACAGTTTAGAGGAAAATTCTCCTCCTAGGTCATCCTGTGGAGTCACTAAGCCTGAAGAATTGTACACCTTAATCTTCAAGTTAGGGAGCGGGTCAAGCAGAGGAGAATTGGTCATGGGTATTTTGTCACCCACGTCATGGAGAGCGTAAACTGGGCCGCGGTACATGGCAGCTGCTGAGGTCAGGTCAGGGGGTGCTGATAGGAGATCAGCTGAAAAGGAAAGAAAACAACATGGGTAAAGCAGAATAAATGTCTTAACACATGTATTGGGAAAAGAATCAGGAAGAAACTAACTTGAAGCCTATATATCCATGAGGAAATGAACTGCTGGCAGCAATCAGTGAGGCTGCAGCACGGCTTTTTTGTTTTTTACTCATTAGGGAGGTCCACTTCACCACCAAGAAACATTACTCAGTCAGAGAAGTTATAGGTGCAGCTGTGATTTATGAGTAACAGATGGCATCGTGAATGTTCGGTTTACCCAGTAGGATAAATGTTCAATAGCTGGACTGAGTGGGTGGAGCGAGGGTCAGTGGGGGCCTCTCTGTCCTCCAGCTTCTCCACTGTCTCCACCCCCTCACAAGTTTCTAAATGATGCAAATGTTAATGAGAGTCAGAAAAGTTGTTCCAGTAATAAACTAGAAGTAGTGCAAGTACTAGTGTGTCACTGGAGGGCATGTTTTGCAACATCCATCTCCAAGAATGTATGGCCCATATTTTCACAATCTGTATTAGGAAATTAAACAAAATATGCTTCAGCTCTCATCATATAAAACTGTATATTTTCCTCAGGTTTCCCCCAAAACCAGGTTTCAGATAACCCCCCTCCCCCCTCTTTTGTTAATTAGATTGCACAGGTGCCACGGACTGCAGGATGAAACTGAGACCTACTTAACAAGGGATAATCTCAGCTAAGTGTCGCATTAACGTGGCTTGCAGGCTTAAGCTCAAGTCAAAATGTCATGACCAGCAAACAAGATTTGAGCAAAATATCACAGAAACTCAAATTGCACCACTTCTTGGTAATTAAAGCTAACACAATCATCTCCTAGCACATCATTAATGCCTGTGTCTAGCACCGTAAAACGCAAAATCTCAATGATTCCCTTAACTGGTTCTTCTATTCAAACACCAGTTCCTACACCATCTTTCCTACTGTGTATTTGACACAGAGACATGAGAATTTGTTACACACTGCCACATTTCAGAGCAGAGAGCTGTCAGCGGAGATCAGACCTTGTTATAGTTCACATACTCTGTCAAATTAGATCAATCACGCTAATTTTTCTTTGGATGTAGGGATATTTCCCCTGTCACTGTTGCTCCTGCACACAGCACGGGGACTGATGGCAACACTGAAATAAGGGACCCCCCCTCCCCAACATTACAAATTCCAATTTAACCCTTGTTTGCACTGAGCACTGTGGAGGATGTGTCATTTCCACCCATGAATTATCTTCTTCACAGCAAATTGTGTGTGATGTGCTTTATGCATGCTTCATACAGTATATAGAACATAAATTACAGCTTTTAGTAGGCTACTTTAGGAAAGACAGAGATAAGGTGGAAGTAAAGTGGATCAACTTATATGATTCCTCCAACACCACTGTTTTTTAAATCACCACCAATTGTTTCTGTCATGATCAGGTGGTTCAAACATATGAAATATGAAAAACCCCACAGTAACATCGATCTATATTATAATACTTAATATATTAACTATATCTGTAAAGGTGAAGGATAATGTTGTATTTAAGACTAAGGATATATAATCAACATAAAGTAAAATGATTTAAATATAATGTTATTCATATAAATTCAGCTTCATTATACAGTTTCAGAGTTTGGATTTCTTTTAGAAAATAATAAATAAATGAAAAAGCTTGAATATTGGTAGATTCTTTAACCAAAGTGCCTTCTGCTCGGGAGCTGTTTTAAATAGGCTTGGCTTCAAATTATCCTTTACTTTATAAGAGCGGTGACAGAAGCAGCACCTTTAACAAGGGTTGTTGTTCGATGGTGTTTATCTTTTTGAATTGTCCCACATTAAAAAGCTTCGTCTCTATTCTCTTCATTGTATTTTTATCTCTTCTGCTTTTATTTATTTATTTATTTTCTCTTTCCAAAAGCTCACACTAATCATTTACAACACAGTTACATATTTCTGTCTCTCTCCCTGCTGTCTTTTTGGCCAGTTCACAGTGACCTGTCCTCATGCATGTAACTTACTTTAAGTCCTGCATCAACAGTCCAAATCTAATTACACAGAGACTGGCCTTATTGTGCTTTAATGACTGGGCATAATGTGGCCTCCCATCACAACAGCAAGCATTTTAATAGTTTCACCACGGCTGACGCACGTGCCTCCAGAGTCAGACGTGTCTCAGTGGGTTAAGGTAATGTTTTGAAGATAATGAAGCTATTATTAATGCCAGTACTAATGAAAGTCATTCCATATGCCTGACAACACAGGTGTGTCTAAGGTCGAGTATTACATTTCTTTTAATCTGCTGAACTGAGTCTGTACCATTAAGTAGCAACACCTTTACTAAAAGAGGATTGAATTGTGCTTAAGCTTCAACAATACACGGAGCCACTTTCTGTATCTTAATTTTATGGAAACAAAATATTCAGTTTTTAACACGGTTTTTGGGCAGGTTTTGAGGAAACATTTGGCACATTAGGTTCTTTCAAAACTTTGTGCATTTAAGTTTTGCCTCATTTGTTAAATTTATTACACTTCTTGGTAAAATAATAGCTATTTCCATGTGTGGGAACAGCTGCCACAGCAAAAGCAGACTGTCTGATGCAAAAAAGAAGTCATCAAGGAATGCTTGAAAACTTGATCCCATGATTTGTGGGTTTATTTTGCAACTGTTGGGATGCAAGTGCTTGAATATACAACCAAAAAATCTTAAAATCTGATGTGCGTGAGAGGCGTTCCAGGAAAAAGTTGAAAAGTTGTCCAAAAAGAACATTAGAGCAAAATCACGGCTGGCCAGTGAACATACAGGTACGAACCAGACGTCTTGGAATAATGTGATGTAGACAGGCGAATCGAGGGCAGAACTGTTTGGTCAGAATACATAAAAATGTTTGGCGCAGACCAAAAACAGCTCACCAAATGTAATGGATTAGGGTTAGCTGCATCTGGGACCGGGCAGCTTGCAGTGATTGATTTAACAATTAATTCTTCATGATATCAAAGAGCAAATGAAGATATTGTGAGACCATTTGCCCAAAAGCTGAAACTAACAGGATAATTATACTAATGACAAAAGGAAATCCACTAATAATGGGCTCAAAAAGAACAAATGGAGGGCTATAGAATCCCATTCAAATGGCCTTTTCTTCAAATATCTTGCAACTGAAGGGATTTTTACTTGGAAAAATGGTAAAATTTTTAAGCCAGTGACACAGTTACAGGATCTAAAAGTTCCTTGGATTAAAGGGGGCAACTCTAGGACAGCAAAGGTGCACTTACCTTTCACACAGAAGAAAGTTTAATCTATTTATGTACCGATTTGAGATGCAGTTACATTTTGATATATAGAAAAACCAACGCTCAAACACTCACACACGCCTCTCTCGTATAACTCACCTTTGCGAGCGGTCTTAATGCTGACCGGCTGGAACCCTCCGTTGAGGGCAGAGGAATCAATGATGTCAGAGCTGAAGTCCCGGTGGTTCTTCCTGTAGATGAAGAGTGCCACGACGACGGAGATAACCAGGCACATGATCACTGCTATCACAATACCCACATAAAGAGCTACATCATCAGTAGTGGGGGCCACTGGAGAAGGAGTTTGGGGACGAAAGACAAAAAACACAGACAGAAAAAAAATAGTCTTTTAAGATCTCGTAATGCTTCCATTTATGACATAAAGCCTTTTTCTCTCAGTATGCAGGACTTGTGATGAAGCCATTATCAGCAGGGTAATATCCTGGTTTACGATTGAGCCGGATATTAATAACTATCTACTGAGAAATAAATGCACGAAGTATAGCTCCAGTCTTTTTTGATTAATGCTGACCTGCTGTGGGAAACACAGTTCATGAAAAAAAAAAAAACCACGAGGCTCTCTTGATTGTTAAAACTGAGGCGAGATAATGATGCAGGCAACTTAGTTTGACACACATCATCGGGCCTTTTTTCACTGTTTGCTTTGGACATGTGCGACACACTAAAAGGCACGCCAACATCTGTTCACTATCTTGTATGTGAATGTTAAAAATGGCCTCAGAATTCTTGAAATAATACATACTGCACTGTGTCATGTGCAAGACCTTGATAAAATAACAATGTAATAACCATATAACAAAGTAAATGGTGACAAAAATTCATTTAAACAGCACAATTAATAAAGAAGGCTGTTCCACCGCGGTCCAGTGACACAAAGATTTCTGCTCAGAACCAAGATCAAAAGTTCTGAAGACAGAGATGTCGATGTTTTCATCTTCAAATTACCATGCTCTGTGCTGAAGTTCAGAGTCTGTCTCTGTTTTTGTTCTTACACACTGCAGATAAGATCTAGACATGGCTCACATTTCTCAAATTGTCTTTCATCTCCGTCTCCCTCCCAGAGACTTTCTGTCCACTATCCAGCTGGAGAAGCCTCAGTGATTAGTAGGCCTGGCATGGATATATGTGCCTTTTAGAAATACAGACTCAGACAGGCTCTCATTAAAGATCAAACCTTTTAATGGATGCCTACTGACAGTCTGAACTCTCTTTGGTGTTTGATAAGGAATGTCCTTCACTGTCACCAAGTTGACAAATGGGGGTGAAGCTCTTATGTGGAGGACACGAAATGTCAAAAAGGCATGTATCAGCATGTATGCACGTATTGTTCAACACATGCATGGACATTGCACAAGTGAAGTCATTGTCCAAAGAAAGGCAAACGCCAAAGCAAATGCTTACAAACACACTCTTATCAACAGGAGAACAAAAAGGTGTTGTGATCGGGCAGACACAACAATTTTTGAGATGATGTGTGCGTTTAAATTGCACAATATCTGCACCAGTAGATGGCAGTGTCACCCATAAATCCATACAGGGCGCTTTGAAGACGTGCATGATGGCCGAGCATTTGTGTAAATTAGCCTCGTGTGTCTCAGGGATACAGATGGCACTCAGTCTGTGTCTCTTGTGTTCTCGTGCACAAAGGAGGATAAAGGAGCGGAGCGAAAGGAAACCAAGAGCAGAGTGCTTTTGTGACAAGTGAAAGTCACGCGTTGTGTCATTTTAATCACATACTTCCTTTCTGGCTTCATTTTCAGTAACTTATGGTTTGATGTTTATTCCATAAAAAGGATTTCAATGTAATTAAATAAGTCCACTATTCAACACTTATTTAAATCATATTACATTTAATTTCTTGATGAATCCCTATTGAATAATATTTAGAGTGACCTCCATTTCAATTAAAGATCATTTCTGTAATTTTTCTTGAAAGACTACAATTTAAGTGGGGAAAAAGGGTATTAATATTGTAGTGCTCCCATAGATGTTTTCTGTGAGGAAGGACATGCATGTCCCAGCCATGACTTTTCAGCCTGGAGTGAGACATCGCATTAAAGATACATCCTCTAATCCTTCCTCTAGCGCAGACACAAACAGAAAACAGAGCAGGGAGTCAGTGATGAAAGTCTGAAAATGTAATTTCACTGCGTTCCCTCTGCCAAGCTTCCCCGCAGTTATTTAACATATATCCCCTCAGTCGAATAATCTTCTATTCATGCTTTGATGATAAAGGCAGCAACCTGCTAAGTGTACGCATTAAAACGTATCACTTAGATTAATACATCGCTTTGAACATGAGCCATTGTTGGAAAGTACAAGAAATGAAACTGAAAGGGATTATTGAACACTTCATTCTCAGCGAGGTTGCAAAAATTTACAAAGGGATGGGTGAGAGATGGAAAATAATGCCCCCCCCCCCAAAAAAAAAAAATCAGCATAGATGTGCAAATTCTTAACCATAGCACATACCAACAAATGGGCTCTTTGAAAAGGTCACATTTAAACTAACAACAACCCAAAAACAGACAGATTTACAAAGACCTTTAAAACCAAGAAGCAACAATCTTACAGAGCCTCGCCCCTCACTCCGACCAGAACATTGAGTCAGCCCTAAATTATACATGAAGAGACAAAAATCTTAAAGCAGCCGAAATCCACAGAAGAACTGTGCAAGAACAACCTACAAAAATTCTTCTAGCTGAGAATTTTGAAATTTTTTATATATATATATATATATATATATATATATATATATATATATATATATATGTATATATATATATATACACACATATATATATACACACATATATACATATATATATATATATATGCACACACATATACTGAGGATATTTCTATGAGAACTGGTGATATTTTAAAGCAAATGGAGGTCACAGCAAATATTATTTTGAGTCTATGCTCTTGCCTGGTAACTGATCAATAAACAATGTTCATTTCCGAAAGCTTTACTATCTGGTAGGTTAAAATGTCTGCTTGACACAATGCATGAGCTGCTGGTGAGGCAAAGTTCGGCAGGGTAAAGAGCAGGGTCAGCTCTTATTTCGAGAATAGTAGCGTGGCTGTAAACAAGCAGCCTGCTAGCACAGACACATTACGAGGAAAGGGTTAGGGCGATCAAAACGGATCATATCCTGAGGTGGTTATGAAGTAAAAAACAGAAGAGCAACAATAACTCGCTGGTGGACACAGAAGAACATTCGCAAACATTGTTTTTCATTTTACTTATGGACACGTTGTTGTGTTTTGTTTTATGCTTTTAGTGCAAAATGGCTATTTCTGAAATGTTGCTTTTTGCTAAAAAGGAAAATCTGTATGTAAGACTGCAAATTCAGGTCGTGCACATTAAAGCATTAAAGGTGCCTTAAAAAAACAAAACAAAGGCAGACGTGACAAGAATGCAGAAATAATGAAAAAAAGAACGAAATGGGGGGGAAAAAAACAAAACAAAACAATAACTCACATGAATTTCCAATATCACTCTTGTCTTTTGCCTCAGAGGACTTCTGATATAAGGAACCTTGAAGAGAGAAGCGGATATGGATAGTAGAGTGAGAGGTATGGAGAAGGGGAGGGAAGAGAGAAAGATGAGGGTGGGGGGGTGGGGGGGAGAGGGATGATGAAAATCAAATTTCCAACAGAAAAACAAACTCAACAAATGAGACAGCAACAAACTCATGAGTAGGAGTGATGGCACGGGGAAGCGATCTTTCTTGATTTGGCCCCTCCTCTCTATATCTGTGTATGGAGATGGATGAGGAGAGCAGGGGAAACATGGAGGTTCTGTAAGAGAGTGGCGCGATCCATCAACTGGGCTTAGTGCCTTAGCAGCAGCAGGACTGATGCTGGCAGGTGAGGGGGATGGAGGGGCTGATAAAGTGTGGGCTCCAGCCGAGTCGGCAGAACCTACAGCCTTTCATCTGTCACTGGAAGGTGGATGGAGAGGGTAGTGCGCGAGATAAAAGGAATGATTATGTTAGGGAAGCAGGAAGTGGAAAAGGGCTGAAGGACAGTGATGTGGAAAGTTGAAGACATGCGATTGAGAGATTAGAAAAATCTTCAGCTAAGATAGGTTGTTTTTTTTTTTTTTATGTGTGTATGTGTGTGTGTGTTTTTTGGCCCAAACTGGGGTCTTGGTTGTTTTTTCTTGTGGCCAGGTTTTTTACTGAAATGAAGTGCAAAGCAGGCTAGAAAGACAGAGCCAGGAATAGTGCACAAGCACACATAATATTCAGTCTCCCTGGGACATCCATAAACAACTATACAAACAATGAAGTCCTTATTGGAAAAGGGAGAGAGCCACAGGCAGACAAGTGGACTGACAGGAAAATCAATGGCCTGATAGATGGGATTGGTGTGTACATGTAATCAGGCAACCGGGATGCCGGGACGGAGCAGGGGGAGGTCGGCTGTTGCATTCAGTCTAACTGATGGCCCATTTGAACCCATCCTGTGGAGTTTCTATTCAGCCCAACCGAGTCTACAGCACAGCCGACATAAAGGCATGCTTCAGTGGGTGGGCTCATAAGGAAACGTCAGATCGCCGAAGTTTATTCTTTATTGGCAACACAGAGCTGGGAGAGGAAGAGGGAAGCATAGTACAGGAAATCATTGTCTGTGTTTTAACAATTACTCCTTTGAATGTGACAGATTTCCAATCTCTGGGAAATACACTGTCATTTGGGGAAGAGAAAGTCATTTGTCATGTTATTTAAAGGCTCCTTACTCTTCTATGTTTAATGAAATTGCTAATTACATGACAAATAATATTTATTGACATTTTAACTAATCTTTGAAACCGCATATAAAACACAGAGGATATAACTTTATGGTGTTTGGAGGCTGAACTGAAACTTAAGAGTCTGAACTGAGGCTTAGGAGTCACGGCTGTCCTGCCTCTGGTGTTCGATAGCAATGAAGCGTGTCCCCTTGCTGGAGTCGGTGTTCCCCTCTCTCTAGATCAATATGTCAGAGAAAATGTCGTGTCAGAGAGCAGGGTTACCAAAGGCTTGAAAAACAACATCAGTATCAAGAGCTGCAGACCACAGGGGGAACGCAAAATAGAGATTTAGACAGGTCAGGCTGAGTGAACAGTGAAAACTCTACATGTGTAAGAGTTGGGAACTTCTCTCTAAACAAGCAGAGTGCAACCTTTCTAGATCAATTTAAAGACACATAACTTTGTTAAATCCAACCCCTCCCCCCCAGAAAACTCCCTGACAGTCTAAATGTGATAAACAAGCTGCAAAGTTAATTATAACAACTCTTTTTGACGCGAGTCAGTTGTATTTCTGCAGGAGGCAGTGATGGAGCTGAGCACCACGTTCTATTTCAAGGTCTGGTCTATCAAATTCCTTCGGTGGATTTCGGTGATGGACTGCAATTGAAATGATTTAAATAAATTCAAACAACAGAAAATAAGATCAAGCTGCAATGGAATCCACAGACACGTGTTTGCTCAGATCACAGCCCTGCACTAGAGGGAGCAGACCAGCGGTCCAAGGTGAGTTCAGATTGCACACAACTTCCATTCCCAATCATATTTGCCATAACATGAGCTTTCAGATAATGGGCCGTTCTCCTAAATGCTTGTGGAAATGGTCATTAGCATTGACATAAGTGGCTTCACCCTTTTAGCTTCCCCAAAAAAAAGAAAAGAAAGAAAATCAATCTCTGAAATGATCCTAAATCTATATCATTATGGCTTTATATTCCCTGAAAACTAGCCATCAATCTACCAAGAACTAATGCTTTTGGTGTAGGCTGAGTTGCAAAGGGCGTACAGAAGGGCAGGGAAGTGTGGGGTGAACATATGTTGTGTTGCAGAGGGAAATAAAACAAGACGAAGAGAGACAAATAACAGCACATCTGTCACGGCCTTCTTATTGATTTTTCTTTTCCTCTCTCTCTCGTGCTTCTATATGCCGTTTACATATGTGCTCCCTCTCGTAATGAGCTAATGCAACCTCTCTCTGATGTTAAAACATTTCCTGAACACCGTCCTTAGCACATATAGAACATGCGTGTGACGGCAGGCATCTACTTCAGAGGCATACAGATCCACCAGCCATCTGCATCTGAAGATGTAACCTACGCTACACCACATCAACAGGTAGCAGTTTACAACCTTATGGTGCAGCAAAAACTCAGATCTGCTGCACACAGCAGTCGCTAGCTGTCTCAAATTTTATACATCTAGCAGCTGAGCTGCTGTTATATTATTAGTGTCACATCACCATCTGTAATAGGTTATACACACGACAGAGGCATTTGTGACAGCGATTGGGTCCTACACCTACAGAGATGTTTATTAAATAGGAATTTTATTCAACTAGACACAGAGTTTAATTCACTTACTCTGCAATGCTCTCTCCCTTTCACAGACTCTCTCTTTTTATTAAAGGCACAGAATCACTACTAGCACTTTTGGTTTAGTTTTGATGTTTTAGGATGTAGGTGTTTCACCCTGTAACAACATAATACTGCGGCACGCATGCAAACACATACACACAAACGTGCATCAAAGCAACTGCGGCTCGATTCTAATCTGTGAATGTGTTATAAGGCAGAGGAAGCAGGATTGTTGGCTTCACTGGAGTGCGTGGCTGTTTTTAACTTCACTGGAACAAAGAGGAGAAGAAAACAATTCTCTGCCTGCAGAAAAATATCTGGCTGCACCACAAACTGGCTTTAGTTTGCTACTTGAAAGACAAAGTAAAAGCAAAGAAAGAAAAATGCTGGTGCATCTGGATGTTTTTTTAAGTTATTGTAATACCAAATGATATGTATTTGTTCACTTTACAGTGAACATAAAGGCCAGCTCGGAAAAGAGGGCGAGTCCAAACACGTGCTACTTTGTGGCCTTGTGTTTCCTATCGTTGGACGCAGGAATCCAGAGTTTTTCAGTAAAGGTAGTAATCAAAGCAGTTTAGTCGTTGTGCCCCCTCCCCTTTGTGTAATTAGTGCATAATGACTTATTATTTTCAAATATACCTCCCAAATTCTTAGCTTATGACAAGGATAATTAGTTAGATTGCTTCCTCTTGCGGCCAAGTACTTTTTTTTTTTTAAACGTGTACTTATGCTTGCAATAGAACTGACACAGGAAGATGTGTGGTGGTTTTTGATTTTATGTTGCTTTGATCAAAAACACTTTTGTCTGTTGTGTACATAAAAATAAAGAGAAACAGATCAAGTGCAGAGGACAGAGAGGCGTTTCGGCTTGTCTTATTGTTTATGTATGAGTGAAGTGAACCAGACTGGGTGAGGACAGGGTGAGCGTGTTATGTGAGGATGTGAAACACAGCGCGCAGTGATGAAAGAGCACAGTGAAAGTCCCGGTCAAAGGGTGAAGAGATTTCTTTTGTTGGCAGGTCAGACAGTCGCAGAGGATTAATCGGGTACTCACTCTGCATGCACAGCCCATCGGTGCAGTTCTTAGACTGGAGCACCATGCCCTCACAGTCCTTTCCCCCGTTTTTGGGTGCTGGGTCGCTGCATTCTCTCCTCCTCCAGTGGGTGCACTCTGTCCCACAGGTGGACCACTTACTCCACTCTGTCCACAGGCCATCCACTATCACATAACAGACAGGACAGATGAGGGTCGAGCGAAACGAGATGGCAAATGAGAAGATGAAGATGAATTTAGCGCGCGAGCAGGGGGAGTGGGTGCGGTGGACGCACAAACAGGGCGGAATTTGTGCACACGTACAGAGTCGCATCAAATTGAATGCATTTCGTTTATGTGCACCTGAACTCAACACGCCCACGTACACATGGGCGTGTTATCGTTTTAATACCTGGGCAGAGAGGATTACACGGTAGCTTCTGGATGCCTTGCCCTTCACAGATGGCACCGCCATTGAGTGGCGCTGGGTTAGTACAGCTCCGTGTGCGTTTCTGGTAACCACGGCCACAGCGGCTGTTACACACTGACCACTCTGTCCATGTCGACCATCCACCATTCACTGGAAACACACGGTGGTAAAACATGTTAAGTATAACTTGATTATGGTCTGTGAAACTGTTAAATTGAATAATAAAATAAAACACAAATGTGTGTGAATTAGAGTGAAAGAACTAAACCCATGAAATTAAAAACTCTGCATGTTTGTTTTCAGTGACCAGCTCATTAATTTGACTGTCTAAGAAAGCCCAGCTCAGAGGTTCAAGTGATTTGCCTACTATAAAATGTACCAATATTGTTCATTTTGTTTTGCATTTTGACCTTAAACTATCGGGCAATTACTTTGCACTGCAGACAGACAGTAAATTCTGGTCAGACTGCTGCATTTTCCATTCACTGATTCCCTCTAATGCCTCTCTTCCCTCTCTCATCCATCTCTGTCAGCGACTAAATCCAGCGCGGAGTGACATCAGGGCTTGTGGCTGAGAACAAGTCTGTGGCATTTCAGATGGTGGAACCAGGCCCCTTGGAGTCTCAGACCTTCAAATGTGACATGCTTATGAGTGAAGCCCAAAATATTGGACTCTGGGGGAAGACCCACATTTATTTACTGTCTGCTTTGTCTCCTCCATGAATAAAGGCTCTATCTTCTGTCTTTCGCGCCTCTTTTTTTCTTCTTCTCTCCCTGCCATTTTCTTCTTATCAACTTATTGTTTCTAGTATCTTTGTCTGGGATTTTGCTGGAAACCTCTGGGATATAAACATGCTCCCTTTCCTTCTAATTTATATATCACTAGTATTAGGCATAGCCCTTATTCTCTAGGTTTTCTCACACTTCTTTGCAGGGAAATGTGTATACTTTCATGTACAGTAATATTGTACAATAGTACTGTCAACTTATGCTTCCCCTTTCCAAAAGAGACTTATTTCCAAAACAGCTGAACGACTGTGTAAAATGCAAAAGATTTGCAAAACTATTTTTGTTTCACATTGAAACTAACTGCACTACTGTATAGCTCTGTGTAAATAATCATTCTGTACATACGATAATTTTTAACCCTACAACTGTTTACAACTTGCATAGTTCCCATTTCTGTATAGCTGTATATCTCAGATTTCTGTAAAGTTATTTATTTCATATTCTGTATAGTTTTTCATATTTATATCCTGTTCATAGCCTGTACATAGCTTGTACTCACTACAGCCTGTACATACTTATAGTTATAGAATATTCACAACATACTTCATACCGTGTACATTATAACATACCATAATAGACCCATTTCTGTAATATACTCACATATCTATATTATTGCTAATATATATTGTAATATATCTATATCACTAAAGCACTTCTGGATGGATGCAAACTGCATTTCGTTGCCCTGTACCTGTGCATGTGCAATGACAATAAAGTTGAATTCTATTCTATTCTATTCTAAACAAATGTTTCCAACAGGTCTGAACCAAAGGCAGGCCAGTTTAGCACCTGGACTACAGACTTACTACAGACCCATATCCAAAACATGTACATACTGTTTAGAATCAACAATGCTGGTCACATATACCATGTGCACTAATGTTCCCCCCATACCATTTCTGATACTGATACTCTTAAGCTGTGCACCGGCCACAAGACCACCATCCTTTTCACCTTCAGCTCATCGCCCACAGGATGAGGCAGAGAGAAATCTGCAGCGTTTCTGGATCTTATTTTTATACCATTTGTTTTTATTTGCAGAGGTTTTCAGAAGTGTTTCTGAACTCAAGCTGTGTTTTCCACTTTTCCACTACAGAATCATATCTGGTGCCACATGAGCAGCCAAAGGACACAGCCATTCGATAACAATTTGCAGACTTTACCCTGGTGTGCTGAGATTTATCCAAATTCTCTGAATCCTTTAATGATATTACAGTATATACAACAAATGATACAATCCCCAAACTGAAACACTGCAGATTAACTGAACAGATCGTAAGAGGTTACTCCAGGGGGTCCTGATTCTCTTTTTAGCAGCATTAAACAACTGTTTTTTGTTGGCCTATCCAATATTTTGACATGTTCAGCTTTTTCTTTTAGATGAATATAGTGTTGTTAACTGATTTGTAGGTCAGTGCAATCTCTTTCACACTTAAGACAGAGTCCCAGCCTTTTTAGGAAATCAGGGTATACATGAATGCTTGTGTAGTCCTCTTTGGAAAGGAAAAGGACAGGCTGACATCAAAGTGCTTTTTTGACACTTGGCTCTAATATACTCTGCTAGTAACATGAAATTCTTGAGGAGACACTTGTCTCACTGCCTTCCTATTATAATACTAACCATGCAGTAAGTCCAGGGAAGAGATAAGGGAACATGTTGAGAAAATTCTGGCTTTGAAGCTAAACTCTGATAATGGTATCAGACATCTGGTCACCTTTATGGTATGTGCACTATATGCACATCTGTATTTATACGCCACCTTCATTTAGAAATATGCATTACACTGTTCGTACAAAGTGAATAAAATCTGTAAGCACTTCTGCACCTGAAAGAGGGCAGTTGTTTTATTATTCCCTTTTAGAGTTAAATTGGCAAAGCCATGAAAAGTTCTATCAAGCACAGGATGAACTCTGCTGGCCTCAGTTAAATGAGCTATCAAGCCAGTAGTCATTTCTACAGAAAAAAAGCACAATGTCTGAGGTTCAAAGGAACATTTGCTTCACGTGTCATTTGTTCTGTCTTAAGTAGCCTCCAGCAGCTGTTGAAGTTTAACGTCAGAACCGTGCTGTGCAATAACAGTCATGTTAGCTGATGTTAGAGAGACAGTGCGCGAGGCTGCGTGAAACCACAGCAGGGGTCTCTTTAAGTACAGCTCAGCCACATCAGCACCTCTGCAGATCAAAAAAGAGAGAAAAAAAAACAAATCTTCCATTCCTTGCACACCTTCTGGCAGGAACAAAATGAGTGAATGTTACACGCTGCAGGAGAGAGAGAGAGGGAGATTTAAAGTATGCAGAGTGACTTTGAAATTTGTTTTTACTTTGAGCCGAGCTGAACTTCATAAAGGAAGTTTCCTCAACACTAGTGTCTCACTTTACTAATCAGCCGTGTGGTTGGTAAGAACAATGAGCTGGTCAGACACATGTAAACAACTTTGAATCGAATTGTATTAACGTGTAGAAAGGTAAGACTGTAGGTTACCATAGACAATAACTGTGGCAGTTGTGCTGCGTCTTTTCGCCACGATGTTCTTTGCCACACAGGTGTAGTTGGCCGTGTCAGAGAGGCGAGCCTGTTTAATAATGAGGTTGTGGTCGATGGTGATGTAGAAGTTTCTGTCGTCTGCAGGGTCGATAACCTCCTCGTTCTTAAGCCACTCCACCTACAAAAAAAACAAACAAAGGAAATCAGGAATGTGAAAGTGAGAAAGAAAACTGCGAGCTTGGAGGCAACAGAAATGCTTTTTTTTTTTAAAAAAAAAGGAGGATGTGAAAGGAGATATAAGACAGTTTGACCTCATTAAATTGTACCAAAAATCAAAGTGAAGTGTTTAAACAGTGATCGTTTTTGTGTAGTTTCTGTCTAACCTCTCAAATAACTGTGAGTGCCAGGATTACTATGTTTACTCTGAGGTCCTGCTACAAAAAGTCAATAGCTATCATGCTCTTTTTATTCTCCCCCTAGAACAAAGCGCCGCAGTAACAGCAGCGCTGTCAGACAACAGAGACAAGAAAACTCTCCAGAATTCCTCAGGCTGAGAAGCTCTCTGACCTTTTCTTTTGAGTTTCATTTTTCCAAATGAAACTGATATTGCACTCCAGGCACTATCGCGGAACAGAAGATCATTTGGAGCCTTTATTTGCTGTAATTCACCGAGATCCCTTTTCTCTCTTCAAGAAGAGAGAAAAGAAAAACATGTGCCGCCTCACAGTCCGCAGCCAGTTTGATTCAAAATATTTCCTGGTTCTCTAGTTTTCTTCAAAGAAACTGTCCAGTGATGAAGAGGCCTGGCAAACAGCTAACTTCCTGTGCATTGTGATAGCCCATGAGTAACAGGGCCTGATAAGAGATAAGACACCAAGGAGGACTACAGAGAAAGATAAGCAGGATGTTTATAAAGGGGCTTTCTCATGAGAGATAGAATATCGCAAAAAGTAGGGCAATAACCTGATATGAGACTGGCCAAGACAAAACAGTCACTGTTGTTTTTGAATTTCTTAGGCAACAACACAGAAACAGCATTTTGTGCTGTGAAAACGTACAATACACTGGCCATTGTTATAAGACCGGCATTGTTAGGAGTTTCTCAAAAGAGAATACAGACCCACTATGACATGCACTGGGATATCAGCATCACCGACATCGCACCTCAGCAAGACTACCTGCTCTTTCTTTTTCTAGTTTTTGCTATGTAAAGTTTATCTTATCTTAAAATAGAGACTTTAGATACTTCCTTTCACAGTTAATTCTCAGTAAACAAGTCCCAAATTGTTGCATACAACACATCAACAGGCACTTATCCCCATCACACACTTACAACGGAAAAAACACGGGGTTTAAAACACAATATCAGCAGAGCATTTCAGTGAACCACTGTAAGCTTAATGTATATTCACTGTTCATTTGGTGCTTATGAATTTCTTCCTCTATAAACACGTATCAGTCGAATCAATCTCACAGAGCCACGAGGGACGCAGTTCCATCACTTGCAGTCTATTAAATATAACTAAACATTTCTCTCCCTTGAGAACAAAGTGCAGCATGACAGACTGTATATTGCAATATATAGAAGATAGATCATTCACAGATACATCATTATTTAAAAAAATAATAATTTCTGCAAGGAACTCATGCAAAAAGAAATGTTTTATGTTAACCTAGTTCATTAGACTTCTGTCTAGATCATTAATAAAAGCAGAGTTTACATATACATGCACACACACACACACACACACTTATCCAGCAGGGTAACACATCATGTCATTCAGCTCCATTCATGTGTTCACTCTATTCAAATGTCCTCTACAGTCACCAGATCTCAATCCAATAGATCACCTTTGCAATGTGGTAGAACAGCAGATTTACATCATGGATGTACAGCTGCTGAATCTGCAGGAACTGTGCAAGAATTAGGACAGATTGAGGGTAAAAAGGGGTCCAATCTGGTACTAGCAAGGTGTACCTAATGAAGTGGCTGGTGAGTGTTTATAGTTAGTTGTTTTCTGCTATTGAGCTGTCTTCTTTAAATTATTTTGACAGCAGCTCAGGTGTCAGTCAGACATCTTCTACAAAGTTTCTCTTATTTTATACCGACACAACTAAGTCACCTATGCTGTGTACATTACCATGGTCTCACTACAAAGAAGGCAATAACAAACTGTAACTGTAAAAATATAACAAGAAGGTTTATATTCTATACATATGTATAGAATTCTACGTATATTTATATATGTAGAACTGACTAATTTAAGTGCAGGCATCAGGGGAGTTACTGAGTACGGGTCCCATACATTTTCTGTGCATGTGTGTGTCTCAGTCTTTAATAATGAATAAAACTCTGAAACATTTCGAGCACTAACAGAAAGAAGGACCCCTATGTTCAGAGAACAAAGATTTGACAGTGATCTGATTGCCATTTTTTGTCTTTTGTTCCCACACACAAGCAATACCAAAAGCAAACAATCTAATGATGCAAACAGGAGAAACAATGGCTGGTTTTTTTTTTGTTGTTGTCGTTGTTTTTGACATAAATATTTTCTCTTTTGGTGCCTGCATCAGTGTGTGTTGGGCACAGGGAATTAAAAAGTGAAAGGTCTCTTCTTAGAATAGAGATTGACAGTTGATACAAAGAGGTGGTTATCCAATTTTGCACCAATCACAGAGGCTGCCTCTTCAAATTTGCTGTGTTCAGATGTCAAGAGCACTTTTATATGAGAAGGTAATTAAAAATTGAACAAAAGCGCTTTTCAGTGCAGATGGAGGGGTGGGAGGGAGACAGAGTGACAAGAAATATAAAGTGGTAGAAACTCATGTCAAAAGGGGGAAACGTGTGAGAGAGCTAAACTGAGCAATGGTTCACCGATTATTTTGTACCGACTATATTTAGGACTCATTTATAAAAGGTTGTTTGGCTACAGGGCTGTGACTGATGGTTTCTTTGTCAGGCAACTGATAATGCTCCGGACATTCGAAAAGATCACAAAACAGCCAAATGGGTCAGTTTTAGACTTGGCTTAAAAATGCATGTTTAATGTTGTTGTTTTTTTTAAATTGAGGTTTGCTGCTGACAGGTAGCTTAAACAGGTTTTATTATCAAACTTCTTAAAAGTAAAAGCAGCAAATTTGCACATTTAAAGGATGAAACCATTATTTTTTGGCATGTTCCTTCATGTGATAGGATTTCTTTGTACAATATCACATATGCTCTGTTAATTTGAAACGTACTTTGAACAGGTAAAGCCACATGTTACAGAAGAAGATTAGGGCCACTGAAATTCTCTCTCGCACACACACACACACACACACACACACACACACACACACACACACACACACACACATATAAATTTTGTAAAATTCAAAGTGCAACATGCAAGCATCAAAAACTGTAATATTGTGTATGTATATGTATAGTGTGTATTGTGTAATATTGTGTGTAAGTTGTATATGTCGTGAAAGAATACTTTTAGCATGACCTGTGCTTTTTCAGGTGGAAGTGTTTTTACAGACTCTTCTTTGCAGACTGTCTGTTTATGCATATGTGGTGTAATAAGTGTGGCGGATCAGGTGACCCTGAATCCTTCCTTAGTTATGTTACAATAGGCGTAGGCTGCTGGGGGCTTCCCATCATGCACTGGGTGTTTCTCCTTCACTCACCTTTTTTCAATTACTATGTGTTTGTTTATATGTATATCATTAGTTATTATTAATCTCTGGCTCAGCTCAACAGTGCATATTTTGTCCTGTGTCCCTCTTTTCTTTCCCACTGGTGACAAGTGCTTGCTCATAGGGTGTCATCTGATTGTTGGAGATTTCTCTGTATCGTTATAGGTTCTTTATCTTACAATAATACAGTGCCTTGAGGCAACTACTGTTGTGAATTGGCGTTATATAGATAAACCTGAACTGAACAGAATCACAATCACAGCGCGGCATACTTCTGTATGATCTAATCTATTACCAGTCTTTAAAGGAACTAAGCTACACAGCCTGTATACTAATTGCATATGTGCAGAAAACTTCATGTCACATTGAACTTGTTCAGGTTTCTTTCATGCCAACAGATTCAAAAGACATAAACACAGATACACAAAGTTGTACACACACATCCAAATGCTCACGCTCACAGCTCGTTAGCGTCTGATTGGCAGTAAAACATCCGGAGAGGTAATTGGCACATTTCTTGTCATTAACGAAAGGAAATTGCCACATGTCTGCTGCCATAAAGAAAAAGCCTGTCTGGCTGAAGACAGCCAAGTGACACACAGTGAGAGAGTGAGCGAGAGAGGGAAAGTGAGTGTGGGGTGGGGGGGCACGTAGAACTAGGAATGGAGGGGGACAGGTAAATGAGAGATGGTAAGACAAAGAGGAGAAAGACAGATGAGTGAGAAGGAGAGCAGGTGCACATCCAGGAGGGCAGTCACTAGTGTTCCAAAATATATCTAATACATCATCACCGAGAGGCAAGGACGGACAAGAAAGAAGAAAGATGGACGATTGGGGGGAAAAATGTTACAAACAAGTGACTTTGGCTTGAAGAAAGGAAGATTTAAGATGAATGAGAAGGGACAAAGTCTAAAGCATGAGGTTAACAAAGAAAAATTACATCGATATTCACAGATCAACATACTGAATTGTATTTACACAAATAATACAGATCGATTAAGAAAATTAAAGACATTGAAGCCAATAAAAGTCCATTGACTTCTTGTGCACAGAGTAGACTAAATTATTTCAGAGGTGGGATCATCTGAAGTTTGCAAATCTCGTGCAAATATAAAATACTGGGTTATTCCACTGGAAAGACAAATTTGTTCAAGAAATGTAGCTTGTAGAAATTTGCATGGAACAAATGAAATGGTGAATTGGTCAGTTTTTGATTAATTTAATGTATTTTTTAGCCTTTACTTAAGACGGATAGAGGAGAGAAGACGGTAAAGCAGGCCAAAGGCATGCAGTAAATGGCCTTGGAGCAGATTTGAACCAAGGCCTCTGCAACTGCTTTAAAGTACATGGGTTACCTGTTCAATCAGATGAATTATACCAGAACCCTTTATTTCATTTTTAAATGAGAATCACAGAAAACGTATTTATAAACCACACTGTGATAATGCCACATGAAGATGCAAACACAAAAAGCTAGGTTTGTATACTAACGTTTGTTCCCATCATTACTGAAAAATAAAGAGTTCATGGAAGGTTTTTTACGTAATAAGTTGTTTGGGGCAGAGTATTAGACATTGAGAACCAAAAGTTTGTTGCACTGGTAAACACTGGAGGATGAGCTCATGCTGAGCTGCTCTCGGTATCAAAGCATGCAAATGTTTGAGAAGTTTCGTGAACCACAGTGCCACCTTATGGCATTAAGAAAGTGCAGTCAGTGGTAGTGGGGCATGGCAGAGCACATGGTGTGACTAGCTTGTTCTGCTATGGATGATGGGTTTATGTTGTTGCCTTGGAAACTGTCCGTGAGTATTCTCAGTTATTGCGTTTTAAATGTTGGTACAATGACATTTTAAGTTTGGTCAAATTTAACTGAAGCCAAATAACTGATTTTGGTATGGAGTGACTCTATATCCTTTTGCATTCCTGTCAAAGTATTAGGGCTTTACACCAAGTGGAGTCACAGTAATGTTAGTATGGGTTTATGCTTTTCTGCAGTTTTACTCATGAAAAGCTTTAATAAAGTCAAGAAAAGTTACACCTTGTTTTATATTGGAAAGGTTCATAGCGTAATCTGTCCAGTTTTGAGCTTTGAAGATGGAGTCTCATCACAAGGAGGGACTGAAGGGTGTACTCCCCTCAGATAGGCTACAGCCCCTAATTTTGATAGAGTAAGATAAGCAGCTAAAGAACAATGAGTGGAATTTGATGTGATAAAACAGACAGCAGTATTCTTCACAGAATCGGTGAGAATCTACTCAACACGTGAAGTGATGCAGTTCTCCAGGAAGGAACATACCTGATGTTTAATTTCTGCTTTTGTACATCCATCCATCCATCCAACCACCCACTTATCCATCCATCATTGAAACATCTATCCATCCATCCACTCATCCACTACATCCAACACAATTTGTTTTTTTAGCACGGCCACTTGGGGTCAGCAGACATGAGCACTAAACAAGACTGACATATTGAGATCTCATGGAGTTCATAAGGTAAACCTTTACAGTGTTTTATAGTTAGCACTAGCTGCTAAATGCTTTGATATGTTGTGTTATTTTATTTTACATGCAACTCCACGACCTTAGCCTGAATGTCTAAAATCAAAACTTAATAAATGGAGCTGTAGCCCCTCGCTGCACCATTAGTTTTGCTCTCAGTGAGGCATAGCTCTATTTTGAATGACTACCCAGGTGGCCTACGTCCTTTAAACCACCCAGCTTTCAAATAAGAGTGCAGCTTCGGTGCGCCTCCACTGTCACTTCTTCTCCCACTAGCAAACATTACTGGCTGAAGACCTGGTTACAGCAGCAATGTAGGAGTAGCCACTGAGTGGGATGTTTCTGCCTGGGTGTGCCAGCAAAACACTAATTAGCCCAATAGACAGAACACACTGTATACAATCCTCTCACTTGTTAAGAACCACTGCAAAGCAAAACCATTCATTACTCATCGCTGTTGTGTCAGAAATAGAGTGTACAGAAGAGTGTGGGGGTGGAAAGGGGTGTGAAAAGAAAGAACGGGGAGAGAAAAAAAATATTCCACAGCAATGTGCAAGACTTCTACGGAGAAGTCATTATGAGCTCTTCTGCTTTTCCACATGCACTATAACTATCTATCAGATGTAATTTATTCATTTCCCTTTTTTCACAGTATATATCCGCTCCAGGCTTGAATGACACACCTGGAGAATGAGCCACTAAAGGTTATAAACTGATTATTCAATCATTCACTTACAGACAACAAGCCATATGCTCTGCATCTGCCTGCATGACAAGTATGGAAATGTGAGCTGTATAAATATTAACAAGCCCAAATGCTCAAACGTGTGATATCTTGAGATGTGATGGGAAAAATGTTAGTGTGAGCGTTAATGCCGGTATTGCTTGTTGTAGCCGAACCAGTATATTTGTCTGTGAGGGTGTTTGTGGAGGAGCTGGAATGGGACAGGTTAGGGAGGAGGAGGAGGAGAGAGGGCAAATTTAGATAACAGTAGTGGAGTTGGAGCGGTTACTACTGTAGGTGTCCATAGAGGAGATGGATCGCTAAGACTGGAGCCAGGAATAATGACCTCTCCCAGTTCATTTCCACCTTTAGCTCTCCTCTACAGTCTGCTGAGGTAACACAGGCATTTCTTAAACTGGCTCCAAGGATAGCGAGGCACTGCTTACTCTGTTTTCCCCTTTCCCAGTACATTTACCTCATACGTGTGGCAAAACGATACTCTTTTACCAATGTGTGTTTGTTGGGAAACTACCTTAAGAATCCATAGTTTAAAAATGTCTCTATAAATCCTCCTTCTGTCACTAAATGGATGATTAAATTCTGACAGTGATGATGTGATTATGGGATTTCTGCCAATACTTTTTTTTTTTTTTTTAATAAATTCACCACATGTGGGTGGATAAGTGCAAGTTGGCTATTGAGAGGCATGGCACACATGTTATTTCATTAGAATTTTTAAATAACAACCTAACACAAACCATTACTAAGGCTCTGGCTTTCCCAGTCAGAGAACTGTTTAATACACTCTCTGCATTCAGTGCTTGGTTTCCCTGAGACTGCCCTGACTTTTAACAAAGCTTAGATGATAACTCCATCAAGGGAGAGGGTTTCTTTGCTGCTCAAGAGGTCAGATCTCACTTGGTATACAGAATGCAACCTTCAGGAATACGAATAAACTGAAACAGCACAAGCCCAGTGCAAACAGCTTAAAAGCGGTAAGGAGGTTTTTGGGTTTTTTTAGGTGATACAGAAATAATTTTCCCACCAAATAAAAACAGTCGCACTATGTTGTATTCTTTGCTTGGGAAAATGTGGGGTTTTAGTTATTCTTTTACTATATGATCTGTAACAAACGTTATTTGATTGCTAAAAAAGGGCTTGTGAAAAATATGCTTCCAGATAGCCAAAGTTTCAAAATCTTACAAATGGCGAGTGGGACTTTAATACATAATGTTGGTTTGGTTTTGTCTTCCAGAATCAGTTTCTTGCATGCAGATTAAAGTAAACAATGTCTTAAGGGGCGTTCACACAGGAAGCGATTTGATTCACTCGTCATGTTTTGCTTTTTTGTTTGGTTGTTTGTTTATGGTCAGTTGCTCGCGGACATTGCCAAAGCAATTCTCTGATTCATTTACCATCCAGTCATACCACTTGTAGCCTTTATTCTTACCAGCAGCTGCTTCAGTTGCTCGCAAGTCGAGAAGAGTTTAACTCGGGACTCACCCACTTCATGTTGCCAGTGGTTATTTCACCTGTCATCATAATGTTGCTAAATGTCACTTTCTACGATCTCTGGTAAGGACGTTGCTGCAAATTGCTTCCGGTGGACGAGATGCTGGACTGCTAAGATATCAGCTGACACAAGCACGGTTGGTTACCGAAGAGCACTTATAGACTTTAAAAGTGCATCAGAGAGACACATGGGCACCTGCTAATTATTTCAAGAAAGTAATATCCAAATAGAGTTCCCCCACAGAAACTGGAGCACAGTCCCTTTGGATGAGCTGTTAATACAATTAAGCAATCCACTTAGTGATTCAAATGAGCAACTACTGGCTACAGCTGCTGTGTCAGCATCCACCTGTCACTAAAAGCAGCCACAACTATAATAATGTATAACTAATCTTTAATATAAGTGGGTGAGTTGTAGAATACATTCATGGATGGATGCTGTTCATTTAATTATGGAAGTCTATGGGGTCAGTGATTCTACAAGTGCTTCCGTCTTTACTATACAGATAGAATCCACATGCTGTTGCTTGTTATGAAACTGTACTTTATGATCCACATCATTTTCAGAATTAACTTACTCGGTGACCTCTTATACCGCAAAAAGAGACACAGAAATATTTTCTGATAGAATAAAGTCACTCACAACACCTTTATATTGATCAGAGACCCAAAATACTTCCCTCACTGTAACACAACCACCACACACTGTTACTACAGGGAGCAGGAATTCAGGAATTTTTTTTCTACAACAGTTTCTTTCCTTTCTCAGCAGAAGTCTGACTTAATATATGCAGGGAAAATCATCTTCAGAATGAAATACATTTGACAAATAAACCTTACCCACCCAACAGTAGAATGGCTGTGAGGGCAGCAGACCTCACAAATGCGGGGCTACTAGGATTAATCGCAGTCTTTTCACGGGAAACCTGCAATGATTGACAGGTGAGTGCCTGAAGGGCAATCTTTAGTTGGTTGCCACAGGGATTTAGACTGGCCTTGTGACTCTTTCTTCCCATGGGTTACCTTAATGAAAATGCCCTCCCTGTTCCACTGGGCACTAAAGTGTTTTTCTCTTGACATTCTTGGCACTCTCATAACGCAACTATGCAGCATTTTTACAGCAGTAAAAGCACTCAGCTATTTTCTGACAAGGTGAACATATGGGCAACCGGTCGCAGCATGCCTTCATGTCACTAATTAAGTAAAAGTGGGCTAAAAAAACACTAATCGCTTACATGCTCTATGTGTAAAATGGGGTTGATGATGAAGCTTGATAAGTGCCGCATACCAGATATAAGAACTATACTGGATTTTATATAATAATGAAGCATTTTGAACATATTTTTAAATTAGCAATGACATCTTTCATGAACTGAAACGGATTGAATTTTGTGTCTCAGCTGTTTTAATTCATCTGCATTAGTTTTCTCCCCTCTCTGGATGAGAAAGTGTGAAGTAAAGATCTTTGTGTTTCCCATCTTTCTTCTTAGTAAGCCAATGGACTTAATCATGGCAGCAGGGCCCGTACCCTGCAGAGCATCAATGACTCGTTACCCGTGATAACACGGCAGGACCCCGACCGACTGAGGAGATGCCTGAATTAAAATCCTGCTTCCATGGAAATAGGCACAGTGCCTCCCGGTCCTGCGTAACCTCTGAACTCTTGTCTTTGTCTCAGGACTGTGACAAGCGCTCCGAAATGGAGACGGAGGGAATGGGCGAAGAAAAGAAACAATTCTTTTTGCTGTCGAGTTTATAAGGCTGCCACATATTAAGTATAAAAAGAGGCCGCTGCTGCTTGTCTAGAGGTCCTTTAGATGTGGATGAAAGAGCCTCCTGAGGGTTTTCAAAGGGAAGGATCTGCATTGAGCTGGTGAGAAGCTCTCAGTTCCCATCTTTACCTTTATTATTATAACTACGGATAGCACTCAGCCACTAAGCCGATATAACAGTGAAACAGTGCACAGAGCCTTTGTGCCAAATCACTCCGATTCTACTGTTCCTAGAATAGCCTCAACAGTTAGATTTTCCTTCTGCTCTTCATTAAGTACATATCAAATATTCATGGCTATGGAAAGGTGTAACAATGACTTTAAGGGAGCCTGTTGAGTGTCTAATTTATTCAGACCATACAAGACATTCAGATGACTTAATCCCTGTGCTATTCCAGAAACCCAACTCGCTGTATTTCAGCTCTCAAAGGCCAAAGTTCCATTGGTAATGGTCACAGGGAGAGCCAAGATAAATGCCTGCTGCTTGTTTTCTTTGTGTGTGCAAAACTGCGTGTGTGTGTGTGTGTGTGTGTGTGTGTGTGTGTGTGTGTGTGTGTGTGTGTGTGTGTGTGTGTGTATTCCACAACTAATTGTGCTTCAGTAAAAATAAGTTAAGTAAACATGAAAATGGCTTAGATTGAACTTCAAGTACCAAAACCTCTGAGATGTTTCATGTGTTTTTTATGAAAACTTGCTGCATCATCACAGAAGCAATCCAAGCTATTCAGCATAATGTTTAGTTTTCAGGGCAACAGCCCACGCAGAAAGCCAAGAAAAACTCAAAACCACTTAAAAAGAATCACAGGATGTCATTACTATGGTAAACCATCATGACAGCTTATAATGTAAATCATCTGAAAAAGTGGGAAGACAAAGACGAACCAGGAGATAGATAATAGCTCGCATCAAACAGTGCAGTTCTTTGTAATCTGAGATCAAAACTAATTAGGATTGACTTACTTTGATTCTGCAAAATGTGGGCTTCTTTCTTCTTTGAATGTGCAAGTATGCATGTGGTTGGGAGGACGCTGAACTACTTTGGTAACTAACCGTTTCAAACAGCTGAAACACTTTTGGCATTATAGCTGATCTCGACAGAACGCCTTTTTGAAAGCTTAACTAAAACTATTCAGCTTGAAGTAACACAAACTATCAGTGCTTTCAGTTCTAATGACAGCTCAGAATCTAAAGCGAAACAACAGAGCAATATGTTACTACCTGTGGAACAATGTTTTTAGACACCAATCAACAGTAGCAATAGACAAGGTTATTACAGTTAAGTAAAAGTTAACCGGAAAAAAACTACACACAGAAAATAACAAAAAACTAGCAAGAACAATATTATGCACTTAAGATAATAATATACTACATTGACAAAGTTACTGTTTTATCTACACATTAAACATAGAGAAGCTGCTGGGTCATCGAAACCCATGTCACAAAGCTCCCGGTGAACAGTTTTTGTGCTGATGTTAATGCAAGAGGAGGTTTGGAGCAGTTATTGAGTCAGCAGAGTGTTGGTGAATTACGCATTATGTTCCTCAACACTCGGCAATCCCGCACTGTAACTTTAAATGGTCTTCCATCTTGTGACTGTGGTTCCTAAATGCTTCCACTTCCACTAGCAGGTAAGACATTTCCAAACCTGACCTGTTGCAATGGTAGCATCCCATAACAGCAAAATCTTCAGTGACCTCTTTATAGAATGACCCATTATTTTTTAAAAGGAAGACTGCTTACCTAGTTACTTGATTTTACACACCTGTGGTAATGGGACTGAAAACACCCCAATCTGTAGACCAGTGCTTGTTTGTATATTGTATATGTATGTGTAGGAAATGTCCCACTTTGTTAGTTTTAGTCTGTTAACACAACCGGCTTTGGGTGGCTTTACTTCATCTTACGTGAAACTGGGGTGTCTACGTGAGTGTGATCTAAGTGTTTATACTGTAATGCCTCCTGTGTGTGTCTTAAATTTCCCTCTGAAATAAATCCATCTATGCTCTTTCTCTACTACTTTTGGAGGCTGTGGCTTATCCCAGTAGTCATTGGATGAAGGAAACTAGCAGAAACTAACACTGAAAAAAATAAGTAGATAAACTAAAGCCAAACACTTTTGAGCAGTCAAAACTGAAACATGCAAATATTTAAAATGAAACCAAACTGTAAAAGAAAAACTGCTAAATAAAACACTTATGCAGAGCCATGTATACAGAAGAAACTGAAAGTAGATTAAAAACTATTTAAAAATCAAGACAATAAGAAGATGATGAGTGTATTTTGTAATACATAATGAATGAAATGCTAGATTTTCTTTAATATATATATATATATATATATATATATATATATATATATATATATATATATATATATATATATACATATACTGAATTGAAAAGAGGAAGCACAGAATTCAGATTCTTCCTTGTCATTTATTAGTGGTGAATCTATTTTGCAGTCCATGTGAATTAATTTTGGCTGGTGAGCCAGGAATCACACCGGTAATTACATGGAACGGACGAACAGTCTTTTGGCAGCAAGTTCTCTGTATGCAGGCAAATTAATGTCCTTGCTGGTACACTGTCATGGGAACATGTCAGTGGAAGTTAAAACATATGACAATGTAGTACATGGACAGTCAGCAGATGTGCATGCCTTACTTGTACTTTTTTATGACAGAGAAGCCACACGGCACATGATTAAAAAAAAAAAAAGTGCTGTGAAAGTATGGGGTTTTTATGGCTCCGCCACAGCTCTGCCATCCTGCCAGCCTCTTGCTCTCTGGGCAAAGGCCTGCAAAGGAACCACAGAGTGAGCTGACAGCTCATTGGAGGCCTGACAACAACTCAGTGGATCCAATCCCCGACAAACCTTAACAGCTCTTCTCCTTCTGCCTTCATCCTCTCTATATTTTTTTGTGTCTTGAGCGGGTGAAATATGACAGATCTTTCTCTCAACAGCGGCTGCTACATATTTCTCCAGATTCATATGTAACCACAGACTTAGCCCATCTGCTTTTTCCAAGGTTTTTTCTCTGGCGAGCTTATGTGAGAAGAGGCCTGACAAACACAGATGAAAAAGCAGCATTCGGTTTTGTCCTTTTTCCCTCCGAGGCAGCTGAGTTTGAGTTCAGAAGAAAAGGGTGGGGGAACTATCTAGTGAAATGGAACTGTTGTCTTTTTTAGCAGCCATGAGGTAAGAGGGACTAGTTAAAAGAGCTGGAAGTGTGCCTCTGTACACACACTGAAAAGTCAGGTAGATCATGGAAAGAAAAGTAAATAGAAAGCAATTACTGACTTTAGTCTGAATGGAAATCTGAAAAGACTATAATGTTTTTAAAAGAGGTCAATTACTACAATAGCTAAACATCGTATGAGTGCTCTGTTTTCTCAATTGATGGTATCTACACTAAAACAACAGCGGCTCCTTTACTCCAGGCGAACAGAATCTCCTGTTTACTCTTCACTGTACATCTGGATTGCCACAGCAATTCAGAAGGATGTGGTATGATTGTAATCAAGCTAGGTCTTTGATCGCTACACTGAGCTAATCCGGGGCTTACAGTAACCTCAGACAGGCTGTAGAAATCACCATTACTATACAGCTGTTACAGGAAAACTATCAGACTAAAGCCTGGATTGTATGAGGAGAGTCTGCGGAGTGCTACTCCTAAACTTTCGTCCATTGAGCTTGTCAGCACTTTCAGCAGGGATAAATGCTGTGCAGTTCCACTCACTTAACTCAGCTTTTCCGGGTCATTCATAAGCTTTTACAGAGTTCAGTCCCAACAACTCACAACTGAAAAAAAAACACCTCCCGACCAAACCATCAAACCGCACTTTCATCCTGTATCTATGGTCCTGCAATCTCAACTGAGCCTTTTCAAATACAGTCCTAATAGGGTTCTACTGTTGGGCAGGGAGAAAGAACGGCAGGGAGGAGATACTGGCCAAGCTAAGGTAGCAAAGTCACACAACTGAATGTATTTTTTTTTTTTATCCCTCGGCAGATAATTACAATTTTCTCTCCTCCAAATTGCAGTGACAGGCCGATGTTCAGGAAATACCCAAAGAACTTTAATAACCCGGGCAGTGGTGAAAAATGTCCTTATCTGCGCAGTGTGGCATGTCAGATTTATTCAGTGTTATTTTATTTGAAACCTCTGAAATAGGCAAGTTTAAAACTGAGGCAAATTCTGTAATCAACACACAGTTTCTACCTGAATTATTTAGAGAATAGAAGAACAGAATCAGTGACTGGCACTGCCAAAATTACAATATATGCTAAAAAATGCATGAGCTCACTATGCAGTACAATATTGTAGGTGATATTTTAACATTTTATATACTTAACAAAAAATAATGCCAAGAATAATGATGGCATATCTCCAAAAACCCATCCCAAAAGTCAGTGAAAATTACCTCTTTTTAAAGAAGTCAGTTGGGTGGATTTAAGGTGAGAGCATTTTGCCTGCATTTCCCTGAAAAGTACTTACCTGTTCAAACCAATTATCCTAACAACAAACGTGCACTGGCTTCATGAAACACCCTTTTGGACCTTACCTCAGCAGCTGGGATGCCTTCGGGTGGGCGACATTGAAGTAACACTTCCTGTTCAAGTGACACTTCTTTTCCAAGAGGTTCCTGGTCAAATGTCTTTCTCAAGTCTGAAAAAACACATAAAAGACATTGTGTATTAGTGCTAAATGAAAGTGTATCATACTGGAAGATCAACAGTATATCCTGAAACATGTTTAAGATTAAACACAAAGCCGACCAGTGTTAATGTCACAAACTATAAAAACAATTAAAAGAAAGTTGTCAATAAGACCTGCCTCTGTGCAAAAGCAGTATATATAAAACAGACTATAGGTGAGTGTTATGTCTCCAAGCTCATCTTCAACACACACACACACACACACACAGATTGCTTGAAATAGATGGATGGAAAATATGGAGAAGGGGCTCACTTGCGCGCCATCAGAAAACCAACATTTTCTTGGCGTGAGAGCCCTTATGGATTAGTGCAGGGAAGGTATAGTGGAGCTGACAGGCTAGGATTACTGAAGGTGTCATGCTACACTGGAACCTGAAGCCCATTAGACATATATCATGCTGCACAGACTGAGACAGTAGCAGTGGGCATCAACTGACGAGAAGGGGCGAGGAGAGGAGAGGAGGTACAGTAGTACTTAGCAACGTTAGAGGCACTGAAGCATCATGTCTACAATCAATCCTCCAAACCCCAGTGATACCATTTTCACAAGCATTGCAAAATTCTCGTCATACACACTTTTATTGACACATTCGGTTTGGGGGTGAATAACTTCATTCAGCAAAGCACAAAAACACATTTTATTCCAGACAACAATTCTACATAACTTTGTTCCCTTTCCTGAGGAGACAAATGTACAAAATGTGGCACCTATACTGTATGTGGATGGGGAAACGCGCACAGTCAAGAATGACTGAAGGGTAAAACAAACCAAAATGCTCTATCACCAGCTGTCTCTTTCTTTGTGTGTGTCCGTGCGTGTGTGTGTGTGTGTGTGAGTGTGAGAGAGAGAGAGTGTGAGTGTTTGTGTGCATGCGTGCGTGCCATCACAGCAAACTGCAGCAAGAAGTACCACAAAGGTGGCCTTGAGTAGTTGGTAGATATCTATACATCTGTCAGTCAATCGGAAATATGACAACTTACCAATGTCGAGAATGCAAGCTTTATAATCTAACAGATGTCACTGGTTATTCTACCAAAAATGCATTTTGAGATGTAATGTAATGTATTGTAATGTATGTTAATTTTTCATCAAAATAATGAAAAATGATGTCATCTACTGTATTTTATTTTACCAGGAAGTCTAACTGAGATGAGCTGCTCAGAGGAGAGACTTGGACATGATTGCACCCATTAGAACTCTTTTCTCTAGAAAAACAACCACATGCCACATGTTACTTACTACATTTAATTCGTTTTACATTACGCTTCAAAAAAAACAAAAAACCCAGTTATAAAACTGTATTTTGCATTGCACCAACTTCCTGTAGTTTTTGATGTTGGCAGCACTGAACTATACAAGCTATAGAATGAAGGCTGACCTGAAGATCCTATCTTTGATAAGCCAACATGGGCTCTTAATTAACATTAAAAAAAGTTCACCCATCCCTTGGTCTATTTTTTAAATGCTTAACCAACCAGAGTCGTGACACTGGGGACAGAGAAGCGGGGCAGAGACAGAAGAGGTTGCCTGTCCATCACACAGCTAACAAACAGACACAGAGATCTGCATGATGACATCCACCCTTATGGCCAATTTAGAAAGTCCGGCTAACCTAACCTGCATGTCATTGGACTGTTGAAGCCGAAGTACCTGAAGGAACCCTAAAAGCAGAGGGACCACATGGAAAGTCCACAGCAAGCAGATATATTAGTTTCTTCTTCAACCCACACCTAACTGTGTCCATGAAAACAAATCCTGCAGTGACCTTCATTCAGGGACTCGATCTTTTAAAAGGATACAGCTGTTCTTCTTCAGAGAAGGCTGCTAATACAGAAATGTACAGCTACCGACATTGTGTACCAACATAAGGCACAGATTTATTATATTTTATAGTCCTAGAATAGCACATGGACTTTAGATGTGGGCATACAGTCTGAAGTGACACAGATCGTATGGCAGGATTTGCACTTGAAAAGTCAAAGCAAACTGCGTGTAAATCTCTAAAGACTCTCAAGACTCTTAGGCACAGTGTGTAACAGGATACACTTTCCTTATCTATCATAGTAAAGAAATGCTTTTCAGTGTCTGGGGAGATGGTGTATGAATGGATACAGAATGAAAAGAGCATTACCACCTGTAATAAAACGAGAGATCTCCAAAGACTGATCACAACAGATTTTTTTTTTTGTTTCTTCATTTGCTTTCATTTCATTCAATAGCTATTAGGTTTAGAGACATTATTTTAAAATAGACATGTTTCACTGTTTAGAATGAACTGGTCTGCATCCCCGAAGGGAAGAAGACAGATCATGTTCCTATTACAGAATACATGATGATGCAGCACCTGGAAACACTAAAGAATACCTATAGTCATTTTACGGTTCATTTTTTATTTGGAAAAATGATCCTTAAAATAACAAATTCATGAGGTATCCTTGTTCCAGTTCAACCCGAGAGTACCCGTGTCTTCAGGGGAATATGTTATAATTCAGCACATTTCAATGTATTGTAATGGCTGAAAGGGTGACTGCTGAATTGAAAGTAATTTCCGTAAAAGTCTGGTATGAAATTAAAAGAAAGAATGACTGCAGGGGTATATTCTTTGACAGAGGTTTTTCCAATTCAATCCAAGGACACACAAGCTGTTTGGTTTCCTTAAGATAAAGTGGGCAGGAGGAAAGGAAAGGAGATACATCAGAACTATTCTATAGCGATGGACGCTACCTTAACAATAAAATAATTAGAAGTCACGGTATGACAGGTACACACTGATAACTTTATGATTTATAAAATTTGCACTACAGTCAAATCTAACAAATTAATTATCTGTCCAGGTACTCTGACTTCCCCCACAGTCCAAAAACATGCATGTGTCAGGTTAACTAACAGCTGGCCATAGGTGTGAATGTGAGCGTGAATGGTTTCTGTCTAAGCTCTGCATTAGACGGGCGACCTGTCCAAGGTGTTTTGGCACCCCCGCCCCTGATCCTGAATAAAGTGAAAACACCCAAAAAAGAGAAAATATCTATTGAGCAACAGTTTCTGAAATACCAGACTTGCTGATGCCAGGTGTCAGAGGAGAATGGCTAGACTGCTTCATGTTGATAGGAACGGAAAAGTAACTCAAATAACTGTTTGACATGTCAAACCTTGAAGCAGATGGGCTAAAGCAGCCACGCGAGGCGCCACTGCTATCAGCTAAGAATAGGAAACTGCAGCTAAAGCTCGCATGGGCTCAGAAGATTGGAAAAATGCTGCCTGGTCTGACAAGTCTCGATTTCTGCTGTGACATTCAGATGGTAGGGTCAGAATTTCGCGTAAACAAAACTCAAATCATCTCCAACTGGTTTCATGAATATGACAGTAAGTTCACTGTATACAAAGAACTCCCATGGCCACGACATCTCATCTCACATCATGTACATGCAGGCGATGAATGGGCTACAAATGTGTCAATATGGACCAAAATCTCTCACGAATGTTTCCAGCACCTTGTTGAATCTGTGCCATGAAGAACTGAGGCCGTTCTGAATGCAAAAAAAAGGTCCAACCTGCTAATAGCAAATTGTTCCTAATGAAGTGGCCGGTGGGTTCCTATTACATATTTTATTCTCTTTGTGTTTGGAACAAAACCCAATTCTTTTTCTTCCTTTCATTTCATAGCTCTTCTTAGTTAAATTATGTATTTACTATTCAGAGCATAAATTCGCTTAACAGGCAACACTGTTACTATCAGAGGCAAAGGCCAGTGTTTGTGTGTTTATGTGGAATATTCACACTTTTAGTCCTCAGCCTTCTTATTCAACTAAAAATTGAACACCCACTGCTTTTGTAGTTCACTAATCAAAATGTACCTGTGATGAAACAGTAAGTAGCATACAAGCGATTATTTTGCAATATAGATTTTTATTGGATGTCGGTTTAAATTACACCTCCCTGCTGGAGTCTCTCCTTTCCTCACTTCTCGTAACCCTGAGCGGTACTGCGGCATAGAGGGTGTGGGAGCAGCTGAGTAGACATTCCTGCGGGAGACACACCATTCTCCCCTCAGCAAGCAAACACTTCCAGCCTCGCAGGCCCACAGAAAGATACACATATGACAACCATTACCTTAAGTGGCTACTTGTCAGGCAAAATTACACCAGCACTGCGCACTTCAGAAATTATTACTTTTCTTGCTTAGTAAATCATTAGCTACTGGTGCAATCCGATATCAGGAGGCCTACTCTGAGAGTTTTAATCCCGAGGAAAGTCACATGCAATGCTGATTTGGTTTTACCTGCTCCAAAAGTCCACAAACAGACAAGAAAATCAATTTGCTCTCTCTGTGTATGATTCCCCTCCGCCAGTCCTGAAAGCCATTTCTTCTGATTTGATTAATTTATTTAATTTGCTTCTGTGAAAATACTTTTATTACCCCTCGGTGGCAAGCAATAACTGCACCCCAAAAATAGAGGCCAATTAAAACGGTTCTGTGGAGGTCACATGAAGGGAAGGACACACAAGAAATGCACACGTTCTCTCTTCCTCTGACAGGCTCTCACGATAATTTCAGCCAAACTTCCAGCAAGTCTGAAAGCTCCTTCTTCAACACGGCAGCCTCTTAACTCATCTGTGCTAGATGTGACTCACCGTCTGATTAAACAGTATATGTTTAGATGATGGGAGAGGAGAGGAAAACAACCCCAGTTTCCATTAGCCTAACGGGATAGAGTCTGGCTCTGACAAGAAGCCTGCCTGGAGAGAAAGCCCAGTAGAGGAGCTAATCCATTCAGCAGAAGCTAATGGGAGGGGAAGAGGGGTCCATTGTGATTTGAGGGATAGGTTAGTGCTGGCAGGCTGCTCATCACGGGTGATTATAGGAGGTGGAGCAGCGGGAGTGGACTCAGTGGGAGACTGAGAGGCGTGATTCGGATTCAACAGGCTAGTATAATAGAAGCAGTAATAGGAAGAGATACTGGTGTTGGAAATAAAGGGGAATGCACTAAATTCAGAGACAAACTGTTCAGAATATGGAGCAAATACAGAGTTAGTAATACAAAGAAGTGGAGATGATCGAATAAAAATAGGGAGAGACAGCTCCATCACTGCTAAGTTGCTTTTAATTGAGCGGTTCAGGTGAAATCCTGGATATTGACTTTGCGAGGTGCTTTCTGATGCACTGTATAGCAAAGATGAAATCATTCTGACAGTTCCCCAACAGCTCAAGTCATATCCTTATCCAGTGTTGACAATATATTTGACATAAACTACAATACACTCTCCAAGTGTGTATTGCAGGGGTTTTTTTCCCCAGTTTGCCACAAGTCTAAAGAGAAACAGTGAAGATGGGAAAGATGCGTCAGTCACGGTGCCTTGAAACTACTTGACAGGAGGTGGAAGTGCAATGATCTAGCCGATACTATAATAGGATTTCCTTCAGGTGGAATTTTGACAAAAACGTGTAAGTAGTTGTGTCACGTAATAGCTGTGTTGCAAAAATGTTGCCTTGATGTCACAGTCAGACTTAAGCAGCTCTTGCTTTCTGCATCATGTCTTCTGGGGTTTCATTACCCTTTTTTTCTGATTTTCTTTGCCACATCCTTTGGGGAAAACTGTTAAAAACATGAGCCCAAACTTTAGATCCAGTACAGAATGTTTCTCATTATTTAGAAACAATTGCGTGGTGCTTTTTCAGCAGGACGACAAACCGAGAACAAAGGAGGACCATACACAAATGAAGTCATAAACATGCACCACAGCTCTCCTAGTGCACAGACGCCACTTCAGCTCTTTTTCTCCCCCTCTGTGCTTCTTCTTCAGGTCTGTGCTGCCCGCAAGGAAACCACTGTACTGGCTTTTTACCAACTCAAGTTCAAAGGGACGCTTGAATCTCATGTTAGCAAAACCTCCTTTTCACTGCTACTATCTCCAGAATCTGTGAAGATACACAAGTCCGTCGCTGAGATGCGTTTTCTTGGCAACCGAGAGGTTTTGTTTGGAGAGAAATACAAAGATGAGAGAGACGATAAGTGAATAATGGCCTGAAGAGAGGGATGAAAGGGGGGGGGATATACTCACAGGCGATGCGGACATGAGCTTTGCGGCTCTTGGTGGTCCCAGCGGAGCTCCAGGCCACACACTGACACCAGAAGTCCTCTGGCCCAAACAATTCCTCCACTTGCTGCCGAGTGATCTCTATGCTGGCCTCCCTCACGACCAAACCTGGGAAAAAGAACATAAAGGGTTTTTTTTTTAAATCACGGAGACGTGAAACAGTAAACAGAACAAAAAACAAAGAATTGACCGTGCAGGAAAATGACATTAATTTGAACACCAGAAAATATAAACAGATGGACAGCTGAAATGGTTAAAATAATGTGACATCATACACACCAAACTCAAACAACACATATTTGTGTCAGTCTGTCCTGATTCTAGAGCCAGAGCACTGAGCTGCTTGGGTCTGGGCCTTGTGGGGGAGGATTCTCAGCGTCATGGCTAACACAATCCTGTTTGCTAACTCCTCTGATTACTGCTCATCTGGGTGCCAGGGCCCAAACAAACAAATCATCCCCAAAACAAATGCCTCTACCCACAGCTGCCCCTCTAGAGCAGATTATGCTGCTACCATAGCGTGTGCACATCTCTGCATGTCTCTAAATGCCTATTTGTTGGAGCATTTGAGTTATGTACATGCAACCTAGGAACAGTCTATGCGTGCGTTATGTGACACACCGACGTTTATTGAAGTACAGTGCTTATTTCATTTCTCAGTCCATAATATTTTTTCTGACAGGATGGGACATTTAAGAGGACAATGATGCATTCAAAAAGGCTAGGTTGAGAAAAAAATGCATTTGCAACAGACTGCGTTTTGCAGACATCATGAGAATCTGAACAAGTATCCAAACTAAACCGAGAGCACGCTTGTAACTAATAGAAGTAAAGTATTCCATATGTATGGAGATGGTCCCTATAACTGCATTTGGATGCTGCTGGGCACTGGAACATCTCGCATTTTGCATGGATCCACATTCAGCAGTCCTGCAACATTTGTGCAGATTTTTTAAAAAGAACTTTCACGCTGTGAATATCCCATGCCACCTCATCCCAACAGTGCTGCCCCATTAGGCTTAGATAAGGGGTTTGTGTATCCTACTGGAAAGAAATTAAGCTGATGTCATTTTCTTGGAACTCTCATGCTCATGTACCTGGTCAGCAATGATGTGAAAGTGGGACTATCAAATCGCTGCCAGTTGTTCTTGAATCGCCTTTTTGTATGCATTCCCCGCACCATTACACCATCAGCAGCTGCCTGTGCCATCAGCACCATGTTGTTTGTATACCAAATTCAGGTCCTGACATCAGTTCCAAAACACTGCCTGTCATTTGTTTCCCCCCCAGTCATTAGTCATCGAGTTTTAGTGCCTTGCCCTGTAGAAAGGTTTGTTGTTAGCTGAGACGATGACTAACTGTTTGTTGAATTGGTAACAAATCTATTTTAACTCAGCACTTAAAGAGTGGTGCAAACTGTTTTTCTATTTTTTTCCGCAAAAATGTTCAAATCTTTGGGTCATTTTAATCCTATTGTTGAACATTAGGTTGTCTGCAACAACCCCCTATCATTGTCTGTTAATTCAAAAAGAATAGTGTGGCTGGTGTCTCTTGACAGGGCACAAATTAAAAGGGCTGTACAGAGTGCATGCTAATTTAAACAGTGGGCTGTGGTGGAATTAATGATTAATGCCTGTGTTGACAAAAGACTACAACTGTTAGTCTGTAAGGGAGTTTTTTTCTTCTTCAAAGTTAGAGTTACTGTATTAAATGAATAAATTACCTATTTGCAACTTTAAGGGTAGGTATTGATAGGTACCAGTTTTGAATTTTGCACTTTTTGTTTTGCTACTGTACCATTCTCCAAGTCATAGCTGTCAAAATCATTTTACATCTTGGGTCGGACCAGTGAAGCTGCCCTTTCTTTCAATGTAAAGAAGTTTAACAACATCCCGAATGAATCTCTGAGGTATCTTATTATAAGATAAAGAAGAGCAATTTCAACAGTACGTCTCAGGTTTCATACAAGATGAAGAAATGCTGCTCAAGTAAATGAAAAATCTGTCAGCACGACTCTTTGGACTTAAATTGTGAGAATTAATGTACAAAATTACTGAATATTTTCTGGTATCTCATTGCTCAGAGTGTTTTGTAATAATGAAACAGACCTTTTTTTTTAAACCAAAGACCCATATGAAAAAATAAATAAGTATTTCTATAGCAGATGGTGAAAAAAATGTTCCTGTCACGTCACTGTTTATCTCTATTACTTTGGTGTAGTGCAAATGGCCAGTGGGGGAAGTCTTATGAAAACACGGTTAAAAGTAAAAAATGTATGCCCTCCTTCCCTTTTTCCACAGCCTGACTGGGCCGATTCTGGCCCATGGGCATTATGTTCGACACCCCTGCTCTAGATAATCAAGTTTGGAAATTTCCACAAAAAAAATAAAAAATAAATCACAAGCAACAAAGCTTACAGTGTTTGGGCTAAGCCAATAAAGCAGAAAATATCATTATGTAGGTCTTACTGTATGTGTGCCTTATAGCAACCGCTGACAGTAGTACTGACCATTCTGTCAAACCATCATTGCTTTGTATTAGATGCAACTATGTTGTGTTGACAGATCCCCCAAAACAGCTCTGTGGCATCTAAATCCAACATCAGCCAGAGCTCTAAACTGTATATCTGGGTGTTTCTAACTTAGCCATTATGCTAAAAATATCTTTTTAACTAAGCTTACCTAAGAGACACCATGTGCTGTCAATGTGGCATCGCTATTATGTACAGTCTCAAAACTGTGTCATAGATCATTGACTCATCTGTGCCGCAATGTGCATTTAATCAGTAATCTAATCTCTGACTGACATCCAGCTCTTTGCAGCGTGAATCACTGCCAACTGATTCAGATGATAAGCTAATTTGCAACAATTTGTTAATTTAGTTTGTGATGTGAAAACCGGAGAAGAAAAGAAAGAAGTAATCTGAATCAAGGCTCCTGGCTCAAATCAAACGTTGTGCCGGCTCAGTGTTACTTTAGTTTTACATATGTGCAGTCATCTCTGCCACTCATGTTAATGTAACAGCAGACTTTCTATCACTAATTATTATGTGAGAGATTATTGCCTGATAACTGCCTGAGACAGCATCTCAGGAGTGAATACTAATCCTGCTCTGCTGGTATGCCCATTAAAAACCATTATCTCTGTGTAAATCCTGAACCTTTTTCCTTAGATTATTAGAGCACAGCTCTGATTGGTTTATATGGTAGCTGTGTGACATTCTGGTTGAATGGAAAATGCAAAAGAAATTGGATGGTTAAAAAACGAACATGCCAATTTATTTCAGGTTCAGTGAATTCACACAGCCTCCTTGTTCTGGCACAGAGCAAGCATAGTGACATCCCACACACTAGCTTACCTCTCATGTAAAATTTACACAGTGTGCCAGCAGGCAGGGGTACAGCCACGTCTATTGTGTCACCGTTTGCTTCGGCGTGTATGGCTTTCAACACATATGTGCGAGTGCCAAAGAGTGCGCCTCTGGTCGCCGCTACTTGATGCCAGTATGCTCGCCTGAGAGGATGTTTTGTTAGTTTGAGAATGTGATGATGGATGTGCTTTTGTGGGAGCATCACATCCAGTCTAGCAGAGGGAAAATCAATAGTGGAAACAGTAAGTAGATTCTCATAATTCTCAGAAGGTCTAAAACGTGCGCAAGAATCAGTCATTTGTTTTTTTTCTGTCAGCGCTGCAGACATAAAGGGCTCTACAGTGATCAATTATCCGCCTGATGTTGTTAGCATACTCTATACCATTAGAGAATCGAAAATGATGACGATGCCTGCAGTGGTTATCAGTCTCCTTTAAGAGTCATTCATGACTTCACGGGGATTACTAAACCTGGATTAAACTCTCCCTTTCCTGTGTTGCACTTCAAACACATCTGAAGAATCACCCTGATGGAAAAATCAGAGCTCTGAAACGAGCCCGCTGACCTCATCCAGTGACTTCATATGTGCTCAGCTAGAATTTCTAAGTGTGCTTTATATCAATACAATGATAACAAAATAAAACCGGCCATTCAATTTACAATCAAGGTGTGTAAACTGTGTCAGGGCCAGTGAGGCAGGGCTACTATCTTCCTAAGCCATTAATAACTGGCTAAATTAGGGGCTTCATTTTGAGAGGATTCATTATTTATGTGGTTTTTAACATGAGCTAGCCTAGCAGCCTATTGTTAGCACCAGGAAACATTATTGATCAAACCAGTCAAGCAAAAACAGGCGGCATTGGTCACTGAAGGAGAGATGGAGGAGGTGGGAGGCATAAGTGCCCTGATATTCTTGTGAGATGAAGAGTGCATCTGTTAGATCTTTTAACGTATATCTCAGAGAAAGTGACAGGCTGTCTCCGGTGTACGTTACACTACCTGCACCTACTTATAATTAATTTGCTACTCATTTGCACAGATCAATGCACTCTCCACTCACAGAGACTATGAAATGCCTTTAAAAATGCTACAATGTTTTTGGGCCACGTTAAGCACCTACAAAATCTTCAAAAAGGTTTTGCATTCAATACCCAGTTATTTTGCTCGGGTGTTGTATCTGTCCAGGCTTACTTGCATGTCCTTTCTAGTTCTTTTTATACCCAACAAACAAAATTAAGTCCTATAGAAGCAGTAAAGGTGCATTTACTTTGTCACAGGACTGCACAAAATGTTCTGTTCTGTAAAAATGTTCTTTTCACATGATTGTAGATGCGCACATGAGCCAATTTCCTTTGACCTCATATTCAGGGTGGGTAGACACCTAGTTGACATCCCTCGTTTGATCATTTTACACAATACCACAGGAAAGTTTTAACATAATCAGCAGAACATCACTCAGATATATTTATTGAAGCCATAATGTGCAATGATATTTTAGTAATGTAAGCTGGGTAGCTAATGCCTTCCTCTTACCTTTAAAATTATGAATGTTTTCTCAGTGGCTTTGGTTCTAAATGACCTGCCTTTCTTTGTGAAACACCTGCACATAAAGTGAAGCTCACAGTGATAAAAACATTTCAGACAGTACTTTTTAATTCGCTTCTTCTAATGCACCTTTATCTACCAGATGGTCAGGAGAGTCTTTCGTCACATACGGCAGACAACTGAATAACCAATCACAGCAAAGCAGCCCTCCTGCTGATCCAATCTAGCACCAACCAATTTGAAATGGTTCATGGCCACATGTCAGAATGACGCTTCCTTCTGGCAACTGTGTAAATATAAGTTCCCTTTTTCTTTTGGACTATTTTTCCTTTGCACAGGCAAATGCACATGCTGTTTTACTTTTATAACTGGCTGCTGATCAAAAGAAACTCTTCAAATGGCCCCTTTATTCTGCATGTAATCACCGGCTCCTTACAAAAAGATCATGTACAATCATGCCACTTGTTGAGGTGTTAATTGTTTTTATGCAGTGTATTTTTTTTTTAATGCTCATGTGCTACTTGTGGCTTACAGCACCTTAGATTCATGGGAATAAAAAAACCTTTAGACGTTACATATACCTGAAGCCACTTCAGCACCAATGATGTAAGGCAGCAGGTAAGTTGGTTCATGCTGTGTACAGTGAATCAAGTCCTGTATTGCTGATTGCATTCCAGCTACTGATGACGCACACATTGTGCTTTCAGCCGGTAGGATTTCATGACGCAAACATCTTAAATTTTAAAATGAATGTCATTTGCGTCATTCAGTGCCTTTAAAAAGTATTTGCAACATTTACGTTTATATGTTTTACTGCCTCACAGGATTGAGTCAAAGCTGATTTGTAGCCTTTTTAACAGAAGAAAAGTCCTTTTTGTAAGTAAAAAAGAGGGAGAGAAAGAGAGATGTGTTTTTGAGGAAAGCTTTTAGTTGGCAGAATTACAGCTGTGTAATTCTCTTTCCATTTCTTAGAGGCTGATGTTCCTGTACTCCAAAGCATGTTCAGTGACAGGAAGATTGTATCTTTTCCCTGACATGTGCTCATCGATCACATTTTCCCAAGTTTTTTTCTGGGATGTCCCTGTGTTTTTATTGTATGGTTTATGCTACAATACTGATCGAAGAAGGTGAAATCTTTTAAATAGAACCTAGTGTTATCTTTTTAACTATGTGCCCTTTAAAACCTTTGCACTATGTCTCTTCCCTTTGTTTGTGTATATTTGGGATAAAAGTCAAATATGTATACAGTGTTCCCCTGTATTTATAGCACTGTGCAAAAGTGCAAGGAGTAAAGAGTAAAAATTTTAAAGTTTTAACAATTTAATTGATTGTATTTAAAAGAAAAGTTGAATGGAATCCAGGAACACCTGTAATTTCTATCCTTTGTCTCATAAACTTTTTTGATCTCGCAATCTCTTATTTTATGATCAGAACACCTTAACAGAGGTAAGACGAGAGAAAAAGAGAAAATGGGCTCAAGATTTACTCGTACAGAGGAAGAGATCAGATTTCTTTGGGCTACACTGTCAGTGTTATTGACCATGCTGGCCAGTTTCTATTGGTGCTTCTTTTTTGTCAATCTGGGGAAATCAGAGAGCAGTGGAGTGGGATGAGAAGGGCTACACACATCCACTGAGCTCTTGTGGTGTTGTGTGCGTTTGTGCTGGGTGCAAGAGCATAAATGAATGAATGTCTTTGCAGTAAATAGCCTGTGGATATGGCTATGTAGAGTGGGTGCGTGTATGATGTGTGGGTTGTTTTCCATGTTGATGCTTTTAGCTAAAAACCTTCTGACATAAAGGCTAAGAGCCACTGATACCTCACCCTCTTCTTTGTCATAATCATAACTACGAAACACAAGCTCAGATCGGTGTATTCTACCTAAAGTACACTAGGTCACAAAATAAAAGTATTTCAGGTTGGAAAGCGTGTTGTTTTTCTTGTTTTTTTCCCAATAACTCCTTTCATGTTTGTGCTCACTGCAAGAATCCTTTTGTCTGTGTATCTGCTTTTGTATCTTGTACCACTGCTGTAACACTTCTTTTGTATATGCTCTGGCTGTCATCTTTAACACTGCTATGTTTTTTTTCCCATACTGTATATTTCAGTAAAATGGAACTTCAGAGGTATTTTTTATTGAATGCCAAAGTTAAAACACGCTTTCCGATGTTCAAAGTGTATGCATATGTGTGTGAATTCACGTTTAAGTAAAGGAGAAACTATCTGTCTGTGTGTTTGTGTGTGTGTGTGTGTGTGTGTGTGTGTGTGTGTGTGTGTGTGTGTGTGTGTCAAAACAGTGGAATGAAAAGGGTAAATGCGATGTGATTGGTACCTGTGGGTGACAGAACGAACTCAATTTCCAATACAGCAGCTGAATGCAGCCAATCAGTGCTGGGCTGTTGTGTGTAATGGCTCTGCTGCCTTTGGGGACTGAATTCTTAAAAACAACCGTACCGGAGCTTCACTACCATCACTTCCTCTTGATGCTCAACAAAACAGGTACGTAAACAGACATATCCCAAAAAGTTGATTCTGTTCATCTATGCGCAACGTTTTCAGTGGAAGAAACGTTTCATCACTCACCCAAATGAACTCTTCAGTCTCAGCTGCATAATGACGGAAACTGGAACCACTGACTAACAACGAGGCACGAGCTCAGTTTAAAATGTAAATTGACAAGAACACTGATCCACAGTCAGGAGTACTATTCACAGAAAATTGGGAAATGACTGCAATCACAGCACAGCAAAGATGTACCCTTTTCTTAGTTCAGAGATGGCCGTTCTCTTTTCACATACGCGGCTTCCTTGACTTTCCCGCTCAAACCACCTTTTCTCCCCCGACAAGGATGTGACAACATCATCGCTAAAGGAGTGACATCTGGTCTGTAGGGGTTCAGGCCCAATAAGGCAGCTCTTCTGTGTTGTGCCAAAAGTTGCTTGGTATCCCCAAATTACGGCAATCTTCTCAGCACTTAATCGCGTACACCGTTTTGCTCTTGTGCCAGAGGACCCGATCCTCGGGGCAGAACAATTTTTGGTGTACTGTAGGGTGTTTTCAGGTTTGAAAGCCAGAAAAACATTGTGTTTTTGAGAAAAAAAAATGCATCTCAGCTGTTGCTCAAACTCCTGACACATAAAGGATCACTAATGGTGATCTCCAGTGGTGATCGTTTAAGCAGCAGTTATCCCAATTGAAAAGGGAACAACCATCTTGAACTGACGAGGGGGCCTACGAATACATCTTTCCCCATGTTACAGTGCTGTGCAGCCATTCCCCAACTCTCTGTGAATGATCAGTGGCCAAGACAATTTGCATATTAACAAGCATGAAACTGAGCATGTGGCTCTTTGTTAGGCAATGGCGCTCGCTTCGGTCATTATTGCATCTGTGTTGTTTATGAAGTTGAGGAAACCTGCAGAAACTGAAGAGGTCACTTGAATGAGCGGCAAACTCTTTCTCCACTCCACAAACACTGTTTGAAAAGCTTTCTGGAATTTCCTTATCTGGATTATTGAGCAGGCACCGAAACAAAATATACACACTCAAATGCATAAACGCATGATTGTGATGGAAATGATGGTGCCAAATGAAAGATACCTCACCTACAGTCTGAGTGGCAAGGTCAGCAGTTAAATATGCTGGACAATAAGATTTATAAGCAGAGATTCACATTGAGCGTATGTTTGTAAAGACACTTTTGTCAGAACTCATACTCATACACTTGCTTTTGGGAAAATATGAAAACATCATATTGTGATTCAAGGTTACGTTTTCAACTTTTTATCAGAACAACAATCTTCTGCGAACCTTAACCAACTGCTTTGATTTTCTTAAACGATAATATGAAACCAAATCATGTTTTAGCTGTCAGGATGCATTTCTGTGAAGAAAACAATTTTTATTAGTGGTCTGTGCAGCATGATGTCTTCTAAAACAGAGTTGCTAGTCAGCACTTAGCCGATTTTTCTACTGACCAGAGTTCTCGTCAACCCTCTCCTCCACAGTGTGCTCCTTCTGGTGAACCCACTCGCTGTTGCACTTGAAGTAGATTTGGGTGGCAGGTGTGGCCTTGCAGTACAGGTTAACAGGCTTGTTCTTGACTATGTAGGCCTCCTCTGGTTCCATTAAAAACACGGGCAGCGGCTCTGGGGGGTCTGAGGGGAACGTTTCTGGCAGCTCACCGAGACCAATGAAGTCATCCTCAACTGTGAAGAGAGAAACAAACGAAGAATGGTTAGAAGGAAAGAGAGGACGAAGTGGAGAACAGAAGCCAAAATCCCAAGACAGAAAGTGGGAGGACGGGATGGAAGAGCGGAAAGCAGACAAGAGACAGTGGGACAGTATTATAACCACAGCCTTTGCATGGGATTATCCATGTGCACAGCACACAGTGAAATCCCTATCATTTGATATTTTGGAATGTTTACACAAGTGTATTTTAGAGCGCAGGAAATTCTGTGATTCCTCTCCGGCAATAAGACTGCCTCCTCGGTCTAACCACAATCAGCTACTGCTGAGAAGCGAGCACGGCAGAGCCAATAATGAGAAGCAGAGTTCAGAGGTCGACTCCGAGGAACTGAAATTATAAGCTGATCTATCCGTGTCTCCCATTTTCTCTCGCGCACACACGCTCTTTGCTTTTGTCACTTTCTCGCACACGGGCATGCGAGCACGCACACATGCTCCAGATCTAATGACCTCAGGCTTCTGGCCCATTTTATGCCATTCCTCGGATACTTCTGCAGTAGACAGATATGCTTCCCTGTAATTACAAGTCCCTTTCATCTCCCTGTCTTAAATCACATACACACAACTGCATGTGCATGCACACACAAACATGGAGGGAAGAAAAAAAAAAGTGGCACAAATATATGGGTGTACACGCCCACCAAATGAGCCCGGCTAACTTTGTAACTCTTTGAAGAAGGAAGGATGAAGCCTATTGGCCATCCCATTTGTCACCTCCAGATCTGTTCTATTATTACCATCGAACCGGTAGACATTAATTATTCACAAGCGCGAAAGAAAGAAGGCAAAGTAATAGAGACAGAGCTACAGTGGGAAACATAAGGTGAGAGAGGGAGGAACACTGGGAGACACTCAAAGTAACTCAGCCAGACAGACATGGATTGAGTCATTGAAAGAGAGTTGCAGCAGACAGACAGTAACATAGCACAGGAGGACAGAAACAGGAAGGCAGACTGTTCAGATAACAAAATACTTTATCAGCCCATCAGTAATTCTTCCATGTCCTTCTATCTACCTATTTCTCTGTCCTGTGTGGACATGCTGGAGCCTTGTTGTCTGACAGAGGTTGCCTCTTGGATGCTTTGAGAGCACTAAATAATGTCTTGGCTGAGCAGATATCTCCCCATGATGTCTCCCTAATGTTATCTCTCCCTCCATACCTGCCACAGATTGAAGCTGATTGCTAGGAAATGAAAGGGCAGGAGGAGTCAACCAGAAAATGGCCAAAGCCACCTTCAGCAAGGCGGAGGAGGGGTCCGTCTCTGTCCTGTTATGATGCAGGTGAGGTCTTATAAGAACCTGTCCATTTACCATTTGCACATCCTGTTTTGTAGGTGTGTTATTGCATTTCATCAAAAAAGAGTAAGCTTGGATGTATTTTTTATGGACTTCTATGCTCCTGCTAATTGAATATAAGCTATAAGTGACCTTTGACCTTTGGGGTTTGTGTTTGTGTACGTGCAATAAAGAGCCACAACAAGACCATTAGTTGTTTTGATTAACTTCCATCATTCGCTATCAATTCAAGAAATAAGCTAAACATTGCGTGGCCTTTCCTCCCATGCATCTTTATGTACTGTAGGTGATGACTCTATAATGTACAAGTCTATTCAAGCAGACCTTGGCTTACACTGTTCTTTTCTGCTCTATCGTCCTCAGTCCACCCACATCCTCAACCAGGGGACCCTGACCCAGAAACAGGCAAAGAGAGCCAAGGAAACTCATTAAAGACTGTGTTAGCCTTCTTTCACCCTCCATTCCTATTATCTCTCCATCTCTCCCTCTCGCTTCTGGCTCCGTCGCTCTGTCGAACTCTGAGGCAGGGAGATCTGAAACAGCCATGAAAGCGTGGCTCCCTTACACATAAAGAGACGCGTGTCTCATCTCCTCGCACACATACACCCGGCACAAGCGTTAATGTGCGCGGAGGCACGCACAAACTCGCTTACAGACATTGGACTTCATCAGCTTCCTCAGTGCAAGAAATAATAAATTCAAGTGAATGGAACTAGCCCTGCAGTGAAAAATCAGCCCAGAAATGGGGAAAAAAGAAACATGACAAAATGAAAGACCCTGACTCTTACCAATCATTCTGCTCCCCCTCAACACCCTGCATTAGTAGTTTTATGTTTGTGGCGTACGTTTCCCGTATAAGAAACATATACTCACATTCACTTCCCTGGACAGATTTGTTATTTTCGTTCTTTGAAATGTGACTGGAAAGCTTCTTCCTTGTCACCTACAGCCAGTGAAAGCTGGAAAGTAATGTGAGGCACCGTGCTGTAAGGCACAAGTGGCTGGAAACTAGCATAGACCGAATGTACAGGTCTACAATGACCAACCAGGGAAATTAAGAGGACGCATCCAGCGTCGGCCGAGTGCATAAACAAACTATGCACCTCAACAGAGTCAGTTCACAAAAAGTAGAAAATAAACAGACTGAACTGCAGGAACATTAATCAGGAACACTTGCTTTTTCTGATGTGCAAGGTTTGTTAAAAGGCAACATGCAAGGGTCTATTTAAGCAACAACCTGTGTTGGGAGCAATCTGAAATTATATATAAGTGATAAAATTCTTCCTTTCATAAATGTGGGAGGATTTAGTTGGGTCGGGATTAGTGTGACTTGACAGTGTGGACTGATGCTAATTTGTTTTCATGCTTGCATAGTGGTGTGATGATTAGCACTGGTCACCTTGCAGCAAGAAGATCCTGGGTTTAAATCCAGTCTGGGGTCTTTCTATGTGGGCTTCTTCCCCAATTCCAAAGACATTCATTGGTCATTTTAAACTGGCTGTGTGTCTTTCTGTGTTAGTCCAGAAAGTGACCTGTCCAGGATGCATCTGCTTATGACAGCTGGGATGGGCATCCACCCGCTTTAACCCTGAATTGAAGAAGTGCAAGAAAATGGATAGATGGATTGTACTTGGAAGTTAGCCAGTTAATACGCCAGGTTTATTAACACAGCTAACCTGTTCATAGACACGATATGCTTGTGCGTTGATGTAAATTGTCCGTAATCTCTTTAAATGCACTTTTTGAATCACGACTGTTTCATGATATAGCCAATTACTGATCCCTTTGTATTGCATTTTGTCAATCACTGCTTAACATCTCAGTACGTTCCACCTTTGCTCCCTCACCGAAACAATGCAGAGGGCAACAAAAGCTCAGACTTTTTCTTTTCCAGTTGGTGATAAAATAGTTTAGATGTTTAGGCACTGGCTTATTAAAAATAATGAGTGCTCGTGACAATGCACAGTTATGTTGTGTAATGGCAAATTGCAATGCTTCTAAAGACCAAACATGCATTATGAAATACATTTTTAGTGTCACTGTCCTTTTAACAGGAACATTAATATGGCATGCCTCCAGTGTTTGATATGCAATATGGACTTTTTCAAGCATCTGCGATTCTGTAACTTGACTTTAATCAGAAAAAATCTAAATTGCTTTCATATTGAGTGTTTAAAATTTAATGAAATATGTCCTTGCAGCACTTTTATTCAAATTGTATTTTGCTCTGTAATTGGGGTAAGTTTTCCTAATGCATACTGTAACTCTTATTAGTGAATATTTTAAGACTCAAATTGAATATTACTTGAATTTTAGAACAATTTCACAACACAAGAACAAAAAGAATTTTGAAGACAAATGAGCTGCTAAAGAAAAAGAAAACCCTTAAAAATAAGTTTACTGGATGAATGGATACTGCCATTTTGCATCGTCAATGAATTTATTAGGTAGAAGGCACGCTGGTCTGGAAAATGGAAAGACAGATCAGAATTAATCGAATTAATCCGAGATTAGTGAGTGGGAGTGAAGCAAGATAAGAGAAGGTCTTGGCAGTGACTCTCTATTTTGGCTTGAGTTCACTCCAGTAACTGTGGGAGTGCAGCAATATTAAGGGATGTTTACATTTTGGACATGAACAAATCATAGTCAAAACAGGCTCATAGCACTGGCACAACAACATATATTAAGACAGAGTCCCTGAGATAAGAGGTACACTAAAAAAAGAAGTGTTGCATAAATAAATCACAGTTGCACAGAAAAGTGGGAAACCCACATCAGAGAAGAAAGCAAGAAATTCATAATAAATATGAGATCATATTTCGCAACTTCAATGTGGTCAACACTGAGATTTTGCAAACATGTGAGCACTAACCACGTGAAGTTGACCATTTTGGACGTGTGATAATCACAATAACAATGTAGGATCAAGTGAATGCTTCAGTTACACAGGCCTAGAAAGCAGTTTACGACTTTATTCTTAGAACCTTATTAGGTCCAATATGGTAAATGGTTCTAATGTAATACAAGCACAACATAACAGGAGAAACCTCTATGCAGTAAGTGCTAAACAGATTGCAAAACCAGCAAAATCAAGAGTGACCAGTTTAATTAGCCAGTGTTTACTTTGCTGGTTATTATTTTGGCGAGTTGATACTGATATTGCCAATATTTTCTTTAACATTTTTTGGCTTAAAATCATGTTACTGCATCTTAAATATGGACTAAAGTAATAATAGATCATTTATAGGAGTATTTATAAATGGAAACTGGTTGCCTTCATCAAAAGTCGTCCGAACAACGCAGTTCAAGTTAACAACAAAAAACGACCATAGCATATCTGGGGTATTCTGGACTTCAGTTGCTCATCCATTGCCCCTTTGACACACACGCACACAGACACACACACTGAAGGCATGTCATGGATTGACTGTTATATTGCAATGCAGCTATCAAACGTTGATGGATGCACTGGAAATGAGTTGGGGTCCAATATCTTGGGCAAGGGCAGTTAGCCATGGATCGAACCACCGACCTGACAGTGGATGACCTGCTCTCTCTCTTGAGCCACTGAAGTCACAAAAACTTGTAAAAGCTCTTGTTCTTTTAAATTTTGTGTTTAGGTGCCAGCTGTAGCCAAAGTCAGTTCTTCGCAACAGACACTCTGGATATGTCCAAATCTGGAACCAGGGAGATTTGTGTGGATTTTCTACAGTGAGTAGAAGTAAATGGGATTTCAAAGTAAAACATTGAAACACAATATTACTACAAAATTTCTAGACTAGATGATAGGGCTTCAGTTTTCAAAAACCATTTCTGAAATGCTGAAAATACACTGTAAGGTGTTGTTTACTGATACAGGTGATACTTTTGATTTTTACATAAAATAAATTCTCATTATACATCTAGAAAATAGCCTGTATTATGTACAATATGTTTGCTGCACATACTATAGAATGAACCGTTTTCCTGCACCGCATGCCTGGTTTGAATATTTGTAAGACCGTATATCTTATATCATATATTGTATGTGAGTGCTTCTGATAACAGCATTTCAATGCTGGGCTGTGACATCACCATGCAAGATAAGCTGTCTCCATTTTATCTGTACTCAAGCTGATTTATTGTCCCAAAGAAAGCACTGTATCAGTTGGACAATGTTTCCCTTCCATCAGCGGTGAGTCAAGCATGAAAAAGAATGAACACCAACATAAACCTCCTCTCTGTTCATCCCCGTTTTATTCTGATTTGTCCACTTTGCTCTCCTCTCATTCCCTCTTGCCTTCTTCCTTTCACCTTCTTTTCACTCAGCCCTCTCATTCATGTATACATCCCTCGTCCGGATATAGAAAAAGACTGGTTGGCTTGATCGCTGGACAAGGGTGGAGTTTTACTCGGCGGTGTTTTGCTACTCCGCTATGGGGAAGGACAAGAGGTACTTTGCATCTGGGTGGTCAAGCAGAATAATAAACCATCCAGCTGTCAAGTCAAGTGAAGCAGGATAAGTAGACTGTCAATCAGATCTCCCAATAAATGTACTTTAAACACACCTACCCATTATATTGAGTGAACATAAATCTATGGTAATGACTTTCCCCAGTCAATACTTGTTAGTATTGGATTAAGTAAAGACCCATACATCCCACTGGCTCAAAATCGATATGTATGGCTGTTGGTTTAAAAGCAAAATCCTTTAGAAGCTCCATGAGAAATGGGCAGAATAAGTACAGGCTTCCTTCCACTCTGATGTCTCTTTCCAGCTGAGTGCTTTATATACACTCGTGTGTCTACACACATTGTCTGCAGGGTCCCGTCTCACACTTGGCTGCGGCAGGTATTTATTGATTACTGTTAAGGGCCAGTGACCTCTCCCTCGCCCCGTCCTATCGGAGCCTCTCTGCTGAGGCATGCAAAGCACACTCATATATCATCTCTAGGGAATCCTACCATCACACAACCTAGCAGGGGAGGAGAAATTAAAAAAAAGAAAAAGAAAAACAACAACAAGAGATTCCCTAAAAGTCAGCATTGAGCTCAATCAGTTCACTGCACATAGTCATGTCATTGCAGGCTGAAATCACAGCGACCTGGAGGCAGAGTTCACGTACACCAAATAAACAGAATGAATAATTAAATGTGCTCAGTATAGCAAACCCCAATTCATGGGTTTTATCTTTACCGGCGCATGTGATGTAATTGGAAAAATGAATGCGCAAACTGAGATCGGCCACTGTGGTAAAGTGCAAACACGCAGCTGAAAAATACTGGAATATTAAAGAATGGGAGAAAAAGAGATGCACATGTAAAGTTTGTACAATAATCAGCTTCCTAAACTTTTCCACAGCTTCCTCTGTGACTTATAAGTGGCCAGATAGGTGGAGAATAAAAAAACAATATTAAAAAATACAAAAAATAAATCGGCAAAAGCTGATTGCGTTTTTTTTGTTTGTTTGTTTTGTTTTTTGGGAGGACAGACCCACTTCTGTCTTTGTGACTTTGCACATGCAATCATGTCTTTCTCACTGTTGGCGTTTACATGTTCTCTCTGATCATTATCCCCGACCTTCACTTGGTTCTCTCTGGCTGCACTCTGGCAGGAAGCAGCTGGCGGTTGCCAGGGTCATGCTAGGCCTTGGTCACTGCCTGTCCAGTTGCATGATGGTGCCAGAAAAGACTAGGTCAAAGCATCATAATTATCAAGGTTCACCATTTCATTTTTTAAACACATTTTCACTGCCCCAAAAACTATATTTTGATGTAATAGAAGACTAAATGGAAATTTTTAGATCAACACATTTTTAAATGTTACTGCCTGTGGTTGAAAACACGCTGTGTGCCAGTCAAGCAGTTAATCTGGTCAGACTAGCTGGTAATAGAAATTAAATGATGGATTGAAGACTAGAAATCTGCTCTATGTTTCTCAAACCAAATGTAATTCTATTAATTAATAATTATTCAGTTATGTGATAGGAGACACTAAAGAGGTGAGAAGAAGCACGAGAGAAGCCAGAGACCTCGACAAACGAGATAGGTGAGCGATCTTTTTAAACTAAAGAAAGCAGGATTTTATTCAGTGTTCATCCAACGTCTGCTTATGAGATTTTTCCCTTTACAAGCGGGAACATGAACACTGAAAAGTAACTAGGAAAAAACAAGGAAAAAAAACAAGACAATTAAAATTTATGTGTAAAGACCAATAGTAGGCTTTTCAATTCAGTGAGCAAGTGGTTGAATTGCTTTGATGCATAAACGAGTACGACTATTGGCAATTAAAGCCCATTTAGATGATTTATGTTTCTCCTCTTTATTCTTTTATAATGTTTGAGAATGTGTTTGCATTCACACTTGTTGTCTTACAACCTTAAAGTTGCCATTAAGTTAATGCATGACCAACATTTTACATATTTAATTTCATTTTGGGGTGTTATTTTAGCTCCCCTATCCTTATGTGTCACATTCTCTGTTTTTCTATTGCTTTTTCTAAATGTTTTTTTCTCCTCAGTCTCCTGCAGTTACGATTACCTTCTCATTGGATACAATATGCTCCCCATCCACCCCCCTTTCCCTCCCGCATGTGCTCATGGATGAAAAGTCATTTTGGTGCTTGATTGGAGAATGATGCTGCTACTTAGAGAGTCAGTCCATCAGCACTGAGGGAGGAGAGCGCAAGGAGACAGAGAAAAGCTCTGGAGGAGAAGTGGCTCCCTGGGGCGTTGTAGCTGTGATGGGTGAGCTGTCAAACGCCCCATTGTCCAAATTACCCAGCAAGCACCATGCCGCCACCCAGGACTAATTTATGGTGCAGCAAGGCACGGCACATACATTGCTTTCTGAGTTTACGGGAGAGAAAAAGAGAGGGAAAAGGTGTAAGGAACAAGTGGGCTGTTCAACCTAACCCATTCCAAAGAGGTACAGCGGGGGTTCAAACACAGACAGTACAACACAAACCCCAATTAACTTCACACAGGATGGGTATTTGCCATCTTTATGCTTCAAGTCCTCAATGACAGGTGTCAATATGAATATGTGTCATGCTCCCGCGCCTCCATGCCCACCCACAACTCGAGCACTTGCATTCACTGATGCACAAACACTTAAATGATGTTTTAAAGCAGCCATTGCATACATAAGCCCCATTGCTTGGCTTCACTTGCAGACATAACGACTGGTCCTTTTATCGCAAAAATGGCAAGCCTATTCACTTGTCACATGTCACACCCCTGGGTGTCCGAAACCAGACAGGGCCATCACCCTACCCCATACTGACCAGCGGGCCATGGAGTGGAGCTGTGCTTGTCAGAAGGAGACGCGCTGCACTCTCTGACCCCTCACTGTGCCCAACGCCTTGATGCGATGCCTCTACTTGGCTAATTGGCCCATAGCAGTAGGCAGCCTGTTTCTGCCACTATCGAAAGGCCAAAAGGCCAGACATACAAACAAAAGATGACAACAGATGCACAGGATCATCTCATTAAAAAAAAAAAAAAAAAAAACTATGATCAGAATAAGCTACACAACTTATCAACAACATAAACTCTGGAGAAATTAATTGTGCATGCAAGAAAGTGTCAGCAAAATAATCTCATTTACATTTGTTTTTGCATTTGACATTTGGGCATTTGTTTTAAACGTAGCCATAAAGCGGTTCAGAGGATTTCTCAAATACCTCACATCAGCTTTAGAAGTGGTTTACCAATGTACCCGTGTCTTCAAAAAGACAGTGAGAGAAATCTTACGCCTTTCACCACCAGTGTAAACTGTCTTCACACTGGAGAAGAGCTGCTTATCAAAGAAAATTAACAGTAACAAACTCATTCTCAGCACTAAATTAGACTCCTGAAAAGACATGAGTACCGACAAGTAGAAGCTGCCAATCTGCTCATGAGCTACACTTCAATATTTGTCCTGTGTATATCAAAACATACATACATCTGCTATACATGAATTAATTACTCTTATGGCCTTTTGTTACTTGCATGTAAAGCTCAAGAATTGTCCATTCTTCAAACTCCTTAAACCTTGCCTTAGTGTAAAGCCATTGATAATTTGGACATATGCATACAAAGAGATTAGTGTGATTTCAGCAGATTTTTGAAAGCAGAATGTTTATTATACCATGTCTTTCTGCTTTGAATTACACCGCTCCTCTACTGTGCAGCTATCAGCCGAAGATGACACGTGACACTGCAAATACATTCAAAAGTTCTGAGTGGAGGACTTCTAAATGTAAATCATTTGTATTATATTATATAGACATTAAGACTCAAATTGAATTTTTGTGTATTTTTCTATGGATTCACAAAGCAATAGCGGTACCATTGATACAAGACATCAAGGTTAGAGAAGACATAACAGCGATGTACAGGTGTAGCGATGAGGATCGTAACTGCATAACTACATAGAATCAAGACAAGGCAACCATCTCATCATTTCTCAGTGATGTGTTCTCATTTTATATGCCTACCTCACACATATATTCTAAAGCACTCGAATGTCCAACCTCACAAAAATCCCTAGCAGCACTTTATCTGAAGGACATTACAGACTGGAAGTGTGTCAGAAAGTGTGAGACACCATCCCCAGAGCATAGTCTATTCTGCACGTCTGTCACAGAATCTGGCTGCCTGCTTATTCCTCTGAGATGCACGGGCACATAGAGCCCTCATGCCCACATCAACCTAAATCTTATTCTTGCCATCTCGTCAATCAAACTGCAAAGTGAGAAACCATAAAGAGACATACGGTGCCTTGAAAAGTTCTCTCTCTCTTTTTTTTAATGTTCTCTCCACAATTGTGCCTTCTACTGTGTTCCCAGGCCTACCGCTGAGCTGAGGATTTGTGTATTTTGACCTGCAGCCATCTACTAAAGACCTCAGATATGATGGGAAATGAGAAGATCAGGATTTGTTGTGCGCCGTAATTTACCAAACATGGGTGTATGCTCTAATGTGGGCTTTGATAGTCCAACCATGGGTGTGTATGTGGGTGTGTTTGTGTGTGGAGGGGTGAAGTATGCGTTTGCATGTGTGTACATGTGTCTTTGTGTGATGGCTGAATTAATGTGACAAGGCAGATGTAATGCAGAATCATAAATCTTAGCCCCGGGATCACTAGAGGGAGAGCAGGAGGTGATATATTAAAGGGCAGAAACGCGCACACACCCACACGCACAAATGCCGCCGTTATGATGCTGATAATAAAAACAAGAACCCGACCGCAATAGCCAGCTAATAGACATGACTCCGTATCTAGGCCTAAGGGCGATGACATGCACACACACACATGCAAGTGACACCAGATACACACCGAGAGCACAAAACACAAACTCTATCCGCTTTTCCAGCAATTTATTATGCCGCTTTGGGCCTAACAGCTCAAGTGTTAGATATGGCTGTAATACTGTTAAAATCTTAATACTGTTACACAAGCTCGCTGTTGTACAACATGCTAATTCTTTATTTACAGTGCAGAGAGCATTAGATGGCAGTAAAAAAAAAAATTGCAACAGTGCTTCTGTCAAGAAAACTGCAACCACTCACTTTATCAAAAACACAGATGAAGCCAGCTAGTGTTACTATAAGTTCTAAAAAGCCTCAGTCGCAAAAGAAGACTGACCAGCTGATCAGTTATCAGAGTGTGTCCCAACAGTCTGCTCAACAAAATCTGACAGCTGTCACCATCGACTCACTTGCTTTTATGCTGTAAAAAAGTATGTGCTACTACAAATCCATCTTGTGCTTCCAGATACATGACTGCCTGATCCAAAGACAATAAATGTCATTCACTTATAATATAAAGGCTGATTTTTCTATGTTTCAAGCTTTATTCCTATAGAAATAGGTAATAAACTATCTATATTATGCACACATACAGTAGGCTGGTTAAGCTACAAACACAATCCCCCTCTGAATTTAAGCAATAATTAATGCATTTCTACTTTTCTTCAGCATTTCTGACAACAATTCATATTCAACTTGAATTTACAGTCAAAAATTTACATCTCAGCAGGCCTGCAGCATATTTGCTCTTCCACGTAGAGTAAGCGTGTTATTTTAAAAATGCTGAATTCATTCGAACAAGAGGAGCTGCACAGCAACACAGTCAGAATTGCAGCTTGTTTGGCTGCTTTACAAATAGTTCTGCGGTGCAGAATTTTTCCATTGTATTTCCGTACCGCTAGTGTGTCCTCCTGCATGCTTATTTAAGGGTAGCCAGGACGCTTGCTGGGCTTACGCCTAAAAAGAAGAGGGCTTTGTAAGCATTCGAGGGTAATTGCACCACGCTGGTTTCTGCACACAGGCTACATTACATACATGTGTAATTACTGTAGGATTGGTGACTGTGTAGTTTTTGGGTGTGCCAACACCCATTAGCTCACATGCACTTAGATCCATTTGGGGGACTCCCTTCCATGCAAAGCCCAGGCAAAATTGGTTTAAACAGCCCATGATGATTATGACAATGAATCAGCCCATTTCATACTGTTCCATTCTCTTGCAAAAACATCTTGAATGATCCTCTGTATCCTTGCTTACTCAAATATCAAGTAATGAATCATTTCTATACAATCCCTGCCTTATGATCCAATGAATGCTTCTATAGGTGGTAGAGCAGGCTTAAAGATGGAGTGACAGTGAGGAATGTGCAGTAATTATGTATAACAGACACAGGCAAAAGTGGACATGTGATGCCAGTGCTGCACACTCATAAACCATGCCACTATGCTGCTATGACCCTGACCAAACCTGGTATCACAGGATCATATCCTGACTGCTTCCATATCCGGCTGAGATAGATTGCAGTTCACATCTGGAAACAGAGTGCATCTGAAATATATCTTGACTGACTACTTCAGATCAGATTCTGCTGCCCTGGTCAATTTTGATTTTGATTTATTTATTTATTTCACTGTGGGAAGAGAAACTGCATACGAATTCAAACCAACCCAGACAAGTTTCCATAAAGCCAGAAGGGAAAGTTTGAGGGAGAAATATGAGATTTCAAATCAAGATGTGAAAATAGAGAATGAAAAAAAGCTAACTAAACGCTAAGACTTTAGTTTCTCTGCTTGGGAACTATGTCTAGTCACACAAATGTGACAAGACATCTCACAGAGATGAGACCCATCTCCATATGGTGGTCCCATGCACCTTCAACTATATGAGACTACATGTCGTATCTTGACGAGTATGCTTGTGTTTAGAGTCGTCCACTTTTGACTCGAGCTACAGACACAAACCCACAAGCGCAGAGACACATGTAAGTAAAACAAGAATAACGGCCAGAGGCTCACAGGTATTCGATACATGAAAATATTATGAGGCATTTGCTATTGCCTTCGGTTCTGAACCCAGTTGAACATCTATGGGGAATTTTGGACCGGCTTGTTAGCTTCGTCCTCCGCCGCCATCTAAACACCAAGCAGTACTTCACTAGAGCTCCAAAGACTGAAAGTAAACAAGAGCACGTAACAGAAATAACACACTGCCCAGCAACCTGTGTTTCACACACGCGCGTGCACGCATACACACACACACACACATACACACACTCACTCACGCACAGACATCACACCTGTTAATGGATGTGTTAAGAGGAAAAGACAGTTGGTAGGAGGGCAGGCAGATATTTGGTGCGTGTTTGTTTTGTGTGAGTGTGTGTGTGTTTGCGTACGTGTATGTGTGTGCGATGGGTGGCGGTGATGGAGGTGGGGGGGTGACTCCATTAGGCAATCACACACCCTGCTCCGCTCACCAGGGGACTACTGTCAGCCTGTGATTTTGCCCTGTACCCCTCCCAGCTCTCTGCTGCTCACTGCTGAAATAGGTCAACCACATATAATGGAGGGGCAATGAGGAGTAAGTATGCACTCCCCCAAGCCTCCATCTCCCCATGTCCCTTTACACTACCCCACCCGTTGCTTCTGCCATGCCCGCAATAGAAAAGCAAGCCATGGCACCCCACGGACAAGCAGAAACCGGCTGGGGAGAGAAAGCCAAAGACAGCCACAACATGCCGACCTCGCAGCCACAACACTCGTTTACACAGCCACGCTTGAGCAGAGCAGATTCCTGGCATCTCATGTGGAATACGCACATTTACGAGACAAATCTGTAGCATTGGCTTAAAAAGTTAATCTCTGCAAAATTAAATGAGAACGGGGAGGGGAAATGGGGAAAAATCTAATAATGGATATAGTGTGTATTGTGTGGAAATGTTTGCAAACACAAGACGGTTCATCACTGTCACTCTCCAAGGAAGCACGAGACTGAAAAATGTCTTTACAGGGACTGCATTATTTCAACATTAAGTTGGCAGTGAATTTAATGGTCATGGGGAGCTTGTGAAAAAGAAAACTTGAATAATGTCTTCTGTGGCTCTGGGGAGATTTTAGCCAAGTCTGAGAAAATAAATCAAGTGGAAGCATCCAGGTATCACAGCCTGGAAATTTACAGATAATGTCATTCAACATATGAGTTGAAATATGTATTGAATTCATAGACTGTAGATAAAAGATGGATGTAGGCACTCTAAAGTCACTGACTGGATCTTGAAGTCTTTAAGCTGAGCATTTGGAAGCGTATGCCCAAAGCATGTGGACTAAAACTGGTCAAAGAATGCATCTCTAAGGCACCTCTGTACTGGCTTTACTTTTCAGATCAGGAAGCTACATCAGTCTTTTAATTCTTTATTACCAAACTCTCATTTGCAGATCTATTTCAAAATGCTGGTAAAATTGAAACCAAATAAGTTAGAGCAATAATCCTTTTTACCATGCAAAACTGGATGAGTATATCACACATTCAATGTGTCCCAGACTGTTGTTTTCTTCTACTAACACAGAAACTTTGCAGAACTCAAGCGAAAAGTGAGAGCAACGACAAAAACTTCATAATCCAATTATAGGTGCTTTATTGATCTAATCAGCTGTTCACAGCAGATAAATTATACATCATCAGGTTGTCAGGATAGACCATCACGTGTTTTTGTGCGTACAACTAACTGTAACAACAGAAAAGTGATGTCATTTTCCCAGGAAAGTAATATTTAACTTTATACCTTTCAGTAAATACAGTTCCTGGGACACTATCAAAAATTGTACAAAATATGCATTCTTCTTGCCATTTATAAAAACGAGAGTATGTCAAAAATGAAGCCATGCACATACTCAAAAAACAATTTCTGTGCTTTGAAATGATTTTGTGCCATGTCCATTTACAATTTTGAGGGATACAACTTTGACATTTCTGTATCTAGAAGATTTGTGCAAAAGGAATTTTTCAATTTCTTTGAGGCTTTTTGCACTTTTCAGCAATATATTTAGTTACTAAGGACGTATTACAGATGTACATGACTAACATTTGGGATACAAAGGTTGCATCGATGTATCGCAAGCTTTTTTTTAGAAAAGGATACGGAAGCAAGTAAAAATGTAAAGATAAGCTTTGGCAGACTTGGTATTTTGTAGGTAATAAAGGCTTAAATATCTATCCTGACACTTGTCACCTTGGCTTTTTAAAGCTGAACGTGATGAGTGAGAACCTGAGGACAATGCATGGCCCTACACGAGCAGGCTATGCAGTGACTTTGCACTGCTGTTAGTGAAATGGCATTTAAAAGAGAAGTTGGAGAGTCCCATTTTTAATATATTATTGAATGTATTAAAAACAGACACGTACTAGTACAGTATACACTTGTGTCAAACTGAGACGTGGTGTGTGCTATTCCAGCCTGATAATGCATGCCAAATATCTCTTCGGGGAAAACATGTCAATGTGTGTTTTCCATTGTTATGCCATTAAAGACTACTCTCAAGTACAAACTTCCTCAGTGTTTATGTTTTTCCCCCTTTGGGAATGTTTTTGCATGCTTCACCATTAGAATCCACTCTGATGTAGACATAAAAGGAACTGCTTAAAACATTGTGTTTTTTGTGCAAAATCGTATTAAATGTGAGGATTTGCAGCTGAATACTGGAGTGGTGGGAAAAATCCCTGATAAGTAATCATAGCCTTCATATTGACAACCCAAGAAACCAGATTTATTAAAAACTGCCATGTTTAGACTAAATTCAATAATTTCCTTCTGCTGTACATATAAAATATAGCTATTGATTCAAAGGCAAATCAGATATACTGGGATCGCTTATCATAAAACATGCATGCATGCACAGGTAGTACAGTGTATGGACAAACCTGGATAAGTACACATACATTCATACATATATACAGTCAAACATAACACTGCCACACTAAGAATTCTTCTGCATGCTCTGGTTTTCTAGCCTCCTTCTCTTCTACCCCTTCTCTACCTCCCTTCTTACTTTGCATCTCCCTGCACCCTCAACTCATGTTGTCTTTCCTCTGCAGTCTCCATTGGCTGTGACCTTTTCTCCAGTGGAACAAGATACTGCCCATCTCCATCGCCCTCATGCATTAATGATCTGTGGTAAGCTGAGGGCATCTGTCTGACTCCCAGCCTGTCCGCTGCTCACCCCACTTCCAAGGACGGAGCTCAGCCAGAGCCGAGCTCAGCCACGTTCCCTGTCACCCGCAGGAGTATGCAGATAAATAGCCACAGATAGCAACAGCACAGTGGACTAAAAAGTAGGGGCTGCCTCTTCTCATCTCTACTGCATACATCTCTTTGACACTCCCCAATGGCAGATATCTAAAATACTAAAGGCAAGAAATGACAGTACACAGCAGACATAAAGAAACAGCCAATTATCCTGGTTTCAGACTGAACCTCACTGCAGACACAAGCAGCTGAGGTTCCTCCACAGGGCAGCGATGCAGAGTGTTGCAGTTCTTTAACTTTATTTGGCGGAACTTAAGAAACACGATGTAATAAATAATGAGAGCTAAAATATATGAAGATGCCCTTTTTTCAGTCTGGCCTCATGTCCCGTTTCTCAAACAACTCCCTGCAGCTTTTTGCTAAAATACCCCTAAAGTGCTTTTTTGGCAAAAGCTGAGTCTTGTCAAGTTAACGGTGGCCTAAAAAAAACAAGAAAGAGGTAAATTGATTACGTAGAACAAGATGCGGCCCATTCAGCTGGCTGTACATTTTGAAGTGGTACCAGTGATCATTTCTCGTTTCCTCTAATGTGATTTAATTGGTCACAAATTCCCTCATAAAGCATCGACATTAACATTAAAATATTCATATGCAACATCTCCTTCGTGAATCCAGTAAACAAAGCAGGACTTTTTTCAGATGCTACAGTGAACTCCAGATCATTTGTAGTTCCTTCACTGTAATAATCTTCTCATATGGCTGCTGTGAGTACACTAATCCCGGGTTCCTCCCCGTCTCCGATGAATAAGACATGAAGATTCCTGAACTTGCCACTTCAGACACTAACAGTTAAAAGTGGTGCCTTACAGCGATGATACTGTTATTCCTTTACGGTGTGGTATTCAGTTCGTAGGTATCGTATGTTTCATTGCTTTTAAATTGTCTACACTAAAGGAAATTGCACCGCAGTCTCGTGGTGAAAATGTAAGTGCTTTTGCTCTCCCCTCTCAACGTTTTAGAGACAAAAAAAAAAAAACTGCTGCCATGCCCTCGGGTGGACATTACAGAACTCTCGTATTCACTTTCATCAGGAAACTGGTGCTCCAGCAACAATAGATTGTGTGTCGCTAAAAGTAACAATAGTAAAAATAATGAGTAAAAAAAAAAATCAGATAATAGATATTATTAAAGGTATCCTTAAATAATACCATTGTCAAAATAAACACCTGGTTTCTACGTACCATAGGTGTTCTGCCAGTGTTTTTCCCATTTTACTCTGTTTTTCTAGTCAGTATTTCTCGGTCTAGCATTATTGTCTGCAGTAGCCAATCATGGCCTCTCTGGTACCAACAGAAGGAAGAGAGGTAAATCTTTGTTGACACAGACCAACGGTGGGATATACTGAAAGTATACCATACCATAAATTTAGCAATTTTGGGGGGGAATTCCAACAATAATGGTGAGCCACTTGTCATAACACAGCCATACTGCAATCACTAATCATCTCACCCTGTCACCTGCCAGGACTCATTCCCCAAAACCCTCAGATGCATTCTGACAGATGCAGAAATCCTCATCTGGGGGGAAGGGATGAAAAGATTTCTTCTATGCACCTCCCAGACACTCCATAGCCAAATATTTGACTTTGCCTGTGATCCACAGCCCTTGAAGGCTTCTGTTGGGCTTTTCCACGCGACTGATCTCTGTTTTCAAAGCAGGTGTTTAATGCACGTCAGACACAGAAGCCTCGCTCGCGAACCAGGACATAAAATAATATGGAGGGAGAAACAAAGAGAGTGATGAAGAAAGAGCTGAAAGTTAGATTTTTTAAAAATGAGACAAACAAGCAATACGCATTTACGGACATGTATGGTCTTTGATTATGTGACTCAGACTAAGCTCAGAGGTTAAATTAGATGACACGCTTTAGATAGCTGTGAGCCTGGCTGTCGTGCTGATTCAACTCTCCGGGGTTTCTGTCCATGGCACGTCCTTGATGTCACTGCTAAAAACTCGTACACACACGGCCTTCAGTCAAAAAAAATACTAACTGGCATACTGCAAATGCATGTCCAACAAGGAGCATGCATTCAATGGAGACATACAACATAAAGGGAGAAACCTCTCGGGGAAATCGTGCTGACAGATCAAAGAGTAGACATACAGGGATGAACCTTTAAGAATGTTTGAAAGTCTACCACAGAATGTTTTCCTTAAAGAAACCAATTATCCCCGCGGTTGTGTTAAAGGAATGACCACTGCTGCTTCCAGTTCATATCAGGACTTTGCAGATCAGAGGCTCTACCTTTTTTTTTTTTCTTAAATTCCAGGCCTACGTGAGCTACACGCAGTGCACTTGACATTTAAAACCAACTCAGAATGACAACGTTTCTAAAAAGTGTTTATTTAATGTTTTCAGTTGTCAGAAGGCGTAAGCGTTTATGTGACAACAAGTCGTGACTGACACGAGCTGTAATTTACAGTCTTGTTTTTAGCTTGATGACCATGGGTTTTGGGGGGTTTTATCTAATTGGTTTTGAAATGCTTTCGTGAATCATGGGCCTCTACAAATTTGTCATCCTATTAAGAAGCGTGCAATCCTTGGACTGAATTTAAAACATCAAAGGCTCGGCTGTGATGAAGAGGAGCTACAACGACATTTACTCTCAAATCATATTAGTCAGTAATCACAAAAAAAAGCTCCACGCCTGACTACAGGGTGAACTTAATGCAACTGAGCTACAAGTGATGTCTTTACAGCATACCAACATTGGAAAGACACATTACTTTTTTATGTTATTATGATTCGATGGTCATTGTAACTCTAAATGCAACACTGAACACATATCTGTTAATGAATAGGAAAAAGCACCACTAAAATTTTGCCCCAAGTCAATCATTCATCTGCCATCTCTCTGTAAAGTTCTTCACTTTACCCGTATTCATCCGGCAACCGACACACCACAAGGAGCCACAAAAAAGTGACTGTGCAGGATCCACATAGAGAGGTTGCATGTTTAAAAAGTAAATATATAAATTGTTGGTACATGCTTATTAGTTTATGTCAGCCCATGTACCTACAAAATACTGGGACATGCAAGTCTGGATGATATAGGCAAAAAACAAAACAAAAACAGGCATCTATTCAGTTCTGTTCAATTTTATTTAAACAGTGCCAAGTCACAACAACACTCTTTTCAAAGGTAAAGACCTCACACTTAATTTTGAAATCCTTTTTATCTGTTGAATAGTAGAAATGAAAATAATAATGAGTGTTTTGGTTGTCCAGGGTCAAAATGCCAACTATTAAACTGAGTTTTGTGGCATTTGAATAAACATCAGTGGTCCCCAGAGGTAATGAACCTGACGACTCCAATGATTCCTTAACCTAAATGTTGTAACTCACAGGTCAAAATATATCATTTGTTGAGTAAAACATAGTAAAAGCTTGGATTTGTATCCAGTGCCAGCCTCAGAGCGAGATTTCTATCAGCACCAGTTTGATCATTTTGGATCACTGCACTTTACACATAGAGAATACACTGTGTTAATAATACTGCTCCCACGTTTAAAGTGTTACACACCCACATTTATGAACTCACACTCCGTGAACTCAATATATCCTATCACAATGTGATATGTGGGGCCTAGCACTCACAGCGCGTGAGTGACATTCGGGCCCAGGAGATACACACCGGGGGGTAAACACAGTGCCTTAATAGAGGGAATGAAAATGTGGCTGGTAAGATAGAAGAAGGTGACAGAGAAAAAGAGAGCGGAAGCTACTGAGGGAGAGATGGTGTGATATCGGGGGAGATTGAAGGGAGGGGGACTTCTGCACAGGCTAGTAGCTCGGCTCACATCACCTTGCCAAACTGTCACTGCCCCTCACACCCCACCCTTACAAACCACCCCACCACGACCCCTCGCCCCGTGGCCCCGGCTCCCTCCCTCCTCGACAGAATGATTAATGGCGTATCTGGTCATGCGAGCACCCCTGTCCCCGACTACACTAAACAATATAACATAATATAAACATCATAACTTGTTTTTCTTTTCTTTGATCAGAGAGACTACGTTAGATCCCAGGGTTCTCCATAAAACAGCGAATGGGACATCCTTACCAGAGACTTTTATTTAATCCATTTGTCTGCCGTTGTGTTAATAATAGGTGGAATAAACAACGCACACTCAGATTAATGGCACTGTTCAGTGGAGGAGACTGATAAAATCAGCATCATTTCACATCCTATCTCCAAAACAGCTGAATAATTTCAAACCATTAAAATCCCCCCCCCAAAATGATCTTCCATCTACTTGCAAAGGAGAGCCTGGCTCAGCAATCCACCTATCCCCGTGAGTGGGTCATATTATTTTAATGTCTTTTTAATATAGCCATGTCATAATCCTGCTGTTCCTCTAAACATTCTTGCCCATCATGCACCATACACAGAGTCAACCACACAATATTAAAGGCAATATACCACAAGAGTGGCCTACAAGTTTCATATCAGCTCTGTATTCCCGCTGGATCCATTACGGTTTATAGGACTGTACATTAGCCTCTGTCTAGTACCATTATCTCCTGGTGCTGGTGACACACTAGGATAACACACTTCACAGAGTGAGATTTTTACACTTTGCAGACATGCAAGCAAAAACACACAATACATCATCTAAAGAGGTATGAATTCGCACAGATACGTATGCACAGAGAATAGTGTATGGCACGCACACACACAACAAAATCTCATTCCATACGGTGACAGTCCTCTCAGCATTCAGAGCACAAAAGTGGTGTGAAGTGTGTTCAGCTGCAATGTGTTGTGCAGTAAAAATGCAATTTGAATGTGTAGCCTTTCCAGATAGCCTGCAGAGATTTCTGCCTCTTTGGAGGAATCTGAGTTTGATCCCTGATGAGATTCGGTTTGGAGTTTTCATTCCTCCAGTCACAGAAGGGAGACAACGAACACGCACATGAGAAAGCCATGATTCTGAATTCTGTTTTTATTTATTGATTTATTTATAATTGTCCATTTGGTGCCACAATTGACTTTTACTAAATAGTGAAGTGACTGAATGAAAGTGAAACTGAGCTTTCATTTCTTGAAAGTACTAGTTAATAACACTAATTTGATGTTCACGCTATAATACAGCGTGGTAGGAAGAACTGAAAAGAGGTGGAAAATATTTATAATATATAAATAAAAAGCATTATAATAATGACTGATACAAAAAACAAGGAAAATATCATCCATATTATAACAATATACTGAAGATCATGCAAAGTAACATTATAATAATGTGACTCCATCTGAACATTTAAATGCAAAGACATCACTGCAGATAAATATTATACTTGGACACGACATGTCTTTTTGTTCCGAAAACCTTAAAGTTGAATTATTTCTGTGCTCCACACTGACAAAGGAGGCCATGTAATCTGCTGAGCTGTGACCTGCTCAAACACAACCTCAACACCCAGCACATTTCAGTGGCCTCCCAGGGTCTGACGCTAGAAGGCAAGTGCTAAAAGCTGCACACATAGAAAAGAGAAAAGAAGAAAAAGTGGGATCTACTGGACAAGTCTAAACACACACACAAATCAAGTCCTCAGTGCTCAATCACATCCACCGCAAATGCAAAAAACATCTGGTCTAAGGGAGGCGTTGTTATTTTCACTGCATTAATACTAAATAATAATAATAGAAATTTTCAAATTTGAATAAAAGGCAACATGAAGTCTGAATTTGTTTATAGTCACAGCAATAACCTGACTAAAAAAACGATGCCCTCTGATTAGAAACTCTTTAACAGCACCTGACCCAGCATGTGTTTACAGGCCATCCTGGTGAAGCCCAAGGCTTATTGCACTGAGCTCTGAGGTCGCTGCCTTCACCGAAGCCTTCAGGCATCACCACAGAGGGTCACGTAGAAGGTCAGCAAGCATGTCACCACTCTTCCTCTAGCAACAACAGATCCACCCCAATTTCTCACTAAAAACATCATCTTCTTCTTAACCTTTCCATGTATTTTTTATACAGGCTGGAACACACCCATATCAGTTACTCTTTATGCTTCCCGTGCTGAACCAAGCACACAGCGTAGGGCTCCTCTTTCCTTTTTTTCCCCTTCTTCTTGGAAAACTTGGCAGCTCTCTAACTGTGAAAGGGACATGCTCAAGATGCTGCATGTACACCAAATGAAAAACAACAATTTTCCTCCTCAGCTCGCGCAGATGATGTACTCCACAACTTATAATTGTGCTACTGATTAGGCTCATCCCAGTGCATATCTCTGCCACTTCACAAAGCTCATCAGGCACATCTGTTCCCAACAGCACCAAACAAGAGGCACATTAACAAACAAATAGATAACAATTAGTCACGTTTGAAGTCTTCTGTTCCATTAGACACAAAGCCAGGACTGCTGGCTACAAGGAAGCACAAACGCCATGCTACAGTAGGGGGCTTCCTGGAGATAAACTTTCAGCATTTTGCATCATGGTGTCAATGCATGTGAAATCATTAGACTATGAAAAAACAAAAAACAGGTAGAATTTAGCAGCTATTTACAACCTAGCCATTGCAACTTTGGGTTTTTATTTATTTATTTTTCAGCAATCTGAGCTTTTCTTCTCTCCGCTGAGACACAAGAATGTGAAAAGGCTGCCAAGGTATCACTCATGCTACATTAAGAGACAACTCATGACACGGCGCAGGGTCATAGGTTAAAGTCATTACGAGCTGGGTGGCTACACTTTTTGACCTTTGACCCTCTATTCATAACGCCCTGTCTATCTATTCTGCTCAGTGCTTCAGGTTAAAACTGACCCAGCATGAAAGCAGGTGTTACAAAATCTGCTGAAACGCATACCTTCGTCTGCACTACCAAACCTTACTTTCATAATATGTTAACAGGGCTTTTAGTTTCATAATTGCCTTCATCTTTTATTTTGACAATTAATTTGCTTGTTTTTCGCTCATGCACTCGACCCTGCTACACACACACACAAACACCCCTAGCTGCTGTAAAACCCTCTCATCTCCCCCACTTCTTTTTCCATTTTTTAAAATACTTTGCTGTCCTTTTATTTTTGATGAGAACGGGGAACAGAAGGTCTACCCCAGTGCACTCCCAGCCTTGTGTTTTAATTTTTAATGGGGTTGTGCAGCAATACTAGCACAAACACACACACACATACACGCACACGCTCACACTAGAGTGGCTGGTTGCAAGCAGGTGTCGTTGGCAAATGCTAATTGAACTGATCCATGGGTCAGTGAGCCTTCCTGTTTTCCCTGTGCGCGGACACACTCAGGCAAAGCAGAAACGGTTGTTTCTGGAGGGCACTTCTGCCTCCCGCTGTATGACAACTGAGACACTCTCTGCGCTTTACGGTCAGCTAGAGAGGAGCCACTGAGCCCTACGATGGGGAGGATTACGGAGAGTAGCAACTTGATATTTTCTTTCAGCGGTGGATAAGAATGAGCTGGTGAAAAGACAGACATCCACCTGAGGCACTCTAATCTGCTGTCTCGTTGTCATATCACAAGACCTACATAGGATCATTTATGTCTCATTCAGCCTGAGCAAACAAGGAAACTGAACAAAAAAATAAATAAATAAAAAAGTAAAGCTGATCCGTTTCACCTTCAAATGAGGCATCTGATTTGCAGTTAAGCACACATATACACACACACACAAGCACACATGTAAACAAGTTGCAGCCAACACAGCTATTCCTCTGAATAGAAGCACTGTGAATGGAACTGACTTAGTAATATAAATGAAAAAGTGCAATAATGCAGAGTGACACATGCCGTGCAGGGGCAGGTTCATGTGGCTGATCCTTTTGGCCCATTAACTTAGTAGCCAGCCAGTGCTGATTAGTCTGGAATTACAGTTATGTAAGTTCATACGACAAGCATGCAAAAGCATTCTTAGACCACGCTTGTATAATTCGTACAAGCAAACTTTGAATCATTTGTAGCAATTCATAAAGTATTCAGATGAAAAGGTAATAATGTGGTGGATTTTTTTTTTTCCTTACCTATATGCAGCAGAATCAGCAGGCACGGGGAAACGTGGACCGACAGGGGAGAGGGGAAAAAGAGAGAGAGAGAAAGAGAGAAACACATGAGTGCAGGAATACTTTTTTCAAGGGGCATGGAAATACACCGCAGTGCATTAAAACATTATTAAAGCATTACACAATCGCTTTTCACTCGCTGGTATCTCGGTTATATGCGAATTGGTCAAAATGTAAAGAAGCCGCGGTGCAGCCATACCCTGCCCCCTGTGCAGCCACACATGGCTCTGTTTCAGAGATGGAGGAATTCGGGAGGAACACATGTTTCCGGGAGCACTGTCAAGTATGTAGAACACAGCAGAATTCAGAGAGTAGGGGAACCGGCTTTAATTAGAGTTAAGCCGACCTGGCTCTATTTGTTTTCATTTGCGTGATTTATCCCCTTTCATTTGGCAGCTGGCTAACATGTCCCAGATCATCGGACAAACCCCGCCTGAGGTAAAAGGATACTGCTGGCCTTCGGAAAGGAGGGGCAGAAAGAAAAAAGGAAGCTAAACAGCCTTTCAGAGTTTATTGGGCCACAACTGAGGCCACCTTTTGTGTGGAGATGCTTGCATGCATACCAGCGGAGATGTCATGAGCCACATTTCCCTCAGCCAGGGCTTTCAAATGAAAATAGAATCATATAGGATGAGGATGGGTATATATTTTAAAGACCATAGATGGATTATTATATATTTGGACAAGCCCTCCAGACTGCATAAAGCTCTGGAGTCTCGAGGGAGATCTGCTGATGGTTTTAAAGGCTTTAGTGTGTCTCTGTATTACAAATAGTCAAGGAACACAAAGTGAGCATCTGTGAGGAGCTCTGTGGCAAGAAGGAAATCAATCAAAAGCTAACATCTGCCTCAGAAAATACGTTCTTTACTGCAGTAGAATCTACAAACCATAAACTCCAATATGGAAGGTGAAATGATCCGAGACGTATGATCTAGATGCCTGTCATTGTTCACTTACAACCGGCACTCTTACACACTTTTCTCTCTCTTCTCATTTTTTTCCCCATTTAACTTTCACTTATATTGCTGGAAATGGGCCTCGTAAGATTACAGCTAATGTGTATACATCTTAGCGTTGTGATCAGATTACCCATTGCCACTGAGGCTGATCCATTTGATGTAGAGACACATCTTACTTACAAGAGCTGAAGTCACCGATAACTTGTCACTGCCAGCTTGTCGTTGTGCGCACGCACGTACAAAAAACAAGCAAAAAGAAGCCTCGAGCTAAAATAAATTAGAGTCAGATATAGGAGCGCACCAGCTGAGTTGAGAACTTTTTCCTTGTTTTAACCGCCGTGTCAGTGCGTAAATTGGCAAGCCACATAATGTTCAGCATGTCCCATCTCAAGTGGCAGCAGACACCAGAAGGCAACAGCCTTAAAGCAGAACAAAAGGCTCGCAGAGGAAACACACATATCACTGTTTAGTTTTTGATGAATGGCCATACTTAATTTTTTTTCTCCCCTTTTTGTCTAATGACCAAGCCTGCATTTACTCAAAGTCTCCCCGCGAGCAGGTGATCAAGCCCAGGTTGTAGATTTACAGGCTGGCCAGCCTGCAGGCAGCCGAGGGGTCTGGGAACATCAATAAAGGGTTAACCAGCACCGTAAAGATTTAAAGAGGCAGTAAGTGGCTCTATTAGCCCGGCTGACTGTAGCAGCCGTAGGGGTTGAGGTGGAGGTACAGTGGATGAAGGAGTGAGGGAGAGACAGGAGATGAGGTGCCCCTGAGACATCAGTCCAGGGTGGAGAAAGGAAAAGAACTGGAGGGCAAAGTTAAAGACTGCTGCACAGGCACCAAATCAAAGCTACTGCTTTACCTTCCAGCCCCAAGACAGAGGCAGTACAGTCATTGTAGGAAAAGAGCAGGAACTAGCACAGGAAAGGAGACGAGATGAAGAAGCGGTTTTATATATCGCTGTGCCTACACCAGTTTCAAAGGCTGCACATTCGAGTCTCATCAAAAGAATCAGTGTAGTCACTGTTCAAATTCTGGCAAATCTGTATTCAGATTTCATTAATCAGGAGCATTTCCTGCTCTGCTGCCTCTCTAAACTTTGACACTGATGCATTTTAGTGGGGAGCTACTGAGCGATGCAATCACCAATGAAGGAATGTTTATAATGTTGGTTGTTGCCACTTATTTAATGCTCTGTCAAGGACGTTATTAACTAGCGGCCAGGGTGCCCAATGATTTAAACCTGCCCATGGCGTTTGAGCTTGTTCACCCTTCTTTTATGCAGGCAGTTTCTGTGGAATAGCTACATCCATTTACTTCACTTTAGCAAATGCCCCCCAACCTGTCAAAAGGCTAACATGCGCATTCAACACGCTCAAGCATGATGGATTTGTCATCAGCGTCCCAAAATCTGCTAAAATTTGCAAGGACGTGCCAGCTTCAAATATACTCAACCGTCAAGTAGCTAGGGACAGCACAAAACAGCAAAAAACGCCTAAAGCATAGACACAACTTTAAGATGAAACCTTTTCTGTACCCTCAAACACCCTGATGTGAAACTCATTTTACATCGTGGGCCACGTACAGCCCACTTTGACCTTAAGTATTAGCCTTATCTCACCTGATAAACGTGTGAAATTACAGAAAAAAGCGGAAGTGTCCTGTAATTACAAAAAAAATCAAATTTTACCTTTTATAAAAATTCTAAAATATAGAATTACACATAGTTTTTTTTCTCCCTAATATCTATAGGTAGAAAAGTCCCATTTTTTATTGCTATCATGTAATTGTATATCTATTACTTTACTTAATTTATTTATGTGTATTAATGGTTTAACTTTATTTTCATAAATTTTAAAGTTTAAAATCTTTGTACTCCCTAACATTTTCCAAAACCTTCCAGTGGCCTGGATTGGCTCCCTGAGCCTTATATTTGACACCCATGCTCTAACGTGTGCTTTTTTCCAATTTTCTCTGAAGGGACAAATCACACACGCTTCCTGTGTAACTGCAAAAATCTAGCAATAAACTACATAAAGAGAAATGGTCAAAGGCTATTAGATATTATCTCACAATGAGACTGCATCAGCCAGTCAGGTCTCGGACCACAGCAGTCATGTAAAAACACAATATGTTATTATGCTAGATGAAAATACTATATGAGGCAAACTGAATTAAAATGAGCTCATTGCAAATGTATAACTATGAAAATACAAACACTGTTTCTGTTGCTGTGCTCATTCCAATTATCTCTCTGGCCCCTGGTATAAATACACAGATGATAGGAGTGATGGTGCCACCTTTTAATTTTCCATCCTTTTAATTCAGCATTCATTTCAATTTGTGCTTTTACAAAAACACATAACACACAATCCCCGCTCAGCAGTTCTGCCCCGTAATAAGTGGAGGTCTCAACCCAGCACTTTAATAAATGTGTTAATTCAGAGCTCACCAGGCAGAAACAATGCCAGGATGGGAGATAAATTCCCCAGCGTTCATTTCCTCTGTCTGTCTTATGGCTGGTGCTGAGCTGGAGATGGCCCATAGGGGGGGGGGAAATGAAGATCATACATCACACTGAGGCATTCCTGCAACTCTAACATGGCTCCTTCTCTCTGTCTATGCATCTGTTTGTGTATATTCCACGCTGTAATGATACCATTTGGACATTTGTACTGCAAGATGTCGTTTAAAATCAAGGGATTTTCTAAACAAGAGTTGATCTTAGGTATACATCAAAGCCCAAGATACGACTGTGCCATTTAAAGGCCGTGTGGGCATGAGTGTCCACTGCATGCTGACAGGTAGGGGGGCTTTTTATTTCTAAACAAAGCCCCTGTGGAAATGCTGCTTTTACTCAGCCTGAACGTGTCTATTATTAACTCTCGGTGCTACAAAATCCCCAAGGCGAGTGTTCTGCTGGTCTGTAAGGGAGAGAAAAAAAACCCGTCTTTGCAGGATAATAGCCCTCCATCTAATTACAATACGAGCAATCATGAAGACAGACAGACAGCCACAGCATAAAGGAGGCGGAAGAACAAGGTGATATGCACCACATATACAATTCGGTGAAGGTCTATGTGTATGGACCTTGTTAAGCTTAGCTTTATAATCGCTGTTGCAAATTCTGTGACTGCATCAAAAATAGCATGGTAAATGAAAATTAGTAGGCAGATTAGTGCGTGCACAGTATCAAGAAATATACTCATCCAGTGACTTGGGAGCAGAGACAAACTGCCTGATGAACCGGGTATGAGTGAAGCTGAATCATCAAGCTAAATGGAGTTAATAATAAAGCTGTGCCCTGAGCCCTTCCCTTAGGTATGTTTAGCTATCTATTTGACCCTTCTAAATTCTCTCCATCCTTTCTTTTAAGAACTCGTGCTTGCGACTTCTAATTAGACTCCATACGCAGGGGTCAACAGTTAAGTTGCTCACATCTGGGATTTCTCAGAAGCTTCTCATTCCTGACTAACCCGCGCTGTAAACACGCCGCTCCATAATCTTGTCTCCCATCACATAAACGCGTACAGAGAGAAAAGACTCAGGTTCCAGGCCGTCAATAAACTGCACAGCACCTCTTTTGTGTCACTTATCCCCCCCTCCCTGCTCCACTTTAATGGCTTTTTTGAAGACTGAAAGCTTTTCTCCTGACTCCCCCTCCCACTTTGTTTAAACAAGTTAATTAGTGCAGTTGATCTGATGGGACTCTGGTGCCTCTCAGATCTGTCACAGAGTCCGAGGTTCCAGTCAGTGGGACAAAGTGGGACACTAATCCTTTCTCAACTCGCTGGCTGGAGGTAAGTGGGGCAGCAGACAACTTGACGAAGCATACTTTCAAACTAAGAGAGGAACTAGATGGCTGAAAAGTACAAATCAAAGTTGAAAAGATCTGGGCAATAAAAGTCCAATTAGCACTGTTGGACTAACTTTGATAACTAATAAAGAAAAGTTATGATACAGCCTGCCTGACGAACATGGAAAAACAACCTTAAAATCTGCTTTTGAGCTGTGCCTCATGTCTTAATCAGGCTGCTCGATACCGGATCAATACTGAGATCTTTATTGTAAAACCGACTTTAAAGCTCTTCTTTTATGGATCAGAAGACTCATTAGTATGCATGAACTACTAGCTCAAATCAATGCATCACCAATGGAAACTATCTTCGCTTGTTGAGAGCACTAGTCATTGATCACAGCAGCAGTAAATATGGATTTGTAAGTCTGCTTCTTTGCTAAAGAACAGCGCTACTCCAGACTCAGGTTTTGAGTGGGCCAAGCGATGGGATCTGCAGGAATAAATGATAAAGGTTTTAAGGTTAAATTCATTTGCTGTAGGGCTGCTTGGGTGTTGTGTGCCATGTGCGCCGCACTCAGCCACAATGTAAAATTCATAGCCTTCCCTGTTAAGAGCGTCTCACTAATCAAAGTAGTCAAACAATAGACGTTTACCGTTTCTTGCAAGAGGCGAGAGGCTCACATGACCACAGAATTTCTTTGTTAATGAGCTCCTAAGTGACTCAGCTGAGAAGTGCAGGTACAAGAGCAATGAAGAGACACCGTAGGGAGGGAGGGGAAAGAAAGAAGTACGCCGAGAGGTCACGTCTCTGGAGTGATGGAGCTGAATGAAAATGGCTCCATATGAGGAAAGGCTGTCTGACATCCTCTTCAAAGTAGAAGTGAGACACAGGGAGCCGGAGGAAATGCAGAATGCTGAGAAGCAGCTAGGGGGGTTATTGATTAAGAGACCACGAATGCGTGAGAGGAGACAGCCCAGCGAGGGAGGGGGGAAGAAAAAGGTAGGGATGAGAAGGTGGAATAAAAGGATATCTAAAATAGTAAGAGGAAGGGGAAACAAGGGGAGTTTAAAGCAGGTTCAGACTCAATCAGCAGGTAAAGAGGACAGAGAGAGAGAAGAAGTGGGTATTGTGAGTAAGACACAATTATACCCTCACATCTCCCAAGTAAGCCTCTGGTGGCTGATGAGCGGATGAAAGTGGAGTAGAAGAGCAACCAAGAGAGATAGCGATACCGAGATAGTTAACATGTTCCCAGCTATCCCTAGCACCCCTGCTGTCCCTGCCAGTCAGCAGGCATTCTGCTCCCTGCCTAATGAGTTGTTTACATCCAGAAGCAGAAGATCAAAACCTCACCTCCAAGTCATGGTTGGCAGCATCAATATCCAGATACATTAAGAATCTTTGGATTTTTGCAGCGACTCCTTATTTGAAAAACAGGGGCAAACACATCATTACAGTTATAAGCACTTCTTTTCCCGCAGTTCATCCCTAATTCCTATGACTCAGATGCCTGGGGATTGTGTATGAGTCTTCTTTAATGACCAAGATTAATGTTAAGTGGCATTATGGTAATGGAGGTACCAGGCCTATTCCACTTTATTAAATAAAGCTGCTTGAAAATGAATACGATTATGGATTCTGCTGTTGTTAATGGAGCGTGGCAGAGAACAATGTTGACTTTTCTCCTCATTATTGTTTTGATATGATGATCAGGGTGCATTCTGCTGTGCCGTATTCTGCTTCATGCGCACAAACTCATATACGCGAGGAGACACAGACATAGGTTTCAATCAGCATCTTGTAGCATACAATCTCACATCACAGCAGGGACTTGCTGTGCCTTATGTATGTGTGCGCCTGTGTGTGTGTGTGTGCTGGAGTGCACAGCAAGAGACAAAGCAAGAGGCAGCAAGAGCTACTGTGTGCTCTACTGCATCCCCAGCACTCCCTTCAAATTTCAGCAACAATAGAGTCATACGGCACTTTGAGAAAAATCCAGTTGTATAGTAATACCCCATGAAGATCTGCATTAGCCCAGATATCAAAACCACTGCTGTGCGAATTTTCTAAAAAAAGAAAAAAAAACCCTAAAAACTTCATTGACAGTAACTGGAATATTATGCCTCTATCCTCTTCGGAGGGGAATAAGAGGATTTTTACAGAAAGAAACTCGTCCAGCTGCCTACTGAAAGCAAATGTTTCAAATCATTAGAGAAAGATTCAGCCCTGATTCTTTGAGTTGAGCATTTATTTTGTGGCAACTGGCGAGAGAACTTGAAATCAAAAGTTGAACGTTACTCTTGTTACTGACCCGATCTCCTCTTGAAAGAAACATCTGTGTTGGCGAGCAGTGGGTGATGTACTATTCTATTTATTTCTTCATATTTTGCTAGGAAAATTCAGATACTATATTTCTGTGTTTTTCTAAGGCAAAAACTGACTTTTCATCATGCTAACAAGCTTGAAAATCAATATTTGGTGTGACTGCTTTTATTCAGTTTAGTTTTATCTATATAGTGCCAAATCACAACAACATTTGTCTTAGGGTGCTTTATATTGTAAGGTAAAAACCCCTACAAGAAGACAGAGAAAACACCAGCAATCATATGACCCGCTATGAGCAAGTGCTTTGGTGACAGTGGGAAGGAAAAGGTCCTAGGACAGAACCCTGTGGAACTCCATAATTAACCTCTGTGTGTGAAGAGGACTCTCCATTTACATAAAGAAATTACAGTCTATTAGACAGATATGATTCAAATAAGCACTACAGTGCCATGTTTATTCTTCAACACAGCCTGAACACTCTTTGACAAGCCTTCTTGTCAGTTCTTTAAGTAGTCTTCTGGAATAGTTCTCCCAGCTTCCTGAAGGACATTCAAGGCTCTACTTTGGATATTGACTGCCTTTTGTTCTGTTCACTATCAAGACGATCCCACACTGCCTCAGTAATGTTGAGATCTGAGCTCTGGGGAGGCCAATCCATGACAGATAGTTTTCCATTGTGTGTTTTATTATGCAGGTATGTTTTCACTACATTGGCAGTGTGTTTGAGATCATTATCATGCTGACAAAAGATGCAGTTGTCAATCAGACGCTTTCCAGATGGTACTGCATGGTGTATCAAACTCTGATGGCACTTTTCTGCATTTATAATTCCATCAGTTTTGACAAGATCTCCACCACCACTGGCATGACAGACCTAACGGAGTTATACGGATGGTTGTAGAAATTCACTGTTGTACCTCTCTCCTAAACTTTGCATATTAACAATGATTTGAACCAACAATTTAAAAAAAAAATAGCATTCATCACTCCATACTTATTTATTTCCTGTTGCATGGAAATAAAGAAATAAAGGAAATGACCACATTCCATCATGGAGTTGGTTCATATAGTAAAGGTTATTAGCTTAAAAGTAACGTGATAATAAGATACAACAGCATTTTGAACTTGTAGGAGCCTTACAACTTAGATGCATCCAGTGTAAGCAAGAACTAGCATCATATTCAAGGTGAAACTTCCAGGAATAAAGCCAAAAACTGCAGTTCACAAAATGGCCACTTGAGGTTAAAAATGACTCAACTTTAGAGGAGAAGTAAACATGTTTTTGGTCTCTGTAACCATTCCTCCAATTTCATAGGTTGGCTGTAGCTCAGAAGATAGAGCAGGTACTGCACCACAAGTTGCACTCCGATGCATTCATTGGAGTGTGAATGCTAGATAGAAAGCACTTAGAAAAAAGTGCTTGGCAAATGATGCAAGCTGTATAAAGCACTTTGAGTACTGGAGTGATTTTTTTTTTCTTTTTTTTTTTTTTAAACACACAACTTCACCTATTTAGTACAGTAACAGTACGAATTCGATTGCAGTGAGATTCACTCATGCACCTTGCGAGCATGCTAGCATTAGTTTGACTCTTGAGCTCCACCATCTGAACAAAATATGTTTATAGTGGAAAAAAAATCCAGACACCAAAAACTCCATTCGTGATGTCACCTTGGCTGAGTCGGATTTTTATGCACGGCCTCTGGTATCATAACAACAACTTGAAATAGTAAGATATCAGTTAAATTTACCTGCTACAAAATAACTGGCATCTTACTATGTTAGTTGTCAATGAAATCCAGCTTCTCTAGCATACTTTTAAATCGCTATAAAGAAAGTCCAAATGTACCGACATAAAAAATAAAGCTATGAAATCACATTGTTTAAACTGATTAAAAATACACTGGAGAAGCTTGATTTAACTATATAAACAAGTATGTGTCGACCTGTGTGACATGTCTTATTTTAGCCAGACTTTATAAAAATGAATGAATATTTGAATTGTTATAGTGAGCATTAAATATGAATGGACTCACAGAATTTTGGGGGCAGGGGTTGAAACATGAGAGCGGCCTGGATTAGGTGATCATTTGTTTCAGGCTCACCAGCTGTACGTCTGCTTGTCTGTATATTTCTGTGTAAGAACGCACAAGCTTCGAGTCTAAACTCATAAAATCTCACCCTAACTTTGAGGTCTCCCCTCATGGGACGATGTTCCCGTTGTTTTCCACAACCCTTTTCTCTCACCTTCAGTTTCCCTCAAACTACACCCCTCCCTCTTTCTTCTCTTCATGTCCCCCAAGTCACAGACACCAGAGCACTTAACCTCAACAGGCCCTCCCCTCCTACTTAGATGGCCCCTGACACAGACGCAGCGTCACATCAACTCGGCTCATATTTAGCCCTGGATATAAAAGATTAATGGGAAGAGAGCGGGGGGGAAATCAGCATTTGGGCCTGCCAAATGCTCTCTGCTCATCCAGACAGGGAGCTCTCTCTTGTGTTATGGTGGAACTGTAGAGGGTCTGTAGTTTGAGCTGAAGCGCTGAAAGGAAGACGGCATCATGCCGAGCCTTCCACCCTGGTGTCACTTTCAGTTTACCTTCCCCTGCTGAGAATCCTCCGCCAATTATTTGGGCTACAGCGCACACCGCTCTCCTTCCTGCAACAAACAATGACATCAAATACTGCGTCTTCTGGGATCTTTGAAAGTTAGAAAAAAAAATTATATATATATATATATATATGTATATCTTTGGATTTTTAACAACTTTCCATGAAAAGAGGAAGCCCCAGCAGCAAATTCAAACACAGCAAGCGATGAAATTTATGTGATACCCACGCTACAGAACCTACTGACTGCTTATTGAATATGCAGGGACTGTCGATAAACATTTCAGCGGGTGCAGCTTCATACTATGAAGAGATATAGCCCAGAGTAAGGTTACAAAAGGAAACACAATTGGATAAAAAGATAAATCAATGATATAAGTAGGTTACATAGCACCATCTGTTTCCTTAAGCATTCTAATGTCTCTTTACAATCGCTTACCTGAGACACCATGAGAGAGGCAGACTAAACGAAACAGCGATTGAAACACACGCCAAGCTCCTCTGAGTATCTCAAATATTAAAAGCTAAATTTTAACCCTATCTTTGTCATCCTATTGCCATTAACACCCTCGTGAGAGCCTGTGTGTGTGCTTCTGTGTCTATGTGTTTTTTCTTGTGTTACGAAGCAAAAGTAATGGGTACAGAAGCATTTGTGAGAGCAGCAGCTGTGAAAAAGGAGAGGTCATCCATAGGGCGTTGCTTTAACGAAACAAAAAAACAGAAAGAAAGAAAAAAGCTACTCCCACATTTTTGGGGTTGAGAGGTTTTTAAAATGCATATTTGTAGTGGCTAGGACATCGCTTAAGGAACTGACTTCATCCAGTACAGCGACATGATCCTACTGATGCATAAGTTTTCACATATACTTTCTCCCCTCCCTCGCCAGAGTGATCTGTTAAATTTCACTTGCATGACTCAACGTGCAACATTTTTTCATTTTTTTAACCCACATGTCAATAAAGGATCCAAGCAAAACATCCCCTAAAAGCCAGCCAAGGGCAGTGGTGACAGGAAAACACTCTCAGAGGTTCAGAGTCACTTAATGGCAAGTATTTTGGGGGCTGCAAAATAACTTCTTGGTCTTTCAGCAGCAACAGTTAAGGTTACAGAGCGCTGCAAAGTTGTTTTGAGCTCACTCTCCCCGAGGACCTCGGTTCTCTTGTTTAGCACTTCCCCTTCTCCCCTCGCCAACACAACTGCTTCCATCAACCCCCGAGACCCCTCGAACACACTTTTCACAGAATAAAACAGAATATAAAATTACTGGGAGCACTAGCTGTTACTGGAGCAGCTAAAGCGGGGTTAGAGAATGCAGAAAGTGAAACAGCAATGTGGGATTCGCTCAGTGCAGGGTAGCATTAACTAAAGGTTGGGGGTTTGGGGGCTAAGAGGTGTGGACCGCAATAACTGAAGTGCTGCAATATGCTACTCCCTGAAGTACTGTGCTAGGGAGGTCACATCATCCCGATTACAGCGACGAAGCCATGAGGTAGTCTTGGCCTATTTAAAGCAAATATCTTTTTTTAATCCATGCTACAGATATGTGCTGACACATACTGGATGAAATGAATTCTGGATGATTTTCAAAACAAACCACAATCAGCTGCATTTATGTTACTTTGAGCTAATTTTTAGAATCAAGGCAGAGAATCACTAAACACAGGACAACTTCCACTCTCAAAACTTCCACTTTTACTAGGGGATATTTGCGAGCTAGGCCAGAATGAATCAGGCTCTCAGCCACATGAGCCACTTTATGGCATTTGCCACTTTGATTTCACACAAAATCAAACGAGGAGCTGCAGAAAATTTCCAGCCGATAGCAGTCACCACCGAATCCATCCGCTTCCTCTCATACACACGAACGGCTTCTGTCTTGATTTATTAATATTCCTAACATTGGCTGTAGTTATTGTTATAAAACCGGTGCAATCAAGGGAGTGCGTCTTCTTGTAAATCCTTAACGGATCAATCAGCATACATTAGCGCTAATGTTTTATGGGCAGTTCTCTATAAGAAAAACAAAAGGGACATTACTTCAATTCATATAATATTACCATAACATATAATCGATACCATATTTGTGAAAGCTAAAATAAAAGTTGGCCTTTTGTCTAAAAGTAAGTGTAATAACTTTTCTTTTGCCATTTATTGCCTATTTATTTAGGACTATCTCGCAAGAGCACTACTTGAAAAACAGCCAAGCTCAGTACAATGAGATTAATAGCAAGACAAATAGGTGGACAGGCTCTTAATTTGTATATAAGATTTAGAATATAGACCCGATTTTATCTTTAACAAAGTGGTGCTTATAGTCACATTCGCTAGAATCTTATTATAAGCACAAAAGTAAGCAGTTCAGGCCCAAACAAATTTCCATCTCTTCTTCTTCTGTCCACTTACAGCCCTTTAACCCAGGGACACAGCACCTTATTCATTATTCAGGTAACACGGGACCAAATCGATTTCCTGCCCTCACATCTCGCCTCTCACCTGCCTCCTCTTCCTCTTAGATCAACATTCCACGCTGAGTGCAAAGGGCCCAGCCACACGAGTGAGCATTCAGGGGTATTTGGCAGAATAGCCTGCATTTGAGCTGGTTTAGGGTTTCACATAAACACACCTTGATCCCTAAATCTCTGCTAAGCCTGTTTCAGTTTCAAACAGCAGGAAAGGAGCCTGTTCAAACACTTAGGCAGGCAGGCTGCTGAAATGATCATGTACAGTAAAAAGACTACATCTGGCTCAAAAGACCAACTGAATGTAAATGGACAGTGCCTTTTTTAAAGAAACATCCAAGTCTCTTTTTGTGCACCATTTGTGTGCCCGTGTGCGCAAGTGCATGCATGCACGCGTGTTTGTGTATGCATGTGTGTGTTCATAACCCCATGCATGTATGCAGCTGCTCTCCCCGCAGGGATCTGCTCCTTCAGACACATTTTCACCTCATCTGCGTTTAAGAGCATTAATATTGCACCAGTCATGGTGGCAGGGTTAAATGGATGACTGGCGGGAAAGAGGGGGGCTGAATGTCAAATGCAGTCCCTCCGCCTCGGTTCCTTCCTCTTTCCACTTCTTTTCGCTCTTATCTGGTATGACATGATGAGTGCAGGGGGATGCTGTAGCTAGTTCTCCGCAGAGAGATGCTCCACAGGCCACAGCACCAGCATGTGTTCTCTGTTTAGGGAAATATATTGTCCTTTTCATCTACATTTACATTTGCACCGCCCGCTGTTCTAGCGCTTTCCCTCGTTGTTGCTCTTAAGCTCCCTATGCATTTGAAAAATCCAGCGCCAAGAAAAAAAGCGACAGAATATTAATGGGATGTGACGCACACTTTCAAAGGTAACTATTGCAATTTCAAATCCAACTTAATCACTGTTTATTATACATGTCTAATTAAGAAAATCCATTTACCAGCTTGTTAACGTCTTAAAAGGTGACCCTACAGCCCAATATAGTACGCACAGTTTAATACATTATCTAAACCATCCTCATCAGCCCTGCTGGGACTACGGTGCTATGCAACCACCAAAGTCTTTTATGTTGGTTCTGTAATTAAGTCCCAATCCTACCATTGAATTAATCTCTGAGACATTTTGCGGGCTGGTTTAAAAGAAGAAGAAGAAAAAAAAAAGAAAAGAAAGAAAGGGGCGAGGCATGGCAACCCAAGGAGACTGACATCAGCGAGGTCACTCTAAGGTTAAGTTAACAAGCATGAGCTTCTGAAAAATTAAAAGCCTGAGCTCACAAAAGCTTTGCTCCGAGCGCAAGTGGCATGACCTGGAGGAGTTGTGAAAAGACTACAGTGAGAGACGGGCAGGCAGAGACCCCCCCACCCCACCATCCCAACCACCTCAAACACGTGTGTTAATTCATTCAGCGTGTTGATCTGCTTCCACATGGGTAACCTTGCAACACATGTATTGACACACACTCATTCCTCCGGCACAAAATTCACGCAGACCAGCCCCAGTGATTGAGTGCTCAGTGGAGTGAGCAGCCCCAGATACGCACCTACAGGACAGATGCACTGATAAAGGAGCTGACGGACAGATCGTATCTCCTTCTCTCTGTTTTTCTTTCTTTTCTTCCTGTCTTTGTCCACACACACACACACACACACAGACAAAGACACACACAGTGGATGCGCTTAGTGGAGTGTGATGTATAAGCGTTGCTATGCACGGTCACATGGGGCAAGGCGCTGGTACTTCATCTCTGAGGTGTTATAATGGCAATTACTAAGTGTTAGAATGCCAATATCTGAAGGTCTTAGTCCGCATCGCTGCAGAGTCACGCCCGAAGGTCAGGTGTCGGAGAAAAGAAGTAGTGGCATGGATATCTATTCCATAAAATAAAAACTAAAGAAATAAGTAATCTTTGATAAATCTTACTGCCAATATCAGCAGATAACACATTATAGATAGCACATTACAGTCCTTCTCTTCCATTTAGGTTTGCCAAATAGGAGAAAATCGCTTAAAACAAGATTTAAAACCTAAATCCTGCCCTTACCTTTAACGGCTCATTGTTAATCTGGTATGTTAAAGCTACGTTAAACACTTCCAATGTTTCTTGCTTTATCCTCGATGGAAAATTGCGACTGCTATATTGCTTATTAAATGCTTTTCACATCTGTCAGCAGTGGCTCGTCTGTACACAAACATGTTTTGACAGCAGAGATTCAATGAGTTGATACAGAATAATGAGTCAGTTAGTCAGTTAGCAGGAAAAAAACAAAACTGCCGAGCCTGCGTTATTGACTGTCTGCTTGCACTGACAATAGAAGCACTTTTGTCCATCTCTAGACTGCACTTAGAAACAATTAGTTAATATAAAATTTGCTCTATAGAATCGTATTGAAAAATGAAAAATGCATCATCCCCACCACAAGAAAGCTTTATTTTTAAGTTCTAGGTATGGTGCATTCAGAATGTCCTTGGGGGCACACACTGAAAATGTTCAAAATCCAGCTTTTTCCAGACACATTGAGCACTGGAGGATAAAAAGTGGCATTCATCACTCAAAACTAAAACCACGCTTCTCTTCTCCCAAACCGTATGCCACTTCATTTGGTTTCATGAGTCTTGTTAAAATGAATTAGATGCTACAGATATTCATCTCTTGTCACGCTATTTTTAGATTTTCAATAAAGCGCTTGTCGTCGTTGCTGAGGTTTGGAATTCTGCAGTGAGAGCCGAATCCCGCGTGGGTTCAGCGAGCACTGCAGTTTATGCGGCCAGATGTGACTGCGCACTGTCCCTTTTTCCGAACGCATGACACATTCGCAGACAGGCGCATCTACGCTGATGAACAGATGAAGATTTGACATGCACTGCTACAGATGCGGCACAAAGCATACCTAACACAGAGCAAATGAGGGCGAAAAGCCTATATTCATTTGTTTGATTCACTGAACTGGATGAAGCAAGCTTTTTTATGTCTGCTTTCATCAAGGTGCAAAATATGAGAGGAAAACAGTCCAGACAAGGAAACAGAAAGAGGGAGAAACCTATTTTTATTAGGACTTTATTGTATTAGGGTCACAGTGTTAGATTTTCATGACACAGTTAGAGTGGTAAAATGATTCATGATAATGATAATATCACAATGTGTTAAACAAAACACTGCTATCAGTTAAATTCCTCTTAAAATGTATTAATTGTAGTCTTGCATGCAAATGTGGCTGGTGAAAACTGTTACCAGTGTTCAATTCAGAAAGGCAGGTAGTAAAAAAATGATTTAGCTAAACTGGGATGATGAAATGTCACTGGTATGTGCAGTACTCAGCCTGTATTATTAAAAAAAAAGACCCCAAAACAAAAAAACAGTAAGAAAGTAATACAGAGCACAAACCTGCAGTAACTCAATTAGACCAGCAACAAACTGCAGCTGAGAGCACTCGAAAAGCAGACAGGAACAGATGAGCAGACAACAGGTCGGTAATGAAATGAAGAATTGAGTCCTCATCAGTTCACCTGTCTCCACTGCTTCACTCAACAAGGTAACAACAGCCTTGCTACACCTGTGCAAGCGACTCGGCATAACTTGGCACATTTGCCGTGGGGAAGCGAGTCTATTCGGGTTTGCGACAATAAGTAACTGCTGCAATAGAAAAGAGGATCCTCTTGGAGGTGACCAGCGTACTTTAGTCAGTCACCAAGTGAAAGTCAGTCCACAAGCATACCTGCACATGTGCTTGACTGTTTGTGATTTTATCATATTTGTGTTAAAATACAACGGCGCTTGTTTAGAGACACCAAAAATCATAATAAACATTAAGTTGGTCGATAATCTAACCGAACTGAACACAGCCATTCATTAACAAACATTGTGCATTTATTGAATTTAATAAAATCATGTCTTTATTTTATTTTTATTTTTTTAAACGGGATTTTCTTGAACTTTAAATACTGTTCATATAATACTAAGAAAAGAGGTGAGCGTGGTGGGCACGCGGGATCATCCGACAGGGAGTTGGCTGCGGCTTTGACAGTAAAGCCTGTTCTCACAAGAGCACTGACAGGCTGGCAGGGAGGCAGTCTGCCTCCATTCTGCGGGGGCAGAGGGGGGCAGAGAGAGGCCCAGGCAGCAGCGGACTTATGTGCTTTGGGAGATGTTCACAGCAGGCACAGGATGTGTGACAGAAAATGGAAAACCAACAGGCACATGTTAATATTCCTTCCACTCGTTCACCTACAGAAACCTTGTGATTTTACTTGGACTTTTTAGTAAGATGCAAAATCGAACTACTGTCAAAGGAAAGGGCTGCACTGGATTTATAATAACAACAAACAAAAAAGGAGAGAGAAAGCCTCGTTTCTATTATGGCTGGGAGCCAAAATCGTAACAGAAAATTTAGTTTAATCACCCACATCCGTTTCTCATTTTTAGATAATACGGGTATTATCAATAGCGGTACACTCAATCGTGTAAAACAACAAAAAACTGCTTGGCTTTTTTTGTTTGGTTTTAAAGGAATTATACTTCATATAAGTTTTACTGTATTTTGCATCGATGCTGTGACTTAACGGAAAAAAAAAGATCAGGGCTTTAAGTGAAATACAGCTCACTACGATTACAAGAATCTGAGGTTTTTGCCACTTTGCACATCATGACGGAATCAAAGAAAAGCAGACAGTTCAGCGGGGAAGAGCAACCTTGAAATTATCAGCAAAGTCAAATTTAAATACCTCCTGATTTTCAAAAACATACATCAGCCTCTCCCTCGCTCGGCTTTGCATTCATTTGGAAGCGGAGGAAAACAGGAGCCATGGTGAAACGGTGAAGGAGACAAGTGTGTCATTTATCCTTCCAGCTCCAGGTTAATTGACAAGATAATTACGAGACTGAGGCGAAGGATGAAAACTGACAGTGGTGCCTGTAAGTGCATTTTTAAGACTGAAGCATAGATAGGCTCTTGAACATGTGCACATGTTTTGAAGTACATTTCATTATGCCGGCAGCTGTATTTGTTTATTTGTAATGAGCAAGTACATTGCTAATTTTTTTTTTCATGGGAAACTTGGCTGCAGTAAAGCTACTCTTGTTATTTTCCCCTCAAAAACATTCCGGCAGTCTTTCACACAGTAGCCTCGCTAGCCAAAAAAAAAAAAAACACTGTACAAACATAATATGACAACAAGACCAGAAACCAAGCAGAAAAGTGAAACTTCTTACTTATCTTATGGATAGTGTTCAATCCATTGGAATGAAAAAACAATTGTTCAAGATGCACTATAGTGATTATTTTCAGAAAGAGCTACTTAGAACTTTTTTTTTTGCTTTCAGAAGTTCAGTCAGTAAAGACCAGTGTAGTCAAAAGATGATTGTTATTTCCATCCAAGCAGTTCAGATTTGGCGCTATGAGTCTCTTCTGAGACCTGTTTGAGTTTCCACATGCACATGAAAGCCAGAGGCATTGAGAGCAGCAGCACAACCCCTAAGAACAGAGCATTCAGTGATAACAGAGATGACATTGATTGAGTACAACATAGCATGAAAGGAATAGCACAAAAAAAAGGTTGGTTGCAAAGCGGCTAGCAGATACTGATCCACCAACATTTCAGGCTAACCCTAAGTTTATATCCATCCATATCCAATTCAGGACCAGAAGAGACCAGGTACACCCTGGACAGATCTCCAGTCTGTTGCAGGATTAACATTGTAGCCTGATTGAACTAATGCTTTGCTCAATTTTGGCTGCATATAGAAGCAACAAAGCTATTAAGCTCTTCAAGGGAAAACAAATGGCAACAATGGGCTCAATCACTGGCTCAGTCCTCTCAAAGTAGGCCTTAAATAATATACATGTGGCAAAAGACTGAACCTCAGTAATTATTATTCAGCCACGCCTTGTGAAAGCTTATTTCACAAATTGTAACATCATTTTTGTTGCGGCTGCAGTCGGTGAACTATTACTGTAGCCCAGGTAATATAGAAGGAAGCCCTCAGAGAGTCAGTTTAACACAAATAACTGAATGATGAATGTGGCAATAAGTGTCGTGGATTTTAACGTTTTCTTTTTCTAGCATTGTTCAGAAGGACTCGACATCGAAGGCAAGCCAAGCGGATGTCAGTGAGTCATTCATTTTGCCCTGGGGACTATGGTTTCTCACCTCTGGTGTCCATTCTCTCTGTGTCCCTCTGTTTCTGGTGCTGCAGCTTTCTTTTTTCTCTTGTTCAGCAGCTGTGGAGAAGGGTTAGGGTCGAGGGAATCTCATGCACACAAGGATGTGCTACTGTTAGGCTTGAATGCAGCTGAGGGTGTGGAGGCACTGGGCTGGGTTTTCCCATGCCAATAGTTAACTGTTGGCTGTATTGGAAACTGTGGGGAGACTTTCACTGCCCTCTGGATCCCTGCACTGGCCCCTGGCCCAGAGGCTGTGTCTTCTCTCCTGCTGGGACACTCAATGGACTCTGTGTGTGTGTGTTGTGTGTGTTACTGGCCAATCTCAGGAGGGGGTTCTGTTATTCAGTCATAAGCCATTCAGCCACCAGCCTCAACATCGCAGGCCGCCAGGCAAGTCATCTATCTTTAAAAGACAACAAACTAGAGCCTTTCCCATTCACACTTTAAACTATCCTCATTTTCCCCATCGCTTTTCTCTTCAAAACCCCCCTATTCGTTTTCAGAGAGGTACTCGCTTCATAAATACATCTCCGTGACCATTTTTTCTTCCCCCATTTTGGATGACAAAATTACTGTTTGCCTTTGTCCCTCCCTCCTTCCGTCATCCATCTAGTTTTAGGGTTTGTGTAAGACATCTCCTGCAGAGGAAGTTGAAAGCATTCCTCTGCCTCCCCTGTCATCATGGCTTATTTAATAACTATCCCAATAAAGTCAACGATAAACCCCCACCTCTTTTGTATGTGAGACCCCCACCCCTCACCCGCAGGTCTGATGAATGGGGCCATCAGGCATGCCAGCTGCCCCGGAGGTGAGCAGGCTGCCCCCGCCGGGCAGCCAGGCCACCGAGCCAGGGGGAGGAAGTGGAGCAGAGTAGAAGAGGAGGCCAGGGCAGGGCCAGCATGCCAGAACTCACACCAGGCAAAGCTTGGACAGAAAGAACTAGTGGAAATATGGAGAAGCGTAGGGAGGGCTGTGAAGCAGAGGGGTACAGGATGCACACGCAAACAGGAGGCCAGCCTGGACGCCAGCAACGCAGTGGGCAGAATGGATACACTCACAACATGGTTTTGCTCACAGCTTGCTCATGACTTTCCACTTCTCTTGACAACAGTTGTTCCATATTTTACTAAGCATTACATTGACTTGGCAACGTCTGAAAAAAACACATTTGCATTTGTCCAGTGATTTTTGCGTTAATTAGACAAAATGTAAATCTTTTAACTGATCGTGGTTACAGCTCGGGGTCACAGCGTATACAAAAAAACCTGCTACAGGAGATCATTCTATGCAACGCAGTGCTTCAGTGCATAAATTGCAGAATGTTTAGTATATATTTTTTGCATTTAAAATAACACACTTAAGGTGTGCCTGTATGTGTGCTTGTGTAAGACAGCAACAGGGAAAATGGGGCATGGGTAAACGGCACTGTATGGATCCTAATTTGGGGAAACTGGACATGCTTGCATGTGAATAAATCTTCAAGGACACTCTCTCATGAATGAAAAATAGGTCAATAATTAGAGAAGGCTAAGCATGGTCAGAGAGCATAAACACATATGAGTGACAACTGCTCCACAGCTGGCTGTTTAATTCCAAACCAGAATTGTTCATTAAACATGATGAACGTCAGTTATTGGCAAGCCAAAGCTGTTTCCATACTACCTGCCATATTTCTTGACTCTGCCCACTTTAACAGCTTATGTGACCCCCTCCCATCCACTTGGACTGCCAAATAGCCATGCCCTCTATTCATTACACCACAGTTTCTCTCTGTTCCACTCACACTGATGCTGCCAGCCTTGGGTCTGTTGTGCAGACACACAGAGATGGTAAATTGGACAAAGTAAAAAACTGGGTAAGAGAAATTTTGACTCAGAGAATAAAGAGGAGAGGCCAGATGTTTACCCAACACAAATCCTGAATCTCCAGATGAAATGCCCATGATGTGGGACTCATATTCAGTGGAGGAATGTACATTAACCCTGCATAAGACAAGGCCGACGCAAAAAAACAACAACCCAAAAACCATCCAGTAAATGACATTCACACAAGCATTTTTCTTAATCCAACCTTCTAGGGAGAAACTGGCTAGATTTACTCAGGGAGAAATTGCCAGCTTGAACCCTCAGCCTACCTTTGATTTGCTGAGGAGTTGCTAGTATATTCCCTAGCAGCCGCTGGGTTAGCTGATTTGCTACCTGTTAAAAAAAATCTTTTATCTCCATCCAGCTCGCTTTCTCTCTTTACGTTCCCATCCCTTGCCACTGGGGAAATCTTCATTTTCATATCCAAGCAAACATTTTTATAAATGCAAACAGGCTCTCTAAAGACAGCTTCAGAGGCAAGACCTGCCCAGTACCTGAAAGCATAGCAGCACGTCTCTCCTGGCCCCTGCCCCCAGAGTAAGCACAGCTGTGTTGAATATTTCCCTCACTCTTCAGTTCATTTGAGGGTGATCTGAGCTCGGTTAGCCCCCAGGACATGGAGCGGTAAACAGGCCTGACTATCAAAGCAAACCACCTCTGTCAGAAAGACTTGAATATGAGCCTCTGACCACTGAAGCTGTGGATGCAGGCGCAGAGGCAACAGCGGGGTAAAACTCAAAGGCTCCTTGACAGCAGCTGGTTTGACCTGGCGCTATACAGGCTGAAAAAACAAGATTCCCTAAACCATCAGTGGGCAGCAGGATTGTACATCTACTGTAGCCATTATGGTGATTACTGCAGTCTAAATCACGAGTGGCTCTAAACTAACTTAATAACCAGACACATTAAACTGGTCGGTTTCTTTTTCTGAGCTCTACAAGCTTAAGCTACAATTTCGTTTTGTATGGGTGGTTAAAACTGAACCAAGAAGAAGTAAAAATTCACACGATTCCTCTGAAATCTTCATATGCCTCCATACCCATTTTCAGGTTAGGCGTGTGGCTGAGCTTTCAGTAAAGAAATAAAAAAGACGAAAACAACAGATTTAATGGCCAATGTCCACGTGGCAGACCGGCAGGCAGTAAGGCACCAAAGCAGCCATACTGTGACTACCCACATCCTCAGGACGTCCCGTCACCTAAACACAGGCTCGTGCTCCAGGGGAAATGACTGGATGCATTTAGCCCGGCTCATCACAGAGTAGCATTCATCTTCAGGAAATAGCATGCTCTGTGAGATGTGTTTAACTGGAGACAGTCAGAGGAGAGAGAGAGCTAATGTCCTAACCACTGGCCTGTTGTTGCTTTCTGCAGTAACATAAAACTAGGAAAGTGCTTCTTTCTTTTTGGATTTGGGGTATGCAACAACTTCTTGAAGAGTATCTACACTCAGTGAACTAAATCATACACTAGTCATTATTTCTCTCATTACTCTCATGTTATTATGGTGCGCAGAAGGCCACAGCCCAAAGGGCTGATCTTCACCTCTGTCAAGTTTTGTCAACCTCCATAAATTTCTTTTTACCCACAGCTGCACACTTTGGCAGTGTTACTACAGAATTAATGCTAATTAATGCTAACAAGTCCATCACAGCCTGCCCAGAGTAAACACAGATTAACTTTAGAGAATTTATGCTCCTCTAGCCCAACACACATCTGAAAACATCATCTGCTGGGGCAATCACAGTCAATTCTTTTCACACATTGAGCATTAAAGAAACACATGTTTGATATAACTGTCTGCCTTTGTAAGCTGCTGAAAAGTATGGAGTAATAAAATCACATGGAAACACTGAGTTGATGTGTTTCTTTTACACACAGCTGGGCATGTTTTGCCGAACGTGTCACCGAAATTAGCAGAGATGTCAATGATGGATGTCCCCCGGCAGAGTGAACTTCAGAACCTCTCTTCAGAGGACTCTGAGTGTTTCAACATTTATCTGGAACAAACTCTTTAACCACAGCCATTGTGAGACAGCACTGAAATCCCTTTAATGTCAAAGGAATGACACGACTGGTAAAGGAGAAGACGGAACTGTTTTAAAGGGACGAGGAGGAAGGGGGAAAAAAAACACTGTGAGGGGGCACTTAAGAAATCCACTGCGATATAATGTGTCCCTCTGGCCCTGACCAATTCCACTGTTCACTCTTCCTCAATATCCTTTCATTTCTCTGGTGTTTACCATGTAATTTCTGCAGAGGACTTAACAAGATCTCTGAGCCTCATTGGTTCTGCTGGGGAATTTGCAGAATGACCATTTCTCACTGACTCCAATGCTCTCTATTATTTACAGGACTCATGTAAATACTTCCACCCCCTTCCTTGGAATATTTTCTTTCTAGCTATTCCCTTGTGAACTACAAAAAAATAAACAAAAAAAAAAAACCTAAATGGGAGAGTGACACAGAAAGAAAGACTCTGTACGTGTGTGTTCTTGGTAAGCTCCTCAGAGGTGGGTGGGGGCTGTGAAAGGCCACATTGTTGATGTCAAGGCCAGTCAGCATCAAAGGGCTGATTCAGGTTGCGAGAGGAGTCTCTCTTGCTCTCTTTCTCCTCCTCTCTACACGCACACATACCCTCACATGCTGTTCCACTCAGACCCCTGAAGACCCCAAAAGAAACATCATAGTTTACTGTTCCTGCTCGCAGTCAAAGAACAATATTTGGAATTGACGTATAAATTTAGAGTGAGGGCGACAAGAGGGACTAACGTGCCTGAGTGAAAAATAAAGTGGATCTCTCTTTATTCCCCACCCGTCCACTTGACCAAAATGCCTTCCAAGGCTCAAGCGCATCTTTCAATTGGATGCCTACCTGCTCACTCTTTCGGGGCTTGGACCATTTTTGAATTTCTATTATAAATGTTTATTTCTTTGATAATCCTTAGTTTTTTTTTAATGTCCAAGGCAAATGTTCCACAAAGTGCACCACGTTGGGTAGTAATAATAACAATAAATAGAAGAAATAATAAGGTGGTTGAGTTTGGATTTTATTTTTCACCGAATCTGTGTTGTGTCACTTCTCTGTTTCTGTTCAAACTAAGCAGCTGGGAAAGCCACAGGGCTTACTGAGAGCTTTAATTACACTGAACAAAGTGCATTAGACCGGTGTGTGCAAGTGTGCAAATCTGTAACTGTTACTTAGTGTGTGTGTGTGTGTGTGTGTTGTAAGGGGTAGGGGTGGAGGGCATGTTTCTGTATGAATTTGTAAAGTTAGGCACCAGTAGCGGCGCTACCATGTCAGGATGAGATTTAACGAGCTTTAATAACAAGCTTTAATGAGCTTAATTAGGAATCCATGCGATCCCCATGGAAACGTCTCAACCCCACAGAACCCAGCTCAGGGTCTGAGGAGCTTTCAATTGGATTACTGTGGATAATGTCACTGGGACACAACAGTGGAAACAAACAGAGCCCAGTAGGGGTGTCAGTTTGGGAGGGGTGGCAGGTGACCTGAATGGCAATAAACATGGGATGGATGTCAGCGAGGGACTTTGGCAGTGGAGAAATACCTGCTGAGGGATCCAGGGGAGACCAAGGAGAAGAGATAACCAGAAGACCGAGCGGGATTAGTGTTGCTCAGAGATTTCGCTTCTGCACAGTAGGCACAGGAGAATGATTAGCTTCCTCCGCCTATAGACTCAAATTTATTTATTTCACCATTCATTCTCAGTATTTTCCATTCTTTATCACAATTTTCAAAAAAAAACAAAAAAAACAATCGACTTTGTTGTGCTCGCAGAATTTGTTGAGTACTCCGTGACGAGAAGTAGTAAAAATATGTAATTATTATACATACTTAAAAAGAAATAATGATTTAAAAAAAAAAAAACAAGGTCATAATATTGTTGCTTTTTATTAGTGCGTTGCAAAGGAGCGGAGGAATAGGGCAGAGGCACTCGTTTTAAAAAGACTGTGAGAGGATTTAAAGAGTGATTGAGCCTATAGAAAGACATCACACATTTCATGACCTAACTGTTCCTGTTAATGCTGTCTATAAACTATTTACACAAAAAATACATACAATAAATAAGATGAAGACACATCTGTTCCCATGTGAAAAAGAAACACAAAAACTTTTATGTTTCATCTGTTTTGCATGGCTCATACGATTTACTCGTGAAAGGGGCACCTTTTGTATTTTTCCTCTTACGACGTGACTGTAAAACTTTATACTGCATGAGAAAAATATGAAAGGAGAAGTAAAAGTAGAGGAATGAAAGAGGGGGAAAATTACTTTTAGGACATTCGACAATGTTGTGGGAACTCCTTTTTGCTTATTTTTGTTGTTTAATCTGTTTAATTTTAGATGAGAAGGAGCTGCTATTACCATTCATCATCACTACATACCAGCAATGTAACAGGACTATGATCTCGTTGTCCTGAACATAAGTGATGGGAATGCACATTCTTTCAAAGTGGTGCAACATTTCAAGGAACAGGCTGCGTCTTTCACTCTTCTTCTGTCTCTCCCAGATCAGTTTGCCTTGCGGTGACCACGAGAAGGTTTTGTGAAGCGCGCTCCGACAATGACAGAGTGACCTTTCAGATAAGCATGATAAAGCTGCCCATCCCAGCTTTTACCTCTTCCTCCCATGTGTGTGTGTGCACAAAGAAATGTGAACGTGCACAGACGCAGAGGTGAACACACACAGGCATATCTGATGACCTACGCTCTAAGTAGATGAAAAGTCCTCCCTAAGGGATTTTTCCACAGGCGCACACATGGACACACACACACAACAGCTAGACCTCTTCCCAGACACAAGATCATGGGATGTCATCTGGCAACTAGGGTATCACTAGGCCCTGGGAGCTGTGCAGGTCACAGAAGTCTCACGGACAACAACGGGCATCTATACTCTGTCAGCCTCGACTTGGGCTGTGTGGCTCATCTTTCACTATCTGTCTGCTGAATTCTCTTGCGCCTGTAGTCCCTTCGTGGTAGCTCTATATATAGTCCCAATGCTTCCCAGGATTCTTTGTGATGTCCTGCTGTGGTGGAAAGAGTCTGGGACTCATCATTATAAATCAGCCTGTTAGAAGGAATAAAATTTTAAAGAGCTTCTCCTTGGATTCGAGCTGAACTCTCCATTAGTGAGACCAGAGCAAATGGTTGCTTGCATGACAACACGTAGCAAATCAACACAACAATCCCTTTAATCACCCTCTTAGGCCTTTTGTTCTGCTCCCTATCTTATTCTGCTCTCTGGGCTCCCAGCGATAAAGTCTAGAGACCTCTGTGAGGAGGATAATCATCACAGGTACGCATTCACTGTACCACTGAGATCAAATATATGGTTTATTACATCTACATCTCCTTAGTTCTTAGCCCTTATCTGCTGCATAATATAAAAATACTTCAGGAGATATATTTTTCTAACCTTGCATAGGTCCACATAAGGGGGATTAGTAGGGAGGAGAGTTTAAGCTCATCTTATCATGCTGTATTCTCTGGCAAGGGGTAGGACTGCTGACAGTATACAGATATCAGGCTTTAGGGATATAGGAATGCCAGAAACAGAAACAGGGCCACACAGCAGGAGTGCCCAAAAAGACAGTGATTAGAAGGCAGAGAAGCAGATACAACGACTATGACAAAAGAGCAATAAAAACAAAAGAACATGCAGTGCAATATACCAGCTTCAGAGCACAAATGCACACAAACCCGCTCACACACACACACACACACACACACACAAACACTATGATTTCATGATTTCATTTCATGTCAGCCTTGAGGGAGAGCTGAACTCCTCGCCTCATCATCATCCCCCTTCCCGATCGCTCTGTTCTTGGCCTGCTGCACGCCTCCAGGGCCAGCGAAGGCAGCGATTAACGACAACAGCGAGAGTGTGTATGAGTGTGTAAGTGTGTGTAAGGCCCGATCGTTAGAGCGGCCAACTTGTGTAATACAATTACAGAGGCTGCAGAGAAACTGCTAATGTGCACGCAGGCAGCTCCGTCAGATGGATCAGGTATTGAGTTTTCTATGCTTAATTCACTTTCCAGCACACACATGGGTGCATTAGTTAGATTAGAGTAGCGGGAGGGGACGGGAGCTGGGGTTGGTCTACCGCCGGGCCGAGCAGATTTGTTTAGTGGTGGCTGTCAATTACAACACTGACCCTTGCACTAAATGGCTGCTCGTCCAGTGGAAAGTAGACAAAAGCCAGACAAGATTGGTCAAGACATGGCCATTTGCTGCAGACGATAACAAGTGGCATGTTGTGGAGTAAACAACGGTCAAAACACTGCGAATAATGCTCCGCCAATAAAACAGAGTGCTGGGGGCCCGAGCAGGCAATGTGACCATCAGTAAGATTAGTGGGGCAATGTTATCACTAGGACGCGGCAGTAATGGGACAATGCAAGGCCAGGGGTGGATGGGTACTTAAAAATATGAAATGGAAAACAAATTATTTAATTCACTCTTTTCAAAAGTCTCCTGCAATTTAAGAGACTGATTGTAGAGGCAATCACTTAAACTACTTACCCTCTTGTGGAAAGCCAAAAATATGAAAGAAAAAATTAAAATCCAATTATTTATTCTCTTTGGTTTCATATTATGTTGTTATAATTTCTTTGGAACTTTATATTATTAAAAAATAGATTTAAAAAAAAAAACATTTTCGAGAATAAAACATCTCATTACTGATATTTTAATCTGCATATGCCTACAGAGCCGCATATGGCCTGTATATCCATTATATTATAATGCAACAAGAAACAAGCAAATGTGGGCACAGGCTGCATGAGCCGACGCTATAGATCCCCACGCACAAACATATGTTGTTTGAGGGGCCTTCTGTCTAATTAGAGGAATTAAATGTACAATGTACACATCAACTTCTTTTTTTCTTTTTTTTTACAGTAAAGCTGGAGCGGCTCACCTCAAGGGAATGTTACTCAGGAATATACAATCACAATGTTTGTCAGGAAATCATAACTCTCTTCACGTGATGATAAATATCATTAAATCTCACAGAAGCTCTTTTTTTCTCTCCGGTAGCTAAATGAGCGTTGGCGGGTGGGTGGACAAAGTTTCCGCAGTAAACACCTCCCTCCCATGTAAACATATATAATCACAACAAGATGGGCAATGCAGAACAGCTCGTAATTGTATCAACGAAGTGAGATGATGAGTGAGTTTCGCAAGGGGGGGGGGGAGCATTGCAACTGATTGAATTTAAATGTCTGCTTCACTCCCAAGAGACCACCCCAATTCAAAGGACAGAGATTGTCTGCATGTAACTGGGGCCACGCAGTAACAAATAATCCTGTAAGCCTTCACAAAAACTCTCTTTGTAGGCACTGACAGTATTTTTTTTTTCCCCCCGTCTTGACACGAAGCTTCTTCTAACAGAGCGCGAGAAGAGAGCCAACGGGAAAAAAGAAAAGAAATGAAATGAGTAAAGTTGGATGTGACAGGCTGAGCAGAGAAAACCTTTATCCACTGATAGATGTTAGACAGCTACATCCCCTCATTGTGACACATCCATCAAAGCGCTGATCACTTTTGTCCTCCCACATGTCCAACCCTTGTGTGTCAGACCTGCTTTGATCAATCCAATTTGACTCCGCGACTTCAGACAAAACAGTGTTAAAGGAGTGACCGCTGACACTCCTTGGATTCGACATGCCTGGTTTAAATTCCTTCAACAGTGTACTGCATTCTGTCAAGCTCTTATTAAAGCAAACTACAGTAACAGAAAGAGAATGGAAGCTACTGTGTAAATATTCCAGCGTGAGTTTGCATGCCCTTGCCCCCTAAATTCAATCTCTGTGTGAGCAACTGCCAACTAGAAAAATGGCAGTCAAAACCAAAAACAGGTTGCGCTGGTATCTGGTGTTCCACAGAGAAGAAACACAATAAGGTTCAGATTACTCAGCCAAATTTCCCAAGAAACTGCAGGGGAATGGAAATATGCAAGTGAGCTGGTAACGCTCAGAGCTGCCCAATCCTTACAAAACATTGGTTTGTTCGACACTGTTGTATTTGTTTACTAGATTTTTGCTTCTCTTCCACGAACAAAAAACCACACAAAACAGCCCAGAATAGCTGAGGGTTAATGTGTCTGAATCCTGGATGCTCTCAGGCTGTTCATCCTGTGGGTAAAAGCCATGCAGCTTACGAGTGGCTCTTCTATTCCTGGCTCTGAGATCCTTGTATCCACCTCGCCTCTTTTCTTTTTCCCTACTCTTCCTCTGGCCACATATTGTTACCTGGGTGTCATAATGAGCTGCTAAATAAAATATCTGGTAGAGAAAAGAAGTGATAATAAAAAAAAAAGTGGCTACCAGAAAGCAAGTTAGGCCTTTGTAGACTTCTAAAAAACAAAAATACTGTGATTTAGTAATGTGCAGCTTTCTAAATGCAAGAAGTAACGAATGCGGGCAACGACTACCGAGGAAATTCATCAGCAGGGATAATTTACTACGGTAATGCTCCTTCTTTTACACAGCAGAGGTTACCCCGCTCGCCCCCACCACATCTCCCCAGTGTAAACCTTTTTGCTTTTACCTGAAAGGATCAGCTTACCTCACGTCAGCCTAAAAACCATGGGAACCCCTATGCGTGGTGTGTCACCACTGAATTATCGGTTTCCGCTGCACATGCTCCTGCATATCTACAGCAAGCCATTATGGTGTATCAGTTTACAGTTAGTGTGCTGACTCCAGTGCAGCTGGTGTACTGTATGGAGTCATAGTTTATGGATGTCTGGAATTAGAGAAACAAGCCTGTTATCTTACTAAGCTCTGCCATTTTTTTCCCCCCCTAACCGAGATTGCGCGTCTCCATCGATTTAACTCAAGGGAGAGCAGCTCTACAAACCCTTCAAGTGTGTTATGAGCAATTATCTTTAAAAAGTGATGGGTAGGTTGGCAAACCCCTGATACCAGAGGGGCACTCCTGTGCCTTGGTGGTTAAAATGCTGACCATAAACCACATCATCCACTCCAGGCCAGAGGGAGAGCTTTGGTCCACGTCTCTCTCTCCCCCTCTCATTTCCTATATGCTTGTGTGTGACTAGAAGTATAAATGTTGCTAACCTTCCTAGTCAGCTAGAAATACTAGTCAGTAAAATGTATTCCCATTTTATTTTACTTAAAAACTGATAGTTACCAGATCAGAGATGGTGTTCAAACTATAACAGACCCAGGTTTTACCATTATCTGCACTGGGCTATAGCAGCTAGCATGAAAGAGACCGAGGCTACTGTTACGAGCACTACTGAGGTTAGCAAAACAAACAAACTAATCTGACACTGTGCGTGCTTGCAAGGTTAGACACAGCCAAATGTTTCAACATGCTAACTAAAACATAATTTGACTCAAGAAGAAATTTTGATATAGCTCATAAAATACACACAAGATATTGGTTTTGGCCAATGGTAAACTTTGTCTGTTTCAAGCATGCTTAAATGTTCTCCATCTTTCAGTCAGTGCAACTAGTCCAGTTTTTTTTCTTTTGTTTAAAAACCTAGCAAACTAGTTACCAGGAGCAATCCTATTCGAAATGGAAAATCGAATAGAACGTGTGATGTTCCAAAAATTCTACATTTAATACAATATTAAGGTATTATTGCCAATATTGTAACTACCAGTAAAACTAAATGCCTGACAGCGGGAAACTTTTTGCTACTTTTTGCTTGTCAAGTGAACGACTACACTATGAAGCCACAATGACATGCTAATGGTAAGCACTATTTGGCCATTATTGCACTGTACATCTTTTATAATGTATTATTGTAGGGCCTTGACCTTATAATATGAAGCATCTTGGGGCAACTGTTCTGATTTGGTGCTATATAGATAAAGCTGAACTGAATTGAACTGCATTGAATTGAAAGTACAGATGACTGATTGCAGAGCAGCTAGCTTTGTAAATAGGCAGTCAAACGCCATGATGTGAAACAAGTTCTAGCAAATAACTTTATACTGGTGGTAAAGGAAAGCTGCATCTATCCTTCTGGAAACACCGTAAACACATTTTAAAAACAGGTTGTCAAAGACCACACAGCAATCACCCAACTGACAGCTTCAGAGCCACCAAGTTTAACTTTGAGCTATTCATGCATATTTCTAAACTGCAGAAAATTATCCTTTCAAAATGGAACAGTACTGGCGCTCCAATATGCATGTATCCCTAAGTCTGTAAAATGTGACAGCAGCATTTAAAACACAATAAACGTCTATTTTGTGTTCCAAGCCTGGATGGACTAGGAGCTTGTGAAGGTTACACATCAAACAAGAGTTGTGTTGAATGCAGTAAAGCTCATCCTGTATACAAAATATATCCATTTCAGACATTTGACCTGGTTTGGGGGGGAGGGGGCTGCCAACCCCCCTTGTATTTCTGAGAAATCATCACAACAACATCCATTATTCAATTTCTGCCTACTCTTTGGTTAAGTCCTTGAAAGGGGCAAAGGCAAAGCTGCAAGCTCTCCTCTACCACCAATTCATTATTGCACCGTACAACTTTTATATTGTATTAAAGTAAGCGCATTTAAACCAATGAATATATGAATGCAATGCCCTGCAGGAAAATATTGTGCTGCTTTTTCCAATCCTTTTGTCTTAGAACATAATGTAATTCTGACATTTAGCTACAGAAGTGAACTTTCAGATTTGCTCATTTGCCTTCTGTTATTAGCAACCTCATCTCAATATCATTCATTAAAATAGGAATGCATACAAATCAAAAGACAACAGAGTAACTTATTAGCAGCGCCTTTTGGTTTCCTGACAGATTCCAGAAGAACAACAATACAGTACATTTTGCCTGCTCTGGCAAGCCCACAAATTGCAGCAGCTTCAACGGTGTGCTTTACATGTTAGGAGTCATAAAATAACCTTTCACCGTGGGGCTTCTGTCTGGGCCCCCTTTAAATGAGACCCATTGAGCCTGCCCCAGTTAAACACTGTCTGCCAGTACTTAAAACACCAGGGTCTGATCATGGAGATATGGCACACACACACACACACAAACACACAGGAAAGTGCTGACACCCAAGTGCAACCTCAAACTATTACTGGACTTGCAGCAATAAAGCCTGAAATGCTGAAAACAGGTCAGGCACAAGGCTGTTTGAGCCTGTGGTGGTAGACATGATGGTGGTGGAGTGTGTAGTTAACGCTGCTTTTAAAGTAGTCTTCTTTTTTTACATTAAACCTGATGAATTCCACAGTGTTTGCTGAGACACGCACAGTGTAATTACAGAAAAAAAAGACAAGACGAGCATGATTTCAAGAGACGTGTGTTTTTTTAAAATATCCCTCTCTCGCATTTTGACTCAACAGGAGTGTATGGAAGGTTGGGCGGGGGGATCAATCATCCAGCAGTACATAACAATTGTGAAGCTTTAATTTAGCACCTCATTTAACTCAGTAAAAACAACAACTTTACAGGCTGGCATTCTGACACACATTTAATTCTGCCCCCTGGTAATGGTCTGCTCTGTTTAAAAGTCTGTTTGGCAGCTCTGTAGATAACAGATGGAAGAAAAATGAGGGGAATTATGAGAAAGATTGATTTCCTAGGGATGAATGGTCTGGTATTCGCACAGATTTATCTGAAACAGACTTTCTCGGACTCTGTTATTATTGAATAAACATACACGTGCGCATGCACACACACTCTGTCACCATATGCAGGCAAACAACAATGTGCGCACACAAAGAGACGCACAGCACACAAAACACCGTAGTCATGCAAGAAGGCTAAGAAAACAGAAGCACGGTGAATTTATGAGTGTACAGTACATGAACATTTCTAAAATGGTAAAAGAGTGGAGCGCAAAGGACATAGCTAGGAGTTAGGATTTTCAAAATATTACCAATTTTCACTGCCCCAGATCTAAAGGATGCCAAATAATCTGTAGGTAGAAACAGATATATTTAACACAGTCAGCACAAATGTGGCTTTCCAGACAAAAAATACAACTTTTCCTAAGTCTCTTCCCCAATGTCTGGTAAAAATTTACTCTTTTTGAAGAACAAGAGCTCCCATTGTCCTTTTAGATGTCCCAAGCCTATCTTTAAGGAACCATAATATAAACCAGAGACTATAACTTCTCTTGTGGCATCTCAAAAGCAGACAGGAATGAGGCAAAAAAAGAGAGAGAGAGAATGAAGGAGGGGGACGGGCGGGTAAAGTACCTCATTTGAGCCCCATAAAAAAAAACAAGACGGCACAAACATTTATCTGTGGTCGGGCTTTCATCAGATGCTTTAAGAGCGCAGGAATAACAAGAGAGCCGGATGCTGATAAAGTAAAGACAGGAAATGGGGAGCGTGGGTCTCCTACTCTCATGTTTCACACGGGACAAGGGGTCCTATAACCTCCACCCCCTTCCTCTCTGCTCTGCTGACATACGTAGACCACAGCCCTCCCCAACCAGACATTAGCGCAGCAACTGGAAACCACCACCCCTCTAACAAATGCAGAGATGAGACAACAAAATGAGGAAAACGTTGAAGTCTGCAGGTATATAAAATGTGCGGCTGTTTCCACTTGATGGTTTAAGTCAATATAAGCCGGCTTCTCAAATCATTTATTACAGATGAGTGTTGTTCCTTTTCATTGTATATATCTGCTTTTGTCTCATTCCACGAGTGAGGCTCTGCCTCTGAGCACAAGACGGGGCAAAGCCGGGATTAAGGGTTTAGCTTTGTCAATCAGAGTCAGAACTGAGGGAGGGATAGCAGCTGCATCTCCATTCTGAGAGGAAGAGACTGAATTTCTATAGAAACACCAAAATCTGAGTGATTCTGTGCTATATTTGTGACTCAGGTCAGGTGTTATGAGTCACCACTGACATCATCTCGCTCATTACCGATTTCCTCATCAGAACTAAACATTTAGTCTGGTTTTAGCAGAAACGATGGTAACGTGATGGTAACAGAGGAGAGCACTGAAAGAGTATGAAAGGATGATATTTGTGTTCAAGACTGTTTGTAGAGCCCCAATTATTTATTAATCAGCTACAATAAGTTTGTTTTTGGGGAATTTCTTACATCTAACCAGGAATATTTAGTATGCATGTATGTAGGAGATACAGGCACACTAATGACAGTGTTAGGGTTCAAAAGTTGGTTGTCAACAATTTCCAACGACTGGTGATCATCAGTATTTTAGCAGAGCTGTGCATGTGCAGTGCCCCTAACACTACAAATCCAACTGAGAAAATTAATGCAAAGTTGTCTATTCTCGATGTTTTAAAGATGAGTACAATTGTCCAAATGCACAACTCTGGTCAGAAACAGCATGCTCCGGTTACTTTGTCAAGTGCCACTTTAGCTTGAAATCAAGCAACTGATTTAAGCTACAATTATCGGCTGGCTAGCTGACTGAACATGTTATCCCTGCAACAGCATAGTGACCTGTCCAGGGTGTACCCTAAATTGGATAGGCATGAGAAAATAGAATATGGATTGATGATGGATTATCTTACCTTCAAACTTCCTACCACCCATCTTTGGCCTAGATTATTGAGCTATGCCACATAAGACCAATGCTTGCTCTGTAGCAGTTACCGAGGCTGTTCATACTCCATGCTGGGCCAGGAAACTAAGACTACAGGGAACAACGTTAAAGGACATCAGGGAAATAACTGCATTCTGTCAGCCAGCACATTTTGCTTTTTATAGCGTCTGTGCGACTACATAAGATTAGCCACGTTCTAGGAGCTTCTCAAATCCCCCCTAATTCTGTTTACTTTGTATCCTAATCAACTTTACAAGAGTAAATAGCATGTCTGCAAACAGCAACAGCTCAATTATAGTAAAATGCAAATGGTTATTAAACAATTGTATTAAAAAAAAAACATCAGAAATATGGGATAAGAGTTAGTTTACTGTATAACAAATATAATTTGTATATTGAATATTGTGCATCTTTAACAAATCTTTAAGAAACACATATTGATTAATTAATTGGTCTTCAGGCCTTTCTGTGTGGACTTTGCATTTTCTCCCTGTGCCTGCATGCCTGGCTTCCTCCCAAAGTCCAAACATGTGCACGTTGGGTTAATTGGTTATTCTAAATTGGCCACAGGTGTGGATGCAAGATAGATAAAGTGCTTAAGTCCATAAAACACAAGTGCTCTATGGATGTGTTTGAAAAGGTGCAGTGTAAGACTAGAAAAGCCCTACGTAAATGCCAGGCCGTTCCTTCCATTTTAAAAAGCATGACGCACAAATACAGTGAGACTTCCTTTGAGTTCCTTCTACATATTTTTCCCCTCATTTACCTGTCTGTCCTTGGCTGATATCCTGTTAGGAACACAAAAATGCAGGAGGACATTAGTGGTTGAACATCAGGGGGGAGGCCATGATGCCAAATTAAAGGGCAGGAGTGGAGTGTGTACTTATACTCACTCATGATGTGCTCTGTCAGCCCTGCTGCTTATAATGGCATGAGAAGGGCCACTTAACTCATAATCACTTCTCTCTCTCCCTTTGGCTCTGTCCTCCTCTGTACCCCACCTCAACCCCTGATTTTCTGACTGTCGGCTCTGATCTTTAATCATAAATGAACTGTAGATCAAGAGCAGGGACAGTGGTCCACACCCCCCTTCCCTCCCTTGCCGAGGCTCCTGTAATCACAGGGCTCTTGGCTAGTAAGAGGCCAACAAGCCTTTGAATGAGAAATGACTGTACCTCTAATGCATCAGCCATCTCAACTTTGGAGAGCCGCTTTCTGGCAAAGGGTGTACAGCAGGTAGGAAATCAGGTCACCACTATCGTCGTCTTCACAATCATTATCTCCGATCTCATCCAGCAGCGTAATTGAAAGTGGGACCTTTTATACAATTATTTTCATTTGCTGTCCGTAGCCTACAGTATGCGAGTAATTTCTGCCTTGTGGTGCACTCCAACTTACTGTACCCTAAAAAGAAAAATCATGCGCGCCCGCAATCTAGGTGGTGCAGCATGCATTGTATTGAGACACAAGTCACCCTCCTTGGCAAAGGCCTGCTTGTCAAGTGCTGCTACTTGTGCCGAGTTCTGCTAATGGACTGCTAATAGGAGTGAATGTTGCACTGTGAAGCTCCCCTGTAGTTGAGAGTGTCACACAGGGTGATTAATGACACACTCTCTTCTCCTTCCAAGCCTGTCCCTGTCCTCGCTCCATATCTTGCTTTCACCCTTTTCTCTCACCCACCCTCTCCTGCCTCGAGGTCCCTCTCCTCCTCCTCACCTCTAATCTTTCTGTCCCTCTCTGAAGTCCCCCCCTCCCCAAATCTCTTTTCATTTACTTCAAGATTTTAGCACACGGCAATCTGAGAACATTATTATTCACCCCGCAAATCAAGTATACTCGCAATGCTAAATTTTAAATTGCTTTAAAGGCATGCAGTATGAGCACAACACATCAAAACTGCATGGAAGCATTAACACAAAACTCAGTAGGAAAAAGAAAACGTTTAGGTTTAGTTTACAAGGAGCTTCGACTTTCTATTACGCTGATGATCAGGGATTACATTTTAACATAAGTTGAGAAAAACAAGGCAGAATTTATAGGAAATTTTAAGTTTTTAACTCTCTGATAAGGAATTTACATTCTAGTGGTTTTGAGGGGCAGATTACAGGATCCTAAAGTGGTCTTAATATGCTCATTTCCAGGTCCACAGTTTATCCAAGGATTCTACTGGAGCAGCTTTGCATGATTCAGTCAAATATTACTTATTAATCTTATAGCGTGCCTCGGTTTATCCACTGTCGGAAACAAAGCCGTATTAACTCCTCTCACATTCTTCAGATTGGCTGTCTCTAACAAACAGAAGGTTTGAATAGAAGGTGGGTGGGGCAGAGCTAAATATCCACTAACTGGGATTACTGTGTACAGTGTTGAACTTGTACAGTTTAAAGAAGTAATCCCAGTGAGCCATTATATATACACATTATTTGAAACATTAGCCAGTTTAATGTTTTTAGGCCCATTAGGAGGGAGAGAAAGAAAAATCCCAATGGTCCCCTTGAGTTTAGGCATTTTAGGCTTAGTGTTACTCAAAATGTCGACTGGCTTGACTCTTTCACCATGATGGAAGGCTAGCAAGCTGGCTAATGAGTATATAGCAGCAGGAATGGTTCCCCACACCCTAAGAGATGTGAGTGGTGTCATGAGAAACTGACATGATGTATCACAATGTCAGAGTTTCTTTTGGCTTTATTTTGATAATGGGGGAGGGAGTAATGGACACAATATTTTTTGTTGGCATAAGTGGTCACCGACTGATCACATGCAGTTTTTAATGATATAGAACACTTCAGTTCTTTATAGAAAATTATCCTTGGATATGGGTCACGTTCCCCGGGGGTCCCCAGACCCCACTTTGTGAACCATCTATAAAAATGTGACTGATTTAGACATCATTTGGTACTCTGCCATATTTGCATCATCAAACTGAGGTAAAAGTAAAAGTTCAAGTGCTGTAGTAAGATTGGAAAATAAAATAAAAGAAAAGGCACAAAATAATCAAACCAAGGCATTCTGATGAACTGGCCAAAGAATTCTTAGATAGACGACTTGAACTAAAGGGGAATGTGAACACATAACCAAAGTAAATTAAAAAAAATCTTCACGACAGGCCTGAGTGCAATGACAGACAGTATTCGTGTCCGCCGCCACAGCTGTTCCCGGCCCCAAAATAGCAACAGAGTATATTTTTTGCGTTCATAACAATAGCATATGACATCAAGTAGAGCAAGGAAGCAAACTCAGCAGCTACTTTTCACAGTAATTATCACTCGCTACCAGGCTCCGTCTGGCTTAAATCGCAACCAGCATGCAACTGTGACCTCACACAACCATACTGTGTACACACTTTTTTTTTTTTACTTTGCTCTCTTCGTTCACCTGTGCATATCACAGCTCAATCTTAATTTCCTTCACTTACACAAAATCCTTCAGTTACATAAATTTGCTTTAAATATCACGTACTGCGAGCTTGCATTGATGGCAAAGGCTATCACAGGAGGTCATTTATATGTACTGCTTCTTCGCACAATGCTCTCATTGTGCATGTAGACCCAGTTTATATAATGACCTCTATGGTTGTAATGTTAGCAGCCCCAGGGGAAGCCTCTTAGAATAATAATAGGGAGGGAAAAAAACAAAAAAAACAACATTCACATTTACCTGCATTCTTTACGAAGCACACAGAAGTAGTCTAAAAGCTGAACGAGTGTGTCGTACAAGGAAAACAAAGAAGCCTCACTGTGTATGAGTTACAATATATCTGAAACCATAGCTGTCCTTTAACTTTTTCTCTCCATAAACAATCCTCAGAGGACACATCATCAGAAAGTGGAGAGGCAGGAGAGACAGAAACATGGTGTGAGAGGCAGCGCAAGAACAGCGCTGTGGAAAAACTGAACTAATCCCAGGAATGCCAGCGCCCATGTATCCACTGCCTAACACAAGAGATACACTATATAAATGCCAGCATTAAGGTCAGCCATGGAAATGAAAGGAAATCGAGAAAAAGGAAACACCTTCAAAAAGTGATTTTCCCTCCCTTATCATGCATGTAGCACAACACATGCATGTTACCCACTAAGTATTGAGCAGCATATATGGTTAATATGCATTTATTGATTTTTTTTTTAATAAACCTGGATAAATAAATGTGAACTGGACTAAAATGAGCCACAGCCCAATGGTGAGGGAGTTTGGACTTTGAGGGTGGGGCAGAATGTGACGGAAAAGAGCGGATCCACTGCTAAATTGAATACGGCACAATAACTGTTTAATCTCAGATGTCTTGGTTTTTTTCCAAGATTTAAAAAAAAAAAAAAATTAAAAATACAACCTGATTGCACGCCTGCCAATAAATCTTTTATCAGAGAAGCTATTCCATATGTTCCCTGTAAGAACTTGACATCCTCCATCAGCTTTAACAGTACGGTGGAGCTCTGACACCTCCATGGAAAAAACTGAATTGTATCTTTTCTTGCACCAAGGGTTTCAAATCAAGCTGCTGTCAGAGCCCTCAGCTACTTTCCTGGCAGCTCATTGCCTATATCTGTCTCAACTTGTCTCCTTTCTGAAGAGTTCAGCAGGTTAATGAGAAGGATCACTTCCCGGTGCTCGCCTCTGTCTAGATGGGATTAGAAAGCACTCTCAAAAAATAAATAAAAACTGTAAACACATATTTACAGCCACAGAAAGTAGGTCTGAAGAGCTGCGAGTAGAAGCACAGCGTTACAGAGAGCACCCGGGTAAGTGAGCCACTTTGATCACCAGTAGTTTTACACTGAAGAAGTGACTCTCCAGCGATTAGAAAATGTGTAGAGCTCATCAGTGCCCCAAAATAGCGAGGCCCATTAATTAGGCTCAAACAATGTTCTCCTAGTGTATCGACTTCTTAATGGACAGATAAGAACCTTGTTCGTATTCCCATCCAGTCAATGGCACAGGGCTCTCTGGGGTTTTGGAATGGGTATTATGTCATCTCACCATGCCCTTCAGAAACTAGACCTGTGCTTGGGGTTTTTTCCTCTCTCTTTCTTCCTCTTCCTCTTCTTGCTCATTAACTATGTAGGAGTGAGATGAAGGTCTGGAGCAGCTAGATAAGGTTGCTCACAGACCCTCTTCCCCTGTCTGGGATATGTGCTTAGACTTCAATTTGAGCTTGTAACACTTTTGCATGAACACTGAAGCCTCACAAAAAAAAAAAAACCCTAACTGTTCATGATGTCACTGCAGAAAGGAGTATATCTGAAACGGTCAAACCTCCCCTCCCATCCCCTCCCCTCCATCTCATCATGTTATTCAGACAACAGTAGATTCCAGACAAGACAGACCACCTACCTTAATTCCACAGACATACACTCTTGGCGTCTGATACACATGCACAAACACATAGTGAACACTAAATCCTAACACAGATGGCTTTTTCTCAGCTCCCTTTGTTTGACAATCTTGCACGGTAGAAAGAAGATTAAGTAAATGGCTTCAGGTGTTGTGGCATTATCTCCAAGATTTCTGTGACTGACAGCCACTCTGCAGTTTACAGAAACATCTTTCACCAGGCAATTCTTTGAAAGAGAGGTTTTGTAAATCTGCTTACTGATTGAAACCAAGCATAATGAGAAATTAAAGCTCGCTGCCGAGATATATGTGTGTGTGGGGGGGGGGGGGTGTTGTTGAAGATTTTCTTGGCAAACTTCACTTCACGACTGAAACTTCCTTATTTAATTAGACATTCTCCTGAGCAAAAAGTCAAGATCATTTAAGCATTACTAGCTTCACTGGGCTTTGAGATCATTCTTCATTCTTAGATGATCTGATTGTTTTCAAATAGTGGACCTCTAATTTGGGGATTACAGCAGTCATCAATCAACACTGAGTAAGATTGAATAATATGAGAATGAATGGAAGTTCAGCTTTCTTGATTTGATTAATAATAGCCCGAACAGGAATATTCTAATATGACTGCAGGTAATGGTCTACATGTTATATTTTACCTGTAATAACTTGCTGTGATTCAGGGTTCTTGTGGCTAATTACAGTTTTCTAACAGGTTTTTTTTTTAATGTGTAATGCTATTTTTTGTGTGCCTACACTAAAATCTTTAACGGTTTAGGAAGATGTAAAGCAACAGCCACAATATTAAGGGCATCTCTTGAGCTTCAAAGCAACACTTCTCCATTTCTTTCCTCGGAGAAACAGATGCAGGGCTGTGATGCTTTGGTTTCCAAGTGCAAAGCGTAGTTAATATAAATTATTGAATGAAAACTTTTTTCCCCAGTGAAGGCTTCTCTGGATGTAGTATCTTCATATTTACCTCACATAAAGCTGCTTAGCAGTAGGCAGCCTGCTTTAATGAAGGCTACTGCCTATTATTTCTAGTACAGCCGAACTTCGGGGGCATGAGGTGGCACACTGTATTCTTCTATTAGGAGTGTGACTAATTATGATTCCGTTTTGTCTTGCCCACCACAACAGCGCCACGAGAGTTCATAAAAGTTTTCCTGAGAGCAAAGCCAAAAGGTTCACTGGTGAAGAATACACTTTAAAGTTTACCTTGAGCCACACCGATGTCAACCAGGAGGAAAAGCAAAAGCCAGGATACGGTCGGCATCTCAGGAGAGGATCTCGGCGATCTTCCTCCTTCTCTGTCAGTCCGCGCAGAGTACCCCATGATGAGGAGTCAAACTACGCTCTAAGGCGAGTCCCAGTCACTGAGAAATTGATATGAAATGCGCGCTGGTGTCCCTCGTTACGCTGCGCAGCACTCCAAAAACCCTCACAACCCGGGCGTAAAAGAAAGAGAAAATGGCTTTCGACAAAATATATCCAGCGCAGTGTTTTTGCAAACATGTGACACTTTATGAAACAAGAGGTGGGTGCATCGCCCTCCGTCACAGAGGATGTTGCATTAAAATCTGTATCCGCTTGCTTTTCCCTCTAAAGGTTCACTTGCTAGAGGTGTGGATCGATGTTCTGACGGCAAATTCATGCTCCCACATGAAAGCAAAGTCCGTCCAGCAGAGTCCGAGTCTGTGCAGAACCCTTTTTCACTCGTGCAGTGGGAGAGCAGTGTGTGTGCGTGCACCGCGTCTCCAGCGCTCCACTGACGGCACTGAACGAACCAGGGCAAGGAGCCGTCTCTGCGGGCTACCTTGCTCCTTCAGCCAATCCAAGTGCTCCGGCAAGTGGCGGCGCTGCATCAAAACCTGGCCCGGACAGCAGCGAGGAATGGATGCTGATTTTTTTATTTTTTTTTTTAGCTGAGAATTTTAATCATGCATTCATCCAGGTTAGACAGAAATTAGATTAACAGAAATATGAGTGTATGCAGTGGCGGAATGAATCCGTTATGTAACGCTTGTACTTGCGCGTAAATTCCTGCATCCAAAACTAAAGTATCATTAGGGAAAATCCTTTTAAGCTGTTTAAGCCCATTTCAATATTGTTTTTTAAAAACGATTTTAAATACTCATTTATGTGTAGTAAGGCTTAGAGATGCGCAGTGAAAATGTTTTTACCTCCATTTGAACTTTAGAAATACAGATCAGCACCATAACATCAACAAACTCCCCCCTACATATATGATATAAGTCGTTAATTTAAGAGTACTTTGCAAAAATATTTAGTCACCCTTAATTTCTTTATATTTTGCAAGGAAAATGGGAAGGTTTACTGAAATGTGCAAACATACGTGGAAATACAGTATATAAGCTTAAAAGTCAATATGTCAATATGTTGATGCCAAACAGCTTCAGTAATGCTGAGGTCCGGGCTCTGGGGAGGACAATCCATGAGTGATAGTGTTCCATTGGGTGTTTTTCTAACCAGGTATGCTTTTACTGCCAGTACGTTTGGGATCATTGTATTGCTAAAAAAAAAATAAAGCACTGGCCAATCAGACACTATAAGGTGGCTCAAAATCTCACTGTACTTTCTGCATTCATAATTCCATCAATATTGACAAGATCTCCAACACCACTGGCTGAAACGCAGCCCCAAACAATGACAGAGCCTCCACTGTGTTTTACAGATGCCTGTAGACACTCACCGTTGTACCTCTCTTCCATTCAAACTGACGACAAACTTCATACTGACCATATACTTCAAATTTCAATTCATCATTCAATCAGACATATCGCCATTGATTTTCACACCAGTTTTTGTGTAATTTGGAATACCTCAGCTTTTTCTCCCTGTTTCACTTTCTTAAAAATGGCTTCTTGACAGCTACTTATCCTGCAAGACCACATCTGTCAGGTCCCGTGACAGCTCTGTGATCTGGATTTTTTCCTATTTCAGTTTCCTCAGGCTTTTGTTTTTTTTGTAAGAAAAAAACACACACCATGCTGAGATATGCTAATTCATAGGTAACCTTATAGGTCAGTTTTAAGTTGCTGAACAAACAAACAAACACATTGCTCTGAAAATAGTATGGTACAAGGACTGGACTGAAAATATGTGAAAAAGCAGCCAATGACCAAAGAAATTATTCAAGACTTTTAAAATAAATACAAGAACTTCTGGCTCCTTAAAAACAAAATATTTCCCCTGGTCTTCCACCGCACATTAAGAAAAACCTGAATACCCACTCCCTTATCCCCACTGCTCTCTAAGGGTCACAAAATAAGTACAAGTGGCTATGAGATGATTAACTGGAGAGGAAAGAAGAAAAACCAAAATAATTTTTTGATACATCTAAATTTTGTTTGGCTTTCAGCGGGGAATGAGGATAACCACTTGAGAATTTAAAGTATCGCAGAAGCTGGTAAAAGGTTTGAGGGTTTTTGTTGATTAAAAGGAGACAACAACTCAGACATCTAAAACATGAAAATGATCCTCACATAGATACGGCCACTTTTTAGTCACAAGCATCCATCACCTATAACTGCACATTTCCTTGTTTACACAGCTACAACATAAAGTAGCAGAATAAATCAGAATAATTTTTTCCTGCACAGTAGAGCACAAAATGTTTCTTATATTCCCTACCAGTATAGTGCAAATAGGTGCTTCCATTTTCTGCTCTATTTAGAAGTAATAATAGCATGTCACAAAACCTGATCGATGATGAGCTCAGCCTCGCAGACTTTCAAACCCACACACAGAGACACACAGACATATACATGACTTTTGCTTTGCAGGGGGAAATTTGTTTCAGTCATTTCAATAAAAGCTGATAAGTAATTGCATATGCATCAGAGATGCCTAGGCAATGCTCCCGGCACTGTGATTAATGTGGCGTGTGAACTTGACACTATCTCTGTACCAAAATTAAACTTTTCAAATATGAATCTAATTCAAGAAACACAGTATTCTCCCCTTCTCTGTAATCCTTTTTATGCACAGTGCTGTGAAAAAAGTATTTGCCCGCATCCTGAATTCTTAAGTTTTTGCACATTTGTCAGACTTAAATGTTTCACATCATCTAACAAACTGTAATATTAGATCAGGAAAACCCAAGTAAATACAAAATGCAGCTTTTAAATGATGATTTCATTTATTAAGGCAAAAAGCTATCCAACCCTACCTGGCTAAGTAATTGTCCCCCTTGTTAAATCAAAAATGAATTGTAATTAAGCACACTTTTTGGAAAGGTGAGGGTGAACCTCACTGGCCACACCCAGGCCTGATTACTGCCAGAGCTGCTGAATCAAGAAATCACTTAAGAAGAACCTGTCTGAAAAAGTAAAGTAGGCTAAAAGATCTCAAAAACCAACACATGTTACAATTTAAAGAAACTCAAAAACAGATGAGAAACAAAGTCATTGACATCTATCAGTTTAAAAAGGGTTACAGCGCCATTTCTAAGGCTTTGGGACTCAAGTGAACCACAGATAGAGACATTATCCACAGATGGAGAAAACTTGGAACAGTGGCGAACCTTCCCAGGAGTGGCCAGCCTCATAAAACTACTCCAAGAGCACATCAACAACTCATCTAGGAGGTCACAAAAGAAAAATCCATGGGAGAGTTTCAAGGTGAAAAACTCTGCTGACCACAAAGAACACAATCATAAGCAGGTCTTTCATGCTCAACATGTTTCTGTGTGGCTGAATTAAACAACTATGCAAAGAAGATTGGGGCTCTTCTTCACTTAAATCATCATCATTTTAAAAAATCCCTTTTTAAAGTTTATTCAGGTTATGTTTGTTTATTAATAAAATGCATTTGATGACCTGATACATGTAAGTTTGACTAATATGCAAAAAAGAAGAAATCAGGAAGGTGCCACATACTTTTTCCACAGGACTGTATGGTGATGTCCATACATATATATATATATATATATATATGGACATGTGTGTGTGTGTGTGTGTGTTTAAAAATTCCCCTCTTGCCCTTGCAAGCAGTCTATCCTTCAAGCTCAGGTCTTCTACCAGAGGCCTGGGAGCTTGAGGGTCCTGCACAGTATCTTAGCTGTTCCGAGGACTGCGCTCTTCTGGACAGAGATCTCCGATGTTGTTCCTGGGATCTCCTGGAACCACTCACCTGGCTTGGGAGTCACCACACCTAGTGTTCCGATTACCACTGGGACCACAGTTACCTTCACCCTCCACATCTTCTCGAGCTCGCGAGATCTTCTCGTGCAAGTAGCCCCGGCCGAAGGGGTTACATGAATAGGATGAGGCACCTATATATACAAAACAGCTTTTGCATTTGAGTAATTCAGTCTTCTGAAAGGAATGATAGGTATATAGTCTACATATTCTGTACATAATCCATTGAGTGTATTTATTTATTGAAAATCACTAAGGTGAATCAGAGGGGCTTTGAGGTTTTTGAATATAGACCTGAATATGTGGACTCTTTCCAACAACCTTTTGTCAATAGCATGGTTACATTAAGGCTAGGTGTTGCCCACTTTTAGCCTGAACATTATCACATACTCACCAAAACAAGTACAAGTGTTACACTTTGCGCAATATGAACTTATGAAATGGCAGATTGTTCTAAATTTTGACTGTGGTTAACGAAATAGATTATAAGCAAGATGAGACCTAGGAATAGACAAAACTCACTTCCTCACTTTTCAACCTGAAATTCAGGAAGGACAGGGCAGTTTCTTCTTTCACCTGTCAAAAGAGGACCAGCTAAACCAAGTCCAAGCAGTCTGCGTGTGTTTTGTAGAAATGTCTTATGACCTCAAGAAGTTTTGTAGGGGGCTACTAGGAAGCTGCAGATGTATCTGTATTCTTGGCAGGAAGTGGCATTCCTAGTTGGTGTCAGCCTCCACCGGCGTCCTCCTTTATCACAGATTCTGTTTGTGATTTTCATGGACAAGCTTTAAAGGTGCAGCTGGGGAGGAATGGTGTGGTCTGATTTAGGAATATGTTGGCTTTATCACACACTGGAACGAGTTTTGAATAAAATGTGAAGCAACCAGTACCTCCAAGTTTGTGCCCATTGTTTTTATTTTGGTTGTGAGTTAGGGTAAAATGCAGGGTGAACCCTGTGGTGCTAAGAAAGCTGTGAATGTACCTGTTTGTTCTGGTTCCACCAATGGAGATGAAATATTGATAGTGAGCAAAAGAATGAAATTGCACATATAAGCAGATGATGCTACTTTAGATGTTGTCATCCTCCGATATATCGAAGGGTGCTGCTCAGACAGTCGAGGTGGCGTCCAGTTGGTATCTAATCAGGATTCGCTGGAAGCTTTCCAGGCACATCCAACTGGTAGGAGGCACAGGGGAAGACCTAGAACATGCTGGAGAGATTATGTGTCTCATCTGGTCATGTATATCTCATGAACCCCCAGAAGGAGCTGAAAAAAACATTTGGAGAGGGACTTAAGTCCAATGCCGCTACAAAATAACTTAGAGTGAGCGATATAAAATAAATGAGTGCCAGTAAGCATTTCACAACAGCTTAGATTCAACAAGGTGATTTCTCATGTGGGGGTTGGTCCACGCTGACTTCTCAGTAATATATTCCTGTTGTTATCAACACCTTTCACATTGTCTCAAAGGTGGTCTGTATGCTTGAGATATGAAGAGTGAGCGAGTAATGTGAAGAAAACTGAGGCCACGACCACATTCTTTAAATAATCTTGATTCAACGTGTGCACAAGAATGGCGTGTTATCTTGCCATGTGTGTCCATTTGGGGGGGCCATGAGGGCCATATCCCAAACCACTCATCAGTGTGTTAAAGTACAGGGTGGGCCGTTTATATGGATACACTGTAATAAAATGGGAATGGTTGGTGATATTAAAGTCCTGTTTGTGGCACATTAGTATATGTGAGGGGGCAAACTCCTCAAGATGGGTGGTGACCATGGTGGCCATTTAGAAGTCGGCCATCTTGGATACAACTTTTGTTTTTTCAATAGGAAGAGGGCCATGTGACACATCAAACTTATTGGTAATGTCACAAGAAAAACAATGGTGTGCTTGGTTTCACCGTAACTTTATTCTTTCATGAGTTATTTACAAGTTTCTCTTTGTTCACAGCCATTGACATGTTGAAGAGGTTAACACGTGAGGAGCAGATCGAAATTGTGTTGATATCTGGTGAACGCAGTAACCGGGTCATTGCAGCAGATTTCAATGCAAAACACCCTACGAGACCACCCATCTCCCATGCTACAGTCAGCAAACTGCTTGCTAAGTTCCGTTAAACTGGTTCAGTGTTGGATTTGCCAAAATGTGGACGCAAGAAAACTGTCACTAATGAAGAAACATCAGTGGCTGTCCATCAATGTGCTGCCTATTGTGTTGGATTGTCAACACAACCCTCTTCTCCCACTCTTCACACACTGATAGCAACAGCACAGGAGAAATGCCAGCACAGGCATCCAGTATCCGTAGTTTCAGGTGTTGCACATCTCGTATTTTCACACCATAGACAATTGCCTTCAGATGACCCCAAAGATAAAAGTCCAAGGGGGTCAGATCGGGAGACCTTGGGGGCCATTCAACTGGCCCACGACGACCAATCCACTTTCCAGGAAACTGTTCATCTAGGAATGCTCGGACCTGGCACCCATAATGTGGTGGTGCACCATCTTGCTGGAAAAACTCAGGGAACGTGCCAGCTTCAGTGCATAAAGAGGGAAACATCAACACAATGGGCAGCACATTGATGGACAGCCACTGATGTTTCTTCATTAGTGACAGTTTTCTTGGGTCCACATTTTGGCAAATCCAACACTGAACCAGTTTCACGAAACTTAGCAAGCAGTTTGCTAACTGTAGCATGGGAGATGGGTGGTCTCGTAGGGTGTTTTGCATTGAAATCTGCTGCAATGACCCGGTTACTGCGTTCACCAGATATCAACACAATTTCGATCCACTCCTCACGTGTTAACCTCTTCGACATGTCAATGGCTGTGAACAAAGAGAAACTTGTAAATAACTCATGAAATAATAAAGTTACGTTGAAACCAAGCACACCATTGTTTTTCTTGTGACATTACCAATAAGTTTGATGTGTCACATGGCCCTCTTCCTATTGAAAAAACAAAAGTTGTATCCAAGATGGCCGACTTCTAAATGGCCACCATGGTCACCACCCATCTTGAGGAGTTTGCCCCCTCACGTATACTAATGTGCCACAAACAGGACTTTGATATCACCAACCATTCCCATTTTATTACAGTGTATCCATATAAACGGCCCACCCTGGACAATTGAGCTTTTTTATTTTTTATTTCTTTTCTTTTTTTTTTTTAGATAGCACTTTATTTTTTATTTTATTTTTTTTGCTCCTCAGTCATCCAGTCCTGGTCATGGTTCAGATAGCTTCATTTTCCTGTTCTTTGCTGACTGGAGTGGAAAGTGGCATAGCTCTCTGCTGCTGCAGCCAGTGCAATTCAAGGTTAAATGATGTGTGCTTTCTGAAACGTCCTTCTGCACACCGCTGCTGTACTGAGCTGTCATTTATTTGTGGCCTGTTAACTTGAACAAATTTTGACTTTCTCCGCTGACGTCTCTCGTGAGCCTCTGAGGTGCGTATCCTGAAAGCAGCAAGCGGCACCTTGTGTGAGTCAGTCGGCTTGAATTATAGCAGGCCTTCCAAGATATTCTGTAGTTGTTTAGTAAATCAGAAAATTATTAACAGCCTCTCAGTGCAGCTGAGCGGCCTTCTATTTGGCAATTACTGTATAGTGTAAAGAAGTGATGGAAGTCTTTCTTTGTGCATAATGAATAAGATAAACATTAAGGGACACATTCAAGAAAAGTGTCTTTTAACATTTGCCACAGACCTTTGGACCTTTTGAGAAGTGTCCCGTGTGTCAGGAGTGAAAAGCCAGTGTATTACAGAAACATTGACCCACAAATTCCTCTCAGCAAATAACTCTTTTCACTAGCATGCCTTTGCCAGAAATAAGCGCACAGAACTGTTGCTAAACGGATGTTTCAACATTGTAGGAAACATTCCTTAACCGTGCCTTTATTTTCTTGGGACCCACTAAGTAACTGCTTACACTGGAAAGCATGTCCAAAGATAGCTATATCTAAAAGGAAATTGAAACTGCATGTTTACTTCATGTAAATGGCATTACATAATGAGAATACACAGAAGAATATTTCTGGGAACCTGATGCTGTCATGGCCAGCGGGGGCAGACCGTGTGGAGAGTGTGTGTGGTGGACCCAGGCAAGAACACAGGCGAGGAGACGGGAGTGAACTTAAACTGAAAGCGAGCCTTTATTTGGGCTGATGCAGAGGGGAGTGGACAAAACATAACAGGGACAGAGACTGCAACTAACCAAAAACCTAAACTGGAAAAACACAAACCAAATGGCAAACATGAACTGCACAGAATCCTGAAAAACACTTAATTTGACCAGAGGGGAGGTACACAGACGACTCAACAACAAACAAAAGAAGACTGAGGACTTAAATACACACATGAGGTGATCAGGGGAAGTGGAGACACATGAGAACACAGCTGACTAGAATGAAACATAATGACAATACAGGGGAGAGAAACACTAACTACAATGAACAAAGAACACCAGACTCTTCCAAAATAAAACAGGAAACACGGAGACATAGACATGGAGATAAAACATGACATGAACTTGACATAACCGCATAAACATGAAACATGACACGAAGACACAGGAACCAGGGAGACTGAGTACAGGGGGAGATGACAGAAACAACTAAGAAATAAGGACTAAACAGCAACCTAGAAATTAACTAGATCAAAAATAAATATAAAAATACATAAAACTCAAACACTGACCACCTTAGAAACTTGTAACTTGTATTTTTAGTGGTTAGTTTGTATGGGAAGGAGTGGGAAGTTGTGTATGATCCTTACAAGGATGCAAATTACCTCTGAGCGTGGGAGAACACACATGGTACAAACACTTATTAGATTTTGTTAGTTGACATTTCTTAAAATAATTCCAGTGACTATTGTGTCAGACCTTCATGCGTGAATTTCCGTTACATTACGTATAAACATTCACGTTCCCCAGAGGATCAGTAAGGCGGTCTTTGACGATCCTCCTGCTTCTAATCTGTAGGCACAAGTGGCTCAGTGCTGTCCTGTAAAACATCTGGAATACTACTTGATGAATGTTTTTATTTGTTTTCTAGAAGAGTTACCAGGGCCATGGTCCCCTGATGTTGAATCCCAATAGCTTTGATTCCCTGACCTTTTCTTGTAATGCCATGAAAATGGTGGCCATTGAACATTATAACAACGTTTTTTTAAATAACAGGTAACTTCACTTCATGGATGAGTTGCTATGGTTTCTAAATGCTTCCACTTTGGAATAATTCCACTTCCAGTTTGTGAAGTAACAAGGAAGGAAGAAATATCATGAATTGGCTTGTTGCAATGGTGGCATCCAGTTACTGTGTTGCATTTAAATCCAGCAATCACTTTTCCCAACAGTCTTGGGGATTGTTAAGATGTTTTTTGGCAAATGTGAAATGAGCCCTTGCGTTCTTTTTGGTCAGCAGTGGTTTTCTCCTTGGAACTCTCCAATGGATGCCAATTTTTGCCCAGTCTCTTTCTCGTTGTTGAATCATGAACTTTGACCTTTACTAATGCACTCCCCCTTGCTAAGCAAGCTCACTACTGTCATTTAAAATATGGAAATAGCCACTACAATAGAACTGAGGCCTCCAAATTTATAAGAGATGTCACCTTGTCTATATCCATCTTTTGTACAAAAAATTATATTTAGCTTGACAATGTTGGCATCCAGTTAAAGCATCATGCCCAACTTTGCCTTACAGAGCTATCAGCATGGTTGCAGATTCTTAGCTTAGTTTCACACACCCTTCATGTGTTTTTTAGAGAGACACGGCTCTCTGGGCTGTTCATGTCAGACATCGCATACTCCTGCTGAGCACTCACAAAACCTCTGTCTCTCCCATCAGCCTGTGGATCAATTAGACCGACAGTGACAGACAGATTGATAGGCAGACAAACAAACAGAGATATGCAGGCAGACTGATGATAATGCAGAGGCAATGTAATGCAATTTCTATGTGGAAAGCCCATCCCCCTTTCCCACTGCAACACACATGCTCACAAATAGACCCTGGCTTCGCTCTAATTTCAAAGATAAACATCACTGAGTGAAAATGGAATTGGAAATTAATCACAGCTATAAATTAAGTCACCTTTAGGGGTATCCTTTATCCTCGTTAATAGAGTTAAAGGTAGCTAGGTAAAGTCAACCTGTGTGCCAAGCTCCAGAATACTGAGGATTTTGAATTATGACAAATGGCACAATATGATTTGTAGACAAAGCAATGGTTTGCGGCTGATTTTTTTTTTTAACTTTGCAACAGTGAGCCACGGTGAGACAGTGAATAGCGGCAACAGCAGTCATGTGCCACACAGTAAAGCTGCTTTCCATCGCTTTGGGCACACTTTACTGCTGCTCTTGATATCGGTATTAAAAGTGATTTGCTGCTCCGTATGTGGCAAGGAATCAAAACTTAATTTAGGCAGATAAAGATGCCATTTGGGAGGGAGATAAAGTGCTGCATCATGGGAGATGTGTTCCCCAGCTTGCTCTCAGCTCCTCACCCTTACAGCGTCCTCAGATTTACTAGCTCTTTTTTCTTGCTCCATAAAACAGCAAATCTGCTCGCCAGGCGACACAGGCAAATGTTAATGGATTCATTTGTCAAGAACCTTCCACTTATTTACAGTCCTCTTCCATTACCGTCTCTCCTCCTGTAAGAGGAAATCTAGTGGACAAAGTCAAAATATCGATTTGCCTGTCCATCAGACTGTGAGTCATCCTGTAAAACACACCAAGCCGAAGACACTGCTGCCACCAGGAGTGTTTAAACATGACAGTTACACAATCAGTGCACACGGCTTCCCCCCCCCCCCCCCTTAAATTATGTAATGCAGTACAAGTGAGATGTGAAGCTGATCACATTTGCAGCACATAAAAAATAATCATTGCATTTTGATTCTGATCTTATCTATTTAATAATTTGCCGGTTCTCTGTTATTGATTATTTTGCAACCACCTGAACTTTGGAGGAAATCATTATCATTTTTTTAGTATTTGAATTAAATATAATGTTGAGAGTTGGGGCTTCGGACACGTTGAGCGAAAAATACATCTGATTGTTGAGCATTTTTATTTATGAGTAAATGTCTCCCGAGTTTCACGTAGATAAGCTAGAAAAACACTCAGTAGCTCTGTTTACCTATTTATCATGTATAGCATACTCAAAGTGCTGGTGCTGATAATATTGGCTTCCTGTAGCTCCTTAGACCACCCAGGTGGCTTCAGTGTGACTGCTGATGCAAGCCAGGCCTTGAGCCTGTACTATCAGTACCAGGTACTGATAGTTCAGACTTCTCATTTGAACACTCAAGCCTGGGGGAAGGTGAACGCCCTGCTGTGCCACCAGATATCCCCCTACCTCGACACATCTTATATCGTCTCCACTGTCCCGGTTTGATCAAAGCACCCAGCACCAGTCCAAACTTCCCAAGATCAGATCCATCTAAGCAGGTCACAATCTGATCAGAAAAAAAATGAACAAAAAAAGATTCATGGCAACTTATGTACAGTAATTGTAGCAGTAAGGCTTGATGGAGGGGGAATAGTGGCGCTTCATTAATTATTACCGAAACATCAAAAGCAATGCAAGACACAGTGGCAAACGTTAGCAGGTCACACACAAGCCAACAGCTCATAAATATACACACCCAATTAACTGATTTTAGAACAGCATCCTGTGTGCCATGCAATAATGCTTGTGGAAAGTTCTAGGAAATAATCGCAATGCCGCCACATGTTAACACACAGTGGGATGCATGCATTTTTTGTTCTTCTATGTTTAGTGTTCTTTGTCCCACTGATGTTTTTTACTGGAGACTTAAGCTCATTAAGACTCTTTAGACTGTTGTCCTTCAAAACCACATCACCTTAATTGCAGCCTGGACTGGTGGCATTTCAACAGAAGAGCATTACTGCAATATCCCCAAGGCAGAGACAGAATGTCTGTGATTCATTGTGGAATTAAATAAAAAAAAACATCACTGGAAAAAAAAGGAGTCTCTTTTCACTAAATGCTATGATTCAGATCTGCAGAGGTTCCTGCATTTCTTTGACTATATAAAAGACCCCTATTATCCTTCGCTACCTCGGCTTAAAGGCCAGGCACATATGGCATGTTTAGCACTGTGGCATCTCACTGTCTGAATCTGTTTCGGCCCCTCTTCACTTCCTCTTCCATTCTTTTTTCTTTTCCTACAGTCCCCACCTCCCATGCAGGGAAATGGTTTGGCCTTTCTGAAGTAAACAGGCATTAATCACTTCTTGAGAGGGAATTGTCTGAGGGACAGCCCAAGGCATTTGAAAGGGGCCACACAAAGTCACATGGGACTGGGAGATAGATGCTGGAGGGGTGGCGGGTGTTATGGCTCCCTATGGGATGTGTACAGCACCAGCTGATGGGGTCAGCGTGTCCACCTTGGGTAAGTGTGTCAAGGACAGTGAGAGGAGGAGGTGAGACTTTGGCTATGGTTGAAAAATGCTGTTGCAAACTGGAGCAGTGGGCTAAGAGAAATTCTTTGTTTCCTCTCGTTTTTCCCCCTCCACCTCCTTTTTAGAAACAAGCGAGGAGTTTACGCCTGAACAAGTACAAAAGAGTTATGTGTTGTGAATGTCACAAAGTAACAAAAATAAGCCACATTTTCAATGTTAAATGTCAAAAATAAAAAACAAAATCTAGTCTGTACTGACATCTGTATATAAAATTAAGGTGTGTGTGTGTGAGGTGTTATTTTGGTATTTTGTAGTCTTTGATTTTTAGCACACAGCTTACTTGTTGTAGAATATTTATTTAGAGATTCAAGATAATCTCTTTGTATTCTTTGGGCGGTTTCTTCATTAGTTCCACAATAGTGAAATAACACAATCTAACACAATTCATGAAGCATGTAAGAAATAAAATAGTCATTTTAGTCATAATTACTAGTTCTTCTTGAGTGACCACATCAAATTGACTTTTTATGGGGCTTTATGAATCATTTTTTAAGAAAAAACTTTACAAATAAGCCTTTGTATTCAAATATCTACGGTAATCTGGATTTCATTTCAGACTTTTGTGCTAAAATAACAAAATAATACCTCACATATGTTTGGGGCAAGTACAAGTACATTGTTCCCCTGCCCTTAACCCTTGTATTGCTTTTTAAATAAACATTTTTACAGTTTTCCATAAAACAAACAAAAAAACATTAGTAATGCTCATGACATCTTTAATGATCAATTTTTGCATTAAAATGACACTGAGTGACTGCAGACCACTGAGTGACTGCCATTGTAATAGTGTAATAATAGTGTAATAATCTACAGTTAATTGCCAACAAACATGTACAGTTTGCCAGACACTATTATCCTGTCCACTAACTAACAAAGACTGACAAACCATAAAGGCAGAGACAGGGGAGCACAGAAGGTACAAGATGAAAATAGCACCAGCGACCATGGATACCATAGGCACCACAAGAATCGGAAATTATATTGGTTAATAATTTATCTTCTGAAGGATCCAGAAATACCGCAGCAATACTTTCTCTTTTTTCAGTTCCCATTGATGGCAAGATGACTGCATACATCTGCTTATTAGTTCCGAGCAGCTCTTCCAAAAACATTCTCATTTGCTAATTCAACAACTTATTTAATCCTCTTATAGCCTCATAAATATATGGTTAACCAATATTTAAAGACCATTTTAGGGGAACGTGAAGGAAAACAAATTTTTGTTTTTCTTTTTGTTGGTGTGTTTTTACTGCCGTAATGTTTTAATAAAAAGTCCCCTAAATATATGTGGCACATTTATAAAACAAAGGGAGCTGACCAAAGTGTGTGCACATACTGGGAGAGGCAATGGAGCCTTATGGATGGCAGTGTCTCTCAGTCTGAGTTAGGCATCCAGAGCTGCCACAAGATGAAAAATGAATGAGAAAGACTGAACAGCTTTTGGGTGGCGTGATTAAAACGTAGTAAGGTGGGGCTGATAAGGTGGTTGGAAAGGTAAGTTTTGCAATTTGGCTCTACACATGTACAGTGTTATAACCTCAGGATAAAAATGCTCGGAAACTCAAGTGCCAGTTTTAGGACGTTTACTGACCACTTTTAGAAACAACCACAGCTAGTCGCACACATACAGGAAACTGTCCCACACATAACATTCCGGCAGGGAGAACCCTGAAAAACCTCTGAAGGTTCCGGGGTTCAACGCCCCCAAACATACATTAACAACAACACTGTCTATAACACTTCCCCCCCCTTAAGCAAAAACCCACAACATAGCAATTATGCATAAGTACAAAAAGAGAGGGAGAATTCAACACCACATTATTTTAACAATTCAGTCTATCAGGGGGCTTGTGCTGCCTCTTTGACCTTCTCAGTCCTGCTGCTGGGTTCTCTAGGCTAGGAGCCTGCTGAGCTCCTGTGGCCGGGTTCGGCTCAGGTGACTTAGATTGCTCCACCAGCCCTTCTGGTGATACTGAAGAACCAATCCCGATCTCAGGGGCTGCTGACACGGCTTCCCCTTTGGGTGAACCACTCTGATGCCCCACAATGTCCACAGCCCTGTCTCCACCATGTGCGTGCGAACCACTCTGAGCCCTCTTCTCAGCTCCATCCGTGCGGGCTCTCACATGATCCTTGTGCCTGCGAACTTGTCTGCCATCCAACAACTCCACCACAAAAGATACTGGCCCTGAACTGTGGTGAATGATGCCAGGCAGCCACCGTGAGCCACCCGTAAAGTTTTTGATATACACACAGTCTCCCTGCTTGAAAACACAGCCTCTGGCATGTAGATCATGTCTCACCTTCTGCCCACCTTGTGACTGGGTGACTCTGGCTCCCACATCTGGGCGAAGAAGGTCCAGATGAGATCTGGGCTTCCTCCCCATCAGCAACTCCGCTGGGGACAAGCTTGTGGTTGTATGAGGCGTGATGTGATACTGAAACAGGAAACGGCAGAGCCTCTTTTCTATGGAAAGACCTGGCATTTTTTTTAGACCGTCTTTCAGCGTCTCCACGGCGCGCTCCGCTAAGCCATTGGAGGCAGGGTGGTAGGGTGCTGTGCGGATATGTCGGATCCCATTTCTCTCCATAAATTCTTGGAAAACCCCACTTGTGAACGTGGGCCCATTGTCCGTGACCACTGCCTCTGGTAATCCATGTGTTGCAAAGATTCTCCGGAGTGTGTCTGTGACGACTGGGGCTGTGATAGTCGGCATTATGTGGGCATCCAGCCATTTTGAATGCGCATCCACCAACACCAGGAACATGTGGCCCAAAAAGGGGCCGGCAAAATCTAGATGAAGCCTGGACCATGGACGGCCAGGCCACTCCCATGGGTGGAGTGGGGCAGGTGGTGGCATTTTTTGGTTTGACTGACATTGAGAACAGGCTTTTACCTTGTCTTCCAAGGCACTGTCCATTCCCGGCCACCACACGAATGACCTTGCCAGACTTTTCATCCGAGAAATCCCTGGATGAGCCTCATGCAACACTTCAATGATCTGTGACCGACCTGGAGGCGGAACAATGACTCGGGAACCCCACAGGATGCAGCCATCTTGAACACTGAGCTCCTGCTGACGTTTGGCATACGGTTTGAGCTGATCTTGCTCCACTGTTGCTGGCCAGCCCTGCAACAGCCACTGTTTAACCCGAGATAACTCTGGATCCCGTTCAGTCCATGCTTTGATGTTTTTAGCACAGACCGGAGAGTTCGCCAGCTTGTCCAGCAAAAACACAGTTTCTGGGGGCAAGTTCGACTGGTCGGGGACCTCCGGGAGGGGGAGGCGGCTGAAAGCATCTGCATTCGCATTTTCAGGTCCCGCCTTATAAACAATGCGATACTGGTATGCCGACAGTGTTAATGCCCAGCGCTGAACCCGGGCTGAAGCCATGGGTGGGATGCCTTTTGTTTCACTAAAGAGACTCAGGAGGGGCTTATGGTCTGTAACAACAGTAAATGGGCGGCCATACAGGTACTGATGAAAACGTTTCACAGCAAAAACTATTGCTAAGCCTTCCTTCTCAAGCTGTGAATAGCCCTTTTCTGCTGCTGTGAGCGTGCGTGACGCATATCCGACCGGTTTCTCTTCCCCCTCTTCCATACGATGGGAAAGAACAGCTCCTATGCCATACGGGGAGGCATCACAGGACAGGACCACCTCCTTCTCTGGATCAAAATGCACCAGGAGTGGTGCCGATTGTAACAGTTCTTTTACCTGTCTGAAGGCCTTCTCCTGTGCTTGGGACCACCTCCACTGACTGTCTTTGTGCAGCAGCCCATACAGGGGAGCAAGCATGCTGGAGACGTCAGGCAAAAACTTCCCATAATAGTTCACTAAGCCCAAGAATGATCTTAGTTCAGCTACATTCTTTGGACTCGGGGCTTCTTTTACTGCCCTCACTTTCTCTTCCAGTGGGGACAGGCCCTGTGCAGAAATGCGATGACCCAGGTATGTCACGCTAGGGGCTTGGAAAACACACTTACTGCGCTTCAAACGCAACCCAGCTTCTGAGAGCTTCTTCAACACCTGCTCAAGGTTACGCAGATGCTCCTCTTCTGTTTTACCTGTAACTAAAATGTCATCCAAGTAAACAGCAACACCAGGAATGTTTTGCAGAAGATTGTCCATGGTGCGCTGAAAGATAGCCGGACTGGATGCAACGCCAAACACCAGGCGGTTGTACTTGAACAGCCCCTTGTGTGTGTTTATTGTCACATATTTTTTTGATTCCTCATCCAGCAGCAACTGCTGGTAAGCATGACTCATATCCAACTTTGTGAATGTCCGACCACCCGCCAGTGTGGCAAACAGGTCATCCACTCGAGGCAGAGGGTAGGCGTCGAGCTGAGAGGCTTGGTTCACTGTCAGTTTGTAATCACCGCATATACGCACCCCTCCGTCCTCTTTCAACACTGGTACGATCGGGGCTGCCCAGTCCGAGAACCCCTATCTGTTGTAGTCTCTCCAACTCTGCTTCCACCTTGGCCTTCATGGCGTATGGTACAGTGCGTGGTTTGAAAAAGCGTGGCCGGGCAAAAGGGTCCACACACAGCTTCACAGTGGTGCCCCGGAGAGTGCCCAATTCATTCTTGAACACATCTGCATACTTTCCCAGTAACTCTGCTATTACCGTTACATACCTGATTTCCCTCCAGTTCAGGCGGATTTTCTGCAGAAGGTCACGACCCAGCAGACTAGGCCCCTCCCCTTTCACCACCAGCAGTGTTGCTGCAGCTTCTTGACCCTGATATGCTGCATGCACCTCTATAGCACCAAGCAGGGGAATGCATTCACCTGTGTACTGTCTAAGGCTTATCTCAGTCGCTTGGAGGGCTGGTGCCCCGCCCGAGTGCCACAAGCTGTGGTAGGTGGCTTGGCTGATCACCGAAGCTGAAGCCCCTGTATCCACTTCCATTTGTAGCTCCTTCCCATTTACCTGGATAGTGGCATAGATGGGCTCCGCACAGCACTTATTAAAGCCAACCAGATTAAACATGTTGAAAACACACTCATCCTCTTCAGGCGCCATGCCCTGCAGGTGATGCGTGTTTAGTTTGTGTTTTGTCTTCCATTCCTTCTTTGATTTCTCCTTAGCGCCCCTGCATTTCTTGGCTAAGTGCCCCTTTTTCTTGCAGTTATGGCAGGTACTGTCTTTGAAACCACAGTCCTTGGCAAAGTGTGCTCCCCCACACCGGTAACACTCCAAAAGCTCCCTCGGTTTGCCCCTCACACTCCGAGATACATGATGCACCTCGGTTGAGTGCATAGTGTTGTTAGCTTTCCGAATGTCTTTAGTGTTATTAGCTGCCGTTTCTATTGCCTGAGCAATTTCCAAAGCTTTCTTAAAGTCCAGTGTGGGCTCCCCCAACAACCGACGCTGCATGCCATCATCATTTATACCACACACCAACCTGTCGCGGAGCATGTCATCCAGCACGCCTCCAAACTCACAGTGCTCTGATAGCTGTCTCAGCTCCGTCACATACGCAGCCACCGAAACTCCCGGCTTGCGTGAATGAGTGTGGAATTTGAACCGCTGAACAATCACGGAGGGTTTCGGGCAGTGATGATTTTGCACCAACGTCACCAGTTCTTTGAAACTGAAGTCCCCGGGTTTCCGAGGCGTCGTCAGGTTACGTATCAACTTGTAGGTCCTCGCTCCACACGCACTAAGAAGAACTGACCTTTTTTTTCCTTCGTCCGAAATGTCGTTTGCCAAGAAAAAGTGTTCCAGCCTCTCGACATATTCAATCCAGTCGCCGTCTCCCTCGGCAAACTCCGTGAGCGATCCGATCGTAGCCATAGATGCGAAGCGGTAGTCCGACTGCAAAATCCGTAGCAAAAACTCAAAACTGTCCGCGTTCGGCTTTTATCCTCGTCGCCAAAAAGGTGTTATAACCTCAGGATAAAAATGCTCGGAAACTCAAGTGCCAGTTTTAGGACGTTTACTGACCACTTTTAGAAACAACCACAGCTAGTCGCACACATACAGGAAACTGTCCCACACATAACATTCCGGCAGGGAGAACCCTGAAAAACCTCTGAAGGTTCCGGGGTTCAACGCCCCCAAACATACATTAACAACAACACTGTCTATAACATACAGTGTGAAGAATAGGGGGTTATATGATGCTCTCTGCAGCACCTGCAGTGGTCACAAAATCTAACCCGATCTTTACATTTTTCCTCCAAAAATGGCTGAGTACTTGTCTGAAGCCCTTCAGGATCAGATTGACTTTGATATTTAGGATGATTATCCTGCTTTTTAATGTAGATTGTGCTGAGTCACAGATGAAGGACTCATACCCTGACATTAAAGATGCCTTGATAAACGTGGATAATAAAGGCAGTAGCCATATTATTGACAATGGGGGCAGGGACAAAAGGTCTAGGTCTGAGTGCATGAAAGCAGACTGTGATAAAAGCTGCTTGCACTTTAGTCAAACACGCAGTTATACAATACACCGCACAGTAATGAATATGCAATGAGTGAAAAGCTGCTGCTGTCTACTTAAATCTCACATGCAGCTCAACATAAAAGACACTTGACTTGGACTTGACATGGGATTTCTGACAAATATCGCCTAATAAAGACACGAATATTAGTTGAATATGCCCGTGAGCACCATTGAAGGTCTCTTGGTGAATGTGTGAATAGATAACTTTTAGGTAACTTATTGTGACAGCTAACTCTAGAGATGGCCGATTAATTTGCACTCACAAATGAGGCAGTTTTTTTTTTTACCAAAAATGTCACTTTTTTTCCCCACTCGAGGCAATTACCGACACTTTTTAAGCAAAATATTATTTATTTCCCCCAATGTGCTTTGAACACAATTACATTCCCGGTGCAAAAATAACAGCCATTAACATTATCCTTTCATGCATGTACTGACAGGAGTGAAATGTGTTAATTGGTACGGCGTTAATAATAACAGCAGTATTAAAAATAATAATAACAGTAACAGGTGACCCATCAACAACTGATGGATTCAGGCTTTACACATTGCAATGCCTCTATTCCAGTTTCCGTACTCCTTTATTCACAAGTAATGAAACAATGCTTGACTCCTGATTTTACCTACCCCAATGCACCCCAGCAGTCCATCAATGATCTGCTGGTGTGCATTTTAGTGATGAGAAGAGACGGAGAAAGAAATATGTTATTCTAAAATCCTGCTGAGGTTAATGTGCACGTAGGAAAATCAGGGGAATATCTTGTGAAACCGTAGTCCTGTTATTAATGAATTACTCATTTGTGATTCCTTGCGATACAGGAGCACAAAAATATAATTTTTTGCCACGAGGCTTTCACTTCAACTCTATCACCTCTATCCAAATAGCATTTTTTAAAGCAATCTCTCCTTGGCCACTGCAGACAGGAGGTGTAATTGCAGCCACCGGCAACACCCTCATTTGTACATTTTGTGTTATTTACATTGCACGTGTGGTTTGTCAAGTTTCCCTTTTTGGATGTGAATCAGACTCTTGCATGTCTTAAAGCCATTATACGGCTCGTGCTGGTCTCCAGCTTGTTACAGTCGCTCTGGGAGACAGCAGGGAGACATATGTTCCTCGTCCTAAGTGGTGCTTTAAAAGGTATTGATGGTTTAAAAGCAGCTAGTAAGTGATCAGTGAGGAGACTTCTCTGTCTGTTTCATTGTGATGGCCGTATCACGAACAATGCCCAACCAGACCAAAGGAAATGCTTAAAAAACTGTGTCAGATTACCCTCAATAAAACAGTTGCTGCACATATTGAATTGACTCGGTCCTAATGGTGTTCCTAATGCACTAGTTTTGCTGTAATTTTGGTTATAAATATGTATATGTCATTAGATCACATATCACACTTTTTTTTAAATTGCAGTTGGAGTAAGCGGCATTAAGGGTCCTTTGCTTTATGTGGAGTAACAGTTGGACAACAACTGGAGTCTTGGCAAAGCAGGAGCAGCTCTCTGATTGCCAGATAGCTGCCAAGCAATGTTTGGATGCAATTGAGAAGGAGGGGAAAAAGCCATTTCTACACTTAAAGTTTATCTTTCATTTCTTCCATATAACCTAAAACTTCATAAAACTGTAATATTTTCAGTAATCTATGGTTTAGGACTTCTAAAGACTCTATGGCGTGTTTTCTGACCCCAAATAGTCACATGACTGCATGTAGTTGCAATATTCATTATGAACTACAGTAAATATGTTTTAAAAAGCAAACATTTTTAACGATATTTACTTTCCAGCTGCCTTTGCCCGTTCACCAGCATCGAATTAATAGTTTCCCAATAGTCTGAATCTGTCTCATTTAGCTGTCTCAGTTTTCCAGGATCACACACAAAAATTCAAATTCCTGTTAGATGAGAGAAAAAAGGTTGGCATAATGTTCCGAGGTGTAAGAGCTCTCCACTTTCTCTAAGATGCTTTCATCTCACCCGTCTGAAAGTGAGGCCCGTTGTTCTTTGTTAGGGTGTGAGTTTCGTCTGCGTTATGAGCTGACATGACACGGCGAGGGGTGTTTGTACATCCAGTGTTTGAATTACTGAGGAGTAAAGGCTTGCGTGGTGATGTATGAGCAGGATGTCAGGTCTGTCTGTTAACAATGATTTATGAACGCTCGAGGGGGGTAGGGAGCAGCGGCGGGTTGCGGTAATGCAGTCAGACTGAAAAAGCTACTGTAAACACAGTGTATGACATGTAATGAAAGCTCACACAGGAATCCATTACACCCTTTCACATTCCACTCTTATGATCTCGCATGAAAAACAGTCTCGTTCCAGGGCAATGAACGGCCAAAGTACTTCATCTAAACATCTTAGAGAAATTGCTCTGCCGACGTATTACTTCCTGACTGCATAAGTGAACTGAGAAGGAAATCCTGCAGAAGAAAGATCTCAGTGACAAAGAAAATGTTGCCACAATAAACTTTCCAATCTGTCATCCACACTCTTATGATACTTAGACAAACATGACATGAGTCTTCTCCAGTCCTGTGGAGAGCACTACTGTAACCTGAAACTCGGGCTCATCAAAGAAATTCCAATAAGCAGTGGAGACATTTTCCAGAGAACGTCCTGTGGGGGTCTTGGTGGCAACCAGCACTGATGGGTGGGGTCAGCGTGTCAAACTCCAATCCTGCCCCATTAGTCAACACAGGTCCCATTAATGCATCAGCCATCAGATCTGCACAGCTGCAGAGGAAAGGGGGACGTGTAAACACAAAGGGAGGAACGGGGAGAAGGAGCTGGATGTGGAGAGCTGGGATTTACATCCTTGTTGCATAAAGTACAAGCTATTAGTGCGTCGCGCTGCTGCAGTGTAGGCTTACAAGCAAGCTGTGAGTGCGGGGTCAGATCAATCGCAGACCAGCTGGCAGGCCCTTCTCAAGCCACGGACAAGCTAAAAGAAAGGTTGAATAGTTGAAGTGTATTTCTGCACGTCGTATGTGTGTGTGTCCACTGAACAATAAAGGGCAAAAAACGTGTGTTTTTTTCATGAGTAGCTGTAGTACATGTAAGCATCCTTTTCAAGGAATGACCTGCTTGTCTCATTATTAGGTTGTCGCCAGAGGGGAGCAATATGCAAACCGAGAGGGGGAAAAATGTAAAATGAATATATATTGTCTAACTCATTATAAACACTCAGAGTTATGGTGCATTAAATCACGCTGCTCGAAAAGCACTTGAAGTCCTGAAAGGTAAGGATTTTAATTTGTAAATAAACAGCTGCTTCCAAAGAAACAAGGGCTCATTTATTTAATATTTTATAAGCCCTTTATGCTAGTCCATTCATGTAAAACTATTAGCCATTAATATAAAATATATTGTATATATATATTGTATATTAGGCTGGCATTTACTTTCGCACCTTATAATATATCATTCTAAACATCTGCTTTAGTACCTTTAATGCCCAGTAAACAGTACACTTAGTAGCTGGGGCAATGTTCACAGAAGAACAAGTAAAAAGCACGTCAATTAAAATAAAAAGCTAATACAGACAACAATGTTATTGATCCCACTGCCCTAGGAGCAGAAACCAGACGTTTGAGGGAGGTGCTGATGAGAAAACAAAAGAAGGCCTTAATTCCAGTTTTGTTGCTCCACTGCACCAGATTGAAGCCCAGAGAGCTTTCCTCCACTCCCCTGCTGAGACAGGCTGTGGCAGAATAGCTGGGGCTTTCAGTCAGGCTGCACTTCAGGCTCAGAAACAGGGGAGTTGTGAGCTGGTGGGGTTCCTCCTGGGCAGGGGGCGGATGATCTTCCAGGACCCCTGTTCGGTTTCTGCTCCGGGTTACACTGGCGATAGTAGGGGGGTTCTTCATCTTTAAGTCCCTAAAGGGTGTCCTTACCCTCTGGTTGAACCTCAATTAAAAAGAGGCTGATATCAAACAGAACCATTCACCCCTTTAATCAGCCTTTAGAAGGACAATGGAGATGGAAAGAAAGAAAGAAAGAAAGAAAGAAAGAAAGAAAGAAAGAAATTTTGACTAATTTAGACTCAATATTAACTGATAGGAGAATTGAATCTATTTCTATTTCTGACGTATGATATTTATCAAAGACAAAATGCATAAAATTACTTACTTTCTTTTTGAAAAAACATTTTCTGTTTTCTGTCTTACTGAGAAAACAGCCACAGCCAATTTTCAATTGCAAATAGAGCAACATCTTCTTGAAAAATCACATATTCTGAAACTGTAGATGAAAATAAATAAATGCAAATGTATCCTTGCTTGCAAGTTTGCCTGTCATTAACTTTCATTTCTTGACAGTCTGGAGTAAAATGAGAAACAACAACAAAATAAAGCAGTTTTAAACTTTGCTTTTGTCTCCCACACCTTTTCCTGCTCTTGGGGTTAGCTACCTTGTAGGTACAACACAAACACTGCTGGTCTCAATTACATCAACATTGTTGCTACACTTAAGTGCAGTAACCTAATCCCCTCTGAAACAGAAGGGTTTCAACCTTAGCCAGCGGGCTGGGAGGGGAGGAGAGAGCCGAGTACAAGTGGAGGAGGGTGTTGTCACCGCACTTTACACCATTATAGCATACTGTAGAAGTGGTGGGAGCTGGAGGGTCATTTAGATAGGGTTCCTCTACCCGAGGTGTTAAATTCAAAACCACATTTATTATGGCAAAAAAAAATGCTTTTTCTTTCAGCATCTGCTCACTTAACTTTAATTATAGCTTCCTTTCAGGGAGCGTAGGCCATTAAGCTGGGCTTGGTCCTTAACTCTATTTCCTCTCAGCGTATAGTGTGGAGCACTGGGTCATGGCTGGATACAGCTCTGATATGTGGAAAGGTAAAATTTATTCTTCCTCTTTTGCTGTGCCAGTAAACACTCCACTCGAGATCTACAATCTCATAGGAATGAGACAAACATTTTGAAGTAGATCTTTCAAAAAGGAAGAAAAAAACCAGCAGCAATATGAAAGGCTTGCTTGTAGTCACTGTAAACACAGTGGACTTATTTATGACTATGCCGCGTGTTTGAATGCCACTAAAGCACATACATGCACATTTGTTTGTGCACATATGTGTTTATCTTTCTATAGGCCTTGCACTTGGCCCATATTTTTCTTCATTGTGCTCCCAGTACCCCACTGGGGAGGAAGAAGAGGGAGATTAACTGTGTTTCCTGTTGGTGAGTCTTTGATGTTAAGTCCTGGGGGAAATGCTGTTCACTCATATTTTCCCTTCATCTACTGTGTGTCATTCAACGTGTACACCACCTCCAAAGTCACCAAGCCCTTCACGCCGTTAGCTACCTGCTTTCAGAGACATCAGTTGTGTTGTAAGCCATTACGTTTGACCTAAACTTGGGGGGAAAGTTTTTTATTCTGCCTGAACTGTTTTCATTAAAAATAAGAGGGAGGTTTAAGGAAGAACAAACAATAAATGATGGCCTGTTGATAGATCTGTAGCACTTAATACACAACGCAGAAATGATCTATTATAAAATAGCCAAAGCTTATGACACAGCATTAATTAGTTGCTGTGAGGAGTGTTTGATGGACACTGGGTGTATTTATGGGTGTAATTCAGGCAGCTTGGTGGTGCAGCACTCAGTACTGCCAACACATGGGAAGAAACTTACAGAGTTCAAGACATCCGTGTTATGTAAAGCACTTTTTTCCCACTACCCACGCACAGGTCCACAACCAGGTTGTTTTGCAACAACCAGGTTGGGCCCCCTTTGCCTCTAGAGCTGCCTTAAATTCTTCATGGCATAGATTCAACAAGGTGCTGCTAAGATTTTGGACCATATTGACATGATAGGATCACAACGTTGGTGATGCAAATTTCATATTTCACTGGATTTGAGTACAGTGAAATCATTGTCATGTTCAGGAAACCAGTGAGCTTTGTGACATTATTCTGCTGGAAGCAGCCATCAGAGGGTCGATACACTGTGGCCATAAAAGGATGAACATGGTCAGCAACAACACTCAGGTAGGCTGTGATGATTATCAGCTGGTAGTAAGAGACCCAAGAAAATATCACCCACACCCTTACACCACCATCACAAGCCTGAACCTTTTATACAAGGCAGGAATGATCCATGGTTTCATGTTGTTAACACAGAATTCTGACCCTGTGTCACAGTTACCATGTGGATGTGGAGGAAGGGAAGAGAGGACCCAAACGCAGGACTTGCAGGCTGGTTGAAGATGAGCACAGTGTTTATTAACAGAACTGAACATGAACAACTGGACTGACCGAAACTGGAAACACACGCAGAATAGCCGATGATGCGACCAGGAACCGAGGGAAACTCGGTTCCTGGTCGGCTTAAATACACCGGATAATGACAATAACAAGAAACAGTTGAGTACACAGCTGAACGTAATCTAACTGGTGACAGATAGGTAGTAGAACTGAACATAATGCACACAGACAGATGACTAACACAATAAGATGAGAAACAGGGATGGAAAACTATACAGTGACAAAATCCAACTGAAAACACTGGACCCAGGAACCCTAACACCCTGTGATTCATATGTTGCAGCAGAAATCGAGATCAGATAAGTTTTGGTAAGTCTTTGCAAATTGTAGCCAAAGTTCATGGTATTAGGTAGCACTAGCGGCACCTGTTGTGGCCTTTTAGCACTGAAGCCCACCTGCTTCAAGGGCTTGAGAAAGGTTTAATATGTTGTCCGATCAGAGATCATCTTCTGCATAATTTGGTTGTAATGAGTAGTTATTTGAGTTACTGTTGCCATCTAAACAGCCTGAAGCAGTCTGGCCAGTCTCATCTGACATCTAACATCAAAAGAAGGCATTTTTGCCCAGAGAACTGCTGCTCACTGGATATTTTCTCTTTTTCAGAGCACTCTCTCAACAACCGTGCCTCATTCAAAATCACTTAAATCACCTTTCTTCCCTATTGTGGTGCTCAGCTTGAAATTCAGCAGGTTATCATGACCGTGTCTACATGCCTAAATGCACGTAGTTCCAGCAATGTGATTGACTGTTTAGATATCTGTATTAACATGAAGATGAACAGGTTTAACTTAAGAATGTAGGTAATGAGTGTATGTAAGGCTTATTGTGTTCAAGTGTAATGAAATTTGTTATAAATGACCAGAATAACACTGAAGCAGAATAAAACACTTTCATCACACACATTATTCTTACCAAAACCTCAAAATGTTACTGTGACCATCATATAGTTAGCCCATCAGCAGCCCGTGACTGGATCATATTACATCAGTAGCAATCAGACCTCACTTCAAACTGTTGACCCATAAATTAATACTCTTCCTTAAGACTTGTAAACAGACTTTGATGTAAAATCAGTGGCTACACTTTTAATGCAAGGTCTAACCACATTTAGCTTAGGGGCACCTACCTACTGGTTCCCCATGAATTTTCAAGTTACTCAGGCATTTCTGTATGACTCTAGTGATAGTAATTCCATTACATAACCAAAACTTAATTCGTATAGATCTTTAAAAAAAAATATATATATATATATATATATATATATATATATGTGTGTGTGTGTGTGTGTGTGTGTGTGTGTGTGTGTGTGTGTGTGTGTGTGTGTGTGTGTGTGATACAATATATTCTTCTCATACTAAAGTAATTTCCCCAACAAATTTAATTATCAACTTGGCATTTGCATTCAACAGCATTTCCTTGTCTTACTTCGCATTGATGACCAAGCGGCCTCTGGGTCCAATTTGTTGGGAGCATTTTTAAAAATGCTGTTCTATCTGTTTAAGCAAATGTACTTCAAATAATGTGTTTTGACACTGCAGGATTTATGGTTTTGTGAAGCTACCGCATATCAGCTCTTGATATGCATACGCGGTATTACATCTGCAACCTTCTGAGGAACTTTTCTGCAAAGAGGGTATTTTAATACAGCATTTCAGCTTTTTGCACTCTGGTGATTAGGATGGGGACACTAGATGAGCTGCTGTTCTTTCATGTTGGAGACGACCGTGGAAAGCACAGTACTGCGGCTTTTATTATAAGCTCTGGATACTAGACCTGTCATGACACAGCATATTGAGATCAGTGTTTTCAGGTTAATATGGGAACCTCAAAAGCACAAAAAAGTGAGGAGACAGTTAACAATTTAGATGGTGGCACAGCTGCAAAGGCTTGGGACCAGGAATGTTACATATATGCATACATGTCTGTGTTTTCTCTACTTTAGGAAATTCTTTCTTCACTGAAAACTGAAGATACTGTATATTCAAATTAAATAATATATCCATATAAAATACAAGTTAGTCATTTTAGTCATAGATCCAGCTTTATAGGAATGCCACTTATTCTAATTGAAGCACTGTTTAGTGTTATAGGCAAACTATTAAGCCTTTGGTCTCTGTGGCAGCTGGAGCGCTCTTTCGAGCTGTCAGTAAGATTGACGATTGAGACAGTACATGAATTTCAAATCCTAGAGGAACATAAGGGGCTGGCAACATAAACAGGTATGAAACTCCAGTAAAAGGACTCAGAAGAAGGCAATTAAGAGCTCTAAATGTAAATCAGCTGCATGCACCATACTCCTACTTTTCCAGTCTGTGGATCGTGGTGAACTGAAGAGGCCCCCTTCTCTCATTTGTCCAGCCCTCCTGCTCAGTCATCAGGGACTGGCTCAAGAAAAAACAGGGTTCCTGGGCCTTGGCAATCAATTACAGGTCCTCTAACCCCAAAGTAAGAATAGAGGATGCCAGGATGGGGGGTAAATGCAAACAGATAGACATAAGCACGCATACACAAACACAAACAATATTTGTATATCTGAGCATTGAAGTGAAGCCAAGCATGGCTGTGATGACCCCTTTTCACACATCAACAAACACCATTTATCTTGGATGAGTACTGGTCTCATGTTGAGGAGCTTTTTTTGCCTTAAATGTCAGTTGTTTATTAAGCGTGAGCGTGTATTTAATAGAGTCCCCTCTTTGTTTATTCACAGAGAATGACAAAAAACCCCAAAGGAATTAGATTTTTTTTTTAAATGCTATTAATTTTCTATATAAAAATGTTCCTACCCTCTGGTCTGGTCAAGCTAGTGTATTGATGTCTTTTTTTTTGTTTTTCTTCTTTTGAGAGAGAAGGAGACTCCAGATTGGACAGGGTTGATGAGAGGACTACGATTTACCAGATGGCACATTGTGTGTTCTTGTTTCTTGGCAGTCTGACCCTACTGAATATTGAGATGAGACACCAGCTTGGGTTTTCAGGAAAAAAGTGTGAAATTTCTTGGAGTCAGTGTATTGATCTGTCACCTTCTGCATTGGATCGGAGGAACGGTCTTAAAAACTGTCAGGGGTAAAAAAAATTTAATGAAGCAAATATGAAATCCTTACGATTAAAATAGGCTGTTGAACAGCTACAAGGGCACGATTTAATGATTTGCTAAGCTACAGGTCTAAAAAGAGTCGCCGTTCTTTATTCATCCTGCATCCGCACATCAATCAAACACTTGCTGTTACTGAGCTTTGTGTTTAAGGGGATAGTTTTGACTTCCTTCTCATACGCATTCCTCATTAAACAGAGAAACATATCTGGCTTGCAGGCCTGCCTAAGGTTTTACAAAAGCTAACTTGAAAAGGCCTCGGCACAGGTCTTTTCATCAGGGGACCTGGACTCTTTCATTAACCTCTTACAACAGTGCAGGAGACAACAGGCAGCTGGACTGCATTTGGGCACAGATTGGGACCGACCATGTGTTTGGCTGGGAGCGCGGTGATGAGGTGAACTCGGATGTAGAAAAGGAAGTTTCTAAAAATAACGTCCTTGCCACTTAACTGGATCACTGACTCTCATTACAAAGCAAGGGATGCTATATTGTATTAAATAATAACTCATCTAGCTTATGCTTGAGGATAATATATCTTTCAAAATCAGAAAGAAGAATAGATTTGGTCATGACATAAATATATATACCCCAAAAGCTCTGGTTAATATCAATGATGCAGTGTGTGTTGGCTGATGACGACATGGCTGTTTATGAGATGCTCTCAGTGGGAAGTAAGGCAGTGGCTGGGGTGCCACCTTGAGGTTTACAAATGTACTCATATTTAGTTTGTCATGTCTGATTGAAGAGTGGAAAAAGCACAGACTGTTAACTGTATTTCAAAAAAAATGAAAGAAATATTCTTATTTTAAACAGGTTTTAAAATATATTTTTGATTTCTACATTGCACTAGAAAGGACTGATAGTGGATTAAAAGTGGGATGACTGAGTGAAACCTTTCATTGGGAAATTCTTTGGAAAGTGTTTTCTCCTCAACTTTAGCAACTCGGTGACTTTCCTTATTAGGACTCAAGACCGAGAACACCCAACATCACCCTGCACTACACAGTAGACGTACTGCACCCTCATTCTGTGCCAGACAAAGAAATGGGTGAACTGGAGAGCGCCCCGGCTGTACGTCACAGTCGGAGACAGTGAAAGTGCATCGACAATTCAGCTTCCAACTGCAGGACACATGCTGGTAAATTTATAGAAGTATTAAACATTAAATGCTCTGATGCAATTGCGATTTCATGACAGGGAAATGGGATACTTAATAACTCTCTGAGTGAACAACTTTCAAGCTTGATATGAGCTACAATTAGGTCAAACTGGCTGGTGCATTAGCAGAAGGACAAGAGGCAGTTTTAGGACTTTTCTTCTCTGGGATGGGTGAAACGCAGCATTAATCACAGTAATGTTGCTGCAGTGGCGCAAGAGACAGCCCATGACGCCTTCTCTGCATAATTTTCTAAAGCGAACACTGTGCTCTCCTATTAATTTATGTACTGCTACCGGGGCTGTACAGTAAAGCCTTCTGAAGATGCTTATAGAGATGTGCTTCACAGGCTGGATGATAATACATTTGGCTCACTGCAGAAACTTTGCTGTAGTGCTGCCATATATATATTCACGGACTTTTGTAAAGTCTTCAGTGCACCCAACTTCTGAGAGCACGGGACAAAGAGGAGATTATCCTGTCCACAATAACTTCAGAATGAAGAAAGAGGCACCAAGCTGTCTTTCTGTTTCTGTTCTGCAGCATCTTCCAGCTCATTAATCACTGTAGCATTTCTGTTTATTCACAGTATTACTGCTCATTCCCTCATTTATTTCAGTACTATTTAACAAACTACATTAAAAAATGGAGTGTGCCTTTTAAAAAGAAAATTAACTGTCAGAGCCATTCATTTAACTCCCAAATCCTTGTAACTCCAGTGTTATACTAGCTGGGAGTGAAATAATGTGCAATGTCAGTTTTATGGTGTTTTTTTCAATGCTGAAATATTTTTAATGGACTTAAATCAGCTGTCTCGACATAATAAAATAATAATAAAAAGTTTATGAATGTAGCAGTCCATGATGAAAAACAAGCAAACAAAACAAAACTGCCTTTCTAGAGTACATGATAGATAGATAGATAGATAGATAGATAGATAGATAGATAGATAGATAGATAGATAGATAGATAGATAGATAGATGCATTTAAAAATATTGTATATTTTAAATATGGCAATCTACAGGGCTCACTTGACTAAAGATATTGCATAACTATAGTCTTATTGCACTACTATATTTGCACTCATGGATTATGAATGAGGTATCAGTGCAGCAGGATCAGTTCAAGTGCAGTCCAAGAGCATCACTTTACATAATGTGGTGATCCTATTCACTTGTCCAGTGAAAACATTAATAAATAAAACAAAAGGAAGCACACTTTTTTACAACTAAGATTCCGTCAAAATTAAAACAATGTTTGCTTTTATTTCCTTGTTAATAATAAGTTCGGCAAAGTTTCCTCACTTCATTTCTAGCAATTAAAATAATATTACCAAATGTTTCATTTCTAACAACATGTGTCAGCAGAACAGGACAGAATGAACACAAGACAACGTAGACTGAAATACTAAATCCAATAAGCCATTCTGCATTTTACACAGAACTGAGCAGTTTAGGAAACAGCACACTGACAAAGATGCTCTCCTCTTCTGCATGTCTGCAAGGCAGAAGTCCATACAGTTTGTGCTATCCATCGGATCTGCTGAAACAGCAGTGTACCTCTCAGTGCTTCCCATCTTCTGACAGTCAGCCTGATATGGAAGGCAGCATGGAAGAGAGAATCAATTAGAGGCCCATGCACTGGAATGACAGCAGGGATGGAGTAGGTTTGGAGAGCAAGGACTGGAATACTCTCTGGAAATTGTCAGTTAAGCAAAAATAATGACAATCAGATGTATCTTTATCTCTCCTCCAATCAGTCTCGAGATTCTTTTAGAAGTGCACACACAGCAGACTCGCATGCACTGACACACACGCACACACTTTTTTAAGGTACATCAAGTAACAGCATAAACATGAAAAGCTTTAGAGTAGAAAGGCATTAAGGATTAAATTACAATGTTTAACCAGAATTAAAATACTTCAAGTGTACAGTTACCTATTTCTTTCTTTTTTCTTTTTTTAAATTTACAAATGTGTATATTCATTGATGCAATGGTGCCACACAAAATTCAAACAAAAAGTCAACAGAAAGCAAAAACTACTTGAACTTCCGACCCGGTACCTTGCGCATCACTGGGTCACTTCACCTACCACCCTCTTGCCATAATATATAGACAAAAAGTGCTAAGCTACCTACACATTACACCAACAGGAGCTGCTGATCCATGAAAAAAATACATGCCATGAAGCTCCCGGTTCACAGGTTTTGTGCTGATGTTAATGTCAGCGAAGGTTTGGAGCTCTGCAGTAACTAAATCAGCAGAGAGTTGACAGTTAGTATGCACTATACACCTCAGTATTCAGTTACTCTGCTATGAAACTTTATGTGGTTTGTTACTTTATGGCTGATTTGCTGTGGTTCCTAAACACTTCCACTTTGTGATAATACCACTTGCACTTAATAGTGGAATATTTAGGTTGGAAGAAATTTAACAAGCTGACTTGTTACAACAACTGTGGCGTCCTACATCCAACAGTGGTTGTAGGATGCTACTGATCTTTACACTGTGGGTCACATACAGCCCACTTTGATGTGAAGTGGACCAGACCAGAAAAAGGGAAATTATATACGTGTAAAGTTACAGAACTGTCCCCTAATTATACATTTAGAATATAAAGTTTTCCAAGTTCACAGAGAATGTCCTTGGACTTGATGGATGGATGGATAGCAGTGAAGGATGGGGGTCTTTATCAATAGGAAAAGCTGTCAAATATATTTAATTACCGTTAAAAGTTCAAAATCTATGCACTCTTTAACATTTTCTAATGCTGCTGAGTGGTTCGGATTGGAGTTTTTGCCAGGGTAATTCTGGCCCCCAGGCCTAATGTTTGACACCCCTGTTTTAGCCCAACCCATTCTTTTGCAAAGTTTATACAGTAAAGACAGACTGCACGACTAGGCGTTTTGTACACCCGAGTCAATGGGACTGAAAACACAAGAATTTTGGACGTGTGCAGTTAGTGCTTTTAGCTTGAATTTCATTTTGGGAATGATTCAGAGTTGCAGAGAGCCAAATCTGGCAAGTAGCCACATTGTTATTGAATAATGTGTTTGTGTGACTAAAAAAACGTATGATGTTCAAATGAGCTGTGAGAGTATGCCAACACACATGCACCTGTTTGTGCATGTGTGTTGTTTGTGCCCTCAGACACTTCAGGGGCATGACAGTAGAGATCCTTGCTGACAGTTTTGGGGAATGAATTCTTGATGCACAACCCTGTTAATGTTTTTTTTAGGTGATAAAAGTGCTCCTGTTTGTGCTTTTGACCTAATGCACCGCCTTTGGGTTTGGACACTCAGGACTATTCTGCTGGAGGCTGCTGATCTCTGGATCATAGCCAGTGAGACCCAGGTTTCACCACCAGTGGCTATCCTAAACTGAAAGGTTGGTCAGTTTGACCAAAAAGTTTGATGTCTGCTTTGTGCAACACTGAGATATATGGTAAAATCAAAGATGTGTACACAAAAGTGTTCTTTTAGAGAGTTCTCAAGGGGGGGGGAAGTGCTGAAAGTAATCCAGGGTGCACAAAGGGGTGAACAGTTCTACTTGTATATAATATATACATGCAGAAAAAGAGAGTTAACATTAAGTAAAAACAATTTAATAACCAATGTAAGACCACAATCTAGAACAAGATACGTAAAGGCAACTTAATACATACCAATTTATAATTTTTTTGTTAAGAAACTTACCTGCATAGCAAAACAACAGTTTTAGGAAACCTTTCTCATTCTGCTGGATTAAATAGATGCTGTGAGAACAATTCATTTATGTTACAATAAGAGAAAATGTACTCAGTGGGTAAATTTTAAAAAACAAACAAATGAAATATAAAACCCTCTCTGACTTGCAGACAAACAATTTATTTCATGACAAAGAGGGCGCTGAGATGGTACACAAGCCTTCAAAACCTATTTGTGTTGTACAAAAGGAGGCTAGCAATCACTTCCCACACTCATTTACCGAATTTCCCAGAGGAACCCACCCGAGGGATTAATAAAGTTCTATCTTATCTTATCTTATCTTTAAATGGAAGTGAGTTCTGCTATAAGAATCTATCCAGTAAAAACAAGGCCATAGATGAACAGGCTTATTTGTGGCACTGAAATGTATACCTTCCACGTGGCACTGCTAAAGCACTCAATCACCTCCATGATTTTCTCTCTATTAGTCCCAAGTATAAGTCACTTAACCACTTTATATAAATTCAAACACTGTAACTTTTTATTTCCAAGTGATAAGAAAATACAGAAGTGTCGTCATACAATGCATTTAATGTTCTACCGCACAGGGCTCTAAAATGCATTTACTGCTCAGTAAATCTTTTTAATAAATGAAAAAGTAGGAAAAAATCAATACTAAACAAATAGAAATTAGAAAGCACCTGACAGCACACACACACACACACACACACACACACACACACACACACACACACACACACACACACACACACACACTGAATATTGTTCATAGCTCTTTTTATTTACTGGAGAATATAATTCATTAACGGATAAAACCTTATAAGTCTGTACAAGTAAAGTGGCAGAGAATGAATCCGTAATAAAATCCCCTTTTTTTTTTTTAAAATGTATTTGCCCCTTTGCACCCAAACACATCTAAACAGCATGCAGACATGTGATATACAGCATGTGGGTGAGTGAAGTAAAACATTAATAGATGCTGGCAAAATTCACTAAAATATCAGTAAATGGCAGCGAGGCAGTGCACAGACAGTGTACAGGTGGGCTATAAAGATCTCTCAGCATGGGTGACATACAAAAGGCAGCAACGACATTCTCTAAAGTGTAGGAAATAACAAACATGTCTGCTTTTAAGTTACACTCAAAAAAACATCATGGCCCGTGACAATGACATTTTAATTAATGAGTCGGGGTGCCAGTCAGATCCGATGAGTAAAATTAAACTTATACAAAAGAAACAAGATGATGAAAGTGATTTTTTCCTCTTTTTTGTGACTGGTTACAATAAAATGTAACGTTCATGTGGCTCAATAATATGAAATAAGTATCAAAGGTAACAACAAGACATTAACAGCATTTTTGTACACTTGTACATTTGCACATTACCCCCCAAAAAGCCCAAAAACGTCCGGCTGAATTGAGCTGGAGCATTACTGCCTGCATAACTAAGACACAGACCTCATGATGCACACAACACATAAGAGCAACTAAAACTGGGTCTATCAATGCCGATCCTTGCTGCTCCCCTCAGATACACATTTTGAACTGTACTGATGCAGTCATCTTTTGTGTTGTTTTCACTGTCACGGTCATTCAGACAGACACTCCTTTCTAGTCTGAGTCACAGACAAGATAAGGATGTTCTATTACAGTCATTTACTGACTTTCGACTCACCCTATCTTTTTTCCTTCTTTTTCTTTTTGCATTACTAAAATGAACAAATGCAACTCAGTTAAAATGAAGATGAAAGGAAATCACATTTAAAGAGAGAGAGTGAGTGTTTGTTCAGCTTGCTAATCATGAGGAAATAGCTGAGCATCATAAAGGGCCGTGCCATTTACTACAAAGTGCAGTAGCTTACATTCATTTCCACCATACGCATGAGAAGTTGAACATCACAAGTGATACATTTCTTTTTAAAACCTATGCAAAATATTAGTGTTTATTATAAAAGTATTTATCTGTGGTAATTGTGATCAGCTGTTGATTAACATTTGAAAAATCTACACCGCACCTACACTGCACGGCAATAATTTAACATGCAACAGTGAAGGTAATGATGTTCACAGTGATGAACTGTGAACCAGTTGTGGCAGTTCAATGAATGACTGACATATACTTTTATGTATTTAGTTGGGTTGATTAATTTCCCTCACTCGTGGTTCCCTGTCAGAATCCACACATTCCCACACTGAGTGCTCGGGCTTTGGATTCCTCAAGAAAGTTCTTCTGGGAGCGAGGCAGCTCTACCAGGCTGGGGTGAAATCCACTAATCGGCTTTCGTGGTCAAACGTGATAAAGCTGCAGCCAGGATCAGGACAATTTGCAGTGCGCCAGTTTCTGCCTGTCCTGTGCGAGCTGCATATCCACAGAGCAGCAGCTCAGCATCTTCCTCTTTTACAAAAAAAAAAAAGTAAAAAGATTTCATTATTACCAGGGCTGGATTGGCAGACTCTTGTGGAATAACCCTGTTGTGAAGAGCCCGCTTTGCTCATTTCTGCAGCTGGTGGCTCAGTGGAAGCAGAGAGCTAAGATGGAGCTTCTCAGTGTGGGGTCCTTCCAGCAGCTCCGCACACAAGAAAAGGCAGCTATTGCAGCACATCTGTGCAAACGGGGGTTTGTTATCATACAGACAACTGCGGATGGGAAAAGAAATGGTGTATATAAATTTTGAAGAAATGAGACACGAGTGAAACATATAAGTCGTGATATTAAGGCTTGAGTTATTTTTGTTAGCATTATGATCACTTTCATGTTACTTTTTTATTTTTTCCCCCGAGAGCCAGGATACTGTGGCATTAACTTACAACAAAAATGTTGAAAATGCAAATTGAGTGACAGGAAATCTGACAGGAAGTCTTCTCAGGAACATCTCAAGCACTGATGAAAAAAAAGATAGAAATGGTCTCTTTCATTCAGGCCAAATGTTTTTATTACGGAGTAAATTTTGACGTGTCACAGTAGGGAAAGCAAAGTTTTAAATGGAAAATGGAAAAAAACAGGCTGACTTCGATTCTCTGTAACGGCTTCAGTTTCAACATGCTACTATTGTACATGATGGCTTTCGATAGACACCTGAAAAAACAAACTCATTAGAATGATGATCAAACTGTGCTTTTCTTTCCTTCTTTCCGTCTTTCTCTTTTTTTCAGATTTACAGCTGCAAACATTCGTTTTTGCAGCTTGCAGGTGTACTGAGCCAACTCTGGATCAGGCTGAAATGCTCTAGCTTCTGTGTAACCTGAGATTTTATACAACTTTAGCCATGAAAGCAAAGACAGCTCTGAAGCCTTTCAAGTTTTTATTTTTGTAAAAGAAAAAAAAAATGAATTAGACTTTGTACAATGTCAACAAAAGGTCTATTAAATACACAGCCCTTGCATGACCACAAACCTTCAATATTTGATCATTAACATTCCACATTCAGCTATCTCAGCTTTGTACAGACAAAGTTAGCCCGGCTTTGAAAAGACAGTGTCTGAATACCGTGCAGTATTCATTATTGAAATCAACCTCAGACCTGAAAGACTTTAAGTATTGACTTTCACTTTGGTTTAAAGCAGCTCTGGTGCAGCTTTTCCTCAACATCTCGATTAGTAATATGTTCTCCCTCTGAGGCTCATTATCAAGCCCAACACCTGACTTCCTTTTTGTACTTTAGGACCAGACGTGCCCCTTATCAAAGATACCACAAATGTTTCAGGCGCATTTTGTATCCTTATTTAATAAAAGGGAGAAATTTTGTCCAGTGCGGGGACACCTCGTGTTTTAATTAAGAAAGAACTTGTGGTTTAAAAAAATATATATTCACAAAACATAAACAGAGGGAAATTTAAATCCAGATTACAACAAATGAGTTTGTTACACTTTTGGGATCAGCAGCACAAGGTGCACATCAACAGAAAAAAGAGGGAGAAACACTTTATCTGGTTCTTAGACTGATTAATAGTTGCTGAATACTTCAACTCTGGACAGGTTTGCAGTGCAATTAATCACAAGTTTCATTGTAGGTCTTAAATCAAGAGGGGCAATTCTGGACTCAAGTAATTTTTAGAATATTGCTACCATTATTTTTGAACAGGTCCTACTTTCCCCAAAGCCCTTTCCTAGAGAGCAGTTATCTACTTATAGCAGCTGGAGTGCGCACTGAAGCATTTCTGGTGTTAGATCCAGGAAAAGGGAGAGTGCCTGCTCTGACTGTGACCAGAAGATGCTGTGACTCAGCTTGTTCAAAGACAATAAACTTGTGTCTCCAGTCAGTGTAAAATGCATAGAAATATACTTAATATTATTGTATTATTGTGTAGTTTTATTATCATAGGGTGGCAAAGTAAGTGGTCAGCACTGTCACCTCACAGCGAGAAGCTCCCTGATTTATTCTGTTTTTCCCACTATGAAAACTGGGATAGGCTCCAGCCCCCCACAGCCTTATGGTGGATGGGCTTTTAGTAAGATGGATGGATTATTATTACAGCTGGTTTTAAAATACCCTTGATTTCTGCAAAGTCAAAGTGTTTTGTGCCCATAGGTGGATAATCTGGACATTATGTCAAAGTTCATAACAGCAGTGGACTAAACACAGTCAACGGTCACCTGATCCACAGAAGTGAGGTGGGCAAACCGAATGGCTGGCAGCTGCTGGCCTAAATACCTAACCTTCACTGTTACTTTTAGGCTACCCTGAAAAATAAATCTTCAGCTCATACCTTTGGAAATCTATCACAGTATTGCCACGACTGTCATATTATATGATATAAATTTTTATGTTATATAATTTACAGGCTCAGGTCAGTTCTTGTTTATACTCACAAAACTCACAACAGAAGTAATATCAGTGTTGTACACTACTGTCTAAAAGTCAGTCACCCTTCATATTTTGCTTCCAGACTTCCAGACTTCTTTTAAAGTGGTCCTGAGCAATAGTTCTCCAAGATTTCTTAAGGTCTTAAGGTAGCTGTCAAAAGTTATACTGAAAATGAATCCAAACTTGGAGGTTTTTGGTTCACAATAATGATCCAAAACACACTCGCAACGCAGTAAAAGCGTACTTGGATAGACAAACCCACAGTGGAACACTATCAGCCATGGATTGGCCTCCCCAGAGTCTGGACGACAACATTATTGAAGCAATGTCAGATCATCTTGACAGAGAATGGATAAAAAGCATCCAACACCGAAACAAGAGCTTTGAATATCCTTAAAGAAGCCTGCAGAAGTATTCCTGAAAACTGCTTAAGGAAATGACAAGAAAGCTCGTCTAAGAGAGTTCAGGCTGTGTTTAGGAAGGAAGGTGGTCAAAATGGACTTTGAATGTAAAGAGTGAGTATAAAATGTAAAGAGATGAGGAGTGACTAAAGACTGGAAAAGTACTGTATGTATCAGTTATGTTGTAAGGTGAAGACCCTACAAAATTATAGATAGCAGCTCAACAATCTGAAAATCACCTATGAGACCTTGCCAAAAGCAGGCTCACGGAGGGAAGCCATCTGCCATGCGTTGGGTAAGTGGAAAACAGGTGCAGCTTAGATTTTTAAAAGCGATTTTTTTAATAGCACAAAGTTCACACATTGCTGACAAACATGTAAAAATGTATTTTCTGCTTTTTTAGCATGTTCTTTTTTCTTTTTTTTAAACTTTTGACTGTTGTGGTTCAGAACAAGAAGAGAAAATGTAAAGAAAAAGGTGGGAGGAAGAAACTTTAAAAGCAGTAAAAGCAATAAACATAAAGTAAAAAATAGTTATTTGTGGCAGCAGAGAGGTCGACAGGATCCAGACTGGAGAAGAAAGGTTAATCTAAAAGGTAGATAACTCAATTTAATTATGGTTTAAGGTTAGGCTATTTATCATTTATCAGAGATAATGGCATAAGTGCTACTAAACAATAACAGTGATATAAAAACATCTTTTAATAAGTAAAGGTCAGCTATTACGCTGACTGTTACTACTATGGATCTGTGAAGAAATACTCCAGGTTGAGCTCACTTGAAAAGTAATTTGCTTCATAAAGCCTTCATCTGTTGAAATGTATTTATTCCGGGGGAGTACATACACTCTCTGTGTCTGAGTAAGTGTTATGCAGTAAAGGAAGAAAAAAGCACAGCATCAACCTGGCATCTCTGGCATTTATTATTCTATCACACTACTACATAAACATCTCTCTGCTCTTGCAATTAGTCTTTTATCTGTTGCCAGTCTTATCTGCACAGAAATTATTTATTTAAAGCCACGTCAAAGAAAGAAGGGCTTTAATATTAAAACAAAAAGACAGAAGAAAGGGAATACAAGTGTTTCGAAAAAGAAGAAGACGTTATGGCTGTGTGTACAGTATATGTGAACAGAAGGGGAGCGCCACGATTCTGACATCATTTTCGGATAGTGTGCCAGCTCTGCAGCCAGGCACAGATTTCTTGCCACAGCCCTCACACATCACATGTGTAGACGCGAGGACCCCATGCCCTTCGGGTAAATACATCGCAAGACCAGACTGCACGTTAATATCCACAACACATCGGGTAATATCCGCTCTCTGGTCCACCGGGAAAATAGCACTGTTGACTCTCTGTTTTTGAACTGGCTGTGAACCTTTGCCTCTTATTTTTTCTTTCACTTGCTCCTCCCTAACGTATGAATTTAGGTTTGCAGCGTGGTGTAAAGGGGCAATAACTGTTACATGCTTGTTTAGCAAACACGTCAGCACAAAAAGAAGGGAATGACCGATCTGAGAAGATTTTTTTTCTTCATCTACTCTGTGGTGAGCAAAATGAAATAAACGATCTATGGGAGTTTGTTTGGGCTTTTTTTTTTCCTGACTGGTTGCAGTTTTGAAGTAATGCTTCTTGGCCAGTGAGTCAGCTTTCTGCTTTTTAAAATGCAAACATCACAAATTTAATTACCCTAAATAAACACAAATTTCACATATTTGACACTCTGCAGTTAGCTGATGGCCATAACAATCAAATAAAAAGAAATTATGGTGGCCATAATAACTAGCCAAAATATTTCTGCTTCTTTTCTCCCCTCTGCTACTCATCCTGCTTAATGGAGTTAGTCCACTATTTTCCTTGTTTCTGTTAACTCCTTCACCGCTGTTGCTTCCTCATCACTAATTTTATTGCTCGTACTTTCTCCTTTGGTTTCATTGCCCCACGCCCTCTCTCGTGTCTACCTCCCCATTCAAAAAAAAAAGAAAAGAAAGAAAACACGGGCTCCGAGGCGTCCTTTTTGTCATTGGCAGCGATGACCTCCACGTTCCCCCTGGCACAGGGTCAATTATTCACTGCTCGGGAAATACACCTGTGTCCCTCGTGAATCTCCCCGACAACCAGCCGCCAGAAAAAAATGAGTCTATTACCATGGTGGTGCCAGGTGATGGATTTCATGTTCACTAGTGGAGTGCAGGTAAAATCCTGGGGAAGCCACTCAAGGTGACCTTCACAGCTAAGGCAACTTTACTAGTCGTGTGTGCAGACATACAGACTCCCGTAGGGAAGTATCAGAGGAGTGGATTGGCGCATGTGAGGCTTGTTTGTTTATTGTGGGCATGCTGTAAACCTGAACGACCTTGAGCTGTGAATTCCTCTATAAGACATTCCCTGGTGGACTATGATGCCTTCGTAATAGCTATTAGACCAATAAAACCATAGTCCACAAGCCTTTTGCACTGAGCTGTGACTTAATAAAACCTGTATCACTAAATCTTTGAATTGTCCAGTATGAATGATTTCTGCTCCTTTTCAGCTTTAACTGTACAGCATCGCTCAGAATAATATGATAAAACTTTACGACTGCTGTAAAAGAGTATTGTGAAGTGTTAAAAAATGTATTCGAAAGCCGGGGTCTGCTAGGAGTAAAGTATCACCTTCGCTGCACATTCGCATTACCCACTAGTGAGGTGGCATCTGCAGTGCTCAAGGCAGGATGGCAGCAATGCAGGATAGCACCAAACCAAGCTGTTAGGCCTGCTGTCTGCTAATCCATTCCAGTGTGGCAGCACAGCCAGTGACCCCCCTCCCCATGCAAGCAGCACTTCAGGTCAACAGATATGGTCAATACATGTGGTCAGAACATGTGGTCAGGACAACAGTTGTATTGGACCATGTGAGACTCAGTAATAGGGTATTTGTTATGTGCGCGCATATGTGTGTGTGTGTGTCATTTTTTGGCTTTGTGTTCGTTCCCTCCCTCCCCTGCCTTCATGTCAGCAGCTATACGCCTTCATGTGTACGTTTAAGGCCGTATGTCCTTTTGTCTTTGTGCACGTATGCATGTTCACATGGAGCATGTTTCCAGGGGGACTTGGCTGAATACATGGACAGGTGAGAGATGTAGGGGGAACAGGCAGGTTTTTGGAACAGCCTCGCCTCTCTGTAACTTTGGACTGTAGATGTGTCTGTCTTAATACCAGCGTGTGTCAGCTGTCCTCAGCATGCAGAGGCACTGGAGTGTACAGCTCCAGTCTGCTGCTCCTCGGCCTCACTTGTTTCCCAGTCGCTCCTGGGCCCGCCAACCAGGCCAGACATGGCACAGGCAGAATACAAACGCCACACGACTCAGGCTTGGTCACCCAACTCTTGCTTTTGTTCAAAAACTAATCCTGTTATAGTTTTTGCTCAAAAATTAAGCTATTTTCCTGGAAATGTTCTTACCTTTTTTCACATAAGGGTATTTAATTTATATGAAAAGGTTTCACAAAGCTTGAAAATAATAAAAATAAGTTTGGCTTTTTATGGTCAAAATGCAGTTTACTCAATTTCTTCATTAGTTTGAGAGTTGATGTAAAAATGAGACCACCGAGTTTTGAACTACATACAGTGGAAGGGTTCAAGAAACACAAGTGTGAAACATTTATAGTACGCTTACAGTTTTATGGGAAGTTTTATTGCCCATCTGCCTTGGGCACAGCTGCAAGTGATTGAATTTACTCATACAGTATTTCTGAAATTCCTATAGAAAAATAATTAATTGCTCAGTTTATATATTTGAATACCTGCTTAATTTTAATCACCACAGAGATCAGAAGCATTAATGTGGTTTTAGCTTTAATCTATATTTTACCCATGATTATTTTATATCCCTTTCAAACAGGCTTATAAAAGCATGCATAAGTCTGGCTAATAAATTCTCTTATGTACTGTTACAAAAACCTCTTTATCTTCTAATCTTGTCATGGGTAATGGTGTCTATGAACATGTTGCTCATGACTAATAGGCATGTCAGCTAATGAGATATGAGACAATACGCTTATGCAGCACACTTCAGTATCTGTCATCAATCACTCAGGCCAAGGTCATGTGATTTGGTTTTATACTGACAAAAAAAGGTCCACACAGAGCACATGGTCAGATGCTCAGACCTCCACAAATACGGATCAGTGCACCATGTTGATTTCTGTCAGTGTTGTTTAGTAGTCCAAAAGTGGGCAGTTTTTAAATCCATGATAACAATACCAATGTTTTTTTTTTCCAGCTAGGCCTAGCTGCAGTACAAATAGATGGATTATATTAAAATTTCATGGTTGCATGCATTTTTTTCTAATGAATGAAGCGCACATTTATGAACTGCACTGGAGTCTGCTGTACTAGATTAGGGTGGATTTCGGACACAAAGCGAACAGCTCTCACTCGTGAGACTGCCAGGTTTGGATCCAGAGTCCCATCTGTGCTGGTTTGGAATGCATTTCCTATTGCAGCGCTGGTGCGTGAAACACACTGACTTTTCTAACATTTATACAATTCATTCAGATAAATAGTTTAAAAGATCTCTGCAGGAGGACGTGGAGGGGCACAAGTTAGGATTACAGAGTGATAGTGGCTAAAATAGCACCCCCTGAAGGCACGTGGATGAATTATGAATCTGCATGAAAAAGACAAAGCGTGTCTCCACACAAAAGCCCCTGCACACCCACCTACTGAGTATGATGAGCTCAAACAGCTGTTTATTGATTTATTTGGTGCTTAATGACAATAGCTAATAATGTTGTTGTTATCACTCTTTTGGTAACGAAAAATAGATTTTAATCCAGTGTTTTGAGGGTTGGTAGCCAGGGGAGGAGGGGAGGGCTCCCCTTTTATTTACATTTGTAACACAGAAGGGCATTTAAGCCTCGTCCTCAGAGTTCTGATAATGAACTCGTGTGTTACGACATTTAAACAGGCAGGTCTGAGCAGCTTCTCATAACTCAGAAAGGTTATTCTCTGGCAGCAGATAGAGATAAATGTCAGCAACATTGGTGAGGCTTTATGCTGAAATGGAGCAGATATGATGCTGCCTGCTGATATTTACAAAGCCCAGTCTAGTGAAGAATTGGGGGAGATTTGGTTTGGTTCTCACAGTAATTCTTGTCCAGCCCTGGAGCTGATTTAAAGAAGAGGCCAAATGATCCCCTCAAATGTCAATCCAGGTGGGTATTTCTTTCTGTACGGCATGCAAATAAACACAACAGATTTGCTAAATGGGACAAATACAACATTTTGAGGATTCGGTTCATGTATCTGTTGCATTTGGTTAGGTTGTGTCCCCTCTAAGTGACATGGCTTGTAGACCAAAATTCATCTCAGTCTAGTGCCATTAATCCGGGGAGAACCTGAGGCATGTCTCTGCAAGAGGTTAACCCCAGAACTCAAATGAGGGATTGCAGGAGGGAAAAGGAGGAGAGAACAGAGGAAGGCCAATTTGTGCGTTAGCCCAGCAGCAGGAGAGGCAGGCACTTAATTCTGTGGAAGCGCATCATTATATGCACCATTTACCAGATGCCTATTTAACATGCAATAATTAGATCACTCAGTTTGGAGAGAGAGAAAAAAAAGAAAAGCAAGACATGGACTACTTAAATAGGGTCCCTTGCCATAACATTAGCAACCCCCCACAGGGTCACTTGTCAAAACTGCTTGCGAGATTAATTCTTTGGAGTGTTGAGGAGAAAAATGTATAGGCAGGCTCCTTTTTTGTCCTTTGTTCTTTGTTCTAAAGTTATACAATCAAATGAAAAATATCACACGAAATAAAGTTTTTACAGTATCACTGACCCATATTTTTAGAAAATGAAAGTGAATTGCATTCAACAATCAATGTACAGCCTTCATAACAAATATTTTATGGTAATGATTGACAAAATGGTGAATAATGATTAAGACTGGATTCCATTTTTAGGATTTATGTTGATCAAAGACGCAGCAGAGGGAGGGCTCTAGAAATGCTCATTTTCCCCCCTCTGTGATTCATTTAAAATGATTTCTTGGAGTCGGTTTATATTTTTTTTCTCAATCATCGCCAGCTGGGAAAGACTCCAGCACCCTACCCAGACCTTCTACAGGATAAAGCAGGTAAAGCTAATGGACAGATAGATCTTTGTGTGTGTTTAACAAATCCCATAATTAGATTTTTAAAGGGGACCTAATATGCTTATCTCCAGCTCCAGATTTTTATTCTGTCACTCCACTAAAGCAGCTCCAGTAAGTAACTGCTAAAGTTCAATTTTATCATAATCGCTCCTAATCTCTCGTGAGATGTCTGCGGCTTCTGCAAACAAAATTTGGTGCTTGTCATCGCCTCCTTCTTGGCTTGGCATTGCAGTGGTTCTGAAAACAGATTTGAAACCTATTTAAAAAAAACAAAAAAACAACATCATTTCTTATTTTCAAAACAAAATGTATACTTTGATGTGCACACTGCACTCATTCCAATCCCCTTTTTCCACCCAAATGAAGAATCTAAAAAATAATGACTTTCTTATTTTATATTCTAATAAGAATATTTGAAATCATGTGTGCCCAGTATGTTTATCGACCAGTACGGGCTGGGCATATGGTTATGTGATATATGACCAACTGGGGAGTGACACATCTAAACCTAGATGTTCTTGGTACCTAAACAGGAAGAGTCCAAATTTGGGGTGATGTTTCAAGTTTTTCATCATCCAGTGTCACAAACCACCACTGTGAAAGACACAATAAAACATTATCATAACAAATAAATTTAAAACTAAAAGTTGGAAGAAAAAAACCCCACATGACAGTAATTGAACCATAACAATAAACTGCTTACTGACTCATGTAACACACAAATAAAATGTCATAAATAATTGGTGGTTTAAAACCATAGAAAGCGGAAGCAAAGAAAAAATGTGCATTATAAAATTGATTGAAATGAGAGAAAGCTTCCCTCTTCTTACTAAAAGAATTAACATTACCCCAGTCTCCTGGGGTGAGGGGTGGGGCTGTCTGTAGGGAAAAATAGCTTGTTAGACATGAGCTAAAACCCTTTTAAGTATGCTAATATAACCTCATTAGCCTGCTGTTACTGTTGACCGCTTTTACACTTTAGCCATTAAGTCAACATTGTTGGGGGGGGCAAATCTAGGTCTAAGTGTCAGGGTTGTGAGGTCTGCGCTCAAGACCTGCTACAACTGATAATGAACAGTGAAGTGGAGAGCACATTTAGCATGATAATCTTTTAGCATCACTCTGCGCAAAAAGAAACATACAGGCTTTTGGCTGTGTTTGGTTCCAAAAAATAGACTGTACTATTATTAAGTTGAATTTATATTCCATGTCTTTTTTTTTTTCTTTTTTGCAACCAATAAAGCATTTTAAACAGCATTAAAACTTGAACACAGTCCTAAGCGGTGTCAAAATATTTGCAATTCCTGAAAAGTTGATTGATATCCATACATTACTTAAAAGCAGATTTCTGTTTGTGACTAAGATTTAAGGAAGATTCTGCCAGCTGTTGTGAATAGAGCTGGAAAAACAGCAGACTAAAAATATGGAAACACATAAAAGGTCCACTCTGAACTCTTTCTGTTTTTGTTTTTTGTTTGTTTGTTGTTTTTTTGCCTTTCCCATTTGGTTCTTTTGCCATCAGAATTATTGTCTAAAGGCAAGAGGAAAGATGCCCAACGGATTTACTTTACCAAATTGACCATCCCAGCCTTGCCGTAATGGTCTATTTGATTCACCTTTTATTGTTTATTTTATTTATTTTTTATTTTCACTTGCTAGATACGGGACAGACTTGAATGAGGAAAACAAAAGGGAGAAAGGAAGAGGGGGAAAAACAGCGGAGAAGAGGGACGGGGATAAAGGGCAAAAAAACAAAAACCAACTAAATAAGCAGACAAAAAATACATATATCAATCACCTGGATCACCTGTTGAGAAAGAAAAAAGAAAACAAGCAGAAGAAAACAAGAGCAATACAATAAACAACATCACGATGATATATGGGAATATAACAGTAAATACTAAATATTAAACATTATTGTGCAGCACGTAATATCGACAGCACACAGTGTGCTTTGAGGTAGGAGCCAAAAAGGGTGTCGTTTGTGTGTGTGAGCACCCGTGTGTACACCTGTGAGCGTGAGCGCGCTTGTTTTTAAAACTCTTTCTGTTTTATATGAATATTTAACTACGTACAGTCACAACTACCTGTTTTACCTCGAGCCTGTCGCTGAGTGCAATACTGTTACCTAACTAACACCTTACAACTTCCTACTGTTGTTATCGGCTTTTTTATGTGACGTGTTGTGGTCCTCTTCATGTCTCCAATTTCCTCTTTTCCCCCTACCTTCTGTGCTCCCCTGTCTCAGTCTTATTTGTCTTGTAGTACTTCCTGTTTTGCTTTGCAGGTTAGTTGGGGTTTTTTGCCCCCCTTGTTCCTGATTGTATGTCCAGCTTTAAATTGTTTCTGGCTGTACTGCGTTTCCACCAGTGTCTCATTTCCTAATCCCTCTGTGCATATTTAGTCTTGTTTTTTATTTGTCGCTTTTGACATTGATCAGTTGCTTTTCCTTTGATGTCCATCAGCTGTGTTCCTGTGCTTCTCACTCTGTCCCCTGTGTTTAGGTTTAGTTTTTGCATTTTTAATGTCATTTTGTCAGGCTGTGGTAAATCAGCTTTAATTTTAAGAAGAAAGCTCACCTTGGCTGCTTTTCATTGAGTTTTTCATGTGCCTTTGGGTCCTATTCTGAGTAATACTTGATGAGCCAAAACTCGTGCTTTCTGCAAGTCCTAAGAAGCAGATGTTGAGTGCTGTGCCTTTATTGGTGCTGTTATGGAGACATTAATGAAGTAACCCATGGAAGGGAGAAGCCGAAATAGGTCATCATAAACTTTTAGCCCTTTTTGTGGGTGGTCTGTGGTTATTTTAGCCCAGGAGAGCCATGGAGTGCTAGGAACACCCCCTGGGCTGAGGAGAGTGAGTGATACCTGAGGAGGAAATGGCCCGAGGACGACAGTGTCCACCATGCCTATATTCTGTAAAGCTCTATAGAATAGACTAATGCATTAACAGAGGACGGGGCGCGCTTCATTTAGGAGCTGGAAAAGTGTAAAGTGAGCCTGTAGTCATTCACTGAAACCTGAGATGTACAGTAGTGTACATATAGTATATATTAAAATGAAAAACAGTTTTACATGATAAACCTCTGTAATGATCAAAGTAAGATGTTTGGGGGAAAGAATCAGCCAGCCTGAAACTTCACTTCTTTGTCCCAAAAGTCTGCAGTTGAACGTTGGCTCCATACCACAACATAAAATATCACTAATTATAACGTGTGATTATAATGCCTAATAATAAATTCTAAGCATTGCTGTTTGCAAAGTCAACAGACAACTTGATTACTTAAACAAATCAGGTTGTTTTCTGGAAACATCACCAAGCAGTAAGTCAACTCTTCTTTATGTAGAAGTTAAAGGTGTTTTGTTGTTAATGCAACCATTGTCATCTGAACTGTCAGTGTCAACCTGAAAAGATTTACTCATTTAATAATAGAAAGAGCCTTTATATGACCGTGTCCCTGGGATTGGCCCACTTTGATTGGCCATTTCGCCTTGCAGATAAAATGAAACTACCTTCAACATAATTTATTGATGCAATTTTGTTGGACAGTCCAAAAGCTCATATTTGATATGACAGTTTGATGTGGGTGGGTGTGCGCGCATGTGTGCACATGTAAAAGTGTAATAAATACAGACATTACATTTGAAGCCAGCTGTAATTTGTACAGTTCCTGAAAGTCTGCTGACTTCAAACAAAGTGTTTCAAGCTGATAAAGTTACAATATTGTCACACAACAAAAACTACATCCCCGTGCTGAGCTGCCTCGGGTTGTTTAATTTACTGACAACTGACATTAATAAGATTACATACCAAAAACAGACATTATTTAACAAATTAAAAATGGATTTTCCTCTTTTCTTGTGGCTTTTAGTACAACATTTTACCGTATGAGAGCTTCCCACATGTAGCAATAACAGCCACTTTTTTGTGTAAACCTTGCTAACATTGGGTTGGACTCAGTGTTACCTCAATTCTGCATGGCACAGATTCAACAATGTGCTGGAAATATTCCTCGGTTATTTTATCCCTTATTGACATGATAGCATCACACAGTTCCTGCAGATTTGCCGATTTCCATGAAGCGATTCTCCCTTTCTACCACTTCCCAAAAGTGCACTATTGGAATGAGATCTGGTGATTGTGGAGACCATTTAAATACAGTAAGGTCATTGTTGTGTTCAGGGAACCACTTCTGGGATATTTTTAGCTCTGTGACATGGTGTATTATCCTGTTGGAAGCAGTTATCAGAATATGGTCAAAAAGGCAGTACAGGTCAGCAATAACTGGTAATAAGAGACCTAAAGTGCGCCACACCCTTACACCTCCATCAGCCCGAGCTGTTATGACTCCAAGCTTTCATGTTGTTTACGCTGAATTCTACCTTACGATCTGAATGTTGCAGCAGATTTTGAGAATCCCAGTTTATCATCCAAGTTTGGTGAGCGCTTATGGCCTCAGTTTCTTGTTCTTAGCTGACCGGAGGAGGTTTGAAGTGTTGTACTTTCAGACATGCCTTCATTGTAATGAACTTTTTTTTTTTAGTTAATGTTGTCTTCCTGTCAGTTCAAATCAGTTTGTTCATTCTCCTCTGACCTCAGGCATCATTCAGAGAATTGTGGCTGTTGTTTCTGGACCGTTCTCTTAAACCCTAGAGATGGTTTTGTGGGAAAATCCCAGTAGATCAGCAGTTTCTGAAATATTCAGACCACAGCTTCTGACACCAACAACCACATTCAAAGTCACCTAAAATCACCTTTTTCTCCAGTTCCGATACCCAGTTTGAACTGCAGCAGGTTGTCTCAACCACATCACCATGTCTAAGTGTGCTGAGCTGCTACCATGTGAATAGCTGATCAGATATTTGGGGTGTACCTAATGAAGTGGCTGCAAGTGAATAAGGAAGAAACTGATGAAAACATCAGCGAATTAAAAAAAACGTTTTCACCATCTAAGACATAATTATTTCAGTATTATCAGTGTCTTGTTCACAGTACCATGGCTGCAGGTCACCGGAGTGATTAGCATATGACCTCTCTATAATTCCACGCATCTTTATATAATCAGTACATTATGAAAAGGGCAATGCTGGCTTTTCAACTTGCAGAGACCTTGGAAAGTTAAACCGCTTTCTAGCATGTAAACAGAGTCTATAAATGATGAGCTATGTAAGCATTAAACAGAAAATTACATATATTTCACACCAACACGCTGCTCTTGGACGCGATGTGACAGCATGGTTTGCGCGGGGTTATCTTTACAGACCGAGGGGTCCTATTACTTAAATGAGCGCTATTAGTGTCTCTGTGGGGACTGCTGCATCCACCAAACTCGCAAACCTGCTCACAGACTGAAAAACAGCTTTTGTTATCCCACCCCTCTATTGCCCCGCAGTTTCTTACTGATTTACATACAAATTGATCTTGAGGTAAATCAGATGTCACTTTTCTCCGGGTCACAGAGAACACGCTGAGATAATGAAATCAGGGTCCGCTGAGTGCTACACTTGCACAAGCTACCAGATGGGACTCTCCTTTAATGCAATGCCTCGGTTTCGGTGTGTGCATATGGGTGAGTGCACACACATGTTGGTGCAAATGCACGTATATGCACGTGTGTTTGCTTAGGGAAGAAATTGTTTAACAAATTCTATTTATTTTGCCAATAAAAAGGAAATGTGTGTGCTCATGTGTGATCATTTCCTTGACAGCTCTGTATAGAATACATGCTTCCCCTGTGACTTTGAAGATTGCTCTGATTTGCTCCCTGATTAAATTTGGTTCTGTCTGCTCTTGCTTGAGATAAAAATTATAAAATCAAAACATTCTGTGATTTTTGTGCTGCTTGATGGCTCCTTTTTTAATATACAGCAGATGGATAGTGTAAAGTTCTTTTTTATCAGCACAGTTAATCACCCCCTCAGTGGATTCCTCTAGGCTTACCTCAGAAAACTAAATGACAGACAGTCTTTTATGAAGATGGAAGGACCAATGAGGTGACAATTATAAGGAAAAGAACCTGACTGATCATCATACTGCATTAATGCAGAGATAGCAAAGAGCAAACCATTATGCCCCACGTTTTAGGAAATGATAAGCGTTGATAAAAGGCACTGTATCTCCTTAACACAACTTTGGCTCATTTTGGCTATAAATATGCTCAAAAATTTTTTAAAGGGAGGTTTGATCATCTCGGTTTAACACCAAATTAGTTAAATTCAAGGATACCAATTTGTCCAGTAAGGAAGTATTGTTTTTACTGTGAAGTCATTGCACCTGATGTATCTCCCAGCAGTGTCACGAGTGTGGAGGAGACGCCTAGAGACAGAGATGTAGAAGGATGTCAACTTCAAAGCAGGACCAATATCTGTTCCTCTGTGCCAGGAGAAACAGGAGGAGCACCACCAGAGCCCTACAGCTAAACTGTCAAAATCAGACTCTGTGAGGGCCTGAGATCCTTCAGGGAGACTCATCGCATTCTGTGATGATCAGTGTTAGGGCCATTACTCAAAACAAGTAATGCTTTACACATTAGGCTTTACTTTTCTGGAATGGAAAGCAGTATATATATTTTATTTAATTAGAGTAATTAGAGACCTAAAACGCATTGTCGCATATTACCAATTAACAAGGCTAGATCCCATACGCCAATACTATTGTATCCTAACAAAGACACAAAATCTTTCTCTTAGTGTTTAAATTTGAAGACAAAGAAGCACAAAGAGGAACCACCAAGAGCATGTCCTACTGTAGTAACATTTACAGGTAGAAATTGAGGCTACAGTGCTTCAAGCCTGACTGCTCATCACTGCTCTCAATACCAGCTGAATTTCAGGTTGTAGCTGCTGGGTTGCACTCAGATTTATCGTCACTCTGGGCTCTTTGCTCATGTATTAGCATGCTGTCTGTACAAATGCTAGCAAAGTTGTGTTAGCAATGTTATTCAATTACATTTGTCAGTTACTTTGGAACTTATTACCCCCACGATTGGTGTTAGCACATATGGGTGCCAACCTGGGCTGTCTGTGCAATCTGAATGGGCTGCAGGTACATTTTTTTTTGGAACCAGCAGCAACAAGCAATGCTAGCGAAAAGCAAAACTAGAGAAAACTCAGTAAGCAAGTAATAAGGAGCAGTGTTGGTCAAGTTACTTGAAAAAAGTAATCAGTAACTAATTACTGATTACTTCCCCAAAAAAGTAATCCCGTTACTTTACTGATTACTTATTTTCAAAAGTAATTAATTACTTAGTTACTTAGTTACTTTTTAAAAACACGATTTACAACCTGAATAGGTGATAAAGCGATAGATCTTTCAGCCCAGTTCTACTTTTTCTGCATAATCCATCATACAAAATGTAATCAAATGGAAAAGTCTCTTTTTTTAACTTGTTTTATCAGTTTTAACCTTTTAACTTTATGCATCAAGCAAAAATTTAATTATATGCAACATTCTCTGACTGGAAGAAATTTGTTTAATATTTAAACCTATTTTCTGCACATTCCAGCACATAATTTTTTGTGTGTATGTTTACACTCAGTCTTTCAAATAGATGCAAGTAAAACACAGCAGAAAATAAATAAAGTCAAAGACTAGCGGTCCTTTTGCTCTATTTTCACCTGTAAAGCAGGAGTGGGGTAGGCGGAGGTTTACCCTGGTGCAGGTGTGCTGCAGCGGTCAGTGGAAGAATCCACGAGTTTCTCTGTGAATTTCCCATCACGTCGTAGCGCTCTCGGTGTTTGCTTGGAAGTTTAGGGGTTTTTTTCGCTGTAAAAAGAAGTTTTCTTCCCACACACGATGGAGGCTAATGTTTTTGTCACTTTTTATGGAATCAAACTCAAAATAAGGTCAGTACTTCCACGCTTTAAACGCTGCATGCTCATACTCTCTCCCGCACTCGATATATTATCCATTGTTGATCTGCACACAGCTGTTGTCACGAACATCGCACTTGCTTACGTCACTGTCGTGAGACATTCTCCCAAAACAAATCACGGTTTTAGTAACGCAGTAACGCAGCGTTCCTACGGGAAAGTAACGGTAATCTAATTACCGTTTTTTGCAATAGTAATCCCTTACTTTACTCGTTACTTGAAAAAAGTAATCGGATTACGCCTTACTGCCCATCTCTGATAAAGAGTAACCAGTGGTCTGCAGCCACCACTTGTAAAAGCATTCTTTTTTGTGGTTTATTGTGCTGTTGCCTCTCCAGTTTACCTGTTCTCACTTTCATTCACACGAAAGCAGGTGAAACAGCCTCACATGTGCTTGCTAACTGGACAGATTGGTATCCCTGAAGTTTAACTAACTTTTTGTTACAGTTTGATGATCGAGTGTCCTCATAGATTTTTTTTACCAGTTTAGAATTTCTAACAACATTGCACAATATTTTTGATTAATGAACTCTTTTCAGCCTTCCAGCAACAAGCATCAGTTCATTTCTGTACGGTCAGAAAACTTGGTGAAACTCATTTGAGTTTTGTCATTTATCATAGTAGACACTATATATATATTACACCTGTCAAAGTTCTGTTTCTCTTATAATCACGTGAAGACTGGTTTCAAGACTTTCAATGCATTGTGTAAGCAATTTAAAAAATCTTCCCAAGGTTTTCTTTTTCCTCTTTAAAAACACTAAATGTTTGGGTTATTTTATCTAGGTCGCCATAGCTTTAAAAACAAATGCTCTTTAACAGACAAATCAAAGACTTCAGAGCTTCCAAAAGTGAATCCACTTCACTGCAAACTTTTATAATCAATGCATAGCCACACCAAGATAATGGACTTTTGAAAAAAAGGGGTGAAAAAAGTAGAAGAAAAAAGGAAAAACTAGGCACAGTTCATTGGAATGGATTTAGGTATCTCAAGCAAGTTTCAAGTCTTTTGATTTCCATGCAGCATCTTTGCATGAAAAGCATGAATAGCTGTCTGGAGGGCAGGGACCAAATTTAAAACACTGTGTGTGCTTTGAAAAATGGTTGAAAATTGCATTAAGCCTGCACAAAACAGGTTACTTCTATAGATCTTGTACATGTTTTCATATTGTTTAAATGCGTATGTCCTTTAGAGGAAAAAGTAACTACAGCTGCAGTTGACAGACAAATGAAGATTTAAAATAAATGTAGGGACTCTGCAGGCCTCCTGTGTTGTAATTCCTCTGCTTCAAATCATAAATACAATGAAAAGAAAGAGAGGAATGATGTAAGGCCTAGAAGTCATCAGTCAGACTGACAACCTTGAAATGGAACAATACCGTTGTCTCCACCCCTCCTGGGCTGCAGACTGTTTTAGTATTTGTTAAATAACTCTTGCATTCATGAGGCTGCTTCCGAGTGCTCGTATACTGTGGCAATCAGGGGAATGTTAAAAATGACTGTTAATCTGTTCGTTTCAGACCACAGTGCTCGCTCATTACAATCGAGGTTCCGAGTAGAATAAATGCAAAACACAATGATGTGCCCTTTATGCTAATGTATCTTTATCTCATAGCAAAACAAATATTTAACGTTTGAGATATTATAATATAATGACTCATTATACCTGAAGTCATGCTAAAAATAAAGTACATCTTCTTTAAATTCTAGAGTTTTACTAATGAAGACATAATAAAAAGTTATTTGTCCTTAGCAGCTCTTAATATGAGATAAATACAACCTCAGGTGGGCTACAACACTTGAAATATTATACTGTGTTGTTATTTACTAAACTGTGATTAAGCAAAAAGGGAGAAGTAATGAAGTGCAGCCTTAGTCCTTCCACAGGAAATAAAAGGGTAGGTAGCTAATCAAATGCACTTGATTCATTAACTGTCAGCAAGTATGTGCACTTCTGTAATAACAGGAGTTTTGGCAGTTTTCTCGTCTCAATTATTCAGGGACCAGCAAACACCTGCCATTCGTTAACAGAATACCAGTTTTCCCAGGAGTGGACATCCCAGCTAGTTCATGCTAAGATCATAATGCTCAGAGGAACTGCAAAAACCCAGAAGTTACATCTCACACTCTACAGGCCTCAGTTAGTATGTTAAAAGTTAAAAGTTAAAGGTTTTGGGCAGAACAATTCAAAATAAGACCAATGAAGTATGGCTTGTTTGAAAGGATGTTTCAGGACAGCTTAGCTTTGCTGCATTGCATCTGAATGAACAGCAAGACTTCTGGAACAATATCCTTTGGACAGATGAGGCCTGTCATGGTTACTGATGCTGGACTTATTAGGCAGTCAAACAGTTTATGTACAGCACCGGTGGATAATATACATATATACAGTGATGAAGGGAGAAAAGGTGCCAGGGATTCCAAGGGCAAGGAGAAAGAGGGGTTTGGGTTTGTTTTGCAGCCACAGCAAACTGGTCACCTTGCAGTCAATTCCTCTGGATACCAAAGTATTCTAGAGTTGAATGTGAGGTCATTTGACATCTGACAACTAAACCTTGGCCAAAATTGGGTCATGAAATAAGACTACGATCCCAAGTACACCAACAAGCCTGCAACAGAATGATTTAACAGGAAAAGAATGAATGTGTTGCAATGGCCCGGCCAAAGTTCAGACCCCAAACTGATTGAAATGCTGCGCAGGAGATGTGCATAAATTTACAAACCACAGTGAACTAATGCAATGTTGTAAATAAGTGTGAGCGGACCACAACAATGTGAGAGTGAAAAAGTCCTTCAGAAAATAGTTACTTCAAATCACTGCTACTGCTAAAAGTGGCTCTGCAAGATATCGAATCATGGGGTGTACTTACTTTTCACAGTTCTTTGGCTTTTTTTTTCATGTGTAGTTTGTCTCAGGTCCTGTTTACCTTATTTTAAAAACCTGGTAAGGACTAGAGTTTTTTTTTTTCAGTTTTTCCAGATATGTAAAACCTGAGAGTGTACTTTCGTTTTACCATGACTGTAACTGAGTTTAAAAAATGTAATATTATTTAACGTGATGTCATGGTCAATTGGGATAAAATGTGATGAGCGAAGACATTTGAACGACTCAGCATTGATTCCCTCTACATACTGCTGCCAGTATATGAGTACAGTCTAGTATAAGAGAGTTCATAATGAAGCAGTAGTTTATTTTACTCTCAGTGGGCAGTGAGGGCAGTATCTGGCCAGTTTCTCTGCCATGAGGAAGATAAATCAAAGGAACAATAACAAAAATGACCACAGACCTCTCTGGGACCAAGCTGAACTGCTAAATGTGATAAAGGTGAGGCCTGACGAGCTCTGAGCCAATGGCAGTGCAGTTCTCGGCGTAATAAATTTAACACAAATTGCTTGCTTTAATTGGGTTCGTGATCTGTGGACTACAGTGTCAGGAGCCTCCAGTAAAAAGGGCTGACAAATGAGACACACCGATTTCTAGCACCGTTTAGTGTCGTTATAAAGACTGGGAAAATATTGGAGATGTCTGCAGAAAGAGAAAGGCTTTGTATCACCTGGATGGGGAAAACCGGGCAGGAAATACTTTGATTTGTAATAAAGACATGTGGACCCAGAAAAAGATCCTGAATTAGTCTAACAAACTTAACTAGCAGTAATAAAACTGTTTGTGTTCTCATTATCTGCAACATTATTGTATGTTGTAGATAATGATGTCAGCGAGAGACCAGAAATGCAATTAAGAGTTCTGCAAGCAAGTATAGTACAGTCATTCTTCTGGATCTTTTCTATTTAGCTGTGAGCAAGGCACCACAATAGAGCTTCCTGCACTCCATCCTTGTATTTTGAAGCACAGTTGATTATGTTATTGACTTCTTATATTACATCTTGAGCAGAGCTGATACTCAGTATGAGTTCTAGACATAATTTTAAGGTACTCTGTGAAGTTTCTGGCCTCTAGTAGAGATGTGAACCAAAGTTTTACGAAGATTTATATTTAGCCATTCAACTGTGCCGATGGTGTGAAGGCTTCAGACTATTCCTTTGATCTACAAGTGAAGGTAATGTAGCAAGAAATATAGCAAGGAGTGAGCAAAGGCAATAAAAAGGAGGACTGCAAAGTCTAGTGCATAAATATGGAAGCAAACACTGCATGTAAAATAATGTTTTTGTAAAGATTTTACAAAGTTTTATGAAGAAAGAGTGCACAGTGCACCTTTGCCTTTAAGTCCAGTGATTGCTTCTAAGCGATTATCAGCATTCAAAGCAGTTCAAACAAAGAACCTGTAATCCTGTAGATTAGTTTCATAAGATGTGGTAGATTATTTTTACAAGATGACGGTATAATCATAGTCTGAAAAAGTGCATAATTTTAGAAAAGCTTACTCTTTGTGTGTTTTTTTTATGAAAGAAGAATGAAAACATTTCTGAAAAGTCAGTGTGGCGAGACCTAGAATAGCAAGCAGGAGCTACGTCAGGGACATAATGACATGCACCAGCTGGGGTTGCAGAAAACAGCTTGTACTCCTACATCCAGAATCAGCGCGGCCACAGTGTGACAGACACAAGATCACACAGACGAGAAATTCAGTCAGATGTTGAGGAAAGTTGTGAAACTACTGTAGTTAAGAAAGGCCTGTGTTGTTGTTGTTGTTGTTTTTACTTAAATTTAGGAATTAAATATAGACAAAAGGCTTTGCAAAAGTATTGAGCGACTTCTCATTTCTTTATATTTTTTCTTCCAAGAGCCAGAGTTTTGTGTCATTTTGTGTCACTCCACACTTTAAAAGTTTGTCTTTGGACACTTGCTGTTTTTTTTTACTCATTTTCAGTTCAGTCCTAGTACCTGACTGTTTTAAGCCTCTTAACTCTTTTTTTTTTTTAATCTATGAACAAAGAAAAATCCTAGTTTGACAGGCATAATACAGCATAAAAATAATAGTGCTATTAGCAAAAAGCCTGGCATATCTTGCATGGTGTGGAGCACATCCTTAAAAAATTTGACGAAAGTAGACAAGTGAAGGAAAAGCAAGAAATGTCAGACCTAAAACCTATCTACAGCAGATGAACAGTATCAGAAAGTCATGTTCATAAAAAATAGGAAAAAAATCCAACACGGGAGACCTGACACAGGACCTGAGAGAAGCCTCTGACCCTTCACGCATCTACTGTTCAGCAAAGCATAATCAGAAATGGTCTCAGTGGAGGGGTGTCTGTGAAGAAGCCACTTGTAGGGAATATGTCTGTGAAGGTTCTCAGTCATCCAGATCATCGTAGTCAAGGGAGCTTTCAACGAAAAGCATCTGGACTTCTTTAAGTTGCTTGAAAACGTTTCACCTCTCACCCGAGAAGCTTCCGAACTGAAGAAGCTCCTTGGGCTGGGTTATGCCAAATTACACAAGAACTGGACTGAAAACCAGTGGCAGCAGGTGGAGTGATGTGAAAATCTTAATCATCAAAATCATCATCAATACATATGCAGCACTGTGAAGCACTGTCAGGGTTTTGCTCTAAACTGGGTCTAAACTTCAGTAGTGATCGGGATCTTATTTAAACTGGTAGAATCATGAAGCCAGCAAAGTAACCTCTGTGCAATGTTCCACCATGCAATACCATATGGGAAACGTTTGATTGGAAATAAGGGGTGCCTTGAGACTGTTGCAAACGACCATACGATATTTCTAGTCTTTGTGCACCAGATATGAAAGTGTATTCAGTGTATAGACCCTTTTCCCCCCAAAACCCGTAAACCTGCATAAGCTGTATATAAAAATGTATGGTGATGATTTGTAAACTATATAAACCTTCCCTATGCTCAGCTGAAATTAAATAAGCCTATTGGAACTACTGTGGTGCTGTAGTAGCAGCAAAAGTGTCCAAACTTTCAATATGGCATGACGCACTGGGTCAAGTTAGTTTCATTCAATCATTCATTCATTCATTGGTAGTAAAATAAAGGGGAAATAAAAGGTACTGGCCATTATTGTCCCAACATGAAGACATGGTATTACAAGCAAGACAGACCCACAAGTGGAACCAGCAAGTAAAAAGAAGTGTTCCTCCGCCCTGAGGCCCAGCTCAATGTCAGTTTTATACAACAACACACACTTGCACACCTGCACACAGACAGGCATACGGAGTCTAGACTGGGTCCTGGGGCAACGAGGGATGCGATAAAGAAATCTCTGTCCAATGATATCTTCCACTGATAACTATGTGTGAAGGTCATTTGTCCCCTGCGTTGGCAAGACTCTCAATAAATCACAGTGGAATTGGCATGATGGGTATTCGCGTAGGCAGCTACTGCCTCCCAGTCTTTCCACCCTTCCATCTTCTCCTTGTCGCCAGTAACCCAAGCAGATGTGTACGATAAATAATGACACATCTGGGCAATTTCATCTGTTACAGTACAGTTGGAGCAGACATTCCATGGTCACTATCCTGTGAGACGACTTCATTTTTTTCTGCCTTCCAGTATTTTGACATTTCAGTGTAGTGAGTTATGGGAACCTACCTTTATTCTGGCTACAGTTCTTTGCTTGGCTTTTGACATTGTAGATAATAATAATTGTTCATTTGATGATTATTCCCACATTCACTTCTTATTCATGCTTGTTTAGAATCAATTGCAAAACGTTTGACTGTTTATAAATATTGCAGAGAAAAGTTAATACACCTAAAATGTATTTTAGACATCACTTGATAGCAATTTCTTGTATGTATACAGCACACATATGCCTTTCCTTCTCTTTCTTGGCTGCAGGCAGTTGCCAGGCAACCAGCAGAGACTCTGGGAGGTTACTGATGCCGGCCAAGAAAAAGTTGCACACTGAGCATTGGAGGTCCTACTAACCAGAATTTTGAAACTAAGCTAAACTAACTGGCTGCTTGCTGCAGCTCCGTTTTTTAACAGCCAGAGAGCAGTTAAGCATATTTCCCAAATGTCAAAGTATTTCATTAACAACTGATGTCAGATGCTTGCTAAAATTAATATGCTTCTCCACAAGTTGTCATGCCAAATGTGACATCTGTTATTGCAGTTTTGGAAACCAGTGGTGAGACATTTTTGTGCACCTTTTTTCGTGCGAACCAGGGGATATGACGCGTTTTGACAGCGAGCGCTGATGTTAGGACTTACACTTCACTGAGCAGAAGGCCAAAAAATAAAAAATAAAAAAAAGCACGATTCCAGGCTCAAGGATGATCTAAAACATTAATGCATTTCACTAAATGAGCTGCTCATTGTAAAGAATCGCTTTCTAGATTATCTATTAATAAGGTTGAATCTTAAATCAGTCCTTTATTTAACCTCTTCACTGTGATGCTTTTGCTGCGTTTCACATAGAGGACAAAGACACGCCAAAGGCATGAAACCAGGCTGAACCAAAATTGTTTTCTCACATTCTTATGCAGATAGCGGTTACGTGCGTGTGTGTGTGTACGTTGTGCATACACATGTGCACACATCTGCTTGTGCATGCGTGTATGAGTGTGTCCCTGTGCGCGCCCAGGCACAACACTCATAACAAGTGAGCGTGCGTGTGTGTGCATGGGGTGTACTTATAAGAGCAGCAGGTTTGGCCCCCGAGGCGATGACAAAGCGATCAAACTCTATGTGTCACATATAAATTGCTTTGACCTTTTTTTCCTCTCAGACTCATGGCTCGATGGCAACAAGGGACATTTTACCCAACTGGAAAGAGTGCTCAAGTCTGCAAAACATGAGGAAATGGCAAGCGAGGAAATTAACAGTGGTAAGTGTTTGTCCTCTACGGGGTCAAAACGCACCACTTTGTTCCCTTGTGTTTATGCTTTGCCAATTTTTCAAGAAGACATCTGAAAAAGCTTACACGTTGATTTCAACACTGTGTTCTGAGAGAAAATTTAATTAGTATACAGACTGCATGATTGTGGACAACAAAATGTTCCTCTGTATTTCAAACTCTTGCTGTTGCCAAGCAGACAGGTCAGCAGTGTTCATTCATTTGCAACAGAGCTGCCCACTTATGCCGCATTTGCTATTATACCACTTAAACCCATTAAGCAGAGTGGCCATTTTGTTTTGGAGCCCATGGTTGTCACACTCTTGACCACTTTCATACATTTCAATTCTTGATGGCCGCATAAGTAGCCTTCAGAAATGAACTTGTTGTCTATGGTGGCCATCTGGCCAAAAGTCATGTATATAAATGGACCTGGAGACACTTGACTTCTGTAGCTATCAGCCGTGATTACTCTCTTGGCCTAATACAATATTCATGCATTAGAGAGGGCTTGCATTACTTTCTTTCTCCTCCTCACGCTGCCATCGGTAATTGAAATTTCTGAAGTGCGGCATGTTTAATAATGGAATTAATTTCCCGTGCAATGTGTATGTGATTGGCCATGCACAAGGAGCTAAGAGAGCCGGCTCCATTTCAAGGAGAAAAAAGGCAGACTGTGCCATATTGCTAGATTTATGAATTTATGACAGAAGGAATGATAGCCACATTATTTAAGATTACATTTATGATGATCATATTTAATTCTTTGCTATATAATACTGTCATGAGGACATACGTCTAATACAATTTGACTTTATTTTTTATTCCAGCAGCATAAACAGCTATTATAGGCAAAGGCAGCAGTGTGTGACTGCTGCTGTTTTGGGGGGGTTTTTGTTTTTGTTTTTTTCTCCTCCAATCCATACAACAAACATCAATTGCGTGAGGAAAGAAAATGAAAAACAAGCTAAAAAGAGAACATGAAGAAACTAGAAGAAAGGCACAAAGTTATGAGGAGCACTTTAAAATAAATGTAGCAGATGTGGGCGAGAGACCGAGCCTCGTGTGAAGGCTAATGATCAAGCTGGTTTGACTTTTCAAGCAGTTAATGTGGAACAGACTGTTCCTGGCAAGACAAGTCCAAATGACAGGCCATCACAGCAAAAAGAACAAAGGAGGAGCTCTCCTAAGAAAAGTGTTCATGTGGGAATAGTCATGTTTGGAATCTGTTTGGAAGATTTTCTGGATACCTTTGTTCCCCACCCACACTCTGATTGGAAACCTCTTGTCCTTAAGGCAGCTCCTCCCTGTTTGCTAGTTAAACCGCAAATAAGATGAGCGCTTCTAAATATCACAATATAACATAATGATTTTCATGCATTGATTTGTTAGGAAAACACTGGACAAGCGCACAATTAATTTTCCTGCTTTACAGTTGACAGCAAGGGTTGAGGCTGGCACAAGGGGAGGGGTCAGTGCAATGAGAGTGTAATGGAAACAGTGTGCTCAGCACAATAATGCTGTATGTCCCGGCCTAGGCATATTAGACTAATGAAATGTTCACAGGCTGTAATTGGTGTAATGAGAGGGCAGACTGCGACGAAGGGTGAGAAACATGGGGCCGCAATTAAGGGCTGCAGAGCAGAAACTAGAGAAGGTATAATTTAAGAAATTAGAAAAGTTGGAACTTTATATTTCCAAAAAAGAAAATAGGTTCGGTAGCTGAGAAAAACAGTACAAAATGTCCTTTGGAGAACAATTTTGTACTTCAATCAATGATCAGACATGAACATTACTCAAATTAGCCAGAGGTGATTATTCGATATGGGAACATCTGATAATTGGATTTTCCAAATTCCCACAAAAAACTGCTGCACTTCTTTATAATTTTGTCATTCAATGGCTTTCACTAAACACGTCCTGAGTACTCCATTAAAGCACGAAAAATATGGTTTTTGAGGCAAAAAACAAGACATTTCTGCTCGTGAAACAGAAAAAGTCATATGATCGTACAGTCGTATTTAGCGACTTGAAGCTACAGCATAGTAATTTCCACCAAATAACCACAAATCTTGCAACTATAAAAGGTACTGCCCACACGCTCTCTGACAATTTCACAGTTCGGGAATGAACATAGACTACCAACAAACACTAACAAATCATAAAATGCAAGGATGCCGTGAGGAACACAAATAATTTAGTACCAGAATGAGTGGGAGCAGGAGAGCAAGAGCAAGAACAAAATGAGAAAGACAAAAGGTGAGAAAGCATCAAAGAATGACGAGACTGGGAGAGAGCGAGTTAAACCGAGACGTTTGTGGGCAAAGTGAGTTCAATTCAAATACCCAATGATTACGTCTCTTAACATGTCAAGTACATTTCCATTTAAAGTGCTTGCTTAAACACCCATGAAGAGGTGCTCTACGGGCGTGCCGCACACAGTAATAGCTGGAGGTCTCCTAAGACCCTCAAGCCTTGTAATGGCCATGTTCTTCCTCAGCACCTTGCCTCTCTGTCACAAACAAGGATGCAGTGGACTCAAGAGCAGACTCAATTGCTCGAACTATGTACAATTTATTGAAAAGAAAAGGAACTTAAACAAGACTGGGTCTAACAGAAATCATTCGCAGGAACTGAGGGAGGGCCGAGGGCGGAGAAACAGACGTTGAACACAAGGAGAACACGGGCGGGAACTTCTGCAAACACAGGAGAAGGGTTTTACTGAATGGCAGAGGTGAGTGGTACTAGTGGAGAGTCTTGTGCTTACTTGAAAACACGGGCTAAGGGGTTGCCGTGGGAGCGTCCCAGGGATGGTTGAGAGTGTGGGGAAGCTGGTCCAGGTTCCAAGGTGTCCAGGGAAGTTGAAGTACGGGCTGGAGGGCAGGCTGAGGAGAAGGTGAGTGGGTGGTCCTAGGGTTCTAGGCAGACTGGAGAACGGGATGGAAACAGAACCAGCGCTGCTGATGAGTACGACGGGTGATGAATCACGGGTGGTAGCAGGACGAACTGGCGAGGAGCGGCAGGCAGTGCTGGCTTAAAAACCCTCTAGATGGAGCCCCGGAAATTGGAAGCAGGTGATGAGCTGGCCAACTCCACCCCAGGGGACGGACAACAGGAACCTGGACCACACCCGACCAGACACTCCCACAGCATATGACACTCTCTGGCTCTGCTTTAAACAGTGTAATGTGTCTGTGAAAATGTAAGTCCAAAATTCCCTTTTCATTATCTTGGTTTAGTTCTCCATCATGCCCTTAAAGGCAAATGGAATAAAATCCTCATTTTACTGAGCTCCCCCTTAAGGTGGTCTTCTTTAGCAGCACTGCAACGTTTCCAGTCATTGTTATTTTTTTGTGATTCATGAAAGTCCAGTTCTGACCACTTGCATTTGGGAGTCCATGATCCATGCCGGACCCCCTCTGCTGTGACAAACAGACAATGCCACCCTTCAAATCTAAGAGCTGCTCTGAGCAAAGATTGTATTTGTGCGGCTTTTCAGCGTCAGCTTTTTTTTCTCTAAATGTACTTTGTCAGAAGCCTCATGGGGGAGATTTTGTGCAAACCACACTGTCACGGGCATTCATGTGCTTACACTAATGACCCAGTACAATTTAACACTGCTGTTTGATCCATGGGTTGAAGCTACAGTTATGTTCCCCTAATGAAAGTTGGGTGAGTTTTATATTTGCTTGCTTTACTTATTCTCTGAGGAAGTTTGAGGTCCGTGCAAATGGTCAGAAAAGGAGTTTCAGTGACCCTGCTGGCCATCACAATATGCCTGATAGGCTGAGTCTTTATTGTTTCTGTTGTATCTGCTCCCTCTTCAGCACATTTTGAGCATTTTAAGGACATTTCTTATCACTGTTACACAGATGACATTCAGTTGTTTATCTCTTTTAAGTCCCAAGAGGTCACACATCCATGCATACTGTAGGTGCTTAGACTCAGTTAAAAAGTGGATGGCTGATAATATTCTCCAGTTTAATGAAAAGAAAAGAAAAGAAAAGAAAAGAAAAGAAAAGAAAAGAAAAGAAAAGAAAAGAAAAGAAAAGAAAAGAAAAGAAAAGTCCTTGTTTGTGTCTCCAAAAGATTTCTGTCTGAGATCATAGAAAATCAAGGTCCCCTTGTCATGTTTTGGTAAATCTTCCATCAGCAACCTTGGAGTGACTCTTGATGCTGCTCTCACTTTAGATGCTCACATTAAATCTCTGGTTCACTCTTACTTTTATCACATAAGAAATATTGCCAAGTTGAGTTCCTCTGTGTCACACACCGACTTGGAGATTGTTATTCATGCCTCATCATGTCTGGATTACTGTAATTCATTGTTCACTTGTCTTAACAAAACCCCACTGAAATGTCTGCAGGTTGTTCAGAACTTCAATAATTCAGCGAGTAAATGGTAAAAAGGTAAATGGCCTGTATTTGTATAGCGCTTTACTTAGTCCCTAAGGACCCCAACGCGCTTTACACTACATTCAGTCATCCACCCATTCACACACTGGTGATGGCAAGCTACATTGTAGCCACAGCTGCTAATCCAGTAGTAGCTAATCCAGTTTCGGCTCCCCATCAAGTTCACTTTAAGATTCTGGTTTTGACTTTGAGAGCTCTGCATGGACAAGCACCAGCATACATCAGTGATCTTTTACATCCATACAGCCTGAGCAGGACCCTGAGGTCACATGATCAAGGCCTGCTGGCTGTGCATCATTCAAGGCTGAAAACTAAAGGACACTGAGCTTTAAAACTGGAAGAGTTCCAGGATTTCACAGGAGCATTACCCTGATGTGGGCATCAGCAAAATTCAAATCAGGTATGTTTTTTTTTTATTTTTTTAATGGAGAAGATGAGGAACTTAATGATTGAACCTTTTATATTTACTCCACTACAGTATGCTGACTAGCCATTTGCTGACTTTGTTTGTATTTTTTGTTGTTGTAAAGATTGTGTGAAGCAGATCAGAGCTTTTGTTCCCCAAACAGGTGAAAGTGATGCTGAACACAAACAGGAAAACTTGCAGACCATTAAACTAAAACAATGAGGCGAACGATACTAAAACAGAGGTAAAATGCAGTGTTAGGTACTATTTCTCTAATTAGATACATTACGCATAACAAAACTCAGACTTTAACGTGTTATGATGTGTCTCTACATAGAAAGGACCCACATGGCTTGTAGTATAAAGTGTTTTCAGTGACACTAGTGCCAGCCTGCATCTCAGTGTGGGCAGAGGTTGGTGTAAAGACATAAAAATGTTGGTATCTCTGATATAGTTTTGATTCTTGATTGCAATGGGTGACCAAACCGTAGAGGAACAACTGACACATGCTGACCCAAACAGATCTCAAACCTAGGAATGGTTTTAGCTCACTGAGTCCACCTGAAAGGGGAAATGCTCGTTTGACCCACTTGTAACAGAAAGGAAACACTGACAGGTGCAGATTTAAAGCGAGAGAGTTAATGCACTGGGAAAACCAGCTGACATCTTCTCAGGTGACGGCTGCAGGAAATGTGAATCAGCCTCAGCCACCTGATTTCTAAGAAAATTTAGCTTTGCCAGTTTTTCTTATTAATGTTATCCATCTCCAGTATTTAGGTTGTCACATTAGCACATCATACATATTGACTTGTCACAACAACAAAAGCAGAGCAGGTGGCCTGAGGAAAGGTGACACCAACATTAGCTGCTATTAGTGGTCACACCAGATCAAGTGAAAAAAAAACTGCATAAAAAAGCAGAAAATGCCTTGTTAATTATCTTCTGATGCATTATCCTTTCTTTTTAGAGAGGTTTATATGAAAATTATATAAGAAAAATTCGCAAAAATTAAAAACCATGAATTGCTTTATTTTCGATTTTTTTTTTTTTACTGTACACAGGTGTGGAACCACTAAGTGAATTTACCTGAGCAAGGATCTGCTTTATTGCCTAGATAAAGTTTCCATTTGCAGTGAAAAACATAAATTTTTTAAAAAAAAGTTGAGGGAAAAAACCCCAAAATAACCAAATTTACATTAGCATGCCACATTACCGTTCATTATTTATTTGTAAACTTAATGAAACATGAAAGTTTCTTAATCCTGAAGCACATTCACACCAGCGTTCCTGCTGGCTGCATTCAGCATTGATAATCCTGGCACTCCCTGCAGGTCCGTGTATTAAAATGCACCGCTGATGTTTGCCTTTGTGGAAAGGCCTTTATTATTAAAGTGCCCTCACCTGCTAACACATTACAGCCCGTAAACAACATGAATGATGTGCTGAGCACTGCAGCCTAACACACATTTATTAAATTACACTTTTCAGCCACACATCAGCTTTCTCCTTTGATTCATTTCCATTAATGAGTTTGCTGATGTAGACTGGCATGCTGTAATGAAAAGGTAAAGACAAGCAAGCAGGAGAGCCATAAATAAGTCTCAGACCATGAGGAATAATGACAGGAGTTTAATGTCCAATTAGATTAAAAGGCTCTCTGACACAAAAGCGGGATGCTGAGTGCACTGCTCAATGAGCCTGTGAGCGACATTGATTAACGCTAAACGGATCTATTACTCTCATCCATGGACCTGATCAACAGCTCTACCTGGCACTTCTCTAACACTATAAATGTGTGTACAGTTGTACCTGCAGCTTCGTCTTCTGCTACCTCTTCTTCCTTTGGCTGCTTCCTTTAGGGGTCGCCACAGTAGACTGTCTGCCTCCATACGGGCCTTGTATGGATTATCCTGATCCACATGTTTGATTTAGTAAATCTTTTATTCCAGATACACTTAGTGAGACAATTCTCCTTATTTATCCTGTTTCAGGACAACCAAGATGACAAGCTTCCTGTAATCTTGTAGCTGGGTTGTATACTTGTACCCATATATTTCTGCAGGCAAATTTTTCTACCTATCAGTTGGGTAGATGAACTGGCAACTAATATAAAAAAAATTGTTTGTGCATTTTTCCAAAGACATGCGGGGGATTTTTTTTTCCCTTAATAATTCTGATGCTTGCAAAAGCAAGGTGGTTTTGGCGTCTATTTCTGCAGATATAAGAGGCAAGAGAGTTTTCTTCTTGTGAAGCCGAGCAGAGGCCTGATAACATTCCACTTTATTGGCTCTAGCTGAAAAAACATGATAGTCTGTCTATCATCATATTTGTTTTCAGACACTTGTCAGCCTCAGCTTGCATCTTCTGTTTGAGCTGAACATGAGAGAGAGGGTTGCAGAGGTGTTAAATCTGCTTTGCTGCAGGGGAAGAAAACTACCTTGTAGTTGTGGCTCCTCATTATTCTGCCAGCAGAGCTTTGCTCTGTTGAGGAGAGATAGATGGAAAGATGACAGATGCCCTCCTGTGGAGGAGTATGTCAGCACCTTTGACATAAAACACAGTCTGCATTAACATACACAGTTACCATTGTGTGATGTGCACTGCACCACGGAGATCAAAAAGGCAATATTATATAACAAAAGGCATTGTACGCGTCTAACGTTTGAGGTTTCTCTCTAGGATCTCTACAGTATTTATTATAGGTCAGAAACCATGTGTGAGTCATTAATAATATACTTGAGAGAATGTTAGATGCCTGCTGCCTGACTTTACTTTTTTATTACAATGCAAATGCGCTCTAAATCTTTTTAGAATGACATAATCATCATTGTTCTAAGGCTGATTTTCTAATAAATACAACATGTGTCATGTCCCATTTCCACAATTCATGCATTGTGGGATTATTTTTCCCCCTGCCTACTGTTACACTAAACAGCAAGGAAGAAAAATTGCACTATGCTTGTGCCAAATTCAAAAAACGAGGACTCGAACTAGAGAAGCAAAGTGATTCACAATGGGACGAACCACGCTGTGATGATAGAAAATTACAAGGAATAATATGAAGTCACTACAATGCAGACTTGCTGTTAGAGATTTTCCAGGCAACAAAACAAAACCATTTTATAAAATCACTGATTATAATTTCTAGCTCCTTGTTTTGTGTTTTGTTGGCTCGCAGCATCATTTGCAAGACTGTATTAACATTGCAATTTACAATATCATTTGTAACCATCAAATGTTTGGCATTCTGAGATGTTTTTTTCCAGTAATTGGTGGTCATATGTAAAAGGAAATATCCTCCTATTCAAATGAACATCATTAAGTGTGTTGCAGCACAGTGACAAAAAATGGTTGTTATCCGTGGAGGTTGGGAGACACTGACCCTAGTCTTCTCGGCAAGCATCTCATCAGTGATATTCCAGGTAAGTCAGAAATTCTTGTTACGTGGTTTGTAACAGTGAAAATCCATTTCACATTAAAAATGTATACAGAGTAGGCACGAACAAACCACCTCTCCGAGATAATTTATAATAAACACAGCCTGTATTCAAATTCAGATCATGTGCACTCATTTGCATATGTTATTGGTTAATTACAACATGCCAGTCACATAATGTTTTCATTACATATTTGTATCTGAAATTGCTGCTGCCACATTTTAGACTCAGAAGCCTGAAGTCATATTTGCATCAAACAGCACTGAAGAAAATTTTGTTTGGGGACAAAAATGCATTTTGTCTGGTGGTCCGTAGCACAGATAGTCTATCACACCTTTCTCCATTATTTGTGAACCAATCTAATGTCTTCATTTTTTTTAAAAAATGCCCCAAGAATGTGACTAAATTATTTTTCCTTTATAATGGCCAGCTTTGTCTTATTCCATTACACACTGCACAGCAGATATGATTATGTCTCGGGCCAAAAGGATACCTGTGCCTCCCCACCTCTACCTGCAATATATTTAAGCACAGTAACATCCATTAGATTGCCGGGACCCTGAGTTTTCTAGCTGAACAATGTAGTGTAATCACGTGGTCTCGTGACTCATTTCACCAGTGGTATTAATGTTGTGCCCCGTCGCTCTAGTTGCTGCAATAACTAGGGCAACTGAGACAAAGTAATCCATTTGTAACTAACAGCTACACAGTCCTAAAATATCAAAGTCTTATAAATAGCTTTGTCTAGTAAATACCTGGGTTATATTTTCACCTCCATCAGTTCTTCAGAAGGGACAATTTAGAGCTGAGAGACACAATCTCTCATCCTGGTCTACCCCGGGGTCTCATCTCAGTAGGACATGCCCTAGAAATCTCACCAAGGAGGTTTTCTGGAGGCATCCTAGTCAAATGCCCTAACTACATCAAATGGCTCCTTTTGATGGAGAGGAGCTGTGACTGCTCCTCATCACCCTATTTCTAAGTCTGAGCTCAGACACCTTTTGGAGGAAGTTCATTTCTGTCACTTGTATCTATAATGTTGTTCTTTTAGTCATTAGCCACAGTTCCTGGCCATAGGTAAGGGTGGGAACATAAATAAATCACTGCCTTCGCCTTCACACTCTGCTTCTTCTCCGGCACAGCAGATGGCCCAGCATCCATATCACTGCACATCCTGCACCAACTTGTCTGTCAATCTTTTGCTCCACTTTCCCCCCCACATGTGAACAAGGCCTGAAGATATTTAAACTCCTCCACCCACCTGGAGTAGGTACTCATACACTGTATCAGTTGTTTTGGGGTTTTTGTTACTTTCTCAGTGTCCTCTTTCCTGGTAATGGGACGAGTCATCCCCCTCCTCCCCAGACTCTGTGGAGATCATAAATGTATTCCCTCCAACCCCTGACTATGTCCCCAGCTGAGGTCAGCAACACTTCATTGTCACTGCATATACTATTCGGCAGAACACTGCTTCCCCCTCCTGAGTCATCAGACACTTTGCCAGAGTCATTTCAATGCCAGTAGAAAGTCTTTCTCCATGGTCTAGTGTTTTTGCATCAGCCATCACCAAAGCCACACTCCACTTGGCCCGACTCTATCAGCTGTCTCCACAGTCTCACAAGCTAACCAAGTTTGAATTTATTATTCGACCTCAGGCTCCCTTCACCTCTGGTGTCCACTCTGTGGTTCAGGGCGTGCTGACCATCTGCAGATCTGCGCAGCAACCCCAGCAGTACATCTGCAAAACTCAACGAACCAAATTTCACTCAAAATGCTTTTGAAATGATAGTAGTTGAAGATTTTTCAGACCACATTACACCCAAGCCCTAGGGCCCTTTCCATAGGTTGAACACAGACCCGTGTAGTGCTTTCCTTAGGGGATAAGACCAGCAAATAATCAACCATGAGCCCCTCCAGGCTTTGCTCTAGAGTGGGGCCCCACTCACCCTCTCATGGGCAAGGTGATGTGCTCTGTTAATTTTCTCTTTATAGGGGTCTCGTGGCCCCGCACCTAGGAGTAATTTGCCTTGGAAGACCCTACCAGGGGGGAACTGCCCCTACGTCATAGTCACTGAGATCACTTGGACACAGAAACCCTTCAACCACAGTAAGATGGTAATTGGTGGAGGAGCACAGAGGGGTTTTTCAGGTCTTATTCTGAACATTCCTGATTTCTGTAGCCCCAAAAAACAGGTTGATAAATTCAGTAAAAGCAATTTATTCATGAGGGGAAAAAACAAGCTAAAATATTCCTGGCTTCAGAGCTTTGTGATAATTATACATCTTCTTGTATGTCTTACCTGGACATCAAATGTTGGAATGTCTTTAAAAAATGCCAAGAAAAAAAATTCATGAAATTTTAATGAATATAATTTGTGTTCTTCCTTATCCTATTAGTTTAGTTCATCTGAGAAAGCAACAAAACACTGCGGTTTAATGAGTTCTTAATGCTTTGAAAACATTTTGCAAGGCCATGCTTTTCACCTTCTGAAGACTAAATATTGAGCTTTTTTTTTTTTTTAATCCCTTCCCTACCGTCTGCTCAAGGGGTGCAGAAAATAGTGCACTATTAGCACTGGTGGAGCAGAAAACCATTCAGCTGCACTTTTTCCACATAGGTTTGAATCAATTTGTTTTCTCACTCTTCATAAGTGCCTCACCTAGCCAATGTTATTGCTTAATTTATTTCTTGGCAGTGGATAAAGTCACATACACACCCACACGTTTCTATATCTGGAGCTTCCTTTCCACCTCTTCATAGCATTCAAACTTCATATCACCAAGACAACGCCACTGCATAGTTGTGTGTATCCAGTTATGTGCACACAGTGTACTCAGAGAAGTTTCTTTCACTTTCTTCAGTTTTTCTTCTGCTTTTGTTTTTGCAAGAATGTAAATCTCTGACTTAAGAAATATACAACTGAAGTAAGAGTTATATCTTGCACGTTATTGGCGTGTATCGAGTCACAACACAATGTTTTTGCTGGTGGTATATTCCACTTAAAGCATCGTTGCAGAGAAGACGTAACATCCATCAAGTCTTACCTCAGCAGCGGAAGAGAAGTGGCTTTGTGAAGCAGTAAAATTACAAGTTACATTGTTCTAATATCAGAAAAACTTAATTAACTAGGTGAGCCTTAGGGGATCATTCAAAATGCCTCCCCAAGCAACAGCAGAGAGCACGAATGACCCCAAGCTACGACAGACCTGCTTACTGATACAGAAAATGTGATTGCTTTTCATATTCCAGTGAATTTTCAACATTTCCCATTTTACCTCGGGATACTCAGACTCCAAACGCATCAGAATAGGTACGGTGCAACACGAAGGGGCCGCACGCATGGGCGTTATTAGCTAAATGAATTTTAATAAATAACGCCCGAGACATAATGAAACATAAGACAATATGAAAGATGAGATTAAATGCTTGTTGAAATATGTGAGACAGATAATGGGATACGGCGGTGAAACAGATGAGTTTAAGGAGGTGCGTAATACTGCGTGTTCAATTTATATGTAAATCAAACCTCCTAATAGAATGACCTCGACCAGGTGCCAGAGGATAGGAAAACGATCCCACCCAAAAGCATTTCTGAATTTTGAAATCTCGTGAGCTTCCACTGGAACACGGTGTCAACCTGGTGCTACAATAACCCATTAGAGAGTAGGCTGATTAGATGATTTATTTTTGTTACCACACCGCACCTACAACAATCTGCACGACACATATCAGTGACTCAGTCTCTGCTGGGTGTACGTGTACAGGTACTTTCAGTGAGAAGCAGGTTGCTCTCTCCACCTATATATGTGTATGTGTAAGGTGAATGGATATGTGACAGACATACCACCACTCTCTCCAAGTGATCTCTGTCACCTTTTTGTCCTGTGCTCGTCTCAAACACAGATCATATATGTCTGTCATACCGACCCTCTTTGTTAAGGAGACGGGAGAGGATAATCAGGAGAGGACAAATGATGTGCTGCAAATCCCCTGCTGCGTGACATTTGACCGTGCATGCACTGTAGACAAGCTAGCCTGTCCTCAGACGCTGCATAGCTACAGCCTAAAATGAAAAATAGATCTGAAATTATCAGAAAAAATAGTATGCATATCTCAGCAATTTATTTAAATTAAGAGTTTTTTTTAAATTATTTTATTGTGGGTGTTTTCTGTGAAGTCATTATAGTATCTCTGTCTATCAGTCACTAATGGCATGGAGCAGTGGGAGGCCAGGACACCTGCGTCTGCTGCCTGATAATGAATATGATGAAGATGGATAATACTTTACCCTGTCTGAAACCACGCTCTCAGCTAGGGAGTGATTACTCTAGTAATTGGGATCCGTGGTGGCTGCCACTGGAGATGCTTGTGATGAGGCTGTCTCAACTGCAATGTAGATAACATTTACATTATTAAAACCCAGAGACACAACACCACAAATCAGCGCTAACAACCTCAAAATCAGATTTGTGAACTTTCATTGTAGATTTGTATGTATAGTATAAGAAATTCTTCCTAGAGTGAGCTTTCGGGGACTCGGTTAAGATATGTTCACATCAGGTTCAAAAAGCTTCAGAATTGATGGGCTCAGTGAAGCAAAAGAACCTAACTGACTCTGACATGCTTCACCTGGGATTTCTCTAAACTTCTCACACAGGAATCCTCTGCCACACCTGTCTGGACACAAGTGCATGCTAAAAACAACACTGATATGCTAGTCATATAAAACAGACTGGAACAAAACAAAATACTTTTTTGGCCATTTGTATTAGTTGTGTTAGTCAGACAGATTGTATACGGTAAACAGATATAGCCTCAATTTGATCAATTATGGGTTTGTGAAGTCTCATTTTGAGGCTCAAATCATTAGCTAATGCATCGTCAGCTAATGCTAGCAAGCCTGTTTAGCAAGCTATACACTACTAACTGGTGCAAAGTAACCTTTGAGTAAAATACAGTATTACACTCTAACAAACTAGTATAGATCTAATGGGCAGGCCCTTTTCTGTGACTCAAATTAACTGTGGTGAGCCTTTGCAGACATATAACAGCTACAGCCACCTTTGACAGCACACCTGTCACTCACAGTGGCAATGCTACTAATAATGCAAAACTTTAACTCCTGATCAAATTTGAATGGGTGACTTATAAAAAAAAAATCACCCCCTGTACAAATTTCATGAAGGGAGGAGTTACATATGCTAGACTCAAAGTATGTTTATTTCTGCATTGCATTTTATATTTTAAAATATACCTTGTGAATAAGGGAGCAGTCGAAATTAGCTTCTTTTTTTTTAACTGCAGCTTTGGCTAACTTTTGGGGTTAGCCTCAGGTAGTCATTTGAGGAACTGCTATTAGTGCACTGCGTCATTGGCTTCATTTTATTCTTTGTTGTCTCAGAGTATGAGCTTCTAGTTCATCTAAGAAACCCAGAGACACAACAACACAAATCAGTGTTGACCAGTTTGTGACCTTTCATTGTGTATTTGTGTGACCGCTCCACCTTAGTTTGCCACAGTGAACATTCAGCTACATTAGAGCTCCATGGGTATTCTGTTATTTCTGGGGTAAAAAAAGAGATTTATGAAGATCCCAGAGTGGTCATTACCAACTGGCACCACTTTTTTTTTCCATTTTAGTGCGGTTTCCCATAATTCCCAAGAGACACTGGGTGCCCTCTAGGAAGTGTCCAAGTGCATAGTGGGTGCCGAGACTAAAGAGGGGGGTGCTGTTAATGACCATCTGCTCAGAGAGCAACCTTTTTAATGAAGATGGATGTTGGGAGGATCTGACCAGGGGGCTATAGGCAGGGGTCTAATGACACATCCTTCTATGTCTGGACCTTCTAGGTTGTCTTACATGACCTGACAGCCCTCACAATCGCACTTGTACAAAAAGACTTCAAACAAGCTTCCTGAAACTGCAAGTACTCACACACACTTACAAGCTTGCACTGTGTCACTTAATGGTGAATGGTGAGGACACACATCTTAAGCAGTTTAAAACTATAGTAAACTTAGACCCTATAAAGCATACATGATGAAAAAAACAACTGCTATTCAAAGCTTTTCAAAAGTAAAATGTGAGTAGAAATGCATGCTTGTATCTTGTTGTATGCTTAATTTTCATGCTGAGAAGATCAGAGGGGTCACTACAAATGTGCCCACATGAAGAGGCTCTAGGTCTGGTGCACAAAAGTATTACAAGTAAAAAGAAAGCATTAGGCTTTGTGAATGAGCCACATCATGTAATGGTTGACTAACACAGATTTAATTGGATTTCTGTTACTTAAATTAAATTCCTTTTCGCTTTTGATCCACAACTTCTGTTGCCTGATCTTCTTTTCACTCTTTGTGTTTGTATTAAAGCCTTGGGAAATGTTTCTGTTGATTGGGCAGTGTCAGAGTGAACCCTGTGATTGTGCTCGAAAGCTCAGGCCTCTTCGTCCTAGATGTGATTCCAGAGCTTCGGTGGTAATAACATCCAAAAAGGAAGGAGAGAGCTTATAGCACCAACACCCTTAGGCTTCACCCTGAATGTACGCTCAAATTAAAAACAAGCCCATGGCCTTAACAGCACTTCTAAACATGGGGGCTGATGTGTCAGCAGTCTTTTATTAGAGTCATCCTGTTCAGAAACACAGCAGGGAGGGAGGGAAAAAGATGGAGCCCAGCGGAGAAAACATGGAGGCCTACATTCCCTGCTGTCCTTTATTTTATTTCATCAGTCATCACTTTTCTGTAAAGATTATTAGACTAGTCAACTAAGATTGATGGATGGAGATGAAAGATGCTCAGAAGCCCATCTCTTTCACACTCATCTTCATCTGGGTGCTGGTTCTGACAGCAGAGGAGCAGAGGAGGAGATGGATGGATGGGTCTTATCTTCCTACTGTACTTCATGTGCAGCAAAAGGTGCTGCTGCTCTTAAGAGCACACTATTAATAGTTCTTTTTGTTGTTTAGACATCTAACAAAACATTAATTTAACACTTTTGGCTATATAACAACATAAATAATGCTAATTTTTATGGGAAACTTTTAACGCAGTCTCGGTTATGAATACTGTACTCAAGATTTAATATCCTGAGAGAAAGCATGTGAGGTGCCGCAGGCTAATAGGAGCCGTTATAATGAGGGATGATACCAATAAATTGATATCTCCTACACTCGCTACTGTACACCCTCCTGCTGCAGTTAAAAGGATTGACTCAGTCTTCACTAACCTTGTATTTGACTTGAACTGTCATTAGCGAATCAAAAGTAGATTAATTAATCGCGGGTCCACTGGGGTGTACATTACCTTAAGTGACTATTGTAATATAACTTAAAGAGAAATCACCCATGATTTCTCATCTTGACACCAGAATGAATGCTTTGCTACTTCCAGGAGTGCTGATGCTGTCATCAAGAGGCAGAAAATGGATTCTGTAAGTGGTGGAGAGTCTATTACTGCATTAATTCTGGAACAAATGGGAGCTCTTCAGAAATGGTCAACACTTAAATCTCATCAGACCTTTTTTTTCATTGTATTGCATTAAGTCCCCATTCCTTATTCTCCTCCTAACACTTTCTTAAAACCTCCAGAAAGATGTCATGTTTGACATAAGGTGCTCTAACCTGTAAATATCATCCATTATGTGCATATGTGTGAATGTCAGAGCACTTGTTGACTGCTCCAAGTGGCAGCATTTGGTGCTGAAAAGAACAGTAAGTGCATATCTGTGTTGTTTCTCTGCCTCTGGCTCAGGTGTTTTGCCATCCTGTTACACAATGACTTTTTGTAAACACACTGTGACTTGCTCACTCGAGAGAAGAATAAGCCAAATCGGTGCTCAAAGCAAACAAGATCCCTAAAAGACGGGGTATATTTGATATAATTATGCAAACAAGCAGCAGTCTCTTTCTTTGTGACCTTCGCAAACATCATTCTTTGTCCTTTGTTGCATGCCCTTTTTTCCCCCATATTCTTCTTACTGCATCTGAGAATCTGTGGAGCTATCATCACAACAAGATTTGATCCACTCATTAGTGTACTAACAGTATCCCCTGCTGGCAAAAGAGGGAACACATACACAGCGACCTGTTCTGCACTCACTGCTGTTATTGAAAAGATGGAAATAAAATGTTTGTGAAGGCATCATGATGTGAAAAATATGTAAAGTGGTCGAGTAAAAGGCAACACTGTGATGAATACATGCAGGGCCTAGTTTGCTTTTACAGATTGAAGTGCAGCAATTAGATATTTTCCCTTTAGAGACCCTGGAGTTAGGCAGGCTACTCGAGTGATCAGCCTCATTCATCAACATCATCAACCAGTTCATAATCAGCTGCTTTCCTGGTGCAAACTTAAAAGTTTTGATGCATGCAGTTTAATTAAAATGAAAAAACTAAGAACAAAACAAAGACCAAGCAACATAGCCGCCTAATTGCTCAATTTGGATAATACAGTGAAAAGCTGATAAGACATAAGGAATTAATGGCTCTTATACAACCCACCATTCTGATCGATGGATTCACAGCAGTGATTATGAGTGACTGTCGACTCCAACTATTCAAGCAGCACTCAGTCTGTGTGCTGTATTTGCTCTTGTATTTTCAGTAAGTCCATGCTGTCTGTCTGACAATAAGTTCATCATTACTACAGATTGCGAATCAGACACCCCCCCCCCCCCCTCTCAATTTATCTTCCCCTAAAAAAGCGGGGGGGCAGCCACCTGCCCTCCTTCTATAAACATTCTGGTTTCCATGCCAGCCTGGAGCAGGATCCACAGAGCAAACACTCCAGCAGCCAGCAGAAAAGAGCCCAACAATGTGGAGGGCTGGAGGAGGAGAAGGAAGAGAAGGAAAGCGTAAGAGGGCGGGTGGGTGTGTGTTTGGGGGGGGGGGGCAAGCAGGTACAGCAGATCCATGCAACACAAAGCAACGTACAAATTATGACTTGTGCTGAATGGCAACCAAGCAAAGGATTTGTAGAGTCAAACTTATAATTAAATCAATATAATTAAATCTGGAGAGGTCCGTCAGCGATACAAAGGAGAAACGAACGAATTTCTGCAATTTGGATTGAGCAAAGTATGAGTTGCAGTAATTGCACTGGAAAAGATTTTTGACTGGATTTTCCTCCTTCTCAGAGCAAACTTAAAAGATTTTTTCAGATCCTCGGCGTAAGCGTGCAATAAAAACATAAATAAATCACCTTTAAAAAGAAAAAAAAGTAGGCCACTGAGCTGGCTCACACTCTTTCCCTTACTCACAGCTGATGATTTACCTCAAAGTCTTTCACATGACACCAAAGATTACCTGAAGCCATATTAAAATGTGAAATCGGTGCGCGAGGTGGATGTTTAAAAATCTTTCTGCGCTGAAAAAAAATTGAAACAACTTTAGAAAAATAAATAAATAGGTGAGAGTTTATCTGTAACAAGTACATATTTAAATATATATATGTGATAAAGAACATGTGTTAAAAATTTATCACGGTGGCGCGTGCGCTCACCTGAACGCGTTGCCTCGCGTGCACGCTCACAAGCACATTAAGGGCTACAAAAAAAATGTAATTATTGACTCTTAAGGTGCACTCAGTCTGAAATGACGTCGCTGGTATAATGCCGTGTCAAGGGCAAAAGAGTAATCGGGAAAGTTCCTGGAAACGGAGCGAGCTGGGACTGCGGATTCCGCAGAGGTTTCGCTGCCCTGCTCCGCGCACACCGAGAGAAACGCGACAGTTGATCACCCGGTAGTTACCCGGATTACAGTCACAGCGGAGGACTGGAGGAGCCATTCATCCTGACATGAAACTTGAGGGGAAAGTATTTGCGACAACAACAACAGCAGCAGCCGCAGGTAAATTCATGCGTCATGAATTATAGCGAACCCAAAACTTCACTGCAGAGGTCATAGTTTTAACCAGTTTGAGCACTTTCTTAGATGAGTAGATGCTTTCAGTATAGAAAAGTGAAAACACTATAGGCTTACGTGTAAGAAAGTTCCTGTTTATGGTCCTGAATACATTAACACTTACTGATCATGTTTTTATTTGAATTAACCATGTTTTATTATAGCTTTAGGATAGGATAGCTTTGCTTGATGATTAATATGCTTTTAGGTTTTCAAGAGGAAACATTGTAATCTTATTACAAATATACAGAGCTAGTTATGGTTGAGTGGTTCTGTGCCAAAGTACACAGACTGTACATTGTTGGTTTACTTTTAAAATGCTTTATTTAGATATGTTATTGCACATATACAGTATGTTTTATGTTTTGTTGTGCTTGGGTTATTTCCTAGGTGTGAGCCTTGGTTTACCAGCTTCTGTATAAAGCAAACACAACTACTTGAATCAGCTTCCTTCTGCACTCCAGACTTTTGGGAAATCTGTCATAGCCATGAGCGGGAAAGGGTGTCAGCTCCTGGTGTCACCTTGTAGTGTGTCCCCATCGCTAAGTGTGATCAGAGGACACCAGTCCCAGTCCATCAGGATGCCTGTATCTTCCTCTCAGCAGAGCAACCTTAGTTCCTCTTCTGGGAGAATGCAGAAAGTGAAAAGAGGGAGCGTTCATTCCTTTGCCTCTGAAGAACAGGGTGAAACTCATGTTATGCTGCCAAGCCTGAGTCTTCGCAGACAGGTGTTGACCAATGGAAAACATCTAAACATGCCGAGTAGATCCCCGCACCAGCAACCACCTACTCAACATCCTATAAACACAAAAGGGGCAATTGCCATACAGACAAGACTCTCTGACAGCTTTAAAGGTAAAAAAAAAAAAAAAGTCTACCCAACTGTAACTAACCCACTTGTGTGAGGAAAATGTAAATGAGACTTTCTAGCTTTAAAACAGTGCAATACTCTGAAAGCACAGCTCAGCACCCAATCTGTCTCAATTTTAACTGAGAAATCAAGGTGCACATATCCCATAAAAAAATAAAAAATAAAACAATAGCAGTAATGTTTTCAAACTTCTTCCCTTCCCTGGAGCCAAAAGTGTACTTTTCCTCTGCATTCTTGACATCTTCTGTATTTTTTTTCCTTCTGTTAGACATCTTGTTCTCATATTTACTAACAATTTACCAAGCACAGGGCCTAAAAGTACAGTTTTCCACAGAAAAGTGCAAGCAGAATAAGAGCTCATTAGTGATTAACAGAGCAGATAGTGCCTCTGTCCTGGTTGGTGAGGGAAATAATCTGCTCTATAATATTAGTTAAAGAACAGCCCACTTAATGTGCGGTATTTCAGTTTGAATTATTGTTTTCAGTGGCTTTTCCTGACAGTGGCGTAATGTTATTGCAAAGCTTTAAACTGATTTGTGAACATTTGTTTTTGCTTAGCTTGCATATCCCTTGTGGATATTTTGCTTATTTAATTCTGGGCTTGTGTCCAGCAGATTGCTCTCTGTCTGGGCCTACCATGGATGTATTTGGTCAAGCAGCTGCTGTTAATGTAACAGTGACCAGCAGTCCCATGGCTCTTGTCAAAGGCCAGCCATATACTGCAGGACCCGCAGTGCCTCACCCTCCTCCGCAGTCTCATAGTGTGCCGGTTCCCCACTCTGACACCAGGTGAGTGATATTAGTAAATGTTATGTGCCGATAAAAGAGTTAAGAGTGTTGCTCAAGTGAATCACAATCATTTTTTTCAGGTCCTTACTGTCCAGAGAATCCTTGGCATCCACCACCCTCAGCCTGTTTGAAACACAGTCAATGTTTAGTGGCAGACATGACTGGCCATATGGTTACCGTGTGCTTCCTCCTCTGGGATTACCTCAGTGCTCTGCCCAAGCCAGCGAGGGCGGCGAGCAGCTCAGCCTTTCTCCTGGCACAGCCATGTCGGGCACGACCATATCCGGTGGCACAAGCACTTCTGCCTCCTTGCCTTCATACCTCTTTGCAGGTGAGGCCGGAAGCCCCAGACAGACACGCGCTAAGAAGAGAGCACTCTCCATGTCGCCTTTGTCAGATGTCATGGGTATAGATTTTAACTCCATTATACGCACATCACCTACCTCACTTGTAGCATATATCAACGGTTATACCTCTCCAGCCTCCCACCCCACACTCTCACCTGTTCAGTCCGAGAGTTACGGTCACTTCCTGGGCGTGAGAGGCCGCTGCATCCCACAGAGCCATCTGTACAGCATGACAGGCTCTTCACAAGCTCTGGCCCCGCAGTCGACATGTGGAAATATGCAGATGCTTGAGGAGGGAATGGGCCTGGAAAGCCAGATGGCTAACATGGTGGTGGAACAGCAGTGCCTCCCAGATGAAGAAGGGGTGCTGGAGAAGACCTCAGACAGCTGCAGCCCAGCCGCCAATAAAATGCTGCTACCTCTACAGTTAGACCCATCGCTGTTGACTCCTGTCTCAGAATCCACTCCTCCACATGGGCCTCCACCACCCTACCACTCACACCAGCACATTCACCTCTCCAGACATCAGTGTAAAAAAAAGCCCCTTACTCAGGAGCCTGTCACAAAGGGTGCCATTCCCCCAGTCCATCCCAGGCACGGGGTCAGTTTTTTACCCCAGATTCCAATGCTGGAGGAAGAAGAAGGAGAACTGGAGGAGTATGGGGCTCACTGCTGCAGGTGGTTGGACTGCAATGCAGTTTATGACCAAAAGGAGGAGTTGGTAAGGCACATAGAAAAGCTGCATGTGGACCAGCGGAAGGCTGAGGATTTCACATGTTACTGGGCAGCCTGTCCACGCAACTTCAAGCCATTCAATGCACGATACAAGCTTCTTATCCACATGAGGGTCCATTCAGGAGAAAAACCCAACAAATGCTCGGTATATCTTGCAGACATTTCTATATTCATTCAAGTTTTCATGCAACTAAATTCAATATTTTACTTTTTTTTTCTTTGCCTTTTGAAAAAACAAAAATGCTGCACGCTATCTCACTTGAAACAACACGCAGATAGCAAAGCTTGCTTTTAATCAGATGAATATTTATTTTACTCAACTGGTGAAAAAAACTGAGTAAATACAGTCAAAGCAAGTAGACAATGAATGTCAAGGCTCGCTGCTTTCAGTTCGGATTGTTGCTTCAAAGCCACCGTGCCTAGTTTCCAGCAAATTCTTTCATGTGCTCTGAGTTTATAGCCAGTGTTTAGATCAGAAATATAGGGTCCCTCTCTTCTTCTAACTTAAGCCATGGAATAATTAGCACAGCTCTGTGATAATTGACATGGGAGTTAACTCCATTATATCCGTATTATATCAGCACAAAGGAGGCACAGAACAGAACTTTAGATCTGGCATGGCACCACAGCCCTCTCGTAGCGACTCTGCCTGTCAGCTGCCAGGAGTTTGCCAGGTCACCATCTGACAAACTTGGCGGTGGTTCTGGGAAGGTTGATGCCCTGTAGTCAGGAGCTGTTTGGTACGATTTCACTGCATATCGTACTGTGTATGACTGTGTACGTGACAAATAAAATTTGAATTTGAATTTGAATTTAGTGAGACAGACTTTATCCATCCATGATTATTGATTGAAGATTTGTGTCTCCGAGATAAGTGATGTAATTCTCTTAGATCTGTTGCGGTTTAATAATCTATTTACTGGTTGTTTTTTTCCATCCTAGAGTCAAAATCCAATGTAAAAACAAGACTATGAGTCCATATTCACATTGTTGCACCAAATTCCTTCTAGAAGTAAGTCACAAAACTTGACAGCCATCATTTACCAGTTTAAAAAATGATACTTCTACCACCATCTTTGCCGTTGTTGTATTCACTCAGAGATTTCAATTCAGGCTGTGCTTTGAGTTAAATGCTAACATGTAAATATTAAGCAGATATTATCTTTTCATAAGCTTTTAACAGAAAAATTGTAATACAAAAATTTATGATAACATCTTCTAGTTTCTTCTAAATTGGCCTGTTGGGATAATGGTAGTTACAAGTCATCCTCATAAGACCACAAAACCCTCTGAAAATATTATAATAAGGTTAGGTCTAAAGATACTTTAAAATTTTTAATGTCTGGCAGTACAGGAGGAAAAGGTTGATGATCAATAACAATAGCCAATATGTCTAGTTATATCAAGTTTTATGTTGTCTTTTCAGTGGACATTCAATGCGTTTTACTTTTTGTTCTGTTCACTTTCACAATGATCCCAAAGTGCTTCTATAATGTCGAGCTCCGGGCACTGCGGAGGCCAATCCATGACTTATAGTTTGGGCATGCTTTCATTGAACTGGCAGCGTGTTTGCCATCAGAGTCATGCTGGAATACGAAGCCACTGGCAGTCAGTTCCTTTCCATATAGCACTGCAAAATCTGGTACTTGGTGATAGTATTTTTTGTGTTGACACTGTGACCATCACCAACACCATAACAGAGACAGATGACTATAGGCACTAACTGTTGTACCTGTCTCCTGACATTTTTCATATTGGTGAGGAAAATAATTTCATTTAAAGTATGGAGCAATTTCTTCACAAGACTTGTTGCTACTGATTTTCAGGCCAGTTCTTGTGTAATTTGGCATACTTCACCCTTTTCTCCCTTCCTTAAGAATTTCTGATGAGGCTTCAATGAACAGTAGATGGACCAACTGAAGGGCCAGATGGATCTCTTAGGTCCTATGCCCGGTTTTTGCTGGAAATTCTTTCTGTTTTTAAAGGACGTGACTTTTAGATACTGTTCTGCTGTAGAGTTTGGCTTTTTTTTTTTTAAGCTTGCAACTTTTTCTTTTGTCCTTCACATCAGAAAAAAATACTATTTTATTTTTTGGCATTTTCCATGGACTTATCTTTTTCAGTTTTTCAGTTTTACTAAAGAAATGGGAACAAATTACATGCTTTTGTGACAGGCTGCTAGTAAAAAAGTGCACAAAGATACAATTTAGAATTTGTTCTTTGTTAAGTACAACCTGTTCATCCCTTGAGTAAGGTCGCTATTTAGTCTTGTATGATTCATAAATTGATGTCAAGTGGCTTAAGAAACAGGTACAAGGATTAAAACTGAAAATGAGTTTTTAAAAAAGCAATTAATGTCCAAAGAAAACTTTGAAAGCCTGGAGAACTAGTGCTCAAGACCACTATAAAAAAAATTACAAGAAAGTCTGGCAAAATATAAAGAAATGAGGGTTGGTTCAAGGGGATCGCCGAAGTAGTGAGGACTCATTGCCTGGATAATGTGGCTCTCTTCAGCAACTATTTGTTGAGATGTTTTATGAAAAGACATAAATGTCAAACTACTAAAATCAGTAGAATACGTTACCTCGGACCATTAAATGTCTGGACCCAACACGTTTGGTAATTGTTGAAATATTAAATTTTAAACCAAAGTAATAAAAAAGTTGATACCATCAACACTTCTGCACTTTTACTTATAGTCAGGCAGGTAAAATAAAATGTTTGAATTGTATTATCTGCTTTGCTTTGTCATCACTCTCGCTGTGAAAATACCAAAGTAAGTTGATTAATTAACAAACCACCGGCCAAACATGCTTCATGTCGCTGCTTTCATCAAGTTAATTTTTAACAGCGTGCATGCCTGTAGTCGACCTTTTGATCCAAAATACTCACTTATTAGTTGAAACCAGGTCTGTTGCCATGGGGCTGCAATCATTGGATGGGGTTGCATTCCCTGTAATCATTCAATAATGATTCAATCCAGTGGGTACAGCCTACTTCCTAAAAGCAGAACTGATACGACGTCTGCAACAGAATAATTCTAAGAATAAGGAGAAACACATTTAAACTTATTGCACATGTGCCTTAATAAGATATTTTTATTTAAGGTCATGGCTAAATATCATTGCTGTAATTCATTCTTTTTTTTCTCTGCTTATATGAACATATTCATTAACCGGAATACAATTCAAAGTTTATTATTAAGGTTTTTGCTAGATATTAAAATAAAGTGAGAAAAGTTAGGAGAGCAACTGATACATTGATATTTAGAGAAACTGATATCCAGGATGTAGAGCCTTGCTTTTCTCAGGGAATTACTGGCAGGTTAAAAAAAAAAATGCTTTATAGGTTTATGAAATGTTCAAGCCCGCACCACAACAAAGAGGTAGCTCTTGTTACACAGTAAAGATAGGGCAGGCCCAGACTTGCACCTGATATCTGACAGTCTGTTTAATGATGATTGATGAGTTTGTTAATGTATGCCTGGGTTTGTGCGTCTCTATGATTTAAGCTTGTAAGATTTTAAAGGGATAGTTTGAGTCCAAACAACAGATTTTCACAGCCATGATGTGGCAGCAGGATTTTTTTTTTTTTTTTTTTTTTTTTTAATATATTCTGTGCTGTTTGCACAGATTGCATGGCTCCTCAGGTGGTAGAGACATGCCTCGTTCTCTGGTATGAGTCGCTTGTACATTGTGGAAGCAGTGTTTTCTAATATCACCACAACTCTGAACGTAATAATTTAAAAAATATATCCATCTTACTTACCTTACCTAATTTTCATTAATCAGAATTTGAAATATGACAGATTGATAATAGTGTATATCAAGTAAAAAAAAGAATTAATTTTGCCTGCTTTTCCTTCAATATCAGCCAGTGTCTTTTTTCGATGTATGATGATGAAATTGGAGTTTCTTCACTTTAAATGTCCTTACATGAGCCACTTGTAACCTGATCACTTGCCAATGCCACTAAAGGCATGCCTGATGAGATTTCAGGTCTGGCAACATTTTAAGAGCCATTTTTACAATAGCTCAGAGTGATCTAACTCAGTCATCACTTCAAAATAATTCATATTATTTTTGTTTGTTTGTGTTTTTCTGAGAGGCTGCAGAGTCTCACTTAAAATGTTAAATTCCATGTGAAATTTAGAAGTAAGTGACGGCAGAGAGAGAAAAAACAATAGTAGTCAATACGATCAAGAAAGGAGCAGAAATATCACTTGTGAAACAGCGAAGAGTGGATTCCAGAGTGAATTGACCTCAGAGTAACACTGGGCACCGGGCAGAGTCTGCTGGCACAGACTGGAGCTGTCATTGTTCAGCCAGGGCATTAGTACCTGCCAGGGCCTGTCAGAAGCTGGCTGTAACACTCATCAACACTGAGGAGCCATACTGCTTTCTTTTCAGGCCAAATGTCCCTTGTTACAGACTAAAAAGCCCCCTATGCTTTATGAGAGCTTCGTGAGACAGACAGAAAGAAAGAGAGTTACACAGTTACCTTCCCTTCAGATAGTCCTGGAGTCCTGGCAGGGATTCAGCTGCATGCTGGTTCTCACTTGTCTGTCCACTGTGGCTCTGAGAGACTATTTATCTCTGTCTGTGCTGTTTTTTTTCTAGAGGCAATTTGGTTTGGGGGTATTTTGTTAATTCTTTTCTTTACCGTGTATTTAGGATTGGTCTATTTTGCCAATGCAACCCTTTGTAAGGGAACAATCAGAATTGGAAAGAGTGCTCCATTATTCTCATGCACTGAAAGAGGTTATGTAAAGCATTTGATTGGTTGTTCCATTGTACCGTTTTGTTACATTTGTAATGCAGTGAATTTGCCTTAAGAAATTATTACGAATTCTTTGTATCCGGTCTTCGGCAGCCTGGACCAAATGCGTTTTCCAGTTTCCGTGCAACGTGCAAAAAATGATCGGCATAACAGCGAGTTGGAACAATAGTTTTGCTGGAAACATTTAGCAAACTGTGATGTGAAAAATATGTTGTTGTGAGGTTAATTGTAAACAGTATGTGCTCGTTAGTGTTCTAGAGAATAGATGTTGATAATAATTAGCAGTCGTGATGAAAAAAGATTAGCAATTAATTTAGCTTCGGCAGTGATGACTGAGAGGTATCAGTATGTGAGGAATTCAGTGTTGGAGGAAAAATAACAATATCAGACATGGTCTATGTGTTTTGTCCATGAGGCTTACTAAAGACATTCCAAACCCCCCTGTGAGCAGGAAGAGGGAGAGTAAGGTCCTGGCCTTACCAAAGACAAGCTTTGATGAGTCACATATTTCCACAATGAAGTCACTGTGGTCACATTATACTGCAGAAGTAGTTGTTTTCTTCGTTGGAATTACCAGGGCATTAGTATTTTCCAGAAACTCCAGCCACTGAGCATGTGGGAGGTCATGTGTATGATGCTGTTGCAGCGTATTTCTTTAATTTTTAGTCATCAGATTTACAGTAAATCTATCAGGTCTACTAAAAAGTCAACTTTTTTCTTTTACTTTTTTCTTTTTTTTCTGTTGCAACCAACTGCTGTCAAGGTGATACAAGGCAGAAGATTGAAAACACACAAGAACAAAAACAATAGACGTATGAGTGTATAAACACTGACCCCTGCTGGTGTTGCTACCAGCATCAAAGGTATTAATTTACCTCAAATTTTGTATTTGTGAGAAATGTAAACCAAAGGGGGGGGGGGACTATGATGCAGAGCTTCAGAGTAGAAGAGTTTATTTAAAAAAAGAAAGAAGTTTATTTTAAAAAAGAATGATCTTTTCAAGAGCTTTTACTGTTTCCCAAGGTTGAGCACAGAGAGCGAGGGCTTGTTGAATGGATTACCATTCTGTTATTATTATTAATTATATTTTTATATATAATTATTCCTCTTAATTTCTAGTACTTTTGCAAATTTGTCACACCTAAATATTTCAGATTATCAAACAAATCTTAATTTTAGGCAAAGATTACCTGAGTAAATACAAAATGCTTTTATGATTTATTTTGTTAAGGAAAAATCCAGGGCTACCAGGTCCTATATATGTGAAAAAGGTCACTACACTCCTAAATCTAAAAGTTGGTTATGACACTTTTGTCCCACTCTTCTCTGCAGAGTTGTTTTAATTCAGCTACATCAAAGTGTTTAAGGTCATTCCAAAACCTGTTTTTTATGAACCATTCAGAGGTGAGCTTGCTGGTGTGTTTCAGGTCATTATCCTGCTGCATAACGCAAATTCTCTTGAGCTTCAGAGCATAATAAACTGATGGATAGACATTCTCCTTTGTGACTTTCTGGTAGAGAGCAGAATTCTTGGTTCTGACATTTACTGCAAGTTGTCCAGGTCCTTTTTGTCCAGTTACTTTTTCACACAGGGCCAGGTAGGTTTGGATAGTTTTTTTCCCTTAATAACCAAAATCATTATTTAAAACCATTTTTATTTACTTGGGTTATATTTGTCTAATATTAAAATTTGTTTGATTATCTGAAACACTCAAGTGTGACAAATATGCAAAAACTAAGAAATGAAAAAGGGATCAAATACTTTTTCAGTGGACTGTAGTTGTATGTGCCTTTTCTCCAACAAAAATAAATCCTAACGCTTTCCAAACACTCAAGTCCATTTTTCAAAACATTTGATTTATATGTACAATTCCACACAATGATTACAACCTTTGTAGGTAGGTGACAGTGTTCTTGCATGATATTAAAAACTGAACTTGCTGTTCACTACAGCAAGTTCTAATTCTGATTACATAACAAACTTGCTGTAAAATCACCTCAGTCTCCCCCAAGTATTTGTCCATTCTGAGGTGTTACTGATTCAGAGCTCATCTCCAGTCATCCATGAAACTAGCAGTGAACAGTAAGGCTTACTTGAATGTCAGCTAAAAATAAAGGACAGTAAATTTTCTGTTCAGTATTTCTTCGCTCTCTTAGGTCAGCTGCCTTTTGTCAGACACTGATATGCCAAACACATACTCAACAACACATTGGACTTTTTTTTTTTTAAAGTGCTATTTAAAATGCTGCTAATCTGTGAAAACACTTTTACTGTATTTTCAGTTCGAAGGTTGCAACAAGGCTTTCTCTCGGCTCGAAAATCTAAAGATCCACCTGCGTAGCCACACGGGGGAAAAACCTTATCTTTGTCAGCACCCAGGCTGCCACAAGGCTTTCAGCAACTCGAGTGACAGAGCTAAGCACCAGCGTACACACCTGGACACAGTGAGTGGCAACCCAGCAACAACATATGTACAATTATGCATGGCATTTCAGTAATTTGCATCATTGTGGGCTTACGTGTGTGTTTATACGTGCTTGTGCAGAAGCCATATGCATGCCAGGTGCCTGGCTGTGCAAAGCGTTACACTGATCCCAGCTCCTTGAGGAAACATATGAAGTCCCACTCAACAAAAGAACGACACTTACGAAAGAAGGCAAGTACCATGTCTCCATAACACTGCAAAGACAGTTGTTCTTGCCAATACATTACCTACAATGCAGAGTATTAATACCCAGAAACATCACACTGAGTGAACAACGTACCGATCACTGACTGAAAAATTAAACTGGATTAATAAAAGACCTTATGTGAACCTCAGTGAGTGAGGACTACCACACTTTTTCTCAATAGTTAAATTATGAAGAGAGAAGAGACCCCGTTAATGAGAGAGCTACACGTTTCATTTCATTGTGCTTTCTTTTGTCTTAATTAACTCAATGTGAGGTGCCTTCCATCCCACTCTGTTTACTCTGCAACTTAAGCGTACGCAGAAAAATGTACTTCACTTCAACTTGACTTTTATTAACTTACATGTAGGTGTGCAAGCTGTTAAATAAAAATAACTAGCAATATACTTATGTTAACATTGGCATAACGTGCACAAAAGCTACCTGCAGTTTTGTAGTTTGTTCTATTTCGCAGCCTTTATTTTACACTTAAGGCCACTCCATTATATAGTTTCTCTTTAGAGCCCACAAGTGTTGCAGTTTGGATTTTGCCACGAATGTGAGCGATGCTCTTTAGCACCCAAAGTTTCTGTCGCCATAGATACGGACAAAAGAAGATAAGTTGTTACTAAAAAAAGGTGACACTTTATAAAAGTCTTGCATCTTCTCAACTTTTTTCATTTAGAAGTTAAATAACGAATCTTTGTTGTACATGTGATTTTCAAGAACAGCTGGATTTTATATTTGTTTGAGATTAACGATACGTGCAGAATCTTTGCCATATACAATATAGCAACACTCACGAGGATCTTATAGCCTGTTTTTTTCTCCGTCTTTGTGAATTTATGAAGGCCGTAAATGGGCTTGAGTCCAAAGTACAATTAAAAGGGCTTTCTCAGAGACTGAAGTGATGAAACTAGGTCCAGAATGGTTTGGCATGCGTCATATCTTGGCCGGATTCCCACTGAAGATGCTTTGAATTAACCTTAATATAGCTTTTGTTTATTTTCATAGAAAATAATAGCTAAACTTCACTCGGTATGACTGACTTTCCATGTTAGCATTTAAACATTCAAAAAATAACAAGTGCTCAATGTGACCTGTCACATCAGGCATGAAAATAATGTCAATTATGAGAGACTTGAAGGTGTTTTACTCATACATAAAAAGAAAACTAAAGCTCATCACACATGATTTCATAACATTTCAAAACTATTCATTATAAATGTTTAATGGCTGTAGAACTAGACACTAACTATTACAGCAATGCCAATACTGAACTGTTATCATCACTCCTTATGTTGTTTGTGTTTACTTTTTATTTGTATAGATAAAATCCACTGCTGATGTGACCCAGGACACCCTGACAGACTGTTTAACCATCCACCCTCTGCAGCCAAGCCTCTCTCCTCTGGCAAAGCTAGACAACAACTTGAGCCTATCGCCTGGTGCCTCCCATGAGTCATACTCCGGTATGTGTAAGCTGTAGCTCTTTGCATTAATGCAAAGATATATATATATATATATATATATATATATATATATATATCTTTGCATTAAGGGGGGGTAAAGTAAGCATATGTCCCTGCAACCATGTGCACATAATAGGTTTATCCATTAGATTTAGGCTGTGGTGGACAGCCCTGAAGTGTCTGTCATCCCTGTTCCTCAGCTGCTCCACAGGGAGAAGACTCCTGCAGCAATCCTCACCTGGGTCTGTTGTTCTCCTCCTCCTTGCAAGATAATTATAGGTACTGCTCCATCTTGATTTTGTTTAATGTCATTATAATCATCTCACTGTTATAGGAATAGCTTCATTTTCATGTTTTATATTTAATACTGTGAAATTAAAACACATTAGCTTCAGTATTGGTGTCGTCTTTTCATTTTGTATTCCCACTGGCACAGTTAGAAGTCTAACCATGACTGATTTAAATTCTTCACAAACCTTTCTCTCTCTCTGTTTCTCTCTCTTGATTAACTGAAACAGTCGACTTAAACATTGGTTGTCATGGATTCAAGACTCTAAGCTCATAATCAGAATAAGTTTAAAAGAAACCACCCTGATGAAGGAGTCCAAAGGCTAGTTGTTTTTTGTTCTTGTTGTTACCGTTCTTTTTTTATTTGGTGTGTGGGTGGATCATATGGCAGAGGAGAGGCTTCTTTCTTTTTTTTTCTTTTTTTTGGGGGGTTGGGAATGACCAGCAACACATTTTACTTGTGGACCCATAGGAAAACATCCCTTCATCTATACACTTCAATGCATGTGATAAAGGATTTCTGTCGTCCCGAGCAGCCAGATGCTCACGACTCCTTGCTGGCATTTATTGTCCTAATATCAGCGGTAGGCCGAAGCATTCACTGCAGGACGCGGTGTGGACATTCAGCATGTGAAAGAAAACCTTACTTTGCCTCATTGGTCTCAACTGCTAGCATTAATGGATGCTATAGCCACCGACAAGAGTAGCTGAGGAATTCAATAAGTGAATCATAAAATCCCCAAAAATACAATTTAAGGTTGAATGGGAGGAGAGGGTGCTGTAATTACCTTTTGGACGTTAAATCAATTGTAAAATCCTGGTTGCCATTTTTGTACACTTTTCTGTGATTCCTTTCAGTTCCCACTCAGTCTGTGGATTGTCTGCAAGCTTTGGCCTGTTTATACTTGATAAACTTGATAGACACAAGCAGACATGCTAATGTGTTACTTGGCCCAAATAAAAGCAGAGGAGTAGACTGCAGTGGGCCTTGGATGATATTTAAATGTACTCTTTCTGCAATTACAAAAAACCCCGTATATTTATAAAAGTAATGTTGATGACTATTTCTGACTGGTAGAAAGTAATATATGAAGATTAAAAGAAAATGCACGTTGCCTGGAGTAAAGCAGGCAGACTGTTTTGCTTACACTGATGGTTGATAATAGCATGAATGAACTTGTGCTGCACAGATTGCAGTGTGTAGATGGCATGGTGTAATACATCATTAGGTACCGACAGAGTACATATGTTATGCTTGGACGAACTACCAATCACAGCTAATGAATCTGCATGAACTCTGTAACTTAAAAACCTGAGATTAGCAGCATTGCACATGCTTTTCCATTCAGAGCAGAAAATAAAGAGCGCACGTGTCTTCACTGGCGAACAAAAGTTATGTTAGGCAGAGAATTAAAAAGAGAAAAAGGTGAAGCCAGCTGCATGGGAAGTCGTGCCACATATGAAGTGAAAGCTGTAATTCTTCATTCATTACATGAATGTAGCAAAGATTGAGTTTGAGATGACAGCAGGAGATGTTCTCCATTCTTTTGAATGGTTTGTAAAGTACAAGCAATATATTTAAAAAAAAAAAAAAAAAAAAAAAGCTAAGCTAATTTATATAAAATGATCTTAATTCTACAAGCAGCAGAGTATTCATTTTACTGTGAAATATTTCAGGTTTGTTGATCCTTCCCCTTGCCAGCTCTTCCCTGGGGACCAGTGCAGACCTTGTTCTTCCACCTGCCTCCCGCATCCTCCCTGTGGGACATCCCTGCAGAACAGCTGTGATTTGAAGCAGGTTAGCCAGCCTCCTGACATGGCAAATCGCAGCCCAGGTTTGAAATCACATTATTCTTCAAGTTTGTCAAAATACTCATGTAAACGCAGTTACGCCCAAAGGGAGGGGTTTTTTTTGTTGTTGTTGTTTTTTCTGAGAATGTGAAGAGCCTATTGGCAAATGTGTGGGCGGTTTGACAGTCTGTTTAAATGGATTTTCTCACATGCACAATAATCGTGCAGTTTATCTTTATTTTTATGATGTGTAGCAGGTGGCTGGTGATTTTTCTAGTTAGACATAATCAGGCAGCTTCACTTTGTGTACCTTTAAATAGATATCACCTTACCTCTCTCCCCCCCCTCCCAGTCTTGACAACGACGGTGTTGTTTACAAGGTGTTCAGAAACAGTTTTTTAGGTTTAATGCTGCTTTTCTATTGGATTATAGCATTATAGTATCTAAAAACTACATTCTTAAATTGTGCTCTTTGTCATAGTAAGAATGAAAGGGTGATGTGGCTTGTTCTCTAATGGAATATTTGCTTATGACCGTATGCACATTCATACCTTTAATGACAGCCTCTCTTCAGCTCGTAATAATCCTAACAATGTGAATCAAGCAAATCTTTAAATAACCTCTACATAAATGCATGTATTTTTATATTTCCGTGTGTGTGTGTGTGTGTGTGTGTGTGTGTGTGTGTGTGTGTGTGTGTGTGTGTGTGTGTGTGTGTGTGTGTGTGCAGGATTTGGTGTCCACTATCAAGCAGAAACTTTAGCTGCTAATCAAGAATTACATGGAGGGGATTTCTTCAGTGTGATGGACCAGGACACAAGTCACATCTCCTGCATCTATACAGAGGGATGATCTGGCTCACGTGTGGGTTCCTTTCCTTTTGAACTGCTCTGTGTTTAATGAGAAGAAGACATACGTGACACTGGAACCTGGAGGAAGCTTCTTTTACAAAAGAACATTGGATCATAAAACAGCTCCCCTAGTTAAGTCAAAATTGAGGGATTGACTCTTACACCCAACTGCGACTAAATTCCTGTAAATGTACCGTACTGTCTGACTCAACACCCAGGCTCCTATTCCCAGTAATCAATGTAAATTAATGTCTGTGCCTCGAAGATTTTTATGTTTAGAGTAATTTAGGTTATTTCCTCACTTGTGTGCAACAAGTAGTGAGCACTTTGAGTAGTTTATGTTGGCATTTTGCATAATATTGAACACTGCGATCAAAGTATGCAAGGAACCGTTTATTAAGGTTTTTTCTTAGAATCATGGCTGTGTAACTACGTAGCAAGAATGCCTTTGACTACAATGTTCATGAGCTGTTGTTTGAATTTAGTAATCTGCTGTGAGTGAACAATGATTTTAAATGTTTTTAAATATTTTTTATTAAGCTTTTTCCTTACTACAGTTTGTGTCCACACAGCAAGAAAATTACATTGTGGAACCCACAACTGGTAAATGAGCCTGTGTGCCAGAATTTGTGAAAATGATGACCTTACTATTTGTGATAAACCATGTGGATCACTTCAGAAGATTCTTTGGTGTGTATCAAACACTAACACCTTCATCTGCACCACTGATTTTAAATGGACATCTAAAAACATGTTTTGGGGTGTTTTTTTGCTTTGGGTTGAGCTGGTAGTAGAAGGGTTTTTAAGCTTTATTACCATGCAAACAGGCAAGCACAAAAATATATTGTATTCGCAATTAACATAAAGGTTCTTTTTAAATCTGCAGCAACCCATATGATTTCAAAATCAGCTAACATCTTGCATGCAAAACCACCGACATGGTGTTTATGTGTTTTGTTGTTTGGAGGATTGCTTGTTTTAGGAACAGTGGAGAGTAATTAACATGAGTGCTTGGGTCAAATGTGTAAATGATTTGGATGAACAGGCTAATTTTCATCTGCAGTCTAAGGCAGGTTTATGGCATGTATATACATTAAAAGAAAACTCAAAAACAAATGCATGCGAGCACAGATCAAACCTATAAGCATTTATATTATAGAACATGAAAGTGGAACACCAATGGAGAATTTAAAACATTGGTGGTTATGATAACTTACAAAAGCAATGGCACATAAATGCAATCATTACACTGGGAGCAGTTTGTGAAAGAGAAGGTAAATCAAATGTTCTCTTGCTAGGCAGCTCTCAAACACTGTGTGAGTCAGTTCATTCAAGTTTCTGACTGACTTTTTTTTTTTTTTTGAAAACTTACCACACTGATCATTTACAAGGACACACGCTTGCTTTTACATATTGAATATAACAGTACTCATATAATACAAAATTAAAGGTACGAGTTGTTGAGTTTTTGTGGCTCATGAAACCATGTGAAAAAGTACGAATAGTGAATTTATAAAACTGCTTTAAATTACAGTGATGAATCTTATTCAAAGGAAAACTCATGTAACAGTTCTTATGTGTTTGACTCTGTTAGATTATTAACTATACCTAGATTTATTTGCATTATGCAAAACAAGACAAAGTTAAAAGGAACAAGAGATCGACTCCTTTGTGATAAGTATTACAAGGAAATTATGAAGGCAATAAGCTAATGTAAATTACAAAAATAATTAACTGCCAACTGCTGTGCTTCAGTATAAAAAGCGTGCAAGGGTCCATTTGGCTACAGTCTTCACAGCAGTGCTTTCTTCTTGTTTGAAATTGAAAGAACAAACTGTTTTACTTGAAAATAATTTTTAGCAAGAGAGTCATGCTTCAGATGGGGGTTTCAGTAGTTGCTTAGCAACAACAACAACAGCTTTTCTAAAAAGCATCTGTTTAGTACTGTAAATCAAAAAAAAAAAAAAAAAGCAGTGCAGTGTGCAGTGGACACAGGTGGTTGGTTAAGCTTTCTACGCAGTAGGAAGCCTCTTAACAATGCTGTCTTTTGTTTGTTCACTTGTCCCAGTTTTAAAGTTGTGCAGGTATTACCAAAATGCTCCTCATAAAATTAAGGGAGCAATTAAATCAGAACACTTGAATAAAACATCTGATCTTAGTGAATAACATGTTTCAAGTTGAAAATCTTTACTAGCACATGCCCTGTGATTTGTTGACGATAAAATAAAAAACAGCCTGTGGCCTTTTAACTAAAACAAGCAATTGTTTTGCAGCATGTCAGAAAGGTCATAACCAAAGAACACGAGGTAGCACAGTAACAATATGCATCACTACAACGTACCTGTTCACAAAGTGAGATGCAATTACTAAATTTAAAACTAGTTGGATAGTAAGAATTTTGGCAGAAATGCTAAATTGTGGTCAGTAAATAGTAAGGAGAAGAGTGGAGAATGGCTGTCAAGTAGTGAGTAAGACACACAAAGCATCGACTGTGGACAATAATGAATACAAATCTGCACCCATTGCAGTTTATTAACAGGTTAATAAATTGAGTGATTCGCTCAGTTTTAATTTTACAAAAAATCCCCCATTATATCCCAGCACTTGATTATCCTAACAAACACGTTTTATTATATTTTGTTTGTTTTGTTTTTGTTTTTGTTGTTTTGTCAGTATAAATGGTCCCAAAAGGATCATGGCCTGTTCTAAACTTAAAACAGTGACAAGCATTTCTTCTCTAAATTCTGAGTCTGATTAAACACAATAACAAAAGGAAAAACATGTATCTGTAGAAAACTAAACACATTCAATGAGAGAGAAAAGGACTGTAGCCCTTACGAGAGAACTTTGATTCTTGCTGTAACAAATAATAGTTACTGGGATCATTAAAATTTACAATTAACCATATATTAATCTATCTCTATCTTTGATCACAATGCAAATAATAACAATAATATCTTGCAAATTGCAAAATTGCCTACAACAGAATTACACGCTGGAATCACCATCAGCATATGGCCAGATCATAATTATGATAGTACAGAAACGAAGTAATGAAGTCACACTATTAGCGTTATTATGGAGGTCCTAAATCGTGGTTGGATATCCTCATAAAATTTGCCTGAGAGAAACAAAAATCTTAGTTAAAGACTTATATTAAAAGAATACAACATCGTCTTTGCACCTGAAACTAATTGTTAGTAATTTCTTGGTTTCTTTTTTTATTTAACATCATTATATATGAAGAAATAAAATGATTAGATGGTTTTGTGTTTAATTAAGTTTTAGGTGCGCTATAATCTCCTCCCACCTGCCTGTAAGGTTGCGCGCTGCAGTTTTATAGCAACTGTTGCCCAGTGAGGCAGCGCCATAGTCACCGTAGTCCTGGCGACTGTAACCCACCAACAACAACCTCTCTCTCCATCATTACCACCTCCTCCACCATCCTCATCTTCATCAACTAGTCCACAGCTCAGGTTTGCTTAAACTCTTTACTATTTTTAGCCAACGCACAGTTCTCTTCTGGCGTCACGTTGTAGTTTGTTTGGTTTTTTTGAAGAAAATATTATCGCTCGGGTTTATGTTTGTCTGCTGATGAATGAAGGCTCGATGAATCGCTGGGGTAGTTTGCTAGCGAGGGTGTTTCTTTGTAACGTGTTAGCCTGCTTGCTAACGTTGCCTGTAATGCCCACTGCTGTGAGAGGTCCTGTTCGCTACCGTTAGCTAGCTACGGCCTCTTACTGCGTTGTGTGAGGCTAAAACTGGCCGAAACGCGTCCAGCTGGACTGGAAATTGTGTTTTCTGCGTAACTTATTTGTTTAAACTTGTCATGCTGAATGGTAGCGTAGGTCTTGGCTAGTCAGTGATGCTAACTGGTCAGCTGGAGCAGGAGCAGGTGTCTGTTGCTAACGCCAGCGATGCCTTCTGACAATGCCTGTTGGTATCTCTCTCTCTTTTTTTTTTTTTTCCTCTTTTTTTTTTGGGAGGGGGTAACGTTATGGGGATATTGCAAGTTTGTGTTTCGGGTGGTTCAGCTGTTTGCTCATACAAGATCAGTGCGTCGATTAGCAATGGAAAGTGCTGTGAGCTAGCCTTCCACACACACTTACTGCTATTGACAATAGCTAAGCCATTACTTTCCCTTTTGTCTTAGGGAGCAAGATAGCTTCGCTAGCTCTCCATCTGCCCTCTTTGTGGCATCAGATGGCAATGATAAGCTGACTGATAACGCAAGGCTAAGTTTTGCAGTGGGCAGCTTTGAGGAAAACAACACTTAACGGATTATCCTTTAAACAGCGTGATGTTTTCTTGACTCGTTTTGTTAATCTGTATTATTGATTCAGCAAATGGACCGGTAACAGTTAATACACCCCATCCTCACAATAAGAATAATGCAGAATTATTGATTCCGTGTTAAAGAAAGAAATTCATTTTTTGTATTTCTATTATTCATCTTTTTGTACCCTGAGTATCAAAGAATGGAAGGAGGGTTAAGTGTGTTGTTTTTATTATGGCACTCAACAGAAAGGAGGTTGTTTGGGGGTTTGTTTGTGGGCATTCCAGGCTGCTTTTGAGTTGAGTAAAACTATTCTGTTTTTGTATTTCATTCACGTTTTGAACATTCCTTAATCTGATTGCAGTTTCTTATAAAAAAGTAGGTTTCTTAACGTTGCATCACAATTACTCTCGAGTCCACCTGTTCACCTGCAACCTCTGATTTCCCTTAGGCAAGAGAACAGGTGTGTGTGTGTGTGCGCTGAGAAGGGAAAGATGGGCACATCTGCAGCATTGTGGGGACTCTTTACCATCTTCATTTATTTGTATGCATCCATCATAGAGAGGGCATCCAGAAACAATAAACAACAACTGTTGGTCATCTTTAGCTTTTTCACTGCGATTGCTTATGTATTTTGTACAAGAAACGCTTGTCTCTCACATGCAGCTGGACCTCACTGCACCAGAGTAATTCATACCACCTGTAAAATAAAAGCTTAAGCTCAAAATAATGTTAATGTATTAATCTGTTTGCATATACAACCCAAAATAGGTCATCCCTCCCACCAAATGCACACACACATAAACAGGATGTTGGAGACTGCTAGTTATAAGATCATGTTACCACTTACCTGTAGTCCACTAGGGCAGAAATAGTACCATGCCACCTGCTGCCTGGATCCTGTTGCATTTCCAATCACTTAAAGAGGGGCTGATTAATTCAATTATTCAGTCAGCCATTTTCATCGCTCGGCAGCACGTTTGTTTTGTTATTTGCCACAGCTTTTCAATAGTAATGTAAAAAGGGGGACACGTAAAGATTATAAAGGATGCATTTAGATTTTAGATGACCATAGTTATCAGCACTTAATTTTCCAGCTATGCGTTTTTGGGCATATCAGTGTTTTAATGTTTAATGCTTGCCTTTTATTTATGCAGGTTTTTTCACATCAAAATCAGAATCGGCAGTCCTTACAAGCAACTTCTGCTTTACAATCTTAGAACACAGCTCCTAAACAAACGTGGTACTTTGCATACCCCCTACCCCCTCCCTTTTCAGCTCCCAATTACATCTCACAGGTGCTGTATGAGCGGTGATCGTGGTGCTGTGTTTGTGTGAGAAAGAGAAAGAGCGATAGAAAGCGAGACTTTGAGTGTGGTGTACTTTTCAAGCTTGTTCACCTGTTCTTATGTCTTGGCTTAGTGCATAAGAACTCCGACTTTGTCATACATAATCATTAGAGAGGCAAATTATAGTTCTTTGTATTTTCTGGTAGCTGTGACTGTGAACCTTTCCTGCTTTACTATTTGTTGCCTGTGGCATTAGCGGGAGAAACTGAGGAGGGGAAAAAAAACTCTGAGCAAAATGTTGCACTCCTTGGTGGCTTTTGTTCCTCTGAGTCTTTGTAGGGCTTGCACTTGCTCAGTGGAGCACAGCATTTAAGTGGGCCACAAGGGAGTGACTGAATGGTGTGGCAGGAGGTGTATGAATGTGTGTGTGTGTGTGTGTGTGTCTTTATGGAGGGGGCTGAGGTGAGGCAGCAAGAGTGTGCTGCGGTGCAGGGTCTATTTTCCTACGATTAGGTGGGATCAGTTGTACTTGAGATTTCCACCTGCATTGTGGAATATAACCCTATGTCCTCTCTCAAAGTAGTTCCTTTCTCAGCATTCATATGCAGATGGTTGACAGATTAAAGGAAAAACCTAAACCCTTGACCCTTGTTATGCTGTGGGGGACATTCTGCTGATACGGTTTGGGTCCGCTTGCCCCCTTAGATGGAAAGGTCACTACAAATCAATACAAAGTTATTCCAAGTGGTCACCTTTATCTTATGATGAAACATTTCTATTTTGAAGGGAGTGGTGTTTTCCAATATCAGACTCCCCTTTGCACAAGGGCAAACAAGTTTACCAAATAGATCAGCGGGTATGAAAACAATGTGAATTATTAACTGCGGCTTGCCATAACCAGATCATTTGAACATCTATCGTAGATTTCTGATGGACAGTGTTAGACAGTCTGTGCCACCATGACCAAAACAGCAAATGAGGGAAGAATGCCAGTCCTAGAGATACAGAGTCTTGCAGGAATAAAATCAAGACACAATGAAGCCGTGTGAGGAAATGGTGGCTTAAACACCTGTGATAGACACCATCATGGTTTTTCCTATGAACTAAAAGCTGAAGTTTGTGAGGTGTGGCCCTTTAATAGGGTTGGTAGCTTGGATTCACCGGCTTTTAAACCAAGTTACTGGTTTGTTGTAGCATGCATGTAAAGGTTTAATCCTGTTGTTAGAATGTCAGCGTATTGTCCTAACTTTCAGTGTCTTAAGGAGATTTTCCTTTTGCCCTGCTATTTCTTTCATTTTCATTACACCTACTACTGTTGACTCTACCCGGTTGTTTTCATTTGAGGTTAGTCACCTCAACAAGAATCAAGTGATAATTTTTGTCTAAAGAGAGGAGCCAGTGTCAGGTGAAGGGACAGATCGAGCTGTCCCTGCAGAGATTTGAAGCTGTTGGGAGACCCAGCTTAATTAACCAAGAGAGGCTTGTTCATGGAAACTGTGGTGGGAAGGAGGTGGCCTTTCCCTAGAAAGGAAAGGAATGGAGGCGAGCGTAGCCATACTATTATTAACTCACAAACACAGGTTCACCATCAGGTTTGTTCTCCCTATTGTCCTTAATTTCACAAAGTCTGTCTTAGTAGGTATATAAATGCAGTCTTAAATTTAAGATGTAGAATATATATGTAGAATATAGGTCTTTGGTTAGTACTAAACCCATCTGGTAAAGACCTATAATGAGGTATTTTGTACTTGGCAGGGTTTTTTTTGTTTTGTTTTGGGGGTTTTTGTTAATACTATTTCATGCAAGTCTTAAGTAACATAAACCTGTGAAAGTAGTGCCTGTTAGAGAAATGAGAAGCAGCATCTGTTTGGAGTTTGTTAAATATTAACTTGGTTTATGGCTGTGAACATGGAGACAGGATCATGCGTCACTGAAGCATGAGGCTCTCGGCACACTGAGTACCAGAGGGCAGAAACAGGTGTTTCCGTAGGATTGGTGTAGAGCTGTTTTATTAGCATTGATTTCAGTAGAACATACAAGGCTCTGTGATGGTACCTAAGGTTTCCTACATTTTATGTCGTGGCCTAACCAAATCATGTGGATTGGGTGGTGCATCAAAAGTATTTGCCTATTAGAACTGGTGTTCATTGATCTTTGATAGCACACTAGCATTAGCTGTGTGCTACACTGATAATTACAAGTAATATAAACCCCCTATTTAGCTGTGAATAGAGTATTACATTTTTTGTTTTTTCGGGGTGGGCAGAGACATGATGAACACTAAGGTACATTACCTTTTCTTTTAACAACAATCTATACATGTTTGGTAACTGAAAAGTCAGTCGTTAAATTTGAGGAGCAAGCAAAACAGGTATTCCATTCTTGATGTAGGCTTTTTTTAGCTACTCAAACAGTTTGGGGCCTTATTTGTCATATTTTGCTTTCGTAATGGTCCAGATGATCGAGTCACCAGGTCCAGACTACAGACAGGCCAGTTTAGCAGATTTGAACTCATAACCATGCTATTATGATGCACAATGTGGTTAGGCAGGAAATAAACCCTTTTCTGTAAAAAGATTCCCCAAACCGCAACATATTTTCCCCTCAAAGTTATATATATCACTCAGCATTAATGTGTATTCCATAGATGTGCATTACACTGCCATATTGGCATGCTTGGCTTTTGAACTGTTTGCATTTAAAAAGCTGAATGGTCTGTTTCTTTTTTTCTTTTCTATTTTTCACTCCAGAGGTGTTTGCTGTTTCCAAAAATCATTTTCCCTGGTCAAACCTCAGGACAGTCTTTCCACTTTACCTCAATCCGTCCTCCCATACAGAAAACATACAGGGCCTCTTGTTTGTTTTGTTCTTTTTTTAATTGTGTTTTTCTCTTTTTTAAATACATCAACAAACTGTGTTCAAGGACATTAAGTTTTCATGAGTCCATGATTTCATTTTCTCAACTGAGCTGTGCCTGTCCTCAATGCAGTACTCCACAAGGCCTTGAAGGTCTTGTCTGTTCAGCCTTATATCACAGATGATGAAACTCCCCCCAGTTTCTTTGTAATTTTACATTGATGAGCTTTAACCTGTACCTATTTGTCCATAAAAGTCTTTCACGCTCAAGGATTCCTCTATGCTGCTGGTGAAGTGACACAATTCACCAGGTTTTATCTTTACATAACTTACCAAGTCTCTTGTTGCTCTAGTCGCAACTTTTTCTAAATGTGTTGCTGGTGCCAAATTCAAAATTTGCACACATTTTTGAGCATAGCTTTTCTTATGTTCAGCACTATATTAGATTAAATACATTGTAATTAACAAAATGTTGTCCTGTGTTAATTTTAAACTTCTGTAAAAAGCTGCTTTACCGGTTAGACTATCTGGTCTACAATGATTTAGTGTTTTCCCTTTCTTATTTAGGCGCCATGCAGACCCCTGAAGCAGGCGCTGACTCCACCTCCACTGTCCCTCTTCAGACCACTGTGCCTGTCCAGCCTACTGGCTCCACCCAGCAGGTCCCCGTCCAGCAGCAGGTACGTCCAGTCTGCCTGGTGCCAGTGCACATGAAATGGATGTTTGTATTACTTAGTTCAATATAGAAGTGTAGTAAACAAGTTGATTAATTAATAACCTTTGCGATTTATCTTTCCAGGCCCAGACTGTTCAACAGGTTCAGCATGTTTACCCAGCACAGGTGCAGTATGTCGAGGAAAACAGTGGCGTCTTCACCAATGGCACCATGTGAGTCACTTAGCCAGACTTCTCATACACCACTCCACAGATATTAATGTAAAATCTCTGAACCCTGTTCTTTCTCCTCCCCGGTCTCTTCACACCATCATTCATGTCACAAGCACATGATGTTGGTGGGAGTGCATGGTTGTTTTTGTGTTAGATTTCTTTTCTTTGTGGTGTGGAGACCTGTGTTTGATGGTGCTTAGTCACCTGAAAATGACCTGAAGTAGTCTTTTTCTTTTAAATGGTGAGGCTTTCCAAGAGTCTCTTGAGTCTAGGGAATAGAGTTAGATCCACACTCAATAACAAGCCCAAGCCGATATGTGACGCAAACAAAATGCAGAAGTACGGCTATGCCGTGTTATATCAGCTGCGATAATACAGGATATAAAAGTGTCTTATCATGACATCGTCGCTGTAGCAACTACATGCTTTAATGTTCCCTAGCATGTACAGCAGTGACACAAGCACAGTCATGTCATTGCGTGAGGCCCATCTCAGCGTCCGATGTCGATTTATCTCAAACACAATACTTTGCAAAATATGCAAAAAAACCCTTTTCCACTCTAAGTTTAAACAACAAACATGATTCACTGTTTGACGGAAAAATATACTGTCGAGCACAACCGGGCTGTTCCAGAGGATGTTAGCAGCTGGTCATGTGCAACCCAAAAGTAAACAAATGACTCAAGAAAGCATCAGTATCTGCCCTCTTTAGTTGCACTACATGGAACAGGAAGAACAAAGTGTGGATGGACATTATTGATTCGGTTTCATGGTAGAAAAGCATGACTTTAAGCGGCTGGTTAAAAAGCTCGACCCAAGATAGAACATCCCAAATAGAAAATATTTTTCAGTGTATAATGTGACAATCGGTGTTGAGCCTTTTTTTCCTATTTTACTTCTAAAGTCAAGGGAAAATGCTGCTTAGGCTACTTTTGTGCTTACTTGACTGACATGCTGACATGCTATGTCACTGAAACATCAACCATCATGCTGGTGGTTGATGTTTCAATAGAGTCACATTTCAAATTAGGTAGTGTGTAGTGCTAACCAGTGCACCACTGTCGCATTTAATTATCTTAAAAGCACAAAATCCACAATAACACCTATTTTAAATTGTCTGTAAAATAAATTTACCATGTATAAACGTTTGTAGTTTTTATATCCTTACTTTGGGCACACTGGCTGATTGTTGTCATCTCTTCTAAACAGAAGAACCTACTCCTACTCAGAGCCACAGCTATACAGCCAGAACAGTGGAGGGAACTACTTTGACACACAGGGCAGCTCAGCACAGGTGTCCACTGTGGTGACGTCACATGGCATGACCAACAATGGAGGAGGGGGCACTGGAGGAATGAGCATGGGTCTGGCGGGGGGTCAGGTAATCAGCAGCAGTTCTGGGGCTTACCTCATGGACAGTGCTGGACCCCACCCTGCAACCCAGACCGCACGAGCTTCACCAGCTACTGTAAGTTGCATAGCATCGACTGTGTGGGTCCTCAGTCTACCTTTCCCTCTTTGCGTTTGTGTGTTTGTTTCTTGATCTGAGTAGTGTTATGTAGTTTGTTGTGATTTGGTAACTTATAAATTTTGCCTGGTAAGATCCAGGCCAGTAATAGTTTGCTTGGAATCTCCCTATTAGCATAAATGCTGTTTCTGTCATGCTTCATCTATCTATGCACTAGTTTGATCCGAAATGTGGATCGGCTATTTCTTAATTAGAGTTCCAAATTTAAACTTTGAAGTTATGTCATGTGTGCAAAATTTTCATGTGTCCACATATTGTACCATATCATACATAGACAATTTTAGCGTGCTACTCTTCCTTCATTGTGTGGCGTGTGCTTTATCTCTGGTCATTATGTGGTGCTGATGTATGAAATGCACTGTGTAGGCTGGGAGTTTCTGGAGTGATGTAACTTCTACCGGCAGTGTTCACTATCATCTTTAATGTTATTTGAGCAATATAGGGGTTTGTTTTTATCCTTTATTTTATATGTCTACTATTTCCAATCTTTGAGGAAGAAGACAGGGAAGTGATAAGAGCTAAGAGACAGGTGCAGTAAGGAGGGGAAATTAGGGCATGCTTATGGAAAATCGTAGCCTTTTTATTTTGCTATGATTATCTGAATTCACTGTAAGAAAATATTTTGCATTTTAGTAAAATATCTACTCATAAAACAACATGTGCAGTCAGGTTTCACAGGACTCTATGCAAGTCTATGAAGACCTGCGTGCACCCTTATTGCTTTGCATAGGAATTAAGAGGCTAAGTAGCAGCCAGGTGCTGCTAATTATACGTTATTAATTGATCATCAGCAAGCGTGAGCACCTCTATAAAAGCAGAAGTTTGCTGGTTTGGAGCATTCAGGTGTGGGTTAACACAATGTCACAATCTTTCCAGCAATTTACCCCAAGACTGTGCAATAATCAGAGAAATTGCAAAAAAGAAGAAGAAGAAAATGACAGGCCTCAGTTAGCAATTTAAATGTTAAAGTTCATTACCACACAATTAGAAAGAGATTGAAGAAGTATGGTTTGTTGGGAAGGGTCGCCAGGAGAAAGCCTCTTCTCTTTAAAAAGAAGAACATGGTGGCTAGTTTTCAGTTTGCAAAGTTGTATCCGAACAAACCAGAAGACTTCTTCATCACTATCTTTTGGATGGACGATACCAGAGTGGAGATGTTTGACCATATGGCACAGCCCCACATCTGGCAAAAGCCAAACACAGCATATCAGCACATTCACCTCATACCAGCTGTTAGGCACGGTGGTGGAGGGCTGAGGATTCGGGCTTGTTTTGCAGTTTGTAGTGATCGAGTTCACCATGAACTCCTCTGTAGACCAAAATACTCTAGAATCAAGTGTCAGGCCATCTGTCCAACAGCTAAAGCTTGCCCAAACTGAGTCATGCAACACAATGATGAGCCCAAGCCCAGCACCAGATCTATAACAGAATGGCTGAAAAAGAAAAGAATCGAGGTGTTACAGTGGCCTAGTCAAAGTCCAGCCCTCAGTCTAAATGAGATCTGGACTTTTATGCAAGAGAGCTGTGCATAACTAAATATCTGCAAACCAGAAAGAACTAAACCAACTCTGTACCGAAGAGTGTGCCAAAATTTTTCCATAACATTGAGAGACACTGATAGTCATACTGAAAAGCTGTTGCTGCTAAAAATGTTTCTACAAGGTGTTGAATCACTGGGTCTATTTACTTTTTTCCTGGACTGTTATGTACACTTCATCTAAATTATTAGCTTTCAAACAGTCTTTTAAGAGTCATATTTCCAACTACTGCATATCTCACTTTGGAAGTAAATGTTCTTGCACTACAATGACCTGCTGAGAACTAAGAGCCAGGCGTACATACTATGCAGTCACCCTCACTTGAGCTAAGTGTTTGGTTTTTACCTTAATATATACTATTGGAATCACGCTGAGACACAGCACATATTTACCAGAAGAGCACTAAATAGTTTTGAACTGAGAATGGTTAACTTTATGCCTCGTGTTCATGCCTTCCCCCTCCCTGTAAAATAAGAGCCAGTCTGGTATTACAGAGTCATTGTCATCTCGAAAGGTTTTCCTGAATGACAGGTTGTCCTGCTCTGCTTGGGTTTAGCGGTGCTTGCTTTGGAGTCTTTTCTAGATTGCCTTTTTTTATTTTCGCTTGTGGCCTATTCATGTGTGTACATCAACTCTTTATTTTTCTTGCTTTTGTTTTCATTTTCCCCTCTTACATTTTGTTGTCCTGTGCTTCGTGGTTTATCAGATTGAAATGGCGATTGAGACTCTCCAAAAATCTGAGGGTTTATCCAGTCAGAGAAGCTCGCTGCTCAACAGCCATGTAAGTTGCTTTTATGAACGCTCGCCCACGTCTAACCTTAACTTTTGCTAAACTCGCTCTCTTGCTGCCTCTCTCCAGTCTCTGTACATTTAAGTTCAGTGTGGTGCCTGCTATTTTCGTTGCTGGTTTTAATTATTACCGCTTTAAATTTTCTGGCTGCTATAGAAGCTTTTGCAGAGCAGTGATGGAGCAGTATTATATTTACGAACTGTTGGCCTAAGGTTTTTGTAAGGACCAACATGGAAGTCTGTTAAGTTAAAAAGGAAGATAAAAAAAAAATGTCATCAAAAACAATTCTTTCTTGCTGTTGTAGCTCCAGTGGCTGTTGGACAACTACGAGACAGCAGAGGGAGTAAGTCTGCCACGATCTACTCTCTACAATCATTATCTGCGCCATTGCCAGGAGCAGAAATTGGACCCTGTAAATGCAGCTTCTTTTGGCAAACTCATCCGCTCCATCTTCATGGGTCTCCGTACAAGACGCCTCGGGACAAGGTTAGCGCCTTTTATCTTCTTCTTAAGTAAAGAAAAGCTGTTACATTAGGGATTTGACATTTTAATCTATTAGAAATATGCCCGCCTCCTCACTGTGAGTCTATCAGTGTGTTTTAACTTTGGGGTTTGTGTTGCAGAGGGAACTCCAAATATCATTACTATGGTATACGTGTGAAACCAGATTCCCCACTCAACAGACTCCAAGAAGACATGCAGTACATGGCACTCAGACAGCAGCCTGTTCAGCAGAAACAGAGGTAGAGCACACACAGCCTGGACTGAAATATTAGCAAGTTGTAGTTTTAGTAGGTAGGAAGCAATGTGATTTTGGTATTGGGGGTTTTTTGTTATTGTTTTTTTTTTTTTTTTTAAAAGGTTCAAGCCAGTGCAGAAGTTTGATGGTGGCTCTGGGGAGAATTACTCAGGTGGAGGGCAGCACCATCCTGGTGCTGCAGAGCAGACAGTTATAGCACAGAGCCAGCACCACCAGCAGTTCCTAGGTCAGCGGCTTTTCTTTTTATCCAAAAGTCTGTTTAAAAAAGGAAAAAAATGAACTGACATATACTGGCTATTATGTCTTTTAGATGATTCTGTTGTGTTCACTTCCAACAGATGCGTCGCGGGCACTCCCCGACTTTGTAGAGCTGGACCTTGGACAGAGCAATACAGAGAACATCAGCCTAGATGATGTGAAAGCTCTCCAGTCCCTTTACAGAGAGCACTGTGAGGTTAGACAAAGTGCTTTTTATATTCAATGCAGCGTCTCACACACACACTGCACACTGGGCACTTAAGTTGATGTCACAAAGGAAACGGGTCAGGATCCTCTTTCATGCTAAAAGATGGCTGAGTAATCCCTTTCAATGTTATCGCCTTCATTGATGCGTCATCGTGTGTGTGTGTGTGTGTGTGTGTGTGTGTGTGTGTGTGTGTGTGTGTGTGTGTGTGTGTGTGTGTGTGTGTGACTATTAACCCGGGCTTAACTTAATTTCTGCAGGGCCCATATGTTTTCCACTTATTTTCTAATAAGACTGTTTTTCTCTGTCAAATTAAGGTCAGTTTTGTTCTCTTTATCAATCATAACACCATCTTTTTTCTTAATCAAGAACTACAGTAAATGGGCTCTTACTTACATGGTGCTTTTCTACTCACTTTGAGCAGCCAAAGCACTTTCTCACTACAAGTCTCTTTCACCCAATCTCAGACACATTCATACAGCGCTTTTTTTTTTTTCTTCTTTCTTTCTTTCGATGTGTGTAAGCGCTTTTTAAAAAATTTTTTTTTTTAATCTGACATTCGCACTTACACTCTGATGGATGTATCGTGCCCAAGGATACTTCGACACACGGACTAGAGTAGCCAGGGATCGATCCACCAACCTTCAAATGTGTATACCTGCTCTACCATCTGAGCCACGGCCGCCCCACAAAAAGCTGCTAATACTAAAAATACAGTAAAGTACAGTTTTGCTTAATTTAAAGAAGTCTGTGAATTTAAAGTTTTGTTGGGTTTTTTTGGATTGAGAGTGGGGGAACTTTCAAAAAGATCAGGTGTGACAGAGATGTGTAAATGCCAGCAGCTGACATTTTGAAACAGAACGTTCTCCTCAACTCTGATAATGACCCAGAAACTAGGGATCAAATCATCCACAAGTGTTGACCACAGCTCTAAATTTTCATTTTATCCAAATTAAAAAAGTTAAACAAAAAAAAAATGTCCTTGCAAACCCATAGTAGTGTGTAACCTTGCAGATAGTTTGGTATTTTAATGTCCGTGTTAAAGGTTTCCGCTTGTTAATACAAAAGGAATGGAATTTCATTTTAGCACTAAGTGCAATGAAAAAAAACTGACAATATAACAGAATTGACTGGCAATAGTTTTTAGAAGTCATTATTTTCAAAAGAACAAAGAAAGCAGTATCAGTCATGAATGTTCTCTTTTCATTTCAGGCTATCCTGGATGTGGTTGTCAACCTCCAGTTCAGTCTGATTGAGAAGCTGTGGCAGACATTCTGGCGTTATTCTACCCCGGACACTGTAGAGGGTGCTACTGTCACAGAAAACAGGTGAGGTCAAGTAAATGATATACATGCAGTATGTTGTGTCTGAAGGAGAAATATTAAAATATTTAATGTCAGAAATTAAAAAAAAAAAAAAAGGGTTAATCTGGGTTTTTTTTTGTTTTGTTGTGTTTTGTTTTTCATTTTGTAGCAGCATAAGTGAGATTGAAGCGCGGCTCCCCAAATCACAGCTATTGGTGCTGTGCAGAAACGAAACTGTACTCAAGTGGATGAGCACCTGTGACCATTTAATGTACCAGGCCCTTGTGGAGATCCTTATTCCTGATGTCCTGAGACCCATTCCCAGTGAGCCACAGACACACATGACTCATGCTTTATTTGTTTGTTTGTGTTCATGTTTATGACAGCTCAATCATTAATGCAGTGTTGTCAGATTTGCCTTTCTGTATCATTTGTCAGGTGCCTTGACTCAAGCCATTCGCAATTTTGCCAAAAGCCTGGAAAGTTGGCTCACTAATGCCATGAATGCCATTCCACAGAGAATGATCCAGACCAAGGTATGTTATTGCAGATGTTTGTATTTGGCTGCATGGCTCTCAGATCACATACTTAGAAAGCATGAGTGTGTTCCTCACCCTTAAGTATGCATACATCGAAATCTAGAGACTGAGATCAACAGCAAGGAGATGGTTTGTAAAGTGGCTTGCAGATGTATAGCAATTGTGTGCAGGCTAAATAAGGTGAAGTAGTTCTACCAAAGTAAGATTTGCAGTAGGATGCATTAAAGCTTATCAGGTACATAAATAAAACTTAATTGAATTATGGTGGCTGGCACTGAGCATAACTTCAAGGCCTGGCTGTAATAACACTACGGTTTAATAATAGATAACATGAATACCTAGAGCAGACTAATGTGTTTACAATACGTATGCATGTGTACTTAAAAAAAGATAATATCTGGGCTCTTGTTTCTTTTAACAGATTGCCGCTGTTAGTGCCTTTGCGCAAACATTGCGCAGATATACATCTCTGAACCACCTGGCTCAGGCGGCACGTGCTGTGTTGCAAAACACATCACAGATCAACCAGATGCTCAGCGATCTCAATCGTGTTGACTTTGCCAATGTACAGGTAAGAACTAAAGATCTTAACTGCTGTGTCAAAGAATAGACACTTATTCATTTTTTTGTCGATTGTTTTCTGAAAATGTCCAAATAAAACCCCTGTGTGACTGTTGCATAGGAGCAGGCATCGTGGGTGTGCCAGTGTGAGGAAGGAATGGTTCAGCACTTGGAGCAGGACTTCAAGGCCACATTACAGCAGCAAAGCTCTCTGGAGCAATGGGCAGCGTGGCTAGACAATGTGGTCACTCAGGTCCTCAAGCCCTACGAGCACCGGCCCAGCTTCCCCAGGGCAGCTCGACAGTTCCTGCTAAAATGGTCCTTCTACAGGTCTGTGGTAGAGGGTGGGAAATAAGTGTATTCTGAGACACACATGAGAGTGTGCAGCATTGTTTTGAAAAGACAAAAACACTTTGGTGTTTTATATTTCTGCAGCTCGATGGTGATCAGGGACCTGACCCTACGCAGTGCTGCCAGCTTTGGTTCCTTCCACCTGATTCGACTGCTGTATGACGAATACATGTTTTACCTGGTGGAACATCGTGTGGCTCAAGCTACTGGAGAGACACCTATTGGTGTCATGGGGGAGGTAAAGATGTTGCATATCTTGTTTTCTCTTTACTCTCTCTTTTTAAAATGATGTTTCATAGTTAGTGCCGTTGTCATACACTATATTAAATAACAACCTGTAAAATCATAGAAAACAACTAAACAGAAAATTCTTTATGATGATTGTTTGTCTTTGCAGTTTGACAGTCTCAACACCTTATCCCTTACTAACATTGACAAAGGTATGTAAAATGATAATATTTGCTACAAATATTGTGAGATTTTTTTTTTATGTCATTGAATTGTGATGATTTCTGCATCTTCAGTCGTCTCTAAAGCTTCCTTTTAATGCATGTGTTTGCTGTTTTCTCCTGTCTAGATGAAACAAGTGGGATGGACAGTGACTTAGAAGAGGACACGGAGGAGTCCGGGGAGCCTCTTGCCAAGCGGGAGAAGTCGGAGCACGAGGTAATCCAGGTGATCCAGGTCGGGGCACTAGAAGATGGGTCCCACCCTGTGGTGGGTGTTGTCCAGCCTGGTGTACTTCACTCTTTGCCGCAGCCCCCACAGGACCACACTGAGCACATCCTTACCCCCTCTGTTGGTACTCCGACCATCCGCCACTGCAGCACCACAGGCAACACCTATGCCTCTGTTTGAGGGTCTGGGGGCACAGCCGACCTTGTCTGGCCTCTTTTTGCCCTGTTACTCTTCACATATCTTTCTCTTTGTAAGTCTTGGTGTTTGTGTCCTTTTTCACACATTGTCTCTGTTTGCACCGGTGTGGATGTGCTCTCCTCTTCCAGCCGGGTCAGTGGAGGAGCAATGAAGTGCTGATACACTGGCCACGCTGTTCTGTCCTTGTCTTACTGCTTAGATTCTGGATGTGCTCGTTAAGTCTGTGCTCGGCAGCTGATGGAAGGGACCTGAAGGAAAAGGACTAATTCGACCCGTTAAATGTTTCCCGTTTCTGCCTCTGTCTGTGTATGCAGATGGGTTTTATCCCGAAGACAAATTACTACTGATAACTACTGATGTCTCAGAGCTCAAATCCATGTCACTAGTCCCAGTGGAGCAAAGGCATTGATTGACTCAAGACCTTACCTATTGTACATAATAGTTTTGCTATAATTTCAATTAATATTACATAAAAAAGAAATCATGGTGCTATCATTGTGTTTTGGGTTTTTGTTTCGTTTTTCCTTAATTTTCTAGTTAATCCTCCTCATTTTAGTATGATTTCATGTTGTCACACATTCCAACTGCTGATACACTTTTGGTTGAACAAAAATGTTTCTGTATGTAGCTAACAAAACTGACAAAGATACAACTTTATATATGATTTTAAATTAAGGATCATGGGGCAGTTTTTTTCCGTTCCCTTTGAGAATGATTTAGTAGCCACCCACCGATAGACACTTATAGCTTTTAGCCACATAAAAACTAAGGAAAAAAACCCTAAAGAGATGTCACTGCTGCTACTCTTGTATATAGGAAATTGAGAAGAAAGGCTGTTAAAAAGGAAAAAAAAAAAGTCTCTAATGCTAGCTTTTCTATGCACTCCGTGCATAACGCTTGCCTTCGTTAATTTTAGATGCTCTGTAATTCTGTTTATGTGACAAGCTGTAATCTTGAAAACAACTCACCCGACATGTTCCCCTGTTTTTGCAATTTCTGTCTTAATGAAATTCCTTAAGTTTGCAGTGGACCAAAAACTAACGCGAGGAAACTGAAGAGTGAGCCAACTGGGGCCGCACAGAAGTTGTTTCCTGTCCAACAGTGCCATGTTGCAGAGCAGAAGGAATGTCAGGGATTTAATGTACCTCGGCTTTATCATAGTGCCTTATCTTTAAATGCAGCTGCCCGTGTAGTCCTGACTGTGTGCTGTAGAGAGCCTACAGCCCTTCTGCATTGTCCAAGCCACAGATTTGGCTTTTCTGGTGACTCGTGGCTGGATTTGGGCTGGCTCATCAGTGTTGAGACCAAGGGATGCAGGCGCAGACACGCCCGTTGTTTCCTCCAGCTCAGCTCTACTTAGCCCGCTACTTATCTGAATCGTGGTCTGTAGCCTCTCCCCTGCCCTCACTCTGCCCTCTCAAGGCCTATTCTTGCATTATTAGCCTTCGTTTTTGTGTGAAGTGTGTGAACGTGCGTGTTTGTGAACATGGATGCTTATGTGTGCGCTGCGTTTTTATGTACGCATGTGTGTGTTTATGCCTGTGCGTCTGTGTGCTTGTGTGTATTTGTTGGAACACATCCATCAGTCACCCTACCTCAAACCAGTGGTGCCAGCCCTTTGACGCGTGCAGCACAGTCACCTAACCTTATTGCACACACACCACTGTACTGCACAAATCTCAACGCGATAGAGAAAGTCTGCATTGCTTTTCTCTCACCTCTGACACACGTTCCTTTCAATTTTTAGCCCGTGACATGCTTCATTCTTTGTTCCCTGTTTAAAGATCATCTTTGTACAGTGGACCAAAAGTAGATATTTTCTGATATTCAAAGAGATATAGAGAGATATATATGTATAGTATATATAATGATGATACACTACATATATTTGTTGTTGGGGTTTTTTTTGTTTTTTTTAACGTGGTTGATCTGATTGTTTCTATGTGAATGTTTCTTATGGTAGCTCATCTGTAATTAGTTCATAGACTGTGAAATGGGAAAGGCATGGTGACTAACTTCTGATTCCTTAGACTACATCTATACTTGAACTGTTATAGCCTTCTATGTTGTGGAGAATATTGAGATTAATCCTCTAAATAGGAACATTTTGTTACTAAAATAAATCTGTTCTTATTTTTTCATGCTTGTTGAAATGCTCTGTACAATTTCTCTGCAAAAATGTTTATTTATTGATATTTATTGTGATTTTTTTTGTTTTTGTTTTTGTTAAATTGCTTATGCATATGTTATAATGGGTACTAATGATAACTCTTGATTATTCCGCTGAAAAAAGAGCAGACCTGTACAGAAAGGCTGGATTTTCTTTTCTTTTCTATTTTTTTTTTATTTTTGTCATTTATGTTGATTTAAGGGTAAAAAAAAAAAAAATGCTGTTATCACAGCCCTTCAGCGGCTATCTTTAGATGCTAGCAGTACACTGGTACTTTTTGTTTTTAGCCTTGCTTGTGTGCCTGTGTAGAAAACATGCTTAACATTAGGGAAGTGTGGGAAAGTGCAAATGTCTTTTCAGCTATTGGGTCAGTGGACTCTACTTGATGTTCAGCCTTTTGGGGATGAGGATATCTGAAAAGTAAATTCTGACATTTCCAAACCCAGCTTCCTCACCAATTAAACCTATGCTACATCTGTAACACTAGCCCTGCTTGCCCTGCCAACGTGTAACACTAGCCGCACTTGTCCTGCTGGCTTAAGAAAAAAAAAAGTCACTGATCGTATTGTAGAACTAGGCTCAAATAAATCCAAGATTTTAACTGTATTGAATAGGAACAGCTTGAAAAGTCTCCAAAAAGAGCCAAGCAAACAGAGCGTCGGACGAGACACTGACGCCCTGGCTCTCGATATTAAACTGAGTGCAACTTAAGAGAACAGAGAAAGTAATGAAAAATGTCCAATAAATGGAGAATTTATTAATCTCTTTTATATTGTGGAAATCCTTATATAAATATGTGTTCACGTAATTGAAAAAATGAAATGCACCATTCCCACAGGCTCCTTTAATGGGGTTGTGTCTATAAAATGTTCAAATTTGTTGTGAATCTGGGTGTACTGTTAGGAATAAAGGTTTTGCAGAATACTTTTCTTCTTTGCTTGGCAATGGCATTTTTACCTTTCTCCAGCTGGATTATGTTATCATCACTCAGAGATGAAAAGTTATTTTGTGCATTCGAAGTGAAAATGGCTTAAAATGGATTTACTGGTTTTCCTTTAGGATCAAAAGTGCTTTCTGGTCTTGCACACCCTGCCATGTGCTGCTAGAAGTTTCTTATTTTTGTATCTTTCTCACTAAGTTTAGCTCTTTACCCAGTTTACTTTTACCAGATTGAGAAAGCCAAATCAGCATCTGGCACAATCTCAAAGCCTGCCTCTTTCCCAAAAGCTGGACCAATGTTGATACAGCCAACACTATTATACTTTATTTCTGAGTGTCTTTGAGATTGATGAAGATTGTTTTTGTAACCACTATTTGCAAATTTCCAACTAAGACCCTGGTGAAAGCTGAGAATTGCCTCTTCAGCTGAACAATATGGCAGCTTCACTGACCCATAGCGGACTCCAGTGCCTTTAATTTCACCCCGGCCAGAGCAGTGGGCCTTGGTGACTATTGGGTCTCTGGTGGGCTACAGATAGAGGCTACAGAGCAGACATTTCCTTGCACAGGTGCTGCCACTAAGAATGCTGAGGAAGCATAAAGACGTCCTCAGACTGGACTCCTGATTATTTACTGGATTTGACACACACACACACACACGCGTGCGCTCATGTTGCTCATGGTAGATTGCCTGCATTTTATTGTACAGAACTGGTTAATGAACCATGATAAAAAACTGTAAGTAAAATGCTCTCTCATTAATTTTTTTTTTCTCATGATCGTGATTTGTTTTGAATATTTTCTGAATGCTGTGACCCGTTTTGAGATTTGTAATTTTCCTTTTTTTTTTTTTTTTTTTTCTTTCTAAGTGCCATTTGACAGTCTAGTGAGTCGTGGCCATCTGTAGCACCCTCTAATGCAAGCACAAGCATTTGGGAGTGGCGTTTAGGGAAGGTTTCTATTTGGCTTCACCCTAGACAAAAGTGTGTATATATCAAAAACAGAAAAGGTATATTTATTTGTGTCTTAACTATTTCATTTGTTCTTTTGGTGAACATTTTATCTGATATGTTGGCTCAAAGTGCTTTTGTGATTACTTTCCCCCTTCTTTTTTTGGATAATGTATAGTATCTGATATAATATATACACACAAACTTCATGTGACTTTCCTTTTGTGTGCTGTTAAGTTTTCTTCATATAATGTATATTTTTCAAAATTGGCAAAGCAAACCAACGTGTGTAGGATGATTTGTATCGTGTATTTTGCATATAAAAAAGCAAAAAAAAAAAAAAAAGGATGATTCGGGGGCTTTTATATTTACGACATTATCATTTAGTGTGTCGTATTGATGATCATAGAAACTATTAAAGACACATGTAGTTTGTTTTTCTGAATATTTCAGATCTCAGCTCAGGCTAGCTTTAGTGTTGTTTTTCTTAAAATTTGTGACTTGTCTTTGCAGTAATAAACGTTTTCTTGTTCAAAGCCGGCGTCCTTTTTAACAAGCTTGATCCACTCACCGAGCGATGCCCATTAAATTTTATTCAACCATATGCATACATATAAACATCAATAGCATTCGAACTCTGTATGTATTCAGATTGTATGGCAGAATTGTAAAGAAAAGCATGAAGTTGCATTTCTTGAAAATTGTACAGCATTTTTCTTTTTATCGTTTTTTTAGAACGGGTGGTTCATCACTGTAAAAGTAGCAAAAAGAGTATAAAATACTGCAACAGCTGTAGGTAAACAGAGCTCCAGATAACAAAAATATTGTTTGATCAATAATGCTGAACAAAACTAGAATGGTTCTGATAATTAAAACCGAGCTTGTACAAGCGACATAATACTGAAATGACTACGGTCCAATAACCTTTTCGCTTTTTTTGGCATCAATATGGCTTACACTTCCTCTCACAGTTCACCCCTCAGTTACTCAGCTAGAATACGTTAAAATAAAAATGGGTAATTGTGAGCCATCTTAAAGAAATACTCCACCTAAAGTGTCTCTAAAGTATTGAAGTCAGCCAAATACACCAGTCAAACCTGCTGCGGGTGAGTGTTTGAAAGTAAAAACAGATTTTGGGCAGATAGCACATAAACCGCAAGTAGTTTGAAATGAAAACCCTTCAGCTATGCTAACAGATTATATGATTACGACAAGTAACCACAAATGAGACTATGAAAAAGACAAATTAATTACAAATTAATAAAAGTGCTAAAAGACACTAAGCTAGTAAAAGAAATACAGTAACATATCAACACAGGCGTGAGATTTTTATTTTTACTATTTCCTAATTTCAATGAAAATTTGGCTTTTTCAGTCCAAGCCATTACTTTCTCAGGGTTAGAACAGCCTTGACTGGTTGTTAAAAAAAGGAACGTTTTATGGCGTTGAAAGAGAAACAGAGTTCATCTAAGATGGGCTTTTCAAAATGCTCTGTTATTACAAAAAAAAAAATTCAAAAAGAGAATATAAATCATAGCACATCAAACAAGGACTGCCAGCACTGGAAAAATAAGCAAGATTACAGTTTACGAGAGCATGGCTAATGTAGAACATAATTTTACATTAATGTCCTGATCTGTGAGGGGGAAATAACTCCAGGTACATGAAGCCGTATAAGAGAGCCATAAGAGGAGGACTGGACCGGCCGTATACTCCAGCTGAAATCACATTTAGGATGAGTTGGGATCAAACACCTAAATTGTTTGAGAGCCGAATATTTCACTAAATAATTTACGCAAGAAAATGGATGAATTGGCATCGCACAGCATCAACACTAAAGCTGCACTAATATTCTCAGTGAAAATATTTTCTTTAATTCTTATCATTGTACCTTGAGTGTTTTTGTAACCTCAGCCTTGAGGTTAGAGAGGCACAGGCCGTGTTCGTTTGATGTTAAGCAGCCTCACTTAGTAAACAATCAGCCTCCTTTTTCATGGCCGTCCTCTTCCACTGCGCTGTGAGTCCTCCCAGTGTGACTCGCATGTTCCTCCAGCTGTTTGGAAGTCACTGAAACTGCAAACCCGGAGTCTCTCAGAATTCTGGAAACTGCTTGCAGTGCTGGATTTTAAAGAAGTGTGTTTTGGAGTATACTGCTGGCCTTCATGTCCTCCTTCCTACTCCTAGAAACTATTAACCATCCCCGTGTTTGCAGTCCTCCTTTGGCACTCCAGGCTTATAGTTGGAGTTTTTCTCTTAAGAGTAGAGTCTGATTTTTTTTTTTCTGTTTTTACCTGTTATTTTTCATTTATTTATTTTTTTAGTTTTTTCCTAATACAGTTCTTATGCTTTAACTCAGTCAAGAGGTTGAGGGTCAGCTATGGGCATGGTGTGCAGAACTTCGTCCAGTAGTTGCAGGGCTCGGTGTAAATGAATCTCAATCCAACAGGGTGTCTCTTTAATGCTTTGCCGTGGGTAGTCCGGCCCCCAGCCCTTCACGAAGCTCATCCGGAGGATGCACAGCCTGCGCAGGTCATCGACCCCAATGCCTGCAGCAGCTGACAGACCTGCAGGGGAAATTACAAGCGGCAATTTTTAGATCGACGTGGCACTACAGGCCAAACCAAAGCAGAGAAACGTGAGGCAACTGAATCCGTGTGTCTGTGTGGAACATACTAAGTAGGTACAGTTACCACACAGAGACTACTACTAATATACTCGTTCGTCCCACTCACATCAGGTTGCATATTGTACTGCATTTCCACTAAATTTAATTTAGCCTTCTAGCCTTACTGACTACTCAAAGCACTGCAGACTAAAGGTCATCCATTCATACAGTGCTTTACTCTACACCCTTCAAGCACTTTTTTTTACCTTTCATCCATGCACAATTGAGCTAAATATGCATGTAGCCAGATGAAGCCCACACAGGCACAGGAAGTACATGCAAGACGCACACAGAAAAGACTCAGTCTACCCACTGCACCACCGGTCAGCTATAAAGAAGTTTCTTCTTGTCTGATATTTAACATTTACCAAACATAAATAGAGCTTGTCATAAAAACACAAGTAATCATAACAATATACTTGTTCAAGGCTAAGAGTGGTAGTAAGAAGACTCACTGATCGCAGGGGCGATGCCTCCCACGGAGCCTGGACCTGGAATATTCCCAGCGACTGCAGCTGCTTGCGCTGCAGCTGCTGCCTGAGCCGTCGCTGCCTGCTGCTGCATCTGCCTGTGGCACTGACGCAAGTCAAACACCTGGCAGGGGACAAGGCAAATGCTAAAAATCTGTCTACAAATATTGAGAGACTCCGTGTATATATGGTCAAAATTCTCTACCAGTACAACGAAAAAGGGACACTTCACATAATCTACTGAGATTATCATTAGTCCAAATCTCATAATTATGCTATTCGCACCTTAATGTAAGCACTGGGGTAGATCTTGTGAACTGCGTCACCAGGCGCACGTCCAGCCTCTCGGTCCAGATAATAGCTCTGCACAAACACTGCGTGATCACTCAGACAGCGCACCCAGACATCTCCTTCACCTTTGCACTCCAGCTGCACGCCTTTGCCGATGTGGAGCCTAACGACATGAAGGACAGGAAGTATATAGTAACCATATTTGACATGAATTTCTTCACTAAACAATATCATGATATATTTTAAAGTGTGTGACATAGTACCTGGCTCTCTCTATGTTCTCCGTCCTGTGGACATTGCTCAGTTGACCCAAGCAGAAGCGATCCCCTCCCGATGGATCGACATAGCCATCCACAGTCACTATTGGACATGTGGATGGAACTTTAAACGTCTCCCCAACTTGGACATCCATCTCAAAGTATGCAATCGAACACCAGTATTCTGGAGCTGAAACAACCAGCAAGCAACCAGAGGTCAATCAAGTTCACTCATAGCACAATTAGGGATAAAAAAAAAAATTTAAAACGCAAACTGTCTTTGATCTTCTTCTTAGTACTTACCAGGGTGGTTGGATATGGGTGGCTGGAATGCAATTTCATTGGTAACAGGCCCTGTAAATCATGTTGAAAATAATTACACGTGTATTTTATTTAGAAATGAGTATTGAACACATAGCAGCTACAAATGACCAAAAGAGGCTGACTCATAAACATAATGCACTGACCAGACGTCGATGGTGAAGACTATTTTACTAATTTTCAAATCAACTTTTAAATTTGATAAGCTTAACTCCACTCACACATTAGAAGTATTATCTCTAATATCTTCAATAACTCATAAATAAACCATCACCTATTTGGCTTCACGTCTCTGTAGAATACTAATGTGTTCTGCTACAGCAGCCAGTCTTTAACTAAACTACTTAACAGGGTTAATTAGCCTAAAAGCACATTTGTCTCCACTGGCTTGAACGCAGAAAATTACAAATGAATTTATCAGATTTGACTTGTCCAAGCTGTTCAGAACTTGTGCATGTTTTATATTCACTCACAGTAATGCCCTGTGTGAGGCATGGGCGGATGATGCTGTAGGTGCCCATTCTGGTGCTGAGGCCCCGCTGGGGTGAAGCTGGGGTTTCTGTTCCAGTTCGGGGTAGGATCTGTAAGCATACATTTAAAACAGCTCCATTAATAAATAGCTTAAAACAAAAGACTAAATAAAAGTAACTTTGGCTAAATAAGTAATCAAATTAATTCATTTCCTTAAAAAATGCTTATTTAAATCTAACAAACCCCAAGTGTAAAACAGCAACATTTAGATTCACAGTGTTTTTAAAGTAGCTGCATTATTTTAATTTTGCAGAAGGTGCTGACACTGTTTCGTGACTTACTTGAGGGTCCGGCACTAATGGTCGAGAAAGCAGAAGTAGAAGCTGAACTGCTGCCCTCTGATGGGGGAAGTAGAGCAGGGCTGTTGAATGTTTCCTGTGGGCCCGGCCTCGACGGTGGATGCTGGATCGTCGGCAGGTGATTTTCAGAGCTGGAGTGAGATGGCTGGTTATCGTAGTCATACTCATCCTTTACTAAGAGTGGACCTAGCAGAACAGGACATGGTTAGAACTGAAGAACATTCACAGAAATCTATGTTGAGCAAACAGAAAATGCTCACCCTACCTGAACTTGAGAGGGTCAGTCCTGATAAGTCTGCAAACACATTTAACAGCGAGACATTTTAATCAGCATCACTCTAAGTGTGGCTTATCAAGAGTAAAAATTAGGCAAGAAACTTGGATATTTTAACTAAATATTATGTATAAATATGAGATATGACATCAAAGAAAATGATCACGTTGAATAAACCGTAACATTCTTATATAAACCCTTTATTAGTACTCTATATATATATTAATAACTCAAAAATTAAAATCTACTCACCAATTCCAGGAGAGACAACCCTCTCGTAGTGGTATGGGTTGACACAAACATTGTCACACTTCAGGTCAAACGCATACTGGCAATATTTCACGTGTTTTAACTCATTCTTGTGTAGATCAGGCCATCGCCATAATCTGGCATAGACAACGTGGGGAAACCCTTTCCGCCCCGCCACCTAGAGCAAAGAGGTGCATCAAATTAGACAGGTCCTTAAGTTTTCCAATTTACAATCAGAGGGTGTAACACCAACAAACACAGAAGTATGAATTTGCTACTTTACCTGTAGGCGTCCATCCAGAGTCCGCTGTATGGTGACACACTTGCTAGGATGAGCTCCATTTGTAGTGATGGCTGTAATAAGGGAATCCAGCTCATCTTTCTTCTCCTTGAGCTTCTTGACGAGGCTCTCGATAGCTCGCTTAGCGAAGCTTTCGCTCTCTCCTCCCTGACGGTGGCACATGAGGCTGTGCACAATGCTCAAGCAGGCATCATTACTCGTGGGGGTGCTTGTGATTGACATCTTGCTCCTTAGGTTTCAACCTTGGGGAGGCTTTCCAGCTGTATCCTCTTTACCTTTACCAGAAGAAATGAGAAGGTAAAATTACCGTCGAGTCACTGTTGCCCAAATTTAGCAACCTAAAGCAGGAGGAGAACTGTCTTCAGTGAGAGTTGAGATAATAATCAGGATTTCACACCACAATTCATAAAGTAAAAATCAATCTGTGAATCACCTCAGGTGGGGAAGAAAACTAACTGACATAATACTCAATGTACTGGCCACAGAAAGAAGAGTTTTTCTGGCAACTTTTCCAAAGAAGACTGCTCAAGGTTGTCTCTGTATCTTTGATTCAATATTTTATGCACATATGAACAGGTGCTGATAACAATGTTGTCATTCTGACATCTGAGTTGTATGGCACATAATTAATTTGTAACCGTTGCTTTAAAGTTCCCATTCACCCATTAGCAACACTGCATTGACAAATACAGTATGTTGTATGGGGAGCAAAATAACTTCAGTTTCTGAAAAAATAAATTGATACTCAGTTAAAGTTTTACTTATTACTACAGTCTCACAAAAAACAAAATGTAACTAGCCTTTGTCCTAATAAAGTCATTCCATCTTAAATCAGTGTAAACATTCTGATTGACCACTTTGTAAAATTTGAACTTAAATGTTTATATATGTTTTTCTTTGAACTCTGGGGCCATGCTCGAGATACAAGCATGAAATTTTCATACCATAAAAGCCAATCAGAGTCTGCAATTTGGGACTAAGATAAAAGAAAAGTTCACATTTCTAATTGTCTGTTTTCGGTATCGGTCACAAATTACAACCCCTAGTTCCCTATAACGCTAAAAGAGGCTAGTGATAATTTCAGGCTTTTATCTTTAATAGTTTTTGAGATATTCGTGTTCAAACAAGTCCTCAAATTTCAAAGTGGGGAAAACGTGCTGAAAGTTGACAGATTTTTGAAAAATATGTGTCTTTAAAAGTATTACACATATGAAGCTAAAACTTCACACCCACAATTATACCTGTACAAACTATGGGTCATTACATTTTTAGGCAAATCGGAGAGGAATGAGCAAAAAAAAATGTTTTGTTTTGTTGTTGTTTTTAAAACTGGTGATTTAAGATGAAATCACCATATAGCTAATGGAAGCGGGTAACTTTATATTTCCTCTATCCCTTATACCCCAGTATGATGCAGCCCAGCCTGGTCGGTACTACACTGCTCGTGATCATGAATAAGTGTGTATTCATATTAATGCACGTTTAGCAAATGAACAATTAATGAACAGAATAAGGAGAGCCAGCAATTTCCAGTTCATCCTCTGTTAGCATTAGCTAACACTGGGTTACTCGTCAACTAATTCTATATATAAATCACAACACAAATCAAAGAGGAAATGTTGCGCACTTACAGTGATACCACCGCTGTAGCCTTGTTCCTGGATGCAGGAGATAATATATGGTTTACTTTATCTACGAAGTGCCAGCGTTAACTAGCTCGCCTTAGCGTTATTTCGGCTAGCTTGCTAGCACACGCTAACATTCATCAACTTCACGCCTAGCTCGCGAGGGTCTCCTGTGATGGACCCAAACCTAAAAACCTCGTCAAACGTTTCAGTGTAATACTCGCTAAACTCGCACTCGTTTATATGTTCGACTTCTTATACTTTACTGATAATGTGAGGGGGAAATATAAATGCTAACAACAACGCGTTTTACTAGCTAGTTAGCCACGAAAATAAACAAAAAAAATCTCCACCCACCACGCTCCATCTGCGCATGCCCACGCAGGAGATGACAGGCGTGCCGCTGCGGTGCTGTTTGTTTATTTTACAGTAAAGACAGTGAAAATCGCCGCGCTGCTGTGAGCTTAAAGCTCATATCTGAGAGCGAAAAGTGACTAAATTGTTACAGTGAACCTATTCATTTTTCAAGTATCAAAGTTTCAGTGAGTTCTAGGATATTCTACGTGTACACTGCACCAAATATTAATTTTTTTTTTTTTAAAAAGAGATGTGTTCCTCTGTACTTGATCAGATATTATTTATGTTATTCATACCATGACTTCCTGTCATAAGGCTTTCTTTTGTTACCCCTAGCAAACCAATGTTTTGAACAGCATGGCTTTGTGATCAAAGCCACAATTAACTGTTCCTGAGAGATGCATAGAATACATACAAGCATAGAAAAAAACATTAGTCTTGGGGTTTATTTGTATGCTACATATGCTGGCTTTATTTTGTGAAATTGCTTTATGTTTAACATTAATATCTGTCATTGCTACATATATAAGTTTAAGTATTTAACATTTTTTCAGATGCAGAGTTAAACTGGAGACAATGAGTCAAGTCTCAATCTGGGACTGTGAAAATGACCTTTGGTTGAGCGTAAATTAAATGGGCTACACAGAGAGATCATTTAATTTCATCTACTCGCATTTACTTTATGTCTCCAGCTATTTTCAGTTATGGTGGATCAAACTATAATCATTAAACAAAAGCTATGATTTCAAATAATTGATTAAAAACAACTGGGACACTTAAACACTAGTTTTTCCAGGAAGATCTTTTCTGGTTCTGCATACAAATAAACATTCCCATTTCCTATTTCCTGTTGCATGCCACTAGTTTCTACCTGTAAATGCATGACCAATCAGTCCCAGTCAGCTTTAACATGAAGCTACTTCCCACTGTTAACAGAGCAGTGTTTTAGTGACGTTTTTCTCAGTTGCTTTGATTCATATGAATAGTTTTACTCTCCCAAATTAGACATCATCAATTGTGTAAGTCGGCTGATCTAAATGACAAAAATCAATCAATATGCTAACAACTCAAATGTGTATTGTAAAACATTTTACAGTAGTAACAATATACTTTTCCTAAAACAGCTCATACATGCAGCATAACACTATGTATATATAAACTGCAAAAGACCATAACTCATCTCAAATCTGTGATTCATGTGTCAAAATCAAGATGTTTGCATGAGCGTATAAGTCTGTGCAGCCAAAATAAAAAATTCCTTTGGCACAGTGCAAACCAGGGGGTGGAAACGGTTAGTTATTTTGTCACAATGACTCTTGAAGTGTGTTACTCATTGTCTAATTTCCTAAGAGTTTTGTTCTGCAACGCTTCACTGACATTGAACTCCTGCTGTGCCACACTGTTAATTTTCTGAGTATAACAGACTGACATTTTGTAGTAGTTATGAAATGTTGCATTCAAAAGCAAGGTTGGAAAGGGAAAAAAAATTGCTTTCATGTCAAAAAGAACGTTTTCACAGTACTCAATGCAATCCTGTGAATAACTAAGGAGATTTTTATTGCTTCTTTTAGTGCTGCTAATCAAATACACTCTATGATCATCAGAAAGTGTGAGCATCTTTATAAAAGAAGAAGTTTGAGCACATTCAGCTGTGTGCTAACCCAAAGCCAAGGAGGAAAGAGATCAACAATGACCTTGGAGAAGCAGGAAGGGTTATTTATTATTATTATTATTATTATTATTATTATTATTATTATTATTATTAACCTTTATTTAACCGGGGGAAAAAAACTCTTGAGACTAAAAATGTCCTGGCCAAGCAGGACAGCAGTGCCATCATAGTTTCCATAAATTAATAGCACATACACAAACAAATCCATACACCAGCTAAGTGTGTATGGATACATGATCCTAAACACACCAACAAATCTAACAAAGAAATCTGAAAAAGAAACAAATCAAGATGTCCCAGACAAGTCCTCAACCTGGCTGAAGTCCTGTGGCACAACCTTAAGAGAGCTGAGCATAAACAGTTGCCAAGAAAATCTTAATGAACTGAAGCAATATTAAAAATGATGTGGGCCAGAATTCCTCCATGACAGTGTGGAAATTGATACAGTCATACAGAAAACAATCATCTCGAGTTATTAATACTAAAGGTGGTTTTACAATAACAGGCCATACTTAGCTTTTCATAGAAATCCTGGTAAAACCTTTTTACATGGATGGAAACAACAGACACAGTAAGAAAAAGACAGAAATTGTACACAGCACAGAACAAAAACCTAATGATCTGCAACATGTAAGGCATGGCTGTCGACACAGAGCACAGGCCTACTGTGTACAATAGTACGTTATAGTAACAACTGGAAATTGAGGGTGATCCTGACGCTTGCCTGGGCAGCAGATTTTCATCCACGATCTTTTCTTCTACATCTTCCTTTATACTGTTGTGCTCTGTTTTTACTTTCCTTTACATTGCTATATCATCACATATCCTTATTCTTATGGGCAGGCTGTTGCCCGCATTAAATGTTTATCTTAGCAGCTCCTGCAACACCACAAATTACTGTAACTCTGCTGCGTTCAAGCTCTATAAAAATGCTTTACAGTCTTCATACTCATGACTTCTAATGTGTGTGTTTGGCAGATTTTGACAAATAAGCAGGCTATTCTGAATATGATGACTCACACAATGCGATAGTGCTGCATTAATTTGGACGATTAAAGTATTGAACTGATATAAATGTCTGTTTCGCTCACACAGACATAAGCAGGCTGTAACTCTTCACACTGTAAACAATTGCACTTAGTCATTTGCCTTATTATTTATTATAAGCACATGTTTAGGGGGATTTTACATATTTTGAAAACTTCAGCAGAAATATTCGAAAGCAACTCGAGCAAAAGAATATATAGAAACTTGCAGATGATGTTTGAAGCACACAGTGCTGTTCGGCCAGCATTACACTGAACGAGAGAACGATGCGTCCTTTACATTACATGCAAATATAATGGCAGAATAAAGCAGAATGCAGAACCACGTGTTCTTGAAGAGTATTTCTTTGAGTACAATACAATAAAAAACACAACAGCAGTCAGCTATCATCACAACATTAATAGTCTGTAATAGCAGCTACTCAGTGTCAGTCAACATATGCAGCACACAATTATTATGGAATTAGAAGGTGAAGAATACACCTACACAGTCCACTATTGTTCTGAAAGAATATGCATTTTTACCACCCTGGTTTTATACAGCATCAAAGTAATTCTGTGACTCAGCGGGTAAAATTTCACTTTGTCAGTTAAAACATTTTGGAGGTTAATAGTGTTTTGTTTCATGAATGAACTGTTGTGGAAAGTGCATGTTCAGTACTGAGAAATCTAAAAAGGGGCCAAGAAACGTGCCAAAGCGGCTGAGAGCAAACATAAAAGAAATGGTCTAACATGAACAGAAAGCTTTTCAAATGTCACGTTCTGTACCTTTAATCTGCAACTGCTGTAACAGCGAGCTTGACCTTTTATGGGTTTCGCTGCCTTGGAAGAAAGGAAAGCCTATTTAATGAATGTTTCGTGGATATTTTAGGCTGAGTAGAAAGTGTTTACATGTAAAATGTTTAACCTTAATGAGATTATGTTTATAATAAAAAAAAAAACACTTTGCAGAAATGAAAGTTCTTAATGATAAGAAAAACAAACAGTAAGACTTTTTCTTGTCATGAATTTTCATTGAAGCTCTCCTGTTGGCTTCATTCTTGGTATATATTTGTGGCTCATGCTTTATGCTTACAGTTTTTCTCAGTCACTTTGGTGCTTTTCTCAGATCAAAATGAAAATTCTCAAAACTATTAATGCAACCTCCGCAACTTTTAGTCATTTGTGCAATTTCTCCTTCCTCTGAACAAATTGCAAATGCTCTTGGACATGTATCAGGTGCTTTCATACAATTCTCTGCCATCGACAACATTATCATTTGCTTATGTCATGTCAGTTAAAATGAACTATACTTTTGGATGCTAAATAGTAGTTTCCAATAAAACTAATAGTCTTTATTTCATTGCTTGAGTCATTACATACAAAATTGGTGAATTAGTTTTCAAATGCTGTCAAGCAAATGCTATACCTTTTTTTCATTATTTTTTCCTGTCCCTGAAATTGAACAATTTCTCTCATGCCATACTCCCTGAGAATGAGAGGGGTGGATGTCAACTCAACAAGTATGTTGTTGTGTGGGATAATGTCCCTTTTCACTACTCACATCTCAGACAGACAGTGGTTTGCAGCACATGACAGAATACCTGTTGAATATCTCCCTCCCTACTCCCTATTCCTTAATCCGATGGAGGAGTTTTTGTCTGCCTGGAGGTGGAAGGTTTATGACCGCATGCACAAATGGCCCTGCTAGCCATGGATGCACCATGTGACGACATCACAGCAGAGTCATGCAGAGGGTGGATTCGCCACTGCAGGAGATACTTTCCTCGCTGCACTGCAACGGATGATATGCGTTGTGATGTAGATGAGAATATGTGGCCAGACAGACAGGAACGTCTGAATGTGCCAGAATGATTTACGTATGTTCAGTTACAATATGTACTGTTATATTGTTCACATTTGTGCACAGCTCTACCAAAAGGGTGTTTCTCACGTTTTTTCTAAATACGTGACTGTAGAGTATTTTTCTTTTGCACAATGTTGTAGAATTACAAAAATCCTACACAGTAAAAATGTGAAACATACGTATTCAGTGTCTTGTACTCACTTACTTCCATAACTACAATAATGTCTAACTTTACTGTATATTTTACTGTACATGGCTGTGCAAAAAGTGTATAGTGCTCTCTTGAGCATTTTTAGGTAGTGTCACCGAGTTCTGACCTTTTTTTGCATTGGAAGACACTGAGAGACTACTGTACACTGTCCTAATGAAAACATGACAAAGCCATTTGATTATCTTGTTCATCAAGATGGTGTCAAGACTTCTCATTTTGATGACACTGACAGTTTCATTGACATGAATACTTGCTTTTGAGGAATGGATTATCGATTTTGAGCAAGTGACCTGCTTTTGCAGGTTATCCACTAGGTTTTGCAGTTTGCACTAATTGTTTTGAGAACTACACTAACTGCTGTGCAAATGTTAATAGTGATGTGAGAAAAGCACCAAAGCGACTGAGAAAAACTGTAAAATAAAATATTTCCCACATCCATTTTAAATAAGTTCCACAATGATAAATTAATCCATTCACTGCCTGTCCGTATCTCTGCCCTGCACACTTGGCCCATGTAAATCTGTTCGTTGCGTGAGGATCCTATTAAGTTCCACAGTGTTATTCCATTATTGTTATCTACTTCCGACTGTTAACAGCAAAAGCTAGGTGATGATGTGACATGTATTTTTTCCATTTGTACCGTTGCCTTGGCCTTGATAAGAGTGTAAGCATGCCAGTGTCAAAAAAGGGAAGTGGGAGGGTTCAGAGGGCAGCAGGGAACCTGATGGCAGAATTGTCATTAGGACAAGCTGGCGCTCGAGACCAGGAATCTGACACCACCTTCTCACAAATGCTACCACTTGGAGTGGCGTCTCATCCTGAGTGATGGCCTACAAGACTCCAGGCTCTGACACCTCTTTATCACTCTGGTATGGAAGCAGGCAGAGTGAGGCCCGCCAGGCATGTGGCGCTAGAGGGACGGGGATTACGGCTGACTGATGGGGAGTGCGGTGATTACCTGACAATGAAATATGTTGCACAAGCTCAAAAACTGCTCAGTGAACATATTTGTTTTCAGATATTTTATTTTTTTTTCCCAACCGTATTAGCATTTATGTCGAAAGCCAAAAAGCAAGATATGAATGGCTGGTATAAAGCATGATTTCACAGCAGTCGACTGCAAGATTAAGCAAGAGAAATAACATTTTTCAGACAAGAAGCCCCCGAAGAGCTCCAACATACCGTAAAATCCTCTCCTGGTCAAAAGCCATCGAAAATACATTTTCTGCAAGTATGGCAAGCAAATAGGAGAAAAAATGTCAGTCTTTAAATCATCTGGCTGGCTCCAACATGCCACAGGGCAAAGAAGTAAATTATGTCATTTAGAAATTTGTGGCTGAATATCTCAATATAAAGCATTTCAGCAGGATTGTTATTCAAATAACACATAAGGTTTTTCATAATTTAAAAAAAACACACATTACAGTTTATGTAGTGCATAAAATATGTATAAATTATTGAAATAAATATAGATATTGAAGAAAATGTGGAGACTTACAAAGGAAGTTTTTTGTTTAATTTCTCTCAGAATCCCAAAATATTCAGAAGGTTATTGCTGTTGTCTGCATTATTTAGCTTTTTGGCTCACTCCTCATGATGTGGCATGAGACGGGAACAACATTTATACTTTGATTTTCAGATATTTGCTGTCAGACAATCGTTTCCTCTCTCTTGTTTCGACTACAGTAATAGATGATTGTGGTTAATGATTTGCAACATTATATCGAAAGGCTTATAGTCTACATTAATATAAGGATTATTGATTTATCTTTATACAATTGCAAATTTACATCATGTGTTCATTTCTAATTTACAACTAAGTCCTGACCTGTGCTTTTTACACACCAATGCATAAGATCTTAGATAGATAGATAGATAGATAGATAGATAGATAGATAGATAGATAGATAGATAGATAGATAGATAGATAGATAGAGATGTTTCTAAGATGATGACTTTTAGATCCATCACAACACAGTCTTAGTAATAAGTAATACTCTGAGGACTATCTGCAGCCACACTCTGCCACCACCATTCCCTCATACTTGTGGTTGAAAGTAATCGCACCATTATCGTGATAAAGTAGTGAGATTGGCTCCAACTTTGTGGGTACACAGCAGGCACGCGGTGCTCTATCTGGATTCTTTATACTCAGCAGCGTCTGCACTATGGCATGTTTGGTGGGGGAGACCTCAGAAGTCATAGGCGGGTTGCATACGCCATTGCACTTGTACGCTTCGTAGCCCAGAGGTTGGATGATCCATGAATCCCAGCCAATGTCTTTAAAATCCACAAAGAGAGGTGTTCTTTTGCATGACTCGCTCTTAACATTGCGACGGATTCGAGGAGGTGCGTCATAGATAAGGTTGGACTGCGGTTGCATGAGAGACTGCTGGTTTAGCTCGTCCTGTTTAGCATGGCCGTTCTTGTGATTAACATGCTCCCAGAAGGGTTCTTGGCCCCTGCCCATGTTCTCAGGAAGGTCATTCTCGTGGTTAATCATTTGGATGAGCTCTTGTTTGTCCTGTTTGCGGTCTCTGCTCTGATCATCTGAGAACACAATCATTATTGTATTGTGTTTCCCGTCCAAGCTCCTGTCAATGTCCACCAAAGTTTCTGCCTCCTCTGTGGCCTCTTGTGTGGCCCCTTCATCCTCTGACCCCATACATGCAAGATGAACCTCGAGTCTGTGAGTTGCACACCCTGACTTCCGCCAGAGTGTAACCACATGCGTCAGTTCAAATGACACCCAGCTATTATCTTTTGCATGGATATGCTTTGTCACCAGTTCCTCCAGATCCTTCATCTCCAACACCTCCTCTTTACCCCTCCTTCTTCCTTCTTTCCCCACCTCTTTAGTCCAAACAACTCCCTCATGTATTTTGTAGATTGTCACCTTGCAATCAAAGCCAGCAGATGGTCTTTGGGCCTTCCAGACCAAAGTGAAAAGTCGAAGTTCAGCTAATGTTATTTGTTCGTGGTGAGGCAAGGAGATATTAAACAGCAAGGGATATATCCTTATACCCCTGGGTGTTATACCGTAGGGGGATGAATCTGAAATTAAAGGATGAAAAAGCGTGCTTCAAACTTTTTGTATGAATCTGCGTGATCAGACTTAAGGCACTCTCACTCATAAATTGTCAGGATGAAATAAAACAATGATAATTAGCATTTACAGTACATCACTTTCCCCTCCATAAGTCAAAACTGTTGAATAATTTAAATTCCTGAACACAACATTAAATGTGACAAGAGTGTGAAGAAAGAAAAAATGTAAGTGGTAATATTTAGAAGCTTGTACCTTCATTATTGAAGCTGCGCACAATGTTGGCTGATGGCACAGCAGTCCGGTCATTAGCAAATCGGTTGTACAGCTCAAGCATGTACTCTGGCGGCTCTTTGTGAGCAGCAATTTGCCGGGTCTGGGGCCTCAGCTTTGTGAGGTTCAGCGTAGACAGAAACTGGCTTAGAAAGTCCTGTGCATCAACCAGTGGATTATCAACCACAACACTACCAAGTGATGCCCTGTGATGGTTCTCAGCGGGGTTGATAGGACTGCTCAAGCTCAGATGAATGATCACCAGAAGCAAGTAGATAAACCCAAGGTTGGAGAAAAGTGAAGTGATCATGGCTGAATGGAGGAAATGCTTAATTCCAAAGAGTAGACATCAGAAAGGAAGATGAGAGCCTTTGGAGAAAACACCTTGTTCCAGAGGTTTCTCTGTTAAAGGCCAACAGGTTGCAGTTGGGGACAAAGGGAAAACAGCTTTGCCCTTGTTGATCTGGTGGTTAGGTTCTGAGGGCAGGGCTGTGCTGACCAATGTGCTGTGCATGTTTGGAGATCGCTAAAGCATGGGCTGCCCTCTCTCTCTGCACAAGGCTCTTATGACATTTAGTCCACTGATATTCTCATTTACATGCAGTGAATTTAGGCAAAAAAAAGTTGAGCAGAATGTTCCATTTTAAAATCAAATAATCTTCCGTGTGATTTGGGTGGTTTTCCATATTTTTTAACCACAAATTGAATTTTACATGTAGCACATAGACTTTCATATAACTGACGCAACCAATATTTATACTTGATACTTATTATAATCTCATAGATGTCTTGTATTTATTTATTCAAGCTTTACCCCCTGGGTTGCGTGAAACATTTCAATTCGTCATACATTCTGTACGTATTGCAGAATTAAGAGAAAAGTTGAATTTGACTTTGACTGCACTTGCAAAACGAATTAAAAATAAAATATACTGGAAATGACTTCAGTTTTTGCCTTTGAGAGTTTTTCTCAGCACTTCCTGCCTGATGTTGAGACTGATCTCAACACGACTGTGACCCACTAAATGCAAGTAATAGATTGCAAATTGACTGATGTATTGACAGTTATTTCTATTGTGTCTTCCTACTGTTATTTTATCTGTGCTGTGATTTTGTTCTTTAAGTCCTTGTAAGGTGTCCTTGAGTGTGGTGAAAGGCACCTGTATATAAAATCGATTATTGTTATTAATATTAAATAAAAAGTATGAGCATTTTATGGTTTGCAATCTTCACAAAATGTCTCAGTATCTCAATTTTTGATTCGCCCTCTTAAATAAGATTAAACATTTTTACAAGGGTGATGAAATCATAATCCTGTTTGTGCATGGTTTTATTTGATTTTTGTATCCACAGCGGAGTAGCTCTGTGAATTAGCCCTGCTCCGGAACACATGTGAAAAAATTCAAAATACTGTTTGTATGTAGGCTGGTTTATGAGATATTTTAAAGACTAATGTCTATATTATATATTACTTTCATCTGTTACCTGTCTAATACAGCTATTAATGGGCTTGTTTAAATAATCTTTGATGTCTTTGACACTATCTTTGAAACTATAGGCACTCTTTTTTTGCTTAAATTATTCTCCTAGCTTTCCTCAAGGAAAACCAAAGCCAAATGTCATTCCCATCATATGTAATGATATCTTGAGGCAGATTATAAGCGTCGCCTGGAGTGCTGCTGTGTTCAAAGTTCTGCAGAAAAGAGTGTCGCAAAATTGCAAACTGAGTGCAAAGCAGACAATGAGCATTCAGTTTCGGCATGCTTGGTAAACAAATTAGTGTCATAGTGTGAATGCTTTCAGAAAGACGGCTTCAATAATCGCTGTTTAAGCATTCGGGAAAAAAAATCTGTCTGACTAGTGGGAGGTGTTTAATCTAACAGGTGCACACTGATAAAACAGAACGTGGCATAAACTTCAGTCTGGAAAATAAAAAGAAAAGCAGAAATGAGAAATTATGCACATAATTTATTTTCATTTTCATTCAACATCGCAATGCAAAAAGGAACACTGCAAAGCAGAGTTGTATTGAATGTAGGATCGCTTACTGCTCTTTGCTAATACACATAAATAACTTTTAATTAATAACATGAGTATTACAATAAACATTACAATATAAATGCCTAAATTTAGAATATTAACAGTCCTTTGTTACACATGTACAATCCCATTTTTCCTCTCATGAAACAAATGGAATAGAGACACAGAGATTGGCAAATAGCCATACAGTCTACTCAGATTAATCGAGAAAAACAAAATTCCAAGTATATTTTTGATGGTTAGGTCAGTGATAGCCTTAATCCTACATGTCTCAAACACTTAACAAAAATAGTTCGGAAATGAACTTAGATCAGAATCTATTGTAACCCCAAAACCTACTGATGTGAACAACATCAAATCCACATTATTTTAGAATTGAATAGCTTGAGAAACAAGAAGTATACTGTAGCTAAGGAGTAAAATACAAATTGCACATGTCATATTCTTTGGAGTTATGATTCATCGCAGTTTGCATATTTGGGCTATTTCATATGTCATACTTAATCCCTCGTAAATTTCAGGAATCCAGTACACCTATAGCATCCCGAAAAGCCATAAAATCTATCAGCAAATAAACAAGGATACATGTAGGCATTTGGCACATCTTATTATTATGTAAACAAAGGAAATCATTTTTAAGTGGATCTGTTTGTTTCTCTGTACAAGAATGTTCAGGTGGCACGAGTCCAGGTATCCTCAGTGGAAAATGTCTCTGCAGGATTTGACTGGTTTGATTGGCCATGCTGTTACGTTTACACCCAGGAGTCCAGTGGTGGAGGTTTGTTATCCATGAGGCCCACAGCAGGCCTGCCAGCTCTGATGAAGTGCTTTCTTTCACTTATCGCCTAGGCCGATTTACATGAGAAAAACAAGCCACAAGAAAGAAATCCTTCAAAACAAAATTCGGTAACCAAGTTTCAATCTGCTAATCCTACATGCTGTAGCAGTTACTCTGTTAAATTACAGTAAAATGGCAGATATATTTGTCAGTTTTCAGCTGCAACCGTTTGTTTTGTTTTTTTCAGTGCGCTGACTGCATAAAGCACCGTTCACACAAGTAGCCCAGCCCACAGCCCAGAAGGCTTCCAGGCATCACATGACAGAAAGTGCACACGAGAATGCAAATGTCTAGCGCTGAGATCTCAAACATTAGCATGTCTTTAACCTGTCAGCTACCTAATAATAAAAAATAATGTGATATTGGAGTGTGCCAATGTGCAATTACTGCAGACATATTTTATATTGTCACGTGGTCAGCCTCCTGAATGTTCTATGCAAACGGCCGATTGAGCACAAACAGCATTTCAAGGAGTATGAATGTCCACGAAGCTGTGTGTTACATGTGAGAAAGGACAACTATATAAACTATCCTGATGAGATTCTTCCTAAAATGTCCAAAGTGCATTTGTGAAAGTTTCTTACTGTAAAAGAAAAATGACTGCACTGTGCTCTGTTGAATACAAGCTTTACTGTAAGGTGCTGTAAACTGGTTGGTTGTCATATATTGTTCCTACTGTAATCTCCATAAACAGTTTATCACAATAAAACTGACTGTGTACACCTGACTCAAGTAACCTGAATTTATTTTCGTGTCTTTTTTCAAACTATGATGATATATCCTTCTCTTTTTTGCTTTATTAAACATTTCATCAGCTACCCTGAGAATGCGAGCAGGGCTATTTAATAACTGATTAGTAACTACAGGACTCCCATAGTTCTCAAAAAATGGAAAAACCAAACCTGCATCCAGAGCAAGGTTTTAATAATGCTTTTTTTTTTTTAAGCATCAGAAAAGCATTAAATGAAAGCATTAAAATGAGTAGAACTTAAACATTTAGGCTTTGTGCACTGTTATCCTGTAAAGATGCACAGCCCAGTATCATTTAAAGCTCTTCTTCGGATGTTAGCTGCCTTTTGTTCTGTTCTCTGTCAGATAGATCAAACTTCAATAACGTTGATGTCGGGGCTCTGGGGTGGCCAATCCAAGACTGACAGGGTGTCATTGTTGTTGTTTTTCTGTGCACGTATGTGTTTTTACTGCATTGCCAGTGTGTTTGCTAGATGAAACCGAAATTTCCAATTCAGAGTTGAGACTCCATAACTTCTGTTTCCACTGACTTTCAGGCAACTGTTTCTGTTTCCCCAACTACTTTTCTGTAGTTGGGAAATACTTCATTGTTTCCCTTCCTTAAGAAAAGCATCCTGACAGTTATCCTTCCATAGAGACCATTTCTGATGAAGGGCCAAATAAAAACCTTGTGAAAATGGTCAGGTACAAGGACTGGACTAGAAACGAGTGAGAAAGCAGCCAATGTCCAAAGAAAAACTATGAAGGCCCTTCGGAAAGCCCAGAGAACTATTGCTCAAGACCCCTGTGGCGCTTTGGAAGCAAAATATAATGAAATTAACAGGTCACTCAAGAGTTCTGCATAATACTACATCTATTTAGCACCAGAAGGGTCCAAGCAAAGTCAGTGTTAAATGTTAAAAAGCCGGATTACCTGAAGAGTGTCTCTTTCCACAACAATGGGCGCCTTTCCATCTCCAATTCTATCATTTGGCTCCAAGCTTGAATAAACATCTGCAAGAGAAAAATCCTATTATATCAATAGTATCATTTCTTGAAACTGATACTGATCAGCTTCGTTTTGCATCTCCAGTGGCAGCTGTAGCGTTTAATCATTATGGTGCTGTGAGCATTACAATCAGAATCAGAATCAGAATCAGAATACTTTATTAATCCCGAAGGAAATTAGGGTTACAGCAGGCAGCACGCTAATGGCGCATGCGCACCATCTATCCATTTTATTCCACTCCAGGGTCACTGAGGGGCTCAAGCCTCTCCCAGTAGTAACAAGGACAAGACTATTACACAAACACTAGAATTTAACCTCACCTTAGACATTTTGGAGGCCACTAAAGTGAAGATAATTGCACACTCAGACATGATGATGTGATAATAAGAGTTTATGAGTAGCCTAAAAATCTATAACCATTAATCAGACACGTTTTCAGTCAGTGTGTGGCAGTCTTAATCTAAAAAAATCCCATCTTAAATGCATCAATCTTCACTCAACAGGATTTTTTTACTAATAAGCAATTAAGATAAACTATATTCATGTCAATTTCTATGCATGTTATTCATTTATTTAGTATGTGTTTGGGGGGGGGGGCACATACAAGCTAAAAGGTGTGTAACTTTTACCTTACAAATTTGCTTTGTGCCATTTAAAACCAAAAAGCTCAGAGAAAAACATTTAAATGCAATCATTCACTGAGAAGATTGCCCAAAAACCTCCACCCTTCACCAACCCCTAAAGGATGTTTAAGTGGTGTTTATGTTTTGCAAAACAGCCCTGAGAGAGAAGAGAGTAAACCTGTTTAAGGGGAAGCTAGAGGTCGCTCTTGACGTGGGAAAGTGGGTGTCCTTCTGAAATCAAATGTGACTGGTGATGCATGAGCCTGTCCTGCCTCCAGGAGAGACTGTTCAGGCTAATAAGCCGAATCTGTGCACTGATAACCTTGGCGGCACATCACTGGTTTGGGGGCAGTGTTTAAGAAGAATGTAGTCCGGGACTGCGAATGTTATGTCTTTGTCCGTGACATGAGAAGAACCTCAGTGTGTTTGACAGCTTTTTTATTCCCAGAGCTAGAGGACACTTTTCTCATTTAGATGATGATTTAATAAAAATTCACTGAAGGAATGCACGCTGCAATTTTCTGACCTTGAGTTTTGTCCATGAGAGGCAAGGTGATGTCATCACTTCCTTGCTTTCCGCTCTTGGGTTTTTTTGGCACTCCGGTAGTTGTGGGCTTTGAAAGACGACAAACGTAACATTACTGGATGACAGATGGTTTGCTTTTTGTGATGTTCTAATTTTATAAAGTGGCACGACACTGAAATCCTCTGCTAAGTGGCTTAAAGCTTACTATAAACACTGCTTTTCTGCATATAAATCAAGGCCAAAAATACACTCTCAACCTTTCTTTCTTTCCTTTTTTTCCACACAGATCTTCTTGTTTCTTCCTTATAACTATTTGGCAGCATGCATTGCCATGTGTAAAAAGGTCTGAATGATCATGCTTGTGTTAAAATCAGTCTTTTCTTGAAGTTTTAAATTGGCACAAAATCAACACAGATACCTTAAAGTGGCTCTTGTTCCAGCCGGCTTTGTTCAGAGTGTTTCTCAAGTCCTTGTAGGCCCATATTGTCTGAAGCACATGGGAGGCTGCCTTTGTCTCCCGCGCTGATTGGCTGACAACGGATCATATTGGATATTGTATAAAAAAAGCAGAGGAAATCTCTAAGACAGTAACGTCTCAATGATTAAACTCTAAATGCACTGGAACATGGCGAGACGATGCACTGAGGCAGAAGTCTAAGAAGATATTACGGCCAATAAAACTACGATGATACTATCTTTTTTCTGTTTTATCTATAAAAATGTTATTTGATCAGCCTTTTTTTATTATTTAAGCTTATATATTTAAAAATGTGTAGATGTATAAGATTCGGTTTTTAACCTTGACTTATTGATGGCCACCAGCTTCTGCACAGCATGACCCTGAATGAGCAGCCGCGCGTTCTCTGGGTTATCTGTGATGATCTCGTGAATAGTGTTCAGTATGGACACCACCGTATCCCCCTCGAGATTCTTTGCTGGATGCTGCTGCCCACACGGCAGATTACCGACGAGGTCCCTCAGAGCATAGTTCCCTGCAACCAGAGACAGACAAAGACGAAAATGTTATCTCGGCTATGCGAATAGAGCCAAACGTATACAGGCGTTAGAAACCTGTACCTATTAAATCTTTGTTTCTTCTGTCCATAGCCAGGTTGCGAAGAGCAATGGTCACAGCTCGCACAGCTTTGTCCACGTCTGAGCGCAGGAGCTCGACCAGAATAGGCAGACCTTTCTCTTTTCTCACTGTTGCCCGGATATAGCTGGACCACTTCAGATGGAAACACAGAAATGAAAAATAGCAGAGGGAAGACGTCGTGGTTTTTGGTTGTTTGGTCAGTCTTAATTCTTAGCCCTCATAAACATGAAGAAATATTTTCCAGTGAAATTCAACTGAAATATAAAAAAAATAAATGTTTGTTTATTCAAATAATGACTGAATAAGGAAAATATGCTTGGTATAAACTGAATGGGTTTAACCAGATTTTTAAGTGTATAAATTTTGAAACTGTAAGGTAGAATACAGCTTTGGCTGCTCCCTTCACAAGGGGGTCACCACAGCGGGTAGCTCCACATACATGATTTGGCAAATGTTTTACACTGGATGCCCTTCCTGAAGGGATTTGCATCTCCAGCTGGGATCAACATGGTTAGGCGAATGTGCCAACCACTACACTGGTAAAATCTAAAAATAAATACATAAATGAATAAGAAATCCAATTATGCACTTTTATCTGCTCTCTTTTGACATGATTAGCTGTAAAAAAAAAAAAGTCATTTTATTTCTGGAGCGGCCTTCTTCTTTAATGGTAGTGACATTCATGGTGCACTATATGTTACAAAGCACATTAGTTAGAAGACCTATGGACCCACTTGGGGGGGGGGGGGGGATGGGACACACAGCGGCAAAAGCTATTTTGGATGCCGATGACACGGTCAGACTAGAGAGTAAGCTGCGTAATGATGTCGCCTGAAAAAACAAAACCAACCAGTCAAGAAAAGAAAGCTTCACATATCCCCAAGGAAGGACTTGAAGAGGTTGTCTCTTTTGATTGTGATTGCTGCAGTGATTGGAATAGAGGGTAAATCGATCGCTCCAGTTTAATTCACTTACGGTATTTCTTTAGGATAGAACTTTATTTTAAGCATCTTCTTCTCTTCTCCTAATACACGTGCATTTATTTAGTGATTTTGTAATCTTACTGACCACTCAAAGCATTTCAGACAGCAAGTCCCGTTTGAAGCATTACAGTCACGCAGTACTTCATCTAACCCAGATCCACAGTACACAAATTAACCTAACATGCATGTCTTTGGATAATGCACAATGGAGAGCAAACTCCACACAGAAAGGTTCCAGCTGGGATATGAACCAAGAGCTGTCTTGCTGTGAGGCGACAGTGCCAACCTCTTCAACACCCCTTTTTAAGGCTCTTCTTTAGCTATATTCTTTATAGCTTCTCTATAACAATAGAGAGTATAATCAAAGCAAGTGTCACATTAAAACTGCATTCATTTAAAGTTTAAACACTTCTCAACAGCAACCCAGGTAGTTGTGCGTATAAGAGATAACTCTTCTATCTACTCACAGCCCAGTGTCCCGCAGCGAGGTTCTGCAGCGCTCCTGCAGCTGCCTCCAGGGTGTTGTGGTTGTGACTGCAGGTGAGAAGAGAGAGGTAAAGCCTCACCACCTCCGGCTGGTACAGCAGCTCCAACCCTTGAACACAAAGTCAGAGAAATATTACTCTAAAAAAACAAAAAGAAGAAGAAGAAGAAGTTCCCAAACCAGTTTGCAAATATATGTTTGTGTTCAAGACGTTTGTCTATGTAGGTCAGTTCAGGTCAGCAGGTTGGTAGGTCAGGGGCTAAATATATATTGTTTAATGGAAGAGTGTGGTAGAAAATTACTACTCCAGCTGACTCCCTACTGCAGAGACTTTTTTTTCTGTACTAAGCCAGGGGAGCGGAGGCTGCTGGATGCCTGACAAGTATAATAAAGCTGACCCTGAACCATAACATGCTTGTCATTCTGATTTGCATTCACAGACTGCAGCGTGGGAGGCATAAGCTGTTCTCTGATCTCTTTTCTAATGACAGCCAGATCCACATATACAGTATTCAAGCATACGGTACAATAGTGATTTCTGTTCTTTTCTCTTTTTTTTTTTTTCTTATACAATACCACATAAAGACATGTGGGTCATCCAGTGTTTTGAGCAAACGCCAGATAAAACGTTCAGTCTTTGAGTTGATGGGCTATTTTGTTTTAGTAATGAAATTTTCCACAAGTGGCGCAGGTGCTGATGTGTGGCTTTGCATTTCAATGAATTCTCTTTGAGGCCATGCCGAAATCATGCTCGCACAGCAAATAATGTAACGCAGAAAGCAGGTACTGATGACTGATAATAATGATAGACAGTGGAAGTCCTTCTTAATACAGTTACCTTTCAGCTATTTACAGTAAGCCTGATGCAAAGGTACTCTACTTTTGTTGTATTTAAAGTGCAGTGTGAGGCTTATTACTGTATTATTGGATACCTTTCATTAGCTCTGTACATTTTGGCAAATCCAATGTACTGTATTTTCTGTCCATAAATCCATTTTTCCAACCTGCACATCACAGATACACACATGCACACAAACACCATTTTTTAGTCAGAGATAATGTCAACAAATTGATCGTGGTATCACAACATCACCGCTACGGAAAGATTCTGGAGGAATAAGCAGACTGACCTTGATTGAACCACTCTTCTGATTAATGTGATTTGAAGGGAAAGAAGAAAGAACAATGTCAGAACAATGTAATTATGCCGCAAAAACGGACACATCAGCAGAAAACACATGGCTCCTCCGTGTAGCGAGACACTGAGCAACTCATCAGGCTAATGTTTTGTTCACAGGGGTATTTGTCAGCTTTAGCATTGCTGAGAACCATAAAACTTTAAATCACTGTTAACTCAAACCCTAATGGTTCCCCATTAAGTTGTTTCCTTCCCCACAGAGTGCTGCAGCCTATTAATTCTCAGCAACATGTCTAATGTTTATTTAGGTATATAATGTTAAAAATAATGGTCCAGCCTTTGCTGTCCTTATTGTTGCATCAGTGGCATGGTGCAAAAATTGCATAACTGATGTAACAAAACATATCTAGGCGTTTTCCAATTTCTGAACCTTGCATTCCAGCCCAAAAGTAAAATCTATCATCAGCTCCTCTGTCTGCAGGAATATGAAATATTCAGACTCTGAGAGGCATAAAAGGATAATAAAGAAATTTGAGGCCTAACAGCAAAAAAGGCAAAACGAACGATCTGGTCAGAGATTACAGCTGTAAAGTGTAAACAAACAAAATGTATCCCGCTGAATATTAGTACAGAAAATGTGTGTCAAGCACTGAAAAGGGAGGAAGAAGAGAATAAACATTTTGATAGTAAACTGTCCATCCCTCATAAAATTACTGCGGATATGTTTTAGACATTTTCACCTTGTATACAGCATATAGAGTCCTAGTTTTGAGTCACACATGCTATGATGTATCTTACCAACCTTTGGGTCTTTTTCCTGAAAAACAGTCCGGTTCATTTTTCTTTGGATGCCCGATGGATCTCATGAGATGATTTCCGTGGGGCTCCTGAAATCGCTCCGCTCCTGGTATTTCTTTGTGAACGTGATAGGACAGGTTCCGAAGGATGCAGACGCAGTTCTCCACCGACTACGTGAAGAGCAGTGATGAAAGATTGCAGTTTAAAAAAGGATGTATAGAAAAATAATTCTTAAAATACCAAATCAGAGACATTAGATTAGAGTCTCCTTATAAAAAGGAGAATTTTGAGAAAATCTCAAGAGCTTTGAAGAACCTCATCCATACCTAGATTGCTTTGATGACGTTTAATAACCGTCTGAATCTGGTGCTGTTTCCAATATTAACTTAAATTTGAGACTAAAGCAACTTGACTTTCAGTGGATTTTCTATTTCAAGTACTTTATAGTTAAAGTACTTCAATAAATATACTCACAAACCATCCCTAAACTCTAAAAGACAGAACATTTTTAAAAAAAATAATAAAAACAGAACTTCCACTTAAGCAGTAAGAGAGACTAAACACGGGTTTAATTAGAAAGACAGACACTAATAAACAATGAGCTCAAGTAATAAGCCAATATGACCGGGGTTTAAAGATTTTATGCTCCGGTCTCCCAATAGCAGGATCAGAGGGAAAAAAAATCTGTGGCCCGGAGAAATACATCCCGATATACCCCATCCATCCTATGTCCACTGACACTGAAACGAACAAACTGAGAGCAACACAAACAGTTTTCCCTGAGTGGAATTTCTACAAACTGTTGTTTAGAGCAGCACTTGAAATCCCCCTTGTTAAGTTTTATGGGCATTTCATAAAGAGGGGTATTTATACCCATGGTGTACTTGTTGTGCTGTGCAGGTTCAAAATAACTCAAAATACTTTACTAACTGTAATAGTCAAGTAGTAGATAAATATTTTATAAATGAACACTATAGATAGCTATGTTTATTCTACTGCTAAAAGTCATGAAAAGTCGTTTTAAAAGGAAAAGGGCATAGAATTTAAAAGTCAAAATTATGCGGCTAAAACTGTACAAAGATTGGGAGAGCTGTGGAAAAAATAGTTCAATATTTAGTTACATTTCTTGGGTACATGGCTGAGACGTTTAGGTTCTGTGTCCAAATGGTGGAGTAAATGTGAAGTTTACCAAACTGGCCCAAGCACTGACAGGTTAGCTGGGTAAAATGAATTGTAACAATACTAAAGGCCATTTTAAATAAGTTTGGAGCATGACTCGTAGTGTTGAAGAGTTACTGAAGTTCATCTGTCAGGCACGTTTGTTGGGCATGTCCAGTACATCTTTTCATCCCAAGAGCGATACAAGCAATTAATCATTCCATCAAGTGACTCCCACAGACCTGTTTGGATTCACAATTATAAGTACCTCACTACTTTGTTAAAGGGTTGGTAAACAGTGGTTGATAAAAATGTATATGACTGTATAGTAGAGGTGTAAGTAGCTATAGGGGTTATTAAGGTTAAAAACTATATGGTGTATAAACATGCAGTCAGTGATAATGTCACAAATATGCAGCTACACTGTTGTATATTAGGAGTCACCAGCATCACCAGTTATGATGTCACAATTTTAAGCATGGTTACATTTCTCTGCAGCTTTGAGAAATAATTGTCATCATTAGAAGCTACATTTAGATTTTTATTTACTCTTAAACTTGAAATAAGAGTAGTGACTGCAGCGACCTTATTGTCTGTGTCCTTGTTGACAACAGCTGACTGAAGGGCATGAAGGAGCGCAGCCACCAACCCCTCACACTCTCTCAGTCTCTGTCGAGCCTCGGCCCCATCTGAGCTGACGTTCCTGCAGAAACAACTTTGTTTGCAAAGCTGCACAAACTCCATCACAAGTGAGCTTTTACCGGCTGTTTGTCATATGTTCCACAACGGCCGGCGGGTTACCTCAGACATCCAGAGGTGTTCTTGAAGACTGTGGTCCACTCGGCGCTCTGCAGTTTCGAGGGGTCTGCTAAGTCTCTCTTCCAGCCTGAGTGTGGGATGATGATTTCATCAGTCAGTGTTTGAAGTCCGTGGTTGATTACCATCATCTTTAGTGGCTCGTGTGATGAGAGGTTCCACAGGGTGCCTGCAGTGATAGAATACAATTATGAATAAAGAATAAAGTTGAAGAAGTAGCTTTAAAAAAAATCAGCGATACCTGTCACTAACTCTTTGACCTCCATGCTGCTGGTCTTCCTCAGCAGCCTAACTAAAGCTTGGATTCCATCACAGTTCTTGATGGCCATCTTATTATTGTGGTCTTTCCCGAAAGATATGTTGCGCAGTGCACCGCAGGCCTTGCGGTGGACTTCTGCCTTAGGATGGTCTAATAGTCCCACCAGAATTGGCACTCCATTCAGGTGGCGGACCTCTTGCTTGATTCGGTCATTCTCATAACACAGGTGCTGCAGATAGGCTGCTGCGTTGGACTTGACCGGGTCCATTGGGTGGCTGAGCATGGAGATCACCTCATGCAGGTTGGGATCTCTCCAACGCGGGTCTCTTCGGATACTGTCCAGGCTGACCATGCTGCTTCGTTTGTGGGGTAACTGCAGGGTCTGCGCTCGACACATGGCCTGGAAGAAAGGATTCAGGTTCCCCTCCAGCTGTGCCATGAAGGCGTCGTCGTAGCCACTTCTATAGAGACAGATATATACACACACACACATTCATGTGTGGATCAGAATTGATAACAATACATCTCATATATCAAGTCATCTGGAACATGTGTTTACTTCCTTGCTAAAAGTGGAGATTATTAATAAGCGTTTTTTAGCTAGTACCAGTACCAAAATTAGCCAGTAGCCGCTTACCTCTGTAGCTTAATAAACAATGTGCCTAAATTTGCTTGTGCATTTTGGTTGTGTAGTGGCCACAAATTTAAAACTTTAGCATTTTTTTTTTCACCTTTGAACAAAAGCCAGGTTTTCTCTTTGCTCCTGCATACAGAATTTATGCTTAGCTATGCTAACAATCACATAGCTTCAGACTCATAGTACTGTATGTGAGGTGGCATCTTTCGTCTGCATATTCTCAACAAGAAACTGAACCATTTCCCAAAAACTATCGTATTCTTTAAAATTCAACAGCCTTAATTAAGCAGATTCACATTACAATCACTGTGTCTAATAGATTGAGCTTCAGTAAATTTACAAGTGTTGTATCTTTGGTAAACAGTTCTGTCTGTCTGCGCGAGCGAAGGAAAAGCTTCTGGCAGCCAATAACAGGTGAAACCTCCTTATTTATCAACTTTGCAGCAGGCTGCCATCACCGATTGATACCAGCTGCTACTTAACTGCTGTCCATCTGTCTTTCTATTATCCAGGCTGACTCGAGACTGGAGCAAAGACAGAATCTGGATGTTTGTGCAGGTAAATAATTTAGTATATAGTATTATCATTGATAAAAGATTAGATGTACATATTTAAAATGTTAGGTTAAGAGATTTATAATATTTTTTTCGGAAATTGTCAGGAATTTTTCTAGAAAACGTGTCAATAACCTTTTGCTTTAATCATGCTAGAAAAACTAATCAGTTGTAGTGTGGATATATGCTTGCTATGAATGTCAAAGGTCAACTGGCTTTTCAGATTAGCTTCAGTTTGTAGAGGCCATTTGTAAAAGATGAACTCGTTACCAGAGACCTTGATATTTCAATAAACCAAACTGCTCCTTCGCCTCCGACTAGCCCCTCCTCAAAACATAAATTACCCTAAATAAACTCACTCCACACCAAACCCGCTCAACTGCTTCACTTAAGAATGTCCTGTTAAATCTTCACCTCTATAGTGTAGAGACTGACTGACAAACCAACACGAACATATTACAAATTACAAATTCTCCCCTCAAATTATCTACATAAGGACTGATCTGTATTTGTCCCCATCTGTAGGCCACAATGAAAAAATAGAAACACACTGTGGGATCCGTAACATGTCATCTAATGTATCATTACCTACCTGGTTCTCGAGGGCTCCCTGAGAAGCTCCATGGTGGTGATTGGCCTAAACTGGTGGATTCCCCCCAGTGTTGGGTAATTTAGAGGTGGGTGGTTGGTCTTCATATCCACAGGGTTTTCTCCCCGTTCACTGTGGCCGTCCTGTTCTGGCTGGCTGCTCAGGCCTGCAGAGGCGTAGCTGTCTCTGAGGAAGGGTAAGGTGTAGTGAGCCCCTGACTGGAAGTTTTTGGCGGACCAGTAGCCATGGAGGTTAATTCGGGACAGGCTTCCATATCCTGCACATAAGTCACCACCGATACCTCTGTAGGCATCAGGTAGGGCGTACACTGCGCTCTGACTGTCTGGGTTAGCTGACTGAGGCTCAGAAGGCTGCACTATCAGCTGGGGTTGTGGGGGTGCCATGGTAGTGCTGATGGTTGTTGTGGTTGGTGTAACAGCCTCAGAGGGCTGAGTGCTTGTTTCAGGAGTAGGCTGTTCAGTGGTAGCGTCATCTCGAACCACTGATGGTGATGTGAGATCAGGTGAGGCTGATGTCTGCAGGTTCTCCTGCTGTATCTCTGTAGATTCTTGGGTCTCACTCGTGGCCTTTTCACCCTCTTGTTCCACAGCCTTGGACTCCTACAAAGATAGACGCGGCTGTTATCCCAGTCTTATCAGAATCTGTGTTAATCTTCCCACTTTTCTCTCTTTCCTTTTAATCCCAGAAAATTGATGTTTACAGTGACATCGGGAGGTATTTGGTCTGGATGTACTACAGTTGCACAAAATTGTTTCTGTTACCTGCAGTGTGTTAATCATTTTGTTTTTAACTCTACGGCATATCCCATTTCTTATAGTGATGATCAATCATCATCTTTTTAGCACATCCCTGGCTTAGTGAGCCTACAGTAAATAATGACTTCTTTGTTTCTGCCAAAGGATAATGAATTCCCCTTAGTTGAAAATGAGTTCAGATTGGAATCCAGCAAAAGAAGTTGAGGCCCAGCCACTGTTTGGAAGCAGAGTCAATTGCTGGAAATTTAATTGTCTGGTGTAGTAAATTGATTTTTACTTTAACTCTTGGATTGTACAGTGTACGATAACTTATTGTCAAATTAAACTAACCATATTCAATTCTATGACCAATGATTAATACACCTTTTAAGTCTGTGGACTTGCCAATCAATCAAAATCTACATTAACAAGGTGCATTAAGTTACCAGGTGGTGGCAAAGTGTGACCCTAAAGTCATTAACCTCAGTGTCTGTCTGCTGTGGGGTGTCGGTTTCTGTGGAGCTTTCATTGGTTGAAGTCATCACAGAGGCAATGGAAGTGGGCGTGTCCAGTTCGTCACTGGCTGATGGGTTATCCAGAGCTCCTTCTTTGGCTTCCTGGGACAAAGACAGTGGAGGAGGCCCCTCTGCGCTCTGCTCCTAAATAATTTAAAAAAAGAACCATGTAAAGCTTTGTCAGTGATCACATTAATGGTGTGTATTGTGTACAACCCGACCCGATCAATTAGTCAGCGTTACTAGGAAATGCATTGACTAATATGAAAAATGGGGGAAAAATACATAACATTATTCAGAAAAAGTAATTTAGAATAGGTTTTGTGAAACAGTTTGTCCAGCAGCACATGCAGCAGTGTATCAACACAGCTGAGCAGATGGTGGTGGGGAGCCAGGCAGTGGCTGTTTTATGAAATGTTAAACAATTGCCCCATCATTTTGCTTTGTCACTATACTAACTATAGCGCATTCTATCTTTATATATAGTTGTGGTCAGAAGCTTAAATACACTCATCATGGACAAATGTCATGCTAAAAAAACAAGAATTAAGTGCAGAAGTTTCTGTGGAATCCATAAAGGTTAAAATCATACATACTGGCTCAAATTGTCCTTAACAAGTTGCACTTCAACCAGATGCTTTTGGCAGCTAACGACAAGCTTCTGGGATCGTTCTAGGTGGATATTTGACCGCTCTCTTCTTGGCAGAATTGTGTTAGAATTCATTTAAATTGTTTGGTCCAGCTTTCAAGTGTAGTCCGTACATTTTTGTAGTTTCAAGTTAGGGTTTGAGTTTGTAATTCTTGGTCCTTTTTTAAGAATTTCCATATTTATGATCTGCTATGTTCTTGTAATGTTGTTTTTTGATTATGTGCTGGAGTTTATAGTTTGTTTGTTTTTTTGGAAGGTTATATTTTGGTTCTTGAGTTCTAATTATCATGTCTTTCCTATGTCTTTTTGTCAGCTCTCCATCTTTAATCGCTTGGTGTTTAGTACTTACTGTGGTTGGGTCCCTGGGCCTAGGACCCAGTGTTTTCAATGTTGTCTTGTTTGTGCATTCCCTGTCTTATCTTTATATTGCTGTACCACCTGATTCTGTTCACCTGTGTCTTCTTTTTCCCATCTGTGTCTTCTCTCCCTAATTACCTTGTGTGTGTATGTAAGCCCTCAGTTTTCCTTAGTTCCTTGTCGTGTCATACTGTTGTGTTTCCTCCACATCATTATTCCAATATCTGGACTCTAGCCATGTGAATTTCCTGCCTCGGCCCCAATAAAAGCCCCACTTTATTTTAGTTAAGTCCTCGAAGTCTGCTTTCTCCACCTTCACACTCCTTATGACAGGTTGAGGTCAAGACTTTGACAAGGCTATTCCAGAGCTTTATGCTAACCTGCTCTATCTATTCCAAAACCTGTTTTTTGGGAGGATCGTTTCCTGCTGGAACACCAAACTAAAGTGCTTTTAGCTATCTAGCTGTTGGTTTAAGGTGAAGTTGAAGAATTTGGAGATGGTCCTAGTCTTCACCACTGGGAGCAAAACTGTCCAACAGTATAAGGCTCCCACCACCATGCTTGTCAGCTAGTATCGTGTTTTTAGGTTTGAAAGCTTCATCTGTACTCCTCCAAATATACGTCTTGTCAAATAGCTCATCCATTGTCTCTTGACCATAAAACTTCACTTGAGCCTTGAAGCTATTCCTGAACATCTAACCAATTTCCTCTCATCTGAGGGTGACATTTTGGGTTTTCTTCCAGACCTTGGGAAAGTGGTGACACATCCAAATGTTTTAAGTACAATTGTCTGAACTAACGATCTTGGAATATGCAGTTTTTTAGAAATGGCTCCTTCCTAACTTGCATAAATCTCCAATTTTCCATCTTAGATCTTCACTGAGTTCCTTGGGATTTCTCATTGTTCTGATTATTGGTCAGTCCAGTGAGAGCTATCAAACAAATCATTTTTATGCTGGCAAAGAGAAACTCACTCATGAAAATCATGATCACTAATGAGAATTTAATAAGCCCTGGCCTTGTCCATTTAAAAGACTTAGAACCTTGTGCACTTGTGCAGCCTATTCTTGTATTGTAAAGTGATTAAAGATATGTGCTGTCATTCCACCCTGGAAAAGGAACAGCTTGAAGATATCATTTAACACCCCAAATTATCATGACACTCATGCCCATGATGACAGTGTGTAGACGTCTGACCAAAATATAACCGTATGCATAAGAATATATAGGATATATTTACATATACATATTTGATAGTACATAATTAAATCCAACTGATTAAAATTGAGAAATATATTGCTGTCCATGCTCTAATGTACATAATTCTTACAATACATTAAAAAGGACATTGCAATTTAGTAAACAACATTATGATAGCATACTGTGTCATTAAAGCAATTGCACATAATAAGGAAGCTGCACTTAATGTTGGGTTGTGAGCAGAGTCAGTGCTGAGAGCTCATCTCCTTTCAATTATCATGTAATTTATGTAATTCAAAACACAAACTGTGAATTCCTGATGAAAAATATACTCACTTTTTAAATTAGACTAATATAAGTCTGGAGGAAAAAAAACACAACAATCTCTCTGTGTATGAGCTTTTTTGTGAACTGTAATCTAATTGGGCAAAATGTCCACTGGGAAAACAATGACTCAAGCTGGTTCAGGGCAGTTCTGTCCATGATCATGCCTATCATGCACAAAAAAAAAGAGAGAGAGAGAAAGTAAAAGAAACGTAGCGACATAATAAGGAACCCTAAAAGGAAGCCTTATATGCATACTAGAGTGCACAGATCAGAATCAGTTGGCTTGTTTCTGCCATCTTGTAATCTAATCAAAAATATCTAGAATCCCTGGATATATGCAGAATTGCTTTCTTACTTATGTGCACTGGAGTGTGCTTCCATTTGTTTTAGCTGTAATAGGCAATTCCTGAACTTTCACACTCAATTCCCGTTAAAATTGAGAAACTACTCCCCTTATTTAAACTGATAAAGTTATCAGCCAACTTTCTCAGCACTTGTGAAAACTTAAAACGTTATGACTTCAGGGAGCTAAATTATCTTTCAATATTAAAAAAATATATATTTGACAGTCATTTTACAAGGAAGCTTTCAAAGACTAAGCAAAGATAGAGTGCTGTGAAAAAGTATTTGCCCTCAGTATTTGCCCTTGATTTCTTAGTTTTTCGCATACTAGTCACACTCAAATGTTTCAGATCATCAGACTATTTTTATTATTAGACAAAGATAACCTGGGGAAACACAATCTAAAGAAACCCAAGAGCCGCTAGGAAACAAAGTCGTGACATCTATCAGTCTAGAAAGCGTTGCAAAGCCATTTCTAAGGCTTTGGGACTTCCCGAACCACCTAATCAAAGCCGTAATCAAGAAAATGGAGAAAACTTGAAACAGTTATGAACTTTTCTAGGAGTGGCCAGCCTACCAAAATGACTCCAGGACAGCTCATCCAGGAGGTCACAGAAGAACCCAGAATAACATCTAGGCCTCGCTCACATCGGCTAAGTTCAGAGTTAATGATTCAGCAATAAGAAAGAGACTGAGGAAAAGTGGGATCCATGGAAGAGTTTCAAGGAGAAACCACTGCTGACCAAAAAGATCACAAAGGTTTGTCCCAAATTTTCCAAAAAACATCTTGATGATCCCCAAGACTGATTTGAAAATATTAAAAATAATATACATGTGTGATGGTCTAGGGCTGTGTTGGTGCTTCAGGATCTGGATAATATGCTATAATTGATGGACTCATGAATTTTTCTCTCTACCAGGAAATCCTGAAGGAGAATCACCAGCCATCAGTTCAAGCGCTTACTAAAGTTATTTTAGTCTAATGTTAATTAGACTAAATGTATTCTTAACTATTTTTTCTATGATATTCTGAATCTTGTAAGTGTGACAAATATGCAGCAAATAAATAAATCAGAAAATGAGGAAGGGGGCAAAATGCTTTTTTACAGCACTGTATATTTATTACTGCCTCATCTTCGGTGCTTGCAAACTGAAGTGGATGGGATAATGCTGAGTTCCCCAGAATTAAGTATGCATCAGATCAGCTCCACTGGCTGAAACATCATGCAGGTAATACTGGTTCCTCTGTGTTGTTAAAAACTGTATCTACCTTATTCACAATGTGTTAAGTAAGAATTTCTTGAAATGGCCCATTAGCGAAACTCTGAGCAGAGCGACACTGTAATGGCACTGTACGAGTCTCAGACAGTTAATTACTTAAAACAAATCGGTGAAACGTGGTTTAGCATCTCTGAGCCCTGAGCTGTGCTACTGCTCTGGCACAAAATGTGGATATTTCCATAATTTAATCTTGTTTATTTCAGGCAGAAGTTAAATTTCCCCTCCAATTTAACAAAACTGGTTTTATTAAGCAGAGTGGATTAATTATTGAACATCTTGGTCTGAGAAATAACTGGAGGAACTTTTTGACTGTAAACACATTTTCAGCTGACTTTAAACTTCACATTTATTTCAGTATGTGTCTGCAGAAATTTGATTAATGGCTCTGCTCATTGTAATAAATGGCTAATGTACATCCTTGGGTCTTCAAGACCCTCTGAGTGAAGAGTTAAAATTATACAGGCAATAATGAAAGCGCCCAATCAAAACAGTAGAGTACAATTAAAATCTTTTATAATGAAGAAAATCATTCAACTGCATCATCAGTGAACCATCCTCAACAAGTCCTCCAACTAATCGAAATCAATTTTCCCCGTGATCACTCAACGGCACATGCACAATATACTGAGATAAAACAAAATAAACTGTTAAATCTCCCCAAGCTTTCCTCTTTCTGAGGCTGCGGCATTAAACTGAACAAGAGGCGAGAACTAAAACCCACTGCATTAAATCAGGCTGCAGTGAGCAGCTAACTGAATGTGTGGAGAGTGCGAAAGAGAGCCTGATTCGCTTTCAAACACCTCACCTCACAAGAGCCCCTCATATCCATGTGCAAAATGTGTCAGTGGGGAGTGGAGATGAAAGGGTCACCCAGGAGAAACTGGCAGCGGGGGGATGATCCTAGCCTGAACACCTCTGGGGGAGGCTGATTGGATATTGTTAGGCAGCATTAAATGAAGGCCTGGCCAAAAGACAGAAGGGGTACTACTGTCCTCTACAGAAGGTTTGATTAAGGATTTGCAGGATGTTAATAGGCTGGACAGTGGCCTGTGTGCTGTCTCTGTCTGATTCAAGCTCCAGGGAAGGCCAGGCCCCTGTGAGTCAAAGCTCATTTAAATAACTCACTGCACCATCACTAAGTATGCTCGCAGAGCCAAATAGGTCAAGATGATGATTCTGAATCCGACTGAGATTTAAAGGGGGAAAAAACGAGTTATAGTATATAGATGTTAGGTGCAGTGGTGCAGGGACAGAATGACATGATTAGAATCTTGTTCCCATCAACTCTCAGAATCGAGGCCAGCAGCAGCAGCACTCAGGGTTTTATTTTGGGAGGAAGAGGCTGATCTAATGCTGACTAAGTTCAGATTTTGGTGACCAGCTCAAGGGCATGACAGACACAAGCCATGATTCAATCTGGTCTCAGGTCTATTTCAAAAAAAGAACAACGGGCATTCTTGATTGCATTTACATGTGAGGGTCAAAGTCGTTTAGGAGTGATCAAACTGAGGTATAAATTTGCTTAAACAGACAGCTTGTCTTTATCCGAACGGAGGATTGAAACAGTAATGCTGCCACGGGATAATAAAACATGACATCAGCCTGCTGATGTCAGAAGACATTAGTCACAACTTTGTCACAACTCATCTGCCCTCTACTATCTGTTGAATCAGTGATGCTTAAGCGCAAATGTGCAGAATAATTGCACTGAAATGGCAGACGCTTTAATAAACTCCTCTTATTTGTGGCTAGTTTCCTGCAGAAGGGCCATTATGCAATGCATCATGTTTAAGCTTGATGTAGCCACGCTTCTCTGTTTGAAAGAAATACTGATTCAAAATGACAATCCAGAGTGAAAAAAATGGGAAGAGGAAATTCTTCCTCAACATTTCCATCAGAAGCCAGATTTCACTCCTGATCACAGGCTGATCCTCAAATAGTTAAATGCTGCATGGTCAGATTTAATGTCTCACTGATACAGTACATCATGGCAATGCACTTAGCAGAGTGTGTGCAGCATCACACCCCCCCCCCCCCCCCCACACACACCACCACCCCCCACACCCCTCAAGAGGAACAACCTTTCCTCTTAATGCAATCAGATATGATTCTCCTCATGATATTGCCTACAACAACAAAAAAAAGCATGCATGTTCACACGAGCACACTCACAAACATGCGCACACTTGATGAAGACCTTAGCGTCATGTCCCCATGCACGCAAGGAGACCGCACCGACCAGCAGCAAGAGGTAAGGAGGTGAAGCTACTGATGCCTCTTTCATTCATCATGACAGAGGCAGAATGCAAAGCTGTGGATTGCTACAGTTTTCTCTCTGCAGGAAGAAAAAAAACTGATGGGCAAAAAAAAAGAAAAAAAGAGGGAGGGTACAGAGCAAATAGAGCCATTCCACCACACACACTTACCTCTTTCACTTCAGCAGGCATTGCCAAACCTTTTCTGCTTCCCCACAAATGATGAACAAGATGCGTCCCCCAGTGAGACTTGTGTTTCTCTGCCTCTGCTGAATATTGCCTTGACTCTCTTTCAGCATCTGAGGCAGTTCAGACATGAGCAGCCATCCTTCCTCCCTGCTTGCACTAACACACGTCCGCGCTCTCCCTCTCTCTCCCTCTCTCCCTCCCGCTCTCCCTCTCTCTGCCTCTATTACTCTTTCTCTCACAAACACACACTAGACGCACCATGCACACATTTGCTCAACACAGACGTTCCCTCGCATGCGCTCTCTCTCTCACAAACACACACAAACACACGCACGCACACATGCTCTGAGCGAGAATGAACGCGGGGCTCTCTCTCATTACTGCACTCCTCCTCTGATCTGTACTGCAGTTAATGTGTGTGCTATTAGCGAGGTGCTGAATCAACTGTGTGATGCCGAGCTTAGGTAAGTGCAGAGCCCCGCAATCCCTGTGCTCTCCCCAATATTTTCTGCCAGCTCTGGTCCAAGGAAACACGTGTACACACATGCACTCACACTTACAAGTGTGTATTATGCACACACATGCAGCTACACACCATCCCCTGTGGGCTCACAAGCTGATGCAGCTGGAGCAGAGCAGCCCGCACTAGTTCAGTACTATGTCACCCATGTGCAGCATAACAAGGAACAAGGGGGATTTGAGCAGTGGAGGGATGGTAGCATGGCTAAACACTGCATGCAGCACTGGACAGAGGAACAGGCTCCGTGATTAGTGAACTAAAAGATTAGCTCAGAAAAGTGAAACAAACAAATCAAGCCCCTTTTCACAGCCTATCACTGTCTGCCAGCAAAGCCACCCCATTCTTTACCTGCTCAATTCATTATCATTTAGTTTATATGCGCCCCCCCCCCCCCCCCCCCACAAAAAAAAAGAAAAAGCACACTAAAACAGCAGGTGAGGTAAATGCTGCACCTTTTTTTTAGGTGTCATCGCCATAAAATTTTGAGTTACTCATTGCAGATGTCCTTTGTGAATATCACAGCTGATCTGAGGCATAATCCACCACTCGACTAGATCATGATAAAGTCCTCTGTCTTACTTACTTTCTCAGATGAAAAAAAAAAAAAAGCAGTCCAGGACATCTTCCAATTTTCCACCAGACCACTTGTACTGAGACAGCAGTAATTCACATAAAAAATGATTTGCTATCATCCACAGACCAGTGCTCTCCAGCTGTCTGTCTTATTGATTTAAGAGAACCCATCGCTATCATTGATCTTTCATATTGCATAGTCTTTCACAGTCTACAGCTTGTCCTTCTCTAATCTAACACATCTGCATCTTTGAAGTGTGTTTCTTTTAACAGTAAGGCAATCATCCTTTCCTCTTTGTCATATTCACGTAATCCTTTGTTAGTGAAAAACCTGACGTGTGCAATTTCATTTAAAATATACACATCAGTGGAGTATCTACTAAAATCACTCATGTGGCTCTTCCAAAGGAGCCTTCGTTTTTATGTCTCAGAGATCAACAGATTATGCTTAATACAACATTTTCATGAAATTTAAAAAAAAAATGCAAAAGAAAATCAAAGCAACATCCATATATATATATATATATATATATATATCCCTCATTTTTGTAAATATATTGTTATATCTTTTAATGGGACAATATTAAGGATATGACACTTTGATACAATGTAAAGCAGTCAATGTGCAGCTTGTATAACAGTGTAAATGTGTTGTCCCCTCTAAATACCGCAACACACCGCCATTATTGCCTAAACTGCTGGCAACAAAAGTGAGTACACCCCTTAGTGAAAATGCCCAAATTGTGCCCAATTATCCATTTTCCCTCCTTCGTGTCATGTGACAAGTTAGTTTTACAAGGTCTCACATGCAAATGGGGAACAGGTGTGTTGAATTTGGTGTTATTGCTCTTACACTCTCTCATACTGGTCACTGGAAGTCTAACATGGCACATAATGACAAATAATTCTCTGATGATCTGGAAAAAAAGATGGCCTAGGCTATAAGAAGTTTGCCAACACCCTGAAACTGAGCTGCAGCACGGTGGTCGAGACCATACAGCAGTTTAACAGGACAGGTTCCACTCAGAACAAACAAAATGATCGACCAAAGAAGGTGAATGCACGTGCTCAGTGTCATATCCAGAGGTTGTCTTTTAAAAATAGATGTATGAGTGCTGCCAGCATTGCTGCAAAGGTTGAAGATGTGGAGGGTAAGCCTGCCAGTGCTCAGACCGTACGCCACTCACTGCATCACATGGCTGTCCTCCAAGAAAGAAGCCTCTTCTAAAGATAATGCATAAGAAAGCCTGCAAACAGTTTGCTGAAGACAAGCAGACTAAGGACATGGATTACCTGTGGTCTGATGACACCAAGACAAACCTATTTGGTTCAGATGGGTCAGGGGTGTGTGGCAGCAACCAGGTGAGGAGTACAAAGACAAGTGTGTCTTGCCTACAGTCAAGCACGGTGGTAGGATGTCATTGTTTGGGCTGCATGAGTGCTGCTGGCACTGGGGAGCTATAGTAAATTGAGGGAATGGATTTGTGGATGGCAACATGTACTGTGACATATTGAAGCAGAGCATGATCCCCTCCCTTCAGAAACCTGGCCACAGGACAGTATTCCAACATGATAACGACCCCAAACACGCCTCCATAAAGACCAGTGTCTTGCTAAATAAACTGAGGGTAAAGGTACTTGACTGCCCAAGCATGTCTCCAGACTTAAACCCTATTGAGCATCTGTGGGGCATCCTCAAATGGAAAGTGGGGGAGCGCAAGGTCTCTAACATCCACCAGCTCCATGATGTCATCAGGGAGGAGTGGAAGAGGATTCCAGTGGCACCCTGTGAAGCTCTAGTGAACTCCATGCCCTTGTTGCCAATTTTTTCCCCCTAAAATAATCTTCACTATCACTATCCTCTGTAGATATGAAAACTATTACAGCTGTTGAGTCTGGATAGGAGTGCAAAGAGGCAGACTGATATAAACGTACAAGTCAATCAATGTGGATTTTGCAAAATCCATGAACAAAACTAATGAAGTCCTACACACAGTTTAATAAAGTAAAGAACATAAAACCAAGTGAGCAAACAGAATGGTAACCATATGACAAGACAAATTCTCGGGGGAAGGACTATTTATACACATGAGATAATCAAAGAATTGAAATACTAAGGAATGAATGAGAATCAGAATCAAAATATTAAACAAAACTAAGAACCAAATAGTAAACAAAAATTCAAGCCATAAAAACACAAGATCCTGGTACCACGTCAGGGATCATGACAAAGAAAAGTATGGTGCAGGATTTCAGAGAGGATTTGGTCACAAATCCACACATGATTATTAGTCAGTTAGCAGATGGCGCAAAACTTTGTGAATGGGACGGAGATGGATTTTTTTAAAAGCTCACAAACCTAGAGAGTGCTCTTTAAACCAAACACCTATTAAATCGTAATCTTACATCTTGACCAAACCTTGTCTCAATTTGTTCCAGTTAGTTTAAAAAAAACATGAATATATTCAGGCCTATTTCAAGTTATAAGTGACCAGATTTAATATTTGTGACAGATGAATTTGAGTTAGTGTGAGAGAATGACGCTGCTGAGCTCTTTAAATGTGAATTATGATGGATGAGGCCTTTTCATTTTTAAAATGAATTTGATGACATTTATTGACATTTACAAGGTTGTGAATTTTGGGAAATTACTTTGACTTTACTACACTTAAGGGTACAGAATGCCAGCTGTATTAATCTGTGAGCCAAGACTAATCTGTCTTTTTCTGTGGGCTTCTTTCCATATTTCAGACCTTAAACTTGCAACAGATTGCGCATAAGCATTAAATAAGTCTAAACCGCAAATTTCACTCAAGGAGTTTTTTCTTTATTTTGTCTACAAGCTGAATAGAGAAATTGCTTCACTGCTGAATGACAGTAAGAGCTGCTGTGGCACAAAGAGTCTGTACCCACCTGATATACACACATCTTTTCAGTGTGACAGCATGTGTTGCCTGCAGGCTCCTTCATTTTTACTGAACTGCTTTTAACTTCCAGCCGTTAACTTCAGCCTGAATTAACCCTCCTACAGTGAACTCATTACTCAGTCCGTCCACTTAAGTGGCCTTTCTGGATTCAAACCCCAAGTGACCATTTACCCTCTCTCACCCATGTGAGCCTCAGCACACCAACTACCATAGACATTTTCAGTGTTTGGAGACCTTCCTCCACTGGGTTTGCCACATGTTTAATCATCAGGTGTCATTCATCTACCATGGCATTCATTTAAAAATAAGCACCAAATAAATATCCAGTACTACAGCAAAACATAATGACAGTAGCAGCAAAAGAAAAAAAAGAGGATGAGGATGTAATAAATAAGCCACATGAGCTAAATAAATTAGTTTTCTCTGCTTTGACCCAGACAGCAAAGTCCAGCTCAAACATGTGCAGACGTCAATACTTCAGCAGCTGTTGATAAAACAGCACGTGGGGGTGTGAAATGGTGTTGCTAAAAGATTTCATGTGTAGGAAATAAATCACCTACTTAAGAATAACATCAAAATAAAAGTATTTCCTGTAGTCCAGGTACACTGAAAAGGGACATGAATTTATTGATTCTAAAAGAAATATGACCAAATTCCTCGATAGCATCAGCAAAGTCTTGATGCTGCTCTGCATTTTTATTTGTTTAATCAATTAGTGAACAGATCATAAACACTGTAGAGTGCCATTAAATATTAGAGAGTGCGGGGGTGTGGGGACATTAACATTCAGGAATTTTCCATGATGTTGCTGCTGTAATCACTGCAAAATACATGCAACACACCTAAGACTGCTTGCTGATTTTTGAAGAAAATACTTTCAATTTGTCAGTTTTTAAAGAAATTTTATATTAATATTATGTTTTTTCTTGGGTACTTTTATTCAAGACTTTTATTTGTGACAAGAAAAAAAGAAATCAAGGTCTGATCAACAGGGGAACAGGTGCATAAAGATGGGGTGTGACACCATCAAAGGAGGCTGTACTGTCAAAAATGACATCAAGACTTACAATTTGCTTGAAAACAGCTGGTAGAGAGAGGAGAGCAGCATTTGGCTTTAAATAGATATAAACCTGGGTGTCATCAGCATAGCAGAGCTGCCCCTAATTAGTGCCTCACTCTGGCCAGCTTGGACTGATCATTTTTTGCTTAAATAAACATTTTTCAATGGGTGGGTTTGTTTTGTGTTGTGTGGTAAAACCACCGCCTGGATTTAACTAAGCAAGTGAAAGTATACCACTGAATAATGACTGGAGTTGTTGCTGACAACAGATTATTTAATTATGTTTGAATGCATATCTGGTGGGTTGAAAAAGATTTTACTCGATTTCAGGAGGGCCACATTATTAGCCTGCATCAAGTAAATGGAAAATCGAAGGAGGGTGCAGAACTAAATATTGGATTAAGAGCTTATCAGTGCATTATTAAAACTTGGAAGAATCATTTTGAACTGGCAGATTCAAAGAAGAGATGTGGTCTGGAAAAAAATCTTGAAATTGTAAAAAGTCAACTGTAAAAATCACAGCGAAGTCACAGCCAAGCGAAGAGACTCAGAGGATTGGAAATTTGAGAATATCTGGGATGTGCTGGAGAAGACTTTACACAGCGGCCCAATTCTCCAATTGTCGGTGGCAGATCTTGGTAAAACAAGCTTGTGACATTGCATCAGCTAATTGAAACGATGCCACAGCGAATGTGTGCCACCATGAAAGCTAAAGCCTGTCTAATGAAATATTCAAGTGTACAACTTTTATTGACAGGTCAGTGTATTTATATTAGATATTATGCAAATAAAAAGTCAAAAAAGGAGGGAAAAGTAGGTTATTGTGCCGTGCTAAAGCACTTGAAATAAAATTATAACTATAATCCCCCATTTTCCATAGACTTCCATAAACATTGCATATGCCTTACACAGGTATATATTTATATACATAAAAATTGAATACTGTGTTAGTCCATGGACTAGATTGAAATTTTCACTGTCCTCCCTCGCCATATTTATTCATGTGTCTTTGGTACTTTGCAAATGCTTTTTGCATTTTTTCCCATGTTTTATGTTTATACTTCTTTATTCAGTGACCCTGATTAATGCAATAACAGCCACATTATTTTAACGTTCATCAACCTGTCTCGCAGTATCCCCTCAGGGTCTGTGGATCATGGTGGAAAACTGCACCATGCATCTAGACAAGAATTCAGCTATCAGTGTGGTTTTGTATTCAGTGACTCTACTTTAGTTTCCAAGGGATACACTGCTCTTAAACCTGAAGCACATCTCAGATCATAATAGCAAGACTGCAGTACATTTATGAGAGTTTAAATAATCCATCATTTTGCTGTGTTGTTTAGAAATGCGAGAACTGACTTTCTGAGATAAATAGGAGATTTCTCTCTTCTTTGTTTCCATGGTCTCCAATATTTCTTTATTCAATGAGTGCAATTGGGAACAGAATGTAAAACTGGACTCTATCGTTGCTAAAAATACAACAGCCAGCACTATATGCAGAAATTTGTATCCAGTTTGCACATCTATCAGACAAAGACAAATCACTGAAAACTGGGGCAATCTGTGTTTATAGGTAAATGCGTTATTTTACATACTCGGGTCAGATAAATAGATGTTTGTACTGAGCTGCATTGTTTTATAACACTACCACTGCACTATGACAAATCAGAAACCTTTTTAATTCTACCCTTTGCAGCTTTGTGCACAAACAGGCCATTCAAACAAGTCCCTCTTTGAGAATCGCAACATGAAAGGGTTAAAACTTTCCACAGATTCAAGGTTTAACGATTTTTTTTCACGCCTTTTATGATAGTTTAATAGTCTAACAAGTGCAATTTAATCTTTTGTCACAAACTGATGAATTACAAGACTTTCCTTGAAACTCAGAAACCCAGGGACCCTTTGTGGCGAATACAAAGTATCAGTTAAGGTCATTGTTGAGTGCTTAGAATCTATTTAATATATGAGCATTTGCCAAGACTCCGACCAACTGTTATACCAGGAAATATCTTCATCTCATAGATTTTCTCACATCTTTTATTAATTTCCCACACCTTTACGCAAATATGCACATGAAACTATGTTTTCTAAAGTAAAGAGTGAATAGTAACCCTGTTCTGCACTGTTTATTACTTCATCTGAAACACACACACGCACACTTCTGCGGTCACACACACCACCTTTAAGTTTCAATAATGCCGTTTGTGGCTGCTGTGCATGTGATGAAGGCTACTAAATTGCTTCTACAGTATGGCAGAGATGAATGTAATTATTGCTGCCCATAATCTATACACACAAACACACTGAGGCTGAGCAGTACAGTGCAGCAAGAAGGGTCTGCTGACAAACACCCACAGAGAAGAAAACATATTACATTACACTGTGTATTGTGATACATTAATTGCAATGAAATGCCCACACAGTCTTTGGTGCTCAGCGGGGCATTTCACAACCTTTTCCTGCAGCCGCACAGAGGCACACGTTCAATGCAGACTTCTGTCCTAATTAAACCCCCGCACTACCCACCTCTGCTCTGTTCAGCTGGCATGTGCAGCTGAGGCTAATTCATTTCAATACCGAGACAAAACATCTACAAGAGTTTACAAAAAAGAAAAAAAAAGCACAGGAAATTGGTGCCAGCAGTGTTGAATGCTGCTCATATTTCAGATGGTGGGTGCCACCCAGAGCACATAATAACGCTGGAAATACCAGAAAAGGTCACCGATTCGGCTCCAGGAGCGAAAGGTCAGCTTTCATTTTCATATTCAAATATTTAAAGATGATCTACACATTTATTTTCAGCGAGTGAAACTTAAAACTTAAAAACTGCTTCTAGAGGGGCTCCTGTCAGACTGAGAGTCTGTCTTCAGACTATAGATGGCAAAGCTTTACCTTGTGTCCTGACTTTTCACTTTGACTAAATGCTGCGCCCCGTTGGCAGCCTGTAGAAACAGCAATAGCTGCCTCCCAGCATCACCTGCACGGAGAGCAACTTTGCTTCAAGCGGTGCTACGTGGCATCCCCTTCCCAGTGACTTTATAAATAATGTAAATATTATAAAATGTGCCCTTGTCTGACAAAGAAAAAGAGCAAGTGCTGCTATTAATCCAAATCCTCCTTGTCGAGTGTCACTGCAGCGACTTCTTAATCACACCAACAGAGAGCCCGGGGAGGGAAATGAAATGCATCAGTGCCACTGCAGCTGAAAATGACAATCAGCTAGTTCAGCGATGCCTCTGATCATCAGGCATATCAATGAGGTGGAAAGAAATAGAGAGAGAGGGAGGAAGATACAGCTCCACAGTCATTGGCACGAATGTAGGTCAGTCAGCTGCAATTGAAGAAGTTTCATCAAAGATTTAGGCGACTTCCGGATTGATTGGGATCAAATCAGATCATGTAAAGAGGTTAGCACGAGTCCCCATAACATGTATGTAAGAAGACCAGCAGCACTGCAGAAAAGAAGCATTTATCCAGAGGCACAAAGCATATATTACAGAGTACAGCTCAATAGTTTAAGTACTGAATATTAATTGTTATATAATTAGGGTTTTTCTTTTGATTAACGCAGAAGCGGTGCTCGGGACACTAAAAAGTGAAGCTACTGCTGCTTTGACTGACACAAAAATAAGACCGAAACATTTCTGATAAGAAAGCCGAGGAAGCACAAAGGAGAAAAAGCCTGCGCTCAAAAACCCGGCGTGGTGGGTTGTGCGTCTCTTCACTCTACGGGGGAAACAATTACAGAAACAAATAACTCTTTCAACGTGCACACAAACCCTTTAATGACTGTTTAAAGTTGGATGTGTCATTTAAATCCGCCAGCATGCATATTTGGGGTTTATGTTTTTATTTTTTTGCACAGCAACCAAGCTGCAATAGTTTCGCACTTTGAGATTAAAGCTGAGACGATGTAGATTAGACAGACATGTTTGCAATGCACGGTAAAAATAGCATGATGTAAGATGGAGGGCTTTCCAGACAACACAGCCTGCACAGAATACTTTTGATCCCTTTCCTCTAACTCAACGACCTGCAATCCCGTCTTTGCACAGCATCCCTGTCATTACCGTCATTATCACTTTACCCCCGGCTAGAAAAAAAAAGGAGGCTGGAGATGGGGAGACGGGGGAGGAGGGCGAGACAGCAAGAAAACAACAGAGCGAAGGAGGAAAAAACATCACATCATGGCATCCAAATGCATTTCATTAAAGTGAGTGATTTCTACAGCACACGCATGAGTAAGATTTGAAGTCGAAAGGGTGAAAAGTGGAAAATATGAAAACCACAAGAATGATGTATGCTTCTGGATATGTAGCCTCAAATGAAATGCATAGCACATGCATGTGATGTGATGTGTGGGTTTCTGCTACTGTGTTGTGTGCTCATCTGTCACAATGGGATTGTGATGCTTCATTGTGTCCCTGATGTACATTTGAACAAGTACAAGGCATTAGCGCTTTAAATTAAACCATCCTTAAGAACAAAACCTGACCAAGTGTGAAAATCGTCGCCAAGATTTGTTCGTGTGTTGATTGATGCCATTGTTTTAAGTTTCAATGGAGCAGAAACAGAAACGTTTTCTCCTTTTTAAGCCCGTGGCATCCGTCTCAGCGCTGAGCTGTCTTATTTTTTAAAAACATGTGATGTTTGCCCACGCTGTTTCCCAGACATTTTCATAACGACATCTGTCCAGAGTGGAAAGAAAAATCTCAATTCAGCCACAAAAATTTTATTTGTTTCCTTTTTCATCTTCTTTTCATTTGGCAAACAAAACTATGCATCACAGCCTACATCTGCCGAGTGGAACAGACAAGGCAGCAGCTCAATTACTGTCATTTTAAAAATCTTGACATTATCCAATTAAAGTCTACACTCACTGGCCACTTTATTAGGTACAACTTGTACCTTACTTTTTGGCTAATTTTTCATGGGACCGATTCAACAAGGTGCTAAAAACATTCCTCAACCAACTGTTGTCATAAAAGGATGGACGTGGTCAGCAACAACACTCAGGTAGGCTGTGCATGGCATTAAAACGAGGCTCAGTTGGGCTCAAAGTGTTACAAGAAACTATCCTCCGTACCATTACGCCACCAGCAACCTGAAATTTGTGTTGTTGATACAAGGCAGGATGGATCCATGCTTTGATGTTGTTTACACCAGATTCTGGCCCTATGATCCAAATATCACAGCAGAAACCAAGTCTTAGCTGAACAATTGTCCAATTTTGGTGAACCGGCGCAAATTGTAGCCTCTGTTTCCTGTTCTTAGCTGACATCAGTGTGTGGTCTTTGCTTGCTGTAGCCTTCAAGATGCTTCAAGAGATGCTCTTCTGCATACTGTGATTGTAACACGTGGTTACCTGATTTACTGTTCCCTTCCTTACGGCTCAAAGCAGTCTGATCGTTTTCCTCTGCTATCAGCAAGACATTTTCACCCAGAGGACTGCTGCTCGCTGGATATTTTCTCTTTTTCAGATCATTCTCTGTAAACCCTAGAGGTGTTTGTGTGGTGAAAATCTGAAACACTCACACAGGCCCATCTGACATCAACAACTATGCTATGTTCAAAGTCACTTAAACCACATTTCTTCCCCATTCTGATGCTCTGTTTGAACTTCAGCAGGTCGTCTTGATCATGTCTGCATCTTTAACTGCTTTGAGGTGCTGCCAAGGAAGCTCTTTTTTACCTACTGCTACACATCCAACCAGTCCTCACTGGGTTGTTTTACTTTACATACTCTGAAGCTTCACCTTTTTAAACTTTAGCCAGCTCAGTGTTTACATATTAAAAGAGCGCTGCCTACTAGCTCTTACATTAGTAGCCAAGGAAACAGCAAGTATAAACCCGAATCAGAGCTTCAGAGAAGAAATGTGCCTGTTATCTTAAAAAAGTGATATTTAATAACCCGATCCTTTTACATTTAAGCTGAAAAGGCTTTTAAAGAGGAATTGGAAATGCCTCGTCACGATTGACCTGATTGAGTCTTTTATGGCTTTTTACGACTGTAGTGTTGGGTTTTGCAACGTTTCACTGCTGCACATTTGTTGCTACTGCAAATAAATAATAGCGCACTTCTAAAAAGTGGCATGGAGCACTGGTTCGCAGCTCCTTGACAAGAATATGTCAGTGACTCGTATAATTTGCAGCTTATTCATATTCCTCCTGGATTCTCGCATTGCTTTTAAGGTCCCGACATTGTCTGTCATCCTCCTCCCTCTGAGTTTCTCACTGTCATCTTCACAGTCTTCACAGAAAAGGCTGTGTAATGCAATCTGTAAACGTGTTAGACATTTTTTCCAATAACAAGCACTCTGATGACTGCCTAACAATGTTGTTTACATTTTAATTGTTGCACTCTGGCACCGTAATGGAGAGGCTTCCTTTTTGTGTGTGTATGTGTCATGTTTCACGTCTTTTGTTGTCAGGTCTTTAACTAAGCTGCGAAGCGTGAGCTTTTTTGAATTTACCACACTGGTGAGAGATCTGTCAGCAGTGCTGGAAGTTCTTGCCAGCACTTTAAATCATTCAGGCCTTTCAAGACTTTCTGTCATCTTTGCACTTCTGTCCGCCCTGAGGTCAAACGCAACAATAACTCACCTGAAAACTTGGCCTCAGAGCATTGAATCTTGTCATTTATTGCCTAAACAAAGACAGTCTATCAGGGCTGGACATAGTAAAAGTTCCTGTTATCAGAAATATTTCTGCCAGAAACACTGAATTAGTCATAAGTTTGCTCTGACGCTGAAGGTCGACCAGAAGAACGGACCCGTTAAAGCTGTCGGAAGCAGAAAAAACATAGAAAAATCTGTCACTTGATTCTTCATCTGATGCTTGTGAAGCATTAACACCACCTCTTGCAGATGAATGAAGTCTTGGTGACATTTCTTTTTTCTTTCTAATTAACTTAATGTGACCCACTCGTACTGTGTAATAAAACTGCATTTGAGCTAGAGCTTCCTATGGTCTTTTCCATTACTCGTAGCCCCTGACATAGACATCATCATGCTGTTTTCTGGCATTTTACCCAAAACTGCATCATCTGCTGGATCATGCTGTTCTAGCTGAACATTATGCCTCCTTCTGAAATTGTTCACTAGAGGGTGCCGTGCACAAATTTGGTGCAGAGAGTGGCAGTATGGAGCCACTACCCTAATATACCTATCGCACTCCTTACGGACTCATAATATGTTTTTATCCTTGTATTATCATCATTGCTAAGCAAATATGTGTTCTAGCAATTTCTATTAAAGCGTGAGGTTTTTTATTATTATTATCTTTATTTATTTTGCCTTTTTCAGTTTTATTACACACTCTTCAGGCTTTCATTTATAGCAGGTGTGGTTAAACTTTACATAGAAGGGAAGTAAAGCACTTTATTCTCACGTCCTGCTGGAAATACCGTTATTTTGCTTGTGACGTGATGTGTCGCAGTCATAGCAGAGTTTCGATTGGCCCAAACACGGCTGGCAGTAGAGACACAACTGCTCATTTTATAGGTTCCTATGAGTATATCCACGTTTTTTTTAGTATTATAGAAGAATTTTATAATTTATAGCGAAATATTATTGTGAGACCCTTTATACTGAATGAACTGCTGGAACCCTGGATGGTGTTTTAGTGGCAATTCACATCACAAATAAATAACATAAGTGGAAATTACAAAATAGGTTTATTCATATAAACAGCTACAAAATTCTACTAAACAGGGAGTTTTCTTTTTTTGTTGTTCAGGAGGAGGCAAAGTGTATTGTTACACTGTTTCACAAAAGCATTATCAAATGACATACAAACAAATAAGTTAATCTGTATTCTTCACAAAGCTCTTCTGAGTTTATAGAGCTCCCTCTGTCTGTAAGAGGAGGCACAGCTATCCTGAGATTCACAGGGTTGTTTTTTTTATTTATTTGTTCAAACTTACATGACCTTGCAAGAATATAGTTTCTATGTGTATCCATCATTGTGTATTTATTTGTCCCACACCCTCCTACAAAGGGAAGTCCCAAATGGCTTCTTATTTACACGCTGCGGAGCTGTGAAGACTGAGACTAACGCTGCATAGATGAGTCATTCACACCACCAGAAACATGACTCTTTTCTTCTTTTCTTTTTTCATTTCAGGGCTCCCAAAGTGACAGAGTCTTTCCCCTCGCCGGAGTATGGGAGAGAGGAACGTTTCGTGTTGGCATAGGAGGCGTACAGGGGGGCAGAGGAGGTTGAGGAAGAGGAAAAGCGGGGCAGGGTGGACGTAGAGGAAGGGAAGCCTGGGGCCGGCCTCTCGGGAGGGTAATAGGCCGGAGAGGAAGACCTGCCCCTGCTTTGTAGGCTGCTGCTGCTATTCTGCAGAGGAGAGCTGGAGGTTTTTGGACCATGTGTGAGAGAAGATGTGGACGAGCTGGAGAGAGGTGAGGTCCTGATGTTGTAACCTAGGACGCCCGTACTCATGAGAAACTCCCTGGAGCCGTAGGCTGGCGGAGTTGGTCCCCGGGAGCCCGGAGGTCGAATGTTGTCCGGTGGTAAACTTCTCCTGCTTGGGATGTCATAGATCCCCATATCAGGGCTGAAGAGCGCCTGGGTCCTGACCTGGCGACGGAGCATCCTCTCCCGCTCCTCCAGCTCCCGTCTCTCATGAATAGAAGCCATGATGGCTTTTGAAAAGTTATCATAGCGCGCAGCAGCAGACAGCGGAGGTGTCATGTCTGGAGGAATGAGATCCCGAAGACTACCTCGAGGACTCTGAGAAGCAGCATCTCGCATCGCCAAACCCAAAGGTGGGACATCTCGCGACATTACGCTTTGGGATGCAAGGTCTCTTGGCAACAGCCCTTGGAAAGCAGGAGAAGGGACTCTTTGAATAAAACCTTGGAAAGAAGGCGAGGCATCCCTGGAGGTTAGACCCTGCAAAGAAGGTGAGGGATCTCGAGGCTGAGGAGACTGTCTGCTGATGCCCATAAACACGGGACTGTATGTGCGAGGATGCGACCGCTGCAAGTTCCCGTCTGTGCCCAGGGTCATAAAGTGATGGGGGTAGCTGACTGGAGGGGCCCCTCTCTGAGCCATGGCCTGAGGGTCTGCAGGAATGACATTATCATAGGAGATGCTGCTGCTGCTGCTGGTGTTGTGGTTGGCCAGCAGGCTGGAAGAGGACAGGATGCCAGGCAGGGGACTGGATTCCAAATTGTCAGTATGCATGGCTGGCAGCTGGGATTTGCTGCCACTGCGGCTGGTGTGTTTCAGGGTGAGAGAACGGGAGTTCAGCGGCAGAGAGTTGAGCTGCAGCGAGCTGGAGACAGCGCTGGTCTGGAGGGAAGGCTGGACAGGCAGGCTGGCCTGTTGGCTGCATCTCACAGGGCTTCCTTTAGACTCAGAGTGGAGGTCAGGACCTTTGTTGCTCCCTTGCTGATCTGACGTCTTGAGCAACTTAAGCACAACAATACAAAACAGACAGCAGAGTCTTTCAGACACAAATCAAAACCAAGGCTTATATACTGAGGAATAAACTCTGAAAGTCACCTGTTCTGGAGGAACGGGCGATGATCCTCTGGATATAGCCTCAAGGACAGGTCGTAGCTGTGGCACGGTGGGAATAGATGCAGGAAGGACTGTTTTATTATGATGCCCCGGATCTAAAAAAGAAGTCAGCTTCAGATTAATGGCATGCAACAGCAAACATATGGAATAAAACCACCAATGCATCTGAGCAAAGATGGCTTAAAGGAGTTCTTGGCTTTTCATCATCAACAAATCCCATGGAAAAAAATAAAAAACAAAGCAACAGTGCATTAGTTTGTCTCTAAATACTTCCATAATCTCTCTAAAGCACACACGCCAAAAGCCCTCTGATAGATAATATAGATGTAAACCTATGAAAAGTGGGTCACAAGTTTCCATTTTACCGATTTCGAAAACCAAAAGTACTTCCAATAACAGAAGATGTATCTTTTTAAAAAAGACTTGATAAAAAAAAAACCTTTTAAGATGTAATTATTGCACATTTGGTGCAGTAATCATTGCAGTATGCACAGGAAGAAGAGTATGAGCCCACAATCCAACAGTACATGTTTATTTATCAAATTATAATTAAGTCCTCAAAGTGTCCCCCTTTTCTCTTACTTAATTAAAAAAATGTTACAAAAAATGTGGCCGCTTCACTTTACAGATGCATGCTTATCACAGGATATAAACATATGTGTCATTTTAAATTACCATCCATGGCAGCTACTTGGCTCTTCAACAGACCGTGGTCTGGTTTCGGAGGCAGCGGCGGTGGAGTTTTCGGTTGTTTGATGTCTGACAGCTTGACAGCTCCGGTTGAGGTTTGCTGGCAGAAGAAAAAAAAAGCCAGAGACATGAGAGATATAGCTCATACATCATATATCACTTGACAAGTGTGTGAAAATATTAAGCTCTTCGTGCTTACCTTATTCTGGAGACTCTGTATCCCGTTGCCTCTGACTTTCACTGGCATCTGCCTTTCAATTTCTGGCCTCAAAAACGGAGGCTGAATGTGGATGACTGCTTTCCTACAGGGCCTTGCTGTGTACCTGGTGTCCCAGGACAAAGACAGACAGCAAAACAAAGTTAGTTTAAAGGTTTAAATTAAGCAGAAGATGTAGGAGGAGAACGTTTCTTACTTTGGAGAAATGGGACTGCAAACTAGATGCTCCAAGTTGTTACAGCAGCCACGTGTAAAAGGGTTTACTCCTCCCTGAAACTTTCCAGTTACCTGTGAAAATATGAGGAAGTATATTAGAGTTTTTACGTGTATACATACAGTACTGTGCAAAAGTCATACATTTTGCTATGAAAATGGGAAATAGGTGCAGAGATTTATTGAAATGTGCAAACCTACATGGAAGCACAGTCTTCAGTAATAGTTCCCCAGGACTCTGAAGGACATCAAAGCTGATTCTGTCTTTTGTTCTGCTCTCTGTCAACATGATCCCACACTGCTTCAGTAATGTTGAGGTCCACTGAAGAGGCCGATCCATAACTGATAGCGTTCAGTTGTGTGCTTTTATATCAAGCTATGCTTTTATAGTAATAGCAGTGTGTTTTTGTCATGCTGAACAGTAAAGATTATTCCCAACACCAGCAGCTGAAATACAGCCCAAACCATGACAGAGCCTCCACCGTGTTTTGCAGACAGCTGTAGACACTCAGTCTTGTTCCTCTCTCCTGACCTCCACACATATTGACAATTTAAACAACTTCTCATGTGGATTCATCACTCCATCAGCCACTGATTTCTAGTCTAGTTCTTGTGTAATCTGGCATACCTCAGCCTTTTCACCTTGTTTCTCTTCCTTAAGAATGGCTTCTTGACAGCCAGCCTTGCACTGAGACCATTTCTGATTAGGCTTCAGTGAACAGCAAATGGATCAGCTGAAGGGTCAGATGCATCTCTCAGGTCCTGTGTCAGTGCTTTGCTATATTTTCACCTATTTCATACAGACCTGACTTTATGATACTTAATACTCCATCTGCTGTAAGTAGTTTTTAGACTTGCCTCTTCTGTACTTCTATACTATTTTATGCTTGTCAAACTGTGTTATCTTTGGCATTTTTCATAGATTCGGCTAAAGAAATGGGAACAAATGATGTGCATTTGCCACAAGCTGCTAGTAACAAAGCACAGATACAGTTTAAAACTGATTCTTTGCCAAGTTGTCTGTCTTATGTAGATAGTTAGGTGCTTTTTTACACTTGGACAATTTATAGGTCATTGTTTAGTGGCTTAACAATATTTTTTAAAAGAAACATTCCTCTGGAAATAGTCAGTTAAAAGCCCTGGACTGAAAATAATTGAAGACAATCAGCCCTTGTCCAAAGGAAAAGTTTGAAAGACCCTCAGAAAACATGGAGAACTATTGCTCAAGACAACTTTAAAAAAATTAAAAGTCTGGCTCCTTGGAAGTATATGACTTTTGCACAGAATTGTACAATACAACATCATTAAGTCCTTCAGTTTCATTCATATGCTTCTATGTTCTCAACAGTAATGTACATGTATGGAAAAAACTGACTTGTTCATTGGTGGTTCGTCCTCTGGATACCAGATACAAGTGGAATCCAGTGAGACCGAGGACAGGGATCAGAAACAGCCCTGATATACTGATCACTACCAAACTGGGAAAAGCAATGATAAGGAAAACTACTTCTAGTTAGAATCAGTTAGACAAAATAGTCAAAATATGCAAGCAAAGATAGCTGCACACATATATTGAGTGTGCATAAGGATACGTGACAGTGCAGTGCAGCTTCCATAATTCATCCATGTGGTGCAGCACATATATGAGGCCAAAAGTGAAGACACCAATCATGTGAAAAGTCAGTGACAAGAGAAACAGAAAGAAGTAGCGGTAGTTTCGCCTCCCGATGCAGTTGTTCACCCAGGGACAGTGATGATCAAAGTCCTGAAAGATTGAGAAAGGGGGAAAAATACTAAAAATCAGTTTTTCGCTGGTATGGTGTAGAACAGTTTGTATGTATGTAGCATGAAACAGTATCCCGTACTGCAGCATTTATGGCTTAAGCTAATTTGCGATGCTGATTCAAAACAGGGCCTTTAAAATGCAAAAAGCACCCAAGTACACTGAAAATTCTATAAAACGCGAGCTACACAACAGAAATATAAAGACACAAAGCTCACAGCACAATAAAAACACAGAAAATGAGAGAAAAAAATAAAAAAAGGCAGCTATAGAACAGTAATACCTGCTGTGCTTTGTAAACACATACTTTTCAGTAGATGCTGTCTGAGCCCGTTTTTCAAATTGTATTTCTACTGAGTCCACAAAGGATCTGAGGAAAGGATTAACCTGATTAATGAGATCTCTCCCTCTCTCTCTCCAACACCCTCTGGCCATCATTCACCCTGCAGAAATCCCCCTTATTGACTTTCCTCCCGACACACTGCTACACTCACTCAGAAGCAACAACTCATTTTCCCTCTTGATCTGTCCCTCCGTGCCTTCCACACCCTTATCACACAATTCCTCCATTTCAATTTCCCACCGCATTTGTTTTTGTGTTTTTTGGTTTTTTACCCTCTCAATCATCTAGTTTTTCTTCCGCTCACCTCCACACAGTGATCACAGATGCTGCAGTGGGAGCAGCGTGGAGGTCTGTAGAAATGGCAGGACGCGCACCACTTCATCCGCACCTGGACGCCCTTCACGTTCACGTTCTTGTACAGCGGAGCGCGGAACTCATCATCCTTGTCTTCATCCTCGCTGGCTGGGAAACAAGATGTGAAGTTGCTAAAATAAAACTCCCAAATAAACTAGTGATCTAGTCTGCTGTAAACATAATAAACATGACCCCTTCGCTTTGATTACTAACCCACTGGGAGCACGCCGGCATCCATAAAGGTTGCCATGGTAAAGTTGGCCAGCACGAAAAGGAAAAGGACGGCACAGCATGGCGGCACCGCAGGGCAGATGGTCACAGCCAGCCACGGGCACCTGAACACAAACACACACATGAGAATATTCATAAACACTATTTCCTGCAGTTGCACTTATGCAAATCCAAATTCCAGCTGTAATAACTGGATGGGTGTTTTTGAGCCCTGCAAGCATCCAACACTTAGAGGTTAATTTTAACGCAGCTATCAAAATTTTAAAAAAAGAAAACGATTGTAAGGGATCATCTTCATCCCATTTATTGTGATGAGAGCTGTGGATTCCAAAAGTAATTGTTTACAGTGACAGATAAGCATGTATTAGCGTGTGCTCAGCAGTGCCCACAACAGGAGATTAAACGATGGAGGTCTCTCCTTGCACAGAATCTTTCTGCACCTTGTGCCTCGTTACACAGCAGGGTTTGAACGATAGGTAACTTTCATTACCGAATAATCTGTCGATTACTTTTGAATCGTTTACTCTTTAAAAAGTCAGAAAATAGAACGACGGCCACCGCGACATCCCTGATCCCAGCACAATGATGTGAACGTTAGTGTCTATGTGATGAGGCAAAACAAAAAAAGCTGCAGATAATTACCCTACTAACTCATTAAATGTTCAGCCCTCTAACCACAGCCTGCACACTGCTACTAGACAGAGAACTACAATAAAGGGTGACTCATATGGATATAACTATTAATATTATAACTATAATAAGCAATTAAATGGACAGAAAAAATGTCAAAAGAAGATTTGGCGGATTTAACGTTAAGTTGGATTTTGATCTGTTTAATTGCATAAAATGTTGCAAACTATGAGCGCTACTAACTAATTAAAACCGTTGTGAATGATTCTACTCTACTGCATGAGATTAGAGCGAGAGAGAGACTAATATCCACTGGATTATGTTAGCAGTGTTTGATTGAACATCAGTTGATTGGACTATCTAATCTATGAGTCTTTTGCTTATGGATTTATCAGTATGGGTTCAGATCAATAATAAAATACTATAATATGATGTATCTTTTAGGACTGAAAGGGAAAACGTGTCAAAACAGGTTACGTGATTTATTTATTTATTTATTTCGAACATGACTTCATGGAACATAGTTGATTAAAAACGAAGTCTGATTTAAAGTGAAAACGCCACAAAATTAAGAGTCCTCCAATCCCCAAACCCCCCTCTCAACCTACCCACCAAACCCACACCCAGGCTGGTTTTAGGGCAGGGGTGGGGGAGGGGTCTCGCCCCGCAGGAGGAATGCCTGCTGATGCCATGCCAGCTGCAAACACAGTAATCCCTGGATTATGAACTCTGGATTACAGACAATTTCTGTCAGTCCAGTTCATTGTGGATTCCTCACATCAGATGCTTAACACACAGAATACGCAGTCAAGGCGACCATATATCACACAGCACGATACTATATATTCTATAACATGACATAAAGCCACTACATTTATTGTTGTGAGGGAACTTCTCACAAAACTTGCAATCTTTGCTCAGCGCTTTCAGAGCAAAACACATCTTTTGAGATATGAAAAAATGCCGCACAATAAAAAGATTTGAATCTTAAAATATAAAAATATGTGAGAAAAACATTAAGGAGCAGAATACGAGCCTCCAGCCCACGTAGTTTTTTAGGGATTTGTGTCCAAGTTCTTCTCACATAGTGTGGTCATGTTTTACATGTCCTTAAACTGTCATAGTTTATTGGTTACGTTAAGCAGAGTAACACTGCTCATTGTCATTTGCAGTTATCTCTTAAATTACAAGCACGAACCACATTTTAACCGAAGAGAAGCTAGATATGGACCAGACTGTAATGTGGATGCATCCACCAATTGATCTGAGACCATCTGGACCGCAGGGAGGGACAGTTTATTACGCCGCAGGCCCTACCTAATGAAACAGTCTGGGCAGGGGCGCTATTAAATCACGCAGAACAGTAAGCTGCTCTGCAATCTGCACACTGCGCTCATCCCTGCAGTGGGTCAGTGGCACGGCAGACACCACTCAGTCGGTCAAGCTGCAATTTCACTACTGCCAGTAGCCAGGGCTCCTTTTGTGAGCGCTGCAGTTACATAAATGACATCATAATCTGTCAGATTTCTAGAGACAATAGCCGTGCAGAAAATGCCGCTCGTGAATACATTCTCCACACGCAGTGTGAATGCATTTTTGCACCTTTAGCTTGGTGTTTTGAATTTCAGTGAGAAACTTAAAATAGCAATTTATCAATAAAATGTCAGATTAATGGGATCAGTACACTCAAAGGTTTCGGTGGTGCAGCATAAACTTGGTCTAGTATGACCGTGAGAGGCTGAAGGTGATCAGCCAACTTTGAAAAGTCTTTACTGTGTAAGTTATTTAAGCGTTAAGCATATTATAACTGTCTTCGTTTGACTATTGTGAAATAGTCAACTGCTATACAATAAGCAGATCACATGCAAGATCTTGAGAAATTTAAAACCAGTATTTTTGGAGTTAGGGGCCCATTTAAGCAACTGTAGCTTTTTTAAATGTCAGTATTTGTCAATGCAAAAATGCTTGCATCCTAGCAGAGTGGAACACAGCACAAGGGGGATTTCTGCTGCACTTTCTCATTTCTGCTCTTTGTTGGTGGTCTGGCAGTGTTCAACAATGCACCACACCTAAAACACTGACCCAAACAAAAGTTCACGGTCAGAGGAACAAAAGCAGGAAACCGGTTAACTGGTGAATTTTATCAGGCAAAGGAAGACAAAGGAGCCGCCACGGATATAAAGGTCGTCCTCTGACACTCCCAAAGCCCGACTGGAAACAGAAATGAATGTATGCATGCTCGTACTGCTAATGCTCATAGAGAGCTGCTGACGCTGATAATTGCATGAATATTAGCAGATGAAAGGAGATGTGGCTGCAGGGTAACTGCGATTTCTGGAGAGGAATTTTCATGTCACCTTGCTCTGGTTTAAAAGCTAAAAACACTTTAAAAACATGAACAATGATACTGTGAATGTGCACGTGAGCACACACAAAGGACATAACTTCAAGGGTGCAAGGCCGTCCTGGTTGGTATTCTCTAACTACTGTGTGTTTCCATGATTCACAGGAACCAAAACGATGATGTTATGGCAGATGACAACGATGTCCCTTTGATTCAGTGTTACAGGGGACGGGCTGAACAGAGTGCAGCACCTGTCCATCTCTGCTTTTCGAGGAAAAAATACATGATAAACAAGCTATTTAACCGGCAGTCCACAAAACTCAGTGTCTGCTGTTTATTCCTCAAACAAGATGTTTCTGCTTAAGGCAGTTGTGAGTGACCTTTAAGTCTGCTTTAGCTGCATGCAGTATGTACGACCGCACAGCTAGAAGAGCATTTTAGACACTTACATTAAATTGCACAAATAATAACAAAATGTTATACTGTTGGTCGGTAAGACAGACATATTGTTTTGTTGTTTATCTAAAGATTGGGATACAGTCTGTGGGATTCAGAGGTCCTGTGGTCAGAATATGTCGATCTCTGTTCTGCAGAAATGTGATAATTAATTAAAAGTGTATGTTATAAGGTCGCTTCAGCTGACTTGCACTCACTTTCAATCACTTGCAGTGTCCTAGTTTTGCTGGTTTGGCATTGCAGTCCCAATTAAGCAGTCTCTTTTCAATCTATCATGTCAGGAGTTCATCGACTTCTTTTTTCTCTCATAGGATATAGATGGTCTGCAGGGATGCTCAAGAGTTTCTGGCCTATGAGCTCTATGTCTCTATACGTCTCAGGCCTGAAGAGTTTTCCCCGTTTGTAACATCTCTGTATTCTAACATTTAAAAACTTCTGAATAAAGGAAATCATTCCACATTAAAACACTCCATAATAAGAATGCAATACAGAGACAATGATCAGCCCCAGCATCAAAAAACACTGAGCATTGCAGTTGATTTTACTTTGATATGCAGCACCCACTTAAACACTGTTGCACCCCACCCACCAATGGGAATGATGCTCCAACAGCACCAACCTCACACAGCTGTACAATGTGACCATAGACTGTATATAAAAGAAGGACATGGCTTCCGTGTGTGAGAGGTGAAGCCAATGCATTTCCCACTTCCCATGATGCACTGAATGTTTCTTCTTCACTCAGCTCTTTTCACTGTGTGTGTGTTAATAAAAAACTTTGCATTTAATCATTAGTTATTATTAATCTCTGACTCTCTTCCACAGTGTGTCTTTTGTCCTGTTTTCCTCCCCTCACCCCCAGATGGGAGAGTTGAGGCTGAAATTTATGGTTTTCGGGGGGTTTTATGGTTAACTCAGTCTTTTCCCGAGTTGTAGTTGTGTGTCTTATTTTGAAAGAAATATTTACGCGTTACCATAGCGACCAGAGAGCATTAAGGGGCAGAGAGGAGGATGTTACTCTCAATGTTGTTGGCGCATTTCAGGAGGACGCTGCTAATAAAGTTACACAATTACACAGTGAATTCGCATTTACTATTATATTTACAAAATACCACAGTGTTTGTCTTGGTCGTATCATTTTATTTAGTTCTATTTATCCGCGACACCTTAATCACCAGTCCGTGAAAATTTTATCGGCACAAAAAAGGTTGGGGACCGCTGCTTTAAAGAGGGCCTAACTTGTGGGTGACATGGTGCCACTGTATGCCCCTTGTTTTTTAAGTTAGATCTGAGCTAACACACCAAGGCCAAAATGCTCGGCTTGAGGCTTAAAAGCTGGACTTCACAAACCAGTGGGTGGCCTAATGGCAGCTGTGTCTATGTATGTGTGTAGACAAATCTCAAAAATTACTCAAGAGCAGAGCCCAGTCTTCCCCAACCTCCAACAATCCCAGATCCCATCCAACTGACCATCCACAAGGTGTACCAAAACAAACCAGAGACCCCACTCCTCAACACACATGACCCAAAGGTTCAGCTGTCAATGTTCTGGTGCCAGCACTACAGGACACCCCTAAAGGTCACTTATTCATGCCCTAAATAATTAGATCTCCTTCAGAAGTACAGGAAGAACCGAAAATATTAGGCAGATGGTTTTAATGTTGTGGCTGATCCACCCACACGGATTTCTACAGCTACATCTCTGCAGATTAACCAGATTAAAGGTGCATAGTTTTAAACAGGAGAGCAAGAATTTAATTTTCACATTCTTCTAAAGCAGGGATATTTAAAACATTTCAGTCACATACACAGGAAAAATATTCCAGGAAACTATCAAAGAAAAAGGAATTGCAAAACTATCCCTTCACATTTACAGTAAACATTTTCACTTATTCGGACTCTTATCTCCAAATAACCTATTGTGAATTCAAAGATTGCAGACTTGGTTTTCCCAGATGGGGGATGACATGACATCAACCAGAGGAATCTAATCCCATACCCCCAATCTGGTGTCAGATTCCAGTGGAAACAGTGCACAGCCTGAGAATAGAGAGAAAAACTAGGGCAGATATGGCTACAGAGATTGAGGGGTCAGAAGGCTGACATATAGCCTATGATGTGGGAGCCTGCAGAAAGTCAATGATGAATATGGAAAAGCTTTATCATTTAGTGCATTAGTATTACTTTGTAGTTCTCTGTGTAGCTTTGAAATGTTTGGACAAATTACACAAATTTATAGTCATGGTTTAAATTGGATTCTCAGGGTATTATAGAATATTATATTCAAATTTGGCTTGGGTGGAGTCTTTTCAGTCTTGGACATAACCTCAATTTCCTCACAAATAGGTCAAAGCCAGTATGACTGAAACATCATCTCTAACATCTCTATTGCATATTTAAAACTATATTTTCTTTAGTTTGTCACATATTGCGAGAAACCTTGAAGTGAATTTTCAGGGCTTTTGCAAGAGGGGTAGCCTCTTTTGATTTCCTTTAGCTAAATTTATGACACATATGGGTCACGGTGACACACTGAGACATGCTGATTGTGGGTGGCTTATCCCGTAAAGTAACTGTGCTCACACTTGGGTCCTTAGGGTGCACCGGGCAGGCACCCAGACCCAAGTCCAAACTGCCAGCTAACCAGGTCAGATGTTAGCGGCCCCGTCGGGTCTGCCAGCAGAGTGAAGACAGTGAAAAGGAGAGGAAATTTTGCTCTTTTTTTAACAGCTTCTTGGATTTTCAAAATAAAATGTTAATTTAAAAACGGGAGAATAAAAGTGGAGTAAATTGCATTCAGTTTAATAATCTTTAGCTGTGCCAGAGAGGACACTGGGGGTATGTGTGATATTTTTCTAACGCTTAAACAGGTCTATTTGATATTTAGTAGCTGTGGATGACAGGTGTCTGAATGCATGGCTCAGCTGAATGATCCGTGCAGTAAAACACCAGTTTCCCGTGACTCTTTCGTACTTACGTGAAGACGAAGAACAGGGAGGAAGAGCCGACCAGGAGGCAGGCGGCCGTGCACACCGGGATGAAGGCGCTGGGTTTCAGCGAGTCGGCGCCGCTGGCGGGCATCCTGTCCTCTCCACGCTCATCAGTGTCTCATACCGACGAAACGCACGGCGAATACACCGTAAAAGTCCCTGCTGGTTTGTTTGCAAAGCCCTTCATAAATCGCAAAACGCCGAGAAACGACAATCATAGTTAAGGGGTGAGGAAGAAGAAAAAAAGCCCGAAAGCTCAAAAAAACAAAATACAAATAAAAGCCCGCAGAGCCGCTCCTCACTCCTGCGTCCCGGTTGGTCTGTCCCGGCCGCCAGCAGCGCACAGATGCCGCCTCTCGTCTGTCCCAAAGGTGGTGCTTTTACTCATCAATGACGTGAAGCACTACTACACTTGGCCGACTGAGACCCCCTGCTGTGATCTCATGAACTACTTCTTTTCCTCCAGTTCTCCCACCATTGTTGCACATGACCACTGCTGCTCATACCAGTGCTTAATAACACCACTGAAATAAGATCGGTGAAGGGTTTGCAGTGATGAAGTTAGTAAGTTATTTACTGGTGCGTGGTTCCTAAGAAATTCATTCATTTTCACTTAAGAGGCTGTGGAAATTCTTTGCCTTGTCTTGAAGGCTTTTCAGGGGTGTTTCCACTAGGCAGGAGAGGGCGTGAGGGAGGGGGTCCCGGAAATCGCAATAATCAGAAATAAATTGTGCCCTGTGTCCTTTTACAGATTTATTGCGTTAAAGTGGCAATCATTTTGTGTTGATTTGCAAAGTGAAAAAAAACAGCATTTAGTCGTTATATCTACGATAAAAATTTGTTTAAAGGACCACATGCGCAAAAGTGTCATTCCACATAATGAGTATGTGTAGGGGCAATTTTCAAAATCGTGCACACTGTATTATTTTAGCTTTGTAACCAATTATCTTAGTTTCTTGCTGAGTAATTTGAGCTATAATAATGCAATTTATCAGCAGATTAATAAAAAAAAAAAAATACATCTTTAAAAACTGGGGGGGAGGGGCTGGTGCCACCTCTACCCCACCAGACACGCCCCTGCTGTGGTTTAACCAGGAAGACCAAGGGATTAGAAGATTTAAGGATGCACAACAGTTATATTTTCAAGATTTAGCAGGCAGAGGCAGAAACTTTGTAAAATTAAAAGGACAATGTTCCTTCTCTAATCGTTAAAAAAATCATGGAGAAAATCACAAAGTCTAGCTACAGTACAAAAGATGATAATTAGGACACTTTTGTCATGATTTCCTACGCACCAAAGATTAGTGCCGATGAACTCTCAACTGCTGGCAGGAATTCGTTCGGTCAGAGCTCCATTCACATGTCTTTGAACAAGCTTTACTTGGATTGTTGGGAAATTATGCATTTGGTGCCCGGAGATGACTGAGTGTTTCTGTTCTTTGTCTCCATACATGTCAATTATCAGAGGACTCACAGCTTTGGCTGCTGGCCCTTTTATCTCACTGTTTGTTCACTGAACTGTCAGATTTGGCTTTGGATTTACCTCTTTCTGTGTTTTACTCAGATGGCAGTTTCTATAATCTACCAGGGGAAGTTTCCTGGGAAGGCATGACATGAGAAACACACGTCCATCTCAGTGGGACTGCACAATGAAAGCTCCATGGAGTTGGGCCATTTCTCCCCTCCTCTATAAATGTCTAAAGCTAACAGCATCCTCCTCAGATTATATAAAGGTTGTGAAGCTCCCACACTGATCTAAAGGCTGACAAGTTGTTGCCTGATCTTGTGAAACAATGGAAGAGTTGATTGAAGCCATCATCAGAGCACTCATGTTTATTGCAGGGATCCTGGGAAACAACTGGCTGGCTATATGCTCCCTGCCCAGGCACAAATCCAGCATCCGCACAAACGAGGTCCTTTTCATCAATCTGGCCATCTCCAACCTCATCACCAACTACCTGGTGGACCTGCCTGACACCATGGCAGATTTTGCTGGGCGATGGTTCCTGGGGAAGACCTACTGTGGAGTGTTTTGCTTCTGTGCTGGCCTCTCTGAAACCAGCAGCATCTTCACAACCTTCTTCATCAGCGTTTTCTGGCACCAGAAGCTGGTCGGCTCCCTGAAACGAGGCGGCGCACCGGTGCAGATGGACAGCCTGTGCCTCGTGGGCTGTCTGCTTGCTGGGAGCTGGACGGTGGCTGTGGTCTTCAGCATCCCACACTTCTTCTTCTTCACACTGGAGGTGGCAAATGACAGCCACGAAGATTGCATAGAGATCTTCCCTAATCCAAACGCTAGGCAAATATATGAAGCAATTTATTTAACCCTGGCTAACGCTTTACCTATGGCTGGGATTGTATTCGCCAGTGCCCAGATTGTCATCACTCTGCTTCAAAACCACCAACGTATAAGGAGTCATAACTCTGATCAAACCAAGGAGATGGTTAAAGAGGAACGAAAGAGATCTGAGACCAAACGCAACAAGGCATCGGTCAGCATCATCTCTGGTCCAACCACCTCAAAAGATCTCAGAGATTCTACATCTACAAACCACATTTATACAGGTGTGCCTGCTCCTTCCTCTCCAAACCGACAGCCATCGGGCCATAGTCTCTGCAATGCTCCCCAGAACTGCAGCGTTGGAGCTCAGCCAAATCTCTCGAGGCCCTCTCAGATACCATCTAAACCCCATCCGAACTCAAGCACTCAGGTGAGAGCTGCCAAGAGCGTGGTGGCTGTAGCCAGCGTGGTGCTGGTATGCTGGCTGACTCATTTGCTTCTGCACATTACTAACAACATCCACACTTCATCAATAGTAGTGGAGGTGTCCAGCTACATCGCAGCCTCCTACACGTGCATCATTCCCTACATCTTCCTGCACGGAGTGAAAAAACTCACTTGCTCATCCAAAAGATAAAAAGACACCCAGCTCTTTCTCTTGAGCCTCAGTGTACTCTCTTTTTACTCAGCTGTCCAACACATTATATCAAACTGCTTCACTGTTTATTCATCTGCATTTATTTATACATTTTATTTCTCCTGCACTATAAAAGGCTAGATCCAAATCGGTCAGCACACCGTTTTACAAAGAGGACAGAGAAGTCAGAACTCAGACCTATTTTAAGCAAATATTTCGAAGGCTTTGCAATGCCCACAGTTGCCTCTAAACCTCTGAGAGAAGCACGATATCTTCAAGACCTCCTGACTATCATTTAAAGAGCAGTAAATTCAATATGACAAGTGGCCCTCACCTACTTAGAACAAGCTCTCTGGTAATTTCAGAGTGACAGTGTGTGAATAGTTTCACTGTGACTGGTTGTACGCTTAACAGAAGGTACTGTCATCTTTATTGTATCTGAGATTACATCGTCACAAATAAAAGATGGCTTTTTGCTTGTACCAACAGGTTGCCATATGTTCAGTTTGCTACTTTTCAGCTATAAAAACACATATCTGACAATCATGTGTCTAAAACAAACAAATGGAAAATGTTTACACATACTCCAGGAAAACCCTGTATTTGTTCTGGCTTAGGTTTCTACAAAAACATTCAAGCATTAGGAAAACAGATGCAAACAGATGCAAACCTTCAGACATTTTCCCTCACAGACAATTACTATACTGGAGCGCGTGCAAGTATACCAACAAAAATAAACCCAACATCAGGTCAAAATCTGTTTATTTCTCATGAGGCTAAGAATCAAAACACAATTGTGTACTCCAACACACAGCTAATTGTAATTTAGCAATTACTGCCTTGTAGGGTTGATGTTTCTAAGAAAGCATGAGTGAGGGAGTCAATTAAAGATAATTATGTAAACAGTGTCACATCCACCCAAAGCAATTAAATGCCCCTTTCTGCTGATCATTTGTAGAGTTTCACACAGATATATCTCAACCAAGAACACGTGTGTGTCTAGTTCACAGACAACACCTAGTTTCTGTGTAGTGTTTTGAAAACATCCTCCAAAGTGCTGTTTTATTTCATTAAAAATGAGTTTTATTTATTTTTCTTCCAAGTGGGCCAAAGTTTGCAGAGTTAAAAAAATCGTTCTGCTTTCAAAACAATCACAAAAAAAGCACTCACACACAATGGCACCGTTAAATCTAACACCCAAGCAGACAAAACATTCATTGTAAATAATAAAATGAAATGTGTAAATGACTTGTGGCAGAAAAGACAGCATTATGGCCAAGTTATGTACATAATTACAACATGTAAAACTAAACTGTTTGCAGACAGGCAATAGAACAATCAAAATCACTCCCCTGTGAAGAAATGGCTTCAGTTGGGGACATTTTACCAGAAAAATCAACCATCACATAACTGCATTTCCACTATAACCAATAAGCTGTAAAATTTAAAGGGATTTCATATTTGTGATGAAAAAAAGTGTCTTCTCATCTTTAGATATATGACAGCTATTTGCACACAATGCAAATAACAGTCATTCTTTCCAAGGTTGTATTTCTGCATAATGTTTAAACTAACAAAATGTATCAAATAAGTTATAAAAACCTGTCTCTCCAAGCTGCAAAACAAACTGGAGGGGAAAAAAAAGAGCCAAACTCTACTTTGTAATACAAACGTCATCATCATATTGTCCTTTGCTGACAATGTAAACACACTTTAAATCAGCAGTTTTCACTTAAGGCCAACAGGGCAACACCCACAAGTCACCCGACTCTTGACCACAGTTACATCAGTGGAGTTTCTCCAGCTTTGCCTGCAGGGACTTGAAGTTGCCGATGGTTTGTTGAAGGACAGAGTTTGGGCTCAGGGACTGCAGCTCCACGAGGTAACCGCAGATGTTGTCAAGACACACGTTAGTGAAGCGACGTCTGCAAAAAACAAAACAAAAACAACTTTACAATGTTTGGAAATGGGATGCTTCATATAGTCTTACTGAGCTCTGACCTGAATAAATCACAGAGAAATGATCAAAGTGCAAACTAAACATCACACGTGGCCAAACGAGGTGAGGTTTTACATGTTTGTCCACGGTATCTGACTGCCTGCTGGGAGCTGGCATGACGGGCATGATCTGTTGCTTAGAAACAGCAAAAATGCATCACACTGAAGAGGGGGGAAAAAAAAAAAAACCACACTAGTGTGATCAAGATAAGACCTGTATTTAAAGCGTGATCATTTTGCTCCTTTTATGGAACATTTAATACATTTTCTATTTTTGGTGTAAAATTAGAAAATGTAGTCGCTTACTAAAAAAAAAAAATGTTCAGCGTCATTACTCTGTTATGCTTTTTAAGCACTTTCTTCCTGTGCTGACAGCATTTAAAATTTAGCTTAAGATTATATCTAAAGTCTTGAAAATAAACCAAGATCATACTTTCCGGTGTAAATGTCTCGCCAGACTCGTCCCTGGAGAATTTATATTTTAACGTACCAACTACACATGTGCATAGCCAGCAGACTACCAGAAGGAAGACTACAGGAATGCCTGCTCGTGCATCGGATCTGCAGCTGTCCTTGTCCAAAATGGAGAATAATCTGGGCCTGAGAGGTTCTCAGTTCTGATCTTCACCCCCAATGAGTAAACAAAAGCATGCCTCTTATGACTTCTTTGCATGTAATCTCGGTTAAAGTTTCACAGGTTCATCTGTAGTACAAGAGAGATTAAGTGATTGTGTTTTAACTGCCTCTGCAAACTTAAACTCCCTTCCAGTACTATTTAATATTAGTGGTTTTTATTGTATATGGTTCATTTTCATGGACTTTTTTGCTCTGTTCTTTTAAATGGCTTTAAACAGTGTGCTTTTTTTCCTTTCAACATCTGTCCAGGGGACAAAAGTTCAACAGAGATTTAACCAACACCGGCACATGTACAGTAATGTTGATGAATGTGTATCGTCTCTAAAAGAAATAAAATAATCAGCTTACACACTGACTGATGGCAACAGTTGTGATAGTAATGCTCACTGGGGACCTTAGGTTAATGCTGTGAACACTACAGCAGCCACTACAGGCCAGGAGCTGAACAGACCGTAATTACCTGTCATAAGTTGGTACCCTGCTGGGGTCTTCTACATATCCTGAGAGAAGTACATGGATACACTCCACTAAATGAAGCGGTTTCCTCAGACGTTGCCAGCAAGGATCCTGTGAAAAATTTAGAAACAAACAAACAAAGGGTTGGTTTTTGGATTCATTGAGATAGGTGGATCATTACTGAACAGACTAAAAGAAAGTTCAGCTTAAAAAGTCACAGGGTGATGCATGTACCCGAGTTTTGAAGAGCTGGTCATAGACTTCCAACAGACGTGGCAACTGCACTCCAATCTCCTGCATAGTGGATGTAACGAATCCTACATCCCAGTTGAGCCGGCAAACCTCCTGCTCCAGGAACTTTACTAGAAACTCTGCAATCACAGGACACATCAGCTCCTTAGCATCGCATACTCAGCAATATGTTCACTCCCGGGTACGTAATTGATTATGTGCATGCATGCAAGTACCGATGATTTATATAAAATTAATAAATGCCTCCATAGGCATGACAAGCTTGAACATGCTGGTTATAAAAAGGAGGATAGTTAAGCAATTGCCTTAATCACCAACATGACCCTACAGACCTGCACACCAGAGACATGCTGACATAAATGATGCTAAAGGGAACTCCAATTATATTACTGTTGACAAAATTTTAAAGTGCAAGCTGGCAAATTTTAATCAGACTAAAACTCAATGTAATTACAGCTTACCCAAAGGGAAATATCTCGGTGTTCCAGCATAAATCTTTCCAAGCGATACCAGCTTCAGATTAAGAGACCTCATTCTATCTACTGGACTCATGGCCACAGTATCTTCCAGTTCTGAAAGAGAGAAGAGGCATAAGTGAGATATAAAGCATGCAAAAAAATACATAAATAAAAATATAAAGCAGAAAGGGTGTGTGTGTGTGTGTGTGTGTGAGAGCGAGAGTGAGGGGGATGGGGTGTCCCAGGTTGCATTTTTGCAGGATGTTGACATTTCGCTCACCTTTCTCCAAAATCTCCTGCCACAGCGAGTGCACCAGGATCGGGTCAGAGTGTCCAGCGCAGTGAATGATGGCCAGTTTGCATTCAGACAATTTGAAATGATCGGCAAACTCTCCATAGAGCTATGCAACAAAAACAGTTCCACAAACAAATTTCTATTCACTGTAAAAACAAAACTCTTTATCCATCACCTTTAAATTAGGGCTAGCGTGTTAAAATACTCCTAAAAACACTCTTCTCTGTTCCACAGTTGCACGTTACCTTTGTGATGTCCATTAGCTCCGAGTCCAACTGAGAGATGACATTTTTCACAGAGGGATGATGGGAGTACTGTCTGATCAAGGTTTCCTGTATCTGTACTTGGATACGCACAAGCTATGGCAGACAGGAAGTAGACAGAGCGTGAGCAGAATGTGCTGAATTTCAGGCTAGGATTTCTTTCACTGTAAGCGTTACAACGTCAGGGTTACCTCCATCTTCTCCTCCAGCTCATGGAGGAACTCTCCGTCAGATGCCTGAGCTGAGATAGAGGATGAACTCTTCGCAGACAGGATGGCTCGAGCGATGTACTCCAAACGCTGCTTCAGTGAGATCTCCGTGCTACATGATCAGAGTGCAAACATCAAGGTACTTTTTCTAAATTGTTTTTTAATAAGTTGAATATAACGTATACACTTGCTGAAGGAGTCAGTGTTGGAGGTGGCCAATTTTCCATGTTAATGTGTTGCATGTTGTGGCGTTGGCATTGTGCTGCTGTGTCCGAACCTGTGCATGTCGGCGAGGCGGGCCAGTACGTGGGCAGCTTTGCCAAAGTTACGATTCTTCTCGTAGTAGCGCCACAGGAGGTCCATATTATGAACTTTACTCTGGTCCTGCTTGATCATATGCATCAGATGTTCTTCCAAGTATGGAGAATTCACCTGAACCTCAGAGCACAGGGACAAACACAGGTATCATATACTGGTGTGCAATCACCATGACAATGCCAAAAGGCATCTTAAATTTGTTCATACACAAATGTGTGGAGGTGTAAAAAATAAAACTGCAAGAATCAGAGTAAAACAACACTGAAAATGCAGTAAAATGTTAGATTTAAACATTTTTCTATTCATTTTTTTATTATTTTAGGGGAGTTTTTAATGTACATTAGTAGTCTTACGTTAAGTGAAAGACATTTTAGGAATCAAACATTTTTTCTTTTTTTTTTTTAAAAAAAATGCAGTTTCAACTTGCCTTGATAAGTATTTAAATCGGTTTTAATTCTCCTAGTTTTTGTTTTTACATACCAGTTGATTTTTATACATCTTCATTTATATATTTTTTTCATAAAACAATTTCTTTGAATGAAATTGAGGTGCAAAAGCTTTGGATGAATCAATAAAAAGGAGATGTGAAAAATTCACGAATAAATAAAAAGGTCATTTGGGAAAGCAAATAAATGAGGAGCTTTATTTAAAAATCTAAATAATAATCTACAAACAAATTAAAACATAACTAGAAATTAATTCATTACTCGATTAATTTGAATTTAAAGAAACTATTTTTTCCTTTCATTTGTTCCCTTATAAATTTCAGATTTTCGCAGCACCTGTCTTCCATGTATATTAGCTGTTATGTTTGGGGCAATAAAATCTGGTTGAAAATAGAATCTAAACCATGGGTGGGCAACTCCAGGCCTCGAGGGCCGGTGTCCCAGCAGGTTTTAGATGTGTCCTTGAACCAACACAGCTGATTTAAATGGCTAAATTAGCTCCTGCAGTTCTCCAGAGGCCTGGTAATGAACTAATCATGTGATTCAGGTGTGTTGACCCAAGGTGAGATCTAAAACCTGCAGGACACCGGCCCTCGAGGCCTGGAATTGCCCACCCCTGATCTAAACTGATGTAAGAACCGATGTCTGCCAACTAAAAAGAGAAAGAAAAATGAAAAGGTAAAACAAGCTTTACTGAAACAAAACATTTACGAGCAAGCAGACAGTACCTCGAGCAGCTTGTCAGTCAGGTCGGCCTGAATCAGCCAGTTGTAGAGCGCGATGTGAAACAGCTCGTCCTGAGACCTCTGGGCCAAACCCAGCATCTGCTCAAACTACACAGGAACAGATTTTTATTAGAAATGAAGATGATACACAGTGCAGCGGAAAGAAATGAGAGAAACTCCTACTCACATGAGCTGTCGCTTCCTCATTGCTGAGCATGTTGGGGTCAGAGGTCATGACAGGAGGACCGGGCTGTTTAGGGACACTGGGGGACTGTGGGGCAGCTTTGCTCTGGTTCACCAGCTCCTGCATGGTGTCTGTGATGCACTTATAACATGAAAGTCTGGAGGTTTAAAAAGCAAAGATAAAGAACGGTGATGACTACATCTCTGATGTGGGTGATTTGTTTAAGGCTTCCTCTACCTTTCCTGGAAGGCCTGCTGTCCCACTCTGTCCTGCTCAGGTTCTCCATTCTTGTAGAAATGAGGCCCTAGCCTCTGTGGATCTTTCTTCTCTGCCGCAGTGAGACACAACTCCAGGATTCCCTCGTAGAAACGCACTGAGAAGATAAGCAGCGTTAGAAAATAAATCTCACGAACAGTATATATATATAAACAGAGATAGTGGAGATGTCTTGCATCTCCTTACCCTGTCTGTACTGGGAGCAAACAAGTGGGAGGTCTGTGTGCTGGCTGATCTGTTGGTAGAGCCGTAAAGACTCTCTCAGTGTTCTCTCTTTATCTGCTTTATTCTGGATCTGCTTGGAGCTCTGCAGCAACTCATTAGCCTGAGTGGGGGACAAGAGCAAATTCAGTGCTGAGACACATGGATCGATGTGGATAAATCAATAACCTCTTAGTACAAGACCTCATTGCCTTAAAAAATACCATGATTATAAGAAATGTGAAAACAAGACACACACATCAATAAAATAAGAATGTGATACCCCTGAAGCAGCAATAATTATAACTACACTTAACACAGAGGTGAAAAAAAAAAGGTGTGTGTACGAACCTTGGAGCAAACGCTGTCATCGCTGCTGTACAGCAGTGGACAGATGTCGCGCAGGTGATTGCTGATAGCATCCACGGAGGCGTTATCTTTGATGTAGACATTAATGAGTCCTGTGATGAGCGCTCCAGATAACTCCTTGCCCCTTATCACAACATCTTTAAAACTTGCTCCCTTCATCTGCTCTTGAAACTCCTGCAAATAACAAGAAATGGCAGAATGACAAAGGAGCACTCCAAAAACAACGGGGAGCTTCAATTGAATACCAGGTTTTACTGCAGGGGTATGAGCATCTGTTTGCAGTGCACATATGCACCTTTGGCAGCTCAGACATAATGAGGCTGAACTGATGATCACAGAGAAGCTTCCAGAGGGCCAGAGTCTGATATGAGCGATGCACTAACTGCTGGATGGCCTGCAGGGACACTTTCTCATAGACTTGAGCCTTGGCTGGAAATGGAAATGACAAAGGAAAAAAAAACTTACACTGTGTTTCCTTTCCCACATTTATATATAGTGTAATAAAAAAAATATTCAGGGGAAAAAATGAAGCCTGTATTCATGACTCACTGTGATATTTCCTCTGGAGTTCCTGCTGAACCTGCTGAGAGCTGGCTCCATCAGGACGCATGAATCCCAGCAGCCTTTGCTGCAGGTTGGCAGGGGAGCTGAAGATAAGAGGAAACAACACAGATGTTATACAAGAGAGATAGGAAACAAGAGTCTGTTGAAGTATATTTTTATCTTTTTAGCATCTACAGATCCTGTTTTGTGCATTAACCCTTTAGAGCCGGTCGGAGCGGGCACGCTCTGTTTTGCGTAACTATTTTTAAATCCCGGTAGCTCTGCAACCACGTAAGCTAGCGCAATAATTTTTTTTGCATATGAAACCGGAGGAGTTGTACTTACATCTTATGCCATCAGCTTGTCCTAGGTCACAGTTTCCTTCCACATAAAGCTTTGCAAAAACTGCATAAAAAGCACTTGCAGCAACAAAAACATAATATTCCAGAAACAGGCTTTGCCGATCCGATCAGCTGTTCATAACACTTCCTACGTTGGAATAGACGTCAGCGCAAACTTTTGCATGTCCGCTATTACCTGCCCGAAACCGGAAGTGACGTCATTTTCGCGGAAATGTAGTTTTGTTTTTGTTTTTTACCATCGGGGCCTCAGGGCCTATACTGGTGTTTTTAAAAGTTATGTTTGACTTTATGACTTTCTGTGTCTTTTCTGGGATGCTTAGGACTCATATTGCACTGCTGGAAATAGTTTATTTTGATGCATATGCTGCTTTTTTGCAAATTTGCAGTATAATATTTATTTTCGTTTTTCCTGCAGTATATAAAAATTGGTGTATTTCAAAAATAAAACTATGAAGACACTCAAAATAAATTTCCTGTGGTAGGAAACTATTTTGTGCAACTTTTTTGTATTTACAACCAGCGGACTTGGTTCTATGGTAGGTCTTAAAGGGTTAACATCAAAAAGGAAAGTGTTTTGGTTTTTTGAGGGTTTTGAACAGAAGCTAGTTTGAGGGGACATCTCATCTGAACAGAACTTCATTTGATACCTTTTTCAGTCCTTAATCACCTGAGCTGAACTGTTCTCCGCAGACTAAAACATTCAGCAAAGTTAAACCATGTGTTCATATCCCAGCTGGTGTTACATCATGTATTCTGCTCACTGAACTGAAGGAAATCTTTAATTCTTTTTACATTTATATTATTCTACTCCTTTAATTTGAAGGCAAAAGATGCAAAAGATCTAACAACTTTCTGAGGTATCAATACAGCTATTAACTCAAAATAAGAATAAACAAATCTGTAAGGAGCTTTACCTTGCAGCACCGAGAGAGGAGGGACTGAACTGAGAGTTTTTATCCAGAAACTCCTGCAAGCCGCAGAGCTCGTGAAGGACTGACTCCACATCAAATGAATTAACACTGCTTTCCAACTGTGGGGGGCAAAGGATGAAAGCTAGTGTTAATTATTAACAACATGTAAGAGATAGGAATAGTTTTATTTACTTAGCGCCATTCAAAATAAAAATCACAAGGAGCTTCACATCAAATAAAAACCACAAAAGAAGGACAATAAGGACAAATAAAATGCTAAATGAATCCACTGAGCTCACAGATTGAATTCTAAACTTGATTGGGAGCAATGAGATCAGTAGAGGTATGACATGGGAACGTTTGGGAGGATCTTCTGTAGATCATCCAAACTGCAGACGATCTACCTGCCTCAGTAAAAGCTCGTTAAAGAGTGAATTACAGGACAGATTTAGAAATAAAACTAATATTTCTCAGCTGACGAAAGCAAGAACAAACCAGGTCCTTAACATGCAAATCCAGTGGCAAGCACCAATCAAGTGTCAAAGACTAGATCTCTAATAAATGGAAAGCTAATCCAGATTTCGAATGAACCAGGGGGACAGGCTGGCAGGGGCACAAATTTTATTTCCATTCAACTGGAGAAAATTATCTTGACATCCAAGATTTTTTTTACAATCCAAACAATTCTGCTGTGAGTAAATGTAACTGTAATGTTACTTACAATACTGACAGTCTGATTCCCTTTGCTGATAGTTTTCTCGACAGCAAGGCTGCCATCCCAAATATTTCTGTTCAGAGTCAGCAGGAAAACAGGAGAGGAAGACATGTGACTCAGCAGGACAACATCAACACACATCAGCAACCAAAGCTTTGAATCAGAGGCCGAGTATTTAAGCTGTGACCCAGAAAAATGTGACAAATGATGACAGGCTTTACTAACCCGAGAATGCGTGCAAAGTAGATGCAAATGCCGTTGTGCTTCCCGGAGAAAATCACCTCAGGGCCAGCTGACATAGGTGTGATGGGGGCAGAGCCAGACTGCATTGATGCAAAGGGTGTGGCCAGTGCTGGGGGTATAATACCTGAAGGGGACATTAATAATGCACGATGGTAAATATTATAGTTAGCGATTAAAATGATTCTTTTCTTCAAGTACAGATCTTGTTTTGCATGATTTGGTCACATCCCACCAGCCAGGTGGACACAGCAAAATGTTTGTTCATTTACCCGGTGCTGGAGAGCTCATCACAGGCCCAACAGTACTGGGTGACGCCAAGGCTGCAGGAAATCTCATCTGTGCTTCTCCTCCATATCTGATCAAAATAGTAAAAAACAGCACTGACTTTAGTTTGTGCACACTGTGAACGACTGGAAATATTTACATATATCAAACCATTAACTGACCTGAAGAAGGCTCTGGTAGCCCATTGTGAAACCTCTCTGTCGCAAGCAGCACTGGAGCAAGCGAGGATTAAGGCTGTGGCACAAGCCTGCTCCTCCTGTACAGAAAACAGTAATGATTCAAAAATATGTTACATGTGATGAAGGTGTCTGTGTGTCACAAAGGCTGCTAGCTAGTCACATGCACAGGCTTACTGCTACATGGTATGATAAGGGGATTATAAAACATTACACAGTGATTGTCATTGTGATTTTACCCGGTGGAGCTTGAAGAAGCGTTCAATTTCTTCACTTTCCCCTCCAGCACAGCTCACCAGGAGGTGACGGAGCTGATCTACTGGTCTCAGCTTTTGAAAAATATGACTCCCCTGAAAGAGATTTGACACTTTTAGTTGTACAGTTATGATATTGTCTTGTCACATTGTAACAAGATTAAGTTTACGTATGCAACATGAAGCCTCATGACAACAATTTTAACCTTTGCAGAGAGGAGGACAAACTTCTGTGGAGGGATGTTGTGCTGCTGGACCACCACAGGAGAACTGGTGATGGGGATATGGTCCTTGTTCAGCGGAGTAAAAAAATTGGCCGGTCGCTCCTCATTAATGGCACAAAGAGCCCAAGAGTGTCCATCTACATTAGACATCATCTGCAATGCAACATGTGCAGCGAACATGACAGATAAACTGATCAGTATCTAACAAAGTGCCAAAGAAAGGGAAAACATACATTTAATTTATTCATTGCATGACTTTTTTTGTGCTAACCTGCGTCTCCATTAAGGGCTTCTTGAATGGAAAGGAGTCGTGATTGATGCACCACAGAATGTCACTGTCCTCTGTCTCAGAAGCGGCCATAAGAAGAACACCTGATAGATTTCAAATGTATTAAAGACAGATGTGGTTCCTTGCCAACGAAGTCCCGGTACGTTACTGAACGAACAAATAAATGATTCAGGATCTGAGTGCCATTTGCTTATTACCTTTGCTGTGTAGTGCCTTATGTACTTTGGAGGGTTTCTGGAGGGTAGAGGAGGCAGAAAAACCTGGAGGAAGGCGAACGTGTACCATAGCTAGTAGGCTAGGTCGCACTGCAACGTTCTTCTGGTGCGGAGGTGCAAAAGGTGTAGTGCTGAAGTAGAGACGCACACCTGCAGAAACACAGTATCAGTACAGACCGATACATAATGCACGTATTCTAGTATTTCATCTCATACTGATTAATATTTCATAACATACCTGCGTGGGTGACGGCAAGAAGATGGCAATCTGAGGACTCTGATCTGTCAATCACAGAGATCTGTACGATGGGTTTGAAGACCGAACGATCTATTGTCCTGAAAATGGAAAAACTGAATTTTTCAAATAGGCAGAGAAAAAAAAGAAATACTCTCCTCTGAGCGGATAACGACACAAAAAGAAGCTTGATTGATGTTTATTAAACTAAAACATGCCTCGCAATGTTTCCAGCAGCTGCAACAATTGAACTCTGTGACATTGTTGCCACACGACTCATTCCTTGCCCGTCAGCACCCAGGTCATACACCTGAAAAATATGAAAGTATTTCATTATTTAAAACGACAGGTGATTACTGCACATTTATTGCTTTCCGGGCCGATCAGAAAGATATGTACGCACAAAATGTGCCTCATACCTGAAGGACACCTTTTTCTGAGCGTGTGAAAAGTGTGTTACGAGAGTTATCTATTGCAATCTGCACAATGGGATCTGTGGAGAGAAGCAACAAAATGTTCCAGTCAGCTTTAATCAGGCAGATATATTTCGCTCCACCTGGAAACGTGAACCTGCTCCTTACCATCTTCAGAGAAGGAGAACTGAAGCACAGAAGGGATTAGGAAGGACAGAGAGCTCTTAGAGTGGTTGATTTTTCTGCAGCGTTGGCTCAGCCAGCCTGCCTCAGCCTGGTAAGCGATCTCATAGAGACAGCCGTCCTTCCCCGCCATAAAGATGCGTCCCAGATCTGTGGAGGTGATGGACAGGATGTAGGTGTTGTCTGTGGGGATTGAGAACAGAGGGTCTGGTAGCAGCTGCATCCCACCAGACATGCTGTCATTCAACCCTGAAACAAGAGAGAGACACAAATATGACCCAGATAAACCAGCATAAGCACATCATGATATCATAGGCACTACTCCCATTACCCCACTCTGACATCCATACAAAATATCCTCACACTGATTCTTAAAAGTGTGCTTGTCTGGCATTTGTTGTTATATAGTTGACAATGTAAATGGTAACAAACTGAATACATGCCTTTAAAACAGCTGGACATAATTTAATGTACTGCTGCTTAATACCAGGGTTGCTGGAGGATTTGAGATGGAATGTTTAACTGTTAATGTTAAAAGGAAAACCTTTTCTTTTCTTTTCTTTTCTTTTACCTACAAAATATTACAAAAATTCTGATGAGGAATCACTTACCAGCTTGACCTTTGGGGAAACTGAGCCCAAGGATGACCACGTCCACAGAAGTGGCCAATACTAAGAGGTAGTGAATGTGTGGCTGTAAAATCCCTGAGAAAAGAAAAACAGAACCCATAAGAATTACTCAAACAAAAGATGACAAATGCTTTGCGAGTGCCTAGGCGTACCTTGTTTTGGTTTTACTAGGCCGACTGCCAAAATAGTTTCAATCAGGCCATCAAAATAGGCCACGTCTCCTCTGCAAGGAATAAAAAAAGAGAAAAAAAAAATGCCTCAACTCCTGGTTTTATCTTCAATAAAGACTCTCAATAAAAATATTATTACTAATAATATTAGCAGAGTTTGTGCACTTGACTTGGTTTGTAAAAGTCAGTCAGTCCTGTTTTATCCAAGAGGTACGCACCCATCTTCGTAATTCCACATAAAGATGTCATTGTCGATTGTAAGCCACGCTCGAGAAATTTCAGGGAAAACTCCCATCATGCAGTTGAACTGCATGTCTACAAGTTGGTTAAGCTGAAACTCGTATTACTTGTGGAACAAATACAAGTGCAATGAACATATTTTCTACTCGATATGTCAGATGAAAATCATTGCATTTGTTTTTCCTGAATGAACGAAAGGATACGGCTGAATTGCTCTACGAGCTCAGGTGGCAGAGGGACTCGGCGGACTGCACTGAGCTCTGGCAGGTTAGGCACACTGAGTAAACCAGGCCCCTGGAGTGGGTAGTCCATATCTGACACCCCGGAGAGGGACGGCATATCTGTGAAGAACAACAGGAAGTCAGTTTATAGTATTAAGTTTTTCTCCATCACTGTAAAATAAGGTAAGCAATGTAGTTGTTGAAATATATAAAGATGTTACACTGAAAGGTGTTAAGACAATGGTTCATTCTATATCAACTGACCAAATGCATCAAGCTTGGCCGTCTCTGGTTTTCCTGAAAAAAATTCCAGGACTACACTTCCAAATAAGGAAGCTGACAGGCTTTAGCTTTTAGCCTAGTGCATGACACTCACATTGTGAAATTTAAGCTCTCTTAAATACCATCTGTAAAAATATATATTTTTTAAAAGTCATGCTGAGAAAGTGAGGCTGAAGTTATAAACAAAGACACCAAATCTTTGCAAAAAAAAAAAAAAAAAGAAGAAGTAACAATTAAGTTGTTAAGGTGATGTTTTGGCGGGTTTTCTGGGGGGGCGGGTCTGGAATATCAACGAACCATTCATCTGATATGAGTAATTTGGTAGTACAGAAAACACCTCATATACGGAAATCTGTGTTCCAAAAACTATTAAAATTTTCATCAAAATTCACGCTGTCAGAAATATATGTTGAACTTCAGCTACACTTTTGAAATTCCATATTCCTTCAGTCACATCAGCAGATATTTGGCCTAAAATATTTGAACGACTACTTAGCTACTAGGAGAACTACCTACAATATATGAAAATGGCTCCACAGAAAATGGTGTTTAGAAAAGTCTTAAAAATGCCCCCTAAACACAAAAACAAATTGATAATAAGTAGCACAGTTAGCACTGTTGTCTCACAGCAAGAAGGCACCGGGTTCAAATCCAGTGTGGCGTTTGCATGTTCTCCCAGTGTCCCCTGGTACTCCAGCTTCCTCCCACAGTCCAAAGACATGCATGGGGTTAGGTTAATTGGTGATTGCCTAAACTTCTAAAGGTGTAAATGTGAGAGTTAATGGTTGCCTGTTACTATCTGCTAGCCCTTCGACAGACTGGAAACATGTCCAAGGTGTACCCTGGCTTTCGAATTTTTGTCAGGAAAATCAGAGATGGTTAGGCTGGGAATTTTATCCAAAACTTGGTCAAGTGATATGAAATAATTCCAATGTGAACTTTGCATTTCCCTTATCTAGCTTTTTAACTACTGAGCAACAGAATAATTTAGCCCCTTAAAAAAAAAATATCACGATGCAAGCGTAACATAGAGATGCTTCATTTGCTTATAAATCTGTGGAGCAGATTTAGCTTTCCTCCTTTTACAGTTAAATTTTAAAAAAAATAACCAAACAAAAAAAGAATCACATATGGAAAATACATTCTTACAATGAGATGATCTATGGGAGTTTAACCAAATATTTTGATAAAGCTTTTTGCCTTAAATTATTTAATTTAAAAAAAAAAACCTAAGTGCTAAACCTTCACATTTTCATGCTTTTCAACACATCACCCTGAACTTTTTAAACTGTCTCTCTTCACCCAAACACATCCATATTTCCCACAGTCACTCCTGAAATCTGTATTTTACAAACACGAGCAACAACTGCTGCTCAGATCCTCTGTAGGAAAGTTTTGTCCAAAACCTCCTGCAACATTTGCTTTCACCGACATTATCCATCCCAGTTTTTCCTCTACTCCTAGTGTTGCATGAGCTGTAAACAAACAGCTATCATTAGGTCTTTCCTTCGCCTTAGCTTACTGTGTGAGGGGACTCCGAGCAGTTCTGACAGGTCGGGAAAGCATCGGTCATCCTGCAGGTGTCTGTCGATGAGCCGGGAGGAGTTCTCCAGGGCTTCAGCGAGCGCAGCGGCGGGGCTGCTGGGTCCAGCGGGGGACGGCATGGCTGGGCAACCACCGCTCACCTATCCTATCTGCACAAAAAGCAGTTCACAATTAATCGACTGCACAATTTGGCCAGATGCCCTCCGTAAATACCCGAGAGAAATAATCAAGCGATACACCAAAAACATAACTTTAACTTTTTTTTTTCAGTTGCTGCTAGCTAATGTTAGCTAGTTGACAGAACACCGGTTAGCTTTCTGCTGCCACTAAGAACCTATTATTTAGCATACAGCTAACTGCCAGCTAAGAGTGAAATAAAGCATTTAAAAGTGCGGTCATTGCTTTACCCAAATGAAACGATTCCGCGTGTTTCTGGTGTGTTAGGTCAACGAGTTGAGTTGATCAGTTGAGCAGCAAAATTCAAAGAATTACCCCCAATACACATATACAGCTAGCAGCCCGCCAACCTCATGCACAGGAGTAGAGAAAGGGTTATTTCCGGTGTAACTTCTTCTTCGTCTCCTTCAGAGTGTGTTGTACTGCCATCCACCAAAGATACACAAGAAGAGCTGTAAAATATTCCGCAAAATAACCACTTAAACCATTGAAAGACGTGCTGTATTCTGTTTCATCTGCAGTGCTGTTTCAAATAGCGATGTTTTCAAATCTACGTATTCAATTGTTCTTGTAAATTAGATTTTTTTTAAACGTGAGACGCTCATTCTATAAAGGTCAGCAGTTTTAGTTTCTCAAACAGAAACGCAACTTTTATGTTTTATTATGCATTCAAAAAAGGTTTGCAATCAAAAATTAAACCTTAGAGTGTAACATAATGTTTTATTGCAAAAAATAGTGATTAATTATGAATATGTGTAATGTGTGCTGAATCTCATGATACAACGATAAACTAATGACAGATACTAAGTATGGTTTTATTTCAAACAGATCAACATCACTGGCATTATTAAACTAAACACGTCACAAACTCCCTAGACAAAACAAACAAACAAAAAAAAAACAGTGTGTTTGGGCTATCAAGAAAGGCGTTTTATACAATAGATCATGATATTTTAATAACAAATAATTGATTCAGTGTGAGGTGTCCACCGTGTTAAAAATGCTAAATATTTGATCTGAAGATCTGGCTTGATAAAAACAAATTATCATTCAATTTGATCAAAACTAAAATAATGGGATTTGGAAATAGTAGATTCAATACGAATGTAAAGATTCAGAAAAATTGGGCTGATTGAAAGAGTCAAAAACAGATTGCTTGGGATAACAATGTTATTGTACAGTACGATCTACTGTACAATATAAAGCGCCTTGAGGCGACTGCTGTTGTGATTTGGCGCTATATAAATAAAATTGAATTGAATTGACACATGGCATGTATCTCATGCATGGATTTTGTGGGATTTTCCCACACAATCATCTCTAGGGTTTACAGAGAATGGTCCGAAAAAGAGAAAATATCCAGCAAGCAGCAGTTCTCGGGGCAAAAATGCCTTGTTGATCCCAGAGGTCAGATGACAGGCTAGATTGCTTTGAGTCGAAAACAAGGCAACAGTCACTGTAATAGCAACTCCTTACAACCAAGCTGTGCAGAAGAAGATCTCTGAATTCACTGAAATCAGAAGCAGATGAACAGTGGCAGAAGATCACACCAGGTGCCACTCCTGCCAGCTAAACACAGAAAACTGATACTACACTTCACCACAACTCGACAAAAGAAGACTGAAAACATGTTACCTGGTCTGATTAGTTTCAATTTCTTATGGTAAGAATTTAGGGTAAACAACACAAATAAACACCCATCCTGCACTGTATCAACAGTTCAGCCTGCTGGTGCTGTAATGGTGTGAGGGATATTTTCTTGGTACACTTTAGGTCCCTTAGTATCAACTGAGCATAATTTAAGCACCACAGCCTACCTGATTATTGTTGCTGACCATCTATCTCTTTATTATCACAGTGTACCCATCTTTTGATGGCTGCTTTCACCAGAATAACACAACAGGTCACAAAGCTCAAATAATCTCAAACTGGTTTCTTGAACATGACAGTGAGTTTACTGTACTAAAACGGCCTTCACAGTCACCAGATCTCAATCCAATAGGGCACCTTTGGGATGCAGTGCCAAGAAATCTTCAGCAACTGTGTGACACTGTCAATACGGATCAAAATATCTGAGGAATGTTTCCAGCTCCTTGTTGAATCCGTGCCCCCCCCAAATTAAAGCCCTTCTGAAGGCAAAAAGGGGGTAAACTCAGTGGTAGAAAGGTGTACGTAAAAAAACTGCATATACCTATTAGTATGATTATATTTACACTAATACTTATAAAACACACAAGCTCGTTAGACAGGAACAAAGTGCCCACAGCAGATTAAAAATTCGTACCTTTTATGACAAATTTTGCTCAATAAATTGAACGTGGTAACATATTATGAATCATTGACAGATGAGTTTAATCTTTCTGTCACATGGGCTTATGTGCCTTTTTGAAATTAACTTCATAGAATCACTTCTATTTATCTGTGTCAAACACACAGTGGGAAAATAAAAACCAAGCACATTACACGGTCTGATGCCTGCAGGAGAAAAAAACGCAAACAAGTAACAAAGATGTAAGAAAAATTTATTGCAGTATTTATTCCATCAGAAGAGCAGGCGCTCGCTCTTTTTTGTTCCTCTGTGCTCTATAACATCAAAATCTATATTAAAAACAATAATGGCACAGATACTGCACTTGTCTGAACATAAATAAATTATATCAAAGATAGTCCATTATAGAATGAAGGTAATAAACAAAAATGTCTAAAACAGGAGAAAAACAAAAGTTAGAAGTTGTGGAAGTTCAGGTCAAGTGAATAAATCCATCTGGTGCTAGTTTAAATTCAAAAACCACTTTATTAAGAACATCATCAATACACTAATTTCCAACATTCACTTTGTTTTTTTTTTTACAGAATTATGTTCAGATATAAACACGTTTTTTTAGTTCATCTATAATACAGTGGGAGTAAAAATCAAACAACCAAGTTGCTGCACAACAGCGAAGGAACTCCCACACAATGTTTTCCTAAACATTTCCTTCTTGTCTTTTTCTTGCCTTTGAACACGTGTGTATTTAGACAGACGTGTTTACAACACTCTTCCACCACCAGGACGTTAATCTAACTTCTGTGTATGTAACATATTGGATCCATAGTGTTGAGCTGTGCAAGATGTTTCACTAATCTCTTTGATTAACTCTTAGTCCCCTCCTTGGCAGCGTACAGCGCCCGTAACGTCTGTGCCACTTTGCTCGTGAGCTTCTGTCCGCTTGTCAAAGAGATTTTCTTGCAAATAATGTCCGACTCCTTGATATTGTCAACCCAAGGCACCTTTTTGCGGCCGTCCCGTTTCTTTGCGACAGCCCAGGGTCCAGAGTAAGATCCAGTCATCCAGTGTATACTGTAGCCATTTCTGGTCTTCTGGACGACCCTGGCAATCTGCGGTCTGTCTTTGTATTTGCGACAGTAGATGGCTACGATGTCCATTACCTCTACTGTCTCGTTCATGTTACCTGAATCCTCTGCACAGTCTCCATCTTTCCTTGGCTTTCGCTGTGAATGACAGGCAGTGTCAGAAACTCTTATTTATGTGGGGATAATACGTTAATGGATATGCTGTAGATACAATGCACTGTTAAACACTGAAAATCATTCTTCACGTCTGTTGTTTGTAAACATTAATATAAATGTACAGTACAACTTTGTAATATCGGCGGTGTTGAAGTAATCTACTGTAATTTATTTGGTTATGCTTTGCAGGGTTTAAGTACAGTGATCTGCCCTGTGGCTAAGTTGCTGCTGTATAAGTATGCTGCTAATCGAATGCACTTTAAAGCTGATCGTCAGCAAATTTGAGCACCTTTGTAAAAGCAGAGGTTTTAGCTGTTTTCTGCTCTAGAGCATTCAGATGTGTGTTAACATAGCGTCACATAGTGCCATGGACATTCCAGCAAAATCACCCCAAGGTCAGATTGTGCAATCCTTAAGAGAAACTGCAAAAAAATCCAAAAGCTACATCTCAGACTCTACAGGGCAGTAGAAAGTTAAATGTTAAAGTTCATTAGCCAAAAGACTAAACAAGTACTGCTTGTTTAGAAGGGTTCCCAGAAGAAAGCCTCATCTCTCTAAAAAGAACACGGCCGCAGGGCTTAGATTTGCAAAACTGCATCTGAACAAACCACAAGACTCCTGGAACAATGTCCTTTGAACAGATGATGCCAAAGTGGAGATATTTGTTCATAATGCACAGCACCATGTTTGATGAAAACTAAGTGAGGATTTAGGTTTTGCAGCTACAGGATCTGGACACCTTGCAGTCGACAATGAACTCTTCTTTATAACAAAGTATTGTAGAGTCAAATGTGAGGTCGTCTATCTGGCAGCTGACAGCAGCTTGGCTCAAACTGGGTCATACAACAGGGCGATGATCCTGAGCACATTAGTAGAAAAAGAATGAAAAAGAAAAGAATCGCGGTGCTGTAACGGTCCAGTCAAAGTGCAGACCTCAGCCTGACTGAAATGCTGTGCTGGGACCTTAAAAGAGCTGCGTCTAAATGAATGCCTGCAAACCTCAATGAACTGAAGTAATGTTTGGGCCAAAACTCTTCCATAAAAATGTAAGAGGCTGATAAAATCACACAGAGTTATTGCTGTGTTATTGCTAAGTTATTGCTGCTAAAGGTGGTTCTACAAGGTGTTGAATCATGGAGTGTTTTTCACAGGACTCCAGTCTGCTGAAAGCCCTCTTTTACACATGATTTTTATATCTATAATATTTGTCTGACCTCTGTAGAAGTGCTCAAATCATAACACTGTACATACTAACATTACCATAAGCCCCTCTCTACAGAGGAAAATCCAATAAATGTTCAATGGTGTGGGCGTCTTTATGTGTATGCATGCAATAAAAGTCAGTTTGCTTCAATCTGTCATTTTCTGGCACTTTTAACCCAGCATAACAAACACCACCACATATTTCCAGCATTGTAGCAGATACCATGAGGAAAACAAATAAAGTTCTTACAGCAGGGGGATCTTCATCCTCGCTCTCCTCATCATCTGTCTCCACTGGAGCTGCATGATTACTGTGGTTGTGGTTTCGGGGTTTTGGACCCCTCAGCAGTGAAGTAATGGCTTTGTTTCTGGCATTGGCATTTGCTTCACCGTCCTCGTCCTCTTCATCCCGATCCAAATGATCCATTAGAACCTTGAACTAAGAAATTGAAGGCAGGAAAAATGTAATAATGATCATTTCTACCCTGCACGTGTTTTACAAACAAGGACAAACAGTTTCTCGGACAGAAAACCAATAAGACTTCCCGTCATTATTACATGCAGACTAACGGACACAGCTACTGCTTATGTTTCCAAACGGAGACACGAGTATATTGAAAGCTTACATCCAAATACTGTTTTGCAATGTTCTTCTTGGCCTCGTAGCTGAGATCTGTGTTGGCCAGATCACTCCTTAGGTAATCCAGTGTCTGACTAGGGTTGAAGTGCACCTTAGATTTCCTGTTCACTGTCTTGTCATATACTTTGGCAGACTCTGTCGGTGAATACTTCTGGATTTTGCTGTAACACAAACAAAATTGCTCAGTAAAGTGATTTGCATTGCTCACAAAGAGATAATAAAAGATTAACATTTTCTCCGAGGCCCACCTGTCCGAGAAGCCGTACAGATTCTTCAAATGCTGTTTGAGCACCAGCAGCAGCAAAATGCCCTGTGACGCACTGGCAAACTCCAGCAGAGGTTTGGTGTTTTCAGGCAGACGGTCCATCACTGCGTCCTCATCGTCCAGGTCAGAGTCGGAATCGGAACCCTTTTTCCTCTGCACTACATCTTCCTCCTCGTCACTGCTGCTGGATGTGCTGCTGCTTTCATCATCCTTTTCATCATCGTCGTCGTCATCAGAGCTGTAGCTCCTCCTCCGAGAATGCTTCTTCTTTTTCTTTTTCTTATTCATCTTCATCTTCTTTTCATGCCTTATAGGCTCTTTCCGTAAACACTGCACAAATGACAAAAGAAAGGTCAGATATGCATCTTCTCTTGAGCACAGCGACCAAGCATAACAACTGATAAACAAAACTAGACAAAGCTTTGCACCTCTTTAAATGACTGGAGCAAGTTGCTACCAGAGACAGACAGGGTAATGTCTATATGATGCATGATGAAAAGAGGTTCCTCCTGGGTCTGATAAGGGAAGCAGGCCAAGTTATCTGCTATGAACAGCAGCATGTTCACCTCTGTTTTCTGCAGGAGACAAAGTCAAAAACGCACATTTTTAAATAACAAACAGGTGTAATTGCTCTTCTGAGGGCAAATACAGCAACCTAAATATCTCCTGACAAAGGCCAATCATGCCAAAGTAAAGAGGTGAACTTACAGAGCTGTCGTCAAACAGGTTGAGCAGGGAAATTAGAAAAGCCCGTCTATGTTGGCGGTTCCCACGGACCATGGTGTAGAGATGAGAGCAGAGAGCCGAGTCGGAGTCGTCGTGACGGAAACCACGAATGACAGCGTGTTTGGATCCATTTATGGCCTGTTGCACCTGATAAGACATCTTCAGCCCTGCGACAGCCTTCATCTGCAAAACCCCCCCCCAAAAAACAGTGAGATAACTCATTAGGTGGGCACGTTAAATGATGACGTTTGAAATACAATTTATTTTTAAAGCCTGAGTTTTTTAAGCCAGGTGTGAGTTAAAAAAACAAACAAATTGCAGAATGTAATAATATAAAAGTATTAGATGTAAATACATTTATTACACAGAAAGTTCTATTTTCCCACCTCTTTTTACACTTTCACATTTTTCCAGTTGTCAAAAACCACAAGCCAACTCACATGAATAAAGCCTGAGTATTTTTTGTCGATCTCCACCAGCTGCTGATCGGCCTTGTTCTTCATTGTTGGCTCCGGGTCTGTTCCCATAGCGATCAAGTAGGGCACACACTGAAACAACAATTTACAATTCACGAGTATGCAAACTGCAAAACATAAAAAATTAATTTCAAAAACCCACCTAAAAAAATATTCAGAAAATGTAAATAAACCTTATCAGGCTATACTGATGTAAGACTGTGAACACACCTGTACAGGGTGAATGAGGCCCTGACTGAGAGTCAGGGTGATGACACTCAAGGCAAAGTGCCGAACTGTGGACTGCGAGTGGAAGAAGGACTCCAGAACCTGCTTCAAATAAATCTGCATTATGGAGCTGCTCATGCCCGATGAGATGTCCCCCATTTCCTTGAGATCCTCTTGCTTGGCTTTATTCTTCCCTGAAGAAGCAAAAACATCAGCCTGGTGAGTGCGCAGGTGTCACATTGAGTGGCTGCCATGTTTCACTGCATGTGCATGGATAACAATGGACGTGAGCCGGAACTGTTAAACTCACATTCACGGTCAGCCTCCTGCATTCGAGAGTCCTCCTCCTGCAGGTATGTCTGCAGGTTTTTGAGGACCTGGATCTTCAAATTGACTGAACTGTTCTCGTCCGACAGGATGCTGTTATAAAGAACCTTCAACTCCTGCACAAACATGAGCTCTGGGTGCATGATGAACTGAAACCCTTGGAAGAGAGGAATTGATTTAAAATACAGATTTACAAAGAAAACAAAAGTCAAAGTTAAAAGAAAGCTGTAAACATTAAGTGACACTATAAACACATCTATACGAGCCTTTTCTGAGGTGTAGGATATATACCTAAACCTATGATTGCCTTGATCTGGACCTCCTCCTCTTCGTGAGTAGTGAAATACAGCAGAAGCTCCAACACTTTGTCCTTGATGACAATCTAAGAAACAAAGAGACCCAGCAATCAAAACAGCTCTTGCAGTCTTCATTCACATTCATTCATGCTGGGTACCCTTCATGCTGAAACCCTGCCTCCCAGTCTCAAAACAGGTCGATCTTTCATGAGTTAAGAGAATTTCTTAACAACAACTCCATGGAGCCACTACAACATTTAAGCGAAGGGCCAGGGTTTACCTTGTTAGCACCTTTGAACTCTTCTTGATCGAAATCAAAGTGTCGACACAGAGCCCCCACAGTGAAGAGCGAGCGCAGAAGAGTGGGTTTGTTAGCAGCCAGGGTGGAGCTGGTGGGATCCTCTTGGTGCTGTGTCTTGAGTTTTGCTAACGCTCCTATAAGATAACACAAACAGTCAAGTGAGCTTTAATGTGAAGTAATAAGTTGAACGACTGCATTTCCTGACCTGCGCTTATATAGTTTAGGTTTTCACAGAGCTTTTCATTTCAGGAGAATTTTTATCCACCAATTTGTACCTTTTCTGCTTTATTTCACAGTAGAAATGCCTTTGAAACAAAAAACTCAAGCATTAAGTGACAGTTCAGCATAAAGTGGAACACATCACGGTGAGGTTCTCAGAGACAAAAACAAAGACGTGAAACAAGTAGGCAACGATTCCTTAGTAACAGTTCACAGACTAGCAACAACCCTTTTAAACCTGTAAAAAGGAGCTCACAACTAACTAGCTTTTGAGAGGAGAAAAAAAAAAATCATAATATCAGCCATCATCCTTTTTCTTTCTGGCTGCTTATGGATCCACAGCGACAGAGGAAAAGCTGTGATCTACTGACTGAAATCATAACATTGTGTTTTGTGCATCAGCTTGGCACAAACTCATAACTGGCTTAAAGTACTGGCTCTATTAATACCTGATATTGATAATTTGTCGATATTTTGTTACTAACATTTATAACAGCCGATGACTGACAATTTAAAAGCAAGCAGGAGAGAGAACAAACACATTTCAACCATGTTGATGTTGGATACTTTGCCCACCAGAGGGCACTCTGCAACTTCCCTATTGGCAAAGTTTTTCTGAGTCACAAAGAAAACAACCAGCTCGTCTGAGAGTGTGTGTTTGTTTTTAAACTCCACTGTCATATTAGATTAGTAAGGACTCTTAAATAACTAAACACAACAAATGTTTGGGAAATGTGGTTGTGTTTTGTCTTAAAAAAAAGAAAAAATCCTTACCATAGTACCGATTAAAACAAGCCCAAACAAACTTGTAGTTGTGTGTGACCTTGTTCACGATAGCACCAAGACAGCTCACACAGTGTTGCACAACCTGGGGAGCACAAAAGGATGTATCAGAACAACTGTCTCACACGCTGTTTGTGGTTTTTAAAGCTACCTCTAAAAGCAGCGAGCTGCAAACGAGACCTACCGTCATGCCGTATTTGATGATAAGCTTCATTAGGTCTTCTTCGATGGTAGTGAGGAAAGTCGCACTCGGGTGTTCCATCAGAGGCACGACCAGCTCCAGGATCTTAGCCACGTTGCATATCACCATGAAGTCGTTCTGACTCTGACAGATGACAGCACAAAAACACATGGCAGCTTCACTGTCCAGGTCCATGTTTAGCTTGCCTGTGAGTATCTCAAACATTCGAAAAATAAAAAAAAACTATCACAGTACTTACATTGCACTTGGTGGTCAGGTAGGGCTGCATAGTCATGGCATGCTTAACCATTAACTCTGCCCTGATTTTACTAAACAGGTAGAGAGTGGTGATGCACGCTACCAGACGACCTGAGCTGACCCCTTTGTCCTCACAATCTGAGACACAAACACAACAGGGTTATTATCTGTAATAAGACTTTTATAAGCAAATACACACCTATGTTTGTTCTTTTTTTAGCAAAATACATTTACCCGCAAGAGACTCCTCATATTTTAGTATATGTTCCACTAGATTGTCCACTAGCTGAACACAAGCCTTCCCTGCAGGTTTGTACGAAGCATCCTCCTCTGATTTCAGCAGCTAAAAAGAAAAAAAAAAGAAAAATGACCCAACACAGTAATTAAAAAGAGTGCCAAATGAAAAAATGCAGACAAGCAGCTTCTGAGACAGCAACAAAGTCAACTAACATTTTGGAGAAGCTGCTCAAACCAGTCGTAGCCTGAGTCTTTACATGCCAACACCTGGAATAAAATTAAAAAATTTAAAAAAAAAAGAAAAAGCACAAGTTAGTTCATTTTACTTATTTAAATAAGATCACTTTTTGTTTTTTTGTTTCTCCCTTTTGTCCTGATAATACACACCACGTCTGTGATGTTCAGGATCTTTCTGGTCATGGCTTCTTTGTCGTGGCTCGGCGTCGGGGAGAACCAGAGTTTCTGGAATGTCTCATTCACCAGTTTCTGCAGAGGAAAAGATGTTTAGTTAGACACACTGTATATGAACGCTACTACCAACAGTCGACTGTAAAAATGTACATTAAACAAAAACAACAACAAAAACACCAGCCTTGATCCCTTCTTCATCGTTGACCCTCCGGATCATCTTCACGCACATCTCGGTGATCTTGTGGAAGTCTGGCTGCTCTAGACAAATATCCCTCATGATCTTAATGACTCTTTTTCTCACACTGATGCCTGTGTCCTGACAAAGACAAAGGAACAACTGAACATTAGTAGTTTCCTTTTGTTGTCACTTATGGAGCTAAATCCAAAAGTATTACTTATCCAGTGTATGTATGTATGTATGTATGTATGTATGTATGTATATATATATATATATATACACACTGAAAATGATAGATAAATATAATGGCAAACAGGAAGAATAAGAGAAAATAATAACAGAAATATATTCCTGCAGTTCTTCACTTGATCTTTAGGTGGCACTGTAGGAAAAAAAATGTTTTAAACTCTTATGAACTTTTGTATTTTGAATTAAACTTTCCAGGACAAATTTCTCTTTACAAACCCATAAAAGAACACATGTTGTGATTAAAGTAAATCTAGACTTTAGCACATCAATAGGTTAACACTCATGTAGTTAAAGGACTGGAGGAAAGAAGAAGAAGTTACCAGTATCCTTTCAATGAGCATGTCATAGTACTGTTCAATGAGCTCAGGTCGACTTAGCACAAAACGGCCGAGGAGCTCCACAGCAGCCTCTCGCACACTGGTGGAGTTGTCCATGAGGCGACAATGAACCCCACGTTGCATGTCCAGCTTAAAAAATAAAGAAGGAAAATTAGTTTAGGACAGTGACAGGACAGAACTATAGCTATCAATCTCTGTGGCATCGAGCCATGAGCAGCACGTTAGCAGGGCAGCATTTACAGCTCTGGTGCTCAGTTGCGGACAAATCTGCACAGTCACAACAGCTGAAACACGTTCTGTGTCAGACAAGCTGCAAGAGCCAAGTAGCAGTCGATACTGAATGACCTACCCGTGCCAGGATACTTGGATCTACAGCCACTACTTCAGAGAGACACTTCATAGCTTTAGTTCTGACTGCAATAGCGCTCTCTCCCAGCACTCTCAGGATCTAGTTTGAAGCCGTAGAGAGAAAAAATTAATGACAGCTGACACAATATAAACAGTCACTGGTGTTTAAGCTTATTCAAGCTAATGATCATCTTACCTGTGATAAATAAATATCAAAGCTTTGTGCAAACGGCCTCATGGAGGCCAGATATCTAACAATCAGACAGGAGTCGTTGTAGTTTATTGTGTCAGAGTTCATCCTGAAAGAAAAGTCGAGAGGATCGTTTACTATAAGGATGAGAGGACAAACGAGCAATGTGGCGAAGTAGTGTCGTGAGTGAAGCACTATTTACCTCAGGGAACTGAAATGCGATGTTGACGTCTTGACAGCCTTGCGGAGGAATTTCTTCCTTGCCTCCGCCTTCTGCATGATCTCAGCGGTCGAGTCAACATCCCTGGAATGATGGTGACCTTTCAAGTCCTCGTCATCCTCACTTTGAGACTTCATTGCCTTTTCTGCCTCACTTGTAATGTCCCTGAACCACTGGGCAATATAAAACTTCCTAGCAAACTGGATGAAACAAACACATAAATATATAAGGGCAGAGTATAATACATCTTTTTAAAACACGAAAGCAGTTCCGTAGATTTTAGTTCATGAAAAATCAAGTTAAAAACACACCACCAATGATGGATCCGTCTCAAGGTTCTCATCTAGGTAGCCGAGCAAAGCCTTCTGTAGTTTTGGTATCTCGTCGCTGCCTTCAGTCTGTGAAAAAATGCCAAAAGCATTTTAAAAGCAGATCGACATCTCGGTTGGTTTTTTATCTGTTAAACAACTTCTGGTAGTCTACCTCTCTGAGGATGCGGTCAATAGCCTTTTGGTCCATCTTGCTAGTGACAGCATCTTTACGCAGACGGGAAGCGACAGTGCCAAGGTAGTCCAGCGATGCCACCCTGAGTGCCATTTCTGTCTGCTTGTTACTGAACTGGTGCACCTGGAACACAAGACAAGGAGGAGAAATGTCATAAGAAAACCAAACATCTGCAACTTTTTCCTAGTGGGCAGATGACGAGTGGTGACACTCACCAGCAACCGGCCCAGTAAACTCAGGAGCAGCTCAGCAGCAGGCCACTCAGGCTTGTTAACTGTAGACAGCAGGTCATGAACAAAGTTCTCAAACAGCGGCCTGTAATCCTCCTCTCCCTGTTTACTGCCACACCTGAAACATGCAGAGTACTTACAGAATAGCAACACATGCAGTGCAGCTTATTCCACAGAAAAAGATACAACATATAAGGAGTCACAGTCACACAGACATGACAGGTTATAGCAAGAGTAGGAACAACGACTTACTTCTTGAGGAACACAGATAAGAAGTTCTGAGCTGTCCTCATGGCAGTTTCATAAGAGTTTGTAATAAGGACATCTTTATCCACCTAGACAATAAATACCCAATAAAAAACAGTTTGAGCATCTCTTAAAATACATGTTTTGGGTATTTATTGAAGGCAAATATGGTTTTAAAAAAATCTATTAAAACCTTAATGTCACCTTCTTATTGTGCTCATCCTCTGTCTCTTTCTCAGAGGGAAGGTGGACCACACACTGGATGAGCTGAAGAACAAGGGCTGTGACCATCTGGATATACAAAGGTTCTCCATCTGAGTCACTGCTGTTCAGCCTGGGGAGTATGAGACATCAGTTTCCTTATGTTACACTGGGGGCCTCAATAAACATCTGATATTGAGCAAATATTTACTCTGGTTGTAGTTACCTGAAATTCCTCAGGCTGCGTTTACTAGTCGGCAGTCTGGCCAGGGAGGTGAAAATCTCTTCAAGAATGAGCTGCCTGTGCTTCTTGTAATGAGAAAACACCTACACGAGAGTCAAACAAGAAACAACCGCATCAAAATACACCAGTCCAGACGTCACACTGAAGCATCCCATCAAAAACCTAATCCAAATCAATTTCAGAAGCACCTATAGTAATACTCACCGCAGTCACTAGTGTGATGGCACATAACTGCAGTTCACTAACATTCTCCACAAAAAATGGTGTAATGCCAAGGGTGGAGACCTAAAAAATGGGCACAAAAGCAGTGAGATATGAGTTAACTCAACAGCCAAGGTGACATGAGGACACAAATCTGAGTGATGTGAAGGCAGATTCAAAACTGCACCTGCAGAATTGTGGTGTCAGTAAGCAGCTGGATTTCAAGGAGCTCAGAGATGCTGCTGATGATATCGCACACTTTGTTGTAGAGCAGGACTACCACCTTCTGTTTGTGGGTAGAACATTTGGCTCTCTTGGACTTTGAAGTATGCATGCCACCTGGGTGAGGAAGATCCGATAAATAAACAAGAATAAATTATTTAAACAAAAAACAAAAAAAAACCCAGAAGGAATATGTTAGAATTTCTCAGATATTCTGACACAATCTTTAGATTCAAATCCAGGGTCTTAACATCAGCTGATAAGAAATACTTGATGTTACAGCCCACAATGTATGTTACATGGGAGGAACTTTGGTAAAGGTAAATGCATTAGTTTTAGATTTAAAATGATTTGTGGCCAAAAGGAGGACAAGAGAATTTGAAATGTATAAAAAACTTCTATTAGTCACACCAAAAGTCACTGGCTTTATTATCAAGCACTACCAAAATACCGTAAGAAATTCAAGTAAGTAAAGTTTTAAAAACTCCAAAATGCTAAAATACACACATTTTTTTTAATCTCTTGGAAATCATGATTATTGCTGTACGTGTTAAAACAGCTAAAAAGAACGTAATAAAGCTGTGGCTGACCTCCGTGGGGATCCACTCTGTAGACTGGGTCATACTGAGGGTACAAAGAGTTTTGCAGATGGAACTTGGTGTACTGCAGCACCCTCTCAATCACATCTTCTATATAAACAGCCTTTGGCATGTGCGGAGACGTCATTATGTTGAGTGCAGTCAAACAAGCATCGGCCGACTTGGTCACCCGCTCCATGATGAGGTTGCGCCACAACCGCTCCTCATCCATGGAGTCATTGCCCTGTGATTCAGTTTTTTAAAAAAGGAAATAAATTTCACATTTTGAGCCTGAACAGCATAACTAAGATCAGGCTGAGAACTTACATGGTTCATTAGTGTAGAAAGTTTGACGCTGTCCTGAATGTTCCTCTCCAAAATATTCAAAAACTTCACCAGTTTACTAGAAGAAAACTGCAGGAAAAAAGAATTGGTTACTTTAACCGTACAGTAGGTGTCATTTAAGGTTGTTTACAATGACAAAATGCTGTCACCATGAGTGTAACAATTTAACACTGCAAGAACATGTCCTTCTCACCTTGTTAGAGATGCCCATAGCTTTAATCTTAGCAGAATCGCTGCCCAGCTCACTCAGCTGCTGCTTTCCAAGTAAGAGCTCTTGAGGTATTTCGTCATCATCTGGCACAGAGTTACAATGTCACTATTTTTTAATGTGACACTCGATAAATGTCAAAGAGTCTGAAAACAGCAGAGTAAATCATAACTACCTGCGGCAGTGAGGTCCACGTCTTCGAGATTCTCAAGAACGCTGTCAATATTCGATGCAAATCTCTTAAATGTGGAGGAGTCCATCATCTCTGTTAGATTAACGTCATTGAGAACTGATTAATACAAATACATTATGTTTTAATAAAATAAATTGTGAATTAATTCTAAAAGAATTCAAAGTGCCAGGTCAATACCCTCTGGTGTCAACTTGGAATCATAAATCTTCCTGTTTTTCAGTTTATCCTTTTTCTTCTGCTTTCTGGCAACTAAACACACACACACACACACACAATAGTACCCAAATCAGCAGCAGCAACAACCAACCCTCAAGCCATCAACAGAGAAACAAATTGATGTCGTATTCTACACACCCCAGGAACTGGAATGACCAATTATTTTAAATAACAATAATCTGAATGACAGGACAGCTGTAATCTAATCAAAAAGTGAAAGCACCCTCTTCACTGGCCACCACATTATTTGATTATCCACTTATCCACTGGTAAGCGTATGCAAAAAAAATAAAAATAAAAATCTGACCATCACTCAGGCTCGGTGGGAGAGAGCCTTCATCTGAATCTTCATCTCTCCAGTCGCGCTGACGGCTACCAGACCCTCGGCGAGCGTTATGAAAACCTCCACTTCGACGGTGTTCTCCAGAACCTCTTCTCTCTTCATGCTTCCACGTCTTATCGTGGTCTTTCTTTTTCTTTTTCCTTGCATCTAAAACAACAACAACAGAGAAAAGTACACGTTGAGACAGCATCTGCATTGTAAATTACTGCTTTACATGCAATTAGGGCTATAATTTATAATTAGGTCTAATTTTTAGGAAAAAGTTACATTTTTGTAATTTTGCTTTTGCACACCAACACTGGTGACTTTAACTCAAACAGTCAAGGTGTGACTGAAGTGCACACTTTGAGCTGTAATCCGAGAGGTTATAGGTTTGTACTGCATTAACTCCATTGTTAGAGGGTCAAAAGTAAAGGTTTTATTGTCATTCTGACAGGTTTTGTTTTGTTTTTCCCGCCTAATGATGGCGTCTTTCTCTCATTACTCTTTGGACCTCATGCTAAGTTCCAATTAAAAGCTACCAAATTCAAGTTAAATACTTGGGAGTTAGACATTTTATCTGATTCATCTGTCATTAAATAACAAGGGAACTGGCTTCTTCTGGCCACGAACCTGCTTTTATTTCAACTGTCCACTTGCTTTTGAGCCTCTGAAAATAGAGGACTATGTATAAAAATGGCCATAATTCCTAAAAAATTCATGTAATACTTTTGTTAAATACTGGTTTGACTTAAAATACACAATAGTGGTGCACAAAGAAAACAAAAAAAATGCATCACTGTCAAAATACTGTAAATAAATAAAAGGAAATTCCATCAGAAGTAGAGACAGTAAAGCACTTTGGTAGATTTTACAGAATTCCCATGTGCTCTTCTAAAAACTTGCAATTTTTAAGGCCTAACGATATCACTAATTTAACTGTAATTGAGATTAAACATGCTTCAATAGTGGTCTGGACAAGTGGGCAGCAGACACTTTAACAATATTAAACAAAAACAGATAGAAAAGCAAGTGTAACACACTACAAAAGGATGAACACAATTGCCAGAACACATGCAATAAAAGCTCAAGGTCAAAACAGGAACAATTTCAATTAAATTTCTGTGCAACTTTAAGAGGAAGCACATCCACCAGGAGTAATATTTTCTCTTGAACTGAACCATAGCAACAGGTACTGACTATTTCAGGTCCTTATGCAGATCGTGGAAAAAATGAGCAGCATTTTTAGAAGCTACTGTGGGAGCAGAGGCGATACATGACTTCAGTTTTTACACGACTGAGAACATGAGATTATAAAAGGCAGCGATACTCACACTCATTGTCAGAGTCTTCATCGTCATCCTTGTCTTGGTCATCATCCGAGGCCAACTCAGCATATTTGGATCTCTTGCTAATCATACTGTGGCTTCGCTTGTTTGTCCTCTCACAAAATGACCAGTTCCTGGATCTGGAGCCGTGCGCGTTCCTGCTTTCCTTAATGATCTTTTTCACCTCATCAACGCTGAGTTTTTTAACCACGACAACGGGTTTAGCTCCTTTGTTTAAGTTATCTACCAATGAGACTCTCTCCAGCCTTACTCGCGGTTCGCTCCAGCCTTCTACTAGTTTATTTGGGGGATCTTTATCTTTTCCATCTCGTTTCAATTTAGGAATCACAAAGTTCTTCAGGGTCCCTGACTTGCCACCCAGCAGGTATGAGGGGAATTCGCTCGGTTTGGCCTCAAAGGACTGACGTTTGTCTCCAGCTTGGCACTTAATGTTGCCATCCTCGCTTGTCTTTTGGTCCTTATTTTGGGGATTTTTAAGGCTGGAATTGCCTGTCCTCTGTCGACTATTGGGGTCAGCTGATTTTTTGCTTCCATCGTGCTTTAGTCTGGTGCTGTCAGGTTTAGTATGCGGGTCAGCTAAGTTTCGACTGCAGTTTTCTCTTAACATCTTCTGTTTCCTGTCCCTGTCCTTGGCTTTGTCTCTCTCTTTCTCTTTTTCTATGTGTCTGTCTTTGTCCCTGTCTCTCTCTTTTTCTATGTGTTTTTCTTTGTCCCTGTCTCTCTCTTTTTCTATGTGTCTGTCTTTGTCCCTGTCTCTCTCTTTTTCTATGTGTCTCTCTTTGTCTTTGTCCCTGTCTCTCTCTTTCTCTTTTTCTTTGTGTCTGTCTTTGTCCCTGTCTCTCTCCTTCTCTTTTTCTATGTTTCTCTCTTTGTCCCTGTCTCTTGCTCTATCTCTATCCTTGTGTCTTTCTCTGTCCTTATCCCTGTCTCTATCCCTGCCTTTGTCTTCTCCATGTCTCGAGCGCTCTGTCTTGCTCGTGTTTTTTGGGGTGTCGGGTCGGTTTTCAAGCATTCGGTGGCTGTTGTGATTCTTTTCCTCTTTGTGGCGTGACTTTGAATGCTTGTCAAGTTTCTGCCGTGAGGGGTCTGGCCTTCTGTCATCTGACGGTCCCTTGCTGCTGTCACTTTTGTCGTCATGTCTGTGTTTTGATTCACGCTGGCTTTCCTGCTTCTGTTTATACATTTCCGGTTGTCCATCTGAGCCAGACTTCTGGAGAGTGTCAGCATGCTGCTTGATGATCCCAGGTCTGTCATCACCAACCCTTTTGACCTTTCCATCGGGGTTTGACTTCAGACGACGTAGGTGATCCTCACACAGCGGCTGTGATTCCAAGACCACTACAGGCTGTCCTATTACTCTGCCAGCTTGCTGTAGATCGATACTGACCATCAAAGCAGGCCGACTGGCACCATTACTTGCAGCATTCGTCTTCTTGGGTGTCATCTTGCTGACACTGTTGCCCCCATGAATGACAGCCCCATCATTTGACTCTGTCCCGGGTTCCTGGGGATAGGAGTCTTGTTTCCGTTTCTTCAGCGGCTTGTCTGAAAGAAAGAACACTACAACTTAGCACCTCTACACAAACAACCTGACAGATGAGAAAAACATGCTAAGAAGCACAGAGGAAAAACAAACACAGATTTTCACCTTTGTCCTGAACTTCTTTAGACCATCGTTCTCGGTCACTGGCTGACTCACGTTCTATCCTCTCAATCTCTGCAAGTGTGTCTATCTCTGTATCATCAAAGGAAACTCTGCCAGTGACACCAGTTTCAATGGTATTTGACCGCACAGCAGCCTGTTGACAGTTGGCTTGATCGTCAGCTCCTAACTTGTTTGGAACTTCCTGGGCAGGTTTTGATAACTGGTTATTATTATTATTATTGATCATAACTGTTTCATGGTCCAATTCCATATCTGCGTCAGGGGGAAGCTCCTCAGATTGATCCATGTCTTGAACCTTTACTCTGGACAGTTTTAAGGTCAGCTTGGTCGAGTCTTTTGGTGAACTAACTATATCGTACAAGGCATTTTTTTCCATCGGATCACTTTCTTCTTTACTCCTCTCCTTATGTTTCTTCTTGCGATCAGACGAGGTGAGGATTTGGTCAGGCGGTGCACCTCGTGGCACATCAGCCGGAGGCGACTGCATTATGAGGGAAGGCCTAGATCCTGCAGAAACACAAAGTACTTGATGGAATTGTGAAGACCACAGATTTAAGCCAAACGTGATTTCTGTAGCAGTGTATTAGGTTTTTTTGCGAAGACACAAAAATGAAGAATTAACTTGTTGCTAAGGCAGCATACTTTGTATAGTCTCTTCACTCCCAGCTGGAGAACATGCTGACTGTGGGGATCTCACTGAAAATGCGGCAGCCTTCATTGGAGAATCATGCTCCTATTGAAACACAAGACATTTCTTATTATTTTAACAGTCAGCTAGACGTCACCAGACACAATACAATATTTTTCTGATTTTTTATATTTTGGGATATCCCGAGTATTGCAATAACACATATTGTGATTTATCACCTTTTTCAACTGCAAATTACATCCTCAAAGTTAACCTTTGTCAACATCTGCTTTATCCAATAATTTATCTTACTTTAGTTGTGACAAAATTCGATTGTTAAGCACACACTGCCATAAATGTTGCCATAAGATGGGCTCAGTCTGCTATCAGTCCGTGACTGAATGGGATCAAGTTAGCTGTCCTGTTTTTACTCATTAGTTGACCCATTAGCTTGCTCTGAATTAGTCGGTAGCGTTGTCAAGCTAAATGTGTCCAGTGTTGGGTCGTTTTTTGGTTGAGCTGATTTAATCGAAGTTTGCTCAGTTAGCATCATCTCATCTGTATGAGACGAACCATTTTGTTTATAGTATTTCCAGAGTATTTTAATTTATTAAATCAAATATCAATATTTGGTCTCCCTGTATTGATGCAATAATGCCATGTAAAATATCCCGACACTGTGCTCTATTTATTTTTTCACCCACGCCTAGTTTGAGCTGAGGTCCAGTTCATGATATCTTGAATTTCCACATTACCTCATTTCCCAGTCTGTGAGCCACGTTCATGTAGTCTTCATCTGAGCCCAGTCTTGTATTGTGATTCGATAAATCAGTTGATAGATGTCCAGAGACTTTGCTGTCATGGATATTTCTCAAGCCACTCGTAACTGAAATGAAAATTAAATTAAAATTCTAGTTAGATATTTGCTCATTTTCTCACCACTTAACGGTGTATATAAGTTAATAATGTTATTAGGGATCAGTTAAGTAATTTGCATACAACCAGCTAGGTCTATCCAAGTCACCATGTGCACTGTTACTGGTTGCTGAAGTACACAAATGCACATAAAACTTCAGTTTGCTATTTTCTGTCGTTACTAAAGGCAATTCGACATGCAGCTTATGTGATACTTTTCTCTTGACCAAACATTACACTCACCTTGCTGAGCGTGTTGGTGTTGGGAATAACTGGGTGGATTGTACTGCATGTAGTCCGCGGGACTCTGGGGTGTGTAGGGACTAGGTATAGGGCTGTTCTGCTGGGGTACAAAGCGTGGCCCTGAACCAGACTGCGGTGATGTAAAGCATCTGCAGATGAGGAAAGCAAAGGAAAAGAAGCCTTAGCTGAGGAATACATGCCTATGATTTTCATCATCAGACAATACGGTGGCACTGCTTTACCCAGAGGGGCTCTGAGGGACAGTGGTTTGCTGATAGTTTGAGGCTGGACTCCCATGGACCTGATTCTGAGTAATCTTATACTGCTGCACTATTGGCTGCAGCATTACACCTATGAGATAAAGACAACAACAACAACAAAAATAAGACACATATCAAACAAGAAGCTCAGCATGTGCATTTCTCCAGCTAAACCAAGCCTGTCTACTGAGTAGGAATACTGGGTTCACTATATTATAATATAAAGCAGGTTATTTTTCTCATTCCAGGATATTAAGTCTATAATAAGTCTTAGCAAATAAGTATTTTATAAATTATCCTGATCCTGTTTAAACATAATAATATACATTTTCTCTACCACTGAGGCATGAGGAAGAAAGTTGCAACATTAAATATGCAGGATGAAAAACTGTGTTAAAGACAACATTTCAGATGCAAAATAAAGTTAACACTTAATACAACAGGCCTGCTACAATCTTGCCCATCCTTTTCCATTAACCATGCAGGAAAGGTGTCCATTCCAGTCTGCGATCATTTTGAGGGCATGTTTAGTGATGGTGGTTGCATTACACAAAACATGGTTTCACAGTCCTAACAGTGGGGTGATCGTCTTATAATGCAAGTTTGTTTGCAATGTCAGAGCGTTTGGTACTGAACTGAACTGCAAGAGCAGCATTATATTTTCAAGTAATGAAAATAAAATCTGACAAAGTGAATTTCAGAGTGACGAAGAAAGAGGTTAGTATGGCGAGAATAAACCAAAGCGGGAGGCTATGTACATTATCATCCATTAGCATTAAATGATGCTTGACTCCACATTTTTACGGGCTGTGAGTGTGGTCATTACCACAAACACTTGTTTACTTTTTCTTGTTTTCATTTTGCATTTGCCACTGTCCTCAATAATGATGCCTAAACGTTTGCTTGCTATATTTAATATTATTAATAATTGCTACAATTACCACCTGTGACTGTGAGATATTGCGGCTGTTCCTATAATAATAAAACTTTCCCAAGCTAAAGCCAAAGCCAAATATGAAAATGTCTATGGCAATGAGCAATCTAGCCAATGACAACAAAACAAACAGAGCTAGGCTGTTTCTCTCTCTGGCTGTAAATTTTTTTTGACAGATCCTATTTATTATTAATTCCAGAGAACCGAATTATATTAGGGTGAATAAACATCAACAGGTATTTTTTAACCTAATGAAGACATCAAACAAATAGTGTTCTGTTTTTGTTTGTTTTTTTGTTTTTTTAATTATCTGAGTTTATAACCAATATGAAGATAGATTTAAAGGGCTTTTTCACACAAGTGCCAACGAAGAGCTTAACCTCTAATGGGAAGCCAGATTTTGAGACATTTGTCTACCAGATTTATACAGCTACTGCAATCCACTAGAAACAAATGAAAAGATAAAAATTCCCTACTTTAAATAATCAACAGACCTGGATAGAAGAAACAGTCTCTGTAAAAAAAAAAAAAAAAAAACTAATTAAAGGATGTGCTAAACAATAAAATTGTATAAAAGATATTTCTTTGGTCCTATAGCTTAGACCTTTAATGTAGTTTCACTTGACAAGCTAAAGATTCCTGGTTTGACCCCAGAAGGAGACACAAAACCCTTTGAGGTTTGCATCTGGCAAATAAAAACAATCAAAAAATTCTGCCAAATTAAACATCCAGAGCTACCCACTGTGGTGACCCCTTGCAAATAAGGGAACATAGCTTCATTTAAAGACTAGGACTTTAAAGACTAAAGTCTTTAAAGACTTTAAAGACTAGGAGATAAAAGAGCCAGGATCTGTCCAAACAACTAGGTGAAGACGCCTTGTGACTGCCGAAACTGATTTAAGACAATTATTTTATGCACGCTGTAGGCAATTGACTAGAAAGCTGGTCACCAAAACAAAGAATAGCCCTGTTTTTGTTGTTAGTTACGAGACAGCGCAAACCTGGCCATCCCACGACAAACACAAAACTTACTGGACCATTACTGTTGTTGATCAAGTGATTAAGATAACTTCTTCAAAAATCCATACAGGGGCTGTTTTTCACTTTCTACAGGCTGGTCTATCGGTGCAAAGGGCAAATACACAAGTATCTGTAGTTAACATTAGCATTTGTCCTCACCTTTTGTGCTGAAACAATGTAACCGCCAGTGCTCACCCATTAAAACTAAACCTACATTTATACAAAAACTCGGCAACACACTTGCCAGTGGTTTCCATATTTGTCTTGCCACTCCCTAGTATGTCTTACAAGGGGGGGAAAAACAAAACAAAAAACATCAATGACAGCTCAGTTCTTGTAATCAGCGCGATGCAATCCAGCAGTAACAGTGTGAATAGTTGCACTTTCCTGTAACAGGCTAAAATGCTTATTCTGTGTAGTGTGGTGATTCCAGAGTTTCCTCCTGTGGTGACAATGACTGCAGTGTGGGAATCACACAGGATGAAACAAGGCCTAAGTAGCACATCCGGCAAAAGATATGCTCAGGTGAATAATTAAGCTAAACTAAGGCACCCGCAGAGAGAAAGCATGCAGCAAGATCAACTGCAGAGTCAACAGCAATGTCTCAGTGTCTCCTCCTTACCACCCAGAACCTTGTGCTGGGTTTGCATACTTTTGTCCCTGAAGATTTTGGGATTCCTGGACAGCAAAGTTTGTAGGAGCATTGGCATGTCGCCCTCGGGTTCATCGTTGCCCAAGTTGTCCTTCAACTCTCTGGAAAATAAACATAAGAACAATCTATGTTACAGGTAAGAGCCACCTATTCCCAAAAGCCAGCTACTGTAATGTGCTCACTGGCATTAAATTGGCAATACCCGACTATAGTACTGAGCTAAACAGTCATTACTCTGAAATAACACACTGCCAGGGCAATAGTTTATGTGCAATTCAAAAATAATTTAAGAGTTAAAAAAAAAAAAAACAGTACTGCAGCGAGGTATGAAAGATCAGCGAGTGAAACTTACATGTGTTCGGTGGAAACCTGGTTAAGGCTATGCGCCAGCTGAGTCACTAGACTCTCATCTCGACACACCAGCAGGCTGCTGACCTCTTCTGAGATCCTTCCATTGTAGAGGAGGCTCTTAGCAGTGGTGGCAGGTAGGGGAGAAGGCAAAGGAAGCTGGTTCAACACTGAAAGGACAGTTAAAAGAAAATCATGGCATAAAACTGTACAGGGAAACGCCTGTAAGGACGCCCAACTTACATGCACTATGTAGAAGTAATGTAAAAGTAACACTTTGTTTGGCAATGCACTATTTAAATTTGCAGCAACACTCTAATCTGGATAAACAATCCAAAGGTTTCAGAATGTGTATTAAATGCAATGATGCACACAATATATTTTACATATGTTTCTTTTTTATTTTCTGAAACTGATATAGGGCACATAAATCTATAACCTCTGAAATGACAATAACTAGTATTCAGGCGTTCTTATAACTACATGCCCAGTTAATTTCGGCCTGCTTGGCATTCAAGTAATCACTAGTCTTGCCTCATTTTAGTCTGAATTCTAGTGTTTAAGCTGTGATGATGTTGCACTTACAGTCTGTTAGGCTAGCAATTCCAGCAAGAGTAGTGATGGGAACATGAGGCATGTCACCATTCATGCTGAAGATGAGGTCAAGAGGTCGTGTCAATGCACAGGTTGGTCAATATCACCAATCGTCCTATATGTCACATCGCCAAAGTGCTGCAAAAGACAGAAAAAAAAAGTGGCAACAAGACTGAATTAAGAAATGGCCCATTATTTTACAGACAGCTATAGTGTACTTGCTCTGGGATGGGGATTAGAAATGGTATGAGTTCACGAGTGGGCATTATTACAGTGCCAGCATAACTGAATCTCTGAGGTACACGATTCACACAGGCCCGACAACAAGCCTGGGCATGGCTTTATCAGTTATTGATTTAAGGCTCTGTTGGAAATGCTACCTTGCTCCCGGTACAATTTCCCCTTATATACATACACAACTTGAGGATATGCAATCCAGTTGCAAAATTTCAACCTGCTCTAAATCGAAAATACAGTGAGAGCGGAAACACACCGGCAATCAACTACTTTAGATCTCAAACGCACGTCGTGCACTGGCAAGTAGACTCGAGTGGTGACAGCTCTCATTTAATCACTCATTTAAAAAACACAATAAAGTGACACCGATTGTGTTTCTGTGTGTTGTTTTTGTGTCTCTGGCCTCTTGAGCTTGCTTGTCCGTGTTTATACTTTCAGTTTCGCCGACGGAACATACAAAACAAAATCCAAAGGCGATTTAAAAAGAAAAAGCCACTGTTAGCTAATTATGTCTCAAAATTCTTCTTTTGTTTCAGAGCCAGTTAAGATTCCCGGGACTGCCCGGAAACAAAACAGAGACATTAGCTCGTCTTGACAACACTTATAACTACATTAATACTCTGTTGTTATTATTTTAGTTGTTTCATACCCTTGCTATGAGGAAGAGCGAAGCGACGACGTCTGTGAAAGTGACAAAAATGAACTCGCGGTTAGCCGGCTAGCAACAACTGAAGATGTAGCTAATGTATGCTAACTGGCTAGGTGTAGCCTTATCTGTAACTTGCATTAGCTAGCATCACCGGGAGTGCATCAAACCCGGTTAGCCGTGTGCTGCTTATTCGATATCGCTCTTTTTACCGCACGGGTCGCGTATCGCTTTAGATTAGCACTTCGCACTTGCTGTGGCCTTCATCGTCGCATCTCCAGCTATGAAAGTGGACCTCGGACTTGCCTAAGGAAGCGTAACCCCGACCCGACGCCAAGGAGGCAGGGGTACAAAGCACAGACCCCCCATCACAAATCAGAATTACCCCCTCGGCTGATTTCTGTAACGGCTCCCGGTGGCTGTCTGATGGCGGAAAACGCGCAGGGAGGTAAACAATCTGCCCGAAAAGAGGCTGTAACAGTTGAACCTAGCTTATTTACCTCTGGATGTGATGAGAAAGAGAAGTGGTTCTGGTGGAGAGGAGGAGGAGGAGGGGGAGGAGCAGGAGTAGGATGGCAGCTGGAGCAGGAGAAGAGTCTCTAGCTCCCTCTCCGTCCCACTGTTCAAACAGCTCCCTCGGAACTGACACATAATCCCTGGCTGGCTTTTCTTTTTTTTTACCCCTTCTTTCTCACGGCGGACATATCTGCCGTGAGGGGAGAGGAGCTTGGTTAGAGGCGATGCTAACGAGTATCAGGTCATTTTTCAGGACAAAAAATAAAAAAGGCTGATGGAGGGGAAATCAACAATTTACCCCCTACAGAGTGACCCTTAAGAAAAAGCCTTGAACTAACGCACTGTGTAACCTGTGTTTCATTATTGCTATCACAGAGCTTGTTATAATAATAATAATAATGTCTAGAGTTTTTTTTTAAGCTTTCCCCATTATGCTGCACTTGTTCAAATAAAATGATGTGCTTTTCTGATGACTTTTTATTTTATTATATATATATACATATTGGTCTATTCAAGTGTGGACAGAAAGCAGTCAATCAACTGACTGCCTCCCACTAAAAATTTAACCACAGCTTGCCCAGAGCTACAAAATTCACTGCCCCCTCTTTAAAATGTTCTCACATGACCCAAACTAATTAGGACTGTAGCGGTTTGGGGACACGTGAGTATATTAAAACATTTATTCACACTACATTACAACGCTACATAATAGGCCAGCAGTAAACCATTTAGCTTCGGTTTGAGACACATTAAGATTTCGTTTCATAAACAGGATTTGGTCTCCCTCTTGTGGAGGAAAAGTCAAGTTATCCCAGATTAAAACAAACAGCCTCCCCTGCGTCACTCCCCACAACCTCTCTGTCTCTCTCTAAAACTATCAAAGTTTCTGTTTTCATTTAATGAGACAAAAAAAGATCCCTCCAGCAGCAGTTTGACTTATGAAAACAAACCCAAAACAGTAACAACTACTGTGTAATTGAGAATGGGCCAGTGGAATGAGTCCTCTTTTATTTTCCATCTTCTTTTCTGTAAAATTAATAAGAAAAAAAGAAGTTTTAAAATACATTTTATCATAATTACAAAGCAGGAAGAACATATTTACTATCCATCCATCTATTTATTCCACTCCAGGGATAAGTGTGCCAGTCAGACAACCATTCACACTCACATTTGCACCCATATGAGCAATTTAGGATCACCATTTAGCCTAACCCCACTTTGGACTGTGGGAGGAAGCCAGAATACCCAGAGAGAACTCACACAGACACAGAAAGAACGTAGAAAACACAGAAAGCGTTTAGCCCACATTTTACCTCAGTTTAATTATATATCTTAAAAAATGTACTTTTTAGATTTAAACTGTGAAGGGTTTTTTTTTTAGCCAACCATAATTTCTTTATATTTTGTTAGGAAAATTTGATATATTTTCACCAGTTTATTGAAATATGCTAACATATATTAGGCAAAATTCATTCACCACTGGCCAAAATGCAGACCCAAACCATGACAGAGCATCCACTGTGTTTTACAGATGGCTGCAAACACTTACTGTTGTACCTCTCTTCTAACCTTACATATTGATGACTATTTGAAACAAAGGTTTCACATTTGGATTCATCACTCCATGAGACCTGCTGTCACTGATTTTACAGTCCAGTTCTTGTGTAATTTGGCATACTTCAGCCTTTTCTCCCTAGCTCACTTCTTGAATGGCTTCTTGACAGCCACCCTTCACCTGAGACCATTTCTGATGAGGTTTCAGTGAACAGTAGATGGGTCAACTGAAGGACCAGATGCATCATCAGGTCCTGTCTCAAGTCTTTGCTGGATTTTTCCCATTTCTCAAGGACATACCTTTCAAATACTGCTCATCTGCTGTAGATAGCTTTTCAGGCCTATCAATTCTTCATTTGTCCTGCACACCACACTGAGATGTGCCAAGCTTTTAGCTAAGAGCTCTTTGGGAGTCCCCTTTTTAATGCAAAAATGCTGTTTTGCGGCTGTCACACTGTGTTATCTTTGGTGTTTCTTTGTTTTTTTGTTTTAGATTCATTTGTTTTTAGAAATGAGAACAAGTTATGTGCTTTTGTGACAGGCTGCAAGTAAAAAAGTGTACAAAAAGATACAATTTAAAATTGGTTGTCTGTAATATATCCACACAAAATTGGTTCATTGGCGTAGGTGCCTGTTTTGCACTTGATGATTTGTAGGTTAAAGAAAAAAAAAACATTCCTATTTAAATTGTTAGGTACAAAGACTAAACTAAAAATAAGTCAAAAACCTTCAGAAAACTGGAGAACTATTCTTTAAGAGTACTTCTTTGAAAATCGCAAGAAAGTCTGGAAGCAAAACATTAAAAAGCAAAAAAAGAAAAGAGTAATAGCTCAAGACTTTTGCATAATATTGTATCTTTGCACTACAGCAGATGAAAAAATTACTTGAGCAGAAGTTTTGTTTTGTTTAGGAGCTGAGATAATCCAGGCAAATACTCCTCACAAATCTAAAACAGTGATACTGGGATCAGAAATGTTTCCTTTTGTTGTTTGTTTGTTTGTTAGACTTTATGACTGAAATTACTGTTTAGGTTTATAGTATTTATGAAATTGTTATATTACATTGTGGTAATTTGAAGGTATTTTATCTTTTATGATAAAGGCGTGATATCATTGAGATACTTAGCCTGGTATTGTATTGAATTTTTGTATTCCTTTCCTTATATCTATATCATTTCATTAGAATATTTATCAATAATAATGAAGTTGGTATACACACACAAACACACACACACAGTCATATGAAAGGCCAGCAGCTGACGCCTGTAGTTTCACGAGTGGATAATAATGTTGCCGTAGGGTTTCACGGTAATTACTCTGCTTCAATGGGTTTAACCATGAGTCTCTAACCCGTGACGGTCATGAGGGTTTTTTGCCCCTCTCTGCTCTCCAGCACACTGAGTTAAGATATTTGAGGAGTGAAGAAACACAGCGCTCCGTGGACCCAGTCTTTCTGAGAAGCCAAGCTGACCAGAAGAGCTGCTTTCTGAATCCTTTCTCTCAAACCTGGTAAGGTAGCTGATTTTTCTGTTTGTCTTACTTTTCTATAAAAAGAAGGCTTGTTAAAGGCATGTGGGGCATTGTGCTTTTATGAAAGGCTCAATTTGACATGACATTAATGTGAATTAAGGAAATGCTAATTAGGGTCTTCTTGATAAGGTTCATTTCACTGCACAGATGTAGGATACTCAAAGACAATCTTAGTAGCAGTCGATTTCCATTGTATCTACATAATATATATGTGATTTGTATTGATGTGCACTTAAAGTCTGTAAGATAGCATCAGTCAACACAAAGACAGAGAGAATAGACAGATAGAAGAGATGCAGCCAAGTCCGGTGTATACACTGGACAGACACAGAGTGGAAAAAGTAAGTGGTCCAAAGCTTGGAACCCCTACACAGTTACACTTTTGTGTTATTTTAAAAGTTTTAATAATTGTATCAAGACATACTGGCTTTACATTACAGGCTATTAAAGAGTGAGGACTATCTGAACTTAATTTTACCTTATCAAGATTGGGTACAATATAATATTTTCACTTAAAAAATTTGCATGCGGGTAGATAATAATGATTTCACAGTGCAGAGCTAAGCTTTATAGCATGTAATTGTGTCCAGACTATTTGTTTGGCAGTTTATGGACCTCCCTCTGGGATAATATTAGACTACTGCAATTCATTGTATTATGGTCTAGATCAGGCCACCATCCATCGTCTTCAGATGGTTCAAAATGCAGCTGCTCGCCTGCTAACTGGTACCAAACGGAGAGAGCATATAACCCCAGTTTTAGCTTCTTTACACTGGCTTCCTGTCTCCTACAGGATCCAATTTAAACTTTTACTTTTTGTTTTTAAGTCACTTAATGCCCGAGCCCCTCCTTACCTGTCTTAGCTCCTCTCTGCCTATGCTCCAGGAAAAACCACGAGGTCTAGCTCAAAACTAATGTTGTCCATCCCGACTAATCTCAAATCCCGTGGTGATAGATCCTTCTCTGTGGCAGGTCCCAGACTTTGGAATAGTCTCCCCTAAAATATTAGATCTGCACAAACACTTGAGCAATTTAAATCATTACTAAAGACACATTTCTATGCCCTGGCTTTTAACACACTATGACCCAAGCATTTTGGTCTTATTTGAATTAGTTTAGTTATTGTTTTAATTCTTTTATTGTCCTATTATTGTTTTTTATTGTTATTATTGTATTACATTGTTGCTTTTTAATGCCATTTTTATATTGTTAAGCACTTTGTGCAGCATCGGCTGTTTGAAATGTGCTATATAAATAAATTTGACCTTGACCTTGACCTTAATATCAAAGCAGCACCTCACATCATATCCCATTTTCAATTATTATATGGCTATATAGGCTACAATGGGTTTAAATAGTCAGTCATGTGAGCGTATTGTCTATTTGTTCCTTATAAAATGATCCCTTGTTGACTTTCAGCTTGATGTTGTGTAATCGTACACACGGCATGCCTCGTGGGGACTTCAACGTTTATTTTGCCAGCAGCAGGCGAGGAAACGTCAGAGCTGAGGAGTATGTGTCTATTGTCATCTTAAAATCATTGCTATTAAGCTACTGCTGTGCCCAAATTTGTATTGTTGTGAACAATTTAAAACCCACATGCAAAGTAAAGTTTTTCTCAATTTGAATTGTGTTGTGGACCACAGGGCAGTGGGCATAGCTCTGCTGGTTGTCATCCTTGCAGCACTTCTCATCCTGGGCTGCTGGTACTTCAAGAAAAGGAGTGGCTACAAACTTATCAGAGTGAGACCATCACACTTTATAACTGATTTATGTTATTCTGATTTGTTGTTGGTGAACATCTGTAAAATGTCAAAATGAAAATTCAGTTCACCCTATTTCAAAGAGCATCATGTGTTCAGTTTGTACCCATCTTTTCCCAGCCTGTATCACTAAGTTCTCATTTTGTTTCATCACAAACCCTCGTACACCTTTCTGTAACTTGCAGAGCCCCAGATCGGGATCATCAGGTTATACAGGAAGCCAGTACTCGGAGGCAGGATCTCCAGCAGAAAACAAGATGGCTCTTACTGATTTTGGCAGCTTCCAATCTGTGGTGAGACAATTACTTCAGGAATAATAGCCACATATACAGGATATAGTAATGCCCCCCAAATCACCAATCAGTAGGTATTTCATTTAAATTTTGTGCAACCTGATATTCCACACAGAGCCTCAGAGCTTTGAAACATGATGTAGAGCACGTGAAAGCAAAAGCTGTGGATGCCTGAAGCAAGGATTATGTCACCAGACTGGAGGGAGGTATAAAAATGTTTAATTCCCAGAGGAGATGTGTGTATGGTGGAAAAGTGAAAGGAGGATCAGAGCAGCAGTCTTTCAAATATCATGCGGAATCCCGTGTGTGAAAAATTGACATTTTGCATTTGTTGTAATGACATGTCCCTAGGGAAATAAACTTTGGCTTCACTTTTCAACGCTGCATAAACATGTTATTCACATATAACTGAACTGTAGCTTTCATTTTTGTTGTTGTTCCACTTCTCTACAGGTTCCTAATGCACCTCCAGCCTATGAGAAGATTTCCTCTGGGCCATTGCCACCTCCGTATTCCCCCTGAAGCACTGTGGCTGAAGATGGAAGAGGCAAAGAAAGACAATGAAGAAGGAACTTCAAGCTCACCTTGCTGTTTGAAAATATATAATCTTATGTCCATAGCAATATAGCGCATTGTAGCCAAATATAGGTGAAACTACTGTATCTCTCACTTTGTAAAATTAAAAACTACACAAATGAACACAGCTTTAATACTATAGCTTGTTTCAATAAACAGTAAAACACTATTATTGCATATTTCTGAGGATAAGAAAGCAGACACGCTTGTTTGGGACAGTTGCATTGTTTATTTCCATGCAGTATCGTCCAGAATTGTTCCATGAAAATGTACCTAGTAATTTTTTTTATTTTTTGGGGGGGAAAAATCTATATGGTAAAAATAAATAAATGTGACTTTAAAACATTTATATTGGCTCAAATATGTAGTACAAATTTCTCTAGTAGTTTATTTCTAAAAAGTAAAATGCCTCTTTCAAATGGTTACTAGTTGAAAATAAGGACATGACAGACTGGATGCTGATGGATTTTTCCTTTCTTTTCTTTCCAAACTGACAGACAAAAGTAGAGCAAGTTGTAATGATAAATCGTAAACAATACTGGGACTGAAATGCTAAACTGCTAAAGCTCAACTTGAAATCTATTTCATCTACCTTCCTGTTGTATCAATTGGTTATAACACTTGTAATTACTCAAGGAAGGGTCTACACATTTGAAATCAGGGCAACCTTAGTAGTGTCCCCCTCCAGAAACTCTTCACAGTATACATTTTTCACCATGTCTGACTGAGCAGGTTTACATGTAAGACAATTAAATCAGAGGATGAAACCTAATGTAGCATAACTTTAAGTTAGGAGTCAAAGTAAAGCTGAAAATGTAGTTCTTTAACCAGGATTAAAACAAGCAAAAATATGTGAACCCTGCTAAAACTAAGCAGCTGAAAAGTGGTGTCTGAGCTTTCACACTCCACTTTAATTGGTTCACTTTGTGTCTGCCGTTGAAGGCTGTAAAGAGGAATCATGTGTTTGTAGTGCTCCAGTGGAACGGTTGGTACAAATCACCAGTGCATCCCGAGGTTCAGTCAGCTCTGCTGAACTGACCGGCCGCTGAACAGTGCTCAAAACAGCCCCATCGGGACTAATGAGCATCTTGGAAGCTACACTTGTATGCAGACCCAGGGCTGAGGTCTGCACAGAGTGTTTTCCAAGTGTCTGATTGGTCAGTACAACAGGTGGATGGATGGTGGTGTTCGTTTTACTCGATGGGATTGTTTGACCTGGAGTGATTATTACAGTTGTGCTGGATGAAGATGTGGTCTCCACAGTTGCTGTTTCAAATGTGTTGACAGTGCTTCCGATGGGTGGAACAGTAGCAACAGGCAGTGCCTGCATTCTAGAGACTCCACTGATGATTGGTGGAACAGCCACAGTTGGCAAAACCTGTGTCCGTGTGCCAGCAGGCACTGTTTGCACGAGTGGGGTCTGTTTTTTGATTGATGTGTTGCTCAGCCCTGAATGCATTAAAACCTGTGGTTGAGCGGTGGTCGGTGCTGCAAATCGGACAGCTGTCTGCTGAGGCTGTATGCCTAGGGTTGTCACTGCAATCACATGCTGGGTAGGAAGAGAACCATGCAAAGCTGGTGTGTCTGCTATTACTGGTGCTACTGGCGAAGAGAGGGGTGCAGGAACTGGTATAACAGGGCTGGGTAGGGTAACAGCTGATGGCCTGGGTACTACAGGCAATGACAGAGGTCCCGACAATCTGGCCAAGGGGGGTGCTACTACAGGTGAAATGGTTGATAAACATTTTGCTTGTGTAGTGGCAGCTAGTCTGACTGTGCCCTGTGCTGATCCAAGACAAGGGGCACTTGTTAACACTGGTACAGTTGGTACACTTTCTAACCTTGCTGTAGGGGAGACCAGAGTGGATGTACCTACTGGAGATAATGCAAAGTTACCCACGTGTGCAGTTGGCAACCTAGGAAGTGCCGATACTACATTTGTTTTACTGGGTAACAAATTTGAGCCCAGGCCAGGTGTTCCTGTTAGTTTTAGTGACAAGACATTAGGAGTGGTTGCCAGCAACGGTGGAACGACAGCAGGGGTGCTTGCCACAAAGGGAGAACTTACAGCTGTGACACCAGGCAGCCTGGCTGGGGGTTGGGGCAAAACTGGCGCCCTGGGGGCTACCATGGCATGGCTTGCACCTTGAGAAGGTACTGATGGTCCAGTGCTTGTAGGACTGGCAGGAGGCACTTGTTGTGCAGGGCTAGAGATGATAAGGACGTGGCTGCCTGGAGCCAAACCCTGGGGAGGGACTACAAAGCGTGCATTGTTGAGGAGAATTTGTGTGCCAGCAGCAAGTGGCGTAGAGGTGTTAATGACTATTCTCTGCTGGATTGTGCTGGTTGCAGAGGTGGTGAATGGGGTACAGGTGGTTGTTGCAGAGGAGAGAGGGAGTTGGGTTTTATTGCGAGCAAACTGAGATGAAGAGAAGGAGGAGGAGGAAGTGGTTTCTTCACCGATACTCCTCTGACAATCAAGAGTGAGTGTGGAAGTTCGGTCTGGCCTACTCTCCACAGTAGTAGCTGTCTGAACAGGAGTGGTGATGGACACTACGCTTCCTGGGATATTAACATCATTCTTTATCATGTTTCCCTTTGGCTGAGCAGCAGCAGTGTTTATGGATGTATAACAGCCTGTTTGTGAAATCAAGGAGGATGCCGGGATTCCCTGGAGGTGAGAGCTGGTGCTGACTGATCCATGAGAGACAAGCTGGGAAGAACAATTAGTGATGGCATTTAAACTTGTTGCTGGGACCAGTCCAGTGGTAGTGGTGAAGGTTGTTGGACCACATGCATTTGAAACAGACCCTGGTGTGAACTTGGAAGCAGACTGTGACAGGGCATAAGTAGTCTGTCCAGTAGTTGCTTTCCCTGGTAACTGGATTTGAACCCCTGGTGAAACAAAGATGAGAAAAATATTTATTAAATTTGTGGTGAAAAAGGTTTCTTTGATTCCAGCAAATCAAGCACTACAGTGAAGTAGTCAACAATGCGAGTCCAACACATAAGTCTTTTTTCCAAGCCAAACCAACTGTGAAGATGACATCATCATATAGCCATGCTCTCTCTCTCTCTCTCTCTCGCTCTCTCTCTCTCTCTCGCTCTCTCTCTCTCTCTCACACACACACACTGAGTAAGAAGGCAGCATGACCAAGACGTGTTGTCCTCAGTTGTTCTGCAAGATAATGCTTTCTAGAGAAGACAAGAGCAGCACACATTCCTGTAATCACTATCAAAATCACAGGTAAGTCATTTATCAAACCATCTTCTCTTCTTATTTTGCCTGCATCCTTTTAAGGTTGCCATAACGAATTATCTGCTTCCCATTCTTTCAAATCAACCCTCTCCGTGCCCTTCTTCACTGCATACATGAACCTTCTCTGTGGTCTTCCTTGTTTTCTCCTGTCCACATGGCAACTCAATCTTGAACATCCTTCGTCCAGTAAATCCACCATCCCTCCTTTGCACATGTCCAAACCATGACCTCAAGTTAACCTGTCTATCACCACTGCAACCAAGAAGGGGTTCAGAGCAGATCCCTGCTCACCAACTTCACTGCTTAAAAAGCTTCACCTGCTCTGCTACATTCGATTTACTTATATGCCAACATTGGATAGTGTGGCATTTCTCCCACTATGAGATACATGTTATACACATAAACTTTACAAAGTTTTCAAAATTGAGCCAACCCAAGACAAACAACAAATAATAATAATAATAATAAAAAAACAAAAACTCACCTTGGGGCAGGGTGATGTTTTTGCCCTTGGACAATGGCTCCAAGCTGATACTTCTAGCAGGTTTTCCTGGTCTTAATCCCACCTTCAGAGTCTGACTTGATAATGAAGTAGTTGCTCCCTGTCCACTTGCACACGTTGCCATCGCCGGTGCTGAAAGGCTTCCAATGACGGTGGCTGATGATGTCAATGCGGGCTGAGTGACAAACATGAGTCTTGAACTAGGACCTGGCTTCGGGGAGGAGGGTGTCCCTTTGGATGCAGCTACATTTGAGGATGAGGATGAAGATGGAGTAACCAGGATGAATTTGGTAACTTGGGATCCTTCATCTGTAGTGGTGCGTTTCATACCAGTCTTGCTGGTGGCTGCTTGGGAAAACCCTGAGCCACTTTGTAGTGGCACGGCAACACTGCTATTAGCTACTGAAGCTTGAAAATGAGAACCCGCAGCAGGTGTGTGGACTGGCTGAGAAATGTTTGTCACAACTGTAGAACCAGTTGAGGTACTGAGGCCCTGACTTACAGCAACAGCACTGGCTGTAGTTTGACTTTTTGGGCATGTTATACCACTACCAGTGGTTGCAGTGAGCATGGTATTTTTGAGAGAGGAAGGGGTTTTTAACACAGGATGAATCTGCTGCTGGGGTTGGGAAATTGTCATTGCTTGGACAACAGAAGGTGCGGTCTGAGTGGGAGCAGAAGTAGACTGTGTGGCCTTGGACAGAAGGAAGGCTTTAAACTGAGGCGAGATAGTGATGACTGGACTGGTATGTACAGAGCCAAGTGTGTTTTGGTCCGAGGATGTCTGGACCTTGACAATGCCCGTGTTGCCACATCTAGTTGTTACCAGGATTGACTGTGAGTCACGGATGCACACAGTCTTCAGCTCCTGTTTCGGGTCTGTAGGTTTCTCAGGCTCAGTACAAACTGCATTTGAAACTGCTGTGATGGAGGTTGTGTTTGGTGTGGTATCTTGTGAAGCACTAGCTTGGACACTGCATAACTGTGTCTCTTTAGATCCTGCTCTGTTTAGAGCCCCGTGTTGAAGACGAGGTGAAACCGAAGGAGAAGGGGTCTTCACTGTCCTGGCATCTTTTAGGGGCGCCACTTGTTGAACAGGAATTCTGTTTTCAGGAATCCTGAACCCAGGCACATCGGTAGACATACAAAAAGAGCTGGCCACTTTGGAAACTATTGCCTGAAAGCCTTTAGTCTGTTGTTGAGCTAAAGAGCAAGACTTTGCTTCAGTTTTATGAACGAGAAGGTTAGAAGGCAGAATCACTACTTGCTGGACAGTCTTTTCTCCAGTGTCTTGGCCCAGGACGGGCTGAACTGAGATCTTTATTGGGCTATTGTTGTCTTTCCTTACAAGGTGACCCAGTCCCTCAGGCACCTTGTACACCACTTGGACTGGATTTTTAAGTGCAGTCTGTGTTGGTTTGCCTTGTGGAGATTTAGGAAGAACTGCTGCCACAGTGGCCACTTCTGACTGCTCAGGGGCTTTTGTCTGCTGTGGTCCTCGTACCTGAATCTGTTGCTTGTTCTGTTGGGAACTGGATGGAGAACTTTGTGCTTTTGAAAGTTTGGTGTTAGCTACTGCAGTTGTAGGCAGGGAGACCAAAGACCTCTTGCTCGGTTCATCTTCACTGTTAACACCTGGGCAATCAGCAGGTCGATTCATTAAGGTCACTTTGTTTCCCACACTCTTAGCCAGCAGGGTGGGGATGGGCGTGTAGCCCTTAGGTAGTCCAATGGTTGGGTGAAGGATGGGGGATCTGGGAGGCGCTGAAGCATGGGCTGTTACCCTTTCTGCCCATGCTGAATCCCTGGATTTATTTGCTGGGTTCAGGTCAGATCTCGACTGTGACCTGGAGTCGGCATAAGCAATTATGCTGCTTACAGTCTGATCTTTTTGCCGCAGACCAATTCCTTTCTCTGCACTGGCTTGAGGGTGTTTTAGGTGGTTTGGAGGTACACATGTCACCGTGTTTTCTCCAGTAGACTCAGCCTTAATGTCTCTAGTGCTTGCTGAGAAGAAAATAGAAAAGTCTATTACAGATGTATTGATTTATAAGCTTTACTATTGCCTATGAAGGTTCAATAGGCAGTGACTTTCATCTAGTACAGTCAAATAAGCTAAGAACAGTGTAAACTGACTGCACTACTGCCTACAGAATGAGGAAAATCTTACATTTCAGTAAACAAAACAACAACGTTAGATTCAAGCGCAATTACCTCCACTCCAGAGACCTCTAGGAACTCTGTTTTCCATGTCTTCCTCTTCTGATCTCCCATAATGACCTGACAGTGAAGGAACCTCCTTCCCTAAATCCCTTTCTTCATCATCATCAGATGATGATGATGATGATAAATTGCTCTCTTCGCGCTCAAAGTTACTGTACTCTGGGTGCTTCTTGAAATCATCAAATTCCTTCTTCAAACGGAGCCTGACAATAGAAAAACAATGAAAAAAATCAAGACTTCAGTAATGATGCTATATTACAATGAGCTGTTTAAATAAAGTTGTCATCATTATACTTTGTTCTGGACAGACGACCACCAAATGAGCAAACATACCATTAAGACCAGCAATACAACTTAAACAGAAGACAACACCAACAAAACTCAATTATGGTAAACCTTAAATTCAATTTGAATGTATTTGAATAAACACTCACTGGCCAATTTATTAATTACAGTAGGTTAACTGCTTGTTATCATAAATAGCTAACAAGCCTATCACATGCTTCCAACTCAAAGCATTTAGGCACGTAGACAGAGATAAGATGACCTGTTGAAGTTCAAAAGGAGCATCAGCATAAAGATAAGTCAGGTAAGATTTTTCAGCACAACCCTCTCTAGGGCTTACAAAGAACGGACTAAAAAAGACAAGAGAAAATATCCAGTGAGCAGCAGCTTTCTGATTAATAATGCCTTGTTAATACCAGAAGTCAGAAAACAATTGCCAGATTACTTCAAGATGATAGAAAGGCAACAGTACCTCAAATGGCCATGCCTTACAGCCGAAGTATGAAAAAAAGCATATCTGACTGTAGGGTTTTGCGATATGACGAAATATATCGGACGACGAAATTAAAACATCTATCGTTTCATATTATACCCTACTGTTTGTTTCATGGTGTCGCAAAATACACTGTTTACAGCAATATGTTTTCATCGTTTGGATGGTCACCGTGTGGATGCAGGCACAGAGAATACCAGCATGGCCAGTCAAGATGGGGCAGAACCAGGCAGCTCCAAACAGAAGGACCTCTGTAGCATGGACATGGTTTGGTTATGAAAAGTCTGACACGGACCAGAAAACTGTACTATTCAAATTATGCCACAAACCGGTCTCCACCACAGACTCAAACACGACAAACCTCTTCTACCACCTACGCAAGAATCATGTGAAAGAGTACGGAGAGAGTTTACGGATGAGAAGCCTACAAATGATACAGGCTCACCAAAATCGACAATAGGTGATTGGAAAAACATTGCCTGATCTGACAATTATTGATTTCTGCTACAAAATACATTATTTCGTATATTATTTTCCTGACACACTTTGAGCCCCTCAGTATCAGTTGAGCATCATTTTAACACCACAGCCCACCTGAATATTATTGCAAACCATCCTTGTATGACCACAGTGATGGTGATGGTTGACAGCTGCTTTCATAAGAATAACACACCAACTACAGAATTCAAATGATCTAACACTGGTTTCCTGAACATGACAGTGAGTTCTCTCTGTACTCAAATGCTTCCACAGTCACCAGATCTCAATCCAACAGAGCACCTGTGGGATGTGGCGGAAAGCGAGATTCACACCATGGACGTGCAACCGACAAGTGTGCAGCAACTGTGTGATGCTATTTCGTCAAAACGCCCAAAATCTCTGAGCAATGTTTATAGCACCTTGTTGCCTTGTTGAAGCTGTGCGATGAAGAATTAAGGAAGCTCTAAAGACAAAAGGGGGTCAAACCTACCTACTGTTGTACCTAATAAAGTGTCCAGTGAGCTTGCATAAATATGAATGAAGAATAAATCCAATGATTGTGTAAGCGTCAAACCTGTTCCTTTGGTGTGCTTTGACAAGCTTGGGTTCCCAGGGTGAGAGCTCATTCAGTAGTCTGATTAGTGTGCTATGGAGGTCTTTCACTGCTTCTCTCCTATAGTACCACCGACCCTGCGAGTTCAAACGTGTAAAGGAAAACTTAAGTGAGTGGGCAACACTGAAATGTGAGGAAAAACTTTTTTCCCTCTGCTTAATAAAAATGACTGTGACCTACCAATCTCTTTTTAGTGCTCTCCAGGTCATCAAGCTCATCTTCAGTCTTACCGATCAGCTCGCGTAATTCCTCGAGACTGGTGCAGACCAACTATACAAGAGGAAAAAAAGGGCACAGAAAACTGTCAAGGACTAAATCAGGTCTAAAATTAAAATAGGAAAAAACAGACTAACAAAGGAACAAGATCAGAGTGTACAGTGAATCTGACTACCTTGAATGAGGGCTCAGCTGAAAGTTCCTCTTTGATTTTCTTTGAACATTCAGGTTTTTTACCTGTCAGAAATAATTAATACACAAATGATTTTGATGTAATACTGACGGAAGCCACATGAGCGACATCATTACCAATCTTTTTTCCCCTCACCTGTTTTATGTTTCTTTTTCTTGTCTTTTCTCTTGATTGTTGTGCCAACTTTCCGCAGTGTAGACTTGGCAGCCTCAGCTGGGGACAGCCTCATCCTGTCCACATGCTGTAGCTGCTTGTGCTCTCCTTTTACCCTCAGCAGCTGTTCCCTCCCTCGCTTTTTCTTCCGCTTTTTTTTTTTAGTCCATATTTTGTCATTCGCCCTCTCTTCAGTCGAGTTTTGAGTGCTCTCAGAAGACAGCTGTGTGGCCAGCTCTGATGGACCACAACAGAAGCCACACTCCTCAGATTTAACACTGCTAGTTTTCTTTTTACAACATTCAAAACACGAAGATCTTTGGTGTCCCTGAGTGGGACTTCCTCCCTCCATTTTGACTCCCAACAGTTTAGTTGGAGAGGCCAGATTCACAGATCGAGCGGGAGACCTGCCTGTGTAGCTGTGCTCCCCTACATTCAGACAAGGCTCTTGTGTTTCTGCTTTAATAGTGCGAACTGCACCCAGTGTCAAGCCCGGCTCCTGTTTTATTGTGATTCTCTTTGCTTGTTGCTCCACATCTAAAGTCTCTTGCTTTAAATGAATTCTTACACTACCTCCTTCACTGGGACTGATGTGTGTGTGGCGCAGTGAGTTTGTGTGTATTTTTAAGTCCAGTTTAGAGTCTTCACAAGAGTCTCCATCAGAGGACGCCAATTCAGAAATCTGCTCCAGCGACCACAACTTTAACTTTTTTTGATCTTCTTCTTTCTCGTTTTCCTTTTTGAAAACACTAAATGTCTCTCTTTTCCGTTTTCCCAAATTACCAGTCTCTGCAGTGTCCATGGAGACTCCAAAACACCCCCTATCACTTTTATTGCCCTCATCCCGCATGCCATCTGACTCATCCTCCGTACCTGGCTTAAAATCAACTCTTTTCACCCATACCGAAGGAAATGGGAATGCTGGGGGTGTGCTGGGGCTCTGGCGATAGATCCTCAGGTCTGCGCCACAGAAATGTGGGAAATGTATATAGGTATTCTCCTTGCTGTCATAGCCCAAGATAGACTCCCTACATTCGTGGATGGGCTGGGCGAGCACAGCATCCTGTACATCCTTCTGTGTTTCATACACATGATCACATAGCCCCTTCAGAAGCCATACTCGCTGATAGAAGGGCAACAAGTGGAAGGGTTTCTCTTCTAAAGGGCTAACCTCCCCTAGGGTGCTAAAAAACTGGTGGCAAAGTCCCAGCTGTTCAGCGCGACCTGGCTGATCACGGGAGGCACCAATGGTTCGATACCAGCCTAAGACACGCTGCCTTAGCTCTGACTCCCATCGCCTGTAAGGCAACGTAGGCCGGCGGTGCAGTGTGGCCCTCCTCTGTGGAGGCGAGAGCAGGGAAGACATTATTTTGGAGAGGAGCAGGCTGCAACGGGGCATCAGCAAACAACGTTCCACCTCAAAAAATATGATCTCAGGGAGGTTGAGGGCAGTCTGAGCTAGGCAGAGAAAGTGTCCTATAGCAGGGAGTTCCCAGAGGGTCTGCACAGTGTGGGGAAAAGCCAGTGAAAGCAAGCTCTGCTCCCACTCTTCCACCTCCTTGGCTGACATTTCTTCGGCCTCTTTCTTCTCAAGCTCACGTTGCCTGCAAATGCAAAGGTATAGTTGTGGTTTTAAACTCTGCTTTACTTTTGCACTAAATCATCACAAAAATCAACACGCAACAGAGACTTTTAGTCTTTCCTTTCAGCAATTCACTCACCTCTTCTCCTCCTTGGCCCTCTGTTGCTCCTCTAGCCGCAGGGTCTGCACCATGATCGACTCGTGCCCACCGACAGTGATCGTAGCAAGGCTACGAGGTGTGGATCGCCGCCGCGTGGAGGTGCCCCCCGTGCCCCGTTCCTCCTCTGCCCCAAAACGTCCTTTAGAAGTAACTGCCAAAGTTGTTTTCTCTCGCAGCGTTCTAGTTTGACAAATGGAGAAATAAAAAAAGGAAAACAAAAAGCCGGGTACACCAAAATGAATAAAGTTACTTTATAAAACCAAATGAACATGGAGTATATTGACACTACTAATGTGATCAAACAGACAAACAATTATTTAAAATGGGATAACTGTAACATGCAAGTACATTTTGTTATTAATAAGCAAATAAATACTAAATAAGATGGTTGAGACATAATTTGCTGTCTCGTTACTTTATAAACATTACTTTTTTATTATTATTATTAATTTTAGTTTAAAATAATATAAACATTACTATTATTATAAATTACTGATTGGAAACTTGTGAAACACCAACTTGTTGAGAATCCAAGTGACAGAAAACACCTTTGGTATGATCGTGATTGCAAATTTACAATACTTTGGACATTTCTCTCCGCAGCAATCTGTTCAAGAGTGTAGTTTCATTATCTTTACCTGGACAGCAGCGTCAGCTTCTGCTCCAGCATAATTTCCAGCTTTTGTGCCTGTTTGGAGATCCAGTGGTCCACACCATGGTAGCGATAACAGTTCTCCAACATCAGTCTGAAGTCCGCAACAAACTCTGTTATGGTCTCGTATTCCTGGCTGACAAACTTCTCCTCCATCCTCCGCAAGCACATCGACTGCCTGAGCTGTGACTGCACCCGACCCTTGACCCCTCCGATACCATGCTGGGCCTCCTGGTGGCCAATGGGATAGAGGAATGGGCTGGCGATCCCTTTGTGCTTATCCAAAAGAAAGCCAGTAAATATCCTATAAGCTTGCTGGACCTCATAGTTCATGTCCTCTTCGAAGGTATTGCTGTTGGTGGAAATGCAGACTTCAGGCAGTGAGAGGTCACTGTTGGAAAACTCTGACATACCATCATTGCTCAGAGCCAGGTGGTCACCCTCTGCAGTGAGATCTCCACTGTCGCCAGGGCAGCATAACGCCACCACTGTATCAACGTCACAGGTGCCATTACTGAGCCCCTCTTCTGTTATAACCAAGCCGGTGTTTTCAGCGTTGCTGCGCACCCATTTTTGACTTTGTGAAGACATGACGATGTCAGAGGCGAGCTGCTGAGGTGCGGAGTCTCGGTCAGTCACATCTGCTGTGATTTGCTCGGTCATGTCCTCCTGATCCATAGCACTGACGCCTGAAGAGGGTGACAGGTGTCACCTATGGCGACTTCTTATTTTACAAATAACACTCAGTGATGAAAGACTAGACTTGGTCAAATATACAATGCATTTATACAGCCCCCAAAAACCGCAAAATGGGAAAACTGTCAATTAATTTGATGCCCAACATCACTAAGCTAAGTTTGCTTTCATTTTAAGCGATGTCATGAACAGTGAACACATTATCAGAGACACATGATAAAACGCGGGGGTGTTTACCTCGTAGAATTAGCGGGGTGACTTACCTTACCCTAAATGCCCCATCTTTCAAAACTTTCCCTGCATCAGTGTCTAGCTAACTCGAAGTTAGCTGTTCACACGCTAGCGCAAAATCAAGTCAGATCAACGGTAAGCAAACAAAAGTTTGCTCTGCCTGTTCTTCAACAAAAACTAAAGGGCACCCCCTTATCGCTCCTCGCATCCTGACCACGTGCAAAATAACAACAAAACAAAGTGACCATAGACAGAATTTGGTTGGTTCAACGACATACCTCGCCGTTTTCAGCTCGGCTCCTCAGACGCACCAGGCAGGGCAAGCTTAGCAGCCACGAAGGCTTGCTAGTTCTGCTAGCTTTGCTATTGTTTCCAGCCTAGGGCCTGCAATTGCTGCGTTTGCTCTCCATGGTGAAAATGTTGCAGCGGTTACATGTCCAGGTAAAAAAGTTAAGCGGGCGTATCATGTCGCCATCGCACGGAATGATGTCAGTGACAACTGGACGGCTAACGGAGCATTAGCCGATTGTTTCAAAACGCATAACAGTTCATTGTCACTAGCTACCCAGCTAACCAGCTAGGTTTTCAACTTGACAGCTACTTTATGGCGGGTAAAAATGTACACATTCACTTCAGAGACAAATATACACCGTGTGGCAGGTATACTATGAACGCTGAGCGCTTACAAAAACCTAGTAACTGACTCCTCTGGGTTGTTTGAAGACAACTGAAGTGTCCAGTTCGCTTCCACCCTGCGTGCCCTCGATGCAAATGTGCGCAGCTTGACGCAGCTAGCATGTTCCGTGTCACGCCGAACCGTTGTTTTGTTTTGTTTATTTCTTACGAGGGGGGAAAGGCGGGCACACACATACATTACACACACTCGATGCTGTATCATTGAGCTTTTTATAAGTATGTCTCTTGTCGTCATGGAAAATGCGAACGCGCTGAGACACTTATCATTACACAAATTAATACACGCGTAAAAATCCACCAACTGATAAAGCCACAATGCACAGAATGACACTGTTTAAAGTTCATTTACACTTAAGGGCTTAAGCGCCTTTAAATAAGTTAGATGAGATATAAAAGAATGTTCGTGTACGATGTAAAGTTCTGCAACGCACACGTCTCACGTTTGGCCGGTAGATGTCGCTAGATGAGCGTCACACGCCTGTGATTAGAGTGAAAATTTCCCTTCTTTTAATCTCTCAGGTCGTCCCTTAACCTCTTTATTAATTACCCCAAATCACATTGTGGCTATACTTGTAATTAGAGTGTGATTTAGCACAACATGTAATACAACTCATAGGTTTACATTAACAAAGCACGTGACATGGAGCCGCAGTAAAATGAGCAACTCTGACAACGAGGAGGTCTCCTGCTGGGACAACTGTTAATTAAGCAATTATGCCACCAGGGAACCGTGCTGTACAGAGACTTCAGCGCAGCTAAAAGGTGGGTTTTCAGTCCAGTATGGGCCCTCATTTTGGCGCAAAATAATGGATGATTATGAGTTATATGACACTTAAGAAATACATTAAGAAAATCCGACTAATATATAAAGCACAAAATACGAAAATATGTGTACTTTCTCCAGTAAATCGTTAAAGGGATATCCAGAAGGTTGGAAATACTGAAGATGGTCAAGAAATTGCTTCCATATGTCTGCAGCATAGTTGCGATACTATCACTGCATTTTAAGTGCCCCGCATGCTTTTGTAGAACATAATGCATGTATTTGATCCCATGTGTCATTAAGTGAAAATATAAATGAAAAAAAAAGAGCAATTGGTTTCCTTGCTGGAGCAAGAGCAGCATCTTTCTCAAAGTGATGCAGCTGTAGGCCTTCTTGTGAGAAGGTGGAAGGTTTGACTAAAATTCAATACTGTGAAAAACTCTTGAGTCACCCTTATTTCTTTATATTTTTAAGATGAAACTTAGAATAGGTGCCAAAGTTAACTGATACATATGCAAACATTAATGGAAATTCAGTATGCAAGACAAAAACAGTTGATACAATTCTAAAGAGCTTGAAAGTCAGTATTTTCGTATGACCACCTTTGTTCTTCAGCAAAGCAAGAAGCTTTCTTGTCATTTCTTTAAATATTCTTCAGGAATACTTCTCTAGATTTTTTTGAAGACATCTAAAACTCTGTTCTGTCAAGATGGTCCCACTGCTTCAATAATGTTAAAGTCTGGCCTCTGGGGAGGCCAATCCATGACTGATATCGTACCACTGTTTGTTTTTCCAAATATGCTTTTACTGCATTGCTAGTCTGTTTGAGATCATTGTTATGTTATTGTTATTGTTATTGTCAGTCAGTCTTTCTAGACAATATTGTATTGTGGATCAAAATCTGATGGTACTTTTCTGGCTTAATAAATCCATATTAACAAGATCCCCCAAGACCACTGACTGAACTGTGGGCCCAAACACGATAGAACCTCTGCTGTGTTTTAGGTCTTTCCTAATATTGACAACAATTTAAACCACAAATGTCAAATTTGGATTCATCACTCCATGAAACCTGTTGCCACTGACTTTCAGTGCAGTTATTGTGTAATTTGGCATACCTCATCCTTTTCTCCCTGTTTTCCTTATGTAAGAATCATTTCTTGACAGCCACCCTTCCACTGAAATAATTTCTGATGAAGCTTTGGCCAACATGGATCAATTGAAGAGCAAAATGTATACTGTACTGCACAAAGTCTGTGCAGGCCAGTCAAGTTCTTCCAGAACTCGCTCATCTCTGTCTTTATGGACCTTGCTTTGTGTGCAACACGAAGAGGCCATCTTCAAACTGTTCTGTCGGCATTGTTTTGGCACAATGCAGAGAGACAAGTACCGCTCTCCTGGCAACTGCCAAACCCAGACTTTTCCATCGGCATGCCAGATGAAGAACCATGATTTGTCACCCCAGAACATACTGAACAAAAAGAACATACTGTTCTTGAGCCAATCTGAAGGCCATGTGAAGTTTGGAGCTCTGACTCTGCAGAAAGTTGTTGACCTCTGTGCACTATATGCCTCAACATGCACTGACCCCGCTCTGTGATTTTTCATGGCCTACCACGTCATGACTCAGTTGCTGTAGTTCCCAATTGCTTCCGCTTTGTTACATTACCACTAACAGTTGTCTGTGAAATATTCAGATTGAGGAAATTTCATGACTGGACTTGTTGCACAGGTGGCGTCCTATCACAGTGCCATGCTGGAATTCACTGAGCTCTTGAGAGCGACCCATTCTTTCACAAGAAACAGTAGAAGCAGTCTGCATGCCTACGTGCTTCATTATATACACCCGTGACCGTGGAAGTGATTGGAACACCTGAACTCAATGATTTGGATGAGTGAATACTTTTGGGAATTGAATGTATCTCTCAGGTCCTGTGTCAGGTCTTTGCTGGATTTTTTCCCGTTTTTATGGACATGACTTTCATATACTGCTTACCTGCTTTAGATAGTTTCTCACGCCTGCTACATCTTCTTTTGTCCTGCACACCATGCTGAGATATGTCAAATTTTCAGCTAATAGCCCTCTGGCAAACCCCTTGTTGGTGCAAAAATATAAATTTATGTCTGTCAAGCTGTGCTGTCTTTAGTATTTGTTAATACTTACTAAAAAAGTACAAACAAATGGTGTGTTTTTGTGATAGTCTCCTAGTAACAAAGTGCCTAAAAATTTAAAAAGGGTTCTTTGGTAAGTTGTCTGTTATGTGTAGACACAACACTGGTTCAGCCCTTAAACTAGGCTCAGTATATATAGGGCCTTGGTGGTCGGCACACTGAACGGCATCCAGAGGACGGTCTGTTTATTCAGCCTCACCTATGGTGCCGGTGCCCACTTCTCAATTTTAAATCGCATGTAGACATTGAGGGTTCCTGGGAGGGGCCGAGCTGTCACCAGCTGAAATCAAACAGAGGGTTGTTGGGACCGTGCCTCTCTTTTAAATGCACTCAAGAACAGCACCCATTAAGACCACACATGAGCGGAGTGAGGCATGGAGTCTTCTCACACCCACTTCTCTGTTCGCCGTCTGGGGCAGGGGGCTGGGAAGAGGAACTGGCCGTCTGGTTGGGGTCTGGGCTTCCCTGCTACTGCAGGACCTTCTTGTCTGCACCCCAGATTAAAGGGGACTGGGGGCGGCCTCAGGTCTCTGGGCCTGGGTCTGCTCTGTCTTAGCCAGCTGCTGATGGAACCTGTGGGCTCATCACCGTGGACCCCTGTGGCTTCTGACCCACGGCTGCTGAGTGACCCCCGTTCCAGGGCTCTCCTCACCTCTTTTCTAGGCGATTGCCCCTGCAGTGGTCCTGCAGACACACGCAGGTGTGCACACAATATTGTATGCTGCTCAATAAAATTTAATATTTCTTATTTACTGTTAGCGATGCATATGTTGGTTGTTGCTGTGGTTTCCAAACTGTGTTTTTGCTTGTTTTTTTCAGCAGGTGGTGAAGCAGATTTTCAGTGTTTTTTCTCTCTCTATCCCTCTTCTTCTCTATTTTCTCTCCCTTTCCTCTGTTAACTTTCTCCCCCCCACTTCTCTTTCTTCTTCTTTTTCTTTTCTGTCCCCCGGTCTTGTCTGGTCTGATTGTAAAAACTCAAAATAAAAACAAACAAACAATATATTTATTAAGCTTTATATTACAGAACAAACAAACGATAATCGTACAGTTAACATAAGATTTACATTAAACAACATAGTCCCCAAAATAAACAAATATAGATAAAAATAAAATAAAATAAAACCAAATCAAGCATGGGTAAAACAAACACAACAAGACGAGAGCAAATAATAGATACAAAAAAAAAAAAAATACAAAACAACTCAGCACCAAGTATAATTTTCTAAGTTAATTCCCTGTCTCAGAAACTCAATTAAAGGTAACCATATTTCTTCAAATATACTCCCTTTGCTCTGACAATATGAGTAAGTCGTTCCAATACAACACTTGATGCCATCTCCTTCACCCAATCTAATAAAAATCTAATAAAATATGACTATCAAATGGACCAGTATAGCAAAAGCCATAATGGTCCACTTGGAAATATAAATATGTTGGACATCAGTTGTGAATGCTAAAAAAGAAAGGAAAATTAGGCTAAGTTTTTAATTTTTAGATTGGTGTTAAGTGGTTTACTGGGTCATTATAGTTAAATAAAAAAAATAGAGAGGTAATATGCTAAAATTCTATTACAGCCTGCCCGATGTGGTATTGATGAGCATACTTTTTGAGACTTTGGCTGTCTAAAAATCTTTGAGTAAACTGTTTTCAAAAAGTTCAGTGTTTTTATGGTAATATCTGCACTGATTTGCCCAAATTGTTTCTCTGATATATGCCCTCCATACACCAAAAAAGAAAAAGACGAAAACAAACAATGAAACTAACTAAAACTAAACCTTTTGAATAAAAACTAAACTGAATTAAAAAAAAAAAAAAGTCAAAACAACCTACAAACACATCCCTATGAAAATGGTCAGGTACAAGGAGTGGACTGAAAATGAGTGGAAAAAGCACCGAGTGGCCTCAAGAAAGACCTCTAGACAGCCTGAAGAACTCTTTGCAGTATGGCTCATTGAAGTCTTCAGCACTGTAGACTTCTTTATAGGACCCTGGTTTAGGCCGAGGAGCATACGTCACACATAGAAACATATAGCCCCCACGTGTTGTTGCTAAACATACCATAAGCTTGTTCGGTGGTCTGTACTTGTGTTATACTGCAAAGGGCCTTTTATGTCACTCCTAAGTCCCTGCTGCGTTATTACGTATTTAAGCCTTTCACACAAACCCCGCAGTATTATTGTAAGACAGCCAACTTGACCTCGTAAGTACACAATAAGAAGTCAAATTCAAATGGTCCCCCCATTATTTTTAGACTAAAAGGGGGAGCTGTGCCTTTAAAACTGCACACTGTGCTTAACGTTACTTCGCGAGATTTGCTTGGCGCCGCGACCTCATGTGAGGCACCTCCTGCGCGAGCCAGTCAGACGTTACCTCTGCAGAGGAAAACGCAATGAAGCCCTAAAAAACACTGACCATTTTAAAAAAAATCTTTAACCCTGGGGCGGGGGAAAACAATTTGTTGCCCCGAATTACCGTTGTAACTGTTGTTTATCTGAGGCGTAAGACGGCGGCGCAACGATGTGGATCCAGGTTCGTACTATAGACGGGAAGGAGACACGAACCGTTGATGATCTTTCTAGATTGACAAAAATTGAGTCCTTACGCCTGAAAATACAAGACATCTTCAATGTAAGCCCGCAACAGCAGCGCCTCTTCTACCGAGGGAAACAGGTAAAGCCGTGTTTTTGTTTCACCCCGTCACGCAACAGTCAGTTTTTTGACGCTTGGCGAGAGGGTTACGGGTTGCTCGTTGGAGAGTGAGCGGTCCTCCTCTGAGTGTTGTAGCCGTTTCGGACCCTTGCGAGCTTCCTGTTTTGATAGGAATTCGCCAATAGTTCTTGCGCAAGAGAACCGGGGGTACACCGTGTGCAGCAGTCCTCTGGGACGGCACGGATGCGTGTGCCTCCCCATTTTTGTCCCCCCTCCCCACATTGTTTAGGTTGGTGCTGTGGAGAGCTGCATGCAACAAATGTCCCACCACAGTAGACATGTTTGTTTACATTGCCGCGCGAGAGAATAGGGAAGCTCGCGCTCTGTATCCACATGTAGAGCAAAAGTAGTGCTGTGCAAACAAAACAGCCCACATCCCTCACAGATGTGCACCCCATTAACAGTTTTTTTCCTTCTTTCTTTCTTTTTTGTACATTTAAGTATCCTGAAAACACGCTCACGTATATCTGCACTGTATTTCTAACTTGGGTGAGTCGTTTTTTCAAGCTTTTATTGATCCTGTGTTGTGTTTGCGCTCGTGGTGGGTTTTAAGGAAGTACAACACGTGCCCTGACATCTAAAAGCAAGTGTAGTGTTTACAATGTGGCGTCACCACGGTACTCTCACTGTACAGTGAGGACAGTGAGGGCTGTCTACTGTAAACATGCCTGCCTGCCTGCCCTGTCTGCCTTGCCTGACACTGTTGTGCACACACTGCGCTCTGTAACATCCAGATTCACACGGACCACAGGCATGTTTTGCATTAGACACAGAACTGGGGTCCAGACTCTGAGCCTGTCCTCAATGCCATATGATTCTGCTTTGCAAGGCATTGATCCAGTATTTATTTAGCCGCTATGAAAGTCTATTACTTATATTATAAATGCACAGTTAATATGGCATATATAGAAAACTGTGTTGGAGTTCATATTAAACAAAGTCTCTTTTATGTGCCCCTTATTACTTCAACAGTCCAGGCTCTAGAACAAGAGTTTATACCTAAGCTACTAAAAGGTTATCTTTTATTATAATTGCACCATTACTTATTTATTACATTAAGACGTTGCTAAATGAATGATAGTAAACTGTTTTCTGTAGCGCATGATATGTCAAATGTTAAAGAAAAGCATTAATGTGTGTTCTTAAATATTCTCAGGTAAATAAATATGGCTTTAACCTTTTAGTGTGTGCTTTTAAATACTATTACAAGTATTGTGTAAACAATCTAACATTTACATTGTATGTAATTTAATCTGCCCACATAGACCACTTTGGCTTTTTATATTGCTTTCATAAAAAAAGGCAAAATGTAACATTTTTTGAGATATAAGTGGAAGCATGGTAATGTAGTATGTCACACCTGATAGCAGCAGTGTTCAAGGGGAAGTGTTACAAAAATAAAGAGCTCAAGACTAATTTGAGATTAAGACAATATCTGATTGGTTTTCAGGCTAGAATATGGCAAGAATATGTGGTAATTGGCTTCGGCTTGCAAGATTTTAGTGCACAGTTTATCTCTCTTTCATATTAATGAAAAAAAAGCTCATCATCATCATCACTAGCTTTCCATGAAGACGATCGTGAAAGCTGTAATCAGCTTCCATGAGACAGGCGTGCACATTTGTGTGTGTCATGGCGGACGGTCGCATGCAGCTAGCAGCCTCACAGCCTCACAGCCTGTGCTTATTTCTTTATTTTAATGCATGCTGGCGCATTTTACGATCTACCACACACGCATGCATGCAGACTTTTTGTAGCTGTTGAAGGAGTCTATGCAAAAAGCATTAGGAAAATCTATGACTATCACCTGCGTTTCAAGTCCTGCAGGTTTGAGTTCAGGGTCTTAATTATTCTGTCTTGCTTCAAATATATGTGCATAAGACATGAAAGAATCCAAATATAACAGCGTGACCTGCGATATCTGAAGGTGTGTAATGCGTGAAAGATCACTGGCTGTAACTATCAGTAATAAGCAGAGGATGCTTGCTGCTGGCAGGACACTGGTGCCTTGATTTATACTGAGTTTTAGCATAACATTACAAAGCTGATATTAACACAGTGTGAGTCAGCCAGCCGAAAAAGCCCCGAGGAAGCAGGCAGCCTACATGATATGTTGATCTCACTTTGTTTACATTCGTTTTTGCTTCCTTCTTCACATGTGTCAGGCTGTATTATAGGCCGAGGCATTCCTCTGCAAAATGGTCCTCTGTAGTTTCAAGCGGGCCTAACTTTCTTCTTCTTTGTCTAATTAAATGATAACAGGCGCTCGATTCTGACTCATGTGTGTCACAATGGGTTGATTTTATTGTGTCTTTTTTTTGTTGCCGCATATACTGCACGACAGAGTGAAAGGAAACTTCGAGAACTGTAGGCAGATTTTTACAGCCTAGCTCGCCGTTGCGCACTCATTACGGCAGATCAAATAAGAACAAACTGTTGTGATGGAAAGCGATGGTTGAGTAGTTGCTTTTACACCTCTGCGCCTCTCTGGCTAGTAAACTAATTTCAGTGCTCTTAGCACCTTTTTTCTTTATAAAATCCATAATAGCTACCAAGCACAAAGCAAACTGCTCCTCTTTAAACTGTTTGTGATTTAATCAGGGGTAGTAGATAAAGTATAGTAGTGCTATTTGCTCGATGAACAATTAATGAGCTGTTACATTGCAGTTGTTATGTACTGTCGTAGCTGTGGCTGCAAAAGCTAGGCCTGTGTATTAAATCTGATGCTATGCTTCCTTTATTTCACTGGAAAACAAGTGGAGAGCGTTGATTGGGGGATTTCCATGTGTTAAGTAATGCATGGAATGAGCCAGTGACACGCAACATGCACTGGCTAGTGCCCTTACACGCACAGTGGTGCCTGCGCTCTGTGTTAGGATTTAGACTTGTAGCAGAGCAACTCAGTCTAATTCTCTTTTCAAAATGGCGTCTTGTTTTTCCCTCCAGCTCAGTGCTCACACTGCCTCACCAGTTCAGACTCAAGCTTGCCCTTGAGTCGGAAGGGTCTCAAGCCAGAAGCCGTGCAACTTTGCCACAGTGTTTTGATGTTTCTTTGTTTGTTTGCATTTTCGCCGAGCGGTCCTAGTGTCTCTGTTTCACTTTGAACGTCTCTAGTCAGTCACATTCGCGAGCAGGCTCACACACACCTTCCACTGGCCGTGCGGCCTTTCTGCTCAGCGCCTACACTCATTTTGCAGCAGGCTTCACATTTACTTAGAGGTTTGACTTTTTCCTCAAGTGGTTTCAAGCTCAGCTTGCATTGCACTTATTTGATTTAAGTATGAAGCTTGTTTTATTTTATTTTTTAAAATTTAATACCGAAGCAGCAACATGTTTTCTGCGCAAAGAGTCGGGATGTCTTCCACTGTTGCTCTTGCCCTGTTGTCGGGCTGTGGTTATTGGCTTGCTCCCATTCACACAGGCGCTCGCCGTGACCTAGATATGGTTACTCTTTGATTACACATGGATTGATGTTTTGCCTGCTCACTTGATGGGTTTTCTTTTGTTATTTTTGAGTTGTAGATTTCATAGAAAATTTCAAGGGAAGCTGAGTTTTCTGCAGCCTTGAGTGCACACAGTCACACCCTTCTCCAACTGATAGACTGGACAAAGGGCAAATACAAAGGGAGCCATTAAACTACAACCATAGGCTTTCATGTTTTCACAGCTCTACATCTCCACCTCATGGCACTAAAAAAAGCCTGCTTGGTGAGATCAGATGTCCTACCTGTTTAACCCTGCAATGCAAGCTCTGTTACTTTCAAATAGAGTAATACGTTATTTGAATATGTAGACTAATCTAAAGGCCATTAAACTCTTAACTATGCACAGATGCTTTCTGATAACCACAAAAGATTGTTTTAAAAATGTTTGAAAACACAGAAAAGGCAAAAAAAAAAAACCCCAACAACTTTTGAATTGCAATCAAAGGAGCAACAAGCAAAGAGATTTTCATGTTTATGCAAACTTGTTTAATTTGAATGAATGTGGCCAAAGAGGACTGGTCCTCTTTATAATTTAATGATTAAGTAAGTGACCTGCTTTATATAAACGATGCAAAGCAGCACAGTGTGACATATGTTACCTTGCCCGCACACTTCTCGTTAAAACCCGCCGTGCGAGCAGTCGCCAGGTTATGAAAAGAGCTGCGAGTGGAAGTAACCTTTGTCACCTTTCTAGGTAATTTGTGCTGGCGAGCAGGGGATTTTTGGTAAATAGATTGGATGACTGTGGGCGGATTGAAGGATATAAAAGGGCCAAGATGGAAGCCTTTATGTTGCAGGGAAGCAGACACACCCCGTGTCATTGTTTTTGGTAATTTGACCTATTTTGCTCAACTCCTTGCCATCATGGGGCGTGGGTGAAGAAAAAGAAGAAATTGTGCCGGAGCAGGGTGGTCTGCCTGAGCAAGGAGGCTAATTTCTGCCTCATTCTCACCGTCACTTCAGACCTTCTGGTGCTGGTATTAAATGCGCTGCGTTGCTTTCTTGGTCTGTTTATTTGATTCCACCTTTTCATCGTTACACTAAGCAGGTTGCCTAGTTACTTTAATGGCAGAGTGATTCGTGTATTAAAAGCCTTTAAAGTCATACATTGTGATACTGTGTGACAGTACGCTGGTAGAAAAGCGAACGATGGAGTTACCAAATCACTCTCCACCACCACCCCCACACACACCCCGGTTTTTGCTCTTTTATAGGTATTATTGGGTGTATATTCAAAACAGTATAAACAGATTAGTTTCACAATGGGAGGTCTGAAACAGAAAAGGGATTGTGGTTTAATATCTCAAGAGTAATGTGAAGAGTGTAGATGTTCAGCATGTTTTTACAGCAGCTACAGGTCTTTGTCTTATCTCGGTTTGATTTTTTCTTTCTTTCTGACATTATACTTTGTGTTTTCTTTGGTATGATAAGCCATTAGTCTTTTAAAGGGCTGTCGAAATTCAGCAGAGAATTTAGCCTTGTTCGTAGCTGTTAATTTTATTCCATTCGACATTGTGATACACTCACAGGCGAGGGCACGCGCACGTACACACACGCTCTCGTGCAACATCGCCATGCCAAGGATATTTATTATTTTCGACTCTTCGAGCCTTTTGAGAAATCTTCAAGTCAAATGTCTCGGGTTAATCTAAAGCTTTGCCGTGATGTGCGGTCGTGACTAAAGTCAGTCTCCCCCTGGAACAATAAATGACATTTCAGTGAGTCACACAATGAAGATATCAGAAGCAAGTGTTTTTAAATACTGCCGCGGTTATTGTGGGGAATAAAATGTCATGTCCTTAGTCAACGTTAACGGCATGCTGTCAAATACATCTCGTCCTCCATGAATGTATAAAGCCCTTTTTCTTTCACCCCCAACATTTGCTGGGTTAGTTGCTTGTTCTTTGTTTTGGGGATTATTCATGTGAGTATGACTGAAGTCAGGACTGTAACATCTCGCAGCGAGAGGCTGATCACACTAATAGTAATGAAGCCGCTGTGGAAAGCAGGTAGAAGCAGCCCAGATATCATTTGTGCGTTTGGTGCAGTGCAATTCTGCTGTATGTTGTTCTCCTTCTCTGTCTGTCTGTCTGTCTGGGTGATTTTCCATCTCTCTGCCCCGCACTTCTCAGCAGTGAGGCTGCCTCTTTGCAGGTTCTGCCTGCAGTCCTAATGCATATTTTTTGGGGGGAGGTTTTTCTGTTTGTTTTGTGTACTTTTCTTGGTTTAATGCAGTATCAAGTCGCAAAAGATGGACAAACAGACAGACAAGGCAGCGGACGATAGGCAATTACTGAGGCTAAATCGAAGACCGAGCTTAGGCAGGGAGACAGAGAAAATGCTGATATAGACTACCACAGAAAGATAGACAGGTAAGCATAACAACCACTGTATGGCTGTATTTGCACCACTGCTTCTCTGATCTAAATTTCATGAGACTATTAAAAAAAAAACCCACACAAAAAAAAAAGCATGCACGGATGGGGAAATTGTGATTGCTCCCTCTACTGCTCGGCTGCTACACGTCCAAGCGTTCTCCACCTCATTGTCAAATAACGAAAACGAGAGAGCGAAAGAGAGAGAGAGTGGCGGCCATGCTTGTCTCCCCGGCACAATGGGCTTGTGGGGTTGAGCGCTGAAATGAATAGCCGATGTCTGCAATGAGTTGGCGTGTCCACCATAAGCTTCACTCCTAAGGCAGTGGCTGCACTGTACGCTTAACAGTAGATCGTATGTGGTAGAAGAGCGTATTTGGATGTGTAATGGGCCCTCATGTGTTTTTTTTTGTGTTTTTTTTTTGTTACTTGTGTTTTTTTGTTACTTGTCCCCCCTCCCAGAGGGGAGGGAAAAACATTTGCTGAAGCTCATATGCCACATTGCCTGTTAGGGCCATGCTGGTGATGATGATGATGATGATGGTGGTGGCGCTAGTTGTAGGTTGGTTGACAGTGATTTTATATATGATTCAGAGTCATCGGGGTGGGGTGGGGTAGGGGGTGCTCTCTTTCGGTTGTCATGGCAACCCAGTCATTTCTTTCCCCCCAGCTACATCTGCTATCACTTTAATTCATGCACCCAGATCTCTTATTTATTTTTTCTTGAGAAAAACCACTGCGGATGCTAGAGAGCGGCGCCCGCATTTCAGCACATATCCCATTGTCATCGTCAGCAGCGATAGGTGCTAATTGTTACAAATGTATTTTTTTTTCTCCTTTTCCTCTACGCTCAGAACAATCAGTGAAACACTTAACTTGTACGTGTAGCTAATTGCATTCAATCAGTAGCAGAAAATTGCCCAATTTAAGAACAGAGAGTAAATGTTGTTGCTGCGTCTTTGAGCACCGCGTGCTTTTTGAATTTAAAGGCACGTGAACATATCGGAAGTGCCGCGTGTGTTTTAATTTCCTCTCTCGAGTGCCGTAACAGTGTGTGTTCTACTCACTGTGCTCAGTGTTGTATTCTGGTGTTGTTTGTCCTTGACAAGCAGCCTCGTGTATTTGTCTGAGGGCACTCTGCAGTGCAGCGGTGGTGATTTCATTTTACACAGATGTCCATTTAGAAAGAAATGTAGAACAAAAGTAAAAAAAGTGATGGTTCGTTATGGATTTAAAATGAGCTACAGTATTACTAACGCACAGTTTAGTAGTGGTTGGAATAATCCTATTTATAAAAGTTAAAATATATTGGTAAACTATTATTATTTCAAATGTATTATTGTCTTAGCAACATTTTAATAGCTTGTGTTTATTTATAGGCAGTGAAAATGATTGATTGCAGTGTTGTATACAGCAGTGGTTTTCTGCGTCTGTACATCTTTGCCTGTTAATGTTAAAGAGTGACATTTTCATTTGCATTCATTTAGATGGAGGATGGCCAGACACTGTTTGACTACAACGTGGGTCTCAATGACATTGTTCAGCTGCTGATTCGCTCACAGACCGACCATCCAGACAGCCCTGCCACCAAGGACTCCTCGGGTGTTGGATGTAGTTCCATTTCTCCCCCCGATTCTAAGTGTGAAAGCCACAACTCCTCGGCTCTCGTCTCCCCTGCTGCTATGGAAACCACCAGTATAGACAATGACAGCAGCTTCAGTACCAGCACTGTTAATGAAACCAAGCCAGACGCCAGCATTACCAGTAACGCAACCAAAAATGGGTTCAAGTCCTGCAGCCCTGCGCAGGACACTCAGTCACCCACGTCCAGCAGGAACACACTAGTCGATCCAGGAATTGGCATGTACAAGGTGAGGATGACGGATGTAAATATTTTGGAAATGTTTGCATGGTTTTGTATTTGAGTGGCTGTTCTGGCTCTAGGCCAGCTTGCAGAGAGTTTAGTGCCCTATAAGCTAACTCACTGCCAGAGACACTTGGGCAGGTTCTCCTGTTTATGTGGTTGTCAAATCAAATTAGAGACTAAATGTGTCTCTGCTCTTTCACTGCTGCTGAAAACGTCAGATTGCATGGCAATGATGACGTCAGTGTCATTTTGAGCATTAAATGTTGGCCGGTTGCAGTCATGTAATTAAACGTGCCTGATGAAAGTAACCTGAAGAAAAATGGGTAGAAACATTTGATTTAAGTACTCCTTTTTTCTTACCAGTCATCTTTTACATCCCTATTGTCTTATGTATTAGCACATCTGCTTAGATATAATATTCCAGCCACAAATTACCCTAAACTTTCTCATATATAACCATATTCTGGTGTGTTGACACTTAGTTTTTTCCTCGCTATTCAAGTGTTTGTAGGTCTGATACCCTAATTGCTTTGGGTATAAGCTTCACGTCGCTTACCTTGTCAGGATAGCAACCACACATAAGAAACAGGTTTATACAACTGGGTCACTAACCAGCTTAAAAATTATAAATAGAAAGTCAAAGCCCATACTGGGTATGGATGAGTCTGGCTGAGAATTATATCTGTGGGACTGGACTCAGTTTGATGCGTACAGTCCCGTCCAGCATGCAGGAAAATCAATAATCAAGTAGATGAGCTGCAAATTGTGCTACTGACTTGACTGGATTTTAAGGCCACGTGCATTCACAGTCTCTAAGCATTCAGCACAGACATGGTGTTGACGAATAAACACAATGAGTAGAATAAATTAATGAATACTTGTGAAATATTTCTGCACAAAAGCATTAAAAATAAACAAAATTAGCATGAACGTGACACACAGGTATAAGTGGTTTGCATGTTTAAACTCATTCAATATGGAAAACTTCAAATCTTTTGTCTTCTTGGACTGTTGTGCAATTTTAAGGTTTAATATGTGACATTTCCAGATTAAGATATCAAGTAATTACTAGACCAGAGTTTTTTTAATTCAACATAGTCAGGTTTTCTTTGTGTTAGCTGGCTTGACAGACCCTAAAATCCCATTTTAATGGGTATCACAATGATAGTTATCAACTTTCTTTGTTAAACCAGGCTTTCTGCTTCAAGCTCCCATTTTTTTCAGTGTATTTGGATCAACTAAGCACTGCCTAGTCCAATCACAGATGTCATCAGAGGAATAGGTGATAGAGATCTATGAAGAATATAAAAAATATGACAGTAAAATGCAAGATTGGTGCTGTAACTGAGGCATGATGGTAGGCCTAATACTGCAGAAAATTGTTGATTTGATCATTACAAGCTGACATAGTGGTGAAATAAATATATTAATATATTCATTTTTCCACTCATGGAACTCATGAGTGCTGTTTATTTCTAACGTGACAGCTGCACATTAAACTGCAAACTAAGGTTGGGCGATTGGACGAATATATTGAATATCGATCGTTTTTACAAGTGCGGTTTATTTATTGATTTATCCATGGGTAAGTTTGCTAATGATGTCGGTTGAAGCTAACAGAAGCATTCAACAGAAATAAATAATAGTGCTGTTTTAATGGCACCCTCCTTCAGCTGCGAGCAGATGCACACCTCAGAGTGCGCCCAAAAGCAGCAGCGATTCGTTTACTCAAACTCATAAGAAAAAGAAAGCACGGCAGTAGCCCATGTTCAGAAAAATGAAAAGCATTTTATTTAAATAGAAAAAACAGATTGGTGGGGAGAGAAACAAAGAGAAAATGGCTTCTTTTTTCCACTATAACCATGTTTACAGGCCGTTCCAGTGTTTATCTGTCTTACACACTCGATCAAACAACATATAAGTTAAAAATCAAAATGTCTCTTCCAGTGAACAAAAAAACCCCTCAGACGTAAAGTTAAGTCTTTTGTGCGATTCGACGCATCTCAAATAAATAAATAAATAAATACATGAATAATCTAAAAAGTAGCTATATTAATACTGAAATAAACAAAAAAAGAAGGTAAAATATTCCCTCCAAACAAAACTTATAAATTCTTTGACAGGAAAACAAGCATGTTTACTTTATCAGGTTTTAGCAGTGGTTAACAATATTACCAGCAGTGTTGAAGACAGTGCTTGTGGCTGGTATACACAGATATTTCCGTGTCATGTGTGATATCAATGGGAAACGTATTTCATGCATTTTCCACCAAGCCAGTGGATCGTCTTCGACTTCCTCGCTGAGGTAACAGTCCGTTATCTGCGCCTTCTCCTCCAGTGTGCAATTTGGCAATTAGCTCGTCCATGTTTGGACTTCTTCTGTGTTCTAAACGCGCAAATCAAAAAGTCTGCACATGCGCGAATATATCACCTATCGTTGGTTATTGAACTGACGATTGTTGGTTGGAAAATTTGTACATATCGTCCAACCTTACTGCTTACAATTAATAGTTACGTAGCGTAATTAAAAGGAGACATGGGAATTGCTTCATTTTTTCCTAGATAAAATAAATTTTATTTGACTGAAAGGCCACCAGTCAAATAAAATTGGAGATAAATAGCCTAAAAATATAATTAATCAACTCCAGTAGTGTTCTAAAAAAGCCCGACACAGTTTGTACCACTCTTAACTTTACTGCTGGACGTTATTCCATGGTGCTAAATGTGTGATACAGCCACTAGGAAAAATGTATATTCCCCCAACTGGTTGGTGAATGGTTGTTAGCGGTTGCTGGGTGTCGCCACACGAAATTCGTTGCAGAGGTTGCTGCATAAACAGCCTTCATCTGACTGCTTTAACTGCTTTGGCACTGTGAGGGACCAAGCAGCCAAGGCATAGAGGACACAGGCAAAAAATATCTTCAAAAAGGGTTTTCTTTAATTTAACCCTCAAAAAAGTTAAAAAATGACAAAATTCAAAAACATAATTAGCAGGCCCATAAAAGAGGTCAACTAAATATAACTCCACGAAAAGTAATTTCCAGAAACTTAAACAAACAAAGTGAGACACAACTTAACTCACAAACTGACCTAATTACAAAGACACATGAGGGTAGTTTTTATAATGGTTTGGCAAAACCATTTACACATAGTAGGGGGAAACAAAAACACACACTAATATTAACTAAGCACAGAATAACCTAACTAAACCTAAAACACCCCTGCTCCTGGTAAGCCCATGGTTGGTCCTGCTGAGCAGGCATTTTGTTTCTGGAGTCCTCAGCCACGCCTTTTGCCCAGACAGGAAACAGCCACCGCCCAAACCCAGGGAACTCAAAGAAAGAGAAACATAATTAATATAACAAAACATTTTAGAAAAACCACACAATGCTACTATGTGCGTGCCTCGTAATATCAGTGTTAGGTTTAACCAAATGATTAACGAATTATATTAATGAAGAAAACTGCAAAACAAACTAATAAAGTGAACAAATGGACTAATTTACCCATGTGTGGCTGATGCCATCACAGGCACACAAGTAAACATCACATGGTAAGCAGCCAAGTGTCTGCATATCTCAATTGTAAGGTAAAGATCCCTACAATCTTAGAAGAACAACCCCACAGACTTGGCGACAGTGGGCAGGAAAAACTCCCTTTTATAGCTGGAAGAGATCGGAACTAGGCAGCAATCTGCCTCAGACAGTTGGGGAGTGAGGGGAAAGAGAAGAGAAAAAAAGTGAGCTTAGAGATATATGACAAAAAAGAGACATTGAAACAATCATGCAATCATTCAGTGTGGTTATACTTTGTTTTAATGTAAATGTTTTGACAACAAAGCTAGGCTAATCCAGAGTTGGATTTGCAATGAAGGAGTGGTTGAGTCTTATTACGTTGCATTTTCAGTTAATTAGCTTGGCATATATTAGCATTATGCTGTTTCTGGCTATTCTTTTAGCCTAAAAACTGTAAAAACATTTAAATTCAGCCCATGAAAAGCTCAAAAGCATGCAAACATGCATGTGCTTTTACAGAGGATATCCCAAAAGAGTCATCACTTTTGAAATATTTTTTTTCTTTCACTAAAAGCTACTTTCAGCTGCTTCTTTATTCATAAGGGATTTCCACAGTGGGTAGCTCCGTATGTTTGATTTGGCAGATTTTATTTATTTATTTATTTTTTACGCTGGATGCTCTTCCTGATGCAACCCCAAAAGGATTTGTGTCTTTTTTTGTCTTTCAATATATAATGTTATTCTTTCCAATCAAAGGTTTTGTTTTTTATCCGTTCCACTGCATAACATTCACTCTGTGATGGTTTGTTTTTTGTATTTACTAAGTGAAAAAGATAATAACAGGGTTATTGCTGTTTTAGAATTTTGACTCTGGCATGTGCTGTATTAGTCTTTGACATTGGATGTTATAATCCCCCTACACATCAGCTCCTCAAAAAAAAAAAAAAGACGATATTTGTGTGCGGGGTTCGAACAGGACCGGGTGTTAATTTAGTCATTTTCTCTCCTCAGATTAACGAGCTGGTGGACTGCAGAGACGTCAGCATCGGTGCCTGGTTTGAGGCCTGCATTGAAAATGTGACACGCGCTCCCAAAGGACAGATAACGCCCACAAAGGGCAAGGTGGGCCGGCCCCCAAAAAGGACTAATGGAAAACTGGAGGCCGAGCAGGGACAGGCCCACGGCCACGGTCAAAACACGGACAGTAACAGGACTAATGTTGTGTTAAACTCTGAGAGTAACGGAGCCTCCACCTCTCAGACAGACTCTACAGCAGCGTCGGAGAGCAAGGAGAGAGAAGAGGACGTAATTTACCACATTAAATATGAAGAGTAAGTAGTGGCCCATTCTACTGATGCAGCCTAGCAGTGATAACAAACGCGGCACATCGGTGCGGCGGCATTTTGTTCTGGTGAAAGAAAATCATTCTAGACGCTCAAATCCTGCCCGATCGGAATTTTTTAGCGCCAATGCAAAATGTTTGCCTTCCTCACAGCAGAAAGTACGGTTTCATATCCCAGGTATTAAAAACATTTTTGTTCATGCAGCCAGTGCGTTCACCACTAAACATAAATGTGCTGTGTGCTTGTTTATGGTACTGCTGGCTGCAAGCATCACTAACCGCTGGGAATAGCAGCCTGTTTTCTCCTGGCAGTCCGGGGGATGGAGAAAGGGGGTTTGTGTAGTTGATACTACAATTTGGACTCTATCTCGCGCATACCCCTTTTCCAGCAAATTCATTCAAAAGCCGATGTTTCCATGGCAACTCATGAGTTCTCAGGAGCATTACCTCTTTGCTTGCCTTCTTCAGCTTTGTCTGTAATTGCTGTGAACATGCCACCGGTGAGACATAGCCTCCTCGCCGTGTCTATCGTAGTGTGCATGTGTTTCTGTCAAGGGATGCTGCGCCAGAGAAATGGTATCGGGGGTTTGTTGAGCAGTCATTGCGTTTTCTTTTATGTGGGCTTCATTCCCATTTGGCATCCCCCAGTTTCCCAAATCTCCAGTATTCAGCTTTGATTCAGTTTTGTATCATTTGCAGCGGGATAAGAATGCTCCTGTAAGGGGAATTAACAAATCTACATCGTTTTTTTCCCCCCTTTTCATTAAAACATATAAAATATCATTCTTATGAATCACATATGCTTCTGTTTATTTAGTTTGCTTTAGTCTCAGGTTCCTTATTTGGATTATTCCATTGTTGAAAATCAGGAGAGACAGAAAAGGGAGAGAAAGGGAGAAACCAGTTAGAACAGCTTTAAACGCAGGATGTTACCATAATATTTGATTTGCATCTTTACCAGCCAAGAATATGATCGCAGTTAATGTTCTTCCCACTATCCGCAATTATTAGCTTTCGTTTTCAGTACGAGCTTATCCAGTATATTCTTTTGCCTCCTACTAAGTGCATATTTACCTCTCTGTCCTGAGCACCATTCCAGGTTTTTTTCATCATTTTGTTTGCCAGAGAAAATTCGAGGGTGGTTAAGATTCCTCTGCCTTCCCACGCACACGCACTCCCCCTCAAACACCTGCCTGTACAGTCTGAGAAAGACAACCAGTCCTACGAAATGAACCGCCATGTTTTTGCATGCAATGTTTGGGGTAGTATTGCGACAGAACATAATGAGCCGCAAAAATGGAAACGGGGCTAAATGTTGGGACAATCTCCTCGTGGCTGCTCTGAGGAACTGAGCGTGTGCGCTAGACTGTTACATTTTTGCTGAACCCGACATAAGTGTAAGATTCTCGTAATCATTAAGGACATCACAGGCAAATCTAAATTACAGTTGGAGGGTTTCTGCATTGACTACCCCCTAAATTTTGGGCTGATATTTATCTAAACTACAATTAGGCTATTCATAGGCAATTCATAGTAAGTGAACTTCTCCAAAACATGCCTGGAGAATTTAACCAATAAAAATCACTTATATAGTTTATCCAATCCTCTTCTTAAGAAGGATTGGATCTTCTTAAGAAGTGTGGACCACTTGAATTGAGCTTTGAATATAAATTAAACTGTTAATTCATCTTTCCTTTGACCTTAGAAGAAGCTGTATTGTTACGTGTTACATTAAAGACCAAGATGTTATTCAGTCTATTGTAAGATAAAGTTAATACAAATAGAGAAAAATTCAGGGGTCTTCCGAGGAGTAAGAGAATTCCCCTACAAGTTGATAAAATCTTTGTTAGATGTCTAAAATACTATAAGAAAAAATAAACATGAAAACTGAAGATTTATTTATAAGAATAGGAAAGCCACTTTCAAAAGATTTCAAAGCGACCAGTTAGGCTACGTCTACACTTAGCTGGATAAATTTGAAAACGGCGTTTTCGTCTAAAAACGCTCCGCGTCCACACTATTGTTTTCAAACTGTACGTTCCTGTACTGCACATGCATGAAATGTAAGACGATTCGACATGCGTCATTCCCATCTACCGTTTATTTACTTTCCGGCTCTTTGAAAGGTCGCAGCAAAGCGTCGACTTTTACAAGTTTTATCTGGAGCTATCTGGAGCATGTACAAACTGATATTAATCTTTAATAGGGCTGTCAAAATTGAGAGCAAACAAAAACAACTGCTGGACAACGCCGTCCGCCATCTTAGTTGAATTGGCCACATGACTGCATAATATGACTAAAATGCGTTTTCGAAAGCCAGCGTTTTCACAGTCCACACTGTGACGCGAAAACGGCATTTTCCATTTTATCCACTTTGGAGAGTGTTTTCAAAAAGCTCAGTTTTCCTTGACCATAAGCGCCGTCTCAGTGTGGACGGAAGGCCAAAACGGAGAGAAAAAGATGTGTCTTCAAACCAAAATGTATTAGTGTGGACATGGCCTTAGATACTCGACAAAAGCCCAAAATAAAACCCTGCATACCAACATCCAGACCTCATGTGTAAAGCATGGTGGAGGTGGCATCATGATTTTAAGTTGCTTTGCTACATTATGGTCAGGTCATCCTAAATAACCCTGTAGAAAAGAACAAATTCAAAATTAGGGCTGTGCGAAATGACCAAAATCTCATATCCCGCTATGAGACATTTATCGTCCTGACAACGATATATATCACAAAAATCTTCTGTAAATTCTGTGAATCTCGGACATTTTTCAGGGCAGCCATTTTTTTGTGAGTATTTATTACACGGCGTGCTGCGGGGAAAAGCCTGTTCTAACGTTTGAGTCTAAGGTTTGTTTTGAGCACCTGACGGCTCTTCTTTTGCTTCTCGTCCCTAAACTCTCTCCATACTCTTTCATGTGATTCTTGCATAGGTGGTAGAAGAGGTTTGCCATGTTTGAGTCTGTGGTGGGGTTATTTTAAATATAAGAGAAAGAGAGAACTTTAAGAAATGAATAAACAGTTTATTTTGTAAAACCACGAAAACAAACGATAGCGTAATATGAAACGATAGACGTTTTCATATCGTCGTCCGATATATATTGTTATATCGAACAGCCCTATTCAAAATTGTGTCAGGAAACATTATAGGGGAATTTCGGGGCAGCAGTCCATGATCTGAACCTTGGGTCATGTAACAAGACAATGACACAAAATCCACAAATTGAAAACAGATGGATTAGAGATGATAATTTTGGTTTTAGGATGACCTGGACATAACTTGAAGTGGGGTGGTATGACATTTAAAGTGCTTATCAGTCAGTATATCGACGTGTTATTAATGATTAATTATTATTCTTTGGTCTTTTAAGTGCCACAAGAAGCTACAGAAAATAGCTTAAGGAAATTTTGTTTAAAGAATAGCGATATATAACGATATTACAAGGAAATGTGGAATGGAGGCAACAGCATTCAATGCAAACAAAATCAAAGGCATTTTCCAGCCTTCTATTTCAATCAGCTACTCTCATTGGTGACACATACCTCATTCAAAGTGTGAATCAGTTGCCATAATGTGCCAGGAGTAATATTGTAGTGGAATAGTAGTGACACAGTGTAAGTAAAACATGAGCACAAAAGTAGCACAAATGTTATTTTCTGCCCTGAAAGGCAATGGCTGTACTAAAACTATGATGTTTTATGATGTTTTTATTACAATGTGATGAGGTCAGCCTGTTAGGACGTCATTGTGATGTCATAGGGTGTCGTATTGAAAAAAATCCCAACATGCTTTTTCATATGATGATTACTTGATGTGGTTTCTTGACATTTTTTTCAACATCAACTTAATCAAAATTAAATCAGCTCGAGTTGTTAGTGCTATCTACTAGGGCTGCCACTAGGGATGGGTACCGGTGTCCGGTGCCATGATGGCACCGGTTCTGACATAAACGGTAGTAACCAGACCGAAAAGCAGCGCACATTTCGGTGCTTTATTTCGGTGCTTTTTTTTCCTGAGCTGTGATACACTTTAGATTCTAGCCAATAATTTTACGTTTCCGAGGATAGTAGGCGGGTCCAGGTACGTGCGTTCTTTTAGAGCAGAGCTACAGATTAAAAATGCCCAAGGCGAAGCGGTCAAAAGTCTGGCTGTACTTCACAGCAAAATATGCAAACTCAGCAGCCTGCAACAAGTGCTTTAAGCTGATACTGTGATACTGTCAAAGGAGGTAACACCTCAAATCCGATGAAACACCTGGCGACGCATAGCGTTTTTTTTAAAAGCCCAGAAATGCGCCGTATGATAGCTTGCTGCGAGACCTCACACCGAGCGCATCTACTGTGCGTGGGTTGCCTGTTATCTGACCCGGAGTTAGCAATATCCCCCAAAAACCCCGAAGAGGAGAATCCTGGCCCCTAGCCCTGCCAGTGTAGCAGAAATGATGAGGATGATGATGGCAGCAGCAGCCGTTCTTCTCTGCGTGAGTAGCTTAATGTTGTTCGTGTGTAATTTACGTTGAGTAGGCTAACCACGTTATTACATTAATGCATGTAAGGTGAACTAGCAAACATCATCATAGCTACATGCGGCTGTCTTCTTGTTTGATGGCAGATGCTCCCTTCACCCTGGCCAAAAAGGCTAAAATGACCAAAGAAAAAGAGGGAAACAGCTAAGCATGAGAGGTTTTGGACAAAGTTTGTGTTTTTTCCATTGTTTAAGCACTGCTTCCAGCCAAGAGTGATACCATATATGCCCCATAGCTGCAGAAAAGGCTAACATTGTTATCTTTTTACAAAAAACCAGCTGAACATGAGAGGTTTTTGGACCAATTTTGTGTTCTCCATTCTTTAAGCACCGGTTTGAGCACCGTTTGAGCACCGGCACCGTTTCAAAAGTACCGATTTGGCACCGGTATCGGATAAAACCTAAACGATACCCATCCCTAGCTGCCACAAACGATTATTTTGATAGTCGACTAGTCACAGATTATTTTTGCGATTAGTTGACTAATCAGATCATGCATCCATTGGACGTAAAACATACAGCTTATTGCACCAGCATGAATCTGCTCTTATATAACTATCATTAGCTTACAGCTTTAAGTGTTTAAAGTATGTGCTAACTAAAAATAAAGACAAGATGGTAGTTTATTAAATTTTAATGAAATTTGCAGATTGTTTCAGTGAAGTTTAATAAACTCCTTGCTATCTAAAATATAACAGGACACCGGAGTACATTCTCCAGCATCTCACACTTCTGATGATCAGTTGTCTGCTTGACGTTTATTCAGCTGTGTAAAAACTATAACTTTAATCTCAGCCAAACCGATTTACTCAGGAACAAATAAAATACTAAAAAAAGCCAAAAAATAACATTTTTAAGTTATCTAAGTGACTTATATATGTTTAACCTGAGTAGTGAAAGACAGCGGTGGGTTTGAAAACGATTTGCCGTGACTAGTCGACTAATCGTGGCAGCCCTACTATCTACCATCAGGCAAAATTTGAAAAATATTTTGAAAACTGGCTGCTAGTCTGGTAACAAACAAACAGAACCAGTTACATACTCCCTCCCTTTGAAGGAGAGATATTTAATACTTTAGTTGAATAAAAAAGTAATTAAAGTAAATTGTAACTCTTCAGGAGCCTGCACACATAATAAAATAGGACTTGAAAAATATTTCCTGCCTGAGATGTTATGAGATGCTAGCTAACACTTGCATTTTTTGCAAAGTATTGTGCTTTTCTGGAGGTCTGGCGTTTAGTAGGCAAGCCACTTCTTGCTATTGAATTATCTCCCTCTTTAGGTGTTAAATTGTCATCTGAAACTGACATGATGCTTTCGCTTTCAGACATGCTTGGGCTTCTGTCATTATTATGCGAGCTGGGGAACATATACCTAAGGTGTCACTGTGTCATTGATATTGTGAGAGAATACTTTTTATGATATGGCATAGGAGCTCAAAGAAGTGTTTTAATTTTAGTATCCTGTTATTTAGCATCCTGGCTCTCTTTTTTGTATTCTTTACTGGGGCACTTATTTATCATTGCAGATACTTTACCTGCAATGAGAAGTCAAAACTTCTGTTGTAAAAAGTTTCTGCTACTATCAGGAGTTCTGCACCTCATGTGAGGAACTGAGATGTGTTTTTAATCCCACTCGATATTTACGTTTTTAAGCTAAAAGGGGTGTTTTTTTGGTCAGTTTAACTCAAAGTGAAGCTTTAGTGGGTCTCGTCTTCTAATTAACGTAGATCCATGTATGCTGAAGAGGAGGGCTTATTAATATCTAAAGTGCTGGCGGTTAGCCTGCCGTTATCTGAGCACGAGAGTATCGCTAAGGAAGTTTTATCTCCTTTCATTCCTAGTTTAGTAAGTGCCAAGGAAATAAGGATGAAACAAAGTTTAGTTTCAGTTCTCTTTCTCACTCTTCACCCACTCTGTTTCCTTTTCTGCAACAGAGCCGTTATTGTTTAACTTTTGAGTTGCAGCACCATATTACTACATGGCTTTTATTGGCTTTTACAGTTGTAGTGAGAATATCCACCGGCATTATGTAGCTTACTAAATTTAAGATCATGTTTAGTATGACCATGAGCTCTGACAGGCTGGTTTATGGCCTCTTTTCCTATTTTATATTACACACATATAAATTCAGTTTAGCTATGTCAGTTGTAGTGCCTGCATGCATGCTGTGGCTGTCCCATGGCTTAGTGGGACACCAGAGTAGGTCAAAACCATTACCATTACCATGTCTGTACCTTAGCATGCTATTCATTTAGTCAAATTATCCAATCACTGTAGTCACTATTTCAGTGTTTTTCTTTTAGAAGTTAAACAGTGTTGCTTTAACATTTTATAGTTGTCCAGACATTTGTGAGCCATGCAGGTAAAATGGGAGCATTAGAGTGGCTGCAAGACAGTACTCGGTTGGATTGTACTTGAAAGCAGCATCTAAAGAGAATAGCCTCCACCCATTAACCATGCACTGTTGTATGGAGTACTGATGTCTTTGCTGAATAGCTGCCAAAAAGTCTGGCAGCTGTTGTCGGTGCTTAAACGGTCCAACAAAACAATGCAGACGATTTTCTGTTCTTTGGGTCATTGTTCTGTATCCCCAAACTAAAATAATTGCTGTAAGTTTTAAGAGGTAGTAGAAGATGTTTTGTTTGCAGCTGTAGCGGTGCAGTTTTAAAGAGTTTGTAATTGTACAGTGTGCACCAGTAATGGCAGCAGAACCTATGATTTCTGCAGCTGTGAGGGTCAGTGTGACCCCCGTGCAGACGTCTGAGCAGCCTGAAATATGTAACTATGCGGTTACATCACAAATCACTCTGAGACCAAACTGAACAGAATCACACAAAAAATGAATTCATATATCTAAAAAAAATGCATCTGCTGTTCATATACAAATCTGGAGCTGTCTGCATTTGTGCACCATCTTCAGTCTGTGTGAATAAACTTAATAACCAATCCTGTCTGACCCCAGAAATAGAAAAAAACCCCAAACAAAAATAATAGCAAAGTCTTTCTGAAGCTTTTAACACAATGCAATGCAGAGACAGTGGCCTTGTTTTAATTCATCTGAGGCAGCGTGCAGTCATGTTTCCCATTAAATTAATTGTAGTGCACCCATGATGTAATTCTGCTACCGTTTACAAGCGTATGAAAATAACTGAATCGTATTAGACTGTTGACGTCACTGTTAATCAGATTGTCTGTCCTCAAAAGTTGTTGTTGTTTATATTTACATGCAGAGGACTGAGTTACAACTTATGGTACTTCTGCCTCTGCTTCCTGTTTAAACCCCATTGAGAGCCAAAGCCGATATTCCTCTCTCACATGTGTGTTTGTAACACATGTGCATGTTGATGTTTGTCTGGGGGTGGGTGTTATTGCTTGTATTCACCCCACTCTTTCTAAAACCACAGTAATCCCCTGGGCCTAAAAGAGGAAATCCCATAAATGAGCCTCAGCCTCCACTTCCTGGGAGCACACTAGCTGTGCCACAGCTTACATTTTGGTCTCTGTGGGCTCTCTCCAGTCAGTTTAAAATGCCTTCAAATAGGCCCCAAAGGCTTATCAATAGACAGTAAAGCAAGAAGTAAGTAAAGCAGCATAAAATCTTCCACAATAAATTTGTAATATGTTGGGTGTTCTTGGCATTTTTAGCTGAGCACAACGGGGCATTGTTGGTTTCTGAGTCAGTGGTCAGTTTTAGGCTCAGCTTTCCAGAGAAACACACGCATGCACTGCTCGTTCATGCACACAATTCTCTACTTCTTCCAACATGAGCCCCCCCCCCCCCCCACCCCCCCCCACCCCCCCACACCCCCCCCACACACACACACACAGTTTGTGAACGGACCGAGTCTGCGGGCCATTATGCCGTTAAACACATTGTTCATCTGTACGCATAATCCCAGCTATTGGCAAGCAAGCAAACAAGCTGTCAGTTTATCCTGAGTTAGGTCTGATCCTTACAGCTTGATGATGATTGGCATGCAGAGAACCTGCACAATTAACCTCCCTATAGTCACCGGGAGTTTGCTAGACAGGAAGCCATTTCTCACTTGTTTAAATCGCCATTTGGCAACAGAGGTAGATTTAAAATTATACAGGATGTGCTAATGTTTTTCCTCTTGGCCAAAAATGGTTTTCACCACAAGCACATCTGGAAAGAAATATATATATAATAAATATAAAACTGTTGTATTCGACTTAAGCGTTTTTTGTGTTCAGTCGTCCATTTTGAGGATTTTAAATGAACATTTAAACACAATCCTAAAGAAAATATTTGATTAAGTTAATTTTAAATACTTTGTAAAGACTACTTTGCAGACAATGACCGTCTAAAATTCAAAGACGTGCATATTAAGTTAAATAATTAATCCAGGTATACAGCGAATAAAGCTCTGATTACCTTAGCTATCAAACTATAAGGCGCACTTAAAATCTTTTAATTTTCTCAAAATCGACAGTGCGCCTTATGCATCAATTCTGGTTGTGCTTACTGATCTCGAACCGATTTCATGTGGTACACGGCGCTCAAAAATTTGTCAAAATGTTTTAGCGCGACTTTGGTAAGCTACGAACCCGCGCCGCTTGATGGATTGTTGGAGCATTACGGCTACCGTAGCCTTAATGCAGTTCAGGAGCCTCGCGGAGTAACACGTACTGTGATTCAACATAAAGGTGTGTGGACCCCAAAATGGCACGTGTTAAGAGATATGCTTACGAAGCGAGTTTAAAACTCAAGGCTATCAGTCGCGCAATTCAACTTGGGAATAGAGCAGCTTCAAGAGAATTCCGAATTAATGAATCAATGGTACGGAAATGGAGGAAGCAAGAAGATGAACTGCGCCAAGTAGAGGAGACCAGACAGAGTTTCCGAGGGAACAAAGAGAGATGGCCACAATTAGAGGACACGATTGAACAGTGGGTTATTGAACAGAGAACAGCAGGTAGACACGTCTCTACAGCCTCTATTCGACAAAAGGCAACAGCAATAGCACGAGACATGAAGCTCGACGACTTTCAAGGAGGTCCTTCTTGGTGCTTCCGTTTTATGAAAAGGCGTAATTTCTCCATCTCCACAAATACTACTATCTCGCAGCAACTGCCAGAGGATCACGACGAACAGCGGGTCATTTCTCGCGTCTGCTGCAAGAATAAGATCACTGAAAAGAAGATCCAGAAGAATTTGGATTCGCGGAAGAGGAATGAACGGGAAAAGTGAGTGCATTGTTCTGTATTTTATGTGTTACAACTTTTGAGAGTTATTGTGAATGGGTTGAATAAAGTTTGACTTATCTATTTTGTTTCGCTTAATGCCCCTTCTAATCCGGTGCGCTTTATGTATAAAAATACAGAACGTATTAACTGGCCACTTCATTAGCACACATGTTCAGGGCAAATCTGGCAGCAAATTAGTGAATGTAGGTATGATCAAGGCAAATTGCTTGAGGTCAAAATAAACATACACTGGGACTATGTGCACGTTAGCATATGCTACTTCCGGTGCGGGAACTCCTGTGGGGAGCTTTGTTTCCGGTGTCCTATTCGCGCCTTGTTTACGGTCCAAAACAAGTTAAGCAAATGAATGAATCGAGCAGCGATTTACATTTCTATAGATGTCTTGGGCATTTACCCAATATATCTGTAAATGATGTTCATCGACTTGTCGATATTTTCCCCCGCGCCTCAGAGCAAAGGAGAAAAGGGATTCAAATGTTATAGTTCTCAGTATCTGTAAACAGTGGTCCCTCGTTTATCGCGGGTGTTATGTTCTAAAAATAACCAGCGATAGGTGAAATCAAGTAGCCAATTTTATTTTTTTTACGGTGCAAAACGTTTCGTGGACATCATGGACATACAGTACTACTCTTCAGAGTCACACTGCTAGCATCGATGCAGCGATTCCGTACTGTACAGGAGAGACGTCAGGGAGGAGATCGTCTGCAGCGATCAGGACGCAGGACACAATGTGACGTAAAAATAAGCATGCAAACTTGCACTACAAAATCAACGAAAAAGCGAGGTGAAAAGTGAACCGCGTTATAGCGAGGGACCACTGTAATTTTGAAGGTAAGTCACAACATACCCTTCGTAAATACTAATGTATAGAAACCCTTACCAGCAATCATTCATTTTTTGTGTGGCTTTTTCTCACGGTTTGTTAACATGCTGTGCGGGTCTGTACTTGACTAGCTGATATCGAGATAACGGGAAACATCTGGTTTGACTTGTTCATCTGTAGTTTGAATGCTGAACATTTGCCTGTTTAAATCATAAGACCAGTTACTATACAGAGATGTGCTTCTGAATGTGGACGATGTGTCTTCTGCATGCAGTAATGCAGTTCTGCTTGTGTTGAGTGATGTAAACAACTGATCAATCTAAACTCTTTAAACGTCAAAATTGATCATTAGATTTTTTTTATGACACAACAGTGGTGAGTGTTTCCACCTTCTGCAATTTGTAACTTAACGCGATCTTTCCGTTTTTGAGTTTTGGACATGATTTTGGAGTATATCTTTGCAGTAGCGATTGACCGCAAAGTAAAGCTACCGGAAATGTACAACCCCACATCCGGTCTCAAACCAAGAAGTTAGCATTTTCTCGTGCACAGGGTCTATTAGCTCAAGAGTAGTGTTTAGAGAGCTTCATGGAATGGTTTCAGTGGCTGAGCACTTGCATTACCTTACATCCACAAATGAGATGCAGTGGTTTAAAACGTGCCGCCACTGGACTGCTGATTTGTCACTCTCTAGAGTGATGTATCACACTTCTCCAGCTGGCTAGCTGATGGACAGATTTGGTTTGGTAGTTGCCAGGTGAACGGTACTTGTCTGACTGCATTTCAGACAAGTGTAGTTTGGTGGAGGGGGAATATGGTGTAGGTTTCTTCTTCAAGAGTTGGCGTTTGAAGCAGGGACTCTCAATGTTTCAGCATACCGAGCAATTTTGGACAATTTCATTCTCCCAACTTTGTGGCAAGAGTTTGGGAATGGTGTCTTCCTGTTCCAACATGACTGCATACCAGTTTACAAACCAAGGTCCAAAATACATGGATAAGTAAGTTTTGTGTGGAAGAACTTGACTGGCCTGCACAGGGTCCTGAACTCAACGCGATAGAAGACCTTTGGGATGAATTAGAGCGGAGATTACGAGCCAGGCCTTCTCGCCCAACATCATTGTCTGACCTCACAATTGCGCTTCTGGAAGAATGGTCAAAAATCCCCATAAACACACTCCTACACCTTTGTACCAACTTGGATTGGTTGTGGTTGAGGCACCACAGCCTACAGGAGTATCAATGCTGACCATCCCTTTATGACCACAGTATATCCGTCATCCTCCACCAATATAGCGCGCCATGTCATAAAGTTCACATCATTTTAAACTGGTTTATTGATCATGACAATGAGTTTACAGTTGAAGTTGGCTGCATAAAATATTGCAGGGAAGTCAACCATCACGGTCCTGACGGACATGGTCATTCAAGGCAAGCTCAGTGGCAAGTTCTTGAAGCTCTGACTAGCACTGCAGAACAGGCTAGTCGTTGACTTTGGATCAACAGGAGAGACACAATTTCAACTCTAAAGTAAAGGCGGTAACTGCAGCAATAAGGTAAATTAAGGGAGGTAATGCAGAGGGACACACACCCGAGATGGCAGATGTTGCTGGTAACACTTAGCTCCACATTCATACCATGAATGTGGCTAACAAATCTGCAGCATCTGTGTGACGCTATCATGTCAATACGGACCAAACTCTCTGAGGAATGTTTCCAGCCGCTTGTTGAAACTGTGCCATGAAGAATTAAAACAGTTCTGAAGGCAAAAGCAGTTCTAATCCAGCACAACTGAGATTTATCTAATGAAGTGGCTGATGAGAGTATGTCAAAGGGTAAAATCTGCAAAGTGCTTTGAGTGGTCAGTAACATAAGAAAAGTGCTATATAAATGCCAGTCTATTCCATCTCATGAATCTGTGTATGCTTGTGTCTATTCCAAAAATGTGGTCCTGGAAACTTCTCGTACCTGGAACTAACACAAAGACGGGTTTAAGAATTTTGATAGATGTTTATCACCTTGTGAGGTAGCTGGATTCTCCTCAGAATCGTGATAATGAGCAAACCTTTTTTGCCAAATTTCCAGCTTTGCGCTTGTAGCCCAACCACAGTTGGCTTGAAAAGGTCAGTGTCCTGCGAGGATCTATTGGACGTGTTTTAGAAGCGACAAAGTGTTTATATTGCTTGGTAAAATAAATGTAGTTTAATAAAGTATTCTGATTCTGATTGATTCTGTTTTATTTAGCCTAATCCTGCCATAACTATGAATTTTGCTTTTGTCTGCTGTTGTTGACTGTAGCAAAAGGTGGAGCGCTTCCCAGAAACTGTGCTGTGTTGATAGATGACTAAAGCTCAGTCCAACCACACTAGTTTTCTTGTTTTGTTAAGTGTATGACTTGGTTAAATGAGCCCAGAGAATATAATAAAGCTGCTGTAGAGAGTAATGGACATTTTCTTTTCTGAAAACAACACGTCAAGTGGAGGTCCTCTGAAAATATCTGAAAAGTATAATGTATAATTTGTCAGTCACGCATGAGCTCTTGGAAATAAAACAGTCCAGTTGTTAAGTGGTAAGAGGTTATTCCAATTGCAGTTCCAAGGTTGCTGAATTCAATTGATTTTCTGTGCAGATGTGCCACGAGATCATGGTGGTAAGAATCTATTATGATCCTTCTCTCAAATCACCAGTCAGAAAGATGTTGTGGGCAAATGTCTCCTATAGAAATGTTTCTCTGAAAAGCTACAATATATGAATAGATTTAATTTTAAATTAGTAGACCTGTGGTGTCACAAGGACATCATAAATTACAAAAACTGCACAATTTGTGACTACTGTATTTTCTCCCTGGACACAAAGACGGTTAAATTCACATGTAAAGAAAAAAGTAGAATTAAGATTTTCTGCAACAAAAAAGAATGTGAATTGTGCAGTATTATCAGTATTTGACTTTCAGTATTCGGAGGTTCATGTAGACTTTAGATCTGCGCGTTCTTTCATAGGAATAGTTTTATTTGTTATCAGTGCAGCAGTCTGTGACTTAACCCATTGTGCTTTGAAATACTTGGAGTGCTTGTCCATCAGCTTGTACCAAAAACATGGCTGCATATTCCATCTTTTCTTTCCTCTGGGGATTCTACATTTTTCTCAAAGGTACATCACAACTGTGATGATTTTAAGTTAAAGATTTCAAGTGAAGACCTTTTCTGTTTGTATAGAGAAGTTTCCCATTTTAATTTAACCTATGGGTTTATATTGTAGTTGTACGTTAACTGCTCACTTCACAAGCACTATATTCAGTATTTGTAGTAGCTTACATACAGCATTGAGACAAATTGGGTTATATAACTGTTACAAAGATTCCATGCTCTTAATCTGTCTCTCCTCAGCTACCCAGAGAATGGTGTGGTGGAAATGCGACCGGTGGATGTGCGACCACGTGCCAGGACACTGCTGCGGTGGGACCAGCTTGAGGTGGGCATGCATGTGATGGTCAACTACAACATGGAGACACCAGATGAAAGGGGCTTCTGGTTCGACGCAGAGATTGTGTCCCTCAAGCAAACCTCCCGCACTAATAAAGAGCTCAGAGTCAATATCCTCCTCGGGTGAGCATCTTCCTTCAAGGTTTCAGGGTGAAGGCATTAGTGCTAGTTTTATTTTCTTTATCAGAATATCAGTTTGGCAAATCTTGTGTTTTTTCTCTCTCTCTCTTTTTCCCTTTCCATGTCACATGCTCTCCATTTAGGGGTCCTGGAGATGTGATTGGGGATTGTAAAATTCACTTTCTGGATGAAATCTACCAAGTGGAGAAACCAGGAGCTCGTGCACTATCGGCTGCAGACGGACAGTTTAAACGTATGAACAAGATCAATCCTGAGCACTGAAAATAATACCAAACTTGCCGTTAATAGTTTGCGCACCAGTATTCAGAAGGCATACATTTGTTCCCAAAGTTAACAAATTAAAAAAAGCTGAGGAATTAGTTAGAAAAAAGAAGAAATAAAAACATTTTCTATAGTGGGTCTTTATTCTTAGTCAACATGTTTTGTTTTTTTTCCTCACAATATGAAAAATGTTTGTAGAGCCACTGTATCACTAACAGTTATTAGTGTCAGTCAGAAGGAAAAAAAGGAAGACTGATGTTAAATTATTGTTATTTTGCTAAAAAGCCTGAAAACCAACCAAGTTGTCAGCCACTGTTTTTTGAGTTTAGATGTGCTGTTGCTAGTTTCCTCAGGTCTAGAGATTGCCTAGCAGTCACCATGGAAGAGTATCCCCCAACTGGTTGCAAGTGGTTGTTAGGTGAAATCGGTCACAAAGAAGATTACAGTATGTCAATGAAAACATCTTTGCCATCGCTTTGATTGCCAGCAGTTTGCCACGATTGCCAGCAGTTTGCCATGGTTGCCTGTAATTTGTCTGGAACGCGCCAACTTGTCTGCAGACATTTGCCAACTACTCTGTAAGCAGTAGTGAAACTTTGAAGAGTGCAACACAGCTCAAAGTAAAAGTTGTGCCTTTTAGAACTCTGTTTCAGTGGTAATGAGCCATTTTTTTACCTTGAAAGGGAACATTCTGTGTTCCTGGTTTGTTGCACATTTGTTTTCAGGTTTCACGCACAGTAGTCAGTTAGCAAGTGTTTGCAGACAGCCTCTGTGCAGAAGCCTCTTTGTGACCGATTTCACCCACCGACAGTTAGTAAACTCTTACCAGCCAGCCAAGGAATACATACATATTTTTCGACCAGAGGTTGCCAGGTGGTTGCTGACTGTGTGATTGATACCCAACTCGTCTTATAACAGTGCAGCCCATCCTTCTTGTTTTCAGTCTGCTTCAATAGCACAGTTGGCATAAAAAAAAAAACGTCCCAGAAAACAAATTCTCGTTTGGGAAATTAGCAGATATCAAGCTGAAACACTAATAGCTGTTATTCAAAATGAATGAATGTATTATTGATTTGAACATGTGACAAATACACATTATAGATAGGTTACTTGAACAAAATGAAGTCTGACAACTTAAGACTGAAGAGTAAATTATGTCTGTGTGTGGATTGACCTAGCATTTGTAATATTAAATAAAAACAGTTGGGAATAAGTTGCCCTAATAACCATAATGCAGAAAATCATGTGTCTCATGCTTAACATGTCCCCTTGCAGTGCTCCTACAAAACCTACGCCTGCCAATCCTTTGTCGTTATGTAGTGCAGGAATACCATGATATTATCATTCTGTTCATACATGTGTTTGCATTTATGAATGCTGCAGGAAAGAGTGGTCCGGAGTGTAAGCACTGCAAGGCCGACCCTGACGCAGAGTGCCGTTTCTGCTCCTGCTGCGTGTGCGGGGGGAAGCAGGACGCTCACATGCAGCTGCTGTGTGATGAGTGCAACATGGCGTTCCACATCTACTGCCTCAACCCACCGCTGGCCACCATCCCAGATGACGAGGACTGGTGAGAGAGAGCGCCACTCGACATTTTGCTGCGAGATTTTGAGCCTCGCAGTCATTTAACCAGGAAAAAAGGCTGATGAGTGCTGTTTAAATGTGGGCTGAAATGTATTAGTGTAGTAATTAAGCGGTGATTGAGGGTAAAATCAATATATAGTAATGAAACCATGCGCTCACAGGTGGGAGTTAATCTAATCTTTGAAAGACTTTCTGCCAAACAGATCTCCACGCCTTCTTGGCATCATTTTCTAAAACGGCGCAAAGCTTCATTATCTTGCGTTCTGGGTTTTGTCTGTTTCTCCCACAGTATTGCAAAGAAGTCAGAGATTATTGGAAAAACAGTTCAGGTACTGATTGTATCTGGTGTGGAGAGAAGATAATACTAATGGCTTTGAAAATAAACATTTTTAATTTTTTGTCAGTGTGGGAATTTAGAAAAAAGCTTAAGAAAGATTAAATCATGGAAATTCTTAATAATTAAGGTTTACAAAGAGCTCGGGTAAGGCATGCTTTGAGAACAGCTCGGCCTGCTTTTCTGTTGTTCTTATGTTATGTTTCCTAAACCTAAAAAAAACTTGTAGCTCAGGGATGTCAAACGCATTTTACATTATGGGCCACATACAGTTCACTTGGATGTTTGTAGGTCAGATCAGTGATTAGATCAGATCCCTGAGATACCACAATATAAGAAAGAAAAGTGCAATTTCAACAATATATCTGTTTTTATACATGATAAAGAAATGCTGCTTTAGTTAATGAAAGAAATGTCAGTACGACTCTTGTGCTTAAATTGTAAGAAATAAAATATGTAAATAATTTTATAACTGGAAAAAGATCTGGAAACCATTGCTTATTGACCGTCCTGTAGTTATGAAACATGTTAAATAACAGAAAATGTCCCCTTTTTTTGTGTGTTTGGACCCATTGTTTAAAAACACAAAAAAACAAAACAAAAAAATCTGAATTTTTTTTCATTATTAGCACATTTTTTTTAATTTTACATGACTGTCAAATTCTGTTCATATAATTCAGGGCTCTCTCTCTCATTTTAGATCCCGGGGAGCATAAAGGCTAATTTGATCTTAAATTGGCTGGGCCACTAAATCTACGGGATTAAGGTCCTAAAAAAACCCACCCCAATATTGTTGCTTTTTCTTTTAGTGTAAAACTGTTCAAGGAAATTTTTTTTTCTTCTCTAGATTACAAAGCAGTGCTGCTGTTGTAAATCAAAGAAACCCATTAGTACTGCTTCTTGGGCTCACACTTTGAGAAATTAAGTGTTGGCAGCTCATTATCCAGACATTTTCTCATAATTAGAAAACAGAAATTATGTTGTTTTTATTTTTTCTGTAGGAGGAAGAAATACTAACAGTACATTAAAAAAAAACACCTTGTTTTAAGTCAGATAATCAGCCAATAGTAGCTATTTGTGGATATACTGGTATTAATATTTGCAGCAGCTGATCAATTATAATTTTATAAGTAAAGAAGAGGCGGGACAGATATTCTTTAACTATGTTGTAAGTGTTGATGATGCATACTTTCCTCATCAGAGGGCACAGTTTCCATGTTGGCAACACTTGTTGAAGCTGATCAAAGCAGAGTTGGGCAGAACCTGAATGTGTAAACCACGCATATATCATAAAATAATATAAATGACAAATGTTATGAAAATCTAATTAAGTTTTGCGTGTCTGAAAGACAAAAATATCGGCGGATATATCACAATTTTAAAATCCCCAAATATTGGTGTTGCTATCAGTCTTAAAAATCCCATATATGTTAAGTTGTAACATTGTTGCTGCAGTTTTTTGATTTTACAAAGCCAGCCAATGGCCAGAGTAGAGGCATTTGTAGGCTGGCCTAAAATTTTAGGAAGCACTGACGGAAATTCTTATTTTCTTCTTATTTTGCCAGGTACTGTCCAACCTGTAAGAATGACACCAGTGAGGTTGTCAAGGCAGGCGAGAAGCTTAAAGCCAGCAAGAAGAAAGCCAAAATGCCTTCTGCAACCACCGAGAGTCAAAGAGACTGGGGAAAGGTGAGACCCAAGGGCACCCTAAGGCACACATACAGCAAAGGTGGACTGACAGCTGCTCTGTAAGAATGAAAGTGAATTTCAATAGAAAGCTGGAGGGAAGAGTTCATATTGTCCCGAAGAAGCAAAGGCCATGTAGACAAATACAAATAAAACAATAACAAAGCAGGGTTTTTTTTTTCTCGAAGGGCTTTTCTCTGTTTTATTATCAAAACACTAAAAAGTGCTTCACTCCATCATATTGGCTATGAGAGACAGAAGAGGCGTTTCACATCTCAAAAACTGAATAACCAGATCACTGAAGGAACTAACGGTGAACATTTATACTTCCAGTGTAGTACATTTTATAATGGAAACAGTATATTTACATAGAAATGTTCATAATGTTTTAACATGACTTACTTTACTTTAATGTTTGTTTCCTTACAGTTCATTTCTGTTGTGAGTTTGATAGTTTGTTTAGTCTTTGAAGTCTGAAAAAAAATTAGTTTTAGTTTAGTAGCTTCGGTGTTAGCTTTAATTTTTTATTCATTATTATAATAGCTGTGATCTTTGTCATAAGTGAGATAGAAGAAATTAACAAAGCAAAACACTTCAGACACTCTGAGTTTCTGTAAGCATGTGCATGAAAGTCTCACCAGACAGGCCATGAGGTCTGCGGCGCTCCAGACTAAAATTAAATATATTTACAGTATAGTTTTATGTTGTTTTACGTAGTTTTGTGCAGTAGTTTTCATGTTTTTAAGGTGAAGCTTTTATTTTTATTTTAGTGAGACACAATTGTTTTTTCTTCACACCGTTTCAGTTTACTCTAATGACCTTACGACAAACTGCTATAAGAAGAAAGCTCAGGCCATGCAAGCAAACATCGTATTTCATTCACTTTATCCAAGCTGCCATTTCTTCAGTTTACTTTTTACATGTTTGCTGTCAGTTATTGTCTGTTGTGTATGTTGCATTATGTTTGATCAGCTTGTTTCAAATTAAGTTTTCACGTAACAGACATACTCCATTTATAAGGCTCTATTGAACGTCTCATACATGTGGCTCCATAGTATTGTGGTTAACACAATCACCTTACACACCAAAAATTCCTGGTTTGAGACACACACATAGCCTCAGTGGGGCTCACAAGCTAGCTTACACAGTGCTGTTCCTACGCCCGGATAAATGGGAGCATTTCATCGGGAAGAACATCCGGTGTAAAACCTGTGCCAAATCAAACATACAGATCCATCTGCTGGGGGAGACCCCTTGGGATAAAAGGGAGCAGCCAAAAGTAGCCTTTTAATAAGCAGTAGATAATGTATTATAAGTTAAGCATTTATTAAGCTTTATACCGCCATCCCAAAGTGACTTTATAAATTCAGTTTTTCAGTCACAAAATACTGATTTTGTCTCTAATATTGAATTTAGAATTTATTGTCATGTCAAAAACAGGCAGATGATAATACTGTAAATGGCCAAGCGGTCTAAACAGACATGATTGGTTTCACTTGAAAGTTTATCACAGCTTTTTCACTATTAGCAACAACTACACTGCAGTGTGGTTCCACACTTTACAGCTGAGAAAATAAAGGTTACTGCTGCTAAAGGCATTAATTTTTATGCTACTGTGGTTACTCCTCTCGTACACCAAAAGACTCACATTCCACACCAAACCCGCTAAGTTGGAGTGAGTCACTGATGCAATAGTCACACTCTTCAAAGATGGGGACCGGGTCTGCTGCCACTCATGGACGGTCAGCTACCGTCTTCAAAGCAACTTCGGTGCAAAGCAGCAATGAAACGACAATAACATGGTGTCAGGCAATTTTGAATGGGGTTAAATTGGCAATTACACGCAATCTGTTTGTGGTAATGTGATTAGTAACTGAGATAAACTGGTGAAAATTTCAAGTCTGTTACTGTCAACATACACAGAACTGTGCATTAAGCAGAAATTCACATTCATTATTTACAATCTGAGACTCTCTCAGACTGTGTGTTGGCAGTCTGTCTTTGTGTAGAAATGACAATTACTTGTAAACCTTCGCAGATCTGTGTGAGAGTGATTTTAGTCAATCCAACAGAATAGAAATTCAATCCAATCACAGAGCAGACACTGACTTTTTAGTAGTGGCAAGGAGGTCTTATTTCTACTCTGGTGTGACTGAGCACAGGTGCAGATACGCTGTGGTTACCTTGCAGATGGCGAACTGTTGAACGTTTAATCGTCAATCCTAATCAGCGATCTGTTTGTTTTTTGCCGCTGCTCCTCCACACTCTGTGATTTGCCGGCGCTCTGAGCTAACGCTAGCTGTTGTTTGGCTGGTCTGATGAGTCACTGCAGTTTGGTGCACTGCATATATCAGCGACATTTGTTCATGTTTTTGTCTTTTTTTTTAATATTTGCCTATTAGTCAGTTGTTATTAGTCAATTATTAGTATTTTTGGATGCCTTAATGTCCTGGTTTATAATGCCACTTTGTCAAACGTGTTGATTCACAAAACACTTCAATAAATAAAGTGAAGGATGAAATTATGAATTTGACTGAAATTTGCCCTTTTTTTTTTTTTAATTTTTTTTTTTTTTACAATATGGCCAATTGAGTTGTATATAGTTAACTTGCACATTGGTATATATGCACAAATTTGGCTTCATAGTCAGAAAATAATAATCTGCTTTACTATATTTTTGCTTTTTTTTTTTTTTTTTTTTTAAATGCAGTAAATTTGTATATGCAACCAGAACTACATATATAATATCTAAAATATATTAATTTATCATATGTCAGCTAAAACTAGCATTTTGATTAAAAAGTTTGCACATTCTGGTGCATTAACCATTACAGAAACATTAAAAAAAAAATTTTTGGTAATTACCAGTACTGTTAAATTTAGGGCAGCTGTGGCACAAACCTTACACTATGTGAAGGTCTAATAAATTTGTTAAGTGCTGTGGATATATAAATATGTATGAGTAGAATATGTAATTATATATTCTGAGCAGCATTTGGTAGCTGCGGCTCAAGTGAAGGACAAAGTTAGCAGTGATGCTCTGTGCTATAGGTTTATTTTCCAAATCACACCGCTTTGCTTCACAATTTAATCTAAAACAGAACAGAAAAAAATGGCACCATTGTGTAAATGAGAGGTCAAAAAAAAAAGTGAATGAAGTGTCAGACATCATTTTCTCATCACAGGCTAGATGATCGCCTATTGATGTGTCATTGATTATTAAGGGTTTTGATTATTATGAGTGTGAACTTGCTCCATTCACTTTTTCAAGGCGTTAGAAGGTCGCATTTAAACTTCCTACTTGGCAAAGCAACAACTGCATCCTTGTATCTGCTGAAACAGAAAATGAGACAGGGAGACTTCTCCCACTCACTTAGTTGCTTATTTAATTTGAATCTGTTCTAAGCATGCTGTTAAATATTTTCCTCAAAATCCCTTCAGATTCTCCTCATGGCCTGTTTCCATCCTGGCCTTGCTGTCTCTCTGACGCTCTGCTCCGCGGTGTGTGTAATGTGAACAATGCCATTAAGCATGACTTAGCCACTTTCCTGGAACTGCCAGTGGAAAATAACTCCTTTCTTTACCAGAATGCTCCCTTTCTCGGTGGACTAATTGAAAACAGCCTGGCTTGTGTGTTTGGGCACATTTATGCGCCCTGAGTCATGCAGCATTTATACTTGACTTTTCTTATTAACACGATTTTAGAACCCTTAAAATAAAACGCTTTTCCTCGCAAAAGCTGTCTTGCATTCTGACTTACAAGAACCGTATATGCCACCTAAATGGGATGCTGATCGCTGTTAAAATATAACTGCTGATTAAGCTACTGTACATTTGATATTTGCACGACCGCTGTGCTAAACGAATGCAATATAAAGGCATTTGTGCTCATTTTGGTATTTTTTTGTGCACATCTTTGTTCTTTCTTCATATAATTGCAGGGTATGGCCTGTGTGGGGCGTACTAAAGAATGCACTATTGTTCCTTCAAACCACTATGGACCCATTCCTGGTGTTCCTGTTGGTACCACTTGGAAGTTTAGAGTTCAGGTTAGCTGGCATTATTGTTTTTTTAACATTGCATGATAATCAGATATATTTTGAACATTTAAAGAAAATCATGCCTCACTCTGCACTTCTGTTTCTCCTTCCGTGTATCCCCCTCAGGTGAGCGAGGCAGGGGTTCACAGGCCACATGTCGGCGGCATCCACGGGCGCAGTAACGATGGCTCCTATTCGCTGGTGCTGGCTGGAGGCTTTGAAGATGAAGTGGTGGGTCCTATAATGTTTCTCTCCCCGTGCTAGTTTATTGTGAATCTTGCACGTTTGCCTGCTGTTCGTGATGTTATGGTCACTGTGATCTGTGGTAGGACCGGGGAGACGAGTTCACCTACACGGGCAGCGGGGGTCGTGACCTCTCAGGAAACAAACGGATCGGAGAGCACTCTTTTGACCAGACGCTGACTCACATGAACAGGTGGGGCACTTGGTTGTTTCTGATGTCCATGCTTCTTAATATGAAAAGCTGCCTCGCTTCAGGTTTATTTGCTTTAATCTCTTGATTTAAATAACAACATGAACTATAGCCTTCACATTCATTGTCTCGATTTTTAATTGGTAAATAAATCCTTATTTCTGTACTGAAATAAGGATTTCTCAACCATTAAGCCATCATTTCTTGTAATTCTCACATGTAATAAAGATAATTCTGTTTTGCCCGACCCCTTCAGGGCACTGGCCTTAAACTGCGATGCACCTCTGAATGACAAAGACGGAGCAGAGTCCAGGAACTGGCGAGCAGGAAAACCTGTACGAGTGGTCCGCAGCTCCAAAGGTCGCCGCATTAGCAAGTATGCTCCCGAAGAAGGAAACCGCTACGATGGCATTTACAAGGTATCGCCAAATCTTGTCCAGAAATACATCTGCTTACTGCAAGCAGCACTGCATAAAATAGTGTCGATATAGAGTGCAGGTTGTGTACAAACTTACAGAATGATTGAAGTTTTAAAAGCTGCCTTTCAAGCTATATGGGATCCTATTACAGCCGTGTTTCTCTAACTAACACTGCGCTTCTAAATCTTCATCTTCTTCTGTCTTAGAAACCGTTTGTCACCAGTCTTAAGTCAGAGCTGCTTCAAAACTTCAGTTCACTTTTTTTTTGAATGAAATTTGCTGTGGTTGATGGCGGCTCGTAGGTGGTAAAGTACTGGCCAGAGATCGGGAAGTGTGGTTACTTGGTGTGGAGGTACCTGCTGAGACGAGATGATCAGGAGCCAGCGCCTTGGACCCCTGAAGGTGTGGAGAGGATCAAGAAACTGGGCCTTGCTGTTCAGGTTAGATATGTGTCTTAAATTAGGCACGTGTGCCTTTGTTGGCGCACTTCATTTCTACTTTTCAAAATTAGGTTCAATCTTCTTTGTCTCTCCTTGTGCGTCTGCAGTACCCCCCAGGCTACTTGGCGGCCATGGCCAACAAATCAAAGAAGGAGGCTTGTGCTCGACCCGGTCGGGGCGGCCGCAGTAAGCACTATCCCGGGAGGGGGCGGCCACGGAGGCAACGCAAGATTAAGGAGAAAGAGGAGAACGATGACAAGGAGGAGGAGGACGAGCATCCAGTGGCCAATGTGGAAGAGGAGTCTCCACAAAGTAATGGAGTGCAGAAGACAACAAGAGATAGTGGTGGGTGCTTTTAGAAGCTCAAAGCAGGTCAGACAAGGTATTGTGAGACGAGGACAGGTGAGACCAGTGTGATCACTGAAACTGTTTTGAAGATGGGAAATGAATATTTAAAAGCACAAACTCCACTAGGATATTTTTTTTACCTAGCCATACACCACTGTTAAAAAATGTTTATATATATATATATATATATATATATATAAATATAAAAATTTGTTTTTAATCTCCGAGGATAGATCCTTCTGTTTCTGAAGTCTTAATTTGTTTTCTCAGCAGAGTCAAAACCGGTGGAAGAGCCTCCTTCTAAACGGGTGAAGATAGAGGAAACCTTCCAGCTGTCAGAGCAGCAGCAGCAGTTGATCCAAGAGGACACAGCCAACAAGAAACTCTGGGATGAAGCCATGGAGCACCTTAAAGAGGGACCGGTATAAAATTTAGTATACCACAATACACATCTCTGGTTTATGTTTATAAAAAATGTTAAGTATCTCACAGCAACTCGCTCCATGTGCTCTAAATAATAAATCTTCTCGATGTAAGAAGATTTGCTGACTGAGATTTACAGCCTGTCTGTTGCTGTTGCTTTAAAAGTAAAGCAGGTTAAAAAGGCAGCGACATCGCCATAATTCAAAATTGCTACAACTTTAGTGTGTTTGTTTCTTTCCCACCTTCATTCCTTTGACGTTTCTTTTTGAAGAATTTCCTTCGCAAGATGGAGCAGATCTTCATGTGTGTGTGCTGCCAGGAGTTGGCCTTCCAGCCCATCACCACTGTCTGCTCACACAATGTTTGCAAGGTATAGGATGTTTTTTCCTAACTATTATGTGGACATGCTTGTGGACATATTGTTTGTTGATTATTATTTCATTTTGACTTTTTGTTTCACTAGGTTTCCACATTAGGTGTGCTTGTTTCAGTTTAGCTTTTTATTGTTTGAAATGTTTAGTTTGTTTAAGTCTCAGTGTTTTAATCTTTTTAAGTATTATGCCAGAGGGAATGATTTTAGCAAGTACGTCAGTACAGGTATAAACATGTTGATCAAAGCTTCATCGGACTTCAAGTATTAAACAAATACTTAAAATAAGAAAATGTTACCTATATTTTATATTGTATATTTTAGTTTTTTGTCCACATTCACAAAATCACATATTACTTTTAATATTTTTCAAGAATCTAGTTTTTTACTTTATTATTTTTGTTAAAAATGTTTGTTTTTTTTCACATTTGTTTCAGTTTTTTGTTTGTGATGCCCATTATATGGTGTTTTAGGGTGCGTGAAAGCAAAAAAAAAAAAGTTAGTTTTAGCCTGTTGTTAGGTGGTTGCCAGGCAACTTGACAGCATAATATGTCACGCATAATTGAAGCCTTTCGACTATAAATTAGATTTTATTGTTGAGAAATAAAAATGTTTGATGCAGTGTTATAGGTGCATAATTTTAAAAAACAGTTTATTTAAGCCTGTTGCTCTGTGGTTGCTTGGCAACATGATCACATCAGAATATATGATGAGGATGAGAACCTTCAGGGGCTCAGGTGTACATGTGTACTAAGTTTGCTTAGTCAGCTCCTGATTGTGTAGGGGGAGAACAAACACACAGTCTTCATGTATTACAGTAACGTTCACCCTTCTCTTCACAGACCTGTCTCCAACGGTCGTTTCGGGCAAAGGTGTACACCTGCCCCGCCTGCCGCCACGACTTGGGCAAGGACTACGTTATGACCCAAAACAAGACGCTTCAGATGCTGCTCGACCAGTTCTTTCCCGGCTACAGCAAGGGCCGATGAGGTCGAAATCACATTTATAAGTAGGATACACGCACATAAGCACCCATTCTGTGCACCCTCGTATACTGTCAAGTACCTAGAGCTCCACTTTAAAATGCATTGCACACTCATAATGTACTTACCCACGGGCTAATGTATATTGCATATACAGCCATTTATGTATACAATCATTCATACACAAACAACCTCAGTAGGGACTGACCTCATCTGTTGAACTTGGACTGTCTCCATCAGCATCACCAGCCTGAAAAATCAACCGAGGACATTTTTTTAAAACTTCCTGCCACACGAACGCACACGAAAACCAATGCACAAAAAAAAAAAAAGAGTCCCCAAACTCACGCTCACACTAGCCATCTCAACAGTTTTTCCCTTTCCACCGTGTTGTCCACCGGTTCAATTAATTGCGTTATGCCGTCAGAGTGCAAATTCTCCCCCGGCAACATCACAAGCTCAGCAGTTAAGAGTTTAGTTTCCTGCCACCCTGTTTGCATTTTGTGTACCATGCATGCAGCTTTACACCAAAGCACTGAGCCAATCGGAGCCGTTTCTGAGCTGGCTAATAAAAAGTGGCCGGTGCTAGTCGGCGGCGGAGGTGAGTAGGTCGTTTGACTGAGAGGGTGCCCACAGAGTTGATCTGTTGTTAATGTGCATTTATAATGAAATGAAGCACACTATGTCTTATTCCCATGAAGCACTTTATTACCGACATGTGGAGCAGGCTTGTTTTGTAGGTTAATCAGGAGCAAGTGCTAACATCCTGCTCCTCGTGTCACTTGGAATAATGCCATTGCTTTGCCTTGAGCTAACGGGAATAGCAGATGTCTCACCAGGGGTAACTTTCCTTGTATTGGCAAGGAACACAAATTGGCAACTGCATCCAGTTTGTTTAGAGTGCTGGAAAATTTATGGTTCCAACAAAGCTGCAAATTTTACATACTGATGAGACGCACCAGTGAGTCCCCTCTTTACGTTTTACGTGGAGTCAGAAAAGCCATTTGCTTTAATAAAGACACAAGGCCACAGGGCCGATTATGGGCAAGGATTGCAGGAGTCTGCTTTTAAAAAGTAACCTCTGCTGGTGATTTGTGCCTGAACATGAGAAAGAACAAACGCACTGTTGAAACTTCTTCAGAAGCACCAAAAAGTCCAACAGTGTCAGAAATGTGTTAAACGTCACACACGGAGGATTATAAATATAGTTCTGGTTCACGGTTGTACTTATTAAGTCAGATGACATCGACAAAACTGTCCTGGTATGTCAGGTCCATATGTTCTGGTGTTTTTCAACGAATGCTTTGATGTAACAGGAATAAAAGACTAAAGAGTTTTTAGATGCACTTCTGTTTCAGTGACTGGTGTCCCTGCACTCAAGAAGGCCTTCACATAAAGCTGGCTGGTCTTTATTGTTCATCTGCTGCTGTTCTACCTGTTAGTTAATGGTCGGTGGAGAGCTCTGGAGGTGTCCAGCATGATGTTATTCTCCTCTATTTTGGAAAACTACTTTTTTAAAATGCTTTTTTTAAATTAAAAAAAAAAAAAGATTTTTTTTTTTTTTATATATTTAGCGACCCATCCCTGATGTTAAACTAGACTACTAAAAGCACTTGGAGTGCACTGCATAAATCATTAGCTTCTTTGAGTTTGAGACACTATAACAATACCTAGTCCAGGATACTACTGACACTCAAAAATATTCTTACTTATAAGTTGTTTGGGTTTTTTTCTTTCTTTCAATGTTTGACCATAAATCACATTAATCCCCAGATGTTATTGAACTTCTTGTTCTTTATTTGTATGTTTGGCTGCATAGTAACACGTGGTAACAGTCCTGTCATCACCTGTTGGACCCAAACACAGCACATCCTCACCCCCATGTTCACTTACCTTGTGTTATTTTTTTCTGCTGTTGCCTTTCATCAGATATTTTGTTGACATTGAATTCAGAAGCCTCTGTGCCCTCTGACAGTATCATACTTTAAAAAGGTGTTGCTTTAATTGTGAGCGCGGGAGGCAGATTCGCACCTCTTTCCAGTGCTGATATGGTACTTTAAAATGTCCAGGGTTGGCAGGTCTGATAGCAGCTTTAACAAACGCCTCACGGAGAGCAGCAGCGGCGCAGTCTCGGACAGAGGTCACCTGGAGCGCTGACGTTCGGTTCGTGCATCCGAGTCGGCTTTGTGGGAAAAATGTAGCCCTTAAGGTGCAAAAGCCTTCGAGGCACAGACGTGTTTTGCGTAAAGCTGAGACGAGGGCAGCCTCAGCTTTTTTCTTTCTTTTTTTTAAACTCTGCTGACATTCAGATCAGAGGTGAACGCTGTCTTCTTGTCTGACCCCCCTCCCCTCCCCCTTGAACCCCCCCTTCATTGGCAGGCTGTTTGTTTGTGGTGATGTCCTTGTTTCTGCTCAATCATTCAGGATTTTCTTTTTTTGTTGGGTTTTTTTGTTTTGTTTATTTTTTTCTCTTTTTTATTAACATGCAAGTACAGATGCTACTATGGTCTTTAAAGCTAACTGTGATGTGCATTACTTCCACTGTTGCTTAATATTGTTCAGATTTATTTCTTCTTGCATTGACTGGCAAGCTGATACCCCTCCTTTCTTTCTCTGCCGTGACCTTTGCTTCCTCCTCCTCTCACTCCACTGTCTCCTGCCCTCCGTGAACCTACAGTACTAACAACTTTTAGACGTCTTGTGGACGCTTGGCTTCAGTGCTGTGTTGTTTTTTGGGGTTTTTTTTGTTTCGTTTTTTTATTGCACTCTATTGAAGAGAAAAAAAGTTTAAGAAGTCACATTTGATTTTCCTAGAATGCTTACTATTATCTGTGTCTGCACACTTTTTTTTTTTTTTTTTTAACTCAGCCATTTTAGTTGCTTCTGTTTTAATCATTAGTCATTTTTTTTATGTTGGCGACTTCAAACATTTGCAGCAAACGCCAGTCTGAGGAGTTTTATTGCTTCATATTGTGATCTGAAATTTTATACATGTCATGATATTACTTGATATGTACCTATTAAATATTTGGATTCAAGAAAGCAATGCTTTGTAATAGTATTTTTTTTTTTTTTTTTTGTATTAACAAGGTAGGATAAACACAGTGTAAACTTCATCCTATTCTTCTTCAAGCTCTGCTTTTTACTGCTTATAATGTATTTTGTTATTATAGTTAGATTTATATATTCAAAATAAAACAGTCAGTAAATCCATCTGACTGTTTTGCAGGTAACACAAATATCCACTCAGTCTCCTTGTTGAGGTCAGAGGAAAATGGCCAGATTGCTTTGAGCTGAAGGCTCAACAGTAACTCAAATAATTAGTCATTACAACCAAGGTAAGGAGACCAGCATCTCTGATAGAGGTGGGAATCACCACACATCCCACGATACGATATTATTGCAATTTTTTAAAATATTTTGCGATATTCAGATTCTGTACATAAAGGTAAACTTTATCAATATTCATTTTATCTAATATCAAAGTCTTGCACTCAGTCTTTCTCTCATTTCAGTCAGTTTTATTGTTGACAAACTGAACGATTTGCATTACAGTCTAGTCCAACTTAACTGAATGCAATCATCTGGTACAATTATAGCTATTCTGAACTATGAAATTTCTGAAAACTATGCAGCCCCTTCAGCAACTGAAGAATTTGAAAGTAAATTAAAACAAAATATAATTTTACATTAAATAAAAAAAGTTTTAAACTTAATTAAAATAAAACATGTCTTAAATTAAAATAAGTAAACTGTCATGTTTATTGCTGCCAAAAAAAAGTTAAACACATTTGGACAGTGAAGGAATGTCAGGATTCTTGCTCAGAAAAAGGATCAACATGCTCTGAAGTTCCAGTCCACAAAAACCTTTTTTGTAACAAAATATCGATTTCTGCTGTCCCTGTATCGATACATTATTAGCAAACAAAATATCACGATACTACACAGTATCGATTTTTTTTCCCCCCCACCCCTAATCTCTGAATGCATGTCAAACCTTGAAGCAGATGAGCTACAGCAGCAGAAAAGTCACAGCAGGTGCCGTTCCTGTCAGGTAAGAACAGGAAACTGAGGGTACAGTTCACACATGCTCACCAAAATTGGAAAAATGTTGCAGGTCTGATGATTTTCTATCTCTGCTGCGACAGACGGTAGGGTCAGAAATTTTCAGTAACTAAATAAAAGTATGGATCTATTCTGCTTTTGTGTAAACAGTTCAGGCTGGTGGTGATGATGTAATGAATTTGGGGATATTTTCTCAGCTTTGGGCCCCTTAGTATCAGCTCGATTCAGTTCAGTTTTGTTTTTATAACACCAAATCACAACAACCGTCGTTTCAAGGTGCTTTCTATTATAAGGCAGAATCTCTACAATAATACAGAGAAAACTCCAAGAATCAGATGAACTCCTTTGAACAAGCACTTTGTGACAGCGGGAAAGAAAAACTCCCTTTTAACAGGAAGAAAGCTCCAGCAGAACCAGGCTCAGGGAGGGGCGGCTGTCTGGCGTGCCTGTTGGGGCTGAGGAGAGGAGGACTGGACAACAGACACACTGTGGAAGAGAGCCAGAGATTAATAACTAATGATTAAATGCAGAGTGGTGTGTAAACGCAAAAGCTGAGCCTCGTTTAAACACCACAGCATTTCCGAGTACTCTTACTGGCCGTGCCCATCCCTTTATGACCACAGTGTACCCACTGTCTGATGGTCGCTCTCAGCAGGATCATAGTTTCTTAAACATTACAGTGAAATTTCCTCTACAGTCATAAGATCTCAATGCATATGAGCACCTTTGGGATGTGGAGGAATGGGAGATCTTTGCCACAGAGAATTAAAGCAGTTCTGAAGCCAAAGGGAGTCCATTTCAGTACATAATAAAGTGGCAAGTGAGTGTAAATCCCATGACTCTCTATAGATGTCTTGACAACCGAATGTATTTAATTATTTAACAATGTAGGGCACCAATAGAGGAAATTACTGGTTTCCTGTCAAATTGAAGATTATACTAGAGTTCAAAAGCTCTAATACAGATAAGACTTGAAATTTCACTACAGCATTTCATACTTGATACAATTCCAATTAATGCAAGCTACCCTTAGGAAGACTGGCCATCTGAATATTAGCACCTACTCCCATTTGAGCCATTTTTGCCACATTTCAGGGGTCAAAATGTAGTTTAGTCATTTCTGATTTTAGAAATGTTGGGTGTGATCACTTAATGGGTCTTCATCAAAATTGTGCTTGTCAGTTTATGGGCAATAATCTGTAAATTGGGATTGATTGTCAGCTGGATGAGGTACTATGTCACCTGGTTATTTTTTTTCTTTTTTCCAGAATAAAATCTGAAAAGGCAGTCTTCTCTTTGCCATATTGAAAAGGAATTATGTAACTTAAATCAACACTTTATCACAATTTTCTACTGTTAACAAGAAACAGGAAAAAGAGATGATTTAAGCTTTGTGTCTACAAATTTTTAGCACTAAATCTTTAAGTTTGCCTTTAAGTGATGGTTTGGTCCAGATTTGAGCCAGGGCATCACTGAGCTCCTGGACAGTCTAGAGGTGCAGCCTGGCGCGTCAGGTGGACCAAAACATAACCTCCCAGATGTGTTCTGTTGGGTTTAGGTCAGGTGAGTGTGGGGGCCAGTCAGTGGTATCTGTTCTTTTATCCTCTGGGAACTGCCTGCATAATCTCACCACATGAGAGCGATCATTGTCGTGCATCAGGAGGAACCCAGGACACACTGCACTGGCAGTGGGTCCAAGGATATCATCCTGATGCCTAGGGACAGTCAGGGTGCCATTGCCTAACCTGTAGAGGTCTGTTTGTCCCTCCATGGATAGGCCCCCACAGACCATCACTGACCCACCACCAAACTGGTCATGCTGAACGATGTTACAGGCGGCATAACGTTTTCCACAGCTTCTGCAGACACGTTCACACTTATCACATGTGCTCAGGGTGAACCTGCACTCATCAGTGAAAAGCACATGGCACCAGTGATGGAACTGCCAATTCTGGTATTCCATGACAAATCCCAATCAGACTCCGCGGTGCCGGGCAGTGAGCACAGGGCCCACTAGAGGACATCGTGAAGTCTGTTTCACACCAGTTGTGTGCTGGACGTCATTTTATGGGGCTCTGGGTTTGCTTGTCCTGTTGTTCCTTGGATAAAGGGGCAGATAGCAGTACTGCTGATGGGTTCAGGGCCTTCTACAGCCCCATCTAGCTCTTCTAGAGTAACTGGCTGATTCCTGGAATCTGCTCCATGATCTTGAGACTGTGCTGGGAGACAGCAAACCTTCTGCCAATCTGCACATGTTATTGTGCCATCCTGGAGGAGTGCGACTATATGTGCAACATCCGTAGGGTCCTGATATCACCTCATGCCACCAGTAGTGATACTGACCCTAGTCAAATGCAAAATATGTGGGGAAAAAAACAAAAGGTGAAGAGTGTGAGTAGCTTCCACCTGTAAAATGATTCCTGTTTTGGAGGTTGTCTCATTGTTAGCCCTTTAGTGCACCTGTTGTTAACTTCATTAACCCTAAAGCGGCTGAATCTGATTAAGAACCAGCAGACCAGATCAATATCCTACAAGTTTAATTGACTTGATGCTGTACTCTGACTAAAACGTTTTTAATTTTTTAGCAGTATATATTTTACAATTTACCATTAAAAACATATTACACCTTTGTAGAAATTTTATTCTATAGTACTGAAAGGATTTTTAAATGCAAACATTTACAAATTCCATTAGTTTGTCTCGTTCACGACTAAGGGTCATAAATGATAAGATTTTTTTTATCCATACCTTTTATAAATGCATTCAGAAAAACAATGGTAGGCCTGCAGGGTCCTGTTTTTGCACTCCAAGTAGAGTCACACAAATAAAAGAGAATTCAAGTGAAATATCCAACAATAAAATACATTACAGACCACAAACCTGAGATTACAGGTATGATAATGTTAATCAAGAGCAGTGCAATCACCTGTGGGTGTACCATGGGAGTCCATGGCCTTGAAGCTAATTTTAGTAAACCACACACTGTGAACACTTATTAACATGCAAATGGTTCCTCTGCAAGGTAACAGTACAGAGTACACACGTGTGAGTCAACCCAAGTTCATCACACCATCTTACTGAAATGAAGGTGTGACGGAAATAAAGGCGATAAGGACGTAACCTTCAGAAGGGTTTAGCAACTGCACGTGTGAGACGTGCAGTTGCTAAACTTTAAAATTACTGTTGACTAAGATTAAAACTCAGACGGAAAGTGCATCATTACAGGGTTACAGAAGAAATACACAATTGAGTATAATAATTGTCATAGGAAACTTAGGCACATTAAAATCGGATACATAATAGAAACCCAACTTATGAAACGCAAACTACTTGAAGGCCGTTCTACCAAATTGTAAGGAAAACCTGGCTGATCTGTGGAGCCATCTAACAGGGGCTAAAAATCACATCGAGTGCCGTGGAGCCTCCTGGTGGTACAAGTGTATTTCACAGTCTCAATGTCTTCACCACTGCATATATATTTGTGCAGCAGCACAAATCGCATTATGATGTAGCCTAGTTTTAACATGACTAGGTCAAACAAAGGTATATGATATTTAAAATGTACAGAAACATTAAAGCATCTCCCACAATCATATTTGGCATAAAAATTACCTACAAAATACAGCTGCTAAAAACTCAAGACACCACAGCTGAATTTAAAAGCATTGGATAAACAAATACAAAGGCCAATGATCAGTTTTGTTGTTTTATTATCACAGAAGCACAACAGGTACCACTATGCAGGTGAACAACAAATTCAATACTATCATGAAAATAAAATAGTTAAAAAGGAATGCTTATCTGAGAAAAAGAAAAATCCAAACATCACATCCTTCAAAAACAAACTTTCACAATATTGTCAGATATACATGGCAGAAAGAAGCAAAAGCACTTTGGATTATTCACTTTCCTTTTTGCGTTTTGTACCAATATGCTCCACAAGATGTTTAACTTGAAACTGAAGCACTTACATCAGACACATGCAGTAGCTTTCATCTTTTTTCGCTCCACTTCTACTTGAAATGGATTCATTATCCAGCTCTAAAGTACCAATTATCAGGAGTGTGGCTTAAAAGTTTCCAAATCCACAATATTACCAGAAGGATATTGGTGCTGCAAAATGAAACTGGTCCTGCTGAAAGGTGTTTTTTTTTTTTTAATCAATTCAGAGGGGGGGGGGGGGTGGAGGATATAGAGATATGGGGAGAAGTTTAATGTATTTTTTTTAGCCAATCAAAAGAAAGCTGGAGTACCCGAGTGTAAACCTGATGACTTTTTTGTTGTACATTCAACAAAAGACTGCTCCAACTCAATTGTGAAAGGAAATAAAGACTTTAACCTAAAAGCCATGACAACTGCATTAAGTCAAAAAAGAAAATCCCTCCTTTTAAAACGACTAAATGGAAAACACTACGAAAAAACATAAAACAAAAAAACCCCCTCAAAGGATAGATGCTGAAAACAGAAGACACACAGCTTACAATTTATTCCCTTAAACACAAAAAGCATGGGGAGGTGAGTACTTGCATACAGAGCTACACCCCAGGGTTTAACACAGACAGTATGTGAGTAAGCTGCGGCTGAATGGGGGAAACCATACAATAGTAAGGAAAACAAAAGACGTAAGCAGGGGAGGTTGTCCGGCGGGCTACTCCTCGTCTGAGGAGTCCCTGTCAAAGTTGTAGGCCATGAAGAAAACGTCGGGTCGAGGTGGGACGAGGGCATGGCCCGGTTTCACAATCTCAAAGCCCAGGAAACTGAAGGTACGCACCAGTTTAGCTGGAATGAGAAGGTGGACACATTAAAATGATTGAAACTACATAAGTCCAAATTAACATTGTCTTACAGGGTGGACACAGAGTCAAATAGGTGAAGGAAAAAAAGAAAAAGAAAAAAAAAGCTGTTGGCACATACCACGATCATCTCTGTTCTTGTAAAAGCAGACAAACACGCTAACGACTTTCAGATGTTCTTCAGCATACTCCAAGAGAGCTGCGAAACTGCAGGGAGAAAATAGGGCAGCTTAGCTTAGAAAATGGAAAACAAGCCTGCAAGAAGCACGCTCAACCACAATTGACTTTCTCACTGAATCTGGAGCTTATCCTCAGAGGATTAGATGCGTTTTCCTGATTTCTGTATACGCTGTGCTTTTGGTTTCGCCTGCTATGTTTCATGGTCAGCGAAAATGTGATTTTACAACAGATTAAAGTTTAAAGCGTGCAAAGGCGCTAGGGTCCAATCATAATCATAAAATGCACACACCAATTATTCTAACTTTAATTGCTTGTGACTGCTCATGAGGCACCTCACATCTGCCAACCTGGAGATCTGCAGGCATTTTCTGCATATTGCTGCTAATCAGGCCTCACCTCTCCTTGCTGCCATCAGGAAGAGGGTCCAGAGGTATCTCCACGTAGAGTGCACTGCTGCTTAGGACAGCATCCCACTGTATTGTCTTGGTAACGGTAGGACGACTTTGGAAGTGGAGTATCCCAGGGCGACCGTTCCCTGGCGGTTCCTCCGTTACAGTCAACTTTCGATCCTGGAATTTAGAAACACCACGCGTGAAAACAGCAGTCTGTGACATCACATTATTATATTAACCCCTGAAAACACTGCACAAAGTGGCATTTCTTCCAACTTACTGAGTAGAGCAGTCGAGCTGAAGGAGTGTGATCCCGTGTGCCATTCCCTCGCCCACCTGGGATCTTCAGGGGTGGGAGAGGGGCATCAGGAGCACCACAGAGGCCCCGGGCCGCGGGTACTACTACAGTGCAGGGAAAGGCTGCAGGCAGAGCAGACAAAGAAAATGTAGTCACACAAACTGCACCCTTACTTTGTGAGGCATCTTTCGTGCAAGTACAGGCACATACATGTCACAGGACTGCAGAAAAATACATACTCGGCCTGTGTGTTCAAAGAAGAGGAGCAGAAATTCATTTCCTGTAATTTTTATTTTTTTTTGAGGATTTTGTGAAGCATTTCACATTGTGCGCTACTGAAAACTACCTGCAGGCTCTTATTCCTACCAATGAATTATAGAGGATGTTTATGGCACACAGCGGAGCCAACAAAACCCCGATGGGTCACGTGCAACTGTTTTGTTTGAACTGTGAAGCAGCTGCTGTGTCTACACCTTAACACCCTAGGCTACAGATAACCCAAACCACTGTTGCACTGGGCACACTCATCTCAAAGGAAGTTCTTGTTCTTACAGTGTTTGATCACACTGATATGCTGATTTTTTTTTATTTTTTAAAATATTGTGAAGTTTAATTATCTGAAAAACAAACACAAGATTAGAAATTATGCTTACCAAAAAGGTTTTGACAAACTAAACTAGCAAAGGCTACAAACAAACACCAGCAGGTCTGGTCTTTTAAATAATTTACAGTTTCAGTTCCCACAACAATGGCACTATGTTTACAAAGCATCTAAAGGAGCCAGCGCACCAAAGCAGAAGGATGAGGTGGGAGGCAAACAGCCACAAGCGTTTGCTTTTAAAAGTGCAAACGTGGATTTGTACTCTCAAGCTCCAGTTTGAATGTAGTTAATTCACTTAGTTTAAATTAACAGCTTAATACAGTCAAACGGCCAAATCCACAAACTAAACCTTTACGTGCTGTGATGCAAACTCATAGATTAACACCATCTTGTGGTGTGGTACACTGACAGGTCAAACTTCTTTGAGAACAAAGCATTGATCAAAGTAGGCCTTTTGTTATAGATGATGGTGTAACATGACTGCCTATCAATACAATAACTTAGTGATCACATAGTAAGCTGAGCCTGATTACTTTTCACAATATTGATTAAATCATCTGCTCCTTATTATTTGTTCCCCCCAATTAAATAGCACTTTTCTACTGACTTTGAACACAGTAAGGGCTTTCCTATAACAAGCATCTTTGTCTAACTCACACTGCAATACAGGCACCATGGGAAACTGGTGTTCGGGATCTTGCCCAAGGACACTTCAACATGTAAGACTAGAGGAGCAGAGGGCTGACCTCCTGACCTTGTGGCTAAACTTAAATCTGATGTTAGATAAAGCACTGCTTTATTCACGCTCTACTCTGCTTAATGTGAATACAAAAGCAGCATCACATCCACACAATTAAAGAGCAGGAATTGAAGAAAAACTAAGGAAATTCTGACTCTTTATTTTACTTTAAAAAAAAGTAAAAGAACAATCTCAAATTGAGATAGTGATTAGACAAAAAGGAACGACTTAATAAGAATTTTAAATATTTCAGAGATATTTCAGTAGTACGTACAGTAGCTGTGACATAAATTAATACTCTAATGACTACTTAATAGAACTTCTATCCTATTTTTTGTCTGTTATTTAGAAATTTGACACCAAATGATAAAAACCACCCCAAAAAGTCTTTAGTATTGAGCGTCCTCTTCGGTTACAGTGTTATACGTGTGCGCATTTATAATGGTACGTCCATCATTGTGTACAGTAATCTTCTCACGTCACCTTCAGTAAAATGGCAGTTGCGTAATAATTTACCGAGTCAGCTCACGATGGCAAAGTCAGCAAAACGTGTTCACCTTTTTAAAATCAGTCTAGTGGTATCATACCTCTCGCTTCCGTCCTTTATTTATCTGGGGCCACCAAATGTTTACGGGAACAGCGGGACTAGCGTTGTTTCCCTGTTTCAACGCGCACAGCCCGATATGAGGCGAGTTTTAAGCATTAACAATGTCACACGACAGCTGCCGTATAAAGACCTGCTTCATTCAAGAAGAATATCAGTTTACGTTGTCGTCACGTATTTCACAACATGATGTATTAAATTGCGTATTTTCTTTTTACTTTCTTTGACAAAGCGATTAACTGTTAAATGCTGCCTACTTGCTAACTGCAGTGACGCAACTCAAGTTCAACGACGTCTGCGGCTAACGTTTACTAATGCTGGTTAAACTGCTTCTCGGGGTCACACAACAAGCCTACATACTTTCAATATGAGAGTTTTTAAAAGAATATTAAAAACACAACAGACAAAAGTGTGACCTAAAGGGTATTTGATGATACTGCGTTTTACTTAAATGCTATTTACTTCCGCTTTTCTGGTGGGCCGCTAGCTTAGCCACCCCTCCCCCCACATCGCGATTAGCCGTTAGCTTAGGCGAGGTGATGGTACTTACTTCCCAATCATGTCACAAATACCGCTACTCAAATTCGCCATGGTAGTAAGAGGCTGCGTTTTTCCTTCTTTCTCGCGAGCAAAGCAATGACTGTTTAGGATCCGCTGGAGGTTGGATTTTACCATCCGGCCTCGGGTAGAGACACGACGGGCTGACTGCTCTCTGCTGCGCTCCACTCGGTAGTGAACGTTCACGGAGCTGAGAGCTGGTTAAAAAAAAGAAAGTCAAGCGACACAAAACGACACAAAACACCACTTCCTATTTTCAAAATAGTTGTGAGGACGTTGCGTCTTATGCAACACATTATTTACATGATATTTTTCTTTCAGCATTTGGAAAAACACTTTATTACATGTTCTTCTTATTTACAAAATAAACTAAACTGATCTGGACTAAGATTACATTGCTGCCCGCAACAATGACAAAGTCGAAACAGATTATTTTTAATATAACAAGAACATAGTATTCTAGCAATACATCAATGATTTGTCTTAATAACTATATGTCATAAATTTACCTTATTCTCTGTATATTTTATTCATTTCAAATTAAAAATATTAACGGGGACTATTACTGTGAAAGAGGAAAACGCATTAAAACAGCTATGCCTATTTAGAGCTAACTTTACATTACCAAGCTAATGCTAACCGTGTTAAAAATGCTAACGGAAAAGATATTTTAGGGTGCTAATGTAGAATCTCACATTTACCAATATCTGAGAAAACGGACTCTCCCTGATATGTGACTGGAAAATAGTAAATGTGATCTATGACAATGTCTCCTCGAAGCATAGAAACATTTATTTAAAACGGCGATTTCTTCTGTTTATATTCTTTAGCTTGTTTTATGCTAGCACACACCAGTAGAGGGGGGGCTGTGTTTACTGGGCCCGGAGGCACTAGAGAGAAAAACTTAGAACAAAGGACTGTATATGAGGCCTATATGGTATCTGAACTCGTATTTTCCACAGTATTTGGCTGCATTGCTAAAAGAAGTTCATGTGTATGCGTTTGAACAAGTAAAAGATGCCACACTATGACCTGCAGTTTTTCCCTGATTGTATTTTCTTAGAGTATTCCCATGTCACGTTTATCTGGGTGGTTTCACTTAAAATTTAACTGGTTATAAAGGTTTTCAGATGTAATAGAAAATGATCTTACTTGTGAATTGTATATTTGAAAAGTTAGTCAATTGTAATAAGAGCATTTCAGGAAGTCTGCTCAGGTGTGACGCTTACTTACATCACGTATTGTATTGCAAACAATACAGATGCAATAGTGCACACAAAGAATGCGATCACATCATTCCTAAATTACCCCAAACATTATTTCTGTTTCTGTATTAGTTAATGTGATAGTTGTGTATTTTCTGATTACTTCTTCCCCTAAATGACATTTCATTTTCCAGTCTTTAATCTCTATTTTCTACTTGGTTTAATTTATTGTAACTATAATGTGAATGGTTACATGAAAAATACCACCTTTAAACTTGTGCTTATACGTTTCTTGCCAGATTTAGATAGATGTTAGGTGGTTTGGTTTACAGCATTTTTTTTAATCTAAGTTTAATCAGATCTATGAAAATTACATCTAAGTTAATATAACAAAATGAGTCAATTTTCACTGGAAAATGAACACATTCTGTGCTTTAGCAATCAAGACATAATGGCAAGAATGGCATTCAGTGACTTCGTGCGACGCTCCCTCTGTCCACCAGGTGGCGACAACATTCTAAAATTTCGTTTTAGTTCAATGATAATTGTTATAGGTTGAAATAAAAAAAAGTTCATTGTAAGCTGCATGGAGAAGACCGCACTGATGTTGTAGTTGTAGTAGTAGTAGTAGTAGTAGTAGGTGAGACAGCATAATCAAGTGTATCTTTTCAGATGAAAAAAATAAATTGTGTTTGTGAATCTTCTTTCAGTTCCATCTGCACTACAATAGGCCTCATAACAGCCTCAAAAACACAGTGAAGCTATACTCCCAAAACACAAGGATGACCACACCAATTTTCACACACTGAACTTAGTTATAAAACATATTTGCAGCACTTAGGAAATTTAGGAAAGACGAGCTCTACAGAGGGTTGTGCGGTCAGCTGAGCGCACCATCCGCTCCGAGCTCCCTGACCTGCACTCAATCTACAGCAGGCGGTGCTGGACCAAGGCCAGGAAGATCGTGAAGGACCTCAGCCATCCCAACAACGGACTGTTCTCTCTGTTGAGGTCAGGAAAGCGATTCCGCTCCCTGAAGACCAACACAGAGAGACTGAGGAGGAGCTTCTTCCCGCAGGCGATACGGTCTCTCAATCACACCACCACACAGTACTGACCCACACATACAGTTCTTACACACACTGGACATTCTGGACATTGTTTTCACTTCATTACTTAAATCACGCTGCTGTTATTGTGTATATATTTATTTATATTTCTTCATACATTCTTATATAGTTCTATATTGCGTATTTTGTTGTACAGTTATTTTATTTTCAACTTTAATTTATATATTTTATCTTATTCTCCCAGTTAAATTTACCCTTCATTCTAATTTGTGTTGTACAGTTATTTCATTTTTAACCTTAATTTATATTTTATTCCTTCCTAGTTAAATTTACCCTTTTTAATTTTTCATATTTATTTCCTATCTTATTCATAGCCTTTTCCTTTTTTGTTTTCTTTAGGTCACGAGCAGTTGTCCAAGCATTTCACTACATATCGTACTGTGTATGACTGTGTACGTGACAAATAAAATTTGAATTTGAATTTGAATTTGAATTTGAATTTATTAGAACACTGTCAAAAACATGATTTTTTATCATAATGTTGTGAACTTTCAACCACTAAAAAACAAAGTTTTCTGTTCATGAAGTATACAACTTCAATTTATAATCTTAAAATTAGAAAATTCACGGGTGACAATCAAAATATTTTAGCAATAAAATAGAAATATTAATATTTAAATAGAGATCTAGTGCATACTTCTGTATTAACCATTACAGAAACATAAAATATGATTTTAGTGATTAGCAATACTGTTAATATTAGGGCAACTCTCACGTAAACTTTACTCTGGGTGGTATAGTCTAATAAATCTGTTAACCATTGTAGTTTATTGTAAGGGGATTATTTAAGAGAGACAATGTATTTAATTGACACTTTTTTATTTTCAGTATTTTATGGAATAATATTTTAGATTAAAAAACAGAAAACAACAACAATTAAACAGAAAAATGAACTGAAAATAAATCTGGTCTACGTCAGAGGGTATCTATCTATCTATCTATCTATTTTTTTTCTTCAGGAAATTATACTTAAATATTTTAGTCTCATAAATGTTAACTGAACTGAAGTGTATATAAAGCTTTACCTTGCACAGGGGGTTCATTCATAGCTGGACTGGCCATCGGGCATACCGGGCATTTGCCCGGTGGGCCGCTGGCGATTTTTTGTTTTTATGGGCCGATCGATTTTTTTTTATTTTTTTTTTGGAAGGGTATAAATAATGAAAGGTGTTGGATTGGCCAATTGGTCATGATCGACTCTGGGCTGGACCAGTTACAGCCGAGGAGGTCGAATGCACCCTCCCCCTTGTTTAGCAATCTTATAGACGAACTAAAGAAAATGGAGAACAAAAAAAGGAAAGGAGGTGCAGAAAAAATTAGGGCCAAAAAGAAACAAGCCCTTCAGGCAGACGCTGCCAAATGTGTAAAAATAACTGAATTGTTTGGCGGTAGCTATGGCATAGCTTCCACAGATTTAGCAACATCAGCAAGTGGTGGAGGCCAGCAGGTGGATAAGGGAAAGGGGAGGCAAGAGGAGGAGAGACCCGAGGCGGCCGCCGGTCATAGTGGCAGAGGAACTGAACGTCAGGTAAGAAGTTATGACCTGCTGTCTATCTGTGTCAGATATAAACCAAGTTTAGTTGTAATTTGTTTTCGTTGTGCTGACTTTTTACAGTCGCTTAGAATAACTGGTACTGCGTACTAGCTAGCATGACAGAGTTTATATACTGCTGGGCGGGTGCTATGAAGTTACTGATAGTAAATTTTATTTTATGCTTAAGGTTAGTTTCTCAAACTCCTCAAAATCTTAACAAATTGTGCCAATCCTTACATGTTGCACCAGGCTGATTTATCATCAAAAGTGGAGAAGTCTGTGACAGAGGAGACAGAAGAGCAGCAGAGAGAGATGGAGCAAGAGAGAGAAATAAAAGAGCAGGGGAGAGAGATGGAGATGGAGAGATGACTTTATGTCATCCATGAGGGATGCATTTGACATATGTTTCACATATTATAGCCCAACAAGTTACTTATAGCAATTTAAATACGAGCAATCAGTTTTTGGCACATACCGGAAATCACTTTTTGGCACAACACCGGCTATTGCAGTTAATAATACAACAGCTTCTTGCCATTTTTTGTGTTTCTTTTTATCGCTGTGTAACTGAGTTCAATTGAAAGCCTGCATGCGCTAGTACCGCTTGCCACAAGTTCCCAGAATCCTTTGCGGTTTTACCCCTGAATGACGTCACATTTTTGGTGGGCCGGTCTCTAGTCAAAATGCCCGGGCCGATTTTTGTCCCAGTCCAGCCCTGGGTTCATTGAGTTCATTTTAAAGGAATAATTCACCTTTTTTTGTCTTTTCCCGATATCTCTTTTATATTAGTAATTTTAACAAAAAGATATGGTACTCTGAGAATCTTTAATTGAATCCTGGGAAATTTAAACAACCGAGATGGAGATGGTAGAAGCATAACTTCAAAGGAGAGAATAAAAGCTTTATGAAACCTTATTTTCGGACGAAGTCAGTTAAAAAAAAAAAAGAAAACGTTTTTAAATCAAATATAAATAAATATATATTTATGTGGTTTTTAAGTCCTAGTAAGCACAGAAATTTAACTTAATTTGCATAACGTTTCGACAAATCTCTTCTGATTTCCCTCCTCCGCCCGCCCTCTCATTCAAGTTTGTCCCTCTGCGCGATCCGTTTGTCGTCCGAAGAGAGGAGGAAAAAAAGAAAAAGGCGAAGACCGAGAGCGACGCTTGCAGCTGATGTACCGCTGGCTCAGAAATGGAGGGCGACACCACTGTCCGGAGAATAAAACCCTTCGGGACTCAACAATACGTCGCTCAGGATAATAACGGAGCCCAGGACCGCTGCGAGAACAACGGCTACAACGGTGAGCCGAAGAGGAAGCCCGAAGTGAACCTTTACCTGCTGCGAGAAGGGCTCGCAGCTTCCCTGGTCTCTGTGTTTATTTTGGTGTTGTGGGCACTCGTTCACTTGTCTTTGCAGCAGCTTGTCATTGGAAAACCGACGGGCGAGTTCAACGCAGTGAGAGCCAGGTGAGTTTTACGATAAGACCAGTTTTATTCTCTGGGTGTTGGCCCGGTTAATCTTTCTTCTGTTGGGAAAGAGACCTGCCCAGAAACCACTGCCTGTTCCGCTCCATCTCTACCTTTACCTTCAACCTAAGCCGCGAAGTGGACAGGTGCCAGTCTCAGGAGAGGATAGGTGCAGCGACTATTAGGACTAATCTGATGTAGTTAACCATTATTCTTCCCCTAAACCTTTTAAAACCACCCCTGGGTAGATGAATAACAAATTTACTGTCTAAGTCCTAATTCTGAAAGCCGTCAGATGTTAAAAAGTAGGCGTTTATTTATATACGGTAGCACACAGTAAGTTTTTTATTTGATGCATTTCCAATGCAAATACACGACAAAGGGTTTTAAAGGACCGGTTGAGAAACAGGAAATGCGGATTTAAAGCACGTGAGCATAGCGGTAGCATGTACATGTAGTTAGTTCTCTTATTGTAGTGGGAGACAGAAAAGACACCTTTGGGAGCAGGGCTTTTGTTAGATTACATTATTAACAAACAGGAGGAGGAGGAGAAGAAATCACCATATTGATCAGTCACAGTAAGCATCAGGAGCTATCCTACTTACCAACCCTGACATTTTATAAAACACAGAAAAAAAATCGAATAAATGTTCAAATACAGTAAGAGGGATCATAATAAACATCACACATCCTGTCCCTGTAAAAGACTCTGTAGAAATTTCAGATTAAAAGTTCATTCAGTTTCATGGCGTAACAGAGGGCTGCAGGGATTATAGCATTGAATCTGAGGTCAGCTGAGCTGCTGAAAGTGCAGAGCAGCTGGATTTGCCATCTTTTGGCTCATTGCTCTATAAATGAGTGAGACAAGCTGCATTTGAACTGATTAGAGCTCTGAGCTCTGTGTCTGTCGCCCACAAATCCAGATTTTGCAGTAGGTCATTGAAAAATTGAGTGAAAGCAGCACTTTAGATTTCTGAAATATCATGTGGTGCCACACTGGCTACAAGAAACCAAATTGAGCAGGAGATTGGTTTTTAATCTATACGGATAACAGCTGGACTACAACACATGACTTTAGAGGTCGTGGTTTGATATCAGGCACAGTTCATTTGTTTTAAGTATCAGTAACCACTGCTGTATTTTAGTATCTCTAAAAGCAAACAGCAGTTTTCTTCTAAAGAGAAAGAAAGGGGGTAAACACCTCCTAAGGCAATATCACTGTTCTCCAATCCCCAGACCTCACTCTTAAGCTTTGATCAATTGTTTTGCTTCCTTAAAAATGTCTTGTGTACAATGCATCAGGAAATACTGAAGATTGCTCAGTTCAGTTTCCAAGTCTTGTTCTGCATGTATTCAATCACTTTTCAGTAGAAAGCAAGACAAGAAGGGTGAAAATTGTAATCTTTTACAGTTAAATTTGTAGGTTTAAAGCAGTTTTTCCCCCATATATGTTATGAAAAGCTGCCTCTTTGGAGACACAATTACAGTAAAGTATGATCTACCATTGTTTGTCATATACAACCTTGTTTAGCCCCACAACACTTGGGTTAAAGTACTTGTACAAATATTTTGTTAATCAGCAAAGCCAGCAGCCAGTTCACTGTCTAACACAAAAATGTTTAAGCCTCGTTGTTTCTCTTACAGGCCATGTCAGTGAGTTCACTCATGTCTTCAGGACATGCATTTAATATATTTTACGTTTTTTGAAACTTTGTTGATGCTTTGTCTACACATGCACAGTGGCATTCAGTCAGACTCTGTAATTACACGACTGAACTGTTAAATTGATGAGATGTGCTCAGATCTGTTGGGACAAGTCACCTTGATTTACTGATGTTTCACAGTAAACATGGCAGGTTATTTATCTTTCTCTCTTTGTCCTTTTCTCTCACCTCTCAATCTAGGCAGCACTTGGAGCAGATTACTAGTGCTGGCCCTCGGCCTGTGGGCAGCCAGGAGAATGAGGTCCTGACAGTGGGATACCTGTTGAAGCAAATCGAGGACATCCAGGTCGAGACCGCCGCAGGCCCTCATCAACTCACGATTGATATTCAGCGTCCCACTGGGACCTTCTCCATTGATTTCCTCGGAGGCTTCACTAGCTTCTATGATCACATCACCAACATTGCCGTTAGGCTGGAGCCCAAGGGTGGCGCGCAGCACCTCATGCTCGCCAACTGCCACTTTGACACAGTGGCCAACAGTCCAGGTAAAAACAAATTAATTACTCATTTGAACAGACATGCCTCCGTGAGGGTGAAACCCTGAGTGTGGTGGTGTTTGTTTTATTCATAGTCCACACCTTGCAAATTAACACCTGGAGACCATGTCAACAGCAAATTCTGTGCATTTTTATAAAAACATCTTCTTAAATCTGTTGTTGTACTGCAAGTGCTCTTTTGTACTATTTATGGTCTCCAGAGGATGGAGCTCATCAGACTGACTTTGATCACCTTGATTTGCTGTCATTTGTAGTTAGAGTGACACATTTAGAAAACCACTTGGTGTTTTTAATTTTTTTGAGTGACATTTGGTTAAAAAAAACCAGTCATTGCAGTGGAGCTTTCGCACGCCTGAGTTGCATGCAAGAACATGTGCATGAGAGCTTTATTTCTACTCTGTTTTAAAACTGTGTCATAAAATAGTTTCTTTGATACTTAAAATTTAGTTAAACACCCCCTCCCCCTCCCCGCCCCAATTGTAAAAGTGGCACAGATATATCTATAAAGAATCTGATCTATAAACACATTAAATAATGTCGCTGATGTACATAAACTCTTAACAACAATCATCATTATTTATGGTCCCTACAGGATGAATTGTAAACTTTTCTTTTCCCTGCTTGGTTTAAATATGTAGCACATTGCAGTGTGCAGCCATTGTGCTTTAGTCTGGTTTTAATTCAGCAGTTTTTTTTGGTTTTTTTTTTTTTTTAACTCTACACCCTCGAGCCTTGTGGGTAGGCATGTTTTCCCAGCTCTCATTCTCACACACACATATGCGTTACACACAGCTACACTGGTAAAAGGAAATTGATCCAAAAGGTGTGGACCAGGAAGATACACATATATTTTCACATCCCCCGGTGCTTGCCAAGCCTTTGATTTCTTGGAATTCTTAACGTTTGTTTATGGAAAAACAAAGAATAAAAGCAGGCAGGACTTGGTAAGATAAACTCATAAGTTAATTCAAAATACTTTTTTCCTGTTTAAAGCTAACCTGCACAGATGCATGCATTCTGAAGTCTTATGGTGAGAGAAAACAATTAATATGCTACTGTCATATGTGGATGGTATGCAGACACAGGGTGAACAAGCCCCCACCCCTACCTCATGAACTCACTGAGTGTAGAAATCCAGAGCACATGATGTCTGAGTTTGCCCCTCTGATCTGCAGGTCATATTTTCCTTACTCTGGTATATTTTCACTGCTGAGCTGTGTAATCTTTCTGTATCACATGCTCCTTTCTTTTCGTCTCATTGGTGCCCCTTTTTCTTTATTCTCTCACCAGGAGCGGTGGAAGGTTTTTGTTTTTTTTTTGTTTGTTTTTTTTTTTTGGTAATCAAGTAGTCACATGTTCCTTCACACAGGGCCTATTCTCTACACTTCATAATTTAGAGCTTTATTTCTACCATCTGTGTTTTGTTATCTCGCATTCTTTTGCTAGGTAAGGACAGATGGATGTTAATTGCATTTCTCTGGATGTAAATAGCAGGTTAAGACTGATTTCTGTTGCTCTCACTAATGTTTTAGTAAACTAGAAGCCCACGATTGGTATTCGTGACACACTGCTCTCTGTCTAAGACAGTTTCTCTGTCTTAGGTGCCAGTGATGATGCAGTGAGCTGTGCAGTGATGCTGGAAGTCCTACATTCTCTGGCCAACCAGTCAACTCCTCTTAACCACGGCGTCATCTTCCTGTTTAATGGGGCAGAGGAAAATGTACTGCAGGTAAAAAGAACATTTGGTGGGATGTTAAACTAGCCTGTAAGGAGCACTGGTGTCATTTTGTTTAATTTGTATCTCTTTTTGTTGTTTCTCTCTTTGTCTCTCTGGATCCCCACGCTCTCCTTTAGGCCAGTCATGGTTTCATTACCCAGCACCCATGGGCCAAGCAGGTGCGAGCCTTCATTAATTTGGAGGCTGCAGGTGTTGGTGGCAAGGAGGTTGTTTTCCAGACAGGTACTGTAAAGTACTACTTTGAGGAATTAGCCTTGTTTGTTTGTTATGATGCCTTTTTTTGGTGTTTGTGTGTGCAGCCTACCATCTATAGCATGCAAAAAAGCATTGCAGGTTCTCCAGTTAAAGCAGTCAACTACTGTTCCTTTGTTTAGTACTTTAAAGAGACTTAAATGTTTACAATACCAAAATACAAGCAGGCAGGTTTAAAAACGGTGGAGGCGAGGGGATAAATAACTTTGATGTATCTTTTTCTACAAAAGGATGAATCTGTATGACAAAATTTAGGAATCAAGGCTAATTGTCAGGTATCTAAAATATTTCAGCAGCCTCTTCTCCCTTAAAGGTCCAGAGAACCCGTGGCTGGTCCAAGCCTACGTGCATGCAGCCAAACACCCCTTCGCCTCTGTGGTCGGCCAGGAGGTCTTTCAGAGTGGTGTCATTCCCTCAGATACGGACTTCCGCATATTTAGGGACTTTGGTAACATCCCAGGTAAGTCCACCGATTCTTACACTACATAACAGAAGCCAATAAGGAAAATATGCAAGTTTTCTTTGCAGAATATGTTTATAGCTAAACATTACTTTATTATGCTTTTTTAAAAATAATGTTAGGAAGGATATGCTTCCTGACCCGCTGCTCTGGTCAGAATTTAGTGTAGCTTGCACACAATGATCCACTCAATTGGTCTTTACCTAAATTATGCTTAAGGTCATATATCCTGTGTTATGGGTTTTCAAAAGAATCCCTATTCTTCTTGAAATCTGATTTTTGGGATGTGAGTTTTCAAGCCTCCTTGACTTCTCTGAGAATTTTAATATTTGCTAGTTTGCGTAATAGAACCACTGACAATGAAATGTATCACTTTTTTTTTTCTGTGCTTCACACGTTACAGTAACCTGTGAATTGGATGAGCTTTTCCATTACTGGCGTTCTGGTTTAATATATTTTTTTGCAGGCATTGATCTGGCTTTCATTGAAAATGGCTTCATCTACCACACCAAGTACGATACAGCTAACAGGATCCTAACAGACTCGATACAGAGAGCGGGTAAGCAGCGGACCTCATATGCTTCCATGCTCAAATATTTATTACGCTTTTATTCAAGACTCATTGCAAATATCTCACATATTGTGCTGTCACTCCAGCACCATTTTTCTGTTACAGACACCTGCTGTGCATTTGTCCTTTGTCCACCAGTCTGTCTGAGGACTTAAATATGCACACGTACAGCGGCAGTCACAGACTGTTGCCCCTTGTGCTTCTGCGTTGCTGAATAATTTTGCTTTGCTTAGCAGAGAATCCAGTCAGACAGCACTAAAAACCTTGGCATCAGTTGGCATCTTTCCTCTCTCCCTCAGCAACTACTGGACATCACCCTTCTGTTCTTCTGTGTGCAGCAACTCCCCATGAAAGGCATGAATTATTAGAGAGAGAAAGCGAGATTTCAGATGGAGGCAGAAGGTATTTTTAGTCTGTAAAGAAGAGGGCAGAAAAGTGCTGTAAGGTGGAGAGTAGGACACAGCACGGAAGGCGAGGATCTATCAGCAGTTCTGCTCTTTTGAAGCTTGTGATGAATACACCCTTTGGCCTCTGCGTAAAAATCTGTCTCTCGGTTTGGTCTAAGCGGAGCAAGCGATTCACTTTTGTTAAAAGCAAACACACAGCGTGGATCTCTTGTAGAGATTATATGTGAAATGTTTTTCTAAAAAGAGCATGTTGTCATGTTTATAAAATGGATCTTATCATTACCATCAGTGTTGGCTTTGTGATAGAAACAGAAAATAGAAAGATGTGAGCAAATTGCAAGCAGTGAACTTTGTACAAAATCTTGATTGTGCAGTGTTGTTTTGGCCACAGCAAAGCTACCAGGCGGAAGAACAATGGAGCTTTGTCTTCCCTTGTGTTTTTGTGCCATTAACTGTGCAGATATGGAGGTAGTATAGTACAGTAGTACAGAGGAAAAAAAACAAAACTGTTTTTGTTTTTTTGTTTTGCTGCAGTGGATTGAAAACAAGTTTACACACCCCTGTAAAAATGCCAAGTTTTTGTGATGTTAAAATACGGGACGACAGTGAGTCATTTCAAAACGTTTCCCGCTTTTTATGTGACCTACAACCTGTGAAAATGAGTGCATTCAGTATTCTTGAGTAGGACTCTACTAGCAGAATAGAATAATCCTTTAATTGTCCACAAGGGGAGATTTGGGTAGCATGGCACATCTTGACTTGATTTGCCCACTCTTCCTCAGACAAGTGCTGCAAATCTATCAGATAGCACTTGTGCACAGCTCCCTTCAGGTCATCCCACACATTTTTAAGGATTTACATCTGAACTCTTGTTGGGCCATTCCAGATTGAACTGGGGCTTTCGTAAAGGTGGAGGGACAAGCATACATCCAAATCAACAAAATAATGGATTCAACAGAAGCAAATTAAAGTTTGGGTTTTTTTAGGTTTTCAGTAGAATATTTGTGGGGTGACCTGAAGAGGGCTGTGTAGAACAGCTCAGATCTGACACATTTGGAGTGTGTTTGCAAGGAAGCATGGGCAACTGTTCCCAAGTCAAGACATGCCATGTTGACGAATGGTATGCTGTGATAAAATCAAAAGGTGCTTCAATAAAGTCTTAGTTTAAGGCTGTGCTCATAAGGCAACAGGATTTTTAAATTGATACCATAGGTGTATCTACTACGAGGCTGATGGGTAGCGCTGGCAGTATTTTTATATCCACTGTACAGCTCGCTCTTGCTGTTCCTTCCTGTAATCAGATTTCTGATCTGAGCTGAACTTCATATTTGGAGTCAATTTAAACAGAAAGACCTTGGTGCCCCGTAAACTTGTGTACAGCTGTAAATAAGATTTTCACACACACACACACACACACACACACACACACACACACACACACACACACACACACACACACCACTGAGTACTGTCCTTATCTGTCAGATCCTATCATCCTCTCTTACATGTCCTGTCATGGGGGGAAAAACTCTTCTGTGAGTAAAACAGTATATGTGTGTTTAATTGGTTTTTACAATATTATTGTTTGTGTAAGAGGTCGCAGTAGTCATCTGCATGTGTTGGGGGCTGTAATTTACCAATATAGTGCCATTTAACAGGCCACCCTCTCTGTGTAGCCTTTTCTGCTCAGTCAACAGTAACTGGTGTAATGCATGTGACATGTCAGCTCTGTAAAGGATGATCCTTTTAGTCATATGAGGTTATCACTTTCATATTCAGTCACATAATCTGTTTACTTCCCCGTATGTAGGATAAAATCACAAGTGGTGGAAACTCTAAACCTCTATTGACTAAACCTCCCAGTTCCTCTTATTCTGTTGTCATTTACTGTCTGGATAACTGGATTGTATATGGCAGGCTGCCCAGATGATGCACACTGTTCTTTATGGAGTAAATGCACTGAAGATTTGACTGTCTTTAACTCCATATTTACGTCCTGTTTTCAGGTGACAACATCCTGGCCGTTCTGAAGTATCTGGCAATGTCAGAAAAGTTGGCTGATTCCTCAGAGTACCGCCATGGCAATATGGTGTTTTTTGACCTGCTAGGTGTCATTGTGGTAGCTTACCCAGCTCGTGTTGGCACTATCCTCAACTACATGGTGGCCACAGCTACGTTCCTCTACCTGGCCAAGAAAGCCTCAATGCCTGGCCATGGAGGTAGGTCACCATTTCCTGCACTTAATCCTTGTTACTGATTGGTCTTTAAATCAAGGATTCTGACTAGGGGGCAAGGTAGTCCTTGAAGAGGTCATTTTCTAAGAAATTGATCGTTAAGGTTTAGGGTTACATCACTTACCAGAAAAGTAATGAACATGAAATGCTTGTTTCATTTGCATTAATGGCCCCAAGCTGCGTATATTTTAATGATATGTTGCAGTTTTAATATTTAGAACAAATAGCTTTGATGAGCTCTTGTGGATCTGCAGAATAAATTGGTAAAATCCTAATTATTGGCTTAATTGGTCACTTGTCTCTGTGTCTCCAAGGTGGGCGCTATGTTCGAGACCTGGCCTGCGCCACAGGTGTAGCATTGCTCAGCTGGTTTGTCACCCTGTTGTCGGTGCTGATTGTGGCCCTGCTTGTCACTCTGTTGGGCCGCTCCATGTTTTGGTACAACCACTTCTATGCCTCAGTCTGCCTGTATGGAGCTGCAGCCACTGGCAAGATGATACTTATACACACACTGGCCAAGAACCTGTACTACGGGGTGAGTGAGTGGAGTTTTAAATATAGAGCTTCCAGTAAATTTCAAGCAGAGACCGAGTGGCCGGACATGATTAACAGTAGCAGTAACACTGAATGTGAAATGTACTGTTAAACCTTTTAGGAGCATTGTCTGCTTGTATGGTAAAAGTGACATTATGCATCACTGTCAAAGATGTGGCTTCTTCCTAAAACCCACTTATATTTGATGAATAGGAAAAATGAATTGTCACAGACAAATTTTGGACTATTTGTTGTGTTAAAGTTGGAAAAAGTATCTTTATTCTTTAAATTTGTTAGTTGCACCTGTTCAACTGCTTATTAAGGCAAATGTCTAATCAGCCAACCATATTGCAGACAACATGCTAATGTTCAAAGTGAGCCCCAGAATGGGGAAGAAGGGTGATTTATGTGACTTTGGATGTGGCACAGTTGCCGGCAGTCTGATCTACTGGGATCTCCAGAGTTTAGAGAGAATGGTCAGAAGTCACTCCTCTCAGTTTAGAACAGAAAACTGAGGCTACAGTTCAAAACTGGACAGCAGAAGGTTGGAAAAAATGTTGAATAGGCTGATTAGCCTAAATTTCCCATGTAACTTTCAAATAGTAGAGTTTGAATTTGGTATGAAAGCATCAATCTTGTCTTGGATGAACATTTCAGGCAGGTGGCAGTGAAATTGTCTGGAGTATATTTTATTGGCACACTATGTGCTCCTTAGTACCAACTGAGCACATGCGGGGTATGGTGGAATGGGAGATTGACATTATGGATGAAAGGCTGACTAATCTGCAGCAACTGTGTGATGCTGTCATGTCAGTATGGACCAAAATCTGTGTTTCCAGCACATTGTTCAATTTGTTCTACAAAGAATTAAGAGAAAAGGGTCTAACCCAGTCCTAGCAAAGTCTACCTAAAAATTGGACGGTGATTGTAGAGTTCAAATCTGTCTTAAATTATTCTTAGTTTAGTTTAGTTTAATTATTTATATAGCACATTTAATTACAACAGGAGCGTTGACCAAAGTGCTGTACAAGAATACAACATACATAATAAAACAACTTAGTATTAAAAGCAAACACCAAATATGAATTAACAAATAACTCTCATGCTGTATTAAAAGCCAGTAAATAAAAATGCGTTTTAAGATAAGATTTAAAAAGATTGACAGTAGGAGCCTGTCTGATGTGTAGGGGTAAATTATTCCACAGCTTAGGCGCTACGACTGCAAATGCTCGATCACCTCTATGAACCAGCCTCGACCTTGGTACAGCTAAAAGCAAAAGATCACTTGATCTAAGAGATCTAAGGGGGGTATAAGTCTGCAAGAGGTCAGACAAATACCCGGGAGCCTGTCCATTCAGGGCTTTGTAAGTCAACAATAAAATTTTAAAATTAATTCTGAAGCGGACAGGGAGCCAATGAAGGGAGGCAAGTACCGGGGAAATGTGTTCACATCTTTTAGTACGTGTCAGAAGACGAGCTGCAGCATTCTGGACCAACTGCAGCCTTGCCAGGCAGGTCTGGCTGACTCCAGCATATAAGGAGTTACAATAGTCCAGCTGGGATATAATAAAAGCATGAATCTCTCGTTCAAAGTTTTTAAAAGATAAAAATGATCTCACCTTAGATAAAAGCCTCAGTTTGAAGAAAGACCGCTGTACAACTGAGCTAATTTGTTTTTCAAAGGTGAAATTGCTGTCAAGTATAACCCCCAAATTTTTGGCATGTGATTTGACAAAAGGCTCAAAACTGTGCAGGTTAAAATTAGAAGTGTTGGTGTTAAATTATTCTTATTGATTGTTTTCTGATTGTAGTAAAGTGGATATTACAGTATTTCACTGTGACTGATGCGTCATGATGACTCTGTAAACTGCTGACAGTCGCCTGTGTGTGGTTATAAAACTGTAGAAATGTGAGACAGACTGTCCTTTGTGCCTCACATGTACGTTTACCAGATTTGATCTCTCTCACTGTGGTTTTCAATAGGCTTTCATTCAGCTCTTTAGATGTTAGCACCTCTGTCATAAAAGCAAAATCCATTTCTCACATGCTTTAAAAGAGAGTGTTATAGGTTTCTTTGGTAAGTCGTTGAATACTTTGTAGAAACAGACGGTTGAAATTGAATGGGCGTATTGTATGTGTGACATTTATAAAATACGAGCACTAATTTAAAGCTGAAAGAGCTGCACTGAATTGATTTAGATCTGGAGCCTCAGCTTACCACAATGTGAACTGCAGCTTATCATGGCCATTTTCCAGTAAGGACACAGACTAACCTTTGTCCCAGATTACATAACGCTTCAGTGAAACAACATGACTATTGAGAGAACGGCATGTTTCCTTACTCTAATCCTGAATGGTATATTCTGCAAGAAAAATGTCTTGCTCCAAGGACAGAGAGTAAAGAAATTATTAGTCCTCAAATTAAACTTATACAAGTTATAGTTGTAGTGATTGTCATTTTCTTAAGTGGTTTTATCCTCCTTTTAGTTTACAGTTGTGATTTCGGGATAAAGCCGTGGAAGTTATTTCTTGTTTTTTATCCACATAGATGAGTTGATGATCTTATTTGCAGTTTATGTAAGAAGAGCCCAGCACTCACATTTCACCCAAATAAGAACCTCTATGTACTATTTCACTATTAAATCGTGTGAACTGAAACTTGACAGCAGACCAAAAGCCTCGGCAGTCAGTTGTTTGCAGTTTGAAAGTTTGACACTTTTAAATGAATCCATTGATTGTTATGCCTAATCTATGGGGCAGGTGAGTATATTAGTGACATTAATGTGTTACTGATATCCCCCCAAATGTTCTGATTAGTATGATGAACTTCTCTGTATTTGTTTTGCTGTTGTTGTGGTTATTTTGCAAAACAACAATTAGATTTCCATACTTACAGGTTAAATCCTCATCTGTCAAAGCACCACACACCTTCCCCTGCACATTTCCTGTATGTTGAGCTTTTTTTTTCCTCACAGGGCGTCCGCCTGGTAGAGCTGGGTGACCTTTACTTTGACGTGAGCTTGCTGCTGTGGTGCTGCAGCCTGGTGTGGTTGACCCAACATGGCCTGTGTTCGGCCTACGCGCCCATGCTAATGGTGGCTTTCCCCCTGGCCACCAGACTGCTGCTGGCAAAAGAATTCAAACACAGAGGTAAAGACTTGATGTCAAAGTCGACCTTGTTTACCATGATTGAATGAAGCGCAGGGTACTTAAAAACTGTTGAAAGTAAGGACGCTTTGGTTAATTATTAATACTTTTTCTAGAGTCACAAGAGTAAATTATGTATATGCTCATACCTGCTCTTTATAAGCTCTCTTAGCAGTAAGATGAAGCTAGCATGCTCTCATTGTACTCTAATCTTATCAGGCTATTTTAGACGATTGTGTTATCACAGAAATAGTCAAAATAACTCCAAGTAACTGCATGAAATAAAGGTGAACCCTCTTCCTTTCTAGCTCCTTGTGTGTCTGTCTGTCTGTCTGTCTGTCTCTGGCTGGCTCAGTTATACCTGACAAAGATTTCTTTTTTTCTCCAGGAGCATCAGCAAAGTACTGCGTGCTGTACCTGCTGGGCCTGGCGTTGCCATATGTGCACTTCATGTTTCTCATCTGGGTGGTGTTTGAGATTTTCACTCCCATCATGGGGCGGAGTGGCACAGAGATACCCCCCGAGGTGGTGCTGGCCTCCTTAGTCACTCTGGCAACCATCTTCCTCTCCTCCTTTTTTGTGAGTATTTCTACATTATATATAGGAGTGAGAAGAAAATCAGGATTTTTATTAAGCAGAAGAAACAGAGAAATCCCATTTTGAATTAGACAGAATATACTTGACTAAAGAATTGTTTTGATTAATCTGGTAGTAGTAAGTTTATTTTCAAACCAGATACAGAAGGAAATATACGTATAGTATGGAGTATAATTGGCAGAAGTGAATTTAATTTAGAAAATGTGTTGGGGAATCAGGTATTTTGTGCCACCTTAGTTGTATTTTCAAATGCCTGTTCCTTCTGCTGTTCAGTAACACATGCTCATGTCTTTGTCAGCTGCATTTTATCTACTTGGTGCGTAGCACTAAGCGGATCATGGCAGGTCTTGGGTTCGTCTTCGCCATCATGTTCCTGTTGGTGTCCTGTGGCCTCTTCTTTCCTTACTCGGGAGATCTAGACAGTCCGCGACCAAAGAGAGTTTTCCTGCAGGTTGAAATATATAACATGCACACAAAAACACAAATATACACAAAAATGATACAGATACAGTATGTAAGCAAAAGAAAAACTGGATCTGCAAGGAGAAGTCAAAACCAGTAAATGTATTCATATTCATAACGGCCAAAACCTAAAGCTCTGGCCTGTCCATTGCATGACGTTTGAGGTCTGAGTGACTCGGTTTGAAATGAAAATGATGCAAGAAGACATTTCTAAATGAGTTGCAGGAGCTTGAAACCCTTGAATTAAAGTACGGTCTGATCAGTTTTGCCGCATTTGGCTGAATCTGAGCTGAGGTCATAGTCTCGTACACTGCACAATTCATTCTGCTGCTTCTATCAGCAGTCACACCCTCAAGAAACCAATGTCCACTGGCTGCAACACGTGCTCATGCCATAGTGTTACCTCCACCACAGTTAAATGATAACGTGGTATGATTCAGATCATGAGCTGTTTCTCTTCTCCATAATATTCTCTGCTATTCATTCCGGCACATGTCCATTTTGGTTTCATCTGTCCCAATAATTTTTCCAGAACTGTGCAGCCTCTTTTAGATCTTGTATGACAGTCTAATCTGGCCTTCCTGTTCTTGAGTGCAACCTGCCTGTTTGCACCTCGGTGTAAATCCTTCGAGTTGTAAACAGTCTCGAGGAGCCTATCTCCACGAGTGTTCTTGACGTGTTAAAGTGTGTTTCTTAAACATGGAAATAATTCTGTCATCTTTTATTATTATATTTCCCTCCTTGATGTGCTCACGTATGTAATTTACATTGAGTCATTCCAGCTAAACAGATGTAGCACAAAGCACGTGAAAGAAAAGAGAACATGTTAACGTCAAAGAACTTCGTTGTTTTTCTTTTCCTGTTACTCTCCCTGCAGCATACAACACGGACCTTCCACAATCTCCAGGGCCAAGTGGAGAGCCGAGACTCAGGTCTGTGGATAAACAGCTTTGACTACACGGGCATGCAGCACATCACACCCCACATCCCCGAGATCAACGAAACGGTTCGGACCCGCTGCAGAGAGGACCGACCTTTCTGTGGTTATCCCTGGTTCCTGCCTGTCAAGTTCCTCAGCAGGTCAGCCTTGTAGCTTTGATGCCTCTGGTGTCATAATAAATGCTTGTTTCAGTCATACTTTGAACTTCACAAGTGCTCCCGTGTGTTTGCAGGAAGAACTGGTACCTCCCCGCTCCGGAAGTGTCTCCGAGCTCTCCGGTGGAGTTCAGCCTGCTGTCCAAAGAAGAGACGAGCTGGGGAACGATCAAGATGACATTCAGTGTGAAAGGTCAGGAGCAGCTAATAGAGGGTTAAGATTTTGGGGATCTAAAGAAGTACCAAGTGATAGCAGAAGGAGCCAAAACATGGACCAGGTGTAAATCAGAAAATTGATAACCATTTTTAAAGAGCATGTGATCACATGTGCAGGATGTGTGAAGAATGTGAGAGTGTTGCGCGTTGATTTGTAGCTGTAGGTATCACTTTGTGTTTCACCCTTGACCTTCCTGTCTCATGCAGGCCCGAGCCACATGTCTTTGTATCTAATGCCTCATCGAGGAGCCAGCCTCTCTACCTGGTCCTTCGGTGACGGGACGCCTCGATTTGACCTGAGCGGAGAATATTTTATCTTCTATTCACATGGCCTTGATGCCCCCACATGGACCTTCTGGTTTGAAATACAGGTACTGACCTTTTCTTCTTATTTACATTTCCTATTTCCATTTTCATAGTGACTTTGGCGCATCAAGCAGTCTGTACCGACAATTACCTACAATAGTTTTGCAAATTACAGTAATTAACTGTGATAAACAGGCAAATATCATGTACCTGTTGCCATCTACACACACAGGAATTCACATTAACTTGTTAGATTCAGAGTCCAGCCACAGCCACATGGATTTGTCTCCACAAATAGTTGCTGCAGGATGGCAATTTGAGTGCAAAATAACACATGACTGGAAACTTTATTTTTAATAAAGTTTAATACAAGCACAATATAACCAGTTGAGTCAATCCCAGGATTGCAAATAAATTTGTCACAGATGACTAACTGTTTAACTGCAACATGTTGTCAATTTGTCTTCATTTATAAATTCGATGGTAATTATTTGTAAACCTGAGTGACTGCAGTCAGTCCAGCAGTGAGACCCATGATTATTTGGAGACAACCTGTGCAGTTGCCATCTGAAGCTGGTCACCCCACTACTTGCAGTTGTTTGCTGAAAGTGAAAAACACCGCTGGGAAACCACAGATTTTTCCTAGTCACGAGGTTTTTGTCCTATTATTACGGCCAAACATAAGGCCTGGGGGCCAGAATCAGAAAAATGTAGAATTTTGGACTTTGAACTATATTTTCATCAGTTTTACTTTTGCAGCTATAACGAGCTCCCCTGCTTTACTGATCAGCTTCACTGATTCCGCTTGCTTAAGATCAAAGTCGGCTGCATGTGGCCCATGTTTTAAAATGAGTGGGACTGAGCCACGATTTGCAATGAATGCTGCACGTAACCCCTCGTGGCTCAGACAAACTCCTCATGCAGCATAATCAGACTTAAGACATTGCTAATCTTATTTGGTTCTTCTGATGTTTTATTTCTGTCCCTCTGTTTGTCAGCCTCCCGCAGACCCTGACCCATCTGGCCCCGAGGGGATCGTCTCAGTCGCCATCTCCTCCCACTATTTCTTTGGGAAAGACCAGAGGACTGCTCGGTTGGAGGAAATGCTTCACAGGTTCCCCACGTGGGCTTTTCCCTCTTCCTGGGTCAGTACCTATGACATGTACCGATACTGAGGATGTCACGCATCCCACGAGGCTGCTGCAGAGGAGAGCTTTGGCCCACAGGGCTCCACAAGACAGATGTAGAAGAGATTACAAGGAAGAATGCAGAGGAGCGACCCCGCTGCCTTTTCACTCAAACTGTAACACACACAACACATGCGAGCTCCACCCCAGCCAGCCTGAGAGACCCCCACCACTGTGTCAGTAGGCACTGTAGTTAACCAAGGAGAGATGCTTGGTGCTGTGCTCACTCCTGGGTTAGTGAAAGGAAGGGGTTAGTTTTTTTTTTTTTCTGTTCTCTACTTGTTCGATCGTGCCTTTTGCTTTACTCGCTGTAACTCGCTTTTCCTTTCGCTCACATCCACCCCCGCTCTTCCTCACTAACGCCAGTGTTCCTCCCGAACAACTAACACCGCACGGCTACCTCCACTGCTCTTTATCAGCAAAACCACTCTGAACGTTGTCATATTAAATGTGTCTACCAACCGCGCTGTGCATCGCAGGGTGCAATAACACATGGATGAGTTCAGCCTGTTCTCTCCTCTGAATTTAACTGGATACTTTGAAAGTCACTTGTCATTAACCTGCACTTGTTTTAATAGTTTTTGATTTACTGACTTGCCCTTCTTTACTAAGACCACTCATTTATTTATGTTTTTTTAATTTTTGGAGCCACGCGTTTTAACGAGGAATGTAACGCCTGCTTAAACTGTCGGAGGACATGGCGTACAGACAGAAAACTGTGTTAAATGAAAACAGATGTCTGAATTCAAGCCGTTCTGGAAGTGGTGGTTAAATCCGGAGGGCAGTGTAATTTTACTTGACGTGTTTATGCAGTTTCATTTTGTTTTAGGGTTTAAAGTTGTTCAGGATTACCCCCCCAGTCCACAGGGGGGTGTACCTTTGCATCCGTTTCACATTTGTTCTCACTGTAGTAATAACTGCACTTTTTTTTTTTTTTTTTTTTAAAGAGCAAGGGAAAAAAAAAAAGGAAAACTTGACTATGCTTCCAGCCGTCTCCAGCAGTGACTTTAACAAATCTTTTGCTTCATTGATTTTCAAATGTGATCCTCTGCTTTTGTTTATTGCATCTGTAAGCAAAAGAAATGCCTTCCCGGGTCGTGGGTCAGACAATATAAGGCGTCTGAAAACCTCGGGAATCTGGGATTGGCTTTTATTCCCACTTTTTGATTTTCCCTTTCTTGAATGTAAAATCAGCTGCTGGAGAGGGCTCAGTTTTATTTGCGCTGTTGTTTTTTCTGTAGCTCACATCCACAGTCTGCTTCACACGGTACTACCACTACCTCCGGACTGATCAAACTCAACACCGAGATAACAGTTTCAGATTGAATGTTACTGTGGGAAAGCTTTAGAAGAGATTTAGCTAACAAAAGTTAACTAATGTTGAAAAGAGAGATTATTTAAATGGTTTATAAAGTGTCACCATGCTTATCTGTGGGCTACATCCATTTATAGATGTCCATATCTGTGTTTTCAGAAAGTCTGACTTCCCTGCGTCCCCAGGTTTGACTCCTCTTTAAAGGAGTCAAAGGTGGAATCGGGTTGTTGACTAATGAAGCAAAAGTCTTTCGTCTGCCTCGAGTCTACCTAGCGAGGTGTCACCGTGAACCACGTTGTCTGTTTGCCACAAAACGAGAAATCACAATGAAAGGAGGCCTTAAAGTTTTGCTTCCAAAGACGCACAAAACGTTTACTGTTGTGGACAAAAACATCTCAGTGGTCTTAAAAGCTATCAAGTGCCACACTGCAAAGCGTTTTCATGCCCGTGGATTGCTAACATCCATCACAGCCTTCAGCAGATTGTCCCACTGTGCTCTTTTTTTTTTTTTTTTTGAAAGTCAAACTATTTTAAAGTCATAAAATTCATATTGAGCCACTCTGTAGCTATTCTGGAGTTATATCTCAGCACGTGAGTGGAGTTTGTGTTCGTGTCGCCTCACTGGTCAGATCAAATGATAAAGGATACTTCTTTTTACTGGTTTCATAGCAATGAAAAAAAATTTCAGTCTTAACTTTGACGACAGGCACTTGAAGTGCTTCGACTCCACCTGCTGAGGAAGCCCGTGTGATGCAGGCGAAAGCGCCTGCTTGGACTTTTTCACCTCATCAGCTGATTCCTGCAAAGATCAGCTAGACCTCAGTGCTCCTTCAAAAGGACAAAGATTTAAACAAATTCGATTTTTGCTTGGTGGTGATGTAGTTTTTGCTCTCACTAAAGTACCATGCCTATATACATTTAGGTTTTTTTTGCCATTTACTTCATGATAACATTCATCACCTCACCCCTGTTCACGTTTCGGGTGTCTGCAGTTTGAGTGCGGCACTAAAACCTGGGAGGAAAAAGAAAAAGTCCGGTCTTTTCTGATCTGTCCACTGACGGCCGATTCTGTACTTGATCCTGCTGCTCCAGACTGAAAGATGGATTTTTTTTCTTTACTAAGACCAGTAAAAAGTCTCATTTTGTCCCGAGCAGGTACTGCTGTAATAGAGGGGCAGAGCGGGGAAAGGCTGAGAAATGGCTCACCCTACACTGCTGTTGCTCCCAGTGTTCGAGAGCTTCATACACACTCCTTTTCAGATGTGAGTGATTTGCATTACTAATGTGTTAGGGTGAGCTAGTGTAGGCTGAGAGGCTGACGGGCACTTCACTGAACGTTTTTGTTGAGCGTGAGTTCAGATTTTGGACTTTATCTTCTTCACACATAACAGTCTAGAAGTCCATATCAAGTCAAGAAATACGTTCTTTAACTGTGGGATACGTTTAAATATCTTAATGTGATATCTAAAAATATTACATTTGAAGTTTTGGGGTTTTTCTTTCTTTAAAATTGACCTTTCATCCACATCTGTAACGGCTAGTTTTGTTCTTAGAGTTTATTTCTAACAAGACAGAATTTTTTTTTTCTTTCTTTCTAACGACCGTCACATAACCGTTAACCTTCTTCCTTGAAGTTTTGTTTTCTTAGTTGGAACTGTTGACTGTTGAGCTTTGGATTATTGGGTCTGGTTAACAGGGTATCCATGTATTCAATTTACGGGATGATTTCACATTATGCAAAAAGTTTGAATTAATTTAACACTTGTACAGCAATTAAAAAGCTTCTTACGTTTAATCTTGGCAAGTGTCACTTCTTTAGACGTGGACACTAACATCATCAGCTATATCAGCTACATGGTGAGGCGGGGTTTCATGTTCACCCAGGTAACTTCAGGGTTAAGCCTGGTTTTTCTTTGATACATCGGCATGGTAACTGGCTACTGACCAATCAGTGTCACTTTAAGTCAATCTGGAGTGAATATGTCCATTTTCTGCCTGTAAAGTATATCACCAATACAAACAAAATCCCTGCCGTTCTGTTACAGCTGACCCTGACATGGCAACCATTTGACACTTGTTTAACTAAAAATTACATTTTGGCCATGAGAATTTTTGCATAAGTAAAATAAGTCTGCTCTCTTTCTACAGGCAGAGGAAATGCAACCACTCCTGCTTGCTGATATTACTTCTAAACTGCATGTACAGATATCAGTTATGTTTTAATATAAACACTGCAAGGGCACCACAGCTCGAAGAATAAAACCCAGAACCGTCTTTTAAACGTGAATTTAACAAAACAGTCAATTTAAAGCCAGCAGATTCCCCCGTGTGATATTCATGGAGTTGTAATGTTAATATGTCAGTTAACTCTGTTTTTTCTGGTGTCAAACATTAATATAAGAGCTCTTTTCTAGAGTATTTAAAGCCAAACACACACACACGTTGCTGCTTTGTCTGCAGCTGCTGCGTTGCTTTAAAAATAAGGAGGTCAAAGAGGCAGACAAACCTTTTAAAAATAATTTATTGGTCTATATGTACAAGGGGGGGGGGGAAAATGAAGTAGAAAACCAAATATAAGTAGAAAAGGCAAATGTACAAGAGAGTATCTTTACACTGCATTGAGGATGTCTGCTGCCCCAGAAATAAATCTCGACTCTGAGGAAACGAGCAATACTTTTAAACTGTACACAGTTTGGAGGGAGCTGCTGTCCACGTTTTACTGAGCGAGCGAACGACACTCCTCCCTCACCGAGAAGGAAACCATAAAAGAGCTGAAATATTCATTTCCGTAGGAAATTGTCTCGCATACCGTCAGCATTAGTTTTGAGCGATGATGTTTCTGATGAGAGGGCTGGGATGTGCGCGAGTGAGATTCTCCTCCCTTTGCATGAGGACTCGAGCGTTCAAATCGAAGCAACGGGGTTAAAACAGAAGGCCTCTGGACGTAAAGTCTTTGGTTCATCAAGTGTCCGTGTTCAAGTAAAGCTTGTAGTGGAGCTGTAGGCTTGTTCAGAGCGGAAGGAGGGTCGAAGTAGACGATACAGAGCCGCTCGGGCCGTCTCAACCTTTTTGTGTATAGTGACGGGCAGCTCGTAGAAGAGAAACCATTCAAGAATCTAAACAGATAAACACACCCAACTATAACTTATCATTTTGGTCTAGGATGAGAAGCGCACAGCTGGGGGGGGAATGAAAGAAAAAAACAAACAAACCCAAAAGCAGTAGTAAGCATAAAAAAAATAAAGCTGAGTAACATTTCAATACATTGCACAATATAATACTGACGCATTGTTTTTCTTTTAGTGCTTGTAGTTGAGCCAATGCATGACTTTGATAACTAAAGAGGAGGGAGAAGGAGTTTTGTTATCAGTCATTAAAAACAAAGCAGGAATGATCTCTCAGCTAATAATCCCAATAAATAATAGTAATGACGAGGACTAATACGATAAAAATCAATTCCATGTGATCAGAGTCACCAATCATGTCAACATGGTGTGAACACGGCCCTGCACACGCGTTCAGATTTCCACTCGGAAGCACGAGAACACGGCGATCGGCCTCCCGCTCATCTCGCGGGTGGTTCGGACGAACTGCGAGAGGGTGAGGGTCAAAAACCACACGGCGACTTATCTATTGCACAACAATCAATCCCTCAAACTAAAACGATACTAATGCGTCGCTCCTAACACTGCTGACAAGCCAACGATCCACCTGATGGCTTTTAAAAACTCACTAATGATGTGCCTTTCGCGTGATGGGAAACAAAGCCTTTTTTGAATTTAAAAAAAAAAGAAAAGAAAGCATCTTGTGATTTTTTTTTTTTTATTTTTTTTTGTTCAGCGCAGGAAGTGTTGAGAAGGATCAACACAGATCTGCTTTGCTTTGTGTGAAAACCCACACGGGGAAGGGCGAGGCAGCTGATTCTGTACTTTAGCATCACTAGGGAGGGGGTGGGCAGCGGGCGGGCGAGGTGCTGATCAGTGGTAAGAAACTAGTCTGCACTCAGAACAGTGGGATTCTACTCACAGATCATTTTCTTAGAAACCTTAAATTCAACTGTTTTAAAGAATCGCACAGAATCATCTGCTGAGGGTGTTTTTTCTTTTTTTGGTCACAGGGTGACTGCAGAGGGATAGAAAAATAATGTCATCCTGTACACTGTTACATTATAGAAAAAAGGTATCACAAAATATTTTAAAATTATACTGAGGTATGAAAGTATGAAACACCTCTTGTGCACACAGACAGAACGGCACGCTTCACGTACTGTAGGCTCAGACGCACTTCAGCGAGTCCCGTAAAAGGTTCTCGAGCTTTTTCTTTTTCTTTGTTCTACGTTATGCTCCGCGGTTAGCGCAAAGATCAGAACAGACCCTTTGAACTGATTCTATCGCTCTACCCAAGCTTTCGCGTGCTGCTCTACAGCTTCCAAAACAACACAAGTGGAAAACAACTGACATGAGTCACCCTCCTCTCTAATCTACCAGCACAATCTGCTGAAATGAGCTCTGTTAAAAAGGAACCGTTTGTGCTGTGATGTCTTTGTGCCTGTCGGGCTGATAGCGATCTAAAGAGTGGGTAATACTGACTGAAGTAGGAACCGACAAAGAGGCGCACAAACGCAGGCACGCACACGCTCGCTCACACAAATGAAGTCTTTTTTCCAGTCAGCCAATGCTGCAGCTTCCTCCACTCCGGCCCTTGAAGGGTTCACAGGTTAAAAAGTCCAGAAGAGGCTTCAGGACAAGGTGCAGTCGTAGGTTCCCTCCTCCTCCCCCTGCTCCTCCGTCTGTTCGGGAGGACAGTCCTCAGAGGGGGGACGGGGGAAAACTCCTGCGGGTTCGAGAGAGGGCAGGGCCAGGCCCAGCGGGGTCACCACTCCTCTGCTGTCTTCTGCCCGAGGTACCGCGGCTCCTCCCAGACCTTCAGAGCCACTGAGCTTGGAGCATTGGGTGGCAGGCTGGAAGGCTTCAGGCTGCACCTGCTCCGACGTCGACTCCATCAGCCGCTGCAGCTGCGGCTGGATCAGGCTGAGGAATGGTTTGTAACCCAGGCTACGGGAAGAAGACAAAACATTTATTGTAATAAAAAAGGTAAAGAAATCTCTCTATACGAGTTGTTATATCCATCAGTAGAGTTGGATAGGTCAATCCAAATACTGATAGTATAGTTATCAATACTGGTATCGGTATCTGATTGCTACTGATAGTGACTTTTGATAATAGGATCGATAACAACGCCGGCACTGGTATCGGCTCTATACTAGTGTATTAGGACTGATGGTACTGCTGGAAGGTGTGGTTTGTATTTATTGCGTAATATCCATCCACGCAGTCGCATCCGCTTATCCTTATCCCAGCTGTCATAGGGCGAGAGGTGGGGTACACCCTGGACAGGTCGCCAGTCTGTCGCAGGGCTAACACACAGGGAAAAACAACCAGTCGCACTCACTCCCGCATTCACACCTATGGGCAATTTAGATTTTTCAATTAACCTATCCCCACAAAGTGCATGTCTTTGGACTATGGGAGGAAGCTGGAGTACCCGAGGAGAACCCACACAAACATGCTGAGAACATGCGAACTCCACACTCCAATTCCTGATGGTGGAATTGAACTCAGGACCTTCTTGCTGTGAGGCAACAGTGCTAGCCACCGTGCTGCCCTATTGTGTAATATAAAAAAAAAATCACAGTGATTTAGTGGTCATTAAAAATGTGTCACAATTTCCAAACTAAAGATGACATCTCATAAATCAGAACACACTGCTCTCCCCTACATAACGTGTTTTTATAGATTAAAAATATCGGTACCAGCACAGAACTACCCACCAGTCTGTGGAGGCCCACGCATCGACTGCTAATAATCCGTTTCGGACACTCTGCACATTTTCTGCAGGAACCTCTGGGTTGTCCAGGAAACTGATCACCTGCTTGATGACATTTGCATCCCGCAGGATCAAACCAATCACCACACACCACTCCAGGCAGCCCGCCTCCATGAACACATGGAGAAGATATCTGATAGACACACAGAAGGCGCAGCTTAAATATACGTGTTGATTTTGCATTGAATTGAAGCAAACGACCATAGATTGAGTGGGGTCCCACCTGAGCTGCACCTGGGACTTGTGCGGGCCTTTGTTGGCCAGCTCCATGGAGATGTGCTCCAGCTCGGCCTGACTCAGGCTCAAAGTGGACGAGTTCTCGTCCACCATTGTCCAGTCGCCATCCACCACTGAGCTGGTCTCTGTGAGGTCTGTGGCCGAGCCGATGCTGTACTCCTCGACTAGAAAGCGCAGTGAGTGAAAGATGAAGTTCAGCTTAAGCGGATGAAAACAAAAGAAGGGAATAACTGTTAAAGTTTTATTACCTTTGTTGGTGAGTAGTGACAGGAAGGCCTCATGAGTCTGTGGTGAGTGCTGGTTCGAGTGAGCAGAAGAGGCTGTGTCCATGTCTTTGGGTCTCTGCTCAAGCCCGTCCATCCAGGTGTGGTTGTCAGGAGCTGTCGGAGGCGGTGCCGTGTCCATGTCGTTGTTCAGCAGGCTGTCTGCTGACTGTGACTTCAACAACCGTGGGCTCAGCACTGAAAACAACAACGAAAAACAGCAAGAATTACAGCGATGAAGCCAGTGATGGCATGTAAGGATTAAATTGTCAGTAGTATGCAAACTGGGGCACCATACTGGATGGATATTCAACCATCACCTTCAAATATTTAAAGTAATAATTGATTTCTCTGTAAACTTTCCTGTTCTTCACTCACCTGTACGGCACCGTCCATTCTTCAGTGGTGAGCTGAGGTTTCCCACAGGAATGACAGGGAACGGCCAGAGGAAGTCCTTATGGAGCTTCTTCAGCGCCAATACAAAATCATCAACTCGGGCCACGCGGTTTCGCTCGCGACATAACCAGCCGATGAGTTCGAAGCCCAGCTGAGCGGAAAAGCATCCCAGATCACGAAGGCGCACCTGCTCCAGGAGGCGACGGGCGTGGCGCCACAGCATCATGTCGATATACATGTTCTCCGCACACTCCACATCCCGACTGGCGGGAGGATGCAACAGAGGGAAAAGACAGGAATAGTTAGATGAGCAGAGCACATTCTGAACAAACTGCAGTACTAGTGTCCACTTTTATGCAAAATAATGTGCAGGTACCCTTTAGCAGAAGATCCAGAAGGCATACTGAAGGTCTTCTGCAGGTTGAACTTTCCTGCGGTGACCGAGTCGGCCGACTGAGACAAGCTGATGCTGCGATTTCTAAAGAACTCGAAACCTCCAGTTGAGCTGGGTTCCTGAACACAGAAACACGTTTGAAGGTTACCAGTGTAAAGTTTATAAAAAGCGCTTTTCATGGGCATGTAGTCAGAAAGAGCTGCGCAATAACACAGAATAAAACAAATAAATAAAACAGGAAGAGACAATAAAAGATCATTAAAGTACAGTCAGTGAATTTAAGACAGAATAAAGATAAAACCGTACGAGGTTGGTGCCCTTGCTTGAAGCCAGACAGACTGACAGTCACTGTCTTCCTGTAACATTTTCAGCTCCTCACCTGAGTAGTGGGTGTTGGGGGCGGAGTCTCCATCTCCCCTGAACCAATGGCTTTGAGGAATCTGATCATGTGCCGGCAGAGGTCCCACTTGCCCTGCTCGAGAGCCGTGTTGAAGAGAAGAGTGGCGTGCTGTCTGCTCACTGCTGGAACCTCCATATTCTTTATGGAGGAGGAGAAAAAGAGGAACGCCTGAGACTTTGAGGATCTTTTTAAGGATCTTGGAAAAATAAATTAGACTCTTTTCCAAAAATTTTCAAGGGTGAAAATGCAAATAATCTCTGCCATTATAAAGTTAACTGAAGTGGGGAATGCAGAATATGGTAATATGAGCTGTTGACTCCGCTCGTTACCTGCAGTATAATCAAATAGGAGGCCGCTGTGTCCAGATCCTGAGCCATGAGACACTCCTCAAACAGATCTTTGGGGTTTCCCACGGCTGCAAACAGGTAGTTCCACAGGGCGTACTCTGTCTTCCTGGCGCAGTGGACGATGGTCTGGAGGAACAGGGGGAACTCTGTGATGAACTTTGCAACGGTGGGAAGCAGCGGGTCGGGTATGGGCTCCCGTGACGTTGCCTCTTCTTCCAGCACTACATGAACCATCAGCTCCATGACATGGGGGAAGTAGGGGAGGGAGGCACATGACTGAGCCAGCATCAAAGCCTTGAAAGGAAACAGTAAAGAAAGGAATAAATTCTCTCATATACTAACATCGCACGCACTATCAATATTTTCATACCTGAATTTCTTGGTAATTCAAACTAATTCACACAAATTTGAAAATAAAGTTTCTCAGGGCTTTGTCATCATCATGCCCTGATCATCATCATCATCACTGTGATCAGTGCCTTTTGGTCTTTATTTAAAGTTTTCCTGAACAAAATTGCAAACGGAAAAAAAGTAGGGTTTAACCTTTTCATTTAAAAGTATTCCAGTATCAAATATCTCATCTTAAATTGCCTTATCTGCTCTTAAAAATGCAGTGCTGGAAGCCTCATTTCTTTTCTTTGTCCCCCCCCCTCTCTCCATCGTCACTCCAGAGTAAACACCTGGGAAAGTTACACCTTTTCTGGCTTCCTCTTTGGCGACAAGTATCTCAGTTTCTTCGGACTTGGATTTCGAGGGTTTTTTTGCTCAGGGTAAGAACATTACGAGGCTAATGTGATTACAGTATGGACCTGTGTTATCGCTTACAAAGAATGTAGTCAAAACTACTCCAAGCAAAGCAAAACCCTTATAAAAATAAGCAGATATGTTGAGCCAGGTTGCTCCAAGTACCTGTTCACCCAGGTTGCGAACCAGCAGCTGTCTCAGTATGTGGTGGAGGTAGATCTGTGAGGTCCTCTCTACTGTGCAGTAGGGAAACAGTGCCTCCAGTGGCTCTGAGGATCCCTGCATCCCGTCGTAGAGCACAGTCTCATTGGTTGCCCCCAGTACGAGGGCATCCTCGAACAGCACGGCCAAAGGGTAGATGTTGATGTGGAAGGGCAGCATTATGCGTCTGGAGAGGAAGGAGTGGGGTTTGCGATGGTCTCGGGGGAAAAGTGGCAGCCACACTTTCATGCCCGCTTCTCCACAGGACAACCAAAGAGCCTCCAGCAGATGGCGCTTTTTCTTGTTGGATCGACAGGTGGTCCAAACATTCTCCACACACTGGGCCAACACGACAGGGGGACAAAATGGGAGCTAGTGGGGGAAAAAAAGCAAAGCTGTTATGAGCGGATGTCTAAAATTTAAAATTCAGTTTTAGTGGTGTGAGGTCTGATTTCTGTTTGCACGGACATCAGTATTATTAGAACATTTTGCATGCAAAGATATCAGTGTGAACTCACCAGCTTCTTGTTGACAGCAGCCGTGTCTTTCTCTCGCACTTGCGGTCCTGAACGGTCCCGCTGTAGCATGATCAACTGGCCAGCCAGATTTAACATAATGCTCTCTGCCATGCAGGCCTGACACACACACACACACAAGAGGCATTATTAAAACACCTGTAGTTACAGATCGGCGGTTGCTGTATGCTACTGTGTTCCTGCACTACCTGCTGCGGGGCTTTTAATGTGATGCCAGTCTCGGTGCGCACAGACGTGAGAGTGACAGACACCACCAGGGCTGGATGAGGGATGTAACGGGACATCGACACCTCCTGCAGCAGCTCCACACTGGCTGTCGGGTTTGGACTGGAATGATAATAATAATCAGGAGCTTAATGAAAGAAGACTAATGCACGGGAAAGAAAATAATCCAAGAATGCAAAGAAAAGAGCTGAAAACCATACAACGATTCTACATTTTCTACTGTGACAGCTTCACATTACAAGGATTTTTCTGTTTAACCGGTTCAAGGCCGGCAGTCATGAAGTGGTCACAGGAAAGCAACATCTCAAGAATCATTCATTATAGTTTTTTGTTTCATTTGTAAGAATAATTTTCATCATATTTGACATTTTTATAAAATCTTGTTAAGACTCTCATATAATTTCCTGAATAAGAGCCGAGCAACCTTGACTCTGACCACTGTATTCCAAACAAACAAATTCTGAAATCCAAATAAACAGACGTATCAAATCTGTGGGAATTCCCTCAAGGCGTTCCAGATATATGACCTTCATGATGAATGTGATGAATGAACAGCTGAAAGCAGGACCCAACAACATAAGGCCCTCCATCCATAACGGTCACTGGCACAAAAACTGATTTGTTCGGGAGCTGGATAAAACCTTCCCAGCGTAACACCAACAGATGACGTTCTTCTCCGGAAACGGTTAATTTGTGATGTAAAGACTGGAGTCGTGTGTGTATAGAAGCCCACCTGTCGTTCTTCCTCTCTATACTATAAAGACAGATGGAGCAGTCGGCTCTGAAGAGTATGACCATGTCTCTGAAGACATTGAGCAGCAGAGTGTCAGAATGTAGCTTAGTAACTGAAGCAAAGGCATTGTCCAGGTTGGATGAGCGTTGATAGAGTCTCAACTACAGAGAGACCACAGACGGAGACATCGAAATTAAAGACAGGCATTAGATCAGACAAAAAAACCAAAGAGATTTTTGACACGGTGGTATTATAGGTGGTGCTTCAGTCTCACCTGCTCCTGCTGGTCTATAAAATTGTAACAGGCCACCACCACAAAGTCATTCCACCAAGCCAGACCTCCTGTGACTGTCATGTTCTGCTCCTGCAGAAAAAAGCAACAACACATTTATCAGGTACTGTCCAACAAAAACACTTTTGTGCACAAATTCATTTTTTAAACAGACTGTTATTCTAATTTTATTTTTTTAACTGCATTTTTAGAGCTTTTGCATGGAATAGCTTTCCCCACGCACATACGCACAAACAATATATGGACAAAAGTACTGAACCACCAATAAACACACTTATAAAAGCTGTCTGGATCTGGAAACCCACACGGTGAAGCTCCTGACACACAGTTTTTGTGCTGATGTTAATGCCAGAGGAGGTTTGCAGCTCTGCAGTTATTGAGTCAGCAGAGTGGCTTTTACACACTATGCGTCTAGGCAGCACTTAGCGACCCTGCTCTATGACTTCATGTGGTCTGTCACTTTGTGGTTGAGTTGCTGTGGTTCCTAAATGCTTCCACCTTTCAGTAACACCACTTACTGTGGATATGTGCGTTGGAGGAAATGTCACAAACTGGCTTATTACATCAGTGGCATCCTATTACAGCCCCACACTGAAATTCAGTGAACTCTTTAGGACGACCCATTCTCTCACAAATGCTCGTGAAGGCAGACTGCATGGCTAGGTGTGTATTCATATTCACAAAAAAAAAAAAATGAAGTTACAAGTTATTCCTGGCACATTTGTCTTTGTTACAGTGGCAGTATTTTCAACGTGTGGACAAAATAAAAGTATCTTAGAGCTCAGATGAGATTCTTCCGTCATTGACCACCTATTGATCAGTGCACCAAAGTCATCTATTAAGGTGTCAACATACCTGAGTGATATTCCCAAACAGCTTCCATTTCCTTGTAAACAAGGAGTAGTGTGCAAAGCCTCGCCTCCCTGCTACAGCCATGCACTGGCCTGCTGTGTCTATGGCTGCAAACTTTACAAACATACACAGACGTCGGTAAGATACACCAAACACCAATTTCAAGTGTTGACACAGAAAACGAGCAACTCCATAAAACTAAAAACAGTTCTCACTGGTTTTGCTACCAGTGTGATGACATTTTTTTAAAGCTAAGTTGAGCTTGTTTATAGAGCTTTACATCATATAAAAATGAGCTTTGGAGGCCAGAGGCAACCAAGCCAAAACTTTCCACATAAAAAGAGGACTATACTTCACATTTATCTTCTTCTGCATGTAAAACAAGCTTACTTTATAAAAACTGAATGCATGCATCTATTTATCAAACATCACTGAGATCAACATTAAAGTCAAACATGCACACACTTACCCGTATAGGCCAGTTGCTCTCTAGGTATGTGCTGTGAATCTAGAGGACAAATAAAATTCAATTTAAAAAAAAAATGAAATGACAATGAGCTAAATTTTAGATTTACTGAACTTGACAGACACACACAGGCCACTTCAAGCTACTCAGTTTATTTGCGTCTGTCTTTCATAATCCAGAAATGACTGCAGTTTCTGTGCACTAACTTATTCTTGATAATGACATACAGGAAGTTTGCAGAGCAGCAGGAGGAAGCACATCCTTACCTGGACCACGTGCCAGTGCTTGTGTCCCAGTAAAGTGCTGAGTCCCTGAGAGAGAGAGGAGTCGGGGTTGGGGGGCGGGTGCAGCGGGCTGCCGTCGCGCGGGTGTAAGTGTGTGTGTGGGTGTGTGTCAGAGTTGCTATGGATCTGTGTGGGGTCACCGCAGGTCAGGTAGAGGCGGTCTTCACCGTGGAGTAACACCTGCTCCTGGTTACTCTGCAACAGCCAAGAAAGGAGCAAACCGAGCATAAATGCAGAGCATGGCGCGTGTGTGCGGTGATGCTTCCATCAGCACCGTGCATCTTCTCACCGTGCAGGGGTTGACTGTGAGGGCGCTCTTAATGAAGTGAAACTGCAGTATGCCAGCCTGCAAAGCGCTGGAGTTAGGAGGTGCAACCATCTCCACATCCTGCTCCTGCTCCTCTTGTCTTCTCCTCTCTTGTTTGTGAGGGAGCACCCATAGGTGGTAGCCTTCTGCACCCCAGCTCTAGAAAGGGGCAAAGTGCATGATTCAGCATATAAAAAAAGAAAGTTTTCATCTCTATTACAAATAAAGACTTTTATTTAGATTTTTTCACTCTTAAAACAAACGTCTACATACCATAGAGCTGATTTTAAGGGGGTCTTTCTTGGTACCATCAGATCGATGTCTAAAGGGAGCAAACACAAAAATCATTACAAACGAACACGCTGTATGAATGTAGCAGGGCCGCATCTGTGCCTTCACTCACATGAAGTCCTCTCCCAGAGTGCAGATGAGGTGAGCTCCGAAGACGCTCCACAGCGACAGGCCGCCGCACTCCCACGTAACCATGACAACGCTGCAGTCAGGTGACCAGCAGATTAGTTTGACAGGGCCCGTCTTGTTGTAGATGTCTGAAAAGGCAAAGAATGCACAGAAATTACAACATTTCTGTTTTACTGTTGTATTGGACTTTTTCTTTTTCTATTTTATTTATGCACCAAGTTCTGTTGTGTTTTCATTTTTATACATAATGAGGAGCAAAATCTGTGAATGGCATCACGTTGGGTGACATCAAAAGAGCAATACTGTTGATTCTGCACAAACACTTTGTGCTTTTCTAGATTCACTGGGATTTTAACAAACATGTAATGACAGTCGACTGAATGTGCAGAAAGGCCACTGCAGGTAAAACTGTGCCACATTTGGCCCTCGTAGATAAAAACATTTATATAAAATCAGAATGATATTACCTAATGGTAACCTAATGAGGGCTTAGTTTGTAGAATGTGATGCAACTGGGATAATATTACAGGAGCTGCTATTTAATTAAAGAGGAGGAGAATTGCATGACACGCCTTGCCTCAAACTCTGCGGGAGTTTAAAGTAAGGTGTCTTTACGCTAAGCTCTTAACTACAAAGCAAGAGGAAGACACCAGCCATTTTCATTGTTTAAACAGCCATGGGTCTATAAGGCAGTTCAGCCACTAGGGTGAGCTATGGCTTTGGACCACAAATCCAACAAAAGTGATGCAGGATATCAGATACACAAAGAGAAAGACAGAAAGCTGAAGGAATGTACATTACATCCTGTAAAAGGATGCTAAGTGGAGCTAAGCTAAGATGAAAAAGGAGTAAAAAAAGCAAGACACAAGAATTGAGGGTAAAATGAGGATACCTGGGTAGTGTTTTGGAGTGAGCTCCAGTTTGTGGGAGAGCTGCATCGACCCTGTTGTGGTGTCGATCATGTACACCAGCACCGAGCCGCTGCAATGACAACACACGCATTTCAACCAGCGTAACATGCTGTGTAAGATGAGAGGAACTGCATGAAACGTCACGGCCTAGCTACAATTCTGTGCTGTGAGCTTCCCCCAGCATGTTTGTGCATCTCTTTGCACGTTAATATGAGACAAACATACATGAAAACAATTAAAACAGCAACACAAGCTCAGCATCTGTACTGTATGTGAATGCCATTAAACACAGATGCTTAAAAATCGGATGTCTGCAGTTGCTCCCTGCCGATATTTTACTTAAGCGTGTTTTCAAATATGTGAAGACTTTAGTAAAACATTTGTACTTTATACATTTCCAATCTTTTGAAAAATAAAGTACAAAACAGTGTAGAAAATAGTGTCCGAAACATGGTAAAGGGGAGAAGGAAGCAGCATGGAGAGAAATTCCTGCCAACCTGGCGTTATTGCACTGCGTGAGGGGTTCCTGACGAGTACACACTAGTTAGCCTCAGCAAACACAAACTGACAGATTCTCACACTGGACACACACACACACACACCACACTGACAACAACCTCTCTGTACCACACACACACACACACACACATTCAACAAACACACCCAAGATCGCTTTCCAGCACTGCCCTGTAAACGATGTAGGGAGACGGCGAGAGAGGGAGACGTTTGCGGAGACATGTACCTGGCGCAGCCAAAGGCCATCAGCCTGTACTTGTTGTTGACAGCCACACAGGTGCCATCAGTCACATCCGCTGCCCAGACACCCTGCAACTGCTGGACAAACACAAGAAGCCTTCTTGAATAACAGGTAACAGTAAAATGATGCAGACTGTCAAAAAAAGAAAAGATAACAAATCTGAGAGTAAAGCACATCATCACTCGATTGGTCACAATTTGTATCTGACATTTATGTCTTGATGTTAAAAATCAACACCCACTGTCTATTTTCCAGCCAAAATATTAACTGTAAACTGAGATGCAAGAAAATGTTTTTCCTGATGGTCATTTCGGTCTTCACCGTGCCAAGAACACTAAAAGCCGCAAGCTCTGTAACTGAGTCATTACCGCAATATTATTAATAACATTTTGTTCTGGCTTTGTGTGTACTTGAACATGTTGCATTATTAGTGTGCATAATTGCTCTCTGGAAGTACTGCTGTGCATCTCCTGCATGGTGAAAAAGCAAGTATATCGGAGTTTCTGACAGTAAATCAGGAAGGGACCAATTCCTGCCACCATTAAAAATGTATATCTTGGAAAATAAATAAATAAATGACTAAAATGATAAAAATAAATGGTATTCAAAACTTTCCACACAAACAAATTAGGTCCATAATCAGACACTTTTTGTGGCTTTGCCTCTGTACATCACCACCACAATCAATATGTGATTAAAGTGCAGATTTTAAGCTTTAATTCAAAGAGTTTCACAGAAATTTTGCATTTGTTCAAAATTAGAGGCGTTTTTATACAGTTTCAGCTTTTCAGAGGCTCATAATAAATTGGACAATTGACTGAAAAGCAGTTTTAAAAACCAGGTTCTTATTCAAAACAAAGCAGACAAAGGAGAGAAGAATGTGAGATGGTGATCCATCAGCTCACATCATTTTAAATGTGGTGGCTACTGTGTTACAGCATGTATGGGAGCCAGTGGAGCGGGCTCACTAGTATTTATTGATGATGTAACGGTTTATAGAAGTAGCAGGAAGAACTCTGAAGTGTACATGGCTATACTCTCTGCTCAGATTCAGCCAAATGCTGCAAAACAGACAAAGCTTCACAGCGCACATGGATAATGACCCAAAGAATATTGTAAAAGTTAAGGCAAAGAAATGGGATATTCTTCAATGGCCAAGTCTGTCACCTGATCTCACTCGAGTATAGCAGCTTTTCAGTTACTGAAGATAAAACTGAACGCAGGGAGCTTCACAAACAACAGGCAGTCATTGACTGAAAATGATTTTCATCCAAGTAATAACACAACCTGTATTTAAAATTACGCTAGTTTGTCCAATAAACTCGAATGTGTAAATGTGTATAAAAAATGGCCATAATTGCTAAATAGTCAATATAAAGGTTTCGTAAAACCCTTTGAATTGAAGCTGAAAGTGTGCACTTCAATCACATAGTGACTGTCTGATTGAAAAGCTACAGAAGCAAAACTACAAATAAATAAATAAATAAATACATTCTGAACTTTATATCCTGAAACAAGCTGTTCTAGTCTACTAAAAGCCAACCAGAGCACTCAATTTATTTGCAGAATAAAAAGCATGGTTATCTTCACAAAACAGAGAAATCATTATGCTGTTAGTGATTTGGCTGCATGAAATAGGGCTTATAGTGTTCCCATCATCGTGGTGTCAGGTGTCCTGTAATAATAAATTGGCTATTTAATGCCATAACAACAGCAGTTTTCACACATGCACTGCAGCCTTGAGCATTTCTGAGTGGAACGCTATGTGAGCAAGCAAAGGTCTGACTCTGTCGTCTTGGACATTTAATGGCCCTTACGCTGCCAGCTCCCTACTATAAGGTCTGTGTAATGTGATTTTGCCCATGTGAAAATAGAGCAGGTAATTATTCAAGAATTCACTGCGGACGGGTGGATGGCATGTGGCCGGCCTGCAGCACCCTCGCTTAAACCAAACATAGTTTGAGCAGTGAGAACAGATCTGACACAAACCGCCTCCTGCTGTGTACTGCACATAAACAAAGGGCCAACTGCGCACAATGTCTCGACTACGATTATTACGCCGTTGTGGAAAATGACTAATTCAACTGTTTTGACCGTCTGTGTGCTTTAACGTGACCAGTGCGTGTCTGTGAGCATCCTTACGTCTGCAGTGATGGTGTTGCTCAGTGGGGTGATAAAGCCCAGGCGTCCGTCACTCAGTACGACAGCAAAGCCATCCAGGGTCACACAGTACTCCATACAGCGGATATGAACCCCCTCCAGGTCCAGAGAAGGGCCACCTAAATACACAGGGAGGGAGAACTTCTTTTATAAGATAACATTTTCCCGGCTGAAAAGCTACTGTAGGCTGATTTTGTTTTGATTTTGTTTTGATTTTGTTACTCTGTTGTATTTGAGCAGAGTGCATTGATCTTTTAACCTCGAGCAGACTGCAGGTCCAATGAGAAGGGGATTGTAGTAAGGCAGATGGCCTTGCGTCCATTGCTGCCGAGCCCATCCCAATGCAGCACATGGAGATAACCGTCTGCGGTACACACCAGCAAATCCTCCTGGAGGGACTGCAGGCTAGTGGGAAGAAGTTTTTAAAACAATTTAATATTTATTCAAAGGAACAGGGAAAAAAAAGAAGTTAGTAAAAGAAAGCGGGGGGAGCTAGGTAGGCAGGGTAGAAACAACATAACAAGACAGAAAACAGTGGGCTATTCATCATCCAGCTGTGCCCCGTGTGAAGACTGAAAGTTTTACTGGGCAGCTGTGATGAGGCCATGTAGCTGCTAGTGCCAAGTCTCCCTATCTTTTAACACACAAGAGAACAAACAACAGTGTGTTTGTGTGGGTAAAGTACTTCATTGTATCCTAAAAAAAAAAAAAAAAAAAAAAAAAAAAGGGGTAAGAGGTTTAACACAGAGGAAGGCACGACGACAACAGCCGAGAGTGAGCAAGTGGAAAAATGAAGGGAAGCAAAGGCTTTAAGCACAGTGGACTGACACTGTGGAGGAGGCAACGTCTTTTACTGCAGCTTCACGCAGCAGGAGACACCCACTCATCTCCTGCACAATCAAGCTGTGCCTGTGAAATGCCAACAGAGCGCTCTAATTCAGATGACTACCCCGTAATCTCTGTCGAGCACAGACAGCGGAGGAGAAATGGCAGATGAACACGGAACAATACAAACAAAAACAAAAAGGCGGACAAAAAGAAACGGTAAAAGTTCTTGTCACTCATTAAACGTCAAACACGTCAAGCTCCAGGACATGTGGGTTATAGCTGGAACAAAGACAGAAACTAAAACAACACAAAACTCAAACCACCATAGAGCAGAAAGCAATTGTATTAGACTGGCTCCATCGTTCTAGTGCCTCCCCTCACTTTGTGTGTCCAGGGAGCTACACTAACTATACATTTTGGAAAATAGTCTTGAGCAATATTTCTCTGCGATTTCTGAAGATCAAAGTTCTTCTTTTTACATTGGCTGCTTTTTCACTCATTTTCAGTCCACTCCTTACCTGACCAGTTTTACAGGAATGTTTCTTTATTTGTTGTTGTTCATTAAGCCGCTCAACACTGACCTATCATTTAAGCATAAATGACCCCTAACTGAAAGGATAAACCAGTGTTGTTTCTCCACAAACAACTGAGCAAAGAACTCATTTTAGATTTTAACAAGTTGACACGCATAAAATCTCATTTTTCCACCAACAAGAGAATTTGCAAGCGCCATTAACCGCAAAGTTGGCATATCTTGAAGTGGTTTGCAGAAGGTGCCCAATGAGGCTACTGTTCACTGAAGCCTCATTGGAAATGGGTGGCTACCAGGAAAACATTCTTAAGGAAGAGAAACAGGAAGAAAGGCTGAAGTGTGCCAAGTTACACAAGAACTGGACATGAACTGAAAATGAATGGCACCAGGTCTTTTTTGGGTGATTAATCCTAATTTGAAATTTTTTGGTTCAGATCATCACCAATATTTACAGATGAGGTCAGGAGAGAGTGCATCTACAGTCATGGTTTGGGGCTGCATTTCAGTCTTTCAGTGCTGTTGGAGATTTAGTCTAAATTGATAGAAGAATAAAAATACCATCAGATATTGATCCACCATGCAATTGCCATCTGGAATGCTTCTGATTAGCAACTGTTCATATGTAAAAACATACTTAAATGGAAAAAACAAACAAAAAAAACACACTGTGGATCATTGTAAGTCATAGGTCGGCCTCCCCAGAGCCCAGACCTTAAGATTACTGAAGTACCGTAGTGTCAGGTCATCTTGACAGAGAACAGAACAAAAAGGCAGCCAACATCCAACGAAGAGATTTGAATGTCCTTCAAGAAGCCTGGAGAACTATTCCTGAAGACAACTTAAAGAAATTACAAGAAAGCTTGACTAAGAGAGTTCAGACTACGTTGAAGAATAAAGGAGGTCACACCAAATACTGACATTCAGTCTGAGGAGAACTCTACAAACCACATTTTTGTACTTGTTTTAAACAATCACAGCACCCATTTCCCCCAAGAGTTTTGCCCAGTACTCTAAACGTGCTGGCCATTTCATTAATATATACTAAAAGCTTTTACAGTAACATTTATGAAATCATGTGCTTTGGTCACTGAAGTTTCACTGTATAGTGTAAATTCAGTCACACTTTTTAATCAGTTCATTTGTTGATTGTTTTCTTAATTTATTCATTGCATCACAAAGTCCTGATGATTTATTGAGTAGACTTTAACATTTTAAACGTGAAAGATTTACATTTGTTTTTCTACAAATATAGTGAGGTCATTAGGTAATTTTCCCTGTTATTCGAGGCTAACACAGAGTACAATGACTGGAAATGGATCCGTCTTCACACTGATATAAACATGTAAAAAATAAAAAAAATTTACAAGCCCTATTTGCCTAATTTTTACAAATGAGTTTGAGCCATTTAAATGGACTTCAGGTTGTCTGACATAATTAAAGACCTAATTAATGGAATAAAAACAGTTCACACTCGTTAAAATGCAACAGGCAAAACAGAAACGTTACATCTGGAGAGAAAGCACAGTCAACAAACCTATAATGGAAAAAACAAAACAAAAAAAATAATGATGGATTCTCATCAGACAATTTGCATCTTTAAAACACCTTTGTGATGATCTGAATACAAACTATCCAGAAAACATAAGAGTCTGACTTGAATTAATTATGTCTTCTTTGCTTTAATCAGTTAGCTCATCTGTCACTCACTCCTCCCTCTCATTCATTTTTGCCAATTCATGCATTTCCTCTCTGTGGGCCTCTGCCGTTAAAAATCCACATCAGAGGACTTTAGCTTCTCTTTGCACCTGAGCTGTCTCTCACTGCCAACACTGTCTTTCCATCAGAAGAAGAGATGTTTTCGAGCCATTACCGTGAGCCAAATGGCTTTCACGTATACACAAAGAGCTACATTTGTTAAAAAAAATGTTTTAATCTTTAAATAGCTGCTGATAAACTACCTGAGAAGCATTTGTGCACAGCTTAAATCTTTAAAATGTTTCAAATCCAACACTATAGTTAGCGCCCACACAGTACAACAGTGATTCTGATTCTGTTGTGCAGGTTTTATGGAAGCTATCCTGCCTGGGTTTAATTTACGACATTTTAAATCACTGTTTTGAAAGTAACAAGAACATTTATACCCAGGTAAATATTTGTAGGTTCAAGAAAGAGTTATTTACATGGAAACATAAACAGATAATGATGAAGCTAAGCTCAAGGGGTGGCCATAAACATTGTTAAGAGTTTACAGTGAGTGCTTGAATGGAGACAGAGTGTGAGTAAACCTTGAGTGTGTGTGTTTGTGCAGGAGAATTTGCCTGTGTAAATGTGAGCTTGATGACACATCAAAGACCGAGAGGGAGTGAGCTGATGCCTGTGCGAGGCTGAGGCAGACAGGTAGACACAACAGAAAGAAAGTATGTATGAGAGAGCACCTACCTGGTGATGGGGGCCTCCAGATCCACAGGCTTCTTCATCTCCAGAGAGAGAGCGGGTGCACATTGCTCCTCCTTAAAACCAGGGGTCACCTTCACACGAGGGCTTCCTCTGTGCAACCACATCATTCCAAACACACATTTTACTCCCAGTTACATGAAAGTAAACCCAGTGAAATGCTAAAATTGCAAAGTCACAGAGCTGACAATGAACACTGAATATGTCCTAACTTGCTCAAACGCTGCTGGTGTGCTCTAAAGGAATGTGAAGTACACGCTTTGAGCCGCATTTCAATCAAACAAATGCTTTATATGGTGAACAACCATGGGAGAATTAGCAAGAGAAGAGAGCAAACATCCCTAAGCAGACGGAAAAGTATTCACTTTGCTAAACTTCATGGATATTTTATTGTGTTTTAGATTTTGAATGTTTAAATTATCTTACGGTTCTATTAATCAACACTTCACGGCAAAAAAAAGAAAAAAAGAAAACGTGTTTTTTCCACAGTTATAAAAAGCTAAATGCTGCAAAAAATAAATAAATGAAAAATCTGAATGTGCTCTGAATATTTCTAATCCTCCGAGGATCAGCTATGGAGGTAATGGAGAAACTGCAGCTATAATTTCACCGCCTGCTCTAATGACGCAAATGCAATCATGAGCAAACAGAGTGTTTACTAGTAAACTGCACCTGTATACCTGCTACTGCTTTCCTCCCCCCACACATGTTGATAGTCATAATGATACCACACCCATAACATTACATAACCACTTTTCACTGTCAAAGTCTGCATCACAGACACAGTAAAAGATTAAACTGGCAACTGCAGTTGCCAGAGTGAATAAATTAAGAGTTTTACTTCAAGGCAGCGTTTCCTGTTCTCTCTCTTATGGTTGACTGTATATGTAGACACAGGTGATGGAGACACAGCAGTTTAGCGAGGCAAACATCACTGACAGAAGAGGTAACCAGTGCAATCTGGGCCCTGTTCAACTAATCACTGCATATGTATATAAAGGATGAAAGTACCGACTGTAAAATCAAGAGAAAGGTTAGTGTCCTCCTGGTAAACACCAGCTTACACAGTGTATTTCTCAACCAGTTGCAGAGTGGTTGCAGGAGGGTACTTGCTGGTCACACAGAGGTATATGATGATGTACTGATAATGTCCTTGTGACTGATTTGGTAGCGCCTAGTTTGCATGGAAGACACTGACATGCCTTAAAAAAACAAAAAAAACACACTCCAACGACTTGCTAAACAAAAGTGAAACTGTGAAGGGTGCAAACCTGAAACACAAACTGTTTGCCTTTAAACTCACAGCTGTGGCCTTTATAACATGATGCTTGAAGAAGCAAGGTACAGCTTTTTCATTGAAGGAGAGGCTCTCCGACTGTAGTTTTTACCTGGTACAAGGTACTACCACCTAATTGAAACCCCACAAAAATGAGTCGCAAAAGCAATTACAAGGAGATTTTTTGTGATCTTTGTTACAGATTTCACTCAGCAGCAGGCAGCAACCACTTGCCAACAGCGAATCAGGGAATACAGATTTGGTTAGTGACCAGTCTCTAAGGCCTGTGTGGCTCATACTTCTGTTACTGCAAACCTGTTATGAAGAGTGAGGGGTGGATCTGCCTAAAACACCTAGCACAGTTGTGCAGATGGTCATTTGTGTTTCTCATGAGTGTCTTTTGATCTTAATTTTTTTCCCCGGCTTCTATTTGTTGTGAGCGCTGCTGTTGTTCCCTTTTCTTTTCTGTGTCAACAGACTGTAGACAAGCCCACAAAATTCCCACTGTTCCTCTTTCTGTGTACCCAGAGACACAAATGGAGTGATGCTGCTTAAACCGCAGCAAAATGTCAATCACAAGGTAGGCTCGTCTTCAAGCACGCACTGTTTATAACCCTCTTTGATACTAATGGGGATCTTAAACACATTTATCAAACAATGATTCGATAGCTCTTTAAAAGTAGTCTGAATGTGTGGCGCACTCACTTTGGATAGACGGGCTCATAGAGGTACTTGTCATCCCCTCCACCAAGCACATCAAACAAAAGGATGTAGCCTTTGGCAGTCTGAAAACAGAGAGGTGGGAAAGTCATTAAAACATCATAAACGTAACTGTTGACAGGAAAAATGAGGAAAAGGTGCGAGACAATAAGATGAGTGCCTTTTCAGACAACAACACAGAAACTATAACAGATTAAGTCTGAAGCCCTTGTCAGCGACAGGTTTCTAATTTAGCACAGATAAAGTCTGACTAAGTAGCCTTTTTGCACATTTCTGTCAGTATATATGGACTTTACACAGTTTCTGCTTGTAATGTCTCACCATAATTTGGCTACAGTAAGAATCGAGCACTGTTGTTGTTGTTGTTACAGTGAAACTGTTTCCATAGCTGGGCGCTCCTTTTCATGTGCCATCAGATCATGTCAATTAATACAGAACACTTTATGAAGACTAGATAATGGAAGGAACAGAGAAAGAAAAGCCCACATCACAGCAGGAGGATGGAGGAGGAAGCAAGGCAGGGAGGAAGCTTAAAATCACAGAACGGAAAACACTGAAGCTGCAGGTCTGGAACAACAGGTCTGCAATGACAATCACTGCAGAAGTGGATAATTGTGATAAGTTTAAAGGCCTTTTATAATTAACGTTATTATGTTTTTATAATCATAGTGGTTATCTTAAGAAAAATGACGCAACTAGACCATCTGATGTGGTGTTCGCCTTGGGAAGAGTCAATCTGCCAAACTGAAGTATAAGGCCACAAGGATTACCTATACAAACATGCTAGAATTTTTTTTTTTTGATCAGGTTTTTCGGGTATTTAATTAATGCCCAAGTTGTTTTCCATATCTATATTTGTAACACCACCACAGACACAATAGAAGAATAAACATCCAACTGCACACATCTGTGCCGCGACCCTTCATGGCACAAGCTTGAACTGTCTCAACTGTTGAGACAGTTCAAAGTTATATAGGCTAAGAAAAAACTGATAATCACAATTTTGTTAGCATTTCAGAGCATTTTCTTGTACTTTTTCCACAACACACACGCAAAGAGCTGTCAAGGAAACGGCTGAAACTGAGAGCCTGTGGAATGAAACATGACGCGAAACCCGATCTTGACTCCAGTGCCCGCGATAATGATCCATATATAAAGACTGCTGTGGTGCTCGAATAAGAACAAACTAAACTCAAATTCTTCTGCTTATGGTCTCCTGAGCTGAGCTCCAGTGGCCTGTTAAAGCCATCAACAGCCTTGGATCTTGAAAATCTTAGTGATGGGTAAAAATAAGAAAAACTGCAAACCAACAACACTGCAAAATGCATTAACTCTAAAAAAAGATCAGAATACAGTAACAAAAAAGGTCTGCTTTATCCGCTCACTTCTCAAGACTCACTCACAGAGACCTGCATGTGAAAACTAGAGATTTAAAGTATCATTTACAGGGTTAATTAATTAATGGATAACGTTAAAACCAGAATGTTTCATAGCTTATAACCCATAAAAACAACAAATCTGACTTTGACATCAAGCACAGTTTGTGTGCAGACCTGATTAGGTAATCACGGTATGCAAGTTTAATTCTAGAGGATTACCAGCTATTCCTGTGAACTTACTGTGGCATAAGCTCGCCAGTCCTGTGCCTGGATGAGTTAAAAACAGAGATCCCCTGGCGATGGGATCACAGCAGCCTCATCACAGGTATTTTCTTGACCTTCCTACTTCTGCAGTACTTTATTCAGTACTTCTCGAGCTGATAATCTGCAAGTCTTCCAACAAGTCCTTCATTTTGATCTCAACTACACAGCTGTAAAGATTCATCTTGCACAGTGGGGATGCTACCACACGGAGAATCCAGACACACAAAACACCTGCCAACGTACTCAAAACCACCACTGTGGTAGTTACCCGTAAAACAGATGTATCTCACGGCACCACATTTACCCTTGAAGACTGGTTAAGGAATGAAGTGATGCTGCATTAAACATAACCTTCATAGATTACATTTTCATGTCTAAACAGTATGAGATAATCACCACTAATAAAAGTAAAAAGGCTGCACATGTGCACATGAAATCACCACACAAAGATGTTTACTTGAATCACAAAATACTCTACAAAAATGTAATGAATTGCTGAATCACCTGCACTTCATTTCCCCTCTATCATCATGATCTTCCCTTTAAGAGTGTATCAAGAGTCTAATTTACTGTGTAAGTGAATTAAAGAGCGATGAGTGGGCTTGGAGAATTCTCTGTTAGTCTGCTGAGGAAAATCATTGTGTATTCAGGCTACAGAGACAAAACAGCCTCTTCATCATTTTCATTTTAGCACTATATATAGTTTAGATGAACAGTAGTCTCATCACAATGACCTAGTTAGTTATAATAGCCTCACATGCTTGTGTGATCCACATACAAATACAAGCATTTACAGAGTTCACCCTCCAGCAAAGGATGCACAATTCTTCACATCTACTATTGTAACAGCAGAAAATGTTTGGAATTTGTTAAACCGCTTGAGTTTTCAGACTTGTGGCAAAGCCTTCTGTTAAAGACTATAATTTTATCATCGAGAGCCATAAATTTAAATATAGTTATGTGGCTCAGTTACAAAAACCTTCTGCAGCGTTGGGGAAGGCGCAAATCAAGCAGGAATAGAAACAGACAGTGTGGAGGGCAATGAGAAATATGGCACACAGCCAGTTATAACATGGAGTAAACAAACAAGGCTTTCTCCCCCTGAGGAAATTTATAAAAAACGGAAATGCGAGGGACACTAGCATGTGAACTGCAGGGAATCTCGCTGAAATATCAAAGATGGGAGGGAAGCTGCAGAAGCAGAAAAACTTGGCAACTCATGATGAACTTCAGTAGTGTCCCCCACTCTTATCATCTCCTCCCTTTAACCTGTAGTTTTGATCACACTAACACATAAAAGCGCTCAGACATCCATTCATCCGTTTATGGGCCTTTGATTAGCTTTATTTCAACCTGTCCTATCTGATAAGTGAGCGCTCGTGATGAAAGCAATTGCAGACGAAGACCTCAATTGGGATGCATCCCGTGTTTCTAGGACTCTTGGTGGGTTCACACATGCACATATAACAGTACAGGAAGAGGCAGGATGCCAGTCATTCTCAGCTGAAACCCAATAAACAAGCAGGCACTGCAATTCAAAGGCAGTCAGTGACCCAGGGCAGGGGAAGTTGCTAGTCACTTTTGTTTTTTCCATCTATGCCCTCTCACTAATAGCAGTCACAAACTCAAGCTGCAGCATTTATGGACAACAGTGAGGCCCTGAAATGTTTTTAAACAGGCCTGTAAAACAGGATGCATCTAAAGAAACCTCAAAGTAACAGGTTTGGTATCCTATTGTGCTCATGTTGTGATCAGTAGAGTCTTATGAAACAGTGAATCACATGAGAGAAATCTATCATTTATTATCAAATGACTTCAGTGCACTGGTGAGTTGCTTTCACTTTTGTCACTTAAATCGTCCTCTTCTTCAGCTTGATAGCACAAGCTGTGACTTAGCATTGTATTTAAAAAAGACAAGAAAAAGAGGAAGATCAGAAAGGACAGACTAAAGGACAAAAAAGTCAAATAAAGAGAGAAAGAAGCCCGCTCAAAAACTGAAATGAAAAGTGGGAAATAGCTGACTGCTAAGTGCTCCAGTTCAGTGTTGCAAGCGGAACGAAAGACTTTGAAAGTTGTTGCTGCAAAAGTAACAAGTCAGCAGAAAGAGTGTACACAGAAAGCACGATGAGCTGCTCTTCTGCATGTCTGAACAGGCTCCACAAGTACACAGGAACATAACACTGCGGTGTTCCCTCGAGTTTAAGTGCATTATAACAAAAAACAGAGAAAAAAAAAAAAAAATGGATGCAAACTCTTACGATCTGCAAATATTAGATACCTTTCAGTTTGGATTACAAACAAGTATAAATAATGCAATAGCAGAGCACAGATGTGTAAAGTTGATCTACAACTCTTGCGTGTTAAGTCTTACCGAGTGTGGTTTCAAGGTACACACAGATGTTAACAGTCCTAAATGAACCATGGCAAGTCTAGATATCTGAACGGCAATCAGTGTGCTGCTCTTGACGAACAACTACAAGACTGGTGACGATAACAGACCTAAATCGCCATTATTTTCGTGGCAGATAAGGAAATATGTGCGGTAGTTAAATCTTGTGTATCTCTGAGTTTAACAAGTGCCAGGTGAACAGAGGCAAAATGGGAGCTGTTTAAATGTGGAAATTGATATTGATTTAATCATTAGCATCGTAAACAGTAAGCACATTTCTTTTTTAATAAACCATTGGAAATAAATCAAAATGCAACATTTCTTTGTGATCAAGGAGTGGCCACAACAAAAAGAAAAATCTGATACAACCTGCAGTCTCAGAACAAAACATGAAGCGGCTGTAAAAAAAAAACAAAAAACGGTCCATTTCTTTCTGTCACGTTTTGTTTTGAGAGTTTTTTGTGTCAGTGAACACTGACAGCTTGAAAGGAATGCATTTCAATAGGAAGTAGATTTCATGTCAGGAGCAGGTATTTTGTCCAGAGAAAGTGGGTAGGTGTCACCATGGCAACCCAGAAAATAAAGCTTTAAAAGAAGTGGAACCTGATCTTTTTTTTCTAAGCTAAATACTGGCGTGTTTTAGAGTGATACGAACGAACGTCTGTGACGTGCATAACTCAAACCTGGGTCTTCGTGAGTGGTGGCAAAATGATTTGCTCCACCTCCACCCTCCAAATGCCTTTTAAAAGTGGAAAGCATTTCATGTCTATGGACATGAATTTGTACATATAAAAAGAGACAGATGAAAAGTCATGTTCAAGGACACAAATATAAGACTAGGAAATTTGTTATGCGGAACATGAATCACTAGATTAAATGTTGTGGCGATTTCATAAACTGTCGTGAGACTGGGTTGTTACAGCAAAGAGAGCTCTCTGGTACTGGTATGATACTAAATTTTATAATCTGGTTTTTACTTAAAGAAATATGAAGATTTATTGTCTCAGAAAATTAAGATATGTTTAACAGTAGTGAGTTACTAAGGTCATACACAGGGTGCATTTCTCTAAGTCTAGACTTTCTGAATCGTATCCAGAAGTGGAAAATAAATGTGATAAATGCCACGGCTCTCCTTGTCACCTTAGCCACATGTTTTTTCTGTGTCCTGAGCTACAAGGTTTCTGGACAGGGTATTTTGCTATTATGTCAACTGTTCTTGGGGTAACTCTTCATCCTTGTCCTCTGATTGCTGTATTTGGGATTCCTGTTCGCTCACTTACACTTGATTCCACACAAAAGGATATTATAGTTTTCACATCCCTATTAGCGAGACGTCTAATATTGTTGCATTGGAAGTCTGTTCAGTATCCTACTATTTCCCGGTAGCTTAAAGATGTCATGTTTTTTTTTTAAAACTTGAAAAAATTAAATATACGTTGAGAGGTTGCACAGCCAAATTTTTTCACAAGTGGCAACCCTTTATCTCTTATCTTGCTAGTCTAGAGGAATTGCCTGTTTAAATGTACTTCTGTTACTGTTATATTCCTCTAACATGTTTGATGGTTGTGTTGATCTGTGTGGGACTGGGGGGAGGAGGGGGGGGTGTCTTTGTTTTAGAATGCGTTGTTTTATATACGTTTATTTACTTAGGAAAATGAAGAAAGGTTGATTGTATTTCGGTAACTGCAAGTACTGTTGTTTTCTTTTTTCAATAAAAATATTTTCAAAAAAACAGTAGTGAGTTACATCAACTTATTATGGATGTCTAAAGAAGCTAAAATCACATAATCTTAATTCACACTGCTAAAAAAATTAAAGAAACTTTGAAAACACATCAGACCTCAGGAGGAAAAAACCTGTGCTGGGATATTTACACTGATATGGACTGGTAAAGATGTCAGAAATAAGAGGATGCGCCATCGTTTGATGGTAATAAAAATGATCAGCTTATAGAGGGCTGAGTTTAAAGCAACTATAAAAATCAAAGTGACATAAATTAAGAAAAAAAAAATAATAATAATAAAAAAAATAATAATTGCAAACTCTCATTGCAAAAACTCAAAATGGAATTCAGTAGTTCCCTTTCAGTCGATTCACTCGGTACAACACGTAAGTATGGGATATCATGCCCTCGCGTGTCCTGGCTGAAGAAACCTTTATTCACGCCTTTAAGGCAGATGATGTGTGATGACACGCGCACGGCCCCGCCTGCACATATAGCATCAGTCATCCCTCAGTTCTTACGCTCTTTACCTCGCTGAATCCGCGCTTTCCAGCCACGCACGTTTGTAGGAGCACAGAGTCGCCGCGTTTCATCGCTGCCTCACTCAGTTTAATCTCTAAGAGCCACCCATGTCCCGGGCCACCCAAACCTGGGGCCGGACCTTCTCTCCAGGGGGGGTCCTCTGGTGAGAGAATGGAGGTTACACCCTTTAATAGTGGCTCAGATTTGGGACCTATTTGGCAAGGCGCAAATAGATCTTTTTGCTTCCAGGGTAAATACTCACTGCCCCCTGTTCTTCTCCATAATCGACCATGATGCACCCTTGGGCTTGGATGCGCTAGCACACCAATGGCCAGACGTGCTCCTGTATGCATTTCCCCCAGTGGAAATTATATCTCCAGTTCTAGAGAGAGCGCGTCGGCATGCCCTCTCTCTGATTCTAGTGGCCCCTTGGTGGCACACAAGGTCGTGGTATGCAGAGATAATCAGCCTGCTAGCAGCGAGTCCTTGGCAGCTTCCTCTCCACAGGGATCTCCTCTCTCAGGCTTGTGCAGAAGTGTTTCATCCACGCCCAGACCTGTGGTGCCTTCATGCTTATCTGCTGAGAGGTTAAACTTGATTGCTAAGGGTTTGCCACCTAGTGTGATAGCGATCTACTAGATCTACTAGAGGCTTGTACGCTTACAAATGGCGAGCCTTCGAGCAATGGTGCCAGGACCGCCACACTCTCCCATTTCAGTGCTCTATTGTGGATGTTTTGACATTCCTGCAGGAGCTGCTGGATAAGGGCCTTTCATTTTCGACAATTAAAGTTTATTTAGCAGCTATATCTGCTTGTCATATTGGCTTTGATGGGGTGACACTAGGTGCACATCCCCTCGCCATACGTTTTCTGAAAGGAGTTCGCCGGCTGAGGCCCGTGCTTAAGTCCAGTGTCCCTGCTTGGGACTTGTCTTTGGTGCTGGAGGCCCTTTGTAGCCCCCGTTTGAACCCATTGAGTCTGTGGATATGAAATTTCTTTCATATAAGACTGCATTACTTCTCGCTTTGGCTTTGGCAAAGCGAGTGGGTGACCTTCATGCGCTGTCTGTACATCCCTCCTGCACACAGTTCTCTCCTGATGGCCACAAGGTCGTATTGCGTCCAAATGCTACCTATTTTCCCCAAGATCATGCCTGCATCTTATAGCTCAATGGAGTTTGAGTTGCTGAGCTTTTGCTCCCCTCCTTTTGCATCTGAGGAGCAGAGGAGGATGCATTCTCTTTGTCCAGTGCATGTGCTACGCACCTACATTGAGCGCACTCAGAATGTGCGTTTATGTGACCAGCTGTTTGTCTGCTTTGCTAATCCAAATAGAGGTAAAGCTCTGTCAAAACAGAGGCTGTCCCACTGGATTATAGAAGCTATCTCACTGGCATACGGCACCAGAGGTCTTGCTTTGCCCCACGGGGTGAGAGCTCATTCCACCAAGGGGATGGCGACCTCATGGGCTCTTTTTAAAGGGGTGCCTGTAGCTGATATTTGTGCGGCAGCTAGTTGGGCATCACCGCACACTTTTGTGCGGTTTTATCGGTTGGACGTTACAGCCCCTTCGGTGGCTCATGCTGTCCTTTCTGCTGGGTCTACCACTCACTAAGGATGTGGTGGTCCGATTCCGGTTCGGTGGCTGCTCTGCAGGGCGTGTATATATGTCCCATACTTATGTGTTGTACCGAGTGAATCGACTGAAAGGGAACGAATAGTTATGTCTATAACTTCTGTTCCCTGAAGGAGAGAAATGAGGTACAACACAAGGTGGCCCCACTGAGCAGTTTGGCTTGGTGAAGAGCGGCTATCAAACTGAGGGATGACTGTGATGCTATATGTGCAGGAGGGGCCGTGCGCGTGTCATCACACGTCATCTGCCTTAAAGCCGTGAATAAAGGTTTCTTCAGCCAGGACACGCGAGGGTGTGATATCCCATACTGATGTGTTGTACCTCGTTCCTCTCCTTCAGGGAACAGAAGTTATAGACATAACTATTCGTTTGTATGGGGCTTATATGCTTGAGTGCTTGCTTTACAGCATCGGGGCATGCGCCTAATGAGACGATGGATGGCATCCTGGGGCATCTCCTCCCAGATCAGCACTAGAGCATAATTAAGCTCCTGGACAGTCTCACATTGAACCTGGCAGCATCAGGTGGGTCAAAACATAACAATACACAGTCCCATGCGAGCCCAACTAAACCGGTCATGCTGACCAATGTTCCAGGCAGCACAACATTCTCCACGGCTTCTCCAGACTCAAGGTTAACCTGCTCTCGTCTGTGAAAAGCGCAGAGCGTGAGTGGTGGACCTGCCAGTCCTGGTATTTTATGGCAAGCTGGCTCCACAGTGCCGCACAGGGAGCACAGAAGCCACTAGAGGACGTCAGGCCCTCAGGCCACCCTCATCAAGTCTGTTTCTGATTGTTTGGTTTGTTTTTTGTTGCATTCCTGTGCCCTATACACTTACACACTGACCCGACTGGGAAAACAGTCATCGCTATGAGAGTCTCACTCTTAGGGCCTGTAACAGCCCAACACCGGAAACCACTACTTACATCCACTAGTATAAACGTCTAAACAACACATAACTGAAATCAAGAGCACAGCACCAGTCACATGAGTCTTTGTGCAGAGGAGTTCATTACTTCAAAAATAAAGCTCAAATTATTAACTGCAACAAGTGTACCAAACTACACTTGACAAAAAGTAACAGTAACTCAATATAAGTTGTAAACTAAATGCACCAACAATATATAGTTATAGGATGTTATCATATATGATATAGTTTTATAGTTATAATTATGTAGTTATGTAATTATATAGGACATAATCACATTTATATATAGCTATATTACAGCTATATTTTAGTTATAGGACATAGTTTACGGTTACTTTTATATAGCGCTTTTCCGCATTAACTGAGCATCTAAAGCACTTTTTATAACAAGCCACATTATCCCATAGACACGAACATGCACAATCGCACACGCATTATATAAACACACAGAATGCTGCCTGTGTTTACAAAATATGATACAGTGCTGAAACTGCTGACTCTTTACTTTTAGCATTCAGTTCCTTCTTTAAAAACCAAAATAAAACTAAACCCTTTTGACCCTAATCCTTTTTCATTTTAGAATGTGTTTATAAATGTATGCTAGTAATATAACTATGTATGTTGTGCATCTGTGTGATAGAAAACTGCACCGTATTCTTGGTCAGTCTTTGGTGAAAACACTTTCCTCAGTGCTGCAGTGTGAGAGACTAAAAACAGAGAGGGAACACGTTGGCCTCGGAAAGATCCCAAAACACACACACGAGAAAAGCTAAATGGTAAGAAGTATTTCCCGTGTCTGAAGAACGTCATCCTTTCTTGACGCCAACCACACGCAGAAGTCCATCCCTCTCCCTGCTCTGTCAGTTGCTTTACTTATTTCTCTGTCATTCTCATACTCACAGACACACACTGAGCTAAAGATAGTCCTAGCTATGGTTTAGTTAGCCTCAAGGCCTGCAGTCAAACATCTGGAAAACAGCTGGTAGCTGAATTAAGGACTACTGCCTGGGCAATGGTGGCTTTTATTGTTCTGCAGTCCAAATCAGTTCCCTCTATAATTACACTGCAGTGCTAATGAAGGTGTGAGGATTTATGGCATTGTGAATAAGCAGCTTGTCAAGGCACCACAAATCCTGTGAATGCTTCAAGCAAACTTGAGACCTATAAGCCTCGATGACTTCTTATGGTTGCATCATCTTTGCCAAACAAATGAAGTGCATGAACATAACTCCTTTCAGCAGTAAGTAAACCCAGGAAGTGAGTGGTGTGTGGGCCCTAGTATTTTTAACTTCTGCACCTGCTCCCTGTTGTGCCGACAGACCGAGCCTGGGACTTACTGCTTTCTCAGACACGTTCATAACATTCATTCATGTATACTTTGGCACTCTTGCAGCAAGGAAAAAAGGTGAGTGAGAAAGAGAGGTGAGATTATTGCACTAATATTTGTTCCACTGTCTTTTGGGTGGGGGGAAGGATTACCAGCATATTCCCCATATTTTCTAGCTCGGAAGATATAAAAGCCAATCAGAAAATAGCATCTGCTGAATAAGCGTATCTGCTTTGCACACTGCAGTATTTGTACACTGGAGCAGCTTCTTTAACACCTGATTCTGCAGAACGGATTCAAGAACAAGAGGTAGTGTTTTGGGACAAACGAGCACACTGCCACACCTCTGAACAATGTATTGTGCCCTTGGCAGTTTTTTACATGGAAATGCAAAGGAATCTAACTAAGGTATACCAAACTCCACAAAACACAAACAGGGGATATTCTGCCATTTATAGCCGAGTGGCAAAGTGACCATACATAGCATTATTTGAGACAGATTTTACAGAAATTTTACAGACGTGAGCATCAGAGTGGAGAAGAAAGAAAACTTTGAATGTGGTTGCTGGTGGACTGAGTATTTCAGAAACTGCTGGGACTTTCCTGCACAACCATCTCTAGAGCTTACAGAGAATGGTTGGAACAAGAGAAAATGTCCAGTTAGCAGCAGCTCTCTGGGTGAAAAATGTCTTGTTAACACCACAGGTCGAAGGAGAATAGCCAAACTACTTCAACATGCATCCCTACGTGACCACAATGATTGTGCCTTCCAGCAGATTAACAAACCATGTCATGATGTTCAGATCATCTCAAATTGTTTTCTTGACATCAAAACGAGTTTTCTGCACTCAAATGACCTCCACAGTCTCCACATGTCAATACAAAAGAGCACCTTTGGCATGTTGTGAAATTAGAGAATTGCATCATGTATCACCTAACAAATCTGCATCAAGCCCGTGACGCTGTGTGATGCCTTCATTTCAATGTGGACCAAAATCTCATAAGAATTTTTCCAGCACCTTCTTGAATATATGCTGTGAAGAATAAAGGCAGTTCTGAAGGCAAAAGTGGGTCCAACCCAGAACTAGCAAGGTGTAACTAATAAAGTGGCCAGTTAGTGTATATATTAAGAAAAAACTCAAAGTACATATAAAAATTACACAATTAAAACTCCTCATCCTCTGGCTGCATGCCTCTGCAAGCATGGATACAAGCACACCCAAACACAAAGCAGTGGAATTTTTGGAGCAGACACTAATGATCCTAATGAATCAATGCTCTGTGTGCCGGTTGTTTTGATGCCTATCCTTTTGTTTTCTGTCTTGGCAGTCGTGCTATGTGTTGCTGATCACATGGCCTTTAGAACCCGCTTGACTCATCTTCTGACTTAGACACTTGTTTTGTGAGGTTACTCAACCTGACACTTCCATCAGACAGTTATCCCAGTAGCTCAGCTAACAATCATGACCAACTGTAACCAATGACTTCCTGTATGTACAGTAGGCATTCCTGCTCAGGTATCAAGGTAGGAAATTTTGAATGGAACTAGATGATAATATATGAGATGAACTCCTATCAAACATTTATCCCCACAAGCTCTATCTTATCTTGCATGCAAAAAGAGAAACAGCCCGATTCCACTAACACTGCTCATCCTTCTTTATGTGCATCAGTATGTTTGATACAACAGATGCAACGTCCGTCTGTTACGTTGCTGAAGAAGACATTAGTTCAACACAGAGAGGGGTCACAGGTAACATGCACCAGTGATTACAATTGAAAATGTATATTTTACAGCGTGCAGATGTACACACACACACACACACACACACACACACACACACACTTTTAAGATGTGGAGATGTGACAGTAAAGGAAATATCTGTCTAAATTAATATCAATAAGCATATGTGCTTAAATGCTAACAGATGGTGGAAGAACATTTCATCTCCGCAGACATTACCATGTTTTCTACGTCCTATCTGACAGGTGAGTAACATGGTAAGATCCTCTGGACAATTATAACATCTCTACAAACGTGATATCATTTTGTACAACTTCTAATCTACTTATTACTGCTCTTTAACATAAAATTTCTTTTTTTTTTTTGGTCACCAAAATGATTTTTGTCCTAATAGTGAAACCCCACTCCCAAACAAATCCAAATTTGAAGGCTTGAGTGGTGGGGTGGGGGAGTGAATCACTCCACCATTCCCAAATTATCATTAAAATGGTTACATTTAAGCAACAAAAACTCACACAAAAATATGGTTTGAGTTGCCATTTCTTTAAAGCTTTATCGTCTCTGTTACCATAATAAAGCATGCCCACTGAAGAATCTAGACAACGTGCTACAAACACAAAATATACTTCCTCTTGATATACGTTAGTTATAAAGTTGTCCCTGATGTCCATAAAAAGAGTCAAATAAATCGATATTTTTTGTGACCATTTAATTTTTATTTTTATTTTTTTGCAATGAGGCCAGGCTGCTTTGGCAGAGCATTACAGTTCCACTTTGGCAGAGAACAATTTGCTTCACTTCAAGCCAACTGCATACTTAATCAGTGTTCAGCAAAGGATAAAGTATGACACTATAGATTAGGAGCAAAGTGTAACCACAGCACAGACATTGTTGCGTCACTGTAAAATCCTTTCTGTTCTTCTGCAACTAGTCCCCCTTCGACATTCCCTGTGCTTTTCAGCACGCTGAGCCCCTCTCAAGTTAATCTTGTCTAAATTATCTCTAACTGTCGACACTTTTACAATTCTTTGCGTCATTGTTGATGTTTCGCCGTTATTTACTTAAACAGCTGCAGTAGACTTTTTGAATGCTGCAGGCTATTCCGTTCGTGCAGCATTAAACCCGGAGCTGCTTGTGGCCTTTTGAAAGTTGTAAACCTGACACAAGTCAAAGCGTGTTTAGCTTCAAACTTGCTTTTTTGAAACACGTGGACATGACAGTATGTCAAGAGTTCATGTTTTTCCAATCAAAAACGCCAGAATTGTGAACACTGATGTACAAATACTCACAACAGGTACCCAAAATGATCTTTAAAATATCTATTATTGAATAGCGAGGCCATATGGCTTATGTCGCTTGTGCGATTCTGTCTTATTTTTATCCACAAAGTGTTAGTTTTCTTGACTTAATATTATATTTATTGTTATATTATAGACCTTAAACATGCAAACTTCACAGTAATATCGCACCATAGTTAACGCTGCAGTATGTGTGACTGAAAGTGATGTCTGATGACGTGGACTGCTCAGCAACTGTGTTTCAGTGCTATTGCCGTCATTCACCTCCTACATCGTTCCCTCGCTCACCTGGAGACCGCTGGGAGCACTGTGAGAATCATGTTCTTTGATTTCTCCAGTGCCTTCAACACTATTCTTCCCATGGTCCTGAAGGACAAGTTGGAGAACTCTGGAGTGGACCATCATCTCACTACCTGAATTTTGGACTACCTCACCGACTGACCACAGTATGTGAGAACTCAGGGCTGTGTGTCGGACAGGGTCGTCTGCAGTACGGGGCCCCCACAGGGAACGGTTCTGGCTCTGTTCCTCTTCACCATCTACACTGCAGACTTCTCCCACAACTCCACCCAGTGTTTTCTGCAGAAGTTCTCTGATGACTCTGCAATAGTCAGCCTCATCACTGATGGGGACGACAAGGAGTACAGAGGACTGACTCAAGACTTTGTGGACTGGTGCCAGCTGAACTACCTACAGATCAACACCAGTAAAACCAAGGAGCTGGTGTTAGACTTCCGCAGGCACAAACATCCTCCACTGCAACCGCTGAACATCCAAGGTATGGACATTGAGGCTGTGGACAGCTACAGGTACCTTGGTGTTCATCTGAACAACAAACTGGACTGGACTCATAATTCAGACGCCCTCTACAGGAAAGGTCAGAGCAGGCTGTACCTGCTGCGGAGGTCTTTTGGAGTGGAGGGCCCACTCCTGAAGACCTTCTATGACTCTGTGGTGGCCTCAGCCATCTTTTATGGTGTGGTCTGCTGGGGTGGCAACATCTCTGCTGAGGATAGGAAGAGACTGAACAGGCTGATCCGCAGGGCCAGCTCTGTTCTAGGATGCTCTCTGGACCCAGTGAAGGTGGTGAGTGACAGAAGAATGGTGGCTAAGCTTTCATCCCTGTTGGACAACATCTCCCACCCCATGCAGGAGACTCTGACAGCACTGAGCAGCTCCTTCAGTGGCAGGCTGCGGCACCCACGGTGTGGGACGGAGACAGAGAGATTTCGCAGGTCTTTCCTCCCCACTGCTGTCAGACTCCACAACAAAGACTTCAACTGATCAAACACGTTATTACACCGTATTAGTCATACTAATATTACTGTAAAAGTGCTACATCCACAAGCATCTTAGAACCACTAATTAAATCTCCATATGTAACAAATCCCAACAGTCATCATCTGTGTCTATCAAATATTGAGATTCACTGGTAAGAAAAGTGATTAATGTTGCACAAACTAACCATAATACACATAAAGATGTTATTAGCGATTTCAGACAGTCATGTAAAACACTGATCCCAGCATAAACTTTTACTTCATCCGCGCATGTATGTTCCCTAGTGTGTCCAACCAGGCAAGTCTGACAGCAAGAGCCGTATGTCAGCCTCTGATGACACTTTAGTAACCTAAAAAGGGAGCTACTTCAATAACCTCCAACAAAGCACTGCTCCCACTAAAGATGGAAACAACTAACGTGTTTCATCACTTGAGGCAAAAAACATACAGTTGAGCACAATCAGGCTGTAAATGACGAGATGCTAGCAGCTGGTGATGTGCAACCAAAAAGTAAACAAATGACCCCCCACCATGACACGAAGAGCAAACAGTGGATGGAAATTATTGATTTGGTTACGTAGTGGAAAAGCAGGGCTTTAAGGAGCTAGTTATAAAACTCGATCGAAGACAAGACAAAACAATAGAGGAAGGAAGATACATTTCAGCATTAGTTATTTTTAAACTAAAATGTTACGCAGTCATGTTATACTTTTCCTTAAATTTCAAGGAAAGATAACGAGGCTACGTTTGTGTCAACTTTTGACTTACGTTGTGTCACAACTAGAGCACCATAACGCTCCTGCTGCTGCTGGTGGCACCTTTTTCAATCTACTCGCTCTTCAAAGTAGGAAGTGGCTCAGTGCAAAAGGAGGATGGAAAACACCCATTTATTTACACTCATAAATGCTGCTACTTGTGGGCATCCAAAACAAAAACAAACAAAAAAACAAAAACAAAAAAAAAAACACTGTTCACAAATTTTTTTTCTATGTAGTCAAAAAAATGTATTGCACATTTCCTTTAAATATTGTGATATACTTCTGAAGCTGTATCACCCACTCCTGGGTGCAACATGTTATATCTAACACCAGCGGTCCCCAACCTTTTTTGCGCCATGCACTAGTTTTGTCTGACAATGTTTTCACGGACCAGCCTTTAAGGTGTCATGGACAAATACAACAAAATAAAACCAAGACTGGTACCAAAAAAAAGAAAAAAAAGAAGGTTTATTCATAACACACGGGAAAAGACCCAGGGAAACAGAGTTAACAATAAAAACGACAAAAAAAATAACGATAAAAACCTTAAATTCCTGAAAACCTTAAATTCCACACCCAAGGCTCAACTCTCACGGCCCGGTAGCAAATGACTCACGGTCTGTGGCCCAGAGGGTTGGGGACCGCTGTCTTACACAACATGAATTTGCTTTTGACCTTTTTTAACTGGGGTTTTTTTCTGCACACTGAAGAGGTTTTGATCTTGCAACCAATTCTGACTTTTAACTTGTTTCTTAAGGTTGGGTTTAATTTACTCACACCTAAAATCAAATGGCCTATTTAAAAAAAAAAAAAAAAAAGGGAGAAGAAGAAACAGGCAGAGTTCTTGTAAGAAGGCAGCACAGACTCTTTGCCTTAACTGCATGCAAACCAATCGTGCTTATGTGAGCAGTCAGCCCTCAAAGACATATGTTTGTGTATGCCAGAAAAGGCTGCTTAACCAGGACATAATTGTGATATATGATTGTTTGACAGCACTTGAAAAGAAAAAAAAAATATCTCAAAAATATGTGTTGATGTTTACTCTAATATGTGACACAATTTGTCCCAGGGAAACTCAGTCAAAACTACATTTCTGCAGTTGGTATCAACTTTAGTGTTTTGCAGTAACAGAGCTTGGGGGAGAACGTAAGCTGATCAGTCAAACTGCAAATATGATATGACATTGCCAAATGGTGTACTTACCGCCACAGCTATCATTGAGTCGTCTGGTTTCCATTCTGCTTTCTGGTAGAAGCCAAACTGAGCCGCTGCCTTTGCAGACTCGATATAGCTGACTATCAAAACACTGGGCTGTGGGTGGGAAACAGAAATATGGGAAAGAAAGTGAGCTCTGGAGGTCAAAATCATCTGATTTGATATTAAAAATAACACTGGAGCTACAAAAGAAAACAGCATACCTCTTGTATCAAGTAATTAATATAGAAATATTTTTTTAAAAATGCTTAAAAAAACATGCTGTGTGACTCATCCATCTACGAAAAAATAAAAATGAAATAAATCCCAGGCAGCAGCCCAGTAAACAATGTTAGTGTGATATTATGACAGCAGCTTTATTTCTAGTGTTGGTTGTGATTGACAGAGATAATCTATAAAGATATTTGTCAGCCAATGTGCTGGAAGGGGAATTGTCGGGAATGATTTATTGCCTCAAATGGTGGGTATTTGGCAAAGAAGAAATACAGATTTGATTTCAAATTCTTTTCCAAAAATGGGATGACTATAATACCTCAGTGATGCCAAAAATCTCCTACCTAGTGAGGCCCATGGACTGTGAAAAATCTATTTTTACTGAGAAAACAAAAGCATGTTGAGGCTTCTCTTTCTATCACGCAAAATGGATAAACTACAGGTGTGTTGCGAAGTTCTCATACAGCCATCATGGGCATAGATGTCATGGCAATTATGTGGGTTTTCATGACTTTCATGAACTGTTCTTTTTCCAGGGCTGAATGACTGTACAGCATACATCTATAATGACTTTAAAAAACAAGAACTGGGTGCACAAGGTTCTACAATATCTTTGAAATTGGCAAGACCAAGGCCTATTAAATTCTTGTTAGTGATCATGACTACAACTGGTGGTTTTTCTTTGGCAGCATAAAAATGATTTGTTTGATAGCACTCATTGGACTGACCAATACTCAGAACAACGGGGAATTCCAAGGAACTCAGTGATGACCTAACATTTACACAAGTTGACACAAGAAGCCATTGCTAAACAAATACATCTTTCAAAAAAAAGATGTACACAAATCCAAGTTACTTGAATGTGTCACCACTTTTCCAAAGGGACAGTTTAACCCCAATGACCTGAAAAATGCTGGAACACCAGCATCACTGTCCATAGTGAAGCAGGATTACATCAATGTGGACTGAGAAGGTGTCGACCAAGAAAGAAGCCCTTGATCCAAAATCGACACCTTCAAACTCTACTTAAATTTGCCTTCAAGAGCCAAACGCCTTCTGAAGAAAGTTTTATGTTCAGACGAGACACAATTATTTGGTTGCAATGACAACAGTTATGGTTGGAGGAGTAAAGGTGAAGCTTTCAACTATCAAAAATGGTGGTAGCATCACGCTCTGGGGCCGTTTTGCTGCCCTTGGCACATTGCACAAAGTGGATGGAATAACAAAGGAGGACTACCTCCAGATTCTTAAACTTCACTTTAACAGAGTTAGACGGTCGAACTTTGGACACAGTTGGATGTTCCATTGTTCAAGGAAGACAATGATCCCAAACACACATCAAAATTGGTTTTGGAACAGATAAAAAAAGGCTAATATTAAACTTTTGGAATGACCTTCCCAAAGCCTTAACGTCGACCTTATAAACAATTTGTGAACTATGATTAAAAGCCATGGTTTGTACCTGGAAAATGATAAACAACAAAAAAACAAAAACAGTTCAGAGAAATCACTGCAAGCCCAAAGTTAACATGACATTGATGCCTATGATATCTGCATGTATACTTATAACCACAACCGTATGCTTGAGGCTACCACCCTTAGTTTACCTCACCTTATTCTCTCTACAGCAAAATAAGAACTAGCCTACAGCTTCAAAGAGAAAACCTGTATGTCCAACCAATAAATTTTCAAATTTTAAAACAGCTGCTGAAGAGGAAAAAAAAATGTGAAAAGATTTGGTTTCTTAAGATCAAGCATCTGGCACAGTATAATTCAACATTCAACAATAACAGTACAGAGCATCACCAATAATGGAAGCTTGAGACTTGCTACAAAAGTATGACTGCCAATTGATTTTACTGCCAATTGAAGTGGTAATCGAGCTTTTTCATGTGTGGGCTTCACTCTGGTGACCTCTCTTGATTCAGTTAATCCTGTCCTTCCACTTGCACAATTAGCACCACAATCATTGAAAACATTTTTTCAAAGTATGTATGGCGTCCCAGAGTGTTAAAGTAAGGCTGTTGAATCAGTTTTCAGTGAGATATAACAAGGATCATTATTACAGTAAAAACAGGACACTGGCTATGGTGAGGTAAAACAGTAATGTAATTCCAGCTGTGCAACTTTAATGCTGGTATCTACTCACTGTAATGAGACAACAGGCTTAACCATTCCCAACCTATTGTGTCGCTTTCGTAGAATTAAAATTTAATAATGCCAATGATACCTGAACCTGATGGAAACAGAAACCTATCTCCTCATTAGGAAAAGCAAAACTTACTTAAATAGAAGTAGCACACTGACATGTTGGAAGCTCAATAGCTTACTTTTGTCTTTCTACATCAACACACTGGATTTGAAAGGAAACCATCACAGTGAGGTTAGTCTTTACTCTTGGTACTTTCTGTCAGTCACCTAGCAAGACTGAAAACTACTAAGCCAAATTTTTGGTGCCATTTATTTGGTTGGATAATGATTCTATGAAAATGCTGACTTCTCCTTGGGAAAAACCCCTAACTTGCTCATTGCTAATCACAATATTGACAACATTAACAATACCAAAAATGGATCCAAGTTAAATTGTATGGAAATAAAAGTTTGTGAACTTTTGTTTCCTTATTTCGTTTAAAAATCAAAATTATTTCTTCCTCTGGTAGCCCTGCAGTAGCCTAATGTTAGCCATCTGATAACCCCTAAGCTATACAGAAAAGTTGAAGGACACAATGGACTTAGTAGGGGTGACCAGCACATGTCAAGAGGAAGAAGTTCCTCCAATCGACATTCCTTTTCCTGGATGCCCCACGGATACTTGCAGGCACTCAGAACTCTTAAGAAAGAGGGGAAACAAAACAAGGTCGCATCCTGTGCAGGTCTCTGGAAATTAACTATAACCCTGATCCATTGTTGCCACAACTCAATAATATTCAGACTGTGTGCATGTATCACAGACCGTTATAAACAATGTACACAGGAGCAGGTTATAAAAATCGATTATATGCTCCCTTTCCATGTCACCATGGCAAAAACGTCCAAATAAACAAGGCCAACAGAGAAGAAATCAAAATACTCTGTATGATGTTGATAAAGATACTGAAGAAGTACTAAAATGGAGGCACACCAAACAATTCATGACCCATTCCGCATTTCTATGGTATTGAAAGCTGAGCTTAGTGGGTAGAGAAGTTCCCTGGAAACAGTGAAAGAGAAACCACATCTACTCTCTGCATTTTTTTTAAATTTTAGATTTAAAAAAAAAAGTGTGAAAAACAGGAATTAATATGATGAAGCTGCCACCATGTCAAACATCACCTGAATCCCACATGCAGTGACTCAAAATATATATTGAAATATACATATTTTTTCTTATGCTGTTAGACTTCTTCAATTAACCCTTGTTTCAACAACTTATCAAGAAAGTCCTTGATGTTTTTATTTGCATTTCTTGGGAAGAAGAGATTGCCAATAAAGCATCCATGTGTTTGACAAGCTACTGACCTACCACTAATTTCTACAGTCTGTCCTTCCAAGTTCCATTTTGAATGTCACATCACTGGCATCACTATCTGTTCAGCCCTGTTTATGTTGTTACCACGCACCTCAAAGTCACTGCTCCCTTGGCTCTATACCAGCAGGTTCAGGAGTCAATTAAGCCAGATGTTTTAGACGTTGCAGTGCTCAGAGTTTGGTGTTTTGTTAAGAAACCAGCTACAGCACAGCATGTTGGCACTTTTATAAACTTATTGGTGCGGTCCAATAAGTTTATAAATAGACAGAATTAACATTGACTGATTGGTTTAAGTCACTGTGAAATGTTCCTGTCATGTGATGCATTTGTGGCCATGACATACAAAATAAACAGCGAGATTATTGTGCTGAGATAAATGTTGACATTTATTTTGTAACTGCGCTGCCTAAATTCCCTATAACTACTGGTAAGCAAAACATGCCATGGCATGTTTTGAACACTATTACAAATGTTTTGTTGACAGTAACTTAACCTTTGACCTGTATGTTGCTGGGTAAAACTGATGAGTAGAGCGGAGGTAGCTGTACTTGGCTTAGGTGGTAGAGTAGGTGGTCTACCAATCTAAAGGTAGTGGACTGCTCCCTGACTCCTCCAAAGGTACTGACCCCCGCTATGTAGGCATCTGTATGAATTTGTGTAACACTTATAGTAAGAAAGTGTTTTGAATGCTCAACTGAGCAGAAAGGCACTATATAAGTACCAGTCCACCTACCAAAATATACAATTTACTAACATTTGGGCAACTTTAAACTGAACTGCTATAAAGCGTCTATCAGGTGAACACCAATCCACTGTGGTTGAGTTTTGCTGTCAAATTATTGTTTTAACTTAAGTAATGAATGACACATCCACGTGTAATGATGTGTAACGAGTTCACCTGCCGTCTGATATCTGTGTACGTGGAACCCTCTGCCAACACATCAAGGTTAAAAAAAGAAAGAAGAAGTAGTAGTTTGAGTTACTCATATGGGGACACCACAGTTTCTCCCCGTGTTTATTTACGGCACTTAATAAAACATGAAGGGCAGCCGGCCAGGTTATCACCCTCTGCTGCAATGCGTTTGAAATGAAAACGGCACCAGATCACATCTTAGCTAGCGTTTTTTTTGTTTTGGTTTTGTCAGCTGATTTCAAGACCGATCAGAGTTTCAACTCACCCGACTAAACCAAACGCTGAGCTGCGTCTCTGACAGCAGAGCGAAGTAAAAGCGCTGGGAGCTGGGCTGGATGTAGAAGGGCTCCTCTTCGCTCCTCAGCGGACAAAGCAGCCTCCGTGGCCAGCCGGTTAGAAAATACATGACGGCAAACTCACTCCGCCTCGGCGCAGCAGTGCCAAATAGTTTGTGGCCCCCTGTTCCTCCTTAAGTGCAATATTTAATCCAGGTGACTCATGAGCGGCTCCGGAAATACAAAAAAAATTATAAGGTATATACAAGCCAGTGTTGACACCGGTTAAGGGTACCATACAGCTTCCAAACAGCCGAGTGAGGCTACACAGCTAGCCCGGGCTAGCGCTGGCTTTTCAACTTAAAGCTAATGAGAAGTCCAAGTGTAACCGAAAACAACAGCACGCAAACCCGCAGCGTCACCATACGGCCCCAAACGGCGGGTTCAGACTCAAGAGCGGACCGATTAACTTCCACACCCGGTGCCGTGTGGGTTCTAGCGAAGTGTGGGTCTGCGGTGTTTAGTAACAGCAAAGCGTCCAGTTTTCACTCCTCTGTGCCTCACCGTCGCCATCTTTCCAAGAGTCTGTCTGACCAAAAGCTGATTGGCTGCAACAGTGGAAGTTTGCGTCCTGTTGACATCTGACGTCACCGCTCCGTTGTGCGAATCCAGGTGGCGGTGTCGGCAGCTTGGCTCGATGCTGCCATCTGGTGGTGAAAATGGAAATGCCTGGGAAAAACAATTTCATTGCGGTGTGACTTAACTGCAGTCTATCTGACATCTTTTAATTGTAATACATTCTTTTTCTTCTACTTTTAATTCTTCTTTTCATTATTATTATTTGCAACCATTGCACTGAATCCTGCAACCATAATCCACATTAGATTTGCTATGTTCTTTTTAAATCAACATATATCAACACAAGCTTTTAACCTAATTATTTAGAGCCTGTGCATCAGTTTTAGCTCTTATATCCAGCTCATAAATCCATCCATGAAATGGCGCGCTATTTAGAAGAATAAAAGTATTATTGAAATAACATGGAATTTTAATCATGTTAGTGTATCATTCTTCCCATAATAATAAAATAAAATAAAGTTTGTGGAACAGGACTATGCTGAAGCACTCAGTGAGTGTTGATGGACAAGTAGAGAGAAGGTCAGGAGGAGTTGCACTGGGTCTTTGTGGAGCCAGAGAAAGGGTAGGTTTACAAGATGGATATATGACCTGCTGTGTTGTATGGTTTGGAGATCACAGTGTCAACATAAAGACGGGAGACTGATCTGGAGGTGGCAGAGCTGAAGATAATGAGATTACCACTGGGAGTCCACCAGGATTAGAAATGAGTATATCAGAGAAATAGCTCAGGCTGAGTGGTTTGAAAAATAAGTCAAGAGAGGCAAGGCTGAGATGGTTTGGAGCGAAGGATAGCAGATATACGGGACAAAGGATGGAGCTGCCAGGCAGGAGGAAAACAGGAAGACCACAAAGAAGATTCATTCATGTAGTAAAGGAGGATGTGCAGTTGTTGTGACAGAGGAGGATGCTAGAGAAATGCAGGGAAGCAGCTAGATGTTGTCAGCGGCTAAAGAAGGAAAAGAAGCAGTGTTTGTGAGTTTTCCTCCCCATAAACATTTACTGTTTATATATATATATATATACCACTAACGCCACAGATATAAGACATGTATTAAATTTTTTTTTAACTTCATTTATTTACATTTTATTAGACTAGGTGCTTTTTAAAAGTAAATAAATACAACTAACGCGTCAGTAGGTGGCGGTAAAACTCTTATCAGTTCCGCAAACCGCCAAAAAAGTGAAGAGAAGAAGAAGAAAAGGAAGAAGCATGGCTGCAGATATGAGATTACCGACTATTAGAAAAACCGTGTCGCTATCAGCGTCTGCTTTTGACCGAAAAGATCTGGTCGTACCGGGGGATGTTATTACTTCAGACACTGGGTTCATGAGGTAGGCGTTGGTTTTATTTGAGTTATTATGGAAAATCAACCAAACACAGGAGTGTGCTGCTGTTCGGGTCTGTTTCAGGTATCTGGCTTGTAAAGGTAAATAAATAAATAAATAAAAGTTCCAGATGACAGCCAGTGCCATACTGAATTAGCAGGTGAGCATAAAGTCAGCCTGTCTCATTTGCAACCTTCTACACTGATACACAATAAGTAAGGATAAGGACTCTAATCGGATAAAATGCCGCATTGTGTTGTGTGACCTCTGAATGCTGCACTTTACCCTTGTTTCTTTTTCTTTTTTTTTTGGCTGTTCTCTTCAGAACTAATGTTTGATACCGTCTGTCCGCAGGGGTCATGGCACCTATGTTGATGACGACAAGTTGACAGCTTCAGTCGCAGGAGAGGTGCAGAGGGTGGACAAACTCATCTGTGTCAGGCCACTTAAGACCAGGTGAGTGATTGAACTCTTAAACGGTCAAAGACTTAGATAGGCCTGTCATCTATATACTCATTCTTACATTGTGAAGTGTGCTTTGATTGCAGGTTTAATGGTGAGGTTGGAGATGTTGTGGTTGGCAGAATTACAGAGGTAATGCCTAGTATTTGTTCTCATATACAACCACTTTAGTTATAAGAAAAGACAGTGATTGCAGAAACTTGTTTTCATTTTGGTTTCCAAGGTTGGTTTTTTTTGTTGTTTTTTTTCTTCTTCTTCTTTAAAATGTATAGGTGCAGCAGAAAAGATGGAAGGTGGAGACAAACTCCCGACTGGACTCTGTCCTCTTGTTGTCTTCTGTAAACCTGCCAGGAGGAGAGTTGGTGAGATGGTAGAAAATGTGATTCACTGGGAGAAGACAGCTTTGGCTGACGTATTAAAATTAATATTTGATCATCTTTTCTTTTTCTTTCTTTCTTTTTTTTTAGAGGAGAAGATCAGCAGAAGATGAGCTGACCATGAGAGAATATCTTCAGGAGGGAGATCTCATCAGTGTAAGTCAGACTTCTCTATTATAATTTCTCACTGGCTTTCCAGTGATTTTATTCCCGGTTATATAATCTGTGTTGAACCTTTCTTGTGGTTTCAGGCAGAGGTGCAGTCTGTCTTCTCGGATGGAGCTCTTTCACTTCACACCCGTAGTTTAAAGTATGGAAAAGTAAGTTATTCCAGTGTACACAAAGATATGTGAAAAGGTAAAGGGCAAGTTTATTTATATAGCACATTACAAATGACCAGAGTTGATCAAAGTACTTCACAAGTAAGATGTCAGGGTTTTTTTTAAAGGCCGGAAAGTAGAAACTGAGCAAAGAAAAGTAAAAAGATCTATTATGAAATAGAAACACATTCAAGAGACTCAGGGCAACAACTGAAAAGCTCAATGACCCCTATTTTTTTTTTTTTTTTTTTTTTTTTTTTTGATTAGCAGACCTCAGAGCTCTGACAGGAGTGTGGACATTAATAAGACCAGACAAATACGGGGGGGGGGGCAGGCCAACCTATTCAGTATCCTAAAAACAATCAATAAAATATTCAAATTAACCCTAAAACTGACAGGATGCCAGTGAAGTCAAGCTAAAACTGGAGTAACTGTGTTAGTTCAATAATAAGAGTAACAATCGTTATTTTTATTTTCATTTAAACTAACACCCTGTCTCTACTTCCTCTGACTATCAGTTGGGTCAAGGAGTACTGGTCCAGCTTTCCCCTTCTCTGATCAAGAGGCAGAAAACGCATTTCCACAACCTGCCATGTGGCGCATCCATTATCCTGGGGAATAATGGCTTTGTGTGGTTGTATCCCACACCGGGCCAACAAGAGGAGGAAGCTGGGGGTTTCTACACCAGCCTTGAGGTAGGACACCACAAAAAGCTGTATTCCATATTTTTATTACTGATCAATGGGCATATGAATTTGCAAAACAATTTCTTGTTGTTTTAGGAAATGTAGGAATTTCAAATTGATACAATCGGTGCATTTACTAAAAATGTTGGTTGACTTCAAATCTCAGTGGAATTGACCTCAAGGTCAAAGGTCAAGTTCTCTGAAAGGTTTGTCTACTCAGAAGCTGAGGGGTAGCACTGGTGGTTGCCCACATTTTTCCTTCTGCTTTCCCAAGTTTGGAAAAGTAATGGATACTAATTTAATGTTTGAGCATTGATTTAAGTACATTTACATCAAGACTGAAAGAACTATGTGTCAGTTTTCTCTGCACACAAATCGCAATAGTAGTTTTCAGCTTGGCTGCTAAAAGTTCACCGAGAGTATTGAGCTGTTCTTGTCTATCAGTAGGAGGATTCAACACACAGCCATGCTTATAAAGAAAGTAACAAGAGGCAGAAAAGCAAAAATGTATCAAAATATAGTTAATATATTGTATGTTATATATCAAAAGGTAGTAAATTTAAAAATGTCATTTAAAATAAAGGTGTGCACTGAAAAACTAAGTAGAGAAAACATGTAGAGAACCTAAGCATTCAGCACAAGGAACAGTTTTATTTTTTTCTAAATGGAAAGGCCTGGTTGTAGTTTGCAAAATCAGTGAGAGTTCTGGAACAAATTTTTATGGACTGATGAACTAAAACTTGGAAAGAGGCTCGGGCATGCATGGCTGTCAATGGAACAGGAACGCTGCCATCCATTAATGATTTTTACTGCTCACACAAGTAGTGTTTTGTGTGCTTAACTTCAACCAAATGCACAAACTTTCATCATTCAACCTAAAGGCAAGGCCAGAGCAACCAACTATTCCATCAAGTTGAGGCATCCTTGACTGTTTGAGTCGATCACCTTCGTGTGCCACACTCGGCTTGGTAAAAAAGCACCTTCAGCAACACGGGCTGAAGGCAGCTTCAGTCTGAAGGAGCATTAGAAAAACGTTTAAAAAAAAAAAAAAAAAAAATGTTTGCAAGTTGAAGACTTGTAAGAGTATGTAATGATGCTCCGGATGCTTGTGGTTTACACCGTACACACAGAGCTTATTTGTTTGTGCATCTCTCATCTCTGGTTCCTCAGCCTGTCAGCCTGTCGGATCGAGAGGTCATTTCACGGTTGAGAAACTGCCTGCTGGCTTTGGCTGCGCACAAAGTCCTCCTGTATGACACCAGTGTTCTCTACTGCTACGAATCATCACTTCAGCACCAGGTAAGAATCACTCCAGTAAAAACCAGCCTTTGAAACTAAATTATTGACATTACTACAATTTACAGTCATTTTTTTGTTATAATGACACCTGTTGTTTCATGTTTGTAAACAATATGATTACAAAACTATTGCAACACCAGAAAACCCCCAACTCTTTTCTGTGTCATATTGTGCCATCTAGTGGTCATACTGTAATTCTCCAGCTCCTGGGCACCACTAGTGGAAAAAATACTGTGCAGTTCTCAACTTTGACTCGGCTGTTTTTGCAGTGTGGAACAGTCACGGTTGATTTCATTGCCCTTTGGGGTGGGGAACAAATGACTTAATCGCCCATGCGTCTCGCAAACACTACTCTTGCAATGATATCAGCATATCCACATAGCTTATCCACTATGTGGCACATTTTTCTTCTGTATTATATTTACAATCGAGCCAACCCATATAAAGTGTTACTGTGCACTCGCGTTCAAGCTGCAACTCGATAAAAACACTTTCTGTTACCATAAACACAGACTGAAAACATGTACATCCATGGGTATATGTGGTTATGCTTTTGATTTATGTTGTCTCTGTAGGTGAAGGACATCTTAAAACCAGAGGTGATGGAGGAGATTGTAATGTTGACGCAACAGAAGCTCTTGGAACAGGAGGGTTAAAGAGCCCAAAGCCTTGTCACAAGTCAAAATCACATCAGGCCAGCTGTGGACCCGACCACTGATCTGAAAGCTGAATTAGTTTTATTTTCTTAGAGATATAATTAAATTGTCAAAGTCCAACGTGTTTTATTAAAGGAAACCAGTATTATTGTTGGGTTGTTTTTAATAGCAAACGCAAGTGAAGTGTAACTCGTTCAATGTGTGCAGTATTTCAGCTATTCTAAAGTTTTACAAAATAATAGTCAATCTTTTTTTTTTTTTCTTCATGTGATATATATAAATAAGCTGTATACAATAAATTTTGTGATTTCTATAAATTTTCACTGCATCTCAGTGTGGTCTGTCTGTGAACAAGGAAAAAACGTATCTGGGAATCTTTATTGTTTGGGCTCTAGTTCTTACAGGATTTTTTTTTTAAATTTAAATATCAATATTGGGCAATTTTAAAAATCTGACATAGCCAATATTTTTTTGTCTTCTTTCAGATACATGAAAAAGATTTCTTGAAATTTTCCGTGTAGTTACTAATGACCCTTTACTAAGATTATGTGACGGTGCTGTTTAAAATGATCTTTTTGTATCGTTGCAACAAGTTACACATTATTTATTTACACTCTTTAAAACTTTTGTTGGATCAGCTGGTTGTTCTGTTTGTGGTGTGCCAAACACATGTTGGCAATAGGAAAGTTTCAGAGTTGTGGAGCTCTTTCAGTCATGTTAATGTTAATTTATTAGACATTAATCTGATATATTGGTTAAGCTGATAAGAACAAACTTCTCACGTCAGCAGGAAAGGTTGCGTATAATCACCATTTTAGTGGTTTTAATGGTGTCTGGAAATTGGTAGTTTTTAGTTATTATTTTAGGTTTGAGGGTATTCTTGCATAATCCATCCACTTTAAACAGCTCAATAATGGTGAAATGGGACTTTTCTTGAATAGATTGCTCCATAACCTCCTTTTCTTCTGTTTTACACATCCTTTGGTGGATTTGCTAATGTGCTAGGGGTCACTAGCTTGTGAAAACGTTTGAGCAGCTGGAGCTCTATGATAAAATCCAGAAGTCATAGTTGACTCAGTAGCTGCCCAAAGTGCCCAGTCACTGAGACAGTGGAAAAGCTAAAGCAAACCCAAACCATAATGTTTCCACCACCATGATTCACAGTATGAGTATGGCTTTGGTATTTGCCACTTCACCGGTACTGTAAACTGTAGGTTGTTTTTTTTTAACTTTCTTTTTATTGTTTTTCTTTAAACACTATACAACAAAACAACAACAACAAAAAGATAAATACAACAAGTAGGATAACAAACAAAAAAACCCCATGTTGGATCTCTTTGTTTCTACAGTTTGATCATTTCTCATTATCAATGTGTTGGTCTTTATCCTGTTGGGTTTATGTACTCAGTCCATTTCTCCCAGTTTTTATGGTATTGATCTTCCTGAGTCCTTATTCTGTAGGTCAATTGTTCCATGGTTTGTATTTCATCTATTATTTTGATCCATTCGTCCTGTGATGGTGGGTCTATCTTGTTCCATTTTCTTGTAATTGCCTTTTTACAGGCAGCAAGCATAATTTTCAATATGTATCTATCTTCTTTCATCACATTTCCCGTAATGACACCAAAGTATAATAATGTACAAGTCTTAGATACAGCATAACCCAGAATTTTACCTATAACTAAATGAATATCTTCCCAAAATTTTGTAATCTTGGGACAGAACCAGAACACATGGGAATGATTCACATTTACCTCTCCACAGCCCCTCCAACACGGTTGTGGTAATGAGGTATGTTTGTTCTTAATTTTGGGTGTTATAAAAAAATCTAATTACATTTTTCCAGCAGTGCAGTCTCCAGGCACGTGATGATGTTGTTGACTGCTGTATTTTCCAGGTTTGTGACCATTCCTCATCAGATATGTTCACTCCCACTGTAGTTTTATTCTAATTTTCCTCCTGGACAATAAATGCTTTCCCTTGACACTTCTCATGTAGGTTAGATTTGTATAATATCTTTCTTGCGGTTGCAAGAATCCCTTGCTAACCCTGTGAAGAAAGTTTATGACTTTTCTCTGCTTTTAGTGTCTTTAAGTTCCCTTAAAGTGGATAATTACAACACACCAGAACACAACAATATATATGTTAGAGATTTAAATTAGGTAAATTCCTTTAGATCGTGTAAAATATATATTTATATACAATCATAGGTTCACTCCCTACAGAGATCCTGATAACATGCCACCCCTGATTCTAATAAGTATTTCAAAGTGGGATAAATGTTGAGTTAGATGCTTTAAAACTGAGTAAAGTAACTAAATTTGTGTAATTTATCTGTAAGCACAGAATCGAGTGTTTTCATAGTTTAATATGCCAAAAAGCATATATCCATACATATATCCTGAAGACAATTAGGCCTGGGCTAGATCATATTCTTGAGCAGTGAGTTCTTTATGGCTTTGATCAAATCCACCATTATATGTGTGGGTGGATGAACCTTTAACCTGTGTACCTTCAGCTTTTCTCCCCTGTGTGAGCGTGCTGTCTCTGCCTCAGCGTGGCTGCAGTGTTGTTGCTCTCCCAGCACAACAAACCTTTGCTCTAGTCCTCCTGTGCTAGTCCACGCTAGTCCACGACGTCGTACGTCGCCCCACCCACCCAGTAAACCACCTTGCGTATGGAAGTATGGCGGCCCCAGCTACAGAACTACTACTCGGCCAAAGTTTACTGCTGCGATTTTCACGTGAAAGCTATGAATAAGTACGAGAGCCAGGGGTTCGGTAACGAAGAGCTCGGCGACTGTGAACAGAGGAAAGGACTTGTAAAAAGAGTCGTCGCTCTCTGCCCGGCTGAGTTGCCTCGATTTGCCTTGATTGAAGTGCCTTTTAGTCCGGGTACCGCAGGGGAAGAAACTCCGCAAGACGAGAAAAGTGGACACGGAAGTTTGAAACCAACTGTGGCTTTGGAAAGACCAGCTGCAAAGTGTTGAAAGGGTGGCGGTCAAATCATGTTTTTGTGAGACGTTTAAGTGCACTTGTCGGCGGTTTCCCTACCAGCGAGCCAGCGACAGCCAACTGTTGCCTGCTTGGTGTGCATTTAAGGGTCTGGCGCTGCATACCACCAGCAGACGTTGGTTAGCTTTCATGGCTATCTCCAACATTAGCTTAAGGTCGCCAGCTAACAAATCATATACATGTTTCTGTGACCGTGTAAGTTTCTGTAAACACTTGTTTTTACTCCCCACGGCGTTCGTAACTAGAGCAAAAGTTTGCTTTATCTGGCACATTTACTTCAGTGCCTGTTACGGATGATTAAATGATCTTTTTTTTTTTTAAAACTTTGGTATTCCAATAAAATAAGGGCAGTATTGTTATGGCTATCAATACTTGCTACTTTTCTTGCCTTTTCTCTCCGTGACTAGTTTTTAAATCTAGCACTTGGCAGTTTTTTTGCATATCTATAATAGAATAAAATAGAATAGCCCTTTATTGTCATTGTACAACTAAATTGTGGGTGCTCCACACCAACTGTGCGGAATAAAATGTAAATGGTAGATAGCAGGAATAAATATGAATGTAGCTTAACCTAGATTAGGGGTTTAATAGCTATCTTTTTTTATTTAAAGAGCCTTGAGGCAACTGATATTGTGTTTGGCGCTATATAGATAAAACTGAATTGAATAGACGGGCATTAAAATTAGAAAATGTAGCTGACGTTTAGGTTATATGCAACAGGGGAAAACTAATTTGTATAGAAAAGGAAACACCTGACATCACAATCACAAAATGAGCAGTTAAGATTAGCTTGTGGTTTGTTATTTGGCACATAAACTACCAGTCAAATTAGTTCTTGTTTTATTTTGACTTTAGGGTCATATATCTTTGTGTTAAATGAAATCATCACTGAATCTTGTTTTATTTGTCTCTAGATCGCTGTGAAATGTCCCGTAAAGCACTCACACTCCATTAATGCATGATAAACAGAGACATACTGGAGCATCACTGATTTGTGCTGGTGACCTCCATCACCTAAATTCTGGGAGGGGAGTGCCTGAGCCAGGGGAACAGATTCTTTTCTTTTCCCAATCTCCTCTTTTCCTGGTGGGCAACTGAGTCCAGCTTGGAGAGTCCCGGCTGCGGCCTGGCACCCTGCCCTTATGGGGCAGCAGCCGGGGAAGCTTGTAGGGGACCAGAGGAGACCCAGTTTGCCGGCCTTCATCAAGGGCTCGAAGAAGGAATCATCACGCCATGGGAACCAGCCCTGTAATGTTTTTGCTGTGCACGGTAAGATCAAATGTTTTTGTCACTTATTACGTTGACAGCAAATGGATTTCCTAAAGTATAATAAATTTGCTCAGTAGGGGAAATTCTTGATTGTTGAAGTGTGCATGTGTGCATTTTGAAGCTTTTTTTTTTTTTTTTTTTAATATCTTGTGTGGGCATTGGCCTGAAATCAAGCACAAAAAAATTATTATTAATTTTGACTCTGCCTGTGACAAACATTTTTTCAGCAGAATAAATCCCACAGTGAAAATGCACTTACTGGAGCAACCACTGTACATATTAGCCAAAGCTAAACATCGATTATGATCTGACTAATAAATCAATGAAGATAAAATAAACTGCTGTCCAGCTGCTATATTTATGTTCTTTTGAAATTTTACACACTTTGTGCACAAAGCAGTATATTTTTAAAGCTCATTTTTAAGAAAAATGATGACATGTAGCTTGTATTTGATGGGAATCTATTAGTAAACATTACCAAAGTAACTGTTTTTACCAGGAGATGAGTTTACACTTGACCCTTTACAAGATGTAACTTAGTTTATTAAATGTGTGTTTATTATAATAATATTGACCTCCACAGATGGAAGCAATGTTCTAATGTAATGTCATAAAAGTTTTTTGAGCTTCTTGGGCACAGAAATGCCTTTAAACCTTTAACACAGTCTTTAAAATATTTTTAGCAAATGTGTGCAGTATGCTGAGGGTTTTTCTGACTTTACACTGTCAGACACACGAGATAAACTTTGAGTGACTGCTCATTGTCAACATGTCAAATCTTAACATGAGTGATGAGTCCAGGAATGTTTGGTAGTTTGGTTTAAAAATATACTTCAATGATTAATGGAATATCAGAATAGTTGCATTGTTTCTCCACACCTTTGGGAGCCATGTTTGCCTCTGGGTAAGACTGGCATACTGTTGGTGCAGAGCTTCACCACGTATGAGAGAGAAGTCTTACCTGGGTGTGTGTCGTCTTTGTGTTTGGTGGGAAGTGTATCGTTTATGTCCATTTAAAGCCATCTGATTTTGTTTCTGTGTTTCTGCTGGTTTGAGTCTCTTGTTTTTTTGTCCATATATTCGATCAGAGCAGACTTCCATAGTTTTAAACATTGCTCATGAAACACTGTCATGACTTAATGTATTACTTTGCCTCATGTTTCTGTCATTGCTAGCTCATTATTTTCCAGTTTGACTAGTAAAACTGTCTGTGTCTAAATGTGTTGCCCAGAATAGTTAAACCTAAAAAATAAAAAGGCGCAGGAAGGCTTGCACTCTGTTCGAGATCAAAAAAGAAATGTATGATAGTAGGATTTTTAATTTGCCCCTGTAAACTTTTTTAATTGGTCTTAAATTTTCTGCAGTGAGGGGTTCAGATCAAACAGGAAGTAGATTATTACTGCATTAAGCATTTCTGTCTAAAGACCAGACATGCACTGATTGTGAAATTCATGGGTAATATCAGTGTTTAGAATATGGCTGAGTGTCGATTCTGATGGGGGTTTTTTTGTGTGTTATGTTTCCTGTTTTTACAAAATCTACAGAGGTATAAATGTTTTTGAAACCTTTCAGCTCTGCACACATTCTTTTAACATTTATACACCAGTGCAAAGTTATTAATCACTGGCATCTGTAAATGTCATTTTAGTGGTGAACTTTTGCAGTATTGATACTGGCTGATTCCTGGGTGCACCCCTATGTGAGGCATCAGTGGAAAGAGAGGTAAACAGATATTATCAGTGTAGAAGACAATTTTTCAAAGTAATGGAAGGGCTGCAGAAAAAAGATACTCATTATTATCAGAGATGCATCTTTTTTTAATTAAATTTTTAATATGATTTTTAATTAGTGGATGTGAATCATGCATCTAGCTAACTGATAGGTTTACCGAATGTGTCTTTAGCGTTGTGATTGCCTTGGCAGGATTGCTTTCCACTGACTCTAAAGCTTGCTTAACACAGTGGGGAACAGGACATCGAAGGTCATGCAAACAGAATGAAATTGTGTGCTGGTAAATGGATCGAATTTTGTAAAGGGTCACTGACATGGGATGCATTTGCTTTTCCTTTCTATCCCTTTCCTCTTGTGATGTGCAGGTTAGACCGTCAGAGGGGATGTGAGTCACAGTGCAAGAGGAGGGCAAGATCAACACATGATTTTATGTTTTGTTTTTTTTCTTCCCGGTGAAGCAAACTAGTTAAAACTAGGATCTTTAGAACCATGCTGCTTCTCAGCAGGCAGGTTCAGACCTCTGCATGCAGCTGCTTGGGAAAGAGACAGAGGTAGTGAGGGGCAAGCAAAGACCTGTTTCTGTTCTTGGCACTTCTGTATGCTGTGTGTGTAGGTATGTACTGTGTTTAGGCATGGTTAGCTTGTACAGAACTATTCCATTTTTAGCTTTCACCATGTGTGTTTCAAATCGCAGTGTGTGCGTGCTTAAGTTAATCATACAACTGTGTAGTTCAATAATTAAAGTACATACTGGACTATGTTAACAAGCCTGTTAAATACCAGGACAGATGTACTTGGTCCAAGGTTATCTTAGTTAACTGAAATGAATCTTAAAAACCAGAATATGGGGGAATTAACTGAAAAAAATCAATGACACTTAAATCCCAGCCCCCAAAGTAACTGAAACAATATTAAACATTTTAAAAACAACTACAGTAATTTTTTGGTTTTGGTTTTCTCCCACTTCCTCCCATAATCCAAAGTAGGGATGACCAAAATTATTCAGTATTATTGTCCTCCTTATTTACCTAAATTCAGAGCATCTCTAAGAAGAAAATAACATATATATTTAACTTAAAAATGCACCAAAACTCATGCATTAATTATCCAGTGGTCCCTCGTTTAGCGCGGGAGTTACGTTCTAAAAATAACCCGCGATAGGTGAAATCTGCGAAATAGCCACCTTTATTTTTTACAATTATTATAGATGTTTTAAGGCTGTAAAACCCCTCACTACACACTTTATACACTTTTCTCAGACAGACATGAACATTTTCATACTTTTCTCTCTTGTTTAAACACTCAAAGTTCAAACCTTTGCAGAAAAATATGTCCAGTGCAAAATGTTTCATTGACATTGTTGTGTTTGTTGGGGAGAAAACTTCCAGACATACAGTACAGCAGCGGTCCCCAACCCCCGGGCCTCGGACCGGTACCGGACCGTGAGTCGTTTGGTACCGGGCCGCGAGATTTGAGGCTCAGGTGTGAAATGTATAGTTTTCAGGGTTTTTATCGGTTTTCAGCGTTATTTTGTTATCATTTTTATCGTTTACTCGGTTTTCCTGGGTCTTTTCACGTGTGTTATTAATAAATTTTCTTTTTTTCGGTACCGGTACTAGTTTTATTTTGTTGTATTTATCCGCGACACCTTAAAGGCCGGTCCATGAAAATATTGTCGGGCATAAACCGGTCTGTGGCGCAAAAAAGGTTGGGGACCGCTGCAGTACAGGACTTCAGAGTCACACTGCTAGCGATTAAAGATTTATGTAAATTTGACAAGCTGAACGCATTCTGTAATGCACAGGAGACACGGCATGAGATTGACTGACAATGGTCTACAGCCAATCAGGACGCAGATCACAATACGTTGTGGAAAAAAAAAAAAAAGCAAAAAAATTAGCGAAACAGCGAGGCCACGAAAGGTGAACTGCATTATAGCGAGGGACCACTGTACTGCAGTTTGTGTTGTGTTTCTATCCATCTATCCATTTTCTCCTGGTGATCCTTTTCAGGGTTGCGGGAGGCGCTGGAGCCTATCCCAGCTACCACAGGGTACATCCTGGACAGGTCATCCTGGACAGGTCTGTCGCAGGACTAACACATAGAGACAAACAACCATTTGCACTCACATTCACACCTATAGGCAGTTTAGAATGACCAATTAACTTAACCCCACTAACTGCATGTCTTTGGACTGTGGGAGGAAGCCGGCGTACCCGGAGAGAACCTACGCAAACACAGGGAGAACATACAAACTGCACACAGAAAGTGCTTCCATTTGGTTGAATAAGTTGTTACTTTGTAGCGCAGAGACAACTTTACAACACCCTTCATGTGTCATTTATTCTTGGTTAACATCACTTGTTCTAAACTGATGATTTCCTTACTAAAAATGATGAGGGTGAAGAACTTTGATTTCTGTCTTTTAATGTAGTGTTATGGTGCCATTACACCCACCGTTCTTGGCCTTGCGAAGGGTGCAACACTCCAAAAGTGACATGCATTTGCTGGGTCAAGCCACGCTTTGGTTTCATTTTGGCCAGTGGTGCACCTCTTGACTTTTGTAACCTTGTGTGGGTGCCGCAGCTGATGTCACAGAGTTAAAGCCACTACAGAAACTCAGAGATTCAGAGGTTATACACAAAGAGATTTTTAAAAAGTTAGTGCCTGTGACAGCACCGATAGGCTCCAGTGGGCCCGAAATTCTGAATAAGTGCTTATAAAAATGATGGATGATTTTTTTGTTTTGTTTTATACTTCAGCACAACTAGCCAGAGAAAAAATATCTGTTTATGGAAACTGGGATGTGTATGTGACTGCGAGTCAGGTATTTGTATTGTAAAACCCATTGTGGACTTAAATTATCCTCTGACAAATGAAACACATAAAAGGAAGTAAAACTATTAAAAAGTAAAAATCACAGCAAACTAGAATTGAGCAGACAAACCCTGGAAAGTGAAACTAAAATGAATCTGGAAGAATTCACCAGATTTTCAGTCAATGTGTCCGTGGTTGGTGTCAGCATAAAATTTTCTTTAGTTAGATATCTTCTCTTTAGATGTTCCCGCAACCGCTTTAAAGTGCACCACTTGCAAGCTGTAAGAAATTAAATGGCTGCATAGAAAGACTTAAAATAATTCTTTTCCTTTGTTTTCATTCCCTGAAATGGGCTGACACTGGAAACAGGACAGCTGTGAACGTTTTGGAAAAAAGAAAAGACTTTCTATCTTTTTTTAAGGCTTGCAACAATATTATCTGACTGTGCTTTAATATTTGAAGTACCCAAATGTTGGTGGTTTAAAAAGGGAAATTCGCCCCCTGGTGGTCACATTTATTTATGGGGTTGTGTTTTAGTACACTGAAGTGGTGACCCAGATACCATTTCATATAAAAAGTGTGCTTAATAACTCTTTCTTTTTTTCTCTTTTTCTTTTTTTTAAGTAGGTCTCATAATATCTCTATGGGCCAGAGGTTGATTTTAACAAAACTAAGCGGATGACCTGACTTAGTTTTTGGGTGGGAATACACACAGACAAATAGAAGTGGTGTACAGTTAAATGTGATCTAGCTTTTTCTGCAACCAGTATTTCCCATGACCAGACAGGCAGCATGACTCACTGTTACGTCCAGTACAGATTTAAAAGGATTAAGTACACACTTAAAATCTTATTTGCATTCCACAGGTAGTAGTAGGACATGGGTAGTAGAAACTGGAGCATTTTTCACTATAATGAATAGATTGTTAGGATTTATGTTTCTGTGGGGTTTTTTCACATCAGCAGTTAAAGCAACACCTGCAAACCACAGGACAAACTGTAAACCAATGCCATCACAATGTTATTACATGGATATTGTGGCCAAAGTGCACGCAGTTCCTATTAGCAATAATTTGGTGCGTTTATTGTGAAAGTATGTAAAACAAACAACCATAATGTAAGGAGGAGGGGGTGTTTGTAACCACCACTGTACGAAAACATACAAGAGGATGCACTTAATCACAAATACATAAGTGCAGTTTCAAAGCAAATGTAAAGATTTTAGTGTAAAATGATACATTTAAATATTGCAGGTTTGTGGTTGTACAATGCTTCTTTGGAAACAGAAAACACAGATTGATTGTAATTGCAGATAATTTTAGTTTGTAGGCAACAAAAAGCGACCATTGCTAACCTGCGGTCATCAGCCATGTGAGGTGGGTTGCAGAAAACCTCTTGCATGTAGATACTTGCTTGGATATTTGTCAGCATGAGCACAACAGGACTTTTCTTCACCCTGCACTTTTTCATTATTTGATGCCCTGAAGAAAGCCTGGCAGGGCTTGAAAGTATGTTCAGGGCACAGAGAGGGAGATGATTCCTGTTTCTATTTGCTAATTTCTATTTTGGGTTTTTGGATATTAGAGCAACACAATATTCTAGTTAACACAGAAAAGTTGTCACGTATATCAGTGGTTAAATTAATAAGCCAACTGACTTGCATGTTTATGAGGGACTGGTAAATCTTGATGGTGGGAATCACCAGAGACCCCGTGATATAATTGTTATCATGATACTTAAATCCCACTATGATATCTTTGAGTTTTTAAACATTTTGTAAAATGCTTGGTAGTGCAGTAAGATATATCATGATATATTACAATTTATGACCTTTAAACTTTAAATTCTAATCTGTCTATATCGCCCTTATTATGTTCCCCTCATTTCAGTCATTTTGATTGCTGGAAAATGGCTCAACACTGTCATAAATGCTACATGCACCTGACAAACTGAACTGTTTGTATTACAGTCCAACTTAACTGAATGCAAACATGTGGGCTGCTGTGCTTTTACAGGTATTTTGAATGTGAGCCAGCAGCTGCCAGTCCTCAGTGAGATAGTCAGCTGTTACAGACACAGGAATATGCAGGCCGTGACGATCACGCGTCGCAAGTTAATGCAACCCTTTCTGCTGTAGCCTACCTTTCGTCAACTTCATGCTTCACTTCTGTCTCGGTGCAGCTGCGTCTGTTGAAGCCGCACGTGGGAATATCTGGCTGTTTTAAGCATGTAAACAAAACTGTCGTTTTCCACAATGTTGCATGGACACAGGTCTTTGCACTTAAAGTAGGTGATTGATTGATTTTTGTCCTTTTGGCTTTGTCAACTTAAGAGTGAGCTGATGTAAGGTTAGCTTTGTAGTCCTTGGATAATGTTATGTGAGGATGGTGGCGTGTTAGATGAGCCGTCATGTTGTAGTATTCCTGGAGTGTTTTACTTTCGTGTGACACTCTTGCATATCCCAGCAGCAAACAGTGTTCTCTTTATTTATTTTTTTCTCTGATGCCACTCTCTTTCTTCCTGCATGCTGACCATCACCTCTTTGACCCCTTAAAAAATAAAAATAAAAAACCCCTCAACATCACTACCCGATGGACTGAAAAGCAATTGATTTTTACTATTAGAGCTCTAAAAAGTTCAATTAGTATTTATAGTTCATGTAACAAGATAAACTTTTGTCCCTTGCAAAATGTTATGCTATAGAGAGCCTAAAGTTGTAGCGCTAAATGAAGCAGCAGTAAAACTGGTCACGTGCAGGAAGTATACCTGATTTCGAAAATATGATCATTTATAGTGGTGATAGATGGTCATAACTACTGGAGATGCCATGCTCCAGATGGCAAACTTGGGTATTTGTAAAACATTTAGTTTTTGCTGGATCTACTTCAAAGATTTTATTAATTAGAGTAAAAATCGTAACTGTGCAAATGAGGATTCTTTGAGCTTTGGAGTGATTTAAGCAAGTTAACATTGCCTTTATAAAGTTGTCCTACACGTACACGGGTATTTTTGAAAACGGAGATTTTCCGTTTTCGTTTTAAAAAATAATCCCGTCCACACGTAAAGGCAGAAATGAAGGAAAACGCTGCTAGGAACATGCCAAAGCAGCAGGTGGCGCTATATTCCTAACCGTGTAGAAATGTTGGCCAATCAGAAGTCTAGAAGCCTCGGTGGGAAAAAGTAAACAAAGCTGGGGCATAGAAGCAGAACTGAGTCCTATGTGTGGAGGGACAGTAACTGTGTGTATATGTAAGCATTTAAACACTGCAGAGAGTAGAATTAACAGTATTGTAGAAATTCATTTCACCGAAACAATAACGTGGCGCACACTGTGACGTCAAAAAAGGCGCACATCTTTGACGCTGCGTTTTCTCCGTTTTTCTCGTCCACACGTAAATGCAAAAACGGAGTTTTAGAAAATATCCACCCTGGCCGGAGTTTTTAAAAATCTCCGTTTTCAGTGACCAAAAACGCTGTTTACGTGTGGACGAAAGGTGCAAACGCATAGAAAAATCTGCGTTTTCAAAAATACCCGGGTACGTGTGGACATAGCCCTAGAGAGCAGACAGTGACATCATTTGATATCTGTGTATTTTCCTGCAGCAGCTGCATTTAGCATGTATGCAGTGAGGGAATCCGTTTCTCTTGTAGTCAGTAACTGACTCTTTTTTTGGCTGGAACTTGAGGAATCTATACAGTCTAGACACCAAATCTCCTCCCATGATCCCCGTGGGTCCTGAAGATGGAAGGAGGGGGGTCTGTGTGTGTCCGTGTGTACGTCTGTGTGTACATATGCACCCACATACATACCCACAGAGCAGGCGCCTCATAGTAATACTCATTCAGGCCAGCTGTTAGGCCACTGGTGGCTTTTCCCTTACCGTGGCAGACCCTGTCTCTACACTAATGGGCACACAAAGGTCTTCTGCAACTCCCAACCAAGGGGACTTTTCTTTTATCTAATGTTTAGTTCCTAATCTCGACAGTGGTTGGTTAGTCTTTGGTGATGCTGTCATGTTGTCATACTGTGTTGGGAAATGTGAGTAAAATAAATTTGCCCCTGTCTGGATGACACATTGCTGATTAGTAAGCATTTCCTCTCTCATTAGGTCTTGACCACCTGGAAAAGAGTCTGCTTGCAGCCACAGTAGCCAAAACAGCTGTCTGTATAAATCAAGGTAGTCTATGCCTTACTAGTTTTCGTCTGTTGCACTGAAGAGACACTATTTTGGTTTTAAACCTTCTTTAATGAGCAGGCTTACGAGGGATTTAGACAGTAGACAGTATTGAGCACTTATTAAAACCTGCTGTAAATGGGCTTTTCCCCATTTTAACATGCCTGTAGAAAAGAGCACAGATTCAACTCTTAATGATATTGTCACGCTAAGCTGCGATTAATCAGTATGCACAACAGCGGAACAAAGCACCTAAATAAATAATTCAGCTGTCATTAATGCTGTTGTTTTTACCTGTACTCTTTCTTTACCGTGACATGTCCAAATGTTTTCCTTCAGAAAGGCCTATTGTGTAACTGTTATCTGACCAGTATGATGATATCGTCAATGGGTTCCGGCCAAGGCCTCTTCATCCTCCACTCTGTTTCCTGGGGAATAACATATGTTTATATGTGATCTGTTGCTCCAGGCTCCGTTGAGTAATATTGTCTATTATTCACAGTTAAAAAAACAAAAACAAAACAAACAAAATAGAAAAAACCAAAAGAGAGAGAAAGAGAGAGAGATGCACACACACACCACTACAGCAGTGGAGAGAAGAATGCAACCTCTTAAGCATTTCTCTCTCAAATAACTGGTGCAATCCCCCTTTCTGTTTTGCAAGTTGTTTTCCATTGAGATCATGCCGTATATCACATTCTTAAAGGAGACGTATTATTATGTTCTTTTCTGACTTCATTATTTTATTGTTGGAAACTACTTGAGTAACTTTGCATGAATTGGGACTTAGTTCAGCTGCTCTTTGAACGAATCTGTTTTTAGCTCTACCACTTTGTCTTTTAACCCACTTTCCTTCTACCTGGCTTTCCTGAGATGATTATATTATGGATATTTGCTCTGTTTGACATCACGCATAGCCAACAGTAAGAAAAAAAACAACAACTCTGAAATGGAGTGTGCAGAACAGTCCAAAGCCCAAATTTTTGGCTCACAGGTATTTTTTGCAGATATGCTGACCTCATTATTTTAAACACTGGCCATGTTTCATATGAGCCGATTAAACAGTGCAGCAGTACGTACATGAAAGAAAGTAATAGGTTCCCTTTTAAAGAACTATAAATTGAGCTGCACGCATGCCTACATGTAATTACGTTAACCTGAAGTAAAGAGATCCCAAATGGCAGCAAAGAAAGGAAAAAAGTGACACTAGGGCTAAACCAAAGCGTAAACCAAAGCCTTTTCCATATACGTAGGGCACACAATGTTTTAAACAAAACAATTGAAAGTGTATGCATGTGGATTTAGGACAAACAGTCCTGTTGAGTCACTGACTCTCACCCTGGTTTTTGTTATTTGAAATCACTTCAGCATCAGAAACACTGTGTTATGAAATCTCGGCTTGTGATTGCGCCGTTTCTGACTAGAAAATAAGTATTTACTGAACCATCTGTGTTTGTTTAAAGCTTTTGTAGCCAAGTTAGACTGTCTTTGTTGATAGATTACTCAAACTTGAATCGGCTTCTTTTATGTTGGCATCACTACAGTTTTCGTTGTCTCAGTGCAACATGTGGGATCTTCCAACTTATCTCCCCATCGCACATACAGACTTGTGTGCTTACAGAGAACTTCCAAGTTGAGTTAGGAATGCAGCATGGGAGCTTGTCACCACCTGGTTCCATAACACAAGCCCACACTCTGTCACACGCTCACCCTGTTCTCCACTCCGTACCCAAGCAGGCAGTCCCAGCTGTTGTTTTCTTTGCAGACAACCTGCTACCTAGCGTGCCAGCTCTTTCTTTTTGTAAACAGTTCAGCTTTACAGTTCAGAAATTCCCCCTCTTACAGATGATATGATCAAAGGCAGACATGAGGGCAGCACAAGCTGACGTTAGGGCATTTATATGTGGTCGGTGCGCCTCTGTTTGTCTTCAAAAAGTTCCAGTGTCATTTCAGTTAAGCGGGAATAAGCAACCATTCTTTGATTTGTTTTCTTTTTCCCCTTCCTGTCCAGTTTATTATGAAGTACTGTCATGCCGTCCTGTCCCTTAATGTTGTAGTAAGCTCCTCTTCATAGAGCTTTAAGAGGGGGCCTGCAATGCTCGCTCCATCTGGATCCACTTAGACTCTAAGAAGAGCATAAGCACTTCCACTGCTGCAGCCTGAGAGTCTCATAGCCTGAGTGGCTTGCTTGTGTATCTGTTGCTGTTTTTACTCCAGTGGGCATTCAGACAAATGGGTCTTTCCCCAGGCATTTAGATAATGTCTCTAAGACATGTAATGTTGATAGCAGGAAAACGGTGCACAAAGACTGTTTCTTTCTTTACTTTTATTTTGTTTGTCTGTGCTGTCTTGTCACTGTGTGGTCATTGTGTTACCCACTGATTTACATCCAAAAGTAGTAATAGAAGTTTTGTGCTAACACTCTTTTCTTAATTTCTGTAGCACTGCAATCCATCTACTCACATGCAACCTTTTCTGTGCAGCTTTCTTTTTCCCTCCTGAAAGTTTGCCTTTCCTATTCTGAATCTGCATACTCATAAAATAATGTGATATATGTTTGAAATAAGCTGTTTAATGCCAGCACTCTGGGTAAAATTTCAGAGTTTTGTTAAAATCTGAAACAATACTGGATTAGCACCTATTTCTGAGCCCATTTGCTTGGCCTTTCTTCTATCCTGCTAACTTTCAGGCGTTTGCAACACAGATGATTATGTTGTCATTTTAAACATGACAAGTGACGGATTGTTGTGTATATTCGACACCGTCTGTCTTGTTTGCTCGGTATATGAAATTTTAACCCTAGGCTATCACCCATATGTTCCAGTACTCCGCAGGTTTGCATAATTATGACTTTTATGCAAGGTTTGCATCTTTCTGGCACACGCTGGACAGGCCGCAACACTCCATCATGTGGAAAAATTATGTTGTGCTTAGTCACTTGATACGAGTTGCCCTATTTTTCATCTGTCATCATGATAAAATGGTTCCCTCATTCCTTTTCCAATAGGTCGGCGGGGTTTTGCTGCCAGACCGTCTGTACTAAAGATTGCTGCAAAGCTGAGCTGTTAGTATACTCTTGTCCAATCACATGGCGAGGATTAAACTATACACATGAATGTATTTGTATGGTTAGCTTCCCTTCCATCAACATTAGTAACTTATTACCACCTGCAGCTACACTTCTACAACATTAACCTTGAACTAGACCAGCAACTGTTTTCTTCTTAAGTGTCTCCCTGTGGAGAATTACGTGGAAATCTAAACCCCCTAACCTCAAGTGCTGGTCTGCATGCCTCCGACACTCTGGCTGCATTCTCTAGAGGGTCCTGGATAAACAGCCATATGTGTACCCACATGTATACATGAAACCTGATTCTTGAGTGTCTGTTCAATCAACAGATTAAGGACAACTGACAGATGCGGATTACCTTTGGTGCTAAATTGTGTACAATAAAAATTAATGTGAAATTGCTAAGAAGAGCCCACATAGCTTTGTGCCAATCGCTACACCCCAGCTTGTTGTACTCTGAAAGTTTATTCAGTTTAAATGTATATTCATTATTTTTCCATAATGTAGATCTATGGAATTTATAGCATTTTTATGCACTGTGGATATGCTGGTCTCTGTGCTCTTTTATGTGCGGGACAGAAATCAGGCTGATGACAACTGTAGTTTTTCATCAACTTCTAATTTTCTTCTTTGTTCCTGTTTTGATTTATCATGCAAGTCAATTGTATACCTCTGCCTTCGTTGCCTTAACACGTCATCATATGAATATGTTCCTAGCGGGTCTTTTTAATTTTGTTCGTGTTTTGGGAAGAGAAATCTGAGTCTGGGTCATGTCAGTGTTACCTGAACATCTTTGCACAAATAGTTTGAGTCTTATTATGAGCGCTCATCCCATACTTCAAGTTTTGGACAAAGAAATCAGGAAGGCAAGAGGGGGGGGACATAGGAAATGGAGAGAGAGAGAGGGAGAGAGAGGGCTAAAAGCCACCTCGTGGGTGGATGTATGTCAGCTAACTGTTAACACACTAGGTTCAGATTATAAAACGCGAGCGAATGATTCTCCTATGATCTCACTTCCAAACAATGTGCTTCATGTTTCTCCATCTGCAACCTTTTTTCCTTTTTCCTCCATTTTTATAGCCCCTCTCCTCTTCCCCTCATCCTCATCTCCCCAACGCTTTGTGACTGCGGTAAGTTAATGGGCCCTTCTCGGAGTCGGAGGGAGCCTGCATTTCTTCTTAATTGGTGTTTGGGGTGGTGCATGAGAGGAACACAAAATGTTTGCCATACCAGCACTGAAGCAATGATGTAGGGCCTAGTGGCATGTGACTGAATGTTCAGGGTATTGAGTTTGTTGCTCAAAGCCAGTGAGACTTTGCCATATTGAACAATTCCCATAATTACTAATGAGACTAACAGACAAGCATACAATAGTGTGCTAAAGTACTGAGAGTATCATGGATATGTTGTTTTAGGCCCACCCATGTCAGTGCTGTTATTTGTATAGAGTCACCTCATCCTCTTGGCAGGGATTCCTCTTAGTTTGAGATTTTAAAAAGCCAATCTGAGTTTGGCTGACACTTGCAGCCTCCAGAATACCCGTCAAATAAAAAATTAAAGGAAGAAAAACCCCATCACTACAGTTTAAGCTGCACCGTTCTATGTATTCATTTTCAGCATTTCCCCAGCATTGAATAAAACTTTTCCCTTAAGCTTCATCTCATAGACAAAATAAAACAGACATACCCAATGTGACGTCACTCGTCGGATTTGGAATCCATATTTTTTTATTTTTCTTAAGCAGGAGGAAAATCCCGTTTTTAATTTGTAAATCTGGAGGTGAGTTGGAACAAAGAAAGGGTGCTTTTCTGCCTGGGCAAGGAAGAGAAAAAGTTATGAAACACATCAAACAAACCTGCAATGCCTGGAGCAAAATGTACAGCGGCCAGGTGCTAACTGGTAAAACTAAATAACACTAATCAAAACTGTCAAGACAAAGAATTTGGGGTATTTTTACACCTACAGTTAATTTTCTCTGGTCAGAATCAGTTGATGAGTTGAACTTGTACCTTTTCCCCATTGTTTGATTTGTCTCACACAAAGAAAATTCCAAGCAAACCACAGTGCGTCCCTTTTGGACTAGTGGATAACATGGAGAATTTCTCTAATTATCACTTCACTTTATGACTAGTTGGTGCAGTTTGTATATTCGGGATGTCTGCGTTAGTCTGCCACATCCCTGAAATGAAAATATACCTGGCTACAGGAAGGTGTTCAGCTCAAACTTGGAGCGTAGACATGGAAGTTGGGTTGGATCAAGGTTAAATTTAGATCATTTGGAACTGTAGCGAGACCACCTACTTCAAAGGGTCTCTTTGTAGCTGATTTGGTTTTTACTCTGTTCACATCTGCACAAGCAAACTGCACCAAAGGGGAAAAAACACCAACCAGAGTTTTATTTAAGCAGACTAAACAGCGCAGGGGTGAAAGCACCCTTAGACTATAGAGTACCAAAAGTGGATACCAACACCGAAATACCTTAAGCTACACTTATAAAAAAAAAAAAAAAAAAAAAAGAGAGACCAAAAATAGAAACGAGGTCATAGAGGTCTATGGGAAAATGGCCCTTTCTCTGTTACCTAAGTAAACACTTTCCCCACTGATTTTACAGGCTTAGTGGTTAGTTTAATCTCAAGTTGAATAAAACATGGGGCTCATTTTGTAAATTATCACAAGTGAGCAGATTGATTAGTCATTGTCCATTCAGTTTGTGGACCCTCTGATTTGGAAAGTGGAAATGTTCACCTTGAGCCTTTGTAACGGGGCTTCAGTGATGTATAGGTGAATTCACAGAGGCTATGTCCAACTGTTATACTGCCTATGATTTAAACAGAGTAATATTTTATGGACAACCTTTATTGCACACATAGGAATATAAGTTGTCATCAACCTGAGCAATGTTATTCTTACTTCCTCTGCTCTTTGCAATGTAGACTCACACTGAGCTAAAACAACACAAATGGAGGTACATGACAGAGCCTGCTACTTGACTGTGATATGAAAGAGCTAATAGTAAAGAACTAGGTGCAGTGTAGACTCACATGCATTGGAAAGGGCTTTGGAGATGTTAACAAGAACTTGATTTTTTTAAAAATATAAATCTGAGTGAATTTTTTTTAAATAACCTTCATGCTTTCTCCTCTCTTTGTCCTTGACTGCATCAGTCTACACATTAAATGAGCCACACATGAAGCCAATTATAGGTTGGACAATCATTCTAATGCTCAGTAATCAGTAATCTTTTACTAAGATGTATATACAGTCATGCGAAGAAGAATGTTTTCACAGGACTCAATGTATTTTGTTAAAAACTAAGTACACCCTTACTGGCATCCATAGGAATTAAGAGGGTAAGTAGCAGCCAGGTGCTGCTAGTCCACTTGATTAACATTCACACGTTTGCCACAGTCTTCTCAGGAATCCCTGCAAGTTCACCCCAAGGGCAGACCATGCAATGCTCAGAGAAACTGCAAAACATCTCAGACTATACAAGCCTGAGGTATCATGTTAAATTTTAATGACGTCTCAATTAGATAAAAATGGAACAAGTATGGCTTGTTTGGAAGTGTTGCCAGGAGAAAGTCTCTTCTCTCTAAAACAGTGGTTTAGGTTGGTAGAATTGCATCTGAACAAAAGATTTCCGGAATAATGTCCTTTGGACCATGTACCACAGTACCACGTTTGGTGAAAGCCAAACACACACTCACCACAAACATGCTATCACTCTATAAACCAAAGAATTCTAGAGTCAGATTTGAGGCCATTCGCCCAACAGCTTGGCTGAAATTGGGTCATGAAACAGGAGGTGTTACCTTGTCAAAGTCCAGACCTCAATCTGATTGAAATGCTCTGATGGTATCTTAAGAGAGCTTTGCATGAGAAATTGCCTGTAAACCTCAGTGAACTGAAGCAACCTAAAGAAGAGTGGGCCAAAATTCCTCCATTCCTCCAAAAATGTGCAAGAGTCATACAAAAAATGATTTCATGTTATTGCTGTTGAAGCAGTTTCTATAGTTTCTACATGAGTCTGTAGAATCCCATGTGAAAATATTATTTTAACCAGTAGTTGACAAAGTTTACATCAGTCAACAATGTCACTGCATTCCCATTGTGTTTCAAAGATAAGTCACTGTCATCAGTATGCTTTCCTGTGTAGGGTGTATGTTTAGTCCTTGCTTTTGAAATGAAATTCCAATGAAAAGGTCAACCAGCAAACTAGCCTGACACTCCTTCTATGCATTATGGTGTCCACCCAGTCAGCTTCCCAACAACACCTACATGACTGGACTTCTGATCTCTGTATTCAACCGCATACACACAGTGAAATGTAAGTCATTTATGTGGAAAATATTTGCCAGGGGTAGTCAGAAGCATGTTAAATGCTGTGGTTTTCAAAGCAGTTTCAGGATTCAGTGTATTGATGACCAAAGGTCTTTCATATAGCATGGTGGGACAAAATAAGATGATTGAAGACTCCGTACTTTCTCACTTGTGTATTCCTGTTATGATGAATGGGGAGAACTTTTTCTTTTCTTTTCTTTTCTTTTTTTTCCTCTCTGTCTTCTAGAATATATGGTAATTTGCTTTGATGTAGGTTTTTGTAGCTATGCAGGTTGTGTAGTAATTGTTTTTCTTTGTCCTGTTGGACTACTTGATGAGTCAAGCGCTGTATGTATGAAAAGAGGAATCATAGATAGGCTGGTTGAAGTCTGGTCTCATCTTCCAGTTATTTTGCATTATACCTTTGTGTCTTAATATTTGTGTCTTTAAATAAAACACACACACACACACATAATATAATGGTCAGTTGGGGCACAGGAGGGTGCATCTTGCATATGTTTTTAGGAATGGATTTTTAAATTTTGCTAAGAAGCTTTCGTCAAATAGTTTATAGTTTTTGAAGTTTTTTGACAAATGCCATTGGCAGCTTTAGTAACATTCCAGACTTTGTTGCTTTTAATAATAATTTTGACTTTTTTCATGTGATTTAATTCAGTAGATTTAGTACGCTAGTGTGTTGCAACCTCCGCTTTAGTGATTAATGCAGAGATAGCTGGGGGAAAGAGAGAGTTGTGAAGTTGTCCAGCAACTTCTGCCAAGGGTTATTTCTTTTTCTAGTTATGGTCAAGGCAGAGACCCTGCCTCAAAACCACAGAGCCACGTATGTTTCTTGTAAAGTAAAACAAATACAAGAGACTGTGACAGGCCCTCATTTTGATTAATTTCAATATGTTGCTCACTTAATTCCCATTTCAAATGACCTGTGGTAAATGAGTGTGAAGTCCAGAGCACACACTGGCAGAAGTTATACTTTTCCCCTGTTGATTGAGCACTTTAGCTATGCCTTTAACAACCTGTTTCCAGAACAGATTCCTCAACCTGTAAACATTTCAGACGGCAGGGAGAGAGAGGAAAAACTGAGAGAGAGGGTATAGTGGCAGAAAGATGAAGGGGGGAGGGGATTTAAGCATTTTAGGAGGAGGAGTGTCTTGTAATTATCCTATGACTTCAGCAGAAAGAAAGGAGGAATTTTTTAGAAGTATACACCATCTGAGCTCTTTTCATAGTTTGAAATTAGAGTGTTTGACTCACATGTTGGCATGGGTTTTGGGATACTGGTGGGGTGTTGTTTGTATTCTTCTCGGAGAGTGTGTGTGGTAGTGGTCTCTCCCTCCTACTTTTGAGGTGGGAGGGCTCAGCTGATGTCATTGAGTGCAGCAAACTGAGCCTGAAAGAGGCTCTTTGTTGGCAGCTGCAGCACGAGTAGTCCCTGTGCCTCGGATACTCACTCACACAGGGGGACGGAGAGAGGAATGGCACCGCACAGACGGCCCTAGTGTGTACTCAACTGATAAATCTACAAGGCGATAAACGTTTGGACAAAATCTGCGCTATTTTGTTGGGTTTTTTTTGGTGATTGTTTAACTGTGGAGGCAACCTAAAGCCAAAGAGGGGGAAAAAAACATGGAGACGCTCATAAGGAAAAGTTGGTAGACTTTGCCGGACAGCGGACTCTTTCTGTTTCGGAAAGGAGTGAGAACAATAATAAAAGGATACATTTCAGTTGGAAGGACTCCAGGAAAAGCAAACCAATATCTATTTCTTCTTTACTTGGTGTTCTTTCCACTTTTGTCAGCTTCTTTTGGATTTTTTTATTATTCTTTTGTTGGACACATGTAGGCGAGAAACGTTCAAGGGACATCTGGTTTGAACAAGCAACAATATTTTCAGCGTGAAGGGAAAGAAAGCAAATGAAAATGTTGGAGATATGCCTAAAATTGGTGGGGTGTAAATCTAAGAAAGGCCTCACGTCGTCCTCCAGCTGTTATTTGCCAGGTAAAGAAATCTAGTTTTCTGTTTCTTTTGACTTTTACAGTTTGCCATAAGAGGAACAGTCACAGGAGAGATGTGAGAAATGGAGAAAAAGTAAAGGCTTATGAGCACAGAGGAAAGAAAGAAAAGGTTGAAGTATCCACCGTGTAAAATCTCAACAATCATTTCTGGGTTCTGGAAAGTGAAGAATGGGGAGGGGAAAGCGGAGATCAAGCTCAGGGGAGGGTTGGGGAGCCCAGACACACTGGCTAGCTGGAGAGGAAAAAAGTGGAAAATGAGACGGAGAAGAGAATACAAGGAAATCTGACTCCTGCCCATGTCCCACTTAACTCTTGTTTATGTGGAGAGGGGATCTAATCTCAGTCTGCGCTCCCTTTTTCTTCTCTGCTGTATTACACTACTTCAATCTTGTTTAGTGCTCCCATAATGAAGTTAGTAGATAATGAAAGAGGGAGAGGGGGTTGTGAACTTTTTTTCTAGCGTCACGCACAGTTGATTTCCGGATTATCTATGCAACACAAGGGGAATTCAACGAAGTCCAGGACATATTGGGTCTGTACATAGTAAAAGATTAGTACTGGGAGACTGAGTGAAGTCTTGTGTGTTCTGTAGATTGCACAACCAAATGATTTAATAGAGTTAATAGTACTTGTACGGCCCCATTGAAGTAAGTGACAGTGATAAAGAGCCTCTAACTCTTAGATCTTATTGTAGAAGGCACAACAAATCTCCTGATTATGCCTCAGGGAGGCTGTGTTTGTCTTTGATCCATGAACAAAGCAAGCTTTTTGACATTGTTGGAATAATTATATTCCATGGGCATAATAGCAGGAAGATTGTGGATATTTTCAGAGAGCTTGGGGTTTAAATGGTGTTTCCTTCATGCATAGTTGCCTACTTTTTCACCTGGTTCCTTGCTATCTCCCACGAACATCTTGCAAACATATCTACAGTCAGTAGAAGTACATCACTACTTCCTACTTCAGTCATAGCATCTTAAGCAAAAGGAATACGGTATATTAGGGTAGAAATTTTCCCCTTTTCATTACTCATAAATATGTAATTTTGTACTAAGTGTGTTCCATCTGCAATAAATCAGCCTTTTTTTTCTCTTTACCAGTTGATGGGAACTAATTGATGGGAACTAACAGCTGTACCAGCTGGTTAGTTGCATTTGTAAACTGGTTCAATAGAGATAAGTAGAATCACCAGGATGACACAGCTCCTAGTTTTTTGCAGAAATTTTCTTTCTTGCATCAGTGTTTGACTTCCAGTGCATTCCTAATGCTGATAGAAGTGCAGTCATGGCTGTAAATTCTTTAGGAGTTCCTCACATATTTAATCATTCTGACTGTCATCTCACTAATGCAGCCAGGACATGCTGTAATTTCTCCCACTCCATGACTGGGGAGAGCTGCGGTCTGATACGAGGGCTGCTCCCATTCTTTGCTTCTTTCTTTCATTTACCTCCTTTTTTCTGTTTTCATATGACTTTTCATTTCCCCCCTCTTTCTCTCTCTCTGTTGACCCATGTGTCAGCATGCTGTCATCCTCTCACAAATAGCTGCAGTATTTCTGGCCTGTTAAGTGGGCATGTGTGGCACGGGCTGTTAAAATCGCTGCCCACACACTGTATGACCAGCCCAAACTGTATGCAGCCCCCCGTCCCATTTGAGCCGGTTTCCTATCTTGCTCGATCTCTGGTCTTATCTGTTTGAATTTGGGTTGTTTTTGTTGCTAAAATTAAGCTTGGTACTTATGAATGAATGGCTGGCTGTGCTTTTGAAGGTTTACACTTTGGACAAAAGGACAGGAGAAATATAGAAATGTAGGTATGAGCCAGATCTATCCTGTGTGTCATCAGCAGCTCAGCCATCAGGTCCTTTAGCTACAAAAAAAAAAAAAAGCAGCACATTTAGTTATGATAGTCTCACTGTGAGTAGGCTGGTGAGCCTAGCTTGCCAGAAGAGTTGGTGTGAAAGGATTTCATTAGCCTCCAAATACATTGATGCCTGGAACTTGTCAACAATGTCATGTGACAAGTTGTGGGCCTGTTTACTTTGTATAGGGTTATATTAGTTTACTGCTGTATGTTAAATCTTTGAAATACTTTAGGTTGTGAGGAATTTGGAAGTCATATCATCTCCCGCTGTGACTAGAAAGTCCATTACACAATGGCCCTTTAAGCTCATGTTGAAATGAACACATTTGTTGCTGCTGTTATTGAATAACAGCCACTGCTTTTTCCACAAACTGTTATCTTTGCAATATGGTTATTCACCCATCAAAGTATTAATGCATTAAATCAAATTGTGTTATCAATCTTCAAAATGTTGGCGTGAGTTGCCAGTTTTGGAGATATCCACTTTAAAAATGTATTCAGTATAGGGAAACTTGGGTAATATCTTTTTACACTCATCACGAGGCAGTTACAAAAACTGGAGTAGAAACTGTTTTCTTTGTACAAAACAAGCAAAAACCTGTGATTGGAGGTTTGTACTAGTGACAGCGTGACTGGACGAACCATTAATGGCACACCCCTTGGGGTACATGCTTGTTTTGGTTGGTGAATTTAGAGTGGATAAGAACATGCTCTTCTTTAATTGCAAATAGGCATTGTAATGATAAATGCATATGCAAATGCATAATTAGCTATATTTTATTGACTTTTGCCTTTAGGTTACATTATTGGCTTGAGGTAGAGTTATCTTGTTCTATGAACGAGCCCAACTTCCTCCTCTGAAGCTGTAAGTTGTCCTTAGTCCATTGTTAGTCTTGGAATAGGTTATTTATTTCTGTTACAGGATTTTCATAGATGCACTAATGGAAAATTGTCTAGTTTCTTTTTCATTGGGTCAATTAATCACATGTGTTTAGCTGAGTCTTGATTTGTCTGTAGTTTTTCAGTTGGGTCAGAGGCACAACTGTTGAGCATAATTGCTAAATTACTAAATAAACACAGTTACAAGTCAGAATATTTTATCTGCTGTTACCAAATCAGATGTCTTCTTAATCATTCACCCTTTCAGTCAAACCATTTGGCTTTGTTTCTGAGAACGACTAGAACACACAAATGCTGCAGTTGCACAGCAACTAAGATATGTGTGGTGGTATGTGTTGTAATCCATGCAAGACTTTTACATAAAACAAAAGGAGCAGTGAGCACTAAGAGCACAGCAAGGAATGTGGTGATAACCAAAGGAAAGTGATGCAAGATGAATGTCAGCTGTTGTAAGGGAGAGAGAAAAGTGAGCACATGGGTAAGTTTTATAGCCTGTGATGCCCAGGTGACCCAGATCAGCTGACAGCGTTCCTGAGTCAAGAAGTTTCCTGCTGAGCTCGCAGATAAAATGGATGTAAAATGGCCTAAAGCCGTTAAATGATAAAATCTGCACTGCTGTGCTTTGCCGGTAAAACTTAATTTGTCACATGCTAGTAGCTAGCCATTTGTTTTTTTGGGAATGCTTGGAAGAATGAAATGCAAGATGGGTCCAAAACATGTGTGACAACAGCTGAGGAAACCGCACAGTCGAGCTCATTTTATGGGCCAAACTGCGTTTAAATAGTTTCTCCTCTTTTTTTTTTTTCTTGCTCTTCACTGTAAACAAAATCCTTCTTTTTTTTTTTCTGTGTATTATTTTATTTTGTCACATTTTGAATGTTATCAATCAGGTTTACTTCTTATGCTTTGTTATAATTTAAGACATATATAACAAAATTTTAAATTAAACTACTTTGAACTTATCTATTTTATATTTACAGACAAGATCAGTGGTGAAACATATTCTCATGGCCTAACTTGGGGGGAGGGTGATTGTCTAGGTATTTAGGAAAATTAAATCTAAACAGGGATAATCCAGGAAATGAAAAGTTGTAGAGGCTTGAGGTACAATTTAGATCACATGATTGGCCTCTTTACTCTTGATTTCATGGTGGGATCACAACTGCTGAAGCAAAACATGGGCTGAAAGTGATATAAAAAAGTATAAAATGACAGATGGAGAGGTCAGAGTTCTGAATCATCCAACTTGTGTGTGAAAATGCTTCACAGGGTCAGTGTTGTGGTGTCTCTTCCGGACTTCATAATTAATATTTTTGCTCATATTGAAGTTTCATACTTGTATTCTGACAGGCTTGTTGTTGTTGTTCTTCCAGAAGCTCTCCAGAAGCCAGAAATTGAGGGTCAGGGTCTGACAGAAGCAGCCCGCTGGAACTCCAAAGAGAACCTTTTGGCTGGACCCAGTGAGAATGACCCCAACCTGTTTGTTGCCCTCTATGATTTTGTGGCCAGTGGTGACAACACTTTAAGCATTACTAAAGGTAAGAGGGTGGGGGTAATAAATGAAGGATTTATAAAAATATTTATATATAAGTTTTTTGTTTGGTTTTTTTTTTTGGGGGGGGGGCAGTTTTTCCATTTAGCAAATAGTAATAATTACAAAGCAGTATTTGTGAAGGTAGAAAGAAAAGGATTTCATACAAAAGTATGCAAGTGGAAATGAACCAGGCAAGCTAAGCACCTTATTAAACTCCAGGTCACAAGGGCACTACAAGGAAGGAAATAATCCTGACCATTACCCAATTTTTGTAAGAGTAACTCTAGTTTAGAATGAGTCAGATCAGTTTCTGAAAAAGGCTTGGTTGAGTTTGTAATCTAAACCAACACACATCTATTAAATTTGAGTGGGATGTAACTTACAAAATGATCTCTACTGGAGATTGCTGAAGTCTTTATACGATTCTTACCATTGCTGGGAATCCACTTAGTAGTGTCCTGTCTCCTTCCCGTTCTGCCTTCGCTCCCATCTGACTCTCACTTCCTGACAATGGCCTCACACGTGGGTCGTTTTCCACTGAAGCGATTGTAAAACAATGCTGCAGACACAGACAAACAGAGGAAGGAAGAATGGATCTTAAGCACAGGAATAAACAAGAAAATGTCCTCTACAGTGCTGCCTTCCAGCTTGTTATAATGGTGCAAAGATTAGGTCTCAGTTTACTTTGGCTGTTTATTGCCAAACAACAAAGATTACACAATTATTTAATTTAAAAGCAAAAATAGGCCACCATCATTATTTGTGTATGTTTTTTTTTATGTCTTTTATGTTGTGTATATGAATAGTTTATTCTCAAAATGTTTTCATATTATGGTGTCTTCAGGATAAGTTGCATTTTATTTGGATATAACCTTTCAAGATAAACATCACAAAGTGCTTCACAACTAAATGCCAGGTCATGAGAACAAAAGTTAACCAAACCCAAGTCTTAAAAGATGAGTTTTTAGCTGGTTTTTGAAAGAGATTAGCAAATCCACAGATCTCAGGGTCGCAGGGAGAGTCTGGGGGCCACTTTTGCAAAAGCTCTGTCTATGAATGTAAAAGTCAAATAAAGCTCTAAAAGTCAGAATCTTAAAATGGACTCTGAGGTTAATAGAGAGTCGGTGTAAGTGAATTGGCAACAGTGTGATCGGAGTACTTAGAAGACTCAACCAGAAGTCTTGTAGGGGTGTTCCAAACAACTTTGAGACATTCCGAGGAGTTTTTGCAACTACTGAATAATTAATTACAATATTCCAGACATGATATAATAATGTTGACTTTCTATGTTGACTAGGGGAGAAGCTGCGTGTGCTGGGTTACAATCATAACGGCGAGTGGTGTGAAGCACAGACCAAGAATGGCCAAGGTTGGGTGCCGTCCAACTACATCACCCCAGTCAACAGCCTGGAGAAGCACAGCTGGTACCACGGACCCGTGTCACGGAACGCGGCAGAGTACCTGCTCAGCTCGGGCATCAACGGGAGCTTTCTGGTCCGTGAAAGCGAAAGCAGCCCCGGTCAGAGGTCCATTTCTCTGCGGTATGAGGGGAGAGTGTACCATTACAGGATTAACACTGCGTCTGATGGCAAGGTGGGTATCAGCGGAGAGAAAGAGTCACACGATAAGAAAGTATTTATGTTTTTGTCTTTTTTTTTTTTTCTTTTTTTTTAAAATGGGTTCTTTACAAGCACTTTTCCAACTTACTCCACGTCTCTAAGTGGTTGTTTTCTCACATGCTTTCACAATAGTTGGCACTTGGATGGTTCATCTGTATCTGACTGGCCAGCACGTCTTGGTAATCAGGTAGTGCTAACAGTGTGTTCATGATAGTTTTTAAATGTGTGTGCTTGCAACACATTCAAAACTCTAGCTCAGTGTTTTTAAGTAATTTAATTAATTAACGACACACACACACACACACACACACACACCAGCAAGCCACAATAGGCCAATCCCTGTGTGAAGTCATTTAATTTAGTAAGTGTATTTTTATAGTGTGCTGCGTTCTTGCCAAAAATATCTATAGGAAGTAATCGTTTAACTTACTTGCACATATTGTTCATATTGTTGTCTCCTTGAGTATCACAGCATTACCAACTCACATACACTCACTCTAATACGCACTAAATGCTGCCTTCCTGTCTTGCCTTACGGGCACTGTACAAGTCAAATTAAATCAAATATTTTTAATGGAATATTTAAAACCACACAATATACAATTGTATCATTTAATACCATTTCCACCGTCATTCCGGCCGAAGAATGATGGAAAACCAGTGGGGACAAGAAGGCCTATTATTTATATTGGCTAGCAGTGGCAACAGTGCTGCAGGTATAATTGCACCAGCACAAAGAAAGGATTAAACAACCTCCTGCTTGCACAATCCACTGTCACACTAGTCTTACTCTTAAGTTTTAAATGTGGAGTGTCTCTAGAGGGGAAAAAAAGATGAAAGGGATTTGTTTTTAATTCGTGCTTGATTTAATTTTATTCAAGACTAAAGACCTACAAGTTTTACATGTTTCTGTACTTCTAATTGTAACATTTTGCTTAAATCCTTTGGAGTTGAGGCTGGCCAACAACTTAAAAGAGGTTTATTTTAAGAACTTTAAAAATGCAGACTACCAGTATTTAATGTTCATGGCAGATCCACGTAGGTGGCTGAATTTCTTGAGTGGGATTCCCCCCTCCTCCCCTCAAAGGCTATATCGGTCGAGAAGCCACTTTTGGCCGTGTCACCCTGCTGTTTGTGATGGAGCGAGGTGAACTAGGTTTAGGAACGCCAGCTATGAGAAGAATGCCTCTAACTGCCACTGTGCTTCTCATAATGACCAGCAGACGCGAGGCCTGGCCAGACACTGACGCCCATGCAAAGACATGCATTAGCACAGATGCAGCCAAGTATGCACACACATACAAAGAAGCGAATGGACAAACACAGACGCTCTCTCTCACACACACATACATACACTTGGTTCCCCATCGCATATTGTTTTCCATCCTCCCACTGAGCTACAAGTCAAGCGTCTGGTATGATAGAGTTCGCCAATAATTTGAAATTACCTCAGCACTCCCTGGAGCTGCAGGTTTTGTTGCACATTGGCTCTGTTATTAACACTGCTCTGAATAAAGAAAAAAAAAATAAAAAAAGATTTTCATGTTGGTAAGCTCTTTTTTTCTTCCCCCTCCTAGATTTAGTAAATGGTCATGGTTTAAACCATTAAATCGTCTTGAGGTTTCTGCGGACTCTTCACCGCAGTCAAGGTTGTTCTCTTTCTTTCCTTTTTTTCCTCCCTCCACAGGCCTTAGGCAAAGAGCCTATTCACAAGAATAAAAGAAGGCAGAAGTCACATTGTGGAACAAAAATCAGTTTTTGTTCTGAAAAGGCTAGAAAATCTGTCCACTTTGTTCTGTCCAGTATCCTTCCACCTGCCAAATACTGTACGAGCCTCTAATAGGCTAAGAAAATCTGATCTCTAATCTCTTGCATCCACTCAAATATACAATCTCTCTTTCTCTTCCCCCCCTACAGCTTTACGTCTCATCTGACAGCCGTTTCAACACACTGGCCGAGCTGGTGCACCACCATTCCACCGTGGCCGACGGCCTCATCACGACACTGCACTACCCAGCGCCGAAGCGTAACAAGCCCACCATCTATGGAGTTTCTCCCAACTACGATAAGTGGGAGATGGAGCGCACTGACATTACCATGAAGCACAAACTAGGAGGGGGCCAGTATGGGGAAGTGTACGAAGGCGTTTGGAAGAAGTACAACCTCACCGTGGCTGTCAAGACACTAAAGGTACGGAGACAGAGAAGATTAGCATCCACCTACTCATGTGGAAACATTTTGACAACTACTGGTGTTACATATTAACATTCCAAGCTATGGTTTTAATTTGGCTGAATAATGCTACCATCTGGTGTAGCACAGATGCAACTGCACCCAGCCATCCTTTGCTGTCCTCACTTTCTTTTTTCTTTTTTTCTTTCTTTCCATAAACTGTGTAGGAGGATACGATGGAGGTGGAGGAGTTTCTGAAGGAGGCTGCGGTTATGAAAGAGATCAAACACCCTAATCTGGTGCAGCTGTTAGGTATGTGACTAAAAACAACAATCATTGCTTTAATGTGGGGGTTTTACATAAACACTGTTTAAATGTAACACATGTACGCAAAATCTTCTGTTAGAAATGATGTATTTTGTTTTTAGTGGCTCCATAGTGTAGATGTGTACACGTGTTTGCCTAACAAGCCAGGAGGAGAGATGGTTCACTTTGGGGTTGCATCTGGAATAAAAACTGCGCCCAAGAAAAGCTGTGAGATGATGATTTGTGTTGCGGGACTCGTGTTTTTGGCAGGCGTGTGCACACGGGAGCCCCCGTTCTACATCATCACAGAGTTCATGACCCACGGTAACCTGCTGGACTACCTGAGGGAGTGCAACAGAGAGGAGGTCAATGCTGTGGTGCTGCTACACATGGCCACACAGATCTCCTCTGCCATGGAATACCTGGAGAAAAAAAACTTTATACACAGGTGGGTTTGAAGGCCTAAAAAGCAAACTTGCTAACCTGTCCTGGGTTTATAAGACAGATGTTTTTTTTATTGTTTTTTTTTTTTTTTTTTTTTTTACCCATCTTCAGTTTTAAGCTGGAAGGGACAAAAAACACCTTTGACCTCATATCTCATTTTCTCTTATTTTTCTTTTTTTTCTCCCCTCTCCTTCCTGAGCAGTGCTCCTCTCACACTCTCATTGTATCACAGACAAGTCGATGTTGTAGCAAAGCTTGTTTGTTCTGGCACGTCCAGCCGTATCTTTTGGAAGCGATGATATGATTTATGACTTACATATTTGTGAAACTGGATTTTAATTTTTAAGCCTGACACGACTCAGCTTGCAATTGTAAATTGATTCTTTTTTTTTTTTTTTTTACCCCACAACTCATCTGAAGAAATATGGCACCTGAGAGGATTCTCTAACAAAACACACTGCTGTTCTGTTGTTTCTTTTCTTTTGGGTTCATATCAGCTTAATAAATTCTCATTTTCAAAGTCAGCATTTCTATACAGCTTCCCATTCATCGCTTCCTCTCATAACTGCTTTTTCTTCTGTAGGGACTTGGCAGCCCGTAACTGTCTCGTTGGGGAGAACCACCTGGTGAAGGTTGCAGATTTTGGCCTGAGCAGGCTGATGATTGGAGATACCTACACGGCTCATGCCGGGGCCAAGTTCCCGATCAAGTGGACAGCTCCAGAGAGTCTGGCTTACAACAAGTTCTCGATTAAGTCTGATGTCTGGGGTGAGCTCCTGTCTTTTACTCTGCTGTTAAACAATGTGAAACAAATTAAATTTCCCTCATTCTAATTTGCACATATTCCTCACATGATCTCAATTCGTAGTCTTTGACTTTGTTCTTTTTTGATTTATTGTCTTGTTCAACTTGTTCCTGCAGCATTTGGTGTGCTGCTGTGGGAGATTGCCACATATGGCATGTCTCCTTACCCTGGCATCGACCTGTCCCAGGTCTATGAACTGTTAGAAAAAGACTATCGTATGGATCGACCAGAGGGCTGCCCTGAGAAGGTCTATGAGCTCATGATGGCCTGTGAGTACCACAACCCATCTTGTAAAAACATGATTAAAGGCACGCTTCTGTTTTGGAATAACTTTTTGTTTTCCTTTTCTTTTTGTCAGGTTGGAAGTGGAACCCTTCAGAACGTCCAACTTTTGCTGAAACCCACCAAGCCTTTGAGACCATGTTCCAGGAATCCAGCATCTCTGATGGTCAGTGTCCATTTCTTTTCTGTCTAAAACCTCTTCAGTTTGGGGCAAACTGTTCTGATACTCCTCAGGCTTGAGTGTGTTACATAGATATCCTGATGTAAACACACTCAAGCCTGTTGTTTGTTGCTAATATGTCCAAACCTTCTTGTATTTGTGATTTCAGAGGTGGAAAAGGAGTTGGGAAAGAAAGGAAAGAAGACATTAGGCTCCATCCAGCAGGCTCCGGAGCTGCCCACCAAGACCAGACCTCGCAAGAGCAACATAGACAGCCGAGATACAGAGAGCCCAGGTGACATGAACTTAAAGAGTATGCCTGGTGCCTTTATTGCTAGTTGTTAAATATACCTTCACACTTTATTTACATTACCCTGAAATAAGTAGTGCAGTATTTGATGCTCACATTCATAATCTTAATAATCGGTAAGAATTAAAGACCACAAAACGTTCTGTGGGTAAAATGAAACAATGTCTCACCACCAATTTCCCTTTGAAGTAAAGACGGTCTGAGCTTTTGACAACCTGGAAGATCAAGTTCTTACTGAATTGTTTGGCTGTAACCACATAATAAGGATTGTTCCCACCAAAGCATTTTTTCTCCAGCTGTGAGGACTTAATTATACATGCTCTGCTGTCCTGCCCTTCTCTTTGCCCTGACATTGCTCTAAATATGTTTGGCAGACACACTGGTGGAGCTTGCTTCTACGCTTTTTTGAAAAAAAAATAAATAAAAAAATTTAGAAAAAAATACAAATAAAAATCTATAGTTGTTTGATTGCCTTTGCTGATAGTCCCCTGGTTCTTTTATGCTCTTCCACAGATCTGTTGGAAACGGAGGGGGCTGTGTCGTCACCCATGCTCCCCAGGAAAGAGCGCCCCCTCCTGGACAGCAACCTGAATGAGGACGATCGCTTGCTGCCCAAGGACAAGGACAAGACGCGTGGCTTTCTCAGCCTCATCAAGAAAAAGAAAAAGAGTGCGCCAACTCCTCCCACACGCAGCTCCTCTTTTAAAGGAGACTGCCTCTCTGACAGGAGGTGCGTTACTCAAGATCCTCGAGACAGTGACATCTTTAACAACGGGGCATCATTGGGCATTAATGACGCCACACATGGCCTCCACAGTACGAATAATAATGGAGCAGCAGGTATAACTAATGGGGCTCCTACCTACCCAGTACCTTTTTGCCCTAGAAAGAAGTTACCTCTTGTAGTGACTAGCCCAGGTGGAAAGGGAGCAACAACTCCACCTAGTGAGGAGGAACCCTTTTCTAACTCTAGGTTTTTCTGGCCCATGCCCACTGGCTCAGATGGCACAGAATGTAAGTCTGTCACACTGCCGCGAGATCTGAGCCATCGCCGCTTCGACACAGGCACCGTCGGGGGCAAGCCAGCTCTGCCACGAAAGCAGCAGAAAGGAGAGAATGCGCCACGGATGGGCACCCTGACTCCCCCACCACGCCTGAATACATCTCCAGATATTTCATCCACCTTCTTAGGCAGAGATAATGATCTCAGTCCTGGTTCCAGTCCCAAGGCTTTGACACCTAAGGTGGTGAAGAGACCCAGTGTGTCAGGGCCAGAAAGCTCCAAGACCAGCGCTCTGCATGCCGAGCTTCTGAAGCCCAATGTGTTCCCTCCTATGGGGGCAGCTGGAGAAGAATGCAGGGCTCGCAGAAACAAGCACACAGAGTTCTCCTCCAGCAGGGATCGAGTAAAAATACAGAAACCCAAGCCAGCCCCACCTCCACCACCCACTAATGCAAAAACGGGCAAGGTCTCCCGCAGCCCCACTCAAGAGCTCCCCTCCCCGACTGCTTCAGAAATCAAAGCTAAGTGCCTCCCTTCCATCTCAGATCCCCACCACACAGCCACTCCCAGTGACCAAGCCCGCTTACCCCTGAGTGAGGCCTCCAAGAAGCTGCCCTTGGGCTCCACCTCTAAACCTCAACCGTTAAAGACCTCCGCCTCTTCCACTTCAGTAACCAGCTCCCCCTCCAGCCAGAGCCTTGGAGGTTTGTCTTCTCCCCTCACCTCCCCCAGCGATCCAAATTCACCTACTGCATTCACCCCTCTAGCGAAAACCCGATCCTCCCTCCGCAAGACTGCACCCCGCCAGGCCTCCGAGCGCACTCCAAACTCAGCCGTGACACGCGAAATGGTGCTGGAGGGCACCGAGCTGCTCCGCGCCGCCATTTCCCGCAACTCCGAGCAAACGGGTAGCCACAGCGCCGTGCTGGAGGCCGGCAAGAACCTGTCAAAGTACTGCGTGAGCTATGTTGACTCCATTCAGCAGATGAGGAACAAGTTTGCCTTTCGCGAGGCCATCAACAAGCTTGAGAGCAGCTTGCGAGAGCTTCAGATCTGCCCCAATGCCACGGGGGGCTCGAGTGCACAGCAGGACTTCAGCAAGCTGCTGTCCTCCGTCAAAGAGATCAGTGACATTGTTCAGAGGTAGCGCCTAGAATGTGACACTATCAGACATAAAAATGATAACATTTTATGTTACACTACCCTTCCCCCCCCCCTCCATGCATGTGGGCCAACTGTTACCCAGGCCCAGCTCATGCTGGAGAGCAGCAGAGGTGTAGGTTCACACATACTCTAGTATGTTCTGAAACACTTAAGCCTGTGGTTACTCCGGACTGAATCAAAGAAAGCTTTATGTAGATGCCATCAGACAGTCTGTAACATTGAAAAGCCTTAACTATGAATAAACACTGTCATTTGGCCTTCACATGAGGCGAGGGGCCAAATCTTTCATCAACGTAACCTTTCATGGTTGATTTTTCTTTTTGAAATGATCATGTCTTATGTTTTTGGTTTCTTCCCTTTATCACTGACTCGAGTATTAAAAGAAAAGACCTGTGATAATTGTTTCCATCACTGTTAGTGTTTCATTTTTTTTAATCATTAATGCTGACAACAGTGAACAAAAACAAAAATGCTTAACCTCATCTTGTAGTTTGCCTTTGTAACACAAATGCCATTTTTAAATGTAAGCGTTAAGGAACTTCTCTTCTCACAGTGTTGGTAAGACTGTGTTTTGTCCCACATGCCCCTACATTTTCTTGTTTTTTTTTTAATGCCATCAATGTCTGGTTGTGTGCTGAGTGATGGAATTGTGTCAGTGTTTTTGTATGAATGCTCTTCTGCAGTATTTGCAACCACGTGCCATAATGTTATAATGGGAGCAAGCAAATGAGGCAGGATGAGCCTCTAGCCTTCACAGTTCTGCTTTTCTGCACACACTTGGGTAACAATTAGTGCCTTAAACACTTACCGGCAGAGCTGTTCTTACTCTTGACACTTTACAAGTGCAGAAACATGCTTTTATCAAGTGGTTGAGAATGACTGTTTTTAGGCGTGTTTCTTGGATTTCCATGTCTGCCATACCAAAAAAAACCTTTTTTTCCAGTCTATACTGGGAGAGGGACCAGGGTTCTCAGTGGATCTGTTGATTTGCATTGTCCTTAGACTGGACTTCTTTTTACTAAACAAGTTTGATTCAACTTTCACTACATGTCATAAAAGCCATCAGTAGCAGACTGGCCCTGCAGCAGCACGCTGTCTGATCTGTTAGGAGGGGGTAACAGACTGAAACAGCGTTTCCGACTCTGACGGGCCTTCCTCGCGTGTTCGAATGGTCTGAATGCTGTTTTGAGGCCTTTTCACCCCAGAGGAAAAAGAAAATCCTGGGGGAAACACTGGACTGAAATGTTTATGGATCTGTCACTTGCTGTGCTACAAAATGATGTGAGGAGGTGACCAATACCGACTGAAAGAACTCGTCAGATTTCACTTTCACCACATGTTCTTTCCTCACCTGCATCTCTCGCACAGTGTCAGTATTTGTGTTGTCGTGTCATCCCCGTGTGCCCCGTCTGACTGCGATGCCTGAGGACAAAAATCAACTGCTAGTTGCCTTGACTTCAACATGGTACTGTCAGTGTTGGCTTCTTTAAAAAAACAAACAAAAAAAAACACCAAAAAACTTCCTGTACCAACCATACCACTACTCGAATTTTGTGTCTAAGCCTCCTCGCCAATTTTGTACACAAACTTTCACTTGTAAATGTCGTCCCCCCTTCTCCCCTTGGTGCAATTTTCGTTGCAATAAAAAAAACAAAGCAGTTGTGCTACTTGAAATACATTTTGTGTATGGCTTATTTGGTCATTTTGGCTGTGAAGTGAAAGAAATGATCTTTCAGAAACCATTTGACTTTTCTCTCCCACCTAAAATGGTTAGAGTATGATAACATCTAGGTAGAGCTTTTTCTTGTCACTGCAAAATTTCAGACAGTGTCTTGTGCTAACACGATATCTCCAGCACAAACTGGAACGGTGTGATGCTCATTGCTTGTAGTAGACAGGATATTAAAAGTGCTCTTCTCATTTGCAGCCACAGATTTAAAAAAAAAAAAAAAGGACACAGCAACAGGTTATGTATAATTTATTTTTTTCTGTCTAGAGTATTTTTTTCATTAAAATCAAAATGTCAACATTTTAAAATCATATACACGCAAGAGAACGCATTTAAATGTTAGCACAGCTCCTTAAAAATTTATACATATGTACGTTTCTTTTTGTACTTAGACAAAAGCAGGAAGTGGTCACTCAAACTGCAGAACAGGTGGGGGACACAGGAAAAAAAAAAAAAAATAAAAGACCCGGCCGGCCCACTTCCCACGATAACAAAGCAATCCCCCACTCCCCAAAAGAGTTAAGGGAGCGATGAAGGGGTGGAAAAAGAAAAACAGAATATAAACAGAGTGCCCCACTCTCCGCTCCGTTACAGATATAAGAATCAAGGCAGACAGAAATAGTTTGCGCATCATCTCAATCCGCTTCCTCACCCCTCAACCAATCGGCAGGTTCAGTAGTGTGCAGACGGGGTGATGGGGGAGGGTGTCTAGTTATCTGTCCTTTACATACATTTATTAATAGAAACTATGTTACAGAATTTTTCCCCAAGCATGAATTACAGGCAACCCACTAGCACACCAACTGTACAGAAATTGGCAGAGCGACCAAATAAATTTCTAAATTCAAAGTACAGTAGCGAGGTCATCACCAGTAGTTAAGAAGCAATATATACAGCTGTCCAATCGGGGAAACACTATGGTACAAATATTCGTACTTGAAAAGGGAGACAGATTTTTTTTTTTTCTTTTGTCATGTTTCGGGGGGCACACTGCTTGGTGTCGCTTTATAGGAGGCAGAAGAAATGGGCTCTTTAGTGCGGCTTTGCTGATTATACAGGAGGGACGAGTATATTTTTACACTTAAACAGTCGGGACTTTGCTCCTAATACTTGGCCATTTAAGATACTGTGACCGTGCCAACTACCTCAAGTACTTCAGTTATTTCAGTAAAATGTGACAATGAATCTAAAAGAGCTGATTTATTGAATCGAATTGAATTCAGAGAGCAGTGTGAAGAGCAAGTGCAGCAAAACAAAGATTCCAGAGTAATAACATTAATAATAATAAGGCAACAAACAATGACAAAGAAAATGCTGGTAAAGACAATCTTGTTATACGTGACGTGAGGGAGAGTTTGGGTGTGAAATGGGAGATGAAGAAGAGCTGGTGCAAAATAAAAAAATCTTTGTGTGACAAAAACAAACAAAAAAGTCACAGGGTGGCTGTTGTTGTTAAAGTGTCATTTTAGCTCAGTCTATACAAACACAGACAAGCTGGAAAACACCCAATATTCCATGTAATAACTCAGTGGAGAGGCCCGGGGAATAATCCACAAAGAATTTCTGGGTAATTCCTAGTTTTCTAGACCCCCCCCCCTTCTTTGTGAGAATATCAGCATTGCCACATCTGGCAAAGGACTGCGCCAAAGCAGAATTTAAAAGACACAGGCAGGTTTGAATCGAGACCGCTGGAAAAAGCTCCCTCAACTACACATTCCTCGACGCGTGCTTAAGAGCGTCTACCCGTGTGGCTGCTTGATACATGACTTCATCACCATTGCGTTCTGCTCCCAAGCAAATAAGCACAAGTGAGATATCACATTTGCGTGTGCTGATAAAATACAGGAAATGTAACCCATGCAGGGGAGGCGGACTCTGGGAATATAATTTAGTTCCAACTGATTGGTGGTGGATGAAACTTAACGCAGTGTTTACATTTCGCATATAGCTATAAAATCCAACATAAAAAAACAGTCTTGCTTTATCATTATCGTATGAACATTACATCTATCTAAAGTGTCAGTGACCTGTGTAATGTGTGGTGGATTCTATGATACTATGATGGAGGGAACTAGGCTGAATGGTGTGAGAGGTTTGTGGGGGGGTGGAAGAAGAAGAGTTATCGGATGACAATACACTGATCGAGATTAAAGAGGAGGAGGAAGAGGAGGAGAAGGGGGAGATGTAGTCCACAAAGCCCAGCTCAGCCTGGCCCAAGTCGATATTCACCCCCCTCTGTTCCTTCCCTCCGCAGCCCTGCTCTCACGCAGCACCTGGTGCAGTGGGATGGGGTGTGAATGCAGGGAGGTGGTGGATGGAATGGAGGGGATTGGCAGGACAGGAAAGGGGGTGGGACAGACAGACAGTGGGAGAAATGGGGCAAAGGGGCTTTTTGCTTGGTCATTAGCAGCCGCAGCCTTCCCTCTGGGGCTGTGGTTCGTTTACTATCCGGCCGCCCTGAGGGGCCGAGGGCTTATGCTGAACCCCCGACTCGGCAGCATTCAGGTCCAGGCTGCCATCTTGGATATTCTGGTAGATCTTCTTAGCAGCTTCCAGGAAGGCATCCTCAACGTTTTCACCTCTGAAAACAGACAGGGCATACACACAAATGTGAGCTACACAGAAGACTGCTGATCGGATCTTGTTCTGCAGGAACTGGAAAGCTGAAGTTGTGCAGACTTACGTTTTTGCGCTGGCTTCCAAGAACAACAAACCTGTTCAACATAAAACAGACACAATGACTGAGTCACTAAAACACAGCGCCAAGTGTGCATACCTCAAATACCAAGTCATCATTCACCCCCTCTTTTAATTAATATTGCTCCATTTCTCCTAGAATTTACTGTCCCACCAAAGTAAACAGAAAGATGTTAATCTTGGCTTCGCCCCCCCCCCTTTTTTTTTTTTTTTTTTTTTTTTTTTAAAATAGAGTTCAAATCAAAACCATCTTAGAGACAGATCACAAAAAACTCATTTTAGTGTCAATGTTTGTGGACATTTTGTTAAGAATCCTGTGAATATTATCCTGTTGAAAGTTATTCTTAGACAGATGTAAATTCAAATTCAAATTCAAATTCAAATGGATAGAATTGCCTCCCACTGAAACCCTTTTCCACCTTAACCTCCCAGCATGCACCGGTTGACGTCTCGCTCACCGTTCTCCTCGGCAAACTGCTTCGCTTCCTCATACGTAACATCCCTCTGGGCCTCCAAGTCGGCTTTATTTCCTATGAGAATGATCACCTAATGATAAACACAAGGGAAGAGAGTGTGAGACGATCCCCTGGACACTTTGTCTGGGAGAAATTTGCTGTCTAATCCTTTGAGAGATAATAAAGCCAAGGGCAATCCAGGAAGACTCCACTACGTTGCTGAGCTAATTTTAAGATATTGATTGAGAGAACGTGTGCTCAACAGGATCCTTAGCAACTGCGATGTAATTAGAGATTTACTGAACTTCTTTCTAAAAGAGTGACAAAATGACTAAACCAAAACTGCTGCACACCACCTTTTACGTGCCAATTTCTTTTGCTTTTACTGCAGAATTGTTCAGCACTAGGGCTAATACCGGCATTGTTAGGCAATGATAAGAAAATGAAATATCGCGATAGAATATGGCTAGAATGCACATGCGCAGTGCCTTTGTTTTCATACGCACGTGGGAGGGAAAAGCGGATCGTTAAATGAAACAGCTGAACCACAATTGGTTTGTAAAAATGCTGCAACTTCAGTGGTTATGAACTAGTTTGGCTTTCGTCCGTCAGATACACACCAAAGCACAATTTTTGGTGGAGCATGCTAGCGGGCCGTCGTTATTACCGTGTTTTTCGGAAAACAAGGCACACTTAAAACCAATCCGTTGATTTTCTGAAAAATCGGCAGTGCCCCTTATAATCCAGTGCACCTTATGTATGAATTCTGGTTGTGCTTACTGACCTCGAACCAATTTTATGTGGTACACGGCGCTCAACAATCTGTCAAAAAATGTTTTAGTATGACTTTCATAAGCTACGAAGCCGCACCGCTTGATGGATTGTCTGAGCATTAAGGCTATCGTAGGCAGGAGCCTCGCCGAGTGATACGTACGGTGCTTCAACATAATATTACCGTACTGTGTGTGTATAACTTTAAGTGAAAATACATTGATGGGGGTTTTTTTGCACTAATAAAGTTGTGGAGTTGTAAAGTATTTTGTCTCGCGTCAATTATATCGTCTAAAACCAAGGCAGGCAGATGTTGGGAGTTGGGGCAGATGCTGTGACAACACCAACAGTGCCACCACTTTGCCAATTTTAAATACTTCAGCACAAACAGCAGTTCTATTTCACAGCTCAGCATAGTTTTGGCTTTTGCTTTTGGAAGATGTACAGTCATCACTGCCCACAGTGCTATGTGCACTGAACACTCATTTGTGATTTGACGCTCTCCTCTCTGGTATGCATGCAAACAAGATCAGAAACCACCTGTCAGTGGAGTCAGATCTGCCCGTTTCACAACATTAACACAAGTTTAGAAGAATCCTCATCTTTACAGCTCAGATGAAACACATTTAACCTATTAGACTGATCAAAATTATTCTAATCTGTTATAAATATATTAAGGATAGCTGTATATACTGTTTAGGGACATGAAAACAAATTCTTTGATTTCTTTCCCTCAACCTGAGGCCTTTTCTGTGAAGCACATTCTGTTTCATAGTAAAGGCCTCAGGTTTATCTCCAGTCTTTTTAGTGTTTAGAAGTGGGGTCACTTCCCAGGATACATCACCATGGTAACTTATGCTGAAGTTTATATTAGATAAGAGATCAACTTGTACAGAAATCAGCGCCCGCTCACCAATCAGTCCTCTGAAAAAAAAAATACATTATAATTCCTAGAAGATCCGGTGGATCTTTGTAAGAAAGTGGGGTTTTGGGTTGTTTTTTTTTCTTAGGGACCGTCTAAAGATTTTGTCTCTTTGTGACAAGCATCAAAATAAATAAAAAAATAAAAATAAAAAATGGATGGCTGCAAGCAATGTTACACATGCAAGAAACTCTTAAATTATTATTTTTTTTAAAACATGTATTAGTATAGCAATATTACCCCTAACCCTTTAACTTGTTGATTGCATATAAAATTAATTATGAATAATAATTATTAGTGATTTATAGGATTTTATTTCTTCTTTACTTGCCATCTTCTTTCACACTGGCTCTAAAAGAAGAGCCTAGTCACACTGAATTTAATTATAAATACTGTCAGATGTTGCGATGAGTTAAAGATGGGGGATTACTCAAATGTATGTAACTAAAAAATTTTGGGGGGCATGCTCTACATAACTTTAAAAAAAGTTATGTAGCACACTGTGTAGCACACTGTCACTAACTGCAGTGCTGTATGGCACTTTAATACTCCTATTCATACTGTATTCTTTCACACACTGGCTGCAGAAGCTCTGCTCAGAACATTGAGCATCATGTGTTTAACTTCTTCAGATTTATCTAACATTACAGTTTGCTCTCTGTTAGTAAAATAATTCAGCCCTGATACCAGTAAACCTCTGTGTTTGTGACTGATCACATGCTGCCAACACTGCCTCTATGTTTGTGTTCACAACTAAACTAGGTAAAAGTCTGTTGACTTTAAGTTGATAACCACCTTTGTGTAAATGTTTAGCAGGATTAATAATATTGGTGTAGCTTGATAAAGAGAAGCTAGGCCTGGGTATGTTGGATTCACTTCATAGTAAAAGTCCCAGATTTAACAACTTCAAAGTGTTCAGATTCTGTTAAAGTGGACTGTGCCAGAAAGAAACCAAAAACTTAATACTGTTCATATTAGCTTAGTAAAGTTTACTTGTACTCGTCATTAAAATGAGCAGTGGATAACACAGCTCCATACAAAGCCTGTGTATAGTTGTGACTGGATATACAGAAACATCCCTTTTTGCTTTCTGCCATCTAAAATGTGAACAGGAAGTGTCATGTTGCACAAACACACTTCCCTGATGGAACACAGACCTCTGAGAGTGAGAGCAGGAAGGTTTAGAGCTAATCATATTTACCAAGAAAAACCTATTTAAGAAATGGACAGGGCTGAGTGGCTCCAAAAAGACTAACAGGAGGATGACAAAAGGGATAAACAGCATAGCCACAACTTAAAGCAATTAAAAGAAGAGAAATCAATGCAGAAAGAGAGTGCAGAGACGAGGCTGTGGAGACACGTGTGCAGCTTAAGACAATCATTAATTTCAGTGCGTGTACTCACAGTATTGGGGTTGGTGAGGTTTCTGGCATCAGTCAGCCAGCTGCTGAGATGGTTGTACGTGCTTCTCCTGTTTGACATCAGAGGGACAGAGGTTACTATGACGACAAGCAAAGACATAACATCCTGCCATCTCTGAGGATGGATTTGAAAAGAGGCAGCAGCTGCCATATAATACAGGCAACAATAACCATGGAGGAAATCATCTGGGAGTTATGGATACATCTGGAAGTGATACTGCTTTCTCCAGATCATAAGTATGAACTTTATTTATATCAACAGCTTCCTGTGCCTGACGATGCAGCTACCAACTCCAATGCCACATTATCCAAGTTACAGCCTCATTTCCATTTTCCAATAAATGAACCAGTCCTCAAAATTTTATTTTGAGCCATCAAGTTAACAAATTCAGACGGTCTGAAGTCTGCTGAGCAGCTCAGGGTAACTCAGTCAAAGTAACTCTTTTTGGCTGTGATTAGTTGGACTGATAAGTATATAAACTAAACTTTGCCTTCAAAAGGGAAGTGATCACTTTGTTACAGAGTAATTACAAAGAAAAACATGTCTTCATATGGTAAATGGACTGGTTCTGATATAGCAGTTTTTGACTCTGAGCACTCTGAGCACATTATACAACGCTCCTAATTCACCCATTTACACCTATTCATGTAATAATCAATGCATCCATCTGAGCTGGATATTGCACACCAAAGGATATTTGCCTTGCAGCAGTGATCAAACCACCAACATTCAGATTAGCAGATGACCTGCTCTACCTCCTGAGCTAGAGCCACCCCATATAGGGACAATGAGTTTATTCAACAGCATAACACAGTGAACTGAACAGTGCTTAAAGTACTGAGCAGAAAAAAGGGGAAAGTGCAGGAAAGCTCAAATATAATGAGTCCCTATGAACACACAGGGTCTCTGGAGGTTAAAAGAAATAATTTGAATGTTACTTATCCAACACAACCTACTGTCTACACTGGTGTGGCCCATGTTAATAACAAATGTATACATAAAAACAGAAGAATGCAAATGAAAGCCACATCTTTTCATTAAAGGATATGGTTATAGTTAGGTGTATAGTCACAGCAACCATAGATGACAGAGAAAACACTGCGTTGGCACTCATTTAGCCCTAGAGGCCATACTGGAGGTGGTTGCAGTTTGGACAGACATTCCACATGTTCAGCTGTGTTTGCTTGGCATACCACTGATACCATCTAACAGTTTGGGTAAGAAGGTCAGTCGCATGCAGTAACACAAACTATTCATATTTGTTAAGGAGTAGGTGTGCTGGGCTGAACGGTGCGGTTGTCAGATGTTCATGCTTTCCTTTAACTTCCTCTTTCTGCACAATGCACTACATGGCTATTGTGTACACTAGGGCTGCACGATTTTGCATAAAATGAGAATCACGATTTTTTTGCTTAGAATTGAGATCACGATTCTCTCACCATTTTCTTTTCCAGTATAAATATTTATTGCACTTATTAACTGCACATCAACTTCGTAACAGTTGAGACTGAACATAAAAACAATAAACATAAAAACAACAAATGTTTCACATTTTGTCGTTGCCGCAAAATGTACTGCTCGAAATTCCATCTCCACCGTTGCTCGACACTGCGTGTATAGAGCAGGTAGTGCAACAATAGAAAAATAGTTGCGGGACGGCACTGTGTAGCGTTTGTCTAGGGTGTTGATCATTTTCCTAAATCCCTCGTTTTGCACAGTGTTGATGGGAGCCATAAATTTGGTCAGGTGATAAGTAATAGCCTCCGTAATTTCTTTGTGCCTGCGGGAGTTTGACGGGTATAGGGGAGTGCTGTATAAGGTTCCCGTTATTGATGTTTGGGTGGTTGACCGGGACGGATTTTCTCCAGTCACTTTCTCGTCATCCCTGACGTGCTCTCCGTTGTTTTTTTCCCTGCCAATTTTAGCAGCCAGCTTCTGTATCACGTGGTATAAGGCTCCGCCCTTGTCATTTGTTGAGCAGGAAGAGTGAGCGCTTGTTTTCATGCAGATTACGTCCCGGATCAAAATGCGGTACAATCGTCGTCTTCTCTTGTTTTTTAAAAAAAAAAAAAAATCGTTGTCATTTGGAAATGAGATCGCACATAAGTATGAATTGAGATCGCGATTTTCTAATGATTAATCGTGCAGCTCTAGTGTACACTGTCAAAGCTTCTGTGTTAAGCGGTAACCATGACTGCATCAATACATAACAAGCACGCTCTACCTGGTGATGTCGTAGACCATAAGCGCCCCTGCGGCCCCGCGGTAGTAGGAGCGGGTGACGGCCCTGAAGCGCTCCTGTCCTGCTGTGTCCCAGATCTGGAGCTTGATCTTCTGCCCGCTTACTTCGATTATCCTCGTACCAAACTCCACGCCAATAGTATGAGGGCAGTCAGCCATGACTGGGGAGAATAAGTATGTCAATGAATTCTACTGTTGCCCTTACTAATGTTTTTGTATTTCAAGTCTTTCTTCTGTCATCCGTTTTGTGAACTTTAACAAAACACGTGCCTAGTTTGAACTTAAAATTACGCAGTAACAAACATTATTCAATATGTATAGGTCACACATAGCCAACTTGTTTCTACTGTACGGCAGCAGCAGTTGCATCAATAATTAATCGCAGTCTTTAAAGTCATCACTTTGTCTAAACTGCAAACACTCTTGATGTATCAATTTGTTTGAAACTGCCACTGAAACCCTCTTCTACATCACTCCAGTGTGTGTATGCATGTGTGCACTGGTGTATGGGTGCAGGCAGGATGCAATTGTGGACAAGTGAATGAGTAACACAGCATCTGGCTTGTTAATAGTAGCACTAAACAACTGAGCTGAATGGTAATGGGAGGCTGCAGCTGGCTCATACACAGAAGAAGAGACTCTCACTGTTGAGCTCACACTCCACATCTATGCTGCTGACTTCCGCTGGTGTATAAAAGAAATCCAAAGAGATTTAGGCACTCCAGTTAAACCTGGCAAATCTCACATGCACTGGGGCACACGCAGAGATGAAAAGGAGTCAAAAGAAGAAAAAAAAAAAAAAAAAAAAGGGGGGGGGGGGGGGGGGGGAAGCAGGGCAGCACTTACATTTCTTTTCTGTGAACTGGTGAAGCAAACATGACTTCCCTACCCCCATGTCCCCTGTGGAGAGAAACTCAGGTCAACCAAGGAAATAACAGAAGAACAACAACAGTTCTCTATTCAAGCCTGAAGTGTTGCCCCCATGCATGATGCAGCAGACCCTCAGTGACAGTCAGCAACTACACTTAAAATTTCATGTGGACTTAATGAGAGAGACAGACGGGGATAGATGCACTTGAGTGTATGTGGTCCTGCAGATTTTGACAGTAAATGTTTTTTATTGTCGAAAAACATTTTCTCACTAATGGTACATCTATATTATGCTTTGATTAAGTCTGAAGTACTTTTGCACTTCAAAATACCCCCAATAAATTTGCTGTGAACAATATCATACACCTAAGTCATATAAAACTTACTAAAATTACTTCTTAATTTCCAGCTGCGCGTCATGTAGCTGGAGTCGAGTGTTTTAACCGATGCATGAAACTATACATTTTTAGACATAAGTTGTAAAGGCCGCCGTTTTCTTTGTGAGTATTTATTACACGGCGTGCTGCGGGGAAAAGCCTGTTCTAACGTTTGAGTCTAAGGTTTATTTTTTAGCACCTGGCGGCTCTTTTTTAATTCTCATCCATAAATAATCTGCTCTTTCACGTGATTCAGTTTATTTTGAAAAGTCTCAACAGGATCTTGAGCTTTATTGTGAAAGGTGTATGTGGAACAAGCGGACACACGATGCTGTTACCGTCGTTGTTGCTAACCACAACGCATAAAAACAGGCGCTTGTCCGTCCGTAGTGTGGTTATATAAAATATAAGAGAAAGAGAGAACTTTAAGAAATTAATATAGCCACAACAGTGACCATCAAAACAATGAAAAAATATTGACGTACACAGTTTATTTTGCGACACCACGAAACAAACGATAGCGTAAAATGAAACGATAGACGTTTTTATATAGTCATCCGATATATATCGTTATATCGAACAGCCCTATGCCAGAACACCCCCTTGTTAGAAGTACTCAGTTATGTTACCTTGAAAAATGGACTAATATGACATACGCTGGACCCACTCAAAGCCACCATGTAATGGAAGTACAATAAATGTGCAGTTTGTGAGAAGTGCCATCAATATTGGTCACTAGGGAGCCTCCAAACTGCTGGCAATTGGTACTGATCACTTACCAATAATGATGTATTTGAAAATGTAGGAGTAGTTGTACGGTGCGGTGGCCATTTTGGCTCTGAAAGAGGAAAAACAGAAGAACAGTTTAGCCACTTAAACCTTTAACAGAGAAAAGCAACTTTTCCTTAAAAGAGGTCAATACGTGTAGATTATAATCATTTGACTTTTACAGTCAGTTTCCCTGAACACTTCCACTAATCTTCCACTCAGATCAGCAAGAAGTTTACTAATCTGGTAAGGTTTTGACTCCATATAAATAAACTGCACATGATGTAATGAATAAGAAAAGACAAAGACAATTAAGCATGGACAGCTCTTTCTCACACCTTCTGCACTTTATGCAAAAACAACACGATGTGTGGATATAAATAAAACAAGTCCTGTAGTAACAGTAATGGAGCCGCTTACTGTTTAATGACTGTGTTACAGGTGTGATTACTGATCTCCAGTAAAAGCTGTACAAATTCCAGCGAGTAGTTACAGGATTAGCATAGTCCTGAAGTGAAGGTTCAGACAGCTGAGAAGGCTGATTACATTCATGACCAAAAGGACTAACTACACAAAAGCTTCAAGAACACAAACAAATTTAACTCATCAGCAATTGAACATGGATTTTTTCAATGTTGTTTTTTGTTTCTAATATGAAGGGAAAAACCTGCCAAACACAATTTTGGCGCCAAGCATAAAAGGTACTGACCTTCCTCCAAAGTAAATTTACCAGAACTGTGATTTACATTAAATTGGTTTAGGTTCATTCAAAATACTTTAAATAATAAATGCTATAAATAATGCTTTGAATAAATTGTGTTTATCAAATGGACAAACATGACATGAAAATCCCTATACTCCAATTGTACATAAAGCAACCAGAGGGTACATTTCCATACATGAACTATCCAACAATACTTTTTACTAGATTGAGGGATATTAAACTAGCAGGTGATATGATTCAAATACTTTGCAAAAGTCTTGTACCACTGCTCATTTCCTTTATATTAACTTTCCAAGGAAGTTTCCAGTGTTTTTTTGTTTTTGTTTTTTTTTTTAAGTAGTGTTAAGCAGTAGTTCTGCAGGCTTTCTGAAGGTCTTTTAAAGTTTTTCTTTGGACACTTGCTGCCGAGACCTGGTCATGTTTGAGGCTTCATTATAGCCAGTGGTGTTGGTGATCTTGCCCAAATTGACGGAATTATGAATGCAGAAAAGTACTGTCACATTTAAAAAAAAAAAAAAAAAAAAAAAAAAAAAAAAAAATACGGTCTGCGCCAGTCTGCAACACCCTTACTACAGAAGATCACAAATATACTTCAGAGTACTCATGTCTACGACAACCTTTGAAGGGTGAGACCAGAGAGGTGATGGATCTTTTTTAACAGTGTTAGAGCTTTTCAGTTATTAGAAAGACTTTCAAGAAGGAATCCCATTACCTTCCTGTCTCAATCTCACTTCTGAGAAGGCTCTTTCAGACTTTCACTCCTTTCCATTAATCTGACAACGTCACACACGCACACACCTCTTAGCAGAAATGATGCAGAGAACTAAAGGTGTGGTCGTTTGATTCCACAGTTGCTGCTGACAGTGCTCATTTCCAACAGCGCAAAAGACCTGCTGCATGGGAGGCATAGCACTGAAGCAACGACTGATGCTTCAGTGTTCACAATCAAACCAGAATTACAACGATTATATTACAACTAGGTCCATTAATAGGCATTGTTAGGATCTATAAATACCAAATACTGATAACAGTAATTACCGCTTCTCAACACTACTCACCATATTGTGGTAAAATAAAGAAATACCAGCAGCTGGCTTACCAGTGATTTTTAAAATCTTAATTACTAGTAAGTATAGTAAGAAGGTATGAGAGTGTCAGTCTTTAATTTTTTTTTTTTTTTAAACAATCAATTTTGGTATAAAATTCCTTTAACACTAAGGCTAGGCAAGAAAAGAGAAAAAAAAAACAACAACCTTGCCATGCTATTTTTTTCTTTTCACCAGATTATATTCATGATTATTGATATCAACCACAATATAAATGAAATCACTGTTTTTCAAGCTTAATTTTAATTAATTTAGATGTAAACACTTTTTTTTGTCAAAACTTCAACAAATTCACTGTAGAATGTTATACGGGTGTCTGTGTGTGTGTGTGTGTGTGTGTGTGTGTGTGTGTGTGTGTGTGTGTGTGTGTGTGTGTGTGTGTGTGTGTGTGTGTGAGAGAGAATAATATTAAACAAACAAAAAAGGTAAGAGAAGTATAGTACTGCCTCTGAGGGGCAGCAAGACTCGTACATGGATCAGATGTGCGACTTGACCACAAATGTGATGTGGTCACCAAGCTGTGTCTCTACGCTCTGTGTGTGGTTGGCAAAGTGAGAACTGTTTATGCCCAGGGAGTTGGTGACAAGGGTCAATTACTTGAATCAGTTGGTTACATCTGAAAATTTCAACTGTGCTTACTGGCATCATGACTTTTACAATACAGGTTGGTTGTTGCATCACTGATGTCTGTGTTACTCTGTATTTTGTCGTAAGGCGTGGTATAGGAGAAAGTTCTGGGACTGTCGTCTTGTGCTGTGCAGGTAAATGGTCAACTGTGCACATGTCAAAACGATACTTGCCTTTGTAAAAACATGTTTTTGACACATTTTCCAGTGTATGCTACTTTTCTTTCTTGTCAAACTTTAAAAAGCCAAAAATAAATAGCCAACCTCCACACCACTGGACTCTTTGGACCCTCAAATATACATCCTATCCTATATCATATCCTCATCTTTTGGGCCTTGGGCCAAGTCTGTCAGGTTGTTATGTTCTATAACGCTATTACTCAAGTTTGAACATTTTGTGTTGTCATTTTGTCTCATCTCATTTACAAACCTAATGTACTGTTTGTGTACTTCTCATATGCTATTTGCATGAACCTAACGTGATGCGGCTGTTCCAACCACACAACTGGCTCAGCGCAGTGATATTCTCATTCTCACCTTTCGTGTTATCTGTCAAAACATGGATGGAATGAATTCTATACCGATCTCGTTTTTCTATGAAGGAAAATTATTTTGCGATAGTTACCTTTATTACTGCTGCACAGTATTAAATCGAGATGCTGCTGTACACGATTGAATTATTTACTACTCCTACAGCAGTCAAACTTAATCAAAAGAATAATCATTCAGCAGACAAATGATTTCTCTGTAACTTGCAAAGATAATCTGCCTTAAACCAGTGTCATTCTCACATGAAGTTCAAAGGAAACTATACTGCAGTCAGAGCAGTTCCTAGAAACCGAAATCACAGTGCCCGAGCACAACACAATGCTGGTTTTACGCACGTACTTCTACATCTGCAGATTGGTGACCAAATTTGATTGGTCAGCTTAATTTAAACCCAATCGTTAGAAATGCATGTAGCAAGAGAAAAAGTGGAAATAGAAAAAGCAAATAAATGGAAAAATACAGACAGCAAAAGAAGAAAAAAGTGCAAGAAACAGAATAAAAAAAAAATTGAGTACATGGTTGAAATAAAGACAAGACACTGCAGGCTACTTAACTGAGGTTGAATCAGATAAAGATATCAATTAAACTTTAGCTTTTATAACCGTAAAAACAATGTTGGGTCACAAACCCTCATGTTTACACATACTCATATTGACTCGAGCTTTGACTGAGGGAAAAAACTGGAAATGTGACAACTGAAAACAAGACAGAAATATAGGTGTACAAAGACAAATTAAAACTAGACAGCTAACAATGTAGTATTTGTACTTCCCTTAATTAATAAGAGCAAAAGTTCCTGAGTGTTATATTTTCAAGAGATGTAAACAACTCTTAGCGCTAGCAGTGCCTTTGTGACTGTGTTTCTGTGGGTGGTCCAAGAAAAGATTTGGCACAGTCTTCTGCAACTTGACCTGTGCTTTAGTGTTTAATCACACCACCAACAAGCAGCTAACTACAGCAAAAAAAATAATATATATATATATAAAAAATGTATGCATAAACTTGCTATTTATAAATGCCAGTATTCTATCCAGGTACCAGACTTGGGGTTGCTGCATAGAAGTAATAAATTACACAGTACCTTTTCATTCGCTCACTATTCACATAAGTGAAGAACCTTTGTAATGAAATTAACAATATAACTGTAACTGTAAAGTGATTACTGAATTTAGTACAATAACACATTATGTTACTACATTACCAAAAATGTAATCTGTAATCACTGGTGGATACCTACATTATTTCTACATTGTGGTGCATTATCGAGTCTGAAATCATCGTGAAAAATCACAAACACAGTAGACACAATGTATGTTTACATTTCATTAATCCCTACTGTGTGATTCATGTGGGTAAAGACAAAACATAACATTGCACTTATGCTCCACACCATGATTTAGTATAGGACCTTGAAGCTGTCACACCTCACTACCATCCTTTTAACTCCCAACATATTGTTTCACACACTCTTTTTCTAGGCTCTCTGCTGTCACATGACCCTCATGTGGTCTCTCTAGCTCCAAAGTGATGGCCTGTTGATTTTGCACAATCCCCAGAAAGAGCAAAAGTAAAATGTGACTTGGCTGTGACATTCGACTTCATTTTACACCCTTTTTTCCTTGCACCGCTACACATGGCATAGAAATAAACCCCATGAGTATCAGTCAAGGAGAAGGCGAGTCAAGACCATGTGACCAGACTGCAGCCTCAGCACTTCTCCTTTCCTGAAGCTTTCTCTAGAGAAACAGAGACACTGCCTTTCTTCCTCTCAACAGACATTCCTCATAGAGGCAAAGAGATGATGTGATTTCAGGAAATCATGACACATATAGTCACACTGTCTCCGTGATGTTCAGACCCACCACTCAAATCACGTGACTAAAAAGAACGCGATACCCCATAGCTATTATATACACTCTTGAAGGACGCTACCGCGATACAAAAATGAGTGACGTGTTTACATGCTTACAGTAAAACAAAAAACTAAATATTAAGTAACGCGGTAATAATTTAAGATAAAGTCCACTAACACACAGTGCACTAACACCAGAAACAGAAATGATGCAGCACTTTAAATGTCGACGAAGGCAAAGCTATCCAAATTTCGACCATACAAAAGTTACCATCGTTAACTTAATGACCAATTTTATTTATTTATTTATTTATTTTAAATCGTGTATGCGTGCTCTTTGGAAAAAGGACACCCAAATAAGAAGCTAATACACTACCGGCTAAGGGATTAGCATTGCAGTACAGGAAAAAAAAAATCGCTTTATTACAGTTATTCCTACACAAAAACAAGGAATTAGACGGGCCAGTCAAATCCATCGTCAAACCCGACTTGATATCGGAGGTTGACCCTTCAATATGGAACCCTAACGAAATGCCTGTTTCTTACCGACGGCCACTAGCTTAACGTTAGCTTGACAACCGGCAAAAATGACAGCGTCGCTATGACTAAATCTCTGAGATTAGATTCCATGCATGAAAAAAAAAAAAGAAAAAAAAAAAAAAAGAGTGCTGCTACGAAGCGGAAATGGATATAAAACCTGATACTGACTTGAACAGACATTTAGATGGCAAATTCAGATAAATATACGGCCTTAAATTGGATGTTTTGACAAACAAGTTTGCGTTAGCTAATCACTTGCTAGCTGACAGAGACGGATAACAACAAATCCCATAAATCAAAGCACATAAGCCACCTGCCCTCATCGCCACACAAACAGCTGATTTAAATGCATTATTGAGTAAAAACAGGTTCAGAAACGCAACCTGGCCTGAGCCCAATTTCATGAAAAATGCCTCAATACACTAAACTAACGAAAGCTAGCGACAGTTTTAGCAGGCTAGTTTGTCAGCTAATGGCAAACACGTAACGCGTTATCTTGTTATTTCAAGCAAACCAAGCCCTTTGTCGTAAACAGTAGCATTTTTTCCATAACCGTTTAATATGTGATGCCTCACAATATTGGACTTAGAACCCAACCTTGCATTAGTCATCTGTTAGCTACCATCGTTAGCTTTCCACCTAGCTGACTCCTGGAAAACACAAGAAAGCTTAACACTTCCAAGGGTTTCTTCGTTTAAATATCAGTTTCTCTACGTTTATTACACATTACACAGGCGTCTATGAGTGCAATCAAATACCCCCCTTCTTCTGTCCTTACCAGATATTAAGTCTTTTGCGCTTTGAGCTGTTCACAGGAGGTATGCAGGTTATCCTGGCTCAAGTATGATCTGTCTATCCAAGATGGCTGCTCACGGCACAGGGTTTCCTCCGCTCTATACAATGGGCTTCTGGGACAAAGAGCCTCGTATGCGGCGATTTGCAACTTATGCACTGCCTCCTCGAAGGTAATCACCTTCACAGGTGTATTCTTGCAAAGGTTACTACTCTCGTAAACTGCTTAACAGGGAGCAATCGTCATGTCACACTATGAAATAATCACTTTGGTGAAATCATGAGCCACTATAAGAGGGAAAGTTCAAAATTTTAGCAAGCTTCATCTGCCACCTGAGAGGTTTAGGCTTGTGGAGTACGCTCAAATGCATCTGTTCAGCAGATGTTAAAAGAGTTACAACAGCACCATTGCAACACAAAACAATACTAGAACTCCATCGAGGGGCATCGCTAAGATCTTGAAACACTGTGGACTTAGCCCAACCATGAAATCATTTGATTTTCACTGGAAACAGTGGCTTAATATATTCTTACAATATGATTACTATATATTTTATAGTAAAGTTAATATAAAATGTCAGACACTGTGCTTCACCCTTATAACAATTGGCAATGTTACCAGCGAATGGCCTCCAAAACCCTAAAACTGCACAACACAGGCCTTCACATCCTTTCACAGCAGAGTTTGCAAGCCTACCCAAATCTATCTATTTAGACATATAACACTTGCCTCAAAAATGTACCATAAGTAGGGGCTCTAAAAATACATAATTTTAATAGATGCACAAAAAATAGAAGAGTAAAATAAAATAAAAATTGGATAAGAAAATAATTCAGCAAGATGCATGTTTTTCTTCTTTCATGTGATCTTTGCTCTCATTTTTTTGTTTTGCAGATGACAGTTTGTGTCAAATAAAACATGTGCTATAATTATATATTATCACAATATATGTAAACATATAACTCTCCTACCTGAGCATCCTTCGGTTTTTTTAAGACAGTTGTCAATATACTAGGTGAACTGTTTTGTTGTTTGCGCTGGTTATGGTAAATGGACAGGTTCTTAAGCATTTCATACAACATGCCTTATTCACCCATTCATTCAAGCACTTTTTTGTTATGCGTAAGTGCTTCTGTCTAACATTCTGACACATTAACACTCTGATGGATGCATCAGAGAGCAAGTTGTGGTTAGTATCTTGCCCAAGGATATTTGGCATGCAGACTGGAGGGATCAAACCACCAAACTTCCCATTAGTAAATGACCTGCTCTACCTCCTTTTTTGCTCTTTTAATTTTTGCTCTGATTATTCTGATCAGCACAATGGTGCAGTGGATGGCACTGTGGCATCACAGCAAGAAGGTCCTGCGTTTGAATCCAGCAGCTGACTTGGGCCTTTCAGTGAGGAGTTTGCATGTTCTCACCTTGCTTCTGTGGGTTCTCTTTGGGTACGTCGACTTCCTCCCACAGTCCAAAGACAGGGTGAATGTAACAAGTAGAAGAAAATGGTTTGACGCAAGTTCAGACTATTTGCACAAAAATAAACTACCAAAGTTCAAACCCATTTTCTTTTGAAAAATATCAAACATTTTAATATGTTTTCCACAATATTACATGCTGTCACTGAACAATATTTTTTTTACAAACATAGACAGAAGAACCACATGCAGTGTGCGTTCCCAACTAATAATAACATTATAAAACAATTCAATATGAATAGCCTGTGAGTTCACAGAGGACACCACACAAAAATGTTATCTTAAAAATGATAGTGAACACTTTAACCAAGGAAGGAAATGACTGTCTTCCTGTACAAGTGAATTCAACTGAAGTCAGTGTGTTACTGCTTTGCTCATACAAAGTGTCATTACTCACTTCCATAATATTCCATACTTTAAGGTACACGAAGTGGATGTGGACATAAATTCACTGATGGCTGCAAGCTTGCTTCACCATTATTTTTTATTTACAAGGTTATTTTTGCCACCCCTCTGACTGTAAGTCCAAGCAATGTGAACACCACAATTTAAAGGTGCATACCAATAAAGCCATACTGAGCAAAAATCCCCCAATTCAGTCATACACATGAGCAGCTATGAAAAGAGGCCACTGATTTTATGTTTCTCTTGAGAGTTATTTCACATCACAACCACATCCTTAGCAGTAAGAGGGTGAGCAGTGCACAGATATAGTGGAGTGTGCTGGGATGCCAGAAGGGGGTGCTGTTACATAGGTCTGAGCCACAACAGTGGATTCGCACCCCTGGCAGTTCTTGTTGCTGGCAGTGTCTGGATGTAGCGCAACCACTTGTCAGGACGATACCCAGGGCCGCTGCAGGGACAGAAGGGAGAGACAGTCAGTCAGATAAGAGTGATTAGCTGGTGTTTGGCTCAGCAGGAAAAAAAGCAAAAGTAAGCATTAAATACTGCAAGTGTATAATGAGGAAGACATTTAGAGATCTCCACGGGATATGCCTACACAGCTGAGAAACTAATCCTCTGATAAAGAGTACATTTTGTAGTCGTGAATAAAAACATCATCACAGTTTGGAATCTGGCATGTATGTGGTGTATTATTTGATAATAACTAAGAAAATACTTATGTTCTTAAATATGCACAAATACTCCAAGATGTTTGCCCCAAAATTCTGACTATAACTAATTTAATAGCGTTACACAATTAAAATGTAAAATGTTACATTTGATGGAATCTGGTCAAGTGAAATTTACTTGACTCGTATTACATTGTCATGGTTCCTGGGTCGACGATCCAGTGCTTTGAGATTTGTGGAGTCAAGATTAATTTTGAGGATTTAAGAAGTGATTTAAGTTAGAAGTCTATATTATTTCTTCCTTTGTTTTGTTTCCCAGCACTTTTGAGTTTTGTTATGTTTCTAGTTCTGTTCCTTGGTTGATGTTAGTAGCCTACCTCTGTGTGTCTCTGTCTGGTCTCCCTCTTTACTTGTGTCAAGTTAGTCTTTCATCCCAGTTAGTCACGTCTCTGTGTTTGTTTACCATTTTGTCTGTGTCAAGTTTGTATGTCTTTGTCTCTGTCTCATTGTTATGTTTCCTGTTTTATTTTGACAGTCCCTCGTTTTGCTTCCTCCTATCTCAGATTCAGTTCAGCTGTGTCACCTGGTGTCTCCACTTTGCCTTATTACTGCCTGTGTGTACTTAAGTGCTCCGTTTTCGTCATTTCCCAATCTTGTTGTTGTCAGTCCTCTGCATTTTGGTCCGTTCCCAGCATACCGCACAGCTACCCTTTGGCATATATTCAATTTATACCAAGCACATTTTCCTTAAAGATTAAATATTTGAACGAATAAGCCTTTGATTCAAGATTCAAGGTTCTTTATTTGTCACATGCATAGTTATACAAGTATAACATGCAGTGAAATGTAACCTAAATGTAATATTTCAGTTTCATTTTACTCAAAGTGTTTGCTTTATCTATTTTGAAGGTGAAAAAAATTCTTTCTTGAAAGTGTCAGACAAAAAATTGTAAGCTGTCAGGATTTTTGTTACTTGTAATCTGCTCAGGGACTTTATTTGGTATGCACCTCAACCACTTTGCCTTGAGGGTCCCAAAGGTTTTTTTTAGGCATTTTATATATGTTTTTAATTCAAAATGTATTGATGCATATTTTTAGTTTGCTAGTTCTTCTGATCAGCAATGCATTTTCAGCATTTCTTTCATTTCCTCACTCATCACCTTCTTGATTAGCACCAGTCAACATCTCTTAAAAGACAAACAGCAAACTAACTTCCCCAGATGGCGAAGCAGTTGTTATTTATCTAAACGCAAACAGAGTGATCACGTCGGAGATCAGCCGGGGCAGCATGAAAAGATTAACCTGGCTAATAGTCGATCTGCTGTTTATATGAAATACTTTAAATACTAAAACATGCTTCAACTAGGGGTTAACTGTCTTTGCATATGTTGAATGCTAATTAATAACAAGCATTACGGTGTCTCCTGAAAGTTGTGGCTTACAGTAAGTGAGCACTATCAAATTTTGGCAACGATGATGTTTTTTAACAGTTAAATTACCTCAGCACTCATTTTAATATCACACAATAACAATATTGGATATTTTCCTCTTCTTTATTTCTGTTATAACTCAGAGGAGGGAACACCGAACTTGTTGGGCGTTAAGGGCAGATGTCTTGGGGATATGAGGATAAAGGGCACCAAAAAATCTAAGACTCTTACAGAACTTCAGGAGCATCTGTTTGATTTGCTTTGGACGGGGTCACAGGAAGATTAGCAGCCTGTCCAGCCCCATTTTACTACCAAGACACAGCTACAAGATTCTGACAAAATGCCTGTCATACTGTGTCTGTCAGGCTGTCATCAGAGCTTGTCTGAGCTTGCTGTTTCTCTGAGCCAATGGAAAAAGGTGCCTCATCAGGCTTTTGGGTAGGAGAGGTTTCTTCAGATGTCAAGCAAAAAACAAAAAATCAAAAACGGAACAAAACAAAAAAGGTCTGGATTGCCCACACTTCTACGAATGTATCCATTTTACCATCAACACCCAGTTTGCCTTAACATGAAACAATGAATGAGTTACAATTTGGTCAGCAAAGCACACTACAGCAGAGTTATGTAACTATCCTCTGCGCTGGGACAAGTCAAATATTCACATCAGCGAACAAAGAACATTTACATGAAAGTATGATTAAAAACGATTACGCCAATGTCCAGCGGTACGCTAGAGTCAATTCGTCATGATTTTATAATCTGCTACCCCATAAATATTCTCCAAAGAAATATCACGCACAAGCGCATTAACTCACTGTGTTAAAGGATAAAGAGAAAAGGAAGATAATCATTAAGCACTCACTGCTCTCTGTCTTGATGCAGAAACGATGTTTGAAGCCTTTGTGAGAGTGGGGGCAGGTGATGACCTCTGGGTTGGAGCAGCCCACGTCAACATACCTCTGGCCCTGGATGATGTTACAGCCATAGCACTGCAGACTATGGACTGCAAGGAAAGCATAGAACAATAAATACAGTGTTTGAGTGCTTTACTAGTACTGAGATCATGGGGAAAATGTACTGATAGAAGAGCTATTATTATGGAATTAAATTGCTTAGATGATGGAAGAGTGTATTAGTCTTATCAGCTCACGCATATTGTGTGTGTGGCATCCAGAGAACCCACTGTTTTTACTGGTAGACCTACTTAGCACCATCACCATATGCTCTTATTGTTATTTTTGTGGTTTCAAAATGTCACTTATATATAAAAGGGAAGATGTGAATAGATTTGAAAATAATATGCTTATCTGTCTAAATTATACTCCTGTATACTGTACTGTGTGGAAAACAGTACAGAAATGGAAGAAAGGTGGACAGTATTACTTTTCATTGCAGTTACTTGCATTTGTCAACCCTTTGATTATCATAACACAGTTTCATCCCTGAGAGAATTCAGATTTATGAATGTCTGACACATTTAACTTTGCTCTTGGTGCATGACGTCATTGGATTTCTTGGCTTCCTGTTGTTTACTAATCTATTATAAACTAAGTCCGCTGAGTTGGTTTGAATATTAGCTAAACATAACTGCCAGGCCTTTTTATTTTAAAGGCTGTTCGATCCTGAATGCATAAGAACCACCTTCAGTGTTAGCAGTGGTGATATTTTTTTACTTTAACTAGCATCCAAATCTACACAAGTGACATCTTCACTGACTCTGATTTGTATGTTCTATCTTTATGGGAGTTGTAATGATGCATTTGCATTCATTTAAACTGAAAATGAGCAAAATTTAAACCAATTCTTCACTTCAAGCACTAGCTAACGTGTTATTTCATGAGATGCATGCGACCAAGATTCCTACGTAACGCTTGTGATCTCTTAGTCAAGTCTACCATTCAACTGACTAAAAGTAGTGGAAGTTATAACAAAGAAGGCATGGGGTAAAACAACATTAGGTTGTGCTGTTTATTTTGCATTTTTAACTGGCACATAAGAATGAGAGATTTATCAGTAAACATAATCAGCTTTCAGAATGAGTTCACATACTAAAGGGTGGAGCTGGTGGGTGGGGCTCACTGAAGTGTAACAAATAGCAAGGCCCTTTAGTTTGACACACACAGAAGTTACATCCAGTAACCTTTTGTGGGAACATTTCTCCACAGTTGTTGCTCCCACACTGAGACATTTTAATAATTAATTGTACTTTATCCATGATTAATAAGAAATTATTTTTTACAGCTATTGCAGTTTTTTTTTTTTTTAATCAACTGAGGGTTATATAAAAAATGTTCTGGCCCCACCACCACTTATGTTACTAAAAGAGAAGCTGCCACTGATTTTATCGAGCTTGTCCAGGATTCTGCTGCAAGGATATTAATGAAAATCAATAACAGGGAGCACATCTGTCCAGTCATAGCAAAGCCACACTGACTCCCAGTATCCTATGGAGCTGATTTTAGAATACTCGTACTTGTATGTAAAATCTTTAATGGTCTTGGATCATCTTACATGTCTGACACTTTATGTCCCAACTTGCCCTCCTAGATCCTCCTCTGTTAAATTGTTAGGTATCCAACTCTTCAAAGAGAAAAGTTTAAGCCCTAAACTCTGGATCAGCCTACCTCAAAATATTAGGGAGACAAACTCTATGGATATTTTCAAGAAAATCTTCTAAACACACCTTTTTAAATCTGGCATTTAACAACAGCTTCCTCTTAATAATAATACCACTCCACAGCCATGCCTTCAGTAATCTGGCAGATACAGAGTTTTTTTCCTCTCCACAGTTTTCATATCTTATTGGCCCTTTACTTCCAAGTTTGAATCTTTTTCACATTTCTCTGTTTTATGGGATTTCATGTATTATTTATTTTTTATATATGGACTGTTTAAATAATAGTGTGTGTGTGTGTGTGTGTGTGTGTGTGTGTGTGTGTGTGTGTGTGTGTGTGTGTGGGTTGGGGGCATGTCTACATTTATGACGGGTTGTTTATTTGTTAAAATGTCTTTTTTAATATTTAGACAGAGCCACCTATTTTTCTTGCATGTTTTTTATGCCCGTGAAGCCCTTTGGATTTCCATGTGTAATATTGGGCCATACAAATACATTTCAGTTGAACTGATTGCAATACAGTGGAATTTATAGAAGTATTTCTTTGAATAAATAAAGCTCCTCAACCAATTCTTTCATCTTTAACGTCCTCCCTTTCCCGTGTAATTGTCTCTCATCTGAAATGCCTAACTCTTCTAAGAAAGTGAGGCTAAGCCTAACCAGAACAAATCCACCAGAGCTTAAAGGGATTGCCCATGAATTCAGACCCCTCACATACCTGCGCCTGACCTCCCAAATCCTGTACACACAAGATGGAAGATCAGCTTTGGCTGAAACCAATCCTCTCTCTTTATCTGTGCAGCCCTGTGGACTCGGAGTGGGCAGAGAGCGGATGCCAGCCTCTTGCTGCCCTGCGCCGTTAAATAGCCCACCAAAAGCTCTCATGGAGCTTTCAGGAGTAAACTAATCCCAGGCAAATGCTCTTACAAAAATCACTTTAGAAATCTGCTGGAATCAATGTAAAGCCTCGCAGGGACACAGAGCATGTGCCAGTCTGTAGGGGATGTGTCATATTCCCCTGTTGGTGGTAGTGAAAGCTCACATAAATACTGCAGTATTTCATTAGAGTGGAGTAATGGCTGTGGAAATGAAAGCAGTGAAATAGTCATTTACATCTGGCAAATAACCTGATTTAACTGTCCAATGTGCTGAGATGTTACACACAGCTCTCATGAAACATTAAAAAGCTGCCCTATATGAGCATTTGTCAGCATAATGAGGCCATATTAGAACGACATTCAGCTCCCACGATACGGTGCAGTTTATTATATGAGTATACACACGCTCCTCTCCCAGTATGCATTGCAAATGCTGATTAACTCTGAATCTTTTGTGACCCGAATCCAATTTTATTCATTCGTTATTTTCAAGCACATGCAAGCACCACATTTGTTATCTGTCATCATGTAAAAACTCAGCCATGTTGTTGCCATAGTATTACTATGAGCTTCATGGATTTTATATAAGAATTAGTTTAATAAGAAAGAGACACAGGGATTAAAAGCAGTAGAGACTATTGCCTCTCTGTCTCATTATGTGGAGTTGTTTTTTTTCCCTTTCTCAGCAGCTCTGAGATAAAGGAGTGCTCAAAATGATCTTTTAATGCACCGTAAACACATTAAAAAGAACTAAGGGAAGGATGATAGCTATAGTCAAGCATTATAATACACAATAGGTGATAAATGGTGTGCTTTTGTGGTTTTATATTCCAGAAATGCTATCATTTATAAGTGGAAGTGTGCATATGCATTTGTTTTGACATATCTGTGCATTTCACGGATGCCAATATTGATAAACAACAAATCAATAATCTGCACAGGAGGTGAATTCAACCCTGCATCTGAAGTTGATAGCGGCATATGTCTTACTTGGATAAAACAAAGCAAAACGATGTCTCAGAGCGCTACACTTTCTGTTTGCCTGGCAGTCACTGACACAAAGGTTATTGCCAAACTGAGTCAGGTCAATTGCTATTGCTCTACAGGGAAATTCATTTAGCCTTTTATGGATGTTACCTATTGTTTGGAGGCATAGATTTTAACTCCCAGGTCAATTACGATCAGAACAAAGCTATATTAACTGGAATCAGCTCGAAACACACTTGTTCACCATATTAATGTGATGTGCTCTGCTTTCGGTCTAAATTTTGATCGAGCTGTTTGCTTTATTATTATTGCTGTTTGTGTTATTTTAATGTTTTGCAGATGCATAAAATTAATATTAACAATACTTTTGCTGTATTTATTAAATCCTGCAGTATATATAGAGGATTTTTTCTATCACTGGCAATCATGTCTTTAATTACTTTGAATGGAAAAGACTGTTTTAAGTGAAGATTATTGTATCTGGGCTATCACTAGGACTTAGGGCATGCCCCCCACCCCCCACCCCAACCACACACACACAAACACACACCTCCACCCCCACCTCTATCTCAACCCACAGACACAAACACACATTGCTCATTTGGTCCTTTGCTCTAAAAGACCCACAACACATATTTTCATACCAAAGGATACATCCTACCTACCTCGTGCAAAGCAGAGTGTCCAAACCAATATAAATCCAAACCCATACACCAGCCAGGTATGTAAAGTCATGGATGCAGCACAGTAGTGACAGTCAGTGGTCTGCGCTGAAGGACAGGTAGGCACAGATTTTCCCTGCTCTCATCTAATACTCCACCAAACCAGGCACAAAGAGAAATCTAGCAAAGATCCCACTTTCCAAACACGGAGCAGCCCAGCTGTCTCTCTCCACCCCTGCCTCAGCGAAGCTCACGCAGCGTGTGAGCGAACTGCCAGTGAGAGTCCAGTGAGAAAGGGAGCCAACCATCCAGGGAGTCAAGTCAGCTCAGCAGCCAGTCAGGCAAAGAGACGAAGGAGAGGAAGATGATTGAATGAATTAGCTAGACAGACCAGTGCCTCCCTCAGCGAGCGCCTCGTGTCCTGAGAAGCAGGAGCTGGCAAAAGTTTGAGCACAAAACAGAAAAAAACATCTCATCTCTCATGTCAGCTCCTGAAGAAAACAAATGAGAACACAGATGAACAGTGAAGCAACGAGTGTGGTCCTTTTCCAGTTGGGTCAAGCACATCAGTCAGGATTAATTCCTGATTGATAATCCATTGCTCCTAATAATAGCTCTATCACAATGTGTTAAAAGCCCAGCAGCTAAATGGGATGGCACGCAGGGGTCCTGGGTTGATGTGTGTCTAACTGTGCATGTGTGTGTCTCTCAGAGAGGGAACAATGCCAGAGGACTTGCAAACACACTTTCCCAATTGGGCAGGTTATCTGAGCTTGGTGTATCACTGCACTTGCACACTGTGGAGAAAATTCTATCTAATCAAGAATTAAAGACTAAATCCTTTCTTAGAGACTGTAATACCAGCGGATAAGGCAGGCTTTGTGGTAAGCCCTCATTCCCTCCCCACCCAAAGCTACATATGGTCTGGCCTGATAGATGGCTGCCAGTGATTGCTATCATTCATATTAAGACATATTGACAGGGTCAAAACCAGATTTTGCCACATATGTTTGTATGTTTTCAACACAGATGAATGCAGATACGGAATAATTTCATTAGAGAGCACATTTAGAAATTAAATAGATAATCATATCCTGCAGTTCTTCTCTTTTGTTTTGTGTTACACTTGTGCGCACGTGCCTCTTGTTATTAGTGCAGCAGCGTGTCAGTTGTCTCACTTTTTTGTGTTTTTATCCATGAGTCATTGTTTGTGAGAGTGTGAGAGAACGACAAACAGAGCAAGGACAAAAAAAGTGAAAGCAGTGTCTTAGTGAGGTAGAAAGGTTTATGTGGACAGTTGTTGTGGGCCTAAGGAGAATATATCCATGTGGGGAGAGAATACACATTATTCAGCTAACTGTGGAAGTAATACTGCCCATGCTTGCACACATGGAAACACAGCTCAGCGTGCCACGGTTCTGATTCGTCATGGTCAGGGCTGATGAATCTGTAATGTGAAATTTTCTTCCACGTCTTGCCAAAGCAAATAAAAGAGCAGTGCTTGTGAAAGTCCCCATGCTGATGTGCACATGCCGTTTTAGTCACAACCTTTTTCTTCTCTCACCATCTCACAGCCCTTATTCATTTACATTCTGCTGAGCTGCTTGAGTCTTTGAGTGATAAAGCCATGAAAAAGAGAGTGAGAGAAGGATCGACTCCAAGGGGGGAAGAGGAGGTCCAGCAGTACAATGATGAAAGTAAGTCTTTCCCAAGCCGCTTCTGATACACAATAGCCGCTTAAAATACCCTTGAAGTCCCTGCCGGTGGCTAGTTTAGAGTGACAGTGACAAGAATAGGGAAGGCTACATGGCTTTAAATTCTTGATGAAATTGCAATTAAGACACCAGAGGAAGAACTGAGCCCGAGGCTGTGCAAGCAGCAACTTAAACACACATTGTGGAGGAGATGAAACTGAAAATGCCCATTAAGTCCTAACCACAGCCTTGTGGGTTCTCTGCTGTGTTAATGAGCAGTAATCCAGTGTTTGATCACATTGCTTCACAACATGTAAGGACACTCTGGGGGAGCTTATGCAGAGCAAAATCAAAACAAAACTTTAGAAGCTGCATGAGAAGCAGTGAGGTCTGAGGTCTCAGGAACCACCAGTTTGCCTGGTTGTAGAAATACTCGCAGGTCTCTTTTACTCCCCTTTAGGGAGCGTTTTTGCACATTTGTCACATGTCTTAAGATTATTGGTTTAATGCTGGCACAAGCTGTAAGATTAACCATGGGAGCCCAGAAGGGGAAGCTGCCTTTTAGTACCCACAATACATATGTAATTGAAAGTTTGACCAAATGTACATACCTCTGCAGTTTTACACTGAAGGCAGTGAAAAGCCGGATTCTCCTTATACAGCAAAGGAGATCTCTAAGAAAAAGGCTTAGGTTCAGCTCGAGGTACGTAAGCGCTTCTGCGTTTTGATTTATTGCTCTGAAACAGCTCACATCGTTCTTATGGATTTATGTGCATTTCCTCTTGAGTCCTTGCAGTTACAATGAAACATTTTCCCTGGTTCTCATGAAATAGTACTTCATGCATGTGCTGTAATGTATAAAAAGCATGCTTCCAAAAGTTGCAGAATTAAAAGGTATATCTAAATAAAAAAGTTTGCAGAGACAAAATATCAGAGGTTTGGATTTGAAAGTTGACACAGGGGCATGTTTACCACCATGTTGCATCACTTCTTCTTTTACCAACACTAAGCGTTTGAGAAGTGAGGAGGCCAATTACTGTATTTTCTAAAATGTTTTTCCCCACATTTATTCATGAGGTAAGATTTCAGCTGCTAAGAGTTCAGGGCTTCCTGTGTCAACTTCGCTGTGTCAGAATAAACCAGATGTTCTGAATGGTCAGCAGGCAGCTCAGTTTAGCAGCTAGAATCCTTAAAGACATTTTGGAATAAGCAATGACTTCATGTTCTCTAAGGCACCTTCATAGCATTCCAGACACTGGTTTACACTGTGCTCTGGTAATAAGCCAGACGATCCTTCTCCCATTTGGCTCAGTGGATGCCACATCCCCATTTCTAATTTCTTTTTAAATTTCTTGATCTGTTAGACCGCCGAACCCTTTTCCATTTCCCCCCAGTCCTTAAATGAGCAGCATTTCCAGATCTTGCTTGTATTTGTTTTTTGTATTCTTTGTCGCATGGTAACCTAATGGTTTTCAGAAGTGCTTCTGAGAAGTGAATTACACCACAGAGTCAGTCTGCTTTTCTAAATCCCCAAAACGCCAAATCCCAAATTCTCAACATCCTAAACTTTTTTTTTTCTTAATTGTCACTGATTTAGCATCAGTTTCCAACCTAGACACATTTCCCAGGCCCCACTGAGAATTTTTACTAAACTCTAAAGACATTAACAGTCACCAGAACACATTCTTCACAGTGATTCACCACCGGAGGCAGATGTTAAAACACGTTTCCAGAAAATGAAATCATCAAAACTCTCAACACAATCGGAAAAGAGTTCACCACTTTGTCAAAACTCCACACTTCTCTTGCAAAATGAAACACAGCACTTAAAACCACGCTCACTCATCTGAAAAACAACTCCTTCCACTAAAACATTCTGTGTACACACAGTACTACATCACCTATTTTAAGTAGTAAATAGCAAAACTAATCATTTCTCTTACATAATGCATTGGCAATATGAGAAACACTATAAAGAAAAACCAGTGTGCAGATGCAAAAGGTAACAAAGGGACTACAAAAAAAAGTAAATTTGCCTTCTGCTCTCTGCGGGGCCTCCTCTTAACCTTCCCCTGTGTTCTTGCTGCACCATCGTCTTGCCTAACGCCTGTACAAGTCAGTTGAAGTTACTTGAGGGCTGTTTCATACTCTGATGCAGGATTAAATTGTTATTCCAGTTGAGTTATCAATACAAAGTGTGCTAAATGCTTAAATGATGCAATTTGTGTTGAGAGATTTCCAAAACTGTGATTTCAAATTACATGTAAATGAGCCAGATGGAACTGTGCTTAGAGTTTAGCAGTTTGGAGTCATGTTGTTGACACACAAGCTTCATGATATTAGAAATGTCTGCAAATTTCTATTTTTTTGCGTTAAATAATGAGGAAAACTGTAAACACAGCATGAGACGTATAGTTAGTCCTATGAGCTATATCATACACGTAAAGCATAAACGCTTATCATATCGTTTGTTCTTTGTTTTAGTTTCTTTTGTGAATAAAACAAGTAGGACACATTGAATAACCTACCTCAGTAGAGATCCTCTGTTGCTGCCATAATCTTGGCTATTTACTGTATAGTCATGTTGCAGGAGATCCAGGAAGACGGGGGGGTTGCGTTCAATCCCTGTGTGCTACATATTTGGCAACTTGTGTAGAATTACAAGACAGCCTCAGGAGACTGGAAAAACCCTCCCATACAATTTTCTGATGTAGCATGTAATGAAACCTCAGTAGAGTCATTACTTTGTGTCTTGTGAATGATGGCGCTGTATGGTTTCAAGCATAAATAAAACTGTTTTGATCCGATTGTGAGATACTGCCAAAAGAGAACGAAGTTTAGTGAGAGTTCTGAGAAAAGAGTGAACGCTTCCAAGAACTGTAATGCAAACACAAGCTTAGTTTTGGGCCTTGATCCTCGCATAAAGAGCTTTCTCTCTGGATTCCCTGAATCTTTTAATAACATTACAGTAGATGATGACATGACTAAATTCTTCGCAATCCTACGTTCAGAAAAGTTATTCTTAAATTGGTGAACCTTTTATCTTCTCTGTCTTTTACAAAGTGGCGAGCCCATGCCCATTTTTACATCTGGTAGGATCAGTTTCTCCGACACACTTTTTTAAAAACACCTAACCTAACCTAAAGAGCTTTTTATTACGTGAATACACAGCATTGCATACTTCTGAAAACATGCTGCTAGTGACAAATTCAAAGTTAAGACATATTATTAAAAAACAGGACAAATATAAAAGTTCCATTTCAACATTTCAATGTGTCTGTGTTTTATTTTCAGTTGAATTTGATCAAATACCACAAAACTTTTCAACAGTCAAAATCACCTATTGAGAGTTGGCCTCAGAGGTTACAATGTCGATCATGATGGGTTAAGTCGGGGTCCAGAGAAATCACCAGGTTAACATACTTGTAAGTCTACTTGAGCATATGAGTGCTGCTCCTCTGAGCGTCTTATCAGCCTGTGGCACTAAGCGTGGCAGGGTCCAGTCAGTGGCCAGATATTTTGTGCATGGCTGCTCTGTCTTCTTGCCCAGGAGCTTGGGGGGGTGGGGGTGGCAGTTAAAGCCCAGGGCCCTCTCACCATCTGCTGCTCTCACTAGGGGTGGGAGAATTACACTCACTGTGCAGAACATCCTCTCTGCTCGGGCTCTGAGACTTTTATCTACCTCACCAGGTTATTCACATCAGCATGATTCACTCTGCCTGTTGGCATATTGAGCAGAACGTATAAATAAGGACTACAGAGTTAAATAAATATACAACTTAAATAGACGTCCAAATGTTTCAGGCGTTCTCCATATTTTCCAAACTGCTGTACTTGACTGATTTTAAAATTATGGAATTGTAAGTTTTCTTTAAGGGCTGAAAGAGTTTGCTGTAATAATAATAATAATAATAATATAAAAAAATGCATCTTTTTAGGTCATCACTCAGTGTAATTCTTGCATTTGACAACTTGGATATAATTTTCTTTCATGAAACAAAAATCCAAAGCAGATATTTCCTCCCATACGGCCATTTAAAACTATCTGAGGAGCTGTTATCAGATTTCCGAGATTAATGTGCCCCTTGGATGTACAGCGTCTGGCATGAAAAATCAAACCAGTGTTTGAAGGCTTGCTGCAGGGATTTGAACGCCTGATATGCTACAGTGCATCAGTCGCAACACTAATTGGATGTTTGGACTATTTTTAAAAGGTCCACTGAACCCACGGCCAGCTTTTTGAAGAGTGCCGTGATAAATTATTGAGTCGACACAGATATGGAAGAATATTTCACTTCTACCCCCATTTAAAAGCTAAGCTTTACGAACCATAAGATCAATAATCTCTTAATTTAAACATTCCCCTCAATCTCCAAGGCTTAGAGGCAGCATCTGCCACATACAGAAACATCTTTAGAAAAATCCAACCTGACACATGTTGACATCTGTTTCCTTAATGACTTTCATTCAGCGTTCACTCGCTCACAGACTGAATGGCAGACTAGTGTATTTGTGCACTCACTAAAACACACACTGCAGAGTTTTTAGAGGTTTTAGCTTCTATGCAAGTCTCCTACAACCAAAAATACATTTGCATTTTAAAGATCTTATGATCACACTTAGAGAAAGATGGGTTGTTCTGCAGCCACGTCCTAAATTGGAAAATTAAAACATGCTACTGTAGCTTTGTTTTTTTCCCTTCTGTAGCCCAAGATGCACATCAACAAAAACATTAAAAGCCCTGCCTGATGAATAATAAATAACCCCAGAAAAGAAACTGCCCGAGTCACATGATGTGGAGATGAAGGAGTTATTCAGGAGGGCTCTGCAAAGTAGGAAAACTGAGAGTTAAGACACTGCCAAGAGCTTTGGAGGCTGACCCGAAGGCATGCTGATGCCAAAATCCCGGTTTTATTTGAATGCTTAGTTGAAACCACCACAACTTTCCCGCTGCTGCCAGCTTCATATCTTAATCCCCCCAGGCTTTATCACTTAAATCACCCATAAGGACAAAAGCGGAATCCTATCCTGGCGACTCGCTGCACCTATTGCCTGTGTGTAAGCCCTCTCAGCTCCCTGAACAGATTTGGGTGCAGGCCACCAAAGTCAGGCTATGTCTGTGTGTGTGGAGGGGGAATATGAATGGCATTAGCTCCAGGCTGTTGCCATGGTGTTGACTTATTTACTGTACGTCAGCCCACTGACTTCAAGCAGCACAGTACATATTTTTTTTTGGCTGTCAGTGTCAGTGTTATCATCCAAAGGACACATTTCCACTGGGTGATTTAAAAAATTCAACTGTGGCTGGCTGTGAACAAGTGAAGTTTATGAGCAGGGGCACAATGTGCTCTGAGCTGGAGATACACCTACCCAACAGAAAACGCGTTGTTAGTTTTAATTCATGATATACTTATAATAAAAAGAGTTCCCTTGAGAGGGAAACAAAAAAGTAGTTCATCAAAAAGGTGTGAAAAAGCACAAGGGAGTGATTGTGAACGGACAGCACAGCTACACCATGACAGTTGGGGGGTGGGGAGGTGATATCTTGGGCAGCTGTTTTCTTGAGCAGCACGACGACTTGCATTTTAATGAAACCACAAAGGACATTTTATTTTGTGCAAAAATCAATACATGGATGAGTGGATTACAGGAGACTACCAGAGGCAAATATTGCCAAAATGTCTTATGTGAAACCGTTTTAGCATAAAATGAAATAAGACCACAAGACAAAAAATAAAAAAAGCTCAGATTTGATCCTAATATTTGATCCCTTCATTTATCCGGTTGTGTAAGATTTGAATTTGAATTTCAAAGATTTGTTCTGTATATCTTTAACACTGCGCATTTAAAGAGTAGAGGGAGCACTCTGTTTAGTAATACCATCAATGATAGTGTGATAACGAATGATGTGCTGCTTAATGTGCTCATAAGGTGGCATTTAAAAGGAATAATCCTAAATTTAGCACTGCAAGTAATTAACAAGGAAACTTTGAGATTCTGTCCCCCAAGCCTGTGTTTGTGCCAGCAACTAAAATCTGTTCTTTTGGAGCATATTTCAGGGTGACGGTTGTATATAGGACAGTTGTGGCGTGGATGGGTAGACTTTCCCTGCCAAAATTTGCTGTGCACTCACAAAAAGTTATGCAACTGAAAGAATTTGTCTTCCACAAGTTTTTGAGTCATATAAAAACACAGTCATCAGAATGAAAACATATTTGGGTAACGCTCTTTTGCATGCTTGAAGAATATTTTTTATCTCTTTAGTTGTTTCCTGGGGCTAAGCTATACCCAGCACCAAGGAAAAGAAAAAAGAAAAAAAGAACACAGCTTTGTTACTTTGATTTTTTTATCAGTCAGATAAGAGAGATTATATTTGCAAAAATGTGCAACCTTAGTGATCTTAATGTGAATTTGTCTGGATACACTGGAGCTGCAAGATACGGGAGAACTGTCTGTGACTGTGAATAATACATCGTAGAGATTCAAACTATGACTCAGCAATGAGACATCTGTGCCAGCTTTTATATGTATATAGAAACACTAAAACAATAGGGCAAATGGGTGAGGATGCTTCGTATCATAAAGAAATGAAAAGCAGCGTTCCTGTTTGATTCCATTTGTACAATACACTGATTAAAATAGATGAATACATTAAGAAATGAATGTTACCACTGTGAGAGGCCAAGTGGCAAATGTTGTGCTGCTTTTAACAGAATTTAAATAGTCCGGCAAGATATATAAAAAAACATAATGTGACATCTTGGGTGCAGGCATATAAAGATTAACCCAAAGAGCTCAAAATCTGCACACCAGCATTCAGATTAATCTTTAAAAGCTTTCAGATTTTAAACTATATCAGTGCTTTCTTTAAAAAAAATCCAATTTTACTTTTAGGGTGAGTGAACAAATTAATTCTAGAAATTTAAGAAACGTAGTCACAGACTTATTAAAAGAAACAGTCTTTAAATCCTGCATGTAAATGAAATATTGTTGTAGCTTGTAACGCGTTTCACACTCCCTGGCAGTAGGGGGCAGCGTTGAGTTTCAAGCCACACGACTGCACTTGGAGGTAGAAGAAGAAAATGAAGCTCACACGTGTTTTCAACATGTCTGCGTGCTGTGTCTTTTGATGGGGTGTTTTGAAAACTTGATGCCATTTCTATAATTCAGAAATCAGTAGAGAAAAACAAATTTCCTGCCGCGGGCTGAAAGGACACTAAAGTGACAGGATGGCTCAGAGAAAGAAGAAGCTGACGAAGAAGAAGAGACACACAGCCAACAGAGAGCCGGAGACCGACTCTGACGGAGACTTCGAGCTGGCTGTTGAAATTAAAGACGATGATTCGGTAAGTTTTAAATGATTAAAACCGTCTTACACGTCCTCTCGAGTCTCTTAATCATCTGATCGTTGATCTGCGCGATTCATCGATGTCTAATGTCGCTGTTTTGAGCCCGCAGCTCTGTCAGCTACTCATGGTTTTGCTGAGCCAGTAGAAGGCAGAGGGGGTATAGCTCAGTGGTAGAGCATTTGACTGCAGATCAAGAGGTCTCCGGTTCAAATCCGGATGCCCCCTGAAAAAACAGTTTCTTCTCATATACTCTGAATTATTTGTTAGTACCATTGCAAAAACAGTTTGTTTCATTCCGCTCTAGTTTTAAACTAAACCCTGAAAGTAGAATGAAAAACTAGTCTCTAGAATAAGAAAAAGGTTAAACTAATTGAAAATGTTTACTTTAGAACTGCCCTAATTTCTCCAGATAGTTTTGTCCATAATATTTGTCAGAGATGCTCTTGTGCATACATTAACTGTACCCAGTGGTTATTTAGGTACAATTTTGCTGTTACCTTCAGATCCAAGTCGTCTGGCCATTCTCCTCTGGCATTAACGAGGCATTTTTACCAAGAGAACTGCCACTCACTGGATATTTCCTCGTTTTTTTTGCATCATTCTCCGTAAACCCTAGAGATGGTTGTGTAGTAGATCAGCAGGTTTTGAAATGGTAAAAATTTGTAAATAACAAAGTGGCATCTGTGGATATTTAGCGTTTTGCTGCACCAGAGATGTAGGTCTCCCACTCTTACATCACAGCAACAACCCTTGACCATAAAATGAGACCCCCTCACTTAAGATTTTTATTAATCTCAGTATAAGGAATATTGAAATCTTTCACTGTATAACGTTTTGATCAGATTTTTAGACGTCTTGAAGGTTTCATCTTGCTAAGAAGTAGTGCTCGTGTTTCTTTATTTGTCTCACAGCCGGGGCGGAAACTGCCGCGCTTCCCTGCAGCATCAGAGTGCTTGTCAGATGTGGAGCCAGACACCAGGGAGCTGGTCAGAGCTCAAAACAAGAAGAAAAAGAAATCTGGAGGGTTTCAGTCCATGGGTAGGTTTTCCACTATCTGCCTACTTGGATGTGTCCATTTGAGCTGAAACAAAGCTAGATGACCTGTCTGATGTCTGATTTCAGGTCTCAGTTACCCTGTTTTTAAAGGCGTCATGAAGAAGGGTTACAAAATTCCTACTCCCATCCAAAGAAAGGTTTGTTGGTGCTGCTTCGAGGTTATGTGTCATGTTACACTGTGATGTAAATATGTGACTTATTACATCCTTCTTTTCACCACTTCAGACTGTACCTGTAATTTTGGATGGAAAAGATGTTGTAGCCATGGCTCGGACTGGCAGCGGTAAGACTGCTGCCTTCCTGATTCCCATGTTTGAGAAGCTAAAGGCCCCTCAGGCCCAAACGGGAGCCAGGGCCCTCATTCTGACCCCCACCAGAGAGTTGGCCCTACAGACCATGAAGTTCACGAAAGAGGTGAGTGGAAATTACCGTTCATGTAGGTCTTGCAGGTGAAAAGTGTGAAATAAAGCCGTTAACTACATCTTTAGGAATGTCATTAATGTACTACCTGTTTTCCTTTCTCTATCGGGCTCTCGCAGCTGGGAAAATTCACCGGTCTCAAGACTGCTTTGATCCTTGGTGGAGACAGGTGCGTGACTACTTAGCTGTCTTGTTACTTTGTTCTTCTTGTTGCTCTTTGATGTCGTCTGTTAATGTGAATGCCTCTGCTGTTTTTCAGGATGGAAGATCAGTTTGCTGCTCTCCATGAAAACCCTGACATGTGAGTGCTTTTATATATTTATTTATTTAACCCCCCACCAACCCCCAACGTGGAGACCTAAGTTAATGAATATGATAACAAAGACATGTAGAAGTTTCAAATTGATACCATAGTTGTGTCTACTGCAAATAGGTATCAAATCCCACCGATCTTGACCTTAAGGTTAGAATTCAGAGGTCGAGTTTTTTGAAAGTCACATGATAACTTAAGAAAAAGAGTACATAGGATTTTATGGATTTTTATGCTGAAATGCTAAGCTCCGTTGTCCCCCTTCAGTATCATCGGTACCCCTGGTCGTCTTATGCACGTTGTCATGGAGATGAACCTGAAGTTGCACAGTGTGGAGTATGTGGTGTTTGACGAGGCTGACAGGTGAGAAATTGCATTTTTCATGTTTTTTTATTTTTTTTATTTATTGTTCTAATTTTCCAAATTGAATTCTGAAATGTTTTCCTGAATCAGGTTGTTCGAAATGGGCTTTGCTGAGCAGCTTCAGGAGATCATCCGCAGACTTCCAGACACCAGACAGACTCTGCTGTTTTCTGCCACCCTGCCTAAACTGTTGGTGGAGTTTGCCAGAGCTGGTAAGATTAACAGTTTCATTTCTATTCTGTTAGGTTTAATTCAGTTGAGTCCAAGTCACAATATTGAAACTCTGTGATGTAAGTAAACAGCCTAAATTATAGATAGAGATTTGTTTCATCTGAATGTAGTTGACATCTTCTGCATATTAGAGAAAATGCATAAACTGTCTTCTAATGTTTTCCCATAGCTGCTGTTTTTAACTGTCGTCTGGCCTTTCTCACCTTCATGCCCCACTTCCCTCAGTTTTTGTTAATCATGAAAAAAAAAAGAAAGTTAGCATCTTTTTTTCTTGGGAAATGAAAGTTAGCAGAATCTATCGATATACACTTGTTACCTTTTCACTACAAAAATCACATTCAAAGTCATATCCATTTGAGTCCCAGTCACACAGATCTAGAGAACAGTTGGTGAACACCTGCCAACCACTGGTTGGTTGCACAAAATGTGTATTCCCTGACCAGTTGGTGGGTGCTAGAGGTTGCTGGTGTTTGCGGGGTTAAATTGGTTACATATAGGTTGCAAACACTTGCCAATTACTCCACAAGCAGCGGTGAAACTGTGAAATGGCAACACTAACTGTGCCTTTTTCAAATGTGTTAGCCACGTAGGTGAGGCATAACTTTAACTTTTGAAGGTGAATGGTTTCCACTTCCAGTTTGTATCGTTCTTCAAGTTTTACTGTTGATCAGCTGGTAAGTTAGTGAGTGCTTGGAGACAAGTTGGCGTTTTCTATACAAACCTCTACAGTTGTTACCTGGATCCTCACTGGAGAGGGACATGTGACCAGAGACCATAGAGAGTGAATGACATTCTTTGACTTCAGGGGATTATGGGAAATAACTGCTGACAACGAGAAGTGGGCGTAACCTGAACTGAAGATCAAGTTTTTCTGGCTTATTTTCTCATCATAAAGCATATTCATTCAACTTAGCTTCCATATTTTTTCGCATCTAAAGGCAAATGAACCTAATTATATTCACACCGGTGTATACAAACTTTTTTCTCAGGCCTGACAGAACCTGTACTGATTCGTTTGGATGTGGATTCCAAGCTCAGTGATCAGATCAAGGTAAAAAGGCAGAATTTGCTTTTGTTTTATTTACCTTTTGGTTAATCTGAGAAATTAGATGGAAGGTTTTGCATTATTTATTACAACCTGAGTACAGGATTATTGCATCTACTCTACATGCTAACTTATGTTAAATCAGCTACTGTGTCAGTGTCTTGGTCTTTCTACTTGTTGCTCTGTCTTCAGACACTTGCTATTCAAACATTTTGTATTCTTCTCCCAGAAATGTTGAAAGATTTAAATGTAAAGCCCAAAGCAAAAGTCCTTACAGTCACCTGATGTTTCCATGGCTTTGAGCATGTTTTAATTTCTTCTAACTTTCATCAGCTGTCATTCTTCCACCTGCGTGTGGATGACAAGCCGGCTCTGCTGCTCCACCTCCTGAGGAACGTAGTGAAGCCTCAGGAACAGACAGTGGTCTTTGCTGCCACCAAACACCATGTGGAGTACCTAAAGGAGGTAAGACAACAGTGTAGCCTAAATTTGTGAGAATGTTAAATATTGTTTTAAAAACTAGAGCTTTAGTTGACTTCTTTTTTCCCCCTGATGTCCAGCTGCTGTCGTCAGAAGGTTTAGAGTGTGCCTACATCTACAGTGCCCTTGATCAGACTGCCAGGAAGATCAACATTGGGAAATTTGTGCATCGGAAAGCCATGGTGCTTCTGGTGACTGATGTTGCTGCTCGTGGTATAGACATCCCCCTGCTGGATAATGTCATCAATTACAACTTCCCCTCCAAGGCCAAACTTTTCTTGCACAGAGTTGGTGAGCAGCTGTATGCAGAAGGAACAAAGTGATTGAGCCTCTTTAATTTGAAATGATTAGGCCAGCATTACGTGTATTTTCCCCCTGTCTTTTCCCATCAGGGCGTGTGGGACGAGCGGGCCGAAGTGGCACAGCCTATAGTCTGATTTGTCCTGATGAAATGCCTTATGTCTACGACCTCCACCTCTTCCTAGGGCGACCAGTTCAGTTTGCTTCACCTGAACACACACAAGGTAGACTCCACTGCATGCCTGTCAGGTCTTAAAGTGACAGATGAACTGTTTAACTGATGTGCTACACATTTGAGGTTGCTAATAAACTTTATTTAGTGCTCTTTTTATCTGTCACTGTACTGAAATGTCTGCATTTCTTTTCGTACTCCAGATTCAGAAGGTGTGTTTGGCCGAGTCCCTCAGAGGATCTTGGATGATGAAAGTGCTCATCTGATCACGTCTCACGAAAACTCCCTGGACCTGCAAAATCTGCTCCGTGTCTCAGAGAACGCCTACAAGCAGTACCTCAAGTCGCGGCCAAACCCCTCGCCGGAGTCCATCAGACGGGTTAAAAACACAGATGTGTCCAGCATGGGTGTCCATCCAGTACTTGGTAAGTTCAAAGGAGGATAAAGTATAAAAAGAAGAGAGAATTTATGAAAATAATCAAAAGGAGTAGTGAGGAACTGATGGCAGTTAAGTAAGGCAATTTGATTTGTTTCAGGGTGTGGTCTGGAAAAAATGGAACTGGAGTGCCTTCAAATAGTCGATGCCATCAAGAGCTACAAATCCAAAGCGGTGAGTTTGATGCAGACTAGAGCTGGGCGATATAAGATTTTTTCATATCATGATATGTTTTTTTCATTTCAGGCGATAACGATATCTATCACGATATAAGCCAAATAACTATATTTGTAAGATTTAAATGTGCCGTTGCTCACAAGTAAAATGTGAAATAATCAGCAGCTTGTTTTTATTTAAATATTTATTTCCCATAATAAGTTCAACAGGGTAGATGTACTTAAGGAACATGAGACTTTTTCAGGTAAATAAAGGCAAATATTGCAAACTACACAAAAGCAGCCGCTAAAGCGTTTAAGTTTCAAAATAGAACAAACGAAACAGACTAAATTGTCAATTCCACTTAGAAACAAAATATTAATTCTAAAAATAAATCTTAGTTTGTTTTACAGAAGAACAGACAAAATTGACTAACTTTTGTCAATATCAAATAAACTGAGAACTAAAAGGAAATTCTCAATCTCTCCTTGTTGTATAGCTTAGCTTTTCAAACAGTTTTAACAGTTACTTTAGTCTGACAAAATTCGAATGACGAATTAGTGCTCCCAGTCAGAGACTGAGGCTACGTCCACATGTACATGGGTATTTTTGAAAACGGAGATTTTCCGTTTTCGTTTTAAAAAATAATCCCGTCCACACATAAAGGGAGAAATGAAGGAAAACGCTGCTATGAACATGCCAAAGCAGCAGGTGGCGCTAGATTCCTAACCGTGCAGAAATGTTGGCCAATCAGAAGTCTAGAAGCCTCGGTGGGAAAAAGTAAACAAAGCTGGGGCATAGAAGCAGAACCGAGTCGTATGTGTGGAGGGACAGTAACTGTGTGTATATGTAAGCATTTAAACACTGCAGAGTAGAATAACAGTAACAGTATTGTAGAAATTCATTTCACTGAAACAATAACGTGGCGCACAGTGTGACGTCAAAAAATGCGCACACCTTTGACGCTGCGTTTTCTCCGTTTTTCTTGCCCACACGTAAATGCAAAAACTGAGTTTTCAAAAATATCCACCCTGGCCGGAGTTTTTAAAAATCTTCGTTTTCAGTGACCAAAAACGCCGTTTACGTGTGGACGAAAGGTGCAAACGCATATAAAAATCTGCGTTTTCAAGAATGCCCGGGTACGTGTGGACGTAGCGCATGCACCAGTTTATTGTATTTCCAGACTTGCTTTCGCACAATATACAGTGAACGCTACTCTGTTTTTTGTCAGACTTGAAATAGCTGAAATACCTTCACACTACGGAACTTCTCTGGCTCTTCCGTTCGACAATCTCTCCGGCATTGGAACCATCATCTGTTTTCTCTTCGGTAACCTTCGGTCACGCTCTGTTGATTTTTCTAGTCGGCACACTCATTTCCTCCATTACCCGGGCGGTACGGTGGCTGGCTGCTTCCCAAACAAATACACATGTGCGGCTTGGCACTTGTGCTGTACGTAACAAGTCACGTGACGTGACGCTGCGGCTGTGATTGGTTTGGCTCTGCGCTACTTAATTTGGATTGGCTGTTCCTTTTTTTTCTTTTTTTTTTTTCTTTTCTTTTTTTTTTTTTTTAAGAGGACAAGAGCGGCGAGGTCTATCGCAATAGTTAAATTTTTCTATCGAGAAAAAGTTACATTGCGATACATATCGTTATCGTTCTATCGCCCAGCTCTAATGCAGACACATCGCAGCGCTGCATTTTCTGGTAAAAAGTGTTCTAGTAAGCAAAGAAACATATAATTGTCTCCTGAAATAGACCATCTTCGAAATCAACTCCAGTAGTAAGACACCAGCCAGTGAGGTGATGCGGGCCAAACGCTCTAAAGACACTCGGCTAGTGGACAAATTCAGCAAGCAGAGAGAAGACCGAGCTGCAGAAAGCAGGCTGCAGCAGCCAACCAACCCCACCACTACTGCTGACTGCGACATCACCGAAAAGGATGAGAGTGATTTAAATGTAAGCATGGGTGAAGTATTGCTTCTTTCTTTCTTCCCTGGATTGCTGTAGTTGCAGGTTTACATCAGTTTCATTAAGGATTAAGCACACATTGAACTCCAGGAAATCATAAATGAAAGTGTGGATATTACCTGTCCACAGATTCATGGTGACGTAACTGCTCTTTTAACTGTTTGGTGACAAGTGAAAAGTTATAGATGAAAAGATTCGATGAAAAATACTCAAAGGATAAATTCAATTGTTTATTGTTTTATGAATAAGTTGAAAAAGAAAAAGTTAAACAAGTAAATAACGAAACAAGGTAAAATGAAGTAAGAACGAAACGTTAACAAGTAAATAATGAAACAAGGTAAAATGAAGTAAGAACAAACGTTAACAAGTAATAATAAACAAGGTAAAATGAAGTAAGAACAAAACGTTAACAAGTAAATAATTGAAAAGGTAGAGAGAGAAACCCCAACAATCCCCTCTGAGCACGCACTAGGCGACAGTGGGGAGGAAAAACTGCCTTTAAACGGGCAGAAACCTCCGGCAGAACCAGGCTCAGGAGGGGACAGTCAACTGCCGGGACTGGTTGGGGAGGTGAACAGAGGTGGAGCAAGACGAGGCTACACCAGGTGAGGAAGCAGTAGAGTTCCTCCTCCAGGGCCAGCGGAAGCGTTTGTTCTTCTTTTTCATGCAGTTTTCTACAAGAGCTTTTTTTTCCAGGATGAGGGTTCTCAACTCATCGATGGTTTCTTTGTTTTGTTTCTCAAGCTTCTTGCACGTTTTCTCCACCTCTTCCAAGGTTGCTTGTTTTTCTTCAAGCTTTTCCCTGAGCTCTTTGGATGTTTCCTCCTGCATTATCTTGTCCTTGTGCATGTCTGCGTTTCTCTGTTGTACTTCTTTGTACATGTCTTGTAGCTCCTCATTTCTTCTGTGGATATCTTGGAGCGTACGCTGCAGGTCGTCATGTATGTTGTCTCGTTCTTGCTTTTGCGCCTGCATTTCAGTGTGTTTGCGCTTCAAGTTGTTGTATTCCAACAATATCCCCTTAGTGAGCTCGGAGTTGTTTCTCGCCATTTGCTCCATCCTTTTCTGCATGTGCGAGCATTGTTTGTCCAGTTTTTCTTTTTCCCCTTCTAGTTGCTTTTTCTCTCGAAGAAGGTTTTTATTTTGGCGCAGAGTATCATCCACCTTCTCTTTCAGCATTGTGTATTTTTCCTCCGTGACTTTCAGTTTGTGCTCCATGTCTCTTTGCTTTTTCTCCTGTTCTTCCTTCTGTTGGAGGAGTTCTTTATTTTTTTTCACAGCTTCATCGAAGTTTGTTTGGAGCAGCCGATTCCTTTGGTCCATATATTGGAGATCCCATTCTGTCTTCTCAACCGTAGCTTTGCTGTCTTTAAGCTGGTTGGACATCTCCTTTAGTTCCGCGCTCTTTTGCTTGTTTTCCTTAATTAGGAAGACAATCTGCTCTCGGGCTTGTCCAAACTTGATTCCCCAACCCTCATTAATAATATTTATGTCGGGCTGGCGTTTTTGTCTTTCTTCCAGGCTTTATATTTGCGCTTCCATCTGTCTACACTTCTCCTCCAGTTGAAGTTTCTCATCTTCAATCTGTTGAATTTTATTCTGGAGATGGTAGTTTTCCTTCCTACTGTCATGTAATGCCCTTTGGACGGCTAAGAGGTCATTTGGCTGGCCACGACAGGAAGGAGAAGCGGCGTAATCTTTTTGCCTTGGTTGGTGTCTTGTAGGATACATGTTGAAGGTTGTACACGACAACTCTGAAAAGGTTTCCAAAAGTTTCTGTGGTGAACGCGTGAAGGCTGCAAACACAAATGCTGCGAAGACACGAACTAACAAACTGCTGTTTCTCACCCCTGTTTAAGGAAAAACTTCAAAGGATCAAAGTGTAGTGACATCATAACTCCGTGAGCCAATGAGATTGTCATGTGACATTTTGGAATGGGGATATTTTTTTTTAAACCGTTTTCAAATTTAACTTAATATTTGACTGTTTCTTAACTGACCTGTTTAGCTGATTAAGAAATGAATTGAAACGAGCATCACTAACGTTATATAACAGACAACAGAAAAAAAACAGTTTTTTTCTAAGTAATAGAGGTATAATACATTTTTAAAATTTTTTTTTAAAATTATCCTACTTTTTATAAGAGGGAACATTATTTAAAGAATATGTATTTAATTGGAAAACTCTCTATTCAGCTAAAGGCTATAACAAAAAAGGTGAGCTTCCTGCTCAAAAATGAAATGACCCAAATAAATGGAGCATTTCTCTGCAATTACAAACTCTGTGTAAACAATCTTGGTTTCAAAATAAGGCTAATGCTTGTGAGATGTCATCACAGGTGTAAATATTACTGCAGATGTTACTATGTCAAAGTCTCACAACTGTCTTATGTTTATTTATGTAGGCAAGACCTACTTTTCACTTTTTTGCTTTGCTATATGTTCTTGAGTGTATTAGTTTGCCAGCAGCACGAACATGTACTAGTGTCAATAATAATCGTACGGTGGATTAGAAAACCTGCTCACAAGTTGAATAAACACCCAGGATTGTTGCATAATTTTCATTCAAAACCAATATTTGAGTCAAAATGAGAAAGTTGTTTGTGCTGTCTGATGAAGAAGAAGCAAAATAAAGTGCAGTTTTGATGTAGATGATGCTGTATACAAACTAGAAGAGGAAGATAGTAGGATCTCTGTATCATGCTTTGTCACTTTGTACCATGTAATTCTTTCTATTTCCACCAGGGGGTGTTTTCAGAGGTGGTAGGTGGTAAAAGAAGAGGTCAGCAGGAAGATGGCGAAGAGCGACCAAAGACCAAGAAAAAGAGGCAGTCAGGCAAAGATGAAGAGTATTATATCCCTTACAGACCTAAA